>NC_044558.1:57025534-58292917 GCF_007565055.1 Rhinopithecus roxellana | reverse complement strand
CTAAAAATACAAATAAACAAAAAAAAAAATTAGCCAGACATGGTGGCACACACCTGTAGTCCCAGCTACTCAGGAGGCTGAGACAGGAGAATCGCTTAAACCTGGGAGGTGGAGGTTGCAGCGAGCCAAGATCGTGCCACTGCACCCCAGCCTGGGTGACAGAGCAAGACTCCTTCTCAAAAAAAAAGAAGGAAAATATAATCCCTTTACCGACAATAGAAAGCTAGAGGAAGGATGAGATCCCTGTCTTTATCAGCCTTACAGTTGATTTGCCCTCATATCTGACTCAGGAAAGAAGGAATTATCTAAAAATCTGTCATTATTAGGTCCCCACTCTGTGGATAGAAACATAATCTCTACTCTATAGATGAAGAAACTGAGGCTTAGAAAGATGGGTGGCAGAACTGGGATCCTAACCCACTTGGGCCTGCGCAGGGGAGCCCAGTTAATCATGTTTGTGCAGGAAAAGCAGCAGGGGACAGTATTATATCCCCAGGAGGGATTCTCCCAGGAAAGGCACATTGCTGTGTGAGGAGCTGTGATTCCAGGCCCAGGTACCCAATACACACTCCTGCATGCTGCCACTAGACTGTGAAGACCACACGCTTCAGAACCAGCTGGGCAACCTCATTTAAAAAGCAGGTTTCTGGACCCTATCCTTAGAAATTCTGACTCCTCAGCTCTGCCAGGAGGCCAGGAATCTGGATCTTAACAGCCACCCCAGAGGATTCCAAAGCAAGGGGTCCTAATTGGTTGGTGGCAGCAAATTGAGCAAGAGGACTCATCACATTCCTCTCAGGCCCTGCCTCTCATTGCAAACAAGAGCCAGAAGGATGGTTTGGGATGGAGTGTGGGTTCTGGATACTCCAAGAACCCTCCCCAGAGGGCTTTGCTTAGGAGTCAAGGGACCGCATGTGACTTTCGAACCAAGCTGTAGTGCTTGAGGAAATGGCCTGACTCTGTGGTCTCTGCTCTCCATCCTCCACTGATCCCCAAATTGATCTTTTGGGTTTAGGAAATATGAGTGTAAGAATACTTTACAGTTTGAGAATTCATAACACTTCACACCTAGAAGTGAGGTCTCCTCACTGCAGGAGGAACAGGAAATGGCCTCCTTTCCCTTGCCAATCCCTTCCTCTACTTCTGACCATTGTAATGTATCTACCTAAGGAGAAGTTAGCCCCACCCTGCCACCCACCTCACTTACTCTCTGAGGCCCTGGCTCCCAACTTCCCCCACAGGGCCCCAGGACCTTCAGTGTTTGACCTTAAAGTCCCTGCTAGGCTTGAGAAATAAGAGTCAAAAAAAGAGATAAGAAAAGAGATGTGGGCTGGGCACGGTGGCTTACACCTGTAATCCCAGCACTTTGGGAGGCTGAGGCCGGCGGATCACCTGATGTCAGGAGTTCAAGACCAGCTTGGTCAACATGGTGAAACCCTGTCTCTACTGAAAATACGAAAATTAACCGGGCATGGTGGTGGGTGCCTGCAATCTCAGCTACTCGGGAGGCTGAGGCAGGAGAATTGCTGGAACCTGGGAGGCAGAGGTTGCAGTGAGCTCAGATCACGCCATTACATTCCAGCCCAGGCCAACAAGAGTGAAACTCCATTTCAAAAAAAAACAGAAAAGAAAGAAAAAGAAAAGAGATGAGGCTGGGTGCAGTGGCTACGCCTATAATCCCACCACTTTGAGAGGCCGAGGTGGGCAGATCACTTGAGGTCAAGAGTTTGAGACCAGCCTGGCCAACATGGTGAAACCCCATCCCTACTAAAAATACAAAAATTAGCCAAGCATGGTGGCACGTGTCTGTAATTCAAGCTACTCAGGAGGCTGAGGCAGGAGAATCCCTTGAACCCGGAGGCAGAGGTTGCAGTGAGCCAAGATCACGCCACTGCACTCCAGCCTGGGCAACGGAGTAAGACTCTGTAGGAAAGAAAGAAGGAAAGACAGAAACAAGAAAGAAAAGAAAAGAAAGAGATAAGAAAAGAGAAAAGAGATGAATTAACCATCTCCCCAAAAGGTTGAAAGCAAGATGTACACCTGGACTTAGGCTCCAATGCTGTCAGCCCCCTCCCCAACGCCAGGGGAGTGCAATGCAGTGGCACTATCCCACAGAAGCCAACATGCAGCTAGAAGTCACAGCAGGAAGGCTGAATTCACCCTAAATGGGGCTTGAAGTTCTCTTCTCCCCAAATTATCCAAAGCTCCAGCCAGTTATCAAGGTCCTCGACACAAACCCACTGGCAACCCGAATGGAGAGACAGAAACTAGGAACTGGGGAGTGAGTTGAAGACACAAAGGCAATGAGAGGATGTTTGGGGTGCTCTGGGAATCTACCTGCTTCTTGAGGTTCTCAATCTGACTCTGCAGCCTCTGAATCTCTTGGTGTAGCCGAGAGATCTGGACTTTCGTTTCCTGCATCCTGTCCCCATGAAGCTGGGCAGACATCTGAAGCTCCTGGTACTGGGAGGGGAACAGAGGGAACACCATTAGTTGAGAGGACCGCCATCTTTGACCATCTCCCCATGTTTGGAATGCCACCTCTCACTTCCTTATTTGGAGTGTTTGTTAAACGCCTGCAGCCAGGACACAGTGGGATGTACTTCCAGAAGTCCAAGTTTATCTCCCATGGTTCCTCTGCATCGCCTCCCTCCTGGAGGGGAAATGGCCCTGCCCACCCAGCCCCAGACCTTCAGGGAGGTAACTGGAACTGCCCCAATGGAATCTAGGTGGATGACCACCCTAGATTGTGGGAATGGAGACCTAGCCATTTCCAGCATGGTGCTGCCCCCTGGGTCCCACCACCTTGGTCTGGTACAGGGCCTCAGCCTCAGCCTTGCTGGTCCGGGCGATCTCCTCGTACTGGGCGCGGACCTCAGTGATGATGCTGCTGAAGTCCAGGTAGCGGTTGTTGTCCATGGACAGTACCACAGACGTGTCGCTCACCTGGGTCTGGAGCTGGCCCGGCTCCTGCAGGGAAGACAGACTGAGTGTCCACCCACCCCCAGCTCCCTCTCCCCTTGAAGCCTAGGATGGTTGAGCAAGATGGTGAATTTCTGCTTACACGCCATGACCCCCATTCATCCCAGGTGGCATTGAGTATGCCCTGCTCACCATGGGACTTGATCTCCTCATTCAAAAATGAGGGCCATAGGATGTGGTCTCTGAGGTCTCTTGCAGCTTGGACATTAATGCAAAATGACCTGCAAGGCCCGAAATCACCCAGCCCATCACTCCCCAGGCTTCATTTTTTTCTTCTTCTTCTTCTTCTTCTTCTTTTTTCTTTCTTTCTTCTTCATCTTCTTCTTCTTCTTCTTTTTTTTTTTTTTTTTTTTTTTTTTTTTTTTTTTGAGATGGAGTCTTACTCTGTTGCCCAGGCTGAAGTGCAGTGGCATGATCTCAGCTCACTGCTGTAACCTCCGCCTTCCAGGTTCAAGCCATTCTTCTGCCTCAGCCTCCCTAGCAGCTGGGATTACAAGCACCTGCCACCAAGTCTGGCTAATTTTTGTGTTTTTTGTAGAGACAGCATTTCGCCAGGCTAGTCTTGAACTCCTGACCTCAGGTGATCCACGTGCCTCAACCTCCCAAAGTGCTGGGATTATAGGCACGAGCCACTGTGCCCAGCCATCTTCAGACCTCTTATCACATTCCTCTCTCTCTTGCTCCTACAACTCTGGCCACACTGGCCTTCCTCAGACAGCACACTCCCACTGTGGGCTGCAGCCACTGCCTGGAATCCCGGAAACCCCCCTGCGTGGTGACCTTTCTCACCTCCTCCAAATCTTTGCTCAGATTTTATCTCCTAAATAAGGCCTACCCTGTCCACATGATTTGAAATTGGCACCTGCTCCATGTTCCCAATCCTCCTTTCCCTGTGGTCGTTTTCCTTTTTTCCACTGTGTTTATAACCTTCTAGCATACTGTATAATTTCCTTATTTAATAAGTCTGTTGCTTATTGTCTGTCTCCCAATAGAAAGCAAACTTAGCCGGGCGCGGTGGCTCATGCCTGTAATCCCAGCACTTTGGGAGGCCAAGGCGGGTGGATCACGAAGTCAGGAGTTCAAGACCAGCCTAGCTAAGATGGTGAAACCCCATCTCTACTAAAAATACAAAAATTAGCCAGCTGTGGTGGCAGGCGCCTGTAATACCACCAACTCGGGAGACTGAGGCAGAGAATTGCTTGAACCCGGGAGGCAGAGGTTGCAGTGAGCTGAGCTCACACCACAGCACTCCAGCCTGGGTGACTGAGCAAGACTCCATCTCAAAAAAAAAAAAGAAGCAATCTTTTTGTCTGTAGTGATTTTTGTCTGGTTATTCATTGATGTATCCCCAGGACCTAGCAATTCACATAGTAAGTTTTTAGTAATTGGTTGTCGAGTGACTGAATGAACCAGAATCTAAGCCACCCTAACAGACTTCCCCTCTGGCCACTCTCCCCATGGCCACGGGGAGCCTGCCCACCCTGTCCCTTCTCTTGGCTCCCGCCTGCCCTTTGGTTGAGCCTCACTTCTTCATTCAGATGCTTCAAGAAGCAGATGTATTCTCTCAGAGTCTCCAGCTTGCCCTCCAACTCCATCTTGCTCAGGAAAACCCCGTCCGCATCCTAGACACAGCGGGAGAGAAACCATGCAACCCCCTCTTCTCCTTTGGGGACCCTACTCTGGCTCAGGAATTCTGTTCATGCACTGCTCGACACCCATCCACCATGCCTCCCAAGTCCCCCTCCTTCCTCCTCCAGCCCCACCCTGTCCTGCTCTCTCCTTTGCCCAACATTGACCCAACATCGCCTTCAGGAAGTCTTCCCTGATTAATCGCAACCAGTTCTGCTTCTTCCTCTCCCTCCCCACCCTCTCCTGCAGTGACATCAGAGCTCGTCAAGCAGTCCTTCAGTCAGATCTTGTCATGGGGTCCCTGTGTCTAGGCAGATGTCCCATTTCCCCAGGGGACCCCTGCAGGCAGAGCAATAGGCTGTCCTAATTCAGGACCTGTCACCCTTTCCCTCCCAGCCTAGGACTAGGCTCTGTGTACAGTGGGTGCTCAGGACATAAGTGGAGCACTGGCCCCCACCCTCACCTTCTTGAGGACCACAAAGTCATTCTCAAGTGTGGCGCGCCTGTGGGCCTCCTCCTCATACCTGCCAAATAAGTAGAGAAGGACGCAGTTCGAGGCTCCACGGTCAGAGCTCATGCCCCCACCTCCAAGCATGACCTCCCTGAAAAGGACTCCTTGCCTGAGAATGCCCCCAAACAGGACAACAACCAGCCCTTCTCTCCTTTCCCGCCAAGTCCTGGCTAGGTACCTGTGCCACTCTTTCAGCCCATGTCCTTTTGATGATGACAGCCACATTGTTTCAGTTTATAAGGCACATTAGAATACCTTTTCCCACTTGCTACTCACACCCATCACTGGGGCAGGCAGTTTGGGTTTTATCAGAGATTAGGCTATTTGACCAAGACCCCACAGATGACTAGGTAGACAAAGCAGAGCCAACCCAGGTCTCCTGACTCCAATCCTGGGCTCCTTCCAGAAACTGCCTTCCTCCACTTCACATCCCATCATCCCAACAGGCCTGGGAGGCCGGAAGGGCAGGTGACATTTCCCAAGTTTCCAGAAGGGAAACCAAGTCTGGGAGAGATGAGATGCCTTGCCCAGGCCACACAGCTACCCCTCACTCACAGTCGCCCCAACCCAAGCCCCCTATTAGTCCAGGGCTCTCTCCATTCCACCAGGTGACCTAGGCGTGCAGCCCAGAACGACAACTCATCTGTGAATTGTGTCACGGGTCTGGGAACGGCCCCACTAAATCGATTCCCTCCCCTCCTTGGAACCAGAGAACATCTGAATCACTTTAGCCCACAGCCTGCTGAACAGGAATTTCTCAAGAAAAAAAAAAAAAAAGCCACCTGGGCATTGTTTAAATAAGCCCTTCCTAGCCTTGACCAGAAACACGGGCCCTTGTAGCTGGGGCATGTAGGACACTGGTCTCCTCGCCTTTCCTCCAAGGTTCTCCAGACCTGGGTGGGGGCTGCGAGACACCTCCTTTACCTGTAGCAGGTGGGCACCTGAGAGCCTGGGGAATGGGGATGCGGAGGGGTAGAGGGGAGGCCAGTCATGTGCCTCCGGGTCCTCAGTATGTGGGACACCTCCTGACTGTCAGACCCAATCTGAGTCCTCCCAGACCCCGCCCACATAGCATGGGGAAATTTCAGTGTGCCTACTTGAACTTATACTCCTCCTCCTGGTCCCGGCAGGCCTTCAACTCAGCATCCAGAGCCCCTCGTTCTCCCTGGAGCTGCTGCAGCTGCTTCCTGAGCTGATCCAGGCAGGCCTCAAAGATAGGCTCCAGGCCCTGCTGGCTGCCACTCAACCCCTGTTGCTGTAGCAGGTGCCACTTGGTCTCCAGGACCTTGTTCTGCTGTTCCAGGAACCGCACCTGCAGCAGAAGCAGAGGATCCCTGAGGCTCCCGTGGGACTCCCTGTGCACAGCCTCTGGAAAGTAAAGCCTGTGGGACCCTCCCATCAGCTCCACCTTTCCGCTGTCTCCCTGCCCAACCTGGCCAGGGGGAGCCTCATGACCTTCCATGACACTCTGAACACACCAAAAGACTGGACAGACTAATGGGGCAGGGTCTTTCCCCCTGCTGGCTGGCCGTTCTCTGTCCCTGAGCCCCAGTCATGGAACAACAGGGCCTCCGCATAGCCAGAGTCCAGTTAGTTCACAGGAGGGACTTCCTTACAGCAGAAGTTATTAGAAAAGTGGTAGGAGGACAAACTTCCCATTCCCAAGTCCATCAAGAGCAGCTCCTCTAAGGGGAGCACAGAGACAGCGGCTTGGCTGAGTTGACCCTCACCTTGTCAATGAAGGAAGCAAACTGGTTGTTGAGGGTCCTGATCTCCTGGGTCTCCTGTGTCCGCACCACCTGGAACTGGGGGTCGATCTCAATCTTCAGTGGGGTCAGCAGATTCTGGTTGATGGTCACTTCTTGGATGCCCCCCGGAGGGCACAGGGAGAGCCCAGGCCCAGCACTCCACTCCCCAAACTGCATCCCCAGCCTTCCCCCTGACCCCCAGGTACTCCTACGAGAGCCTCCCAGGCACCCCCCAAAGGAATTAAGGCTCCTGCTGCTGAAGCCTCCCTTGCTGCGGCCCCTTGAGCCAGCAAAACAGGCTGAGCGAGAGCTGAAGCCCCTCTGGGCCCGGCATGGGGAGAGAGACATGGCAGAGACAGACAGTCACGCAGCTGCAGATGGACAGACAGACTGTCAAGGTGTGTGAGTTTCTGCCCTGGGGCCCCAGCACGAGACTTTTATCCACTCCCGTGCCTGGGCTGGGCCTTGGAGAGCAAGATGCTCTTGACCTGACTGTGTCTGTCACTTGGCTCCAGCTGACTTATTCTGACATGCCTGGAGAATAAGTGTCCAGCATGTGCAGAGCCAAGGGAGAAGGAAACCCAGACCCTGCCCTCGGCGCTCCCAGGTTGTTGGAGAAATAGGCATGCCCAAAGACGAGGAAGCAGGCAGGAGACTGGCATGTCAGTGCTGAGGGACAGGGAGGGATGGCCAGAGCACAGTCACTGAGGCCACTCAGGGAAGGCTTCCTGGAGCAGATAGGGAAGCAGGGGGGAGGTTGAAGAGGAAAGAAAGCTAGAAGGGGTTCAGAGGAAGCATCAGAGTGCCCTGGATTCTCAAGGGAGAATCTGCCTCAAGGAGTTGGAGAAGGAACGCACTTGCAGCGCCACAAAGCGAGGAGGTGTTATTGCCATCGTTGGCTAAAAGACACTCCAGGATTTGGAAATGAAACAGAAAAACAGGGTTTCCAAGTCCTTCCTCTTGCCCAACCCAGCAATCATCCATGAGGCACCACCCACTGAAACCAGGCATCTCCATCCAGGATCTCATGGGACAGTTCGTTTCTGACCCAGCCTGTAGCTCTGCTCCTTCCACAAGCACTCAGTGCCAGGCCCATCCACCTGCCATCAGGCTCTGCTTCCTCAGGTTACAAATCAGAGCCACCCAGCCTCCAAAATGAAATGTGCATTTAGGGCCGGGCACAGTGGCTCATGCCTGTCATCCCAACAGTTTGGAAGGCTGAGGAGGTCAGGAGTTTGAGACCAGCCTGTCCAACATGGCGAAACCCCATCTCTACTAAAAATACAAAAATTGGCCAGGTGTGGTGGTACACACCTGTAATCTCAGCTACATAGGAAACTGAGGCAGGAGAATTGCTTGAACCCAGGAGGCAGAGGTCGAGCAGTGAGTCAAGATTGTGCCTCTGCACTCCAGCCTGGGCAACAGAGTGAGACTTCATCTCAAAAAGAAAAAGCAATGTGCATTTAGAAAAATACTCCAGATGGACTGGGAGCAGAAACAGGACATTTGGGGTTCCCCACAGGAACCTCTGCCTCTGGCCTGAAAGTCTGGTGGTTGGAGGAAAACTCTAGGGTTCATCTGATACTTCAGTACAAACTCTCCTGAGTGGCAGGACTCCTGGAAGGAAGGCATCCAGCAGACTCCACTTAAGCTCCTCCACCACTGCCCGGCAGAGTTGGACCACTCTGATTTGGGGAAGTATCTAAAATTTCTTATTTACATGGCAAGGGGGCTATTTCTCCCGGTCCCCCTCCCCTTTCCTAGAGCCTGGCACATTCGTAAGCAAGGACACCGGGGCCTTTGACAATGCAACTCAAAGCAAGGACAAACGAGGGCTCAGAATACTGAACACTCAAGAGATGTGCTATGAGGAAGTCACTCTTAGCAATTTGAACAATCCCACAGATACTCCACCCCAAGGCCAGATAACAGTAAGTGTGCCTCACCTCCCTCCAGAGGATTAAAAGCCCCTTCCTCCTTCCCCTGGCCCCAACCGGCAGCACGCCTTAATGAAACTGAATGGCAGGTGACCTCAAGAGGAAGAAGAGTCAGGGCCTTCAGTGAGGAGAACAAAGGAGTTCAAGGAGGAAAGGACCAGGTAAGGAAGAGAAGAGGAGAGAAAAGACCCAGGAGGAGAATTAGGTGCACCAAGGAGAGAGGAGGCAATGCAGAGCAGCCAGTCCAGAAGAGGGCTGGGAAATGCATTGAATTCTGCTCATTTCTCAGGGGACGCCAAGCCCTACCCCCTGGGGACCACTGTGCAGGGGCGAGATTCTGGGCCTGCCTTCCAGAACCCACAAATGTGCTTGAGAAAGATTTCTGTGAACGGAACTCTACCATCCCTCTCTGTCAGGATTCAGGGTGGAGGACAGAGGCCACATTTGGGATGGGGCCAAATCCACCTCCATGGAACTTCCCCATATTTGTAATTTTATAGATAACAGAGCCAAAAGGGCACTTCAAGGTCATCTGAGCCAATGCCTTTGTTTTACACTCGAGGACCCTGAGGCCCCATAGGTGTGGGGCAGGGCATAGAGACTGCATACTCTAGGGCAACATAAGAGGTTGCCAGGTGACCTCTAAGTCTGCTCTGGCCCATCCCTCTCTGATCTTAGGGACTTGCTCAAGGCAACCCACAGAGCTCCTCAGGCTGGAGGCACCACCTGTACCCAGCTCAGACCACTGCCCCATGGAGCAGCCCACAATGAATCTCGTCCCTCTTCCACATGCCCGCCCGCCCTTCAAACTTTCTAAGACAGCACCACTAAACACTGAATCACAGCTCCATGATGTATGTCCTGTCCACCCCTCTATCCAGCTCAGCGTCTGGCATACACTAGGCATCAATCACTATTTGTTTAAACAGATGAATTTTTATCCACGACCATTATACCCAGGGACCTTGCAGAATCCCCAGATTTGCAATTGCTGCTGTAACAGATGCTGCCCCTACTTAGAAATAATTCCACTACTTAGAAAGATGGTCATGCAGTGATGGGGAGAATGACAAAACAGTCTGGAGATTGAACCAGGCCCCTCAGCAGCCAAGTGACTTGGTTTTGCACACAAAGGTGCACAGAGATCCCAATTCATGCAGCAGCAAAAGTATAATTGGCTTACATCATGGACTTAATACTAAATCCTGCAGTGCCAAGGCTCTAATGGGTTATATCTTTCCTCAGTTTCCCCTGCTCCAGGTTAAACCTTCTCAACCACACCTCATGCTCTGCAGCCTGTGCCTACCTTGGCCCTTGTCAATGGGAAAGCCCCTGCCAGCACAGCTTTTTTGTTTTGTTTTGTTTTGTTTGAGACAGGGTCTAGCTCTGTAGCCCAGGCTACAGTGCAGTGGCGCAATCTCCGCTCACTGCAGCCTCAACTTCCCAGGCTCAAGCTATCCTCCCACCTCAGCCTTCCGAATAGCTGGGACTACAGCCACACACCACTGCACCTGGTTAATTTTTGCGTTTTTAGTAGAAATGGGGTTTCATCATGTTGCCATGTTGCCTATGTTGAACTCCTGGGTTCAAGCGACCCGCCCACCTCAGCCTCCCAAAGTGCTGAGTTTACAAGCGTGAGCCACTGCACCCGGCATCTCAGCACAGCTTCTTATGGCTTTCCTGTGGCCTCTTCTCTCACTGTACCACCCTAAGTTCACCGTTGGCCACAGCTACAAGTCTCCAACCTTTCTCTCTAATTGCTCTCAAGCCGGTTCTTACTTGTGCAGTCGATCTTTTCACCCAAAAGTCATTTATTCACATTTATTCATTTATTCAACAACATATGATTGAGCACCTACCATATTTCAGGTCCTGTGCTGAGAGTTAGAAATTTACCTGAGAACCAGGCTGGGCATGGAGGCTCACGTCTGTAATCCCAGCACTTTGGGAGACCGAGGTGGGCAGATCACCTGAGGTCAGGAGTTCAAGGCTATCCTGGCCAACATGGTGAAACACTGTCTCTACTAAAAATACAAAAATTAGCTGGGTGTGATGGCAGGCTCCTGTAGCCCCAGCTACTCAGGAGGCTGAGGCAGGAGAATCGCTTGAACCCAGGAGGCAGCAGTTGCAGTGAGCCGAGATCACGCCACTGCACTCCAGCCTGGGCAACACAGGGAAACTTTGTCTCAAAAAAAAAAAAAAAAAAAAAAAAAAAAAAAAAAAAAAACAGAAATTTACCTGAGACCAAGCCCCAGCCACTGAACTAAGAGACCTTAGAGTCTATTGGGGAAACAGATATTAAACAAGTCTTTAAGTATAATTAAAATTGGGAGAGAAAAGTATAAGGCACAAAAGAAGGCTAACCTAGTTTATCCCCTAATTTATTCTCCAACACTCCAGAACACTCCAGCCTCAGGGCTTTGGCACTCGCTGTGTCCTCTTCCTGGAATGCTCCTCCCCAGATACCCTCCTAGCTTGCTCCCCATCTTCTTCTGGCCTTCCTCTGCCTTCTCTGGTTGTGCCAAACCAAAACTGCAACCCCGAGACCAACCCTCCTTTGCCACTCTTCTCCCCTTCCCTGCTTTCCTTCTACTTGGCATCTATCGCTTCCTCATACACCATGTATTCTACTCACTCATTCTGTTTGCCAGCTTTCCTGCACTAGAATGTGAGATCCAAGAGGGCAGAGATTTTGTCTATTTTGCTCACCTCTGTATTCTCTGCACTTAAGAACGGTGCCTGGCAGCCAGTAGGTGCTCAGTACATACTAGTTGAATGAATGAATCCCCATTCAGTTTCATCTTGGTGATTTCCTGCCAATCTCTGGAGATCCTTCTGATTCTCAATTCTCTTCTTTGAAACAATAGTCATCCCCCACAACCTGCCCACCCATTCATTTGGGAAATGTGGTTTCATTACTCTATGTGCACATGAGTATGTGTTATTGAGCATCTACTATTGGCTGAACAATCAGCTAAGTGATACAGGAGATACACAATGCATAAGCTGCCTCCCCAACCTGAAGGAGTGTCCAGTCTCGTGGAAGATACACACATGAGCACAGAAACCAAGAGGAGGAAGGAGCTGAGAGGGTCTGTCCTGGTTGCAAGTTGGCATGTTGGTGTGGTGGGGGAGTTCCTATTGCTCCAGCGGCCCGGTCTTGAAGAAAAGCAAGGACAAGGGCCCGTGGCGTGCTCTTCTTACAAACCCTCCCTCTGTTTGGGAATCTACCCAGCTGTACTTTTCTCCAGATCCCACTTTTGCCATCTTGCCTTCAAGAACACCAGAAAATTTGTCAAATGTCTCATTGAAACCCAGAGAGCCTCTGTCGGACCTACAATAACTATGAAGATCACATTGTCACGGGGCGCTGTGGCTCACACCTGTAATCCCAGCACTTTGGGAGGCCAAGGCGGGTGGATCGCTTGAGCTCAGGAGTTCAAGACCAGCCTGGGCAACATGGCAAAATCCCATCTCTACAAAACATACAAAAATCAGCCAGGCGTGGTGGTGCACACCTGTGGTTCCAGCTACTAAGGAGACAGAGGTGGAAGGATGTCTTAGCCCAGGAGGCGGTGGTTGCAGTGAGCCAAGATCATGCCACTCCACTCCAGTCTGGGCCACAGGCTAGACCCTGTCAAAAAAAACAAAGATAACAATACTGAATGGGCAAAAACTGGAAGCATTCCCTTTGAAAACCAGCACAAGACAAGGTTGCCCTCTCTCACCACTCCTATTCAACGTAGTATTTGGAAGTTCTGGCCAGGGCAATCAGGCAAGAGAAAGAAATAAAGGGTATTCAATTAGGAAAAGAGGAAGTCAAATTGTCTCTGTTTGCAGATGACATGTGTGTATTTAGAAAACCCCATCATCTCAACCCAGAATCTCCTTAAACTGATAAGCACCTTCAGCAAAGTCTCAGGATACAAAATCAATGTGCAAAAATCATAAGCATTCCTATACACCAATAACAGATAAACAGCCAAATCGTGAGTAAACTCTCATTCACAATTGCTATAAAGAGAATAAAATACCTAGGAATCCAGCTTACAAGGATGTAGTTCTCTTCAAGGAGAACTACAAACCACACTGCTCAAGGAAATAAGAGAGGACACAAACAAATGGAAAAACATTCCATGCTCATGGATAGGAAGAGTCAATATCATGAAAATGGCCACACTGCCCAAGGTAATTTATAGATTCAATGCTATCCCCATCAAGCTACCACTGACTTTTTTCACAGAATTGAAAAAAAAAAAAACTACTTTAAATTTCAGATGAAACTAAAAAAGAGCCTGCATAGCCAAGACAATCCTAAGCAAAAAGAACAAAGCTGGAGGCATCATGCTACCTGACTTCAAACTATACTACAAGGCTACAGTAACCAAAACAGCATGGTACTGGTACCAAACAGATACATAGACCAATGGAACAGAACAGAGGCCTCAGAAATAACACCATACATCTAAAACCATCTGATTTTTGACAAACCTGACAAAAACAAGCAATGCAGAAAGGATTCCCTTATTTAATAAATGGTGCTGGGGAAACTGGCTAGCCATATATAGAAAGCTGAAACTGGATCCTTTCCTTACGCCTTACACAAAAATTAACTCAAGATGGATTAGAGACTTAAATGTAAGACCTAAAACCATAAAAACCCTAGAAGAAGCCGGGCGCAGTGGCTCAAGCCTGTAATCCCAGCACTTTGGGAGGCCGAGACGGGCGGATCACGAGGTCAGGAGATCAAGACCATCCTGGCTAACATGGTGAAACCCCGTCTCTACTAAAAATACAAAAAACTAGCCAGGCGACCTGGCGGGCGCCTGTAGTCCCAGCTACTCGGGAGGCTGAGGCAGGAGAACGGCGTGAACCCGGGAGGCGGAGCTTGCAGTGAGCTGAGATCCGGCCACTGCACTCCAGCCTGGGCGACAGAGCGAGACTCCGTCTCAAAAAAAACCCTAGAAGAAAACATAGGCAATACCATTCAGGACATAGGCATGGGCAAAGACTTCATGACTGAAACACCAAAAGCAATGGCAAAGAAAGCCAAAATAGATAAATGGCGTCTAATTAAATTAAAGAGCTTCTGCACAGCAAAAGAAACTATCATCAGTGTGAACAGGCAACCTACAGATTGGAAGAAAATTTTTGCAATCTATCCATCTGACAAAGGGCTAATATCCAGAACCTACAAAGAACTTAAACAAATTTACAGGAAAAAAGCAAACAACCCCATCAAAAAGTAGGCAAAGGATATGAACAGACACTTCTCAAAAGAAGACATTTATGCAGCCAACAGACATATGAAAAAATGCTCATCATCACTGGTCATCAGAGAAATGCAAATCAAAACCACAATGAGATACCATCTCATGCCAGCTAGAATGGTAATCATTAAAAAGTCAGGAAACAACAGATGCTGGAGAGGATGTGGAGAAATGGGAATACTTTTACACTGTTGGTGGGAATGTAAATTAGTTCAACCATGTGGAAGACAGTGTGGCGATTCCTCAAGGATCTAGAACTAGAAATACCACTTGACCCAGCAATCCCATTACTGTATATACCCAAAGGACAACAAATCATGCTACTATAAAGACACATGCACACGTATGTTTATTGTGGCACTATTCACAATAGCAAAGACTTGGAACCAACCCAAATGTCCATCAATAATAGACTGGATAAAGAAAATGTGGCACATACACACCATGGAATACTATGCAGCCATTGAAAAAGGATGAGTTCATATCCTTTTGCAGGGACATGGATGAAGCTGGAAACCATCATTCTCAGCAAAATATCACAAGGACAGAAAACCAAACACCACATGTTCTCACTCATAAGTGGGAGTTGAACAATGAGAACACATGGACACAGGGAGAGGAACATCACACACTGGGGCCTGCTGGGGGCCGGGGGGCTGGGGGAGGGATAGTATTAGGAGAAATACCTGATGTAAATGATGAGGTGATGATGCGTCAAACCATCATGGCACATGTATACCTAGGTAACATACCTGCACATTGTGCACTTGTACCCTAGAACTTAAAGTATAATAATAAAAAAATTTTTTAAAGTTAACATTATCAGTGAGCTATTTTATCCAAAGATCAAACAATAAATGGGGACTTTATGACAGGCCCGGTTCTCAGAACTTACATATAATAAGCATTTAGTGTTTACATTTACACTCCAACTTTAAAATATTTAATGCTGACAACCCTATGAAGTAGGTACTTTATCATCATCTTACAGAAGGGGAAACTTACAGAAAGGGGCACGAAGAGAACAATAATGTTAAATGGCAGAGCCAGAATTTGGACACATGCTGTAGGCTTCAGAGTCTTTGCACTTTACCACCACACTGTGTTCCTCTCAGAGACCCAGGAATGTCCGTGTTAAAGGCTACCTTAGCCAACTGAAGCCCAGAGAAGTAGAGTAATGTACCTAAGGTCACACAGCAGATCCCAAACTGAAACTCATCCCTCAACAATCATTCACTCAGCATTTAGTAAGCACCACCAGGTGCCAGGCACCATGGGAGCCCAGGTTCAATGAAGATTAATCAAAGTTTCTGCATTGGAAGAACGTGCAGTCTGGTGAGGGAGAGGAAGGGCTGGGAAACTGGGGAACCTACGGGCAATAGAGGCACCATTTCAGAGACTGTGGAAGGCTGCGTTTTTTCTTGAAGCAGAAGCATCAGGCATTCTTATTCTTGGCATTCTCCAAGAAAAAACAAAAGTCATCTCCTGGAGTCTAGAGCCTCCAGGCACAAAGGGAGCAGAGTGTAGGCTGGGAGGTGAGGATGGAGCTCCGCCTGGGCGAAGGGGAGGCTGGCCCACCCACATGCATTCAGGTCCTCTGGCTTTCACAGGCCAATATAGGGCTTGGCTACTGTCGTGTTGTTTGAGAGGGACTGCACAGAAAAGGCTGCTGTGTCCTGCCCCTGCCTTTGGTCAGCCTCCACTCCCTCACCATGGACACCCCGGTGACCTCCCTGATCCAGGCACCATGGAAGCTTCTCTCTGTTTTTGGCTTTTGCAGCTGAGAAGTGCATGCCGAATTCTAACCCAGGATATCCTGACTATCCTGAACATCAGTCATTGGCATTCAACCTTTACCATCAAGCTGCATTGACATTCCATAGGTATTATGGCATACTTAAGAGTTTTCTTTAGGTCGGGCGTGGTGGTTCATGCCTGTAATCTCAGCACTTTGGGAGGCCAAGGCAGGTAGATCACAAGGTCAGGAGATCGAGACCATCCTGCCTAACACAGTGAAAACCCATCTCTACTAAAAATACAAAAATTAGCCAGGCGTGGTAGCAGGCGCCTGTAGTCCCAGGTACTCGGGAGGCTGAGGCAGGAGAATGGCGTAAACCCGGAAGGCAGAGTGCAGTGAGCCGAGACCACACCACTGCACTTCAGCCTAGGCAACAGAGCAAGACTTCGTCTCAAAAAAAAAACAAAAAAAAAAGTTTTCTTTAAATCAAATCTAAATTAGTTCACTTTTTTCCTATCCTGACCCTAAACAATAACAGCCTTGAAATCTTGACTTCTGTGTGCTAATTCTTAATGCTCTAATTCATATTCAAATAAAATATAACTATTAAAATGTATGACGTTTGGCTGGGCGCAGTGGCTCCACTTTGGGAGGCCGAGGCGGGTGGATCACCTGAGGTCGGGAGTTCAAGACCAGTCTGACCAACACGGAGAAACTCCATCTCTACTAAAAATACAAAACTAGCCAGGCATGGTGGCGCATGCCTGTAATCCCAGCTCCTCGGGAGGCTGAGGCAGGAGAATTGCTTGAACCTGGAGACGGAGGTTGCAGTGAGCAGAAATCGCGCCATTGCAATCCAGCCTGGGCGACAGAGCAAAACTCTACCTCAAAAAAAAAAGTAAGACATTTGTCTTTGTGCCACCTGAGTCCATCTTGTGTTTCTTCAGTGGCTTACACATTACCCTTGAGGAAGGGCTCTAAGTTCCTCCAAAGCCAGGAAGGGCAAAGATGAATGTGGCTATTCTCTGACTTCTAGCACCAATCTTGGCCTGTTGGGCAAGAGAGAAAGAAGGGAGAAGATTACAGAGTGCACCCCTTCTCTACCTCATACCCAGGCAGAGCACACTCTGGCATTCTCTGCCCCTGGTACCCTCCTGCCTGCTGGGCTGCAGCAGGTAGCCCTGCTCCCGTCACTGAATTGGAAGTGAAGGAAAGTGGCACCCACCCAGGCAATGGGTTCACTGCAACAGGGAAAGGGTACCCCACAGGTAAGCCAAGCTGCTGCCTCTGCAGCCCCTCCATGCCCAGGAAGAGAGGCCCCGAAACCCACAAGAAGGGCATTCCTAAGGCAGAGACCTTGGAGAGAAAAGATTAGCAAAACATTGCCTGGGAGTCCAGAACTGAAGTATATGTCTCCAAGTTGAGGGTGGGAGTGAGGGATGATGCCAAACTTTGGAATAGTAATGGCCCTTTTACCCATGGTGGCTAACATGATCATGTTCTACAACACACTTTTAAAAATACTATTGGTTGGGCACAGTGGTTCACGCCTGTAATCCCAGCACTTTGGGAGGTCAAAGAGGACAGATCACTTGAGACCAGGAATTCGAGATCAGCATGGCCAACATGGTGAAACACCATCTCTACTAAAAACACAAAATTAGCTGGGTGTGGTGGCACATGCCTGTAATCCCAGCTATTCAGGAGGCTGAGGCAGGAGAATCACTCGAACCCCAGAGGTGGAGGTTGCAGTGAGCAGAGATCGCGCCACTGCGCTCCAGCCTGGGCAACAGAGTCAGATTCCATCTCAAAAAAATAAATAAATAAAAATACTTATTGGGAACTCTCTGAGTGCCAATCACTGGACTGGACCTGTGCAGATCCTTCATCTTCTTTTATCTTCACCACAATCTGAGATGTGGGTATTATTCTTGCTCACTCTACAGACACAGAAACAAAGCAATTGTCCAAGATCTCAAAGATGGAAAGAGGCCAAGTTAGAATGAAAACCCAGATCTTCTAAACATACACTGCCCCAGTAGTCTTCCCAGGAACACTGTACAGCCTTCATGTAGTACATATGTTTACATGTTTCCTATATAACAAAGAAACCAGAAGCTTCCCTGGTGCTGGGGGCTATGGGGAAAGCACAAGGGAGAAGACACCAGCTCCCACTCTGCTGCAACACATAGCACTCTTCTCAGGGATGGGGCAGTGGTGTGTTATTGTTACACAAGGGGCTCTCTGTCGGGGAGGGAAGATAAGCCTCTTCTATAGCGTTTGCCATTTTCCATGGTGTAAATATTCCATGGCTGATTTCAAGCTGCCACCATGATGTCACTGAATGCAGAGGTGGGAAGAGATGCACACAACTAGGTCTCCTGAGTTTGCTCAAGCAGGCCCAGCACACCATGGGCCAGGGTGAGGAAAGGGAGACTGTCCCAGGCTGGGAGTCAGGAACACACATGCAGGAACAAACTGCTGGTGCCTGAGAAAGGAAGGGGATTGGACAGAATTTCCGACTTTGGGGGCCCCTGAGAGGAGAAGAGGGAAGTGTTCAGACAAGAACTTGAGTTGAGAGTCCAGACATGCCCATCCAGGGCTTAGTACCCAGCCATTACCACCCTGACCCAATCAGGTTCAACCAGTTGGGTGCCCTGCTGCTAGCAACAGCTCCAGATTTGGAAAATATTATGAGGCCTGTTACTAAGGACAGCCTCCCAACACCCCAGAGGGTGAAGGGCAACTTCCAGGGGAAAGTTGCCAGGATTCCTACACCCTGGGGATGTTCAGTGAAAGCTGCAGCAGGAACTCCCGGACCCGGAGACAGAGTCGGGGGTTACATGGACCAGCTCCCTCCCCCTCAACCATCTCACCAGCCTCTCTCCTGTGGCCATCTGAGTGCTGTGCCCTGGGTGTTGGAAGTGAGGTTCAAGGAATTTCCATCTGAGAGGAGATCCGTATTTTCAAAACTGCAAGCTACAACCCACTAGTGGATTGTGAAATCAATTGCATGAGTCTTTACCAGCACATGAGTGTGCATCACAGGTAGTAAGGGTAATATTGCAACATGAAATTTTGTTCTGTGCGTGTGTGTGCGCGCGTGCGCACGTGCAGAACTGTAATATAAAATGAATTTATTATTAGAGATCATTGTTCAAAAACAATTTCAGAAATTCTCTGACAAAGGAAGTCATCCCCACACCCAAACACAAACAAACCCAAGAAAATAAGACCAGAAACAGGAGCAGCGTTAGGTGTCACAACTTGAGGATAGAACATAGAGGGGAAGTCTGGGAAACTTTTCCAAAGGAGAGAAGTAATGAAAAGCAGAGTTGGAAAGGGGAAACAAGAAACTGAGGAATCTCTCCCAATCTATCCTGGAAGGGAGAGGAAATTCTCTTAATATCTAATCCCTAAACCCACTGATGTGCTCTTCCCTGCAGCCCACCCACTCCTCAAAAGGAAAACGCACAGCTCCCTCCTCCAGGTAACCACCTTTCCTGGGTCATGACAGTGACACAGGTGGTCAGGGCTAGGGAGGGTGGAGTGAGCTGGGCTCGGGGGCACAGACAGCAACATGCTGGGCACAGCCAGGCAGGAGGGCCCAGCGCTGCAGGTGCTGGGGCAACACAGAACCGTATCAGATTCATGCCTGCCCTTGGGAAGCATAGACTCTAGTTAAGGAGACCAAAGTAGGCCAGGCGCAGTAACTCACACCTGTAATACCAGCACTTTGGGAGGCCAAGGTGAATGGATCACAAGGTCAGGAGTTCGAGACCAGCCTGGAGAGCATGGCAAAAGCCTGTCTCTACTAAAAATACAAAAATTAGCTAGGTGTGGTGGCACGTGCCTGTATTCCCAGCTACTTGGGAGGCTGAGGCAGGAGAATCTCTTGAACTTGGGAGGCGGAGGTTGCAGTGAGCCAAGATCGCACCATTGCACTCCAGCCTGGGTGACAGAGCAAGACTCTGTCTCAAAAAAAAAAAAAAAAAAAAAAGACCAAAGTAACACACACCTAGAGCAACCCAACAGTGGAAACATCCCACAGGGGCGTAACACTTGCCAGTGCAGAATGGTAGAGCAGTGAGATCTTGCAGATCATCTCGTCCAACACGCTGTTTCACTGCAGAAGAAACTGAAGCCCAGAGAGGAAGAGAAATAGACTAAGGACACATAAGAAGGATAGGACTAGAGTCTACTAGGACAGGACTCATTTCATCTTGCAATATGGACAGCCTGGAACAAACCCTGAGAGTAGGATGGAGACACAGGAAGGGGGACCTCAACATCCCACTTCAGACAAGCTCATTCATACTATTATCCACCCATCAACATTGACTGGGCACTTCTCAGTGCCAAACACTGTGCTGGGTGCTTCAGATGCAACCAATAATCCCATCTAGGGGAGAGTGGAGTGCACCTGCTGCCCTCCAGGAAAGAACACCGGCTCTGTGACCTCGCTGACCGGCTGCAGCCTCCTCTTTATCATCAGGAAGCTCTCAGGTCTAACCTCACTCCTTCCTGCTGCAACATCAGCCCAGTTCCCCTTGGCCCCAGAGGCACTGCTTGCTGGCCTGACCTGGCAGGTGGGGAGGGTGCTTGTATGGCCCAGGGCCCTCTCCCAGCTCTTGAGTCAGCCTGATCCATTGTTCCAACGACTCTGCCTGCTAAGGTGGCTTGAAAGCCCAGCAAGCCCTGCCAGCTGAAGCTTGTGGCTGAAGAAGGGGCAGAAAGAGGGAGAACTGGGGAAGGCTGATGTTGGGTGGGGAAGCAGAGGGGGTAGAAGAGGCAGGTCTCACCCACTGCCTGGCTTCTTAAAGTCAAAGTTTATAGGATTTTTTTGTTGTTGTTTGTTTGGTTTTTTATTGTTTTGTTGTTTTTCTGTTGTTGTTTGTTTGTTTTGAGATGGAGCTTCGCTCTTGTTGCCCAGGTTAGAAAGCAATGACATGATCGTGGCTCACCGCAACCTCCGCCTCCCGGGTTCAAGCCATTCTCCTGCCTCAGCCTCTGGAGTAGCCGGGATTACAGGCATGTGCCACCATGCCCGGCTAATTTTGTATTTTTAGTAGAGACGGGGTTTCTCCATGTTGGCCAGGCTGGTCTTGATCTCCAAACCTCAGGTGATCCGCCCACCTCAGTCTCCCAAAGTGCTGGGATTACAGGCATGAGCCACCACTCCTGGCAGAAAGTTTGTAGTTTTAAAGATGTAGGGGGGCTTGGCACAGCGGTTCACACCTGCAATCCCAGCACTTTGGGAGGCCGAGGTGGGTGGATCACCTGAGGTCAGGAGTTCAAGACCAGCCTAACCAATATGGTGAAACCCCGTCTCTACTAAAAATACAAAAAAAATTAGCCAGGCATGGTGGTGCACGCCCCTGGTCCCAGCTACTCAGGAGCCTGAGGCAGGAGAATCGCCTGAGCCCAGGAGGCAGTTTGCAGTGAGCCAAAATCGTACCATGGCACTCCAGCCTGGACAACAGAGTGAAACTCCATCTAAAAAAAAAAAAAAAAAAAAAAAAAAAAGATGTAGAGGGAGAGGGAGAAGATCCTAAGCCTTGTGGTGCTTCCTTCTCTTTATATAAATAATACTAACTCATAATTGAAAATGTTAAATCGACAGACAATAAAATAAAATCAGGGCCGGACGCGGTGGCCCAAGCCTGTAATCCCAGCACTTTGGGAGGCCGAGACGGGCGGATCACGAGGTCAGGAGATCGAGACCATCCTGGCTAACATGGTGAAACCTCGTCTCTACTAAAAAAAATACAAAAACCTAGCCAGGTGAGGTGGCGGGCGCCTATAGTCCCAGCTATTCGGGAGGCTGAGGCAGGAGAATGGCGTAAACCCGGGAGGCGGAGCTTGCAGTCAGCTGAGATCCAGCCACTGTACTCCAGCCTGGGTGACAGAGCGAGACTCCGTCTCAAAAAAATAAAATAAAATAAAATCAGAAAGAATAAAACTCTTCTAAAATACTGTCACCTAGAAGTAGCCACTATTAACATTTTAGTGTTTAACCTTCCAGGTGTTTCTATATACAAATATCTTTCAATTTATTCAGTCAACACATATGTATTGGACACTTACTATGTGCCAGGCACTATTCTAACAATGGGGATATAGCAGTAAACAAAACAGATCATTGCTGAGTGCAGTGGCTCATGCCTGTAATCCCAGAACTTTGGGAGGGCAAGGCAGGAGGATGGCTTGAGTCCAAGAGTTTGAGGCCAGCCTAAGCAACATAGTGAGACTCTGTCTCTACAAAAAATCAAAAATTAGCTGAGCATGGTGGCACACGTCTGTAGTCCCAGTTACTTGGAAGACTGACGTGGGAGTATCGCTTGAGCCTGGGAGGTCAAGGCTGTATTGAGCTATGATTGCACCACTGCACTCCAACCTGGACAGCAGAATAAGACCCTGCCTCTAAAAAAAAACCATAAATAAGTAGAAGGGTCAGGAGTGGTGGCACACGCCTGTAATCCCAGCACTTTGGGAGGCCGAGGCGGGCGGATCACGAGGTCAGGAGATTCAGACCATCCTGGCTAACACAGTGAAACCCCGTCTCTACTAAAAATGCAAGAAATTAGCCGGGTATGGTGGCACGTGCCTGTAGTCCCAGCTATTCGGGAGGCTGAGGCAAGCGAATAGCTTAAACCCGGGAGGCAGAGGTTGCAGTGAGCTGAGATCATGCCATTGCACTCCAGACTGGGCAACAGAGCAAGACTCCCTCTAAAAAAAAAAAAAGGTAGAAGGAATACATTCTAAAATAATGATAAAATAATGACAAAAAGTAGAGTAAATATACAAGCCAGTAACATAGTCCTTTACTATCATGATCAAGTATTATGTACTGTATGTAATTTAATGTGCTATATATTGATACAATTGGCAGCACGGTAGGTTTTTTACACCAGCATCTTCACAAACACATGAGTAATGCCATTTGATGCATTATGATGACTACGATGTCAATAGGCAAGAGGACTTTTTCAGTTCCATTATAACGTATGGAACCATTGTCATATGTGCACCATATATACAACAGAGACCTCGTTACGCAATGTGTGACCATACTCATGTGTCTGGTATAGCAGTATATTCTACTGCAATAGATGCATCTTCCATTTATATTAATATGTATTTCCAGGCCGGGTGTGGTGGCTCACTCCTGTAATCCCAGCCCTTTGGGAGGCCGTGGCAGGTGTTTAACTTGAGGTCAGGCGTTCGAGGCCAGCCTGGCCAACATGGTGAAACCCTGTCTCTACTAAAAATACAAAAATTAGCCAGGCATGGTGACAGGTGCCTATAATCCCAGCTACTGGGGAGGCTGAGGCAGGAGAATCACTTGAACCTGGGAGGCGGAGGTTGCAGTGAGCTGAGATCATGCTATTGCATTCCAGCCTGGGTGACAGAGTGAGGTTCCATCTCAAAAAAAAAAAAAAAACAAAGCCAGGCACAGTGGCTTACACCTGTAATCCCAACACTTTAGGAAGTTGGGATGGATCACGATACGAGGTCAGGAATTCAAGACCAGCCTGACCAACATGGTGAAACCATGTCTCTACTAAAAATACAAAAATTAGCCAGGCATGGTGGCGCACGCCTGTAATCCCAGCTACTCACGAGGCTGAGGCAGGAGAATTGCTTAAACCCGGAAGGTGGAGGTTGCAGTGAGCCAAGATTGTGCCACTGCATTCCAGCCTGGGTGGCAGAGTGAGATGCCATCTCAAAAAAAAAAAAAAAAAAATGCATTTCCCATAAGTGGGATCATATTACACATATGAATTTTAGCAGGATTTCCCCTCATCTCTATCAATAAACACATTCTCAGATTACTGTGAATGGCTTAGAGTATTCTCTTGCACAGATTCTCAGGGGTTTTCACAAGTCCACCGCCTGATTTCTTTCCCAGAGGAGATAGGAGCCTTGCTCTAGAAGCACCATCTGATCACAGACACACACATGCACAGGCACACGATCACGCATACACACCCTGGAGTCCATAGGAGCCAGATGGTGCCTCACCAGGCAGCACAGTCTAATCCAGTCCTGCTTCCATACACCTTTCCAGGATTTTCCAAGGCCCAGATCCATTCCTGGTATTCCCTTGCAAGCAAGAGCAGGAGCCAGTTTCTCCCACTCTTGACTCCCCCTGCAGGTGGCCAGGATTCTTGCAACCCAGATACCTGGGAGCTGGGTTGGATGCCTGGAATGGAAGCAAGGGGCAGTTCATGATCTTCCTGGAAACCTCTTCTCTGCCACCACCTCCCTGGTGCCTGATGTGGGTATAAAGTCAGAGGCCCCCAAATGGAGACTCAGAGCGCTGGTAATTCCCAGGCCTTTTTCTGGACCTTGAGAAGTCCGAGTGGGCCCTGGGCCAACCTGGGAAAATTCACAGCGCATGGATTCTCTCGGAAGCTAACTCTTGGGATCCTGGAGACACCTTGGGCAGAACACAAAAGTGAGGCTGAGAATCAGGGAAGAGGGGCCCTAGGGGCTGATGGTCAAGATCAGATCAGGGGTCCGACTGCATGGGTTCAGACACTGTCTCCAATATGGCCTACCCATGCAGCCTCAGGCTAGCGACTTAACCTCTCTGTGCCTCCCTCCATTTTCCAGTTATCATAAGAGGATAATCAGCCGGGCATGGTGGCTCAAGCCTGTAATCCCAGCACTTTGGGAGGCTGAGACGGGTGGATCACGAGGTCAGGAGATCGAGACCATCCGGGCTAACACGGTGAAACCCCGTCTCTACTAAAAAATACAAAAAACTAGCCGGGCGAGGTGGCGGGCGCCTGTGGTCCCAGCTGCTCGGGAGGCTGAGGCAGGAGAATGGCGTAAACCCGGGAGGCGGAGCTTGTAGTGAGCTGAGATCCCGCCACTGCACTCCAGCCTGGGAGACAGAGCGAGACTCCGTCTCAAAAAAAAAAAAAAAAAAAAAAAAAAAAAAGAATCACTTGAACCCGGGAGGTTCAGGTTGCAGTAAGCCAAGATCGCCCCACTGCACTCCAGTCTGGGCAATAGAGCAAGACTCAGTCTAAAAGAAAAACAAACAAAAACAACAAAAAAAAAATCCAGGCACGGTGGCTCACGCCTGTAATCCCAACACTTTGGGAGGCCGAGGCAGGTGGATCACCTGAGGTCGGAAGTTCGAGACCAGCCTGACCAACATGGAGAAACCCCAACTCTACTAAAAATACAAAATTAGCCAGGCATGGTGGTGCATGCCTGTAATCCCAGCTACTCCAGAGGCTGAGGCAGGAGAATCGCTTGAACCCCGGAAGCAGAGGTTGCGGTGAGCTGAGATCACACCATTGCACTCTAGCCTGGGCAACAAGAGCAAAACTCCGTCTCAAAAAAAAAAAAAAAGGATATTCATTCCTATTTCCTAGGGCTATTGTGTGTGTTAACCAAGATGACACGTGCAGAGTGCTCAGAACAGTGCTTAGCACAGCAGTGCCCACGTGCCCAGTATTTGATTTTATGTTTTTGTTTTGTTTTGTTTTGAGACAGAGTCTAGCTCTGTCACCCAGGCTGGAGTTCAGTGGCATGATCTCAGCTCACTGCAAGCTCCACCCCCAGGTTCATGCCATTCTCCTGCCTCAGCCTCCCTAGTAGCTGGGACTACAGGCGCCCGCCACCAGGCCCGGCTAATTTTTTGTACTTTTAGTAGAGATGGGGTTTTACCATGTTAGCCAGGATGGTCTCGATCTCCTGACCTCGTGATCCACCTGCCTCGGCCTCCCAAAGTGCTGGGATTACAGGTGTGAACCACCGCACCCAGCCTCGATTTTATTGTTATGATTATTACTATCTTCTAAGCCCCACTCCCACCAGGCTTGGCCTAATAGAGGCTGACTTGCCTGTGTCTTCTCTTGCTCTCACTGTCATCTGAGGACAACCATCCCTTCTGGCTCCCTGAGATGAGAGGGGAAGAGACAGAGAGAAAGAAAGAAAATGTGTAGGGAAAAGGGTATGCAGGGAGCTTGTAGGGTGTGTGTAAATAAATGGGGGGGCATGAGTGCAAAGGTGCAGAGATCATCTATGATCATGCAGGGGCGTGTGCACACCAGTAAAATCGTAGGGGCTATGAAAGTAACACAGTTATGTGTGAGTGTGCCAGGCATCGGTGTGTGTGGAAGGGTGCGGTGGGAATGTGTACCTTCTGTGGATGGGTATAGTGGACGCTTGCATGTATCAGTGTGTAAGGGTGTGTGAGAGAAAGACAGAAGCTAGGCATGTGAGTGTGTATGGGGGTGTGTTATAAATGTGCAGATGCGGGTGTGTGAATGTTCACCTTCCCCAACCCCAATCCGAACACACATCTCTTGGTGAGGGGGCTTCATCAGAGACAAAAGCACCCCAGGCTGAGAGGACAGTGTCCCTGACTCTGGAACAAACAATATTTTTCTCTTTCAAAGCTTTCAGGTTTCCTGAAGAAGAGCTGCTAGCTCAACCAAGCCCAACCTTAAACCCGCCCCTCTGATCGAAACTCAGGAAGGAAATCAGCACCAGCCACCCCCACCCTGCACCCCCACCCCTGCTCGGGAATGCTCTTTGCCAGCAGAACGCATTCCACGCCCCCCATTTCTCCCTCCCTGCTTGGGCCCACGTGCTCTCCCCAGCCATTCAGGGGGCCCAGGGCAGCTCCCAACCACCAACAAAAGTTTAAACCACTCTCCAGGCTTTGGGAGCACTTTGCTACCTGCCCAGGCAGACACTACCCTGGGGCAAGCAGGGCACTCCCTACCAGGGGAAACTGAGAGGTGGGGGGTAAGGGGTGGCAGCTTCAGAGCACACAACCAACCCCCTTCCTGGGAGGCAGGCGCTCCACCCCACCCTGCATCTCTTCAAGAAGACAAAATCAGGAAAGAGGGCTGGGTGGGGAGGGCATCTTAGGAGGAAAGGGGCACTTAGAGGCAGGGTTTGAATATCAAGAATGTCCCTTCCTTTCATTCAAGGGTCCCAAAGAAGGCCATTCCTCCGGGAAGTTGTCTCAGTTGTCAGTAGTATTATATGTATCAAGAATAATTAGGCCAGGTGCAGTGGCTTACGCCAGTAATCCCAACACTTTGGGAGGCCGGGGCAGGTGAATCTACTTGAGTCCAGGCGTCCAAGATCAGCCTGGGCAACAAAGTCAGACCCCGCCCCTGTCTCTACAAAAGAAATAAATGAAAATTTGCTGGATGTAGTGACGCATGCCTATAGTCCTAGCTACTTGGAAGACTGAGGCAGGAGGATCACTTGAACCCAAGAGTTTGAGGCTGCAGTAAGCCATGATTGCACCACTGCACTGCACTCAGCCTGAGAGACTGAGGGAGACCCTGTCTCAGAAAAAAAAAAAGAAGAAGAAGAATTACCACTTAATGTGCAACTACTACATGCCAAGTACTTTACATAGCATACCTCTGATTAACCACGTTATAGATGGGGAAACTGAGGCTCGATTGTCCTAGATCACACAACCAATAGTGGCAGAGTAAGAATTTGAACCCAGGTCTGTCTGTAAACCATTTATCAGGTCTATGCCTGCATTTGTCTGTTCTCCAGCTGGAATGGCCGCCCCTCCACCAGAGGGGGTGGAGCAATCCAGAGAGAGAATGCACTCAGGCCAGATGGGGCAACTAGAAGAGCCGTGGGCTGGGAAGCTGGCAAAGGCTCCAGTGAAGGGGAGTGTGAGGGGCCTTGGGAAGAAAAGGAGAGAGATTGTTAAGTGAAAGAAAGGATGAGGAGGGGGGCCGCCTGATTGAGAGGGCAGGTGCATGATTGCATGCAGTGTGGGAGGGAATAGGGTGCAGAGATGGTGGAAAGGAGGCCTGTGCCTGAGCCCAAGTGCCTACTTCCCTGTGCTCTCACTGCCTCAGGGAGGCCTGGGCCATTTGCCTCAAAGCCAGTGGTGGGCCAGGGGCCTCAGACCCCAAGGAGTATACATGCTAGGAGCTTCCTGGGCAACCAAGAGCCTCCAAACTCTGGAACGTGCCAGGGTTTCATTCCTGGAGCCACCTCATTCCCAGCCACAGAGAGGAGCGCTCAAGCCCCAAGGGTCTCCAGGGAAGAGAAACTCAGTGGGACTCCAGAGTGACCAGCCAAGAAGGTTCCCAGAGGGGCAGACACAGAGAAGAGGGGCACCCGGCTGGAGATTCAGGAGACAGGAGATGGGCAGGGAGCAGGGAAGGCGTGGAAGGCAGCAGAGACGGGAGGGGTGGGGAAATGAAGAATGTGCGAGGAGGAAACTGGAATGAAAGTACCAGCTGGGGCTGGAGCAGAACACTTTGAGGAGGAGACAGAGCAAACCTCACCTAGGGCCACCACCCCCAGCCCCATCCCAGCTTCCCCAGGCCCTGCTAAGTGCCAGGAAGAAGCAGTGTCAAATGCAAGGAGTAGCAGGGCGTCAGTTCCCCACAGCCCTTTCCAGATCTCTGGAGCTCTATTCCAGGAAAAGAGAGGGGACAAGTGTCACTTGAAGCCCCCAGGCCTCATGAAGGCCTTTTGCAAGAGTCAGGCACAGAAACTACATCAAACCCCCTTCAAACATTTCTTGGCAAGTCTGACCCACCACAGGGCTGGTGCTGCCACAAAAGGGACTGAAGTTAGGTGGCTACAGCCATCTCTAAATTGACAAAGTCAATATACAGAAAGACTAGGTCCAGGGACCCTGGTCAGGCGGGGAAAGGTGGCCCCATGGAAGCTGAGAAATAGTCAAAATGACTTCTCTAGATCCCCCTCCCACATTTGACCCTCTGCCCCAGTCTTTTTGTGCCAAACTGCAGCCCAGAGCCCCCATTCTCAGAGACCTCTCAGAGGGAATCCGCTCTCAAGGTGGTGGGGGTGGGGCCCCTGTTGCATTATTTTCAGACTCACTGCACACCTATTAATTTGTAGGGGGCAGAAAGACTGGGAAACACTAATCTAATCCTATGGGAGCCATATAGAAACCATATGGAAAATGAGGATAATGGTCCCTGCCATGGGTTATGGTGACAACTGAGGTTTCCAAGTATTTAGCACATGCCTGGCACAGCTGGTTACTTGTGGGGAGGGGCAGAGAAATAGACCCTAACACACACAGATGGGTGAAGAAGGGGCAGACAATTGCAGGGCTGCTGGAGACAGTGCCTGGGCCCAGACACCCTCTGGCACTGATCAGACTCATTTGCATGTCGTTTGCATATCCTCCAACACTGGTCACTCCTGTCACTTCAGAGCCTCTGGGTCACACATTGTCTCTGTCCCTTCCTCATGTCCCTTCCTGGACTCCCAAGAGCTGAGGGGACCCCAGAGAGAAGAGAACCCCGAGTTCGGGGATCAAGGAGCCTGAGAGAGGACCCGGAGTCTGAAAAGGGTAGGTGCTTTGGCCACCTGGAAGCCTGGCTTAGGGCGACCCCTGCAGGGCAATCCTAGAATGGAGGGAGGAGGCGGAGAGGTGAGCTCGGGCTCCCCCGAGCTCCCAGGACGGCACCAGCCTGGCCCTTTTACCTCCAACACGCCCTATGCTTGCTGGCACCCCGGAGTCTGAAGGCAGTCTCCCGACCCGGGCCAGATAGAATCCAGAAACTCACAACTGCCCCAATTAGCTAAAACAAAGGGGGTCAATGTGGGTTGTACCAAGCATCAAAACAGGAATATCTGGGGGCTCTCGGCCATCAGCAACACCATCCAGATACCACTGGACCTGCACCAGTGCCCACCCAGGGTGCCACAGCCTCGTCCTGCCAGCTAGCACTGGAAGGGATTGTGTTTTTACTTAGGGAAGAATTTAGGGAACAGAGAGGATTGTGAAGAACTGGAGAGAACCTCACATAGCCTGTACTGAAGGTGGACCCACCAAGATTTCACCAGCTGGGGTCCCATCCACAGAGGATGACGCCAGTGGGAATAGACTGCGGCTGGTGGGATTGAGGTCAGGCCGGGGAGGGATTCCCCGCCATAGTGGGGTTATTTGGGGCCCACTGGGAGACACCTAGTTCGCTTCCCATCCAGAGGCAGTTCTGCCTGTCCAGTTCAGCTGGGAGGGAAACAGCAGGGGAAATGCAGCAACTGCAACATTTCACTAAGGAGAAAAAAAAATGTCAAAAATGCTCTGAGCCTGCAGTTTGCTTGTTGACATACACAGATGCTCACGCTTTTGCCATTGGGTTCCCTCCACCCACCACCCCTGCCTTGGCTCAGCGTGTGAATGGGGGCAGAAGGGAGGGCAGGGCAGAAGGGTGTGTGTGTGAACAAGTGAAGTCATTCTCTCTGGGTGGCTCCTTTTAATTAGCACCCTGAAAAAAACTCCCAGCTAGCAAAATTGAGTCTTGCCAACTGGGAGCCCCACCATTCTGACTCATCCAGGCCCTGGGGGCAGGAGTGGGAGCACGAAATCTGAGAGTCAGGAAGGTGGTTGTTGAAAGTCTGGGCATTTGAGAAGGCTTCCCAGTCCTCTGGAGGACCATCAGGAAGGACGTGGTCACAATTGAGAGTCAGTTGGCCCCTGGGAAGCTTGGACTGAGCTGGTTCAGAGCAAGAGAATGGAGGTTGGCAAGGCATCACAGAAATCACCGCTTTCCCCAGCTCCCCCGAGGAGACCAGTCCCTGAGCTTGGCCAGGGTCAGCCCTGGAGGTCATACTACAGGACATTACATCAGATTCAGGCCTGGGTGAAGCATTTGGGCCATTTCAGTTGTACTCAACTTTCTAAGCGAAGAGTCACCTGGTCTCCTATGGCCAACCCCCAGAATCTAGACCCCAGGACTGGAAGCAGCAAGTTTACTCTATGAAGGGGACAGAGCAAGCCTCAGGCACTTTCCTTCAAGACCCCTCACTCCACAGTCCAGAGGCCTGTCCATGCTCCTCCTCTCCCTCAAAACTTTTCTGCAGGCAACTGCCTGATAAACCTCCCACAATCTGTGCCAGAGTCCTGGCCTGCTGTGTTCAGGTGCTCCACTGTTGCCTGGATTTGACACTCTCTTCCCCTATCAGGCTGGGAGTCCCAGAGGACAGGGCCCAAGCCTCTCCTTGCTCTGGTCTCCAACAGCAGCCCTTAGGACTACATAGTCCGTGAGAGGGGCGCGAACCCGCTCTCTGTGAAAATGGGCAGTGGGGGAGGTGGTGGGAGCCCTGAGATTCGGGGCTTCTCTGGATGGGGAGGCAGGAGCCCCAGATTCAATCCTGCTGCTGCTGCTGCTACAGAATCACTGTGTAACCTCAGATGTGAAATTGTCTACCTTGAATCTAGACTCAGTAGCCTCGGGGGTCCCTTGCAGTCTCTGATAGTAGGATTATCTAGTAACCGAGGGTTCATTGTAGGCAGAAACACCAGGGCAATGGGAAAACACTACTTGGAAGACCAGGGTAGTGTGGCCATGATTGAGCAGGAAAGGATTTTTACTGCCAGGGTCAGGAGCAGGGATGCCTTCTAGGTCTCCCTGGCTCTAGAGCACCATTTCCAAATGACCTCAGCTCCAGGAAGGATGCTTGGGCCCTGTCCTCTGGGACTCCCAGAGGTCAGGCAAGATCTGAGGACCAGGAGCACAAGGCAAAGTAGAGCAGAGCTGCCTAAAACTGTCCAGGGCCCAGAGGACCATTCCCAGAGGCTGGCAGTCACCCTCGGGCTACTTCCCAGGCCAAGCAGCCAAATTTCCAAAACCGGAATCCACCAACCCAGAGGACCACCACCCCTGCTGACCCCCAAACAGTCCCTAGAGAACCAGACCACTGTGCCCTCCCACCAACCACAACCACTCTGGGGGCCCCCACCCTGGAGCTCATGCTGTTGGGAGAGGGTAGGGCCTGATTTCAGGTGACAGTGGAGAAAGGATGGGGTGACTGCTCTTGGGGACAGAGAGTGACATGTTGGAAGCATGAAGGCGTCCTGTCCCTGGGGCTGAGTGGGAACCTGAGCAGGGCGGGCACCGCCCGACGCGGAGGCCTCCACCCCCAACCCAGCTGGGCTGCCTGCTCCCATCACACCCTGGGCAGTAAAACTTGCTTTCATGGTTGTTGCAGGGTTGTTGTTTTCCTTGGTGGTGGGGGTGGGGGGTCTGTTTGTGTCTTTGTGTCTTTGTGCAAATACACCTGTGTTGATATGTGCCTGGTCCTATACATGTATTGATGTCTGAGGTTTTGTGTGTGTGTAAATCTGCATGTGTCCATGCCTGTGTGTGTGTGGATATATCTGTGGGGGAGATCATCATAGCTACCATTTATTATTTCAATGTACTTTCCAGGTGTTGTTTCCTTTAATTCTCAGGACAATCCTTTAAGGAAGATATTCTAGCTATCCCCATTTTATAGATAGGGACATAGGGTTGGAGAGATCCGATAATTGACCCAAAGTCAGATCACCAGTAAAAGGCAGAACCAGGAGACTTCCCTCTACTGTTGAATGTGTCTCCCTGTGTGTCCGAAAATAAAGAGCTATATACGAGAATCGTGTAACATCTGCACATCTGTCTGTGAATCTGTGTGTCTGCACCGTCTAAACCTGTGGGGGGTGGGGGGTGCTTTGTGGCCTAGGTGCAAGTCAGGTGCGCCAGCCAGCAGTTAGCATCACCAGAGTCTTAGGGACAGTGACCCTCGGAGCATATTTTCTGACTGTATTTTCCCTTGGACATATTCCGACTGCATTTTCTGAAGCAGACAACAGCGTGTGGTGTTGCTGACTCTGGACAGAGAACTTCTGCCGTCAAGACCGTGGCAGGAAATGCCCTGTGCCCCTGAGCCTGGCAAACAAGGCAGCCTGTCTCCTTCGAGGAGGAGCTGAGTGTCCGGCAGAGACAATCTGGGAAAGGCTCAGAGAGGGTCAAGAAGGAAGAAGAGCAAGGCTACCTCCCACCCCCGGCAGAGCCACCCGTGCCCCTAACTCGCTGGTGGGAGTGGCGGTGAGGGGCCTCTGGAAGAAAGACTGAGACGTCTCCGCTCGGTTCCCCTGAGAGCCCTGTGCTCTGTCACAGACACCCTCTCTCCAGAAGTAGAGACCATGGGCTCTGGCTGGATGCCGCGTCAGGGGTCTCTCCGAGCGGCTAGGGGCCCTGGGAACCCGGAAGCCCGCGGGGAGCGGCGGGGCGGGGCAGAGCGCTAGGGCCGGGTGGCGGCCGCGGATTGGCAGGGCCCGAGCGCTCCCACGGAGGCCGGGGGCCCAGGGCGGCGCCGGCCGCGCCCGCTCCGCGGTGACTCATCCGGCACCCCACCTCTGGAGCTGGACGGGCGCCCGGCCTCTTCCCACCCCAGACCCGCCCGCTAAGCCGGGACAGCCTGACTCAGCAAGGGGAGCCTGGCCTGCCTTCCGCCCCCTTCGCGTCCTCCCCGGGAGCGGAGGAGAGTGTAGGGGGAGAATGCGTTTCTGTCCCTGTGGGAGAATTTGCCCCGCTCTAGGGAGGGGAATCTGGTATCTGTTCTTCTGGGAGACTGTGTGTCTGTCCATGGGCGGTGGGGCCTTCTGTCCCTCCGAAACGGGAGGTTGTGTGCTTGTCTTTCTGGGGGTGTCTCTGTGTCTTAAGGTCTTTATGGATCCGGCCGAAGGACTGTGGCCTTTTGGAATCTGCCTGTTGGTTTCTTTGGAGTGTCACTCACCACCACCACTCAAGATCATCTCTGCGCCCCCCCTACACCCTACTTCCCCAGAAGTGGGGAAGAGCTTAGCAGCTCAGTGCCTCTGTCTCACAGAGGCCAGGACAGGCCCGTCAGGGGTTAGCTCTGGGGAATTCTCCAGCTCTGGTTCTGGCCCCCTCCACAGTGCCAGGGTCCCTGAATCAGGTCAGAGGCCAGATGCTACCCTGCAGGCCAGGCTCAATCCCTACAGCAGTGCCTACAAGATCTCAAAGTGATCTTAAAGCAAGATCTCAAAGTCCTCTTCAACCAAGTGATCCCTCAAAAAGGGAAAAGGACCCACAATTGTCCAGAGACTACTGTGGGCCATGTGTGCCATGCTAGGAGCTTCGCGTTCACCTTATCGATGCTTCTCATAGCAACTCCAAAAACAAACATAATCCCCATTTTATGGGGGAGAAACTGAGGCCTAAGTGGTGGTTCAAGGTCATTGTGGCACAGTATGTGAGCAAATCTGGATTTGAACCAAGGGCTCTCTGGCTCTAAAGTGTATGCTCTTTCCACGGCTGTGGCTGCTCCCTGAGTGCCTTAGCCAGAGTGGCCTCCACCTGGCCCCACAGCAAACCTGGGGGAAACTCTGTTACCTCCACAGGGAGGCCAGCCTTCAACTTCTCCCAGGCTTTCCCATACCAAAGGAGGATTCCCAAGGACTGTGAGAGGCACTGGGGTGGGAAGGAGAAAGAAGCCAAGAGTCAGTACATGTGGGGTTTGGAGTATGCCAGATCCCGGGGCTGCGAAAGGACCCTATAGCTCGACCCAGGCACACTTTGTAGGACACACACACACACACCCACAATGGCTGCTGGACACACTCAGTGCACAGATCCAGCTGTGGGGTGATTGCAAAGATGCCCACATGCACATGTGTGTTTCATGTGGTGCACACCTAATACATAGAACTGTTACCAACAGACATGAAGGCATCAGTGGAGTCATTACACACATTACACACAATGGTGTGCAGGTCATTACTGACACACACACACACACACATACACACACACACACACACAGTCAGAACCACGAAAAAGAGGATGATGAGGGAGTGAGAAGAACGTGTGAAGTTGTTGTAGGAACAAATCAGCTCAGGGGCCTGGCCAAACCCACTCAAGCCCCAACCCAGAAAACCTATACCTCTTCCTCTGCCCCCCATGGGCACTCACACTGGACAGCCTTCCCACAAACATATATCCATGCAAGATTCTCACACAAGCACGTCCAGTGCCAGTCACACAGACACACAACCACCCATGCACTCATACAGACCCATGGATCCATGTACACAACGTAAGAAGGAGGAATACAAATGCACACACAAATCAATCAAATGCACACATGAGTTAAATGCACTCACAATGGGGATATGTGTGCACAGACCATGAGCATGACACACATCCCCCCCCACAGCACACACCACTGCCCCTCAACCTTCCATCTTGGCACAAGCAAGGCCTGGGCTTGCTCCATCAGCTCCATCCCCTCCTTGCCTGAGACAGGCCCTGCCCAACCTGCCCCAGCCTGCTTGAGTGGGGCCCCGCCTGCTCCCAGCACCAGCTGCCAGCCCAGCTCAGCACAGGGCAAGCTGCCCACTGCTCGGACATGTCGCTGCCCCACTCCCTCCTGCTAGGCCTGCCATCTCAGCATCTGGGCCTCAGCCTAGGCCGCACCTAGCCCATTTCTGCAGGTGAGTGGGTAAGCAGGGTGCTTGATCCCCACAGCTGGAGGCCAGGAAAGGGGCCAGGCAATCAAAATCCCATGGGGAAGGGACAGCCTGACCCAGAGCCTCTCACCTCCACCCCTGTGCCTTCTTTTTCTTTTTCATTTTATTTATTAATTATTTGTTTATCTATTCTGAGACAGGACAGGGTCTCACTCTGTTGACCAGGCTGAAGTGCAGTTGTGTGATAGCTGCCTGCAGCCCTGAACTCCTGGCCTCCAGCAATCCTCCTGCCTTAGCTGCTCAAGTAAGCTAGGACTATAGGCATGTGCCATCATGCCCAGCTAATTTTTTTATTTTTAATTTTTCATAGAGACAGGGTCTCACTGTGTTGCCCAGGCTGGTCTCAAACCCCTGGCCTCAAGCAATTCTCCCATCTCTCAAAGTATTGGAATTATAGGCATAAGCCATCGCACCCAGTCCTTCTCCTTTTTAGATGGACCCCTCCTCACCAACATTGGGTCCCCATAGGTAACTTCCTGGTTGCAGTCAGCAAACACACCTAGAACTACAGTCCCACTGTAGACAAGGTATTCTGTCCACACTGCCCCTAACCAACAAACATCTGTACACACACACACACACACACACACACAGGCTTTCAAGCACACATACCACCACTGGAGCAGATACCTAACCAGCACTCCCTGTCACAGGCCCACAGCACACAGCACAGGCAACTCAATCATATATACTCCCAGCATACCACACGGTGTCCCAAACCCCCATCTCACACTCACACAGAGTTTCATGCACAGTCTCCATAAAATATGCACAGCTGGACACAGCGTCTCTATGCATGTCTCATCACACAGACTTGCACAGTGTCATGAGGCTCTTATCGTTGTCCCAAACACAGTCATGCCAGGTCTGCACTGGGATCGCTGGTTCTAGGGGACAGGGCTTTGCACACTGCCCACCCATTGGCTTTGCAGTTCCAGGACGTTGGAGTAGCCTTCATTTTATCCCTGCTCTGCCCCATCCAAGAGCCATGATAAGCCTGGCTGGGGCAAGGAGCTGCGAAATGTCACTGCCAAAGCCATACCCTCTCACGGACCAGCCCCTCAGGCATGGGGAGAAAAGCAGAAATAAGCTAATGGCTGATTTGAGCTCAAAACCAGAGGAGCCCTATGCCGGGAAGAGGATACATAAACCCTTGAGCCTGCTGCCCCAGGAGGCAGCGGTGCAAGGGCCCAGCAGACCCAGGAGGGAGCTGTTCAAGGGTCTGGCAGACCCAGGTGCTGGAGTAGTAGGGGCAATGACAGTGGCAGGAAAGGCATCAGAGATAGGGCCTGGGGTCAAAAAGCAGTAACACCCCTAGAGCAACTCAGGGCAGGCCAGGCCATTGGAGGGCGCCAGACTCTCCTCCCTGTGTCCTTCCCCCTCCACCTTTCAGCTTAGGAGTCAGGTAGCAGGTGATCAAAACACTCCTACTAGCCTGGGCGACGTGATCAGAACTTGTCTGTACAAAAAATAAAGTAAATAAAACTTAGCCAGGCATGGTGGCATACATCTGTGGTCCCAGCTACTCAGGAGGCTGAAGTGGGAGGATCCCTTGAGCTTGGGAAGTTGAAGCTGCAGCTGCAGTGGGCCTCGATCACACCACTGCACTCCAGCCTGGACAACAGAACAAGACCCTGTCTGGAAAAAATATATATATATATGCAGTTCTCACTGGGGCTCCTGGGGGCTAACTCTGCTCTGCTTCCTGATATGAGTGCTGGTAGCATAATCTGTTGTTCAGTTTGTGAAACTTCATCACACTGTAGACTTATGACTTGAGTACTTCTCTCTATGTGTGTTACACTTCCATGAAAATTGTTTTTGTTTTAAATAAATCTCCTCATGTGTATGAAGCTCCACATCTTTCTGGGTTGGTGTGCACATGTCTGTCTGTGCCTGTCTGTACCTGTCTGCGCCTATGCGCATACAACCTCCCATAGAAATTATTCCTTGTCTCTGGTGCCTGAGGCCCTCCATATGTGCGCCTGAGAGTACACACACGCGCACACCAGTGCGCACATACACAGCCCCCTGCCTGGCTTCCCTCCATGATGGCAAGGCTGCCACTGCAGAGGGTGGGGAGGGAATGTAGTTAGGCCTTTCTTTCATTTAACAGCAGATGTTTACAACCATCTGCTCTGTGCCAGGCACGGGGATACAGATGCATTCCAGGCACACTGGGCCCTAGCCAAGCTCACCCTGCTGAGGAGGCTGTGGTGTGGAGAGAAGAGCCCTGTGGGGTAGCACAGGGTAGGGGGAGCCCAGCCTCGGAGGGGCAGGGAGGGCTTCCAAAGGAGGAAATCCTAACTAAATTGGAAAGATGAAAGGCTCACAAGTGGATAGGTCAGTCATTGGAGGTGCATTCCAGACAGGGGGACAGCACACACAGGGGCTAAGGGTGTGAGGGGGTGCGACTTCCTCAGGGAACCTCTGGGAGGTTCAGCTGCTGGAGTGGAGGGCCACGGCAGAGTCAACTTCAGGCGGGTCAGGCGGGCCTGGAGTGCCAAGCTCAGGGGCTTGGGTGTCTCCAAGGAACTCTTCCTTGGGCCAGGCTGGGACATGATTGGGATCAACTGGAAGGAGTGCTGTGGAGGAAGCGCACTGGGCTGAGAGTGAGGACACCGAAGTTCTCACCCTGACTCTGCCCGATGCTGCCCAACTCCCCTCTCTGAGCCTCCAAAATGACAGCTTGCTGCACCTTGGAGCCGCTGGCTCACGGGCCGCTGCGTTCTCCTGGGCCGCTCTGCTGCCGGCCGGCCTGTCTTCCTGGGTCCTGCCCACGCCCTCCTGCCCCCAGCCCTGTGCAGGCGTGGAGCTCCCGCGAGGGCCTCAGCAGTCTCCAGGACGGAGGGTGGAACCCGCCACCTGCTGGAAAGGCTGGAGCCTGCGCAGAGCTAGCGCGGGGCAATGTGGCGCCCTCTGCGGGTAGCCCTTGCTACCTCGCGCCAGCACTCCAAACCTCCAGGGCACAGTGCAGTGGGGTGAATTAGTCCACGTCCTCCTTGCCCAGGGTTGCCAAGGGCACAGGGCATAGGAGGACGTGGACTAATTCACCCCAAGCTCCGCTCACCAAGTCATGCCCTAGCCTACATTCCCCATGAGGATGGGAGCTTCCTCTGATTTGCACAAAGCCACCCGGTGGACTAATGGTGGCCTGCAACCCAACCACCTCCCAACTCAGCCTCCTGGGATAAGGAGGATGTAGTGAGGGGATGGGAGGATGTGCAGACTCTGCTTCCAGAAGCAGAGAGAGCAGTTTCTTTCCCTGCTCCTCTGCTGCCTCCTACTGGATGTCTGATGTCTCTCCGGTTTGCACAAATCCATCCCGCTTCGGTCAACCGTAGCCGTGTCGGTACCTACTCTTCAGGAGTTCAGGCAGGCTGACAGCAGGCTGAGGGAAAGAGGAGAATCTAGGGCTGCCCACGCTTCTCTGTGTCCCTTGGGTCCCCAGCACAGCACTGGCCCCAGTGCCAATACTGGATTCTCAAAGTCTGGAAATGAAGGCGGAAGCTGGTGTTGGAGATTTTGCCCCTTTAATCAGCTCTGCCTCAATTCCCTCTGTGCTGGCTCAGGTTCTTATGCTGCGGGAATAAAGGCGAGCCTTGCCTCTTTGGCCTCGGTCTCTTTGCTGTTTCCGGTGGCTTGCGTGATTTTGTCGAGGACAGGTTTTTTTGTTTTGTTTTGGGTTCTGGGTTTTGGGTTTGTTTGTTTTTTGGCTTTTTGTTTGTCTGTTTCAAGACAAGGTCTAGCTCTGTCACCCAGACTGGAGTGCACAGGCGCGATCTCTGCTCAGTGCAACCTCTGGCACACACCCCCAACCCCCGCCCCCAGTCAAGTAATCCCAAGTAGCTGGGACCACAGGCATGCACCACCACCCCCTGCTGTGCGTGTGTGCGTGTGTGTGCGTGTGTGTGCGCGCGCGCGTGTGTGCGTGCGTGTGTGCGCGTGTCCGCGTCTGCCTGCGTGTGCTTGTGTGCGCGTGTGCGTGTGTGCGCGTGTGCGCCCGCGTGCGTTTGTGTGTGCGTGCGTGCGTGTGTGCTGCGTGCGTGCGCGTGCGTGTGTGTGAGTGCGTGCACCTATGTGCGCCTGAGGGCATGTGTGCGCGTGTGCGTGTGCATCTGCACGCGTGCGTGTGTGCATGTGTATGTGTGCATGCGCGCGTGTGCCGTGCGTGTGTGCGCGCGCGTGTGCGTGTGTGCGCGTGCGTGTGCATGCGTGCGTGTGTGTGTTGTGTGCGTGTGTGGCGTGCATGCGTGTGCGTGTGTGTGTGCGTGCATGTGTGTGTGTGCGCGCATGTCTAGGTCTCGCTCTGTCACCCAGGCTGGAGTGCCGTTGAGTGATCTCAGCTCACTGCAACCTCTGCCTCCCAGTTTTAAGCAATTCTCCTGCCTCAGCCTCCCCAGTATCTGGGATTACAGGCATGTGCCACCACACCCAGCTAATTTTTTGTGTTTTTGGTAAAGACAGGGTTTCACCATGTCAGCCGGGCTGATCTCAAACTCCTGACCTCAAGTGATCTCTCTGTCTCGGCCTCCCAAAGTGCTAGGATTACAGGCATGAGCACTGCGCCCCACCCCAGCAATTTTTTTTTTCTGTGGTAGAGATGGGGTCTAGCCATGTTGCCCAGGCTGGTCTCAAACGCCTGAGCTCAAGTAATCTGCCTGCCTCTGCCTCCCAAAGTGCTGGGATTATAGAAATAGGCATGAGCCACTGCACCTCCAGCCATTTTGTTTGTTTGTTTGCTTGTTTGTTTTTTGTTTTTCAGACAGAGTCTCACTCTGTCACCCAGGCTAGAGTGCAGTGGCACGATGTCAGCTCACTGCAACCTCCTGGGTTCAAGCTGGGTAGCTGGGATTACAGGTGTGCACCACCACACCCAGCTAATTTTTTGTAATTTTGTAGAGACGGGGTTTCACCATGTTGGCCAGGCTAGTCTCAAATTCCTGACCTCAGGTGATCCGCCTGCCTCAGCCTCCCAAAGTGCTGGGATTACAGACATGAGTCACCGTGCCAGTCCTCTGCTTCTATCTTGTTTGGATTTTGTGAGATTCCATCTTGAGCCTGGGGACCGGTACATGTATGTGCTTTCTTCACTGAGTAAAAGGGAACCATTCAAAGGAGGGGAAATTGAAGAGGAAAACTAGTAGACAGTATTGGGATTACAAACGTGAGCCACCGCATCACTGGCCATTTTTTCTAAATATTTGAATTAGTTGCCAGCATTTAAAAATCAGAGGCTGATGCAGGAGGATCACTTGGGCCCAGAAGGTCAAGGCTGCAGTGAGCTATGATGGCACCACTGCACTCCAGCCTGGCAACAGAGCAAGACCCTGTCTCTAAAAAAATACAAATAAATAAAATAAAGAGATTTCATGTAAAAATCTAGATTTCTAATTTCTTTTGCAAAGTTGAAAATTCTGGCCACTCTGGAACCACATTCCCTGGTGGCTACATTGGCAGAGGGTGAGTAAAGAGTCTACCTCAGACCTGATCCCAACATTTGAGGAACCAGGAAAGGGTGCAAAAGGAGAGCCATAGTTCCCAGCTCTTCTCACCTCAGCTCCTTCCTGTAGGCCAGGGACCTGGCACACAAGCCTGTGGATGCCCCAGCTGCTCTTCCAAGTGCTATCTGTACCAGGCCAATAGAAATATGTAAGTAACCATCCTGGCTAACACGGTGAAACCCCGTCTCTACTGAAAATACAAAACATTAGCTGGCCACCCGCAGTGGCTCACTCCTATGATCCCAGCACTTTGGGAGGCCAAGGCAGGAGGATCACGAGGTCAGGAGTTGGAGACCAGCCTGGCCAACGTGGCGAAACTCCGTCTCTACTAAAAATACAAAAATTGACTGGGCGTGGTGGTGGGCGCCTGTAATCCCAGCTACTCCGGAGGCTGAGGCAGGACAATTGTTTGAACCCGAGAGGCGGAGGTTGCAGTGAGCTGAGATCATGCCATTACACTCCAGCCTAGGCAGGGCAAGACTCTGTCTCAAAAAAAAAAAAAATTAGCCGGGCATGGTGGCATGTGCCTATAGTTCCAGCTACTCCGGAGACTGAGGCAGGAGAATCTCTTGAACCCGTGAGGCGGAGGTTGCAGTGAGCCGAGATTGTGCCACTGCACTCCCAGCCTGGGTGACAAGGCCAGACTCCTTCTCAAAAAAAAAACAAAGAAATACATAAGTAAATTAAATATAAATGGAAGCCACTTATGGAACTTTCTAGTACATACATTTTAAAAAATTGGTGAAGTTAATTTTAATAATATATTTTATTTAACCTAATATACTTCAAATATCATTTCAACATGTAATTAATATAAAAAATTATTAATATTTTACATTATTTTTCTCTTATATTAAGCCTTCAAGATTGAGTGTATCATTTATATTCTCAAAACATCTCAATTCAGATTAGCTGCATTTCAATTCACATAGCCATATGTGACTAGTGGCGACCTTACTGGACAGTGCAGATCTAGACACCCCTAACTCCCACCCCAGCTGCCCCGGGACTAATAATACGCAGGAAGTGGGGCATGGGGAAGAAGTCCAAGCAGCTCCTGGAAGAATGCTTAGGCCATTTGGACAGGACTTCAGGTCACAGGCCCTTTCTGGGTGTGTGCACTTCCTGGGCCCCTTGGATTTCTCACCCAAGTGGAGGAGCAAAGCCAGAGGAGAAACAGAAAATTAAACCACACTTGTGTTCACATTTCAATCTATGTGAGAGAATAAGAGCCCCATATGCTTCAAAAAAAAGTAAGCAAAGCATAATTCTTTGTGAACACAAGGAGGATGCCAAGGTTTCTAATGTGCAAACAGCATTATGTGTCTGTCTACATTTTCTTTTCTTTTTTTTTTTTTTTTTTTTTTTTTTTTTTTTTTTTTTTTTGAGGCAGTGTCTCACTCTGTCACCCAGGCTAGAGTGCAGTGGTGTGATCTCAGCTCACTGCAACCTCCACCTCCCGGGTTCAAGCGATTCTCCTGCCTCAGCCTCCCTAGTAACTGGGATTACAGGCGCCCGCCACCACGCCTGGCTATTTTTTTTGTATTTTTAGTAGAGACGGGGTTTCACCATGTTGGCCAGCCTGGTCTCAAACTCCTGACTTCGTGATCCTCCTGCCTTGGCCTCCCAAAGTGCTGGGATTACAGGCGTGAGCCACCATGCCCGGCCTAATGTCTGTCTGCATTTTCTTATAGACCTACTTTACTCTTTTACCTTAGCTGCCTGCCCCCATTGGCATTTAAAATTTTTATTCCCTTAGCCAAAAAATAAATAAATAAATAAGAAAAAACCAAGGTCTTAAACTCTGTCAACTTTTAACAATGAGAGTCAGAAAATATGCCTAAGTATTGAGGTTATTTGAGCATAAAGTTTGAGGATAGGCCAGGACATGGTGGCTCATGCCTGTAATCCAGCACTTCGGGAGGCCGAGATGGGTGGATCACTTGAGCTCAAGAGTTCGGAACCAACCTGGGCAACATGGTGAAACTATCTCTACCAAAACTACAAAAAATTAACTTGTTGTGGTGGCATGCACCCGTAATGCCAGCTACCTGGGGGGCTGAGATGGGAGGATTGCTTGAGCCCAGGAGGTAGAGGCTGCAGTGAGCTGAGACTGAGCCACTGCACTCCAGCCTGGTTGACAAAGTGAGACCCTGTTTTTATTTTTTTTTTTTTTTTTTTTTTTTTTTTTTTTTTTTTGAGACGGAGTCTCGCTCTGCCGCCCAGGCTGGAGTGCAGTGGCCAGATCTCAGCTCACTGCAAGCTCCGCCTCCTGGGTTCACGCCATTCTCCTGCCTCAGCCTCCAGAGTAGCTGGGACTACAGGCGCCCACCACCTCGCCCGGCTAGTTTTTTTTTTGTATTTTTTTAGTAGAGACAGGGTTTCACCGTATTAGCCAGGATGGTCTCGATCTCCTGACCTCGTGATCCGCCCGTCTCGGCCTCCCAAAGTGCTGGGATTACAGGCTTGAGCCACCGCGCCCGGCCGAGACCCTGTTTTTAAAACAAAAAAACAAAAGTTTGAGGCTAGCCACCCAGATGGCCTCCCAGAAAAGACAGACTTCAAAGGAATGGAGTCAGTGTTCCCACAGTTTTACTTCTATAGACGGAAAAAGGGAAGTCTAACAGGGTTCCATATTTTCCATACAAAGCCAGTACATAAGTCACAGCAATTTGATTGATTACATTCCAAAGAAGATTGCGTTAACATTCCGTGAGGAGGGGTAATGATCTGAGGGGGTCTTATCTCTGACACTATTTGGTTATTTGTAATCATTTACAGGAAAAGGAGGAAGTCACAGCTGCATATGTGTGGCACAGGCCACACAGTTATCCTCCACTCAAGGCTCAAAATAATTTAAAGTTCCAACACCTTTAAGTTTGAATTATTTAATTTCACAAGTCTTACTGTTCTAATAAATACCCAAAAGTAGACTTAGCTGGAAGGAAAGGTAGTGTCAGGGGACCACCTGGAAGCCAGGAGACGGTGGCACTGCGGGGTGTTTGGCTGGATTCTCCCCACAATGCCCTCCAGAGGGCGCCAGGAGCCTGGCTAAAGAGACCCGCGGGAGCAAAGGTGGTGACTCTCCCTCTCTCCACTCCAAGGCAGTCCCATCCAGCATGGTCCCACTCAGGTCCTCTCCTCCAAGCCTGCAAGTTTCTCCTAAATTAGAAGAGTCTGGGCAGGAAAAATAATCTGGAAAAAGCTCAGGTTTAGAGCCCTTTGTTCTGATCCATAAGGCCACCAAATAGCTAGGCGACCCTGAGAGTCTGCCCCTCCGGGGCCTATCAAATGGGGTTTTAATCGGCCTCACAGGGTACATGTGAGGATCAAACAAGGCAGAGCCTTCCTGAGCGCTTTGGAAACTGAAAGCCAATACAGACATGAGAGGAAAACCTTAATGGAGCTCTTTCCCGGCTGGAACCATGGAGGTGTCCTGGAAAAACCTGAGCTTTTTTCCATATTATTTTGCCTGCCTGAGAAAGAAGTTTGCCCAAACGATGCTTCAAAAGGCAAGGAGAGCCAAGCTCAGTGGCTCACACCTGTAATCCCAGCACTTTAGGAGACTGAGGCAGGCAGATCACCTGAGGTCAGGAGTTCAAGACCAGCCTGGCCAACATGGAGAAACCCCATCTCTACTAAAAATACAAAATTTAGCCAGGCATGGTAGCAGGCACCTGTGATCCCAGCTACTCAGGAGGCTGAGGCATGAAAATTGCCTGAACTCGGGAGGCAGAAGTTGCAGTAAGCCAAGATCATATCATTGCACTTCAGCCTGGGAAACAAGAGAGAAACTCCATCTCAAAAAAAAAAAAAAAAAAAAAAGGCGAGGAGGAAGTTTATCTATGGAAAAGTGAAGCACTATCACAAGGAATATAGGCAGATAGATAGAACTGTGAGATTCAAATGGCTTAGATGGCAAACAAAGCTGACAACCTCTATGTACCTGCAGAACCCAACCAAGTTGGCGATCATCATCAGAATCAGAGGTATCAATGTGTGAGCGAGCCCACAGGACCAAAAGGTATTACAACTGCTTCGCCTTTGTCAAATCTTCAGTGGAAACTTTGTGAAGCTCAACAAGGCTTCCACTAACATGCTGAGGATTGTAAACCATATATGCATGGGGATACCCAAATCTGAAGTCACTAAATGAACTAATCTATGAGTGTGGTTATGACAAAATTAATAAGAAGTGAGCTGCCTTGACAAAGAACACTTTGATTACTTGATCTCTTGGTAAATATGGCATCATCTTCATGGAGGATCTGATTCATGAGATCTGTATGTTGGAAAACTCTTCAAAGAAGCAAATAACTTCCTGTGGCCTTTCAAATTATCCTCTCCATGAGGTGGAATGAAGAAAAAGACCACCCATTTTGTAGAAAGTGAATGTTGGCAACAGGGACGACTACATCAACAGGCTTACCAGAAGAATGAACTAAGTGTCTACCATAATTATTTTTCTTTTTTCTTTTCTTTTTTTTTTTTTTTTTTGTTTTTTTTTTTTTGTTGTTGTTGTTGTTGAGATAGAGTCTTGCTCTGTTGCCCAGGCTGGAGTATAGTGTCATGGTCTCAGCTCACTGCAACCTCTGCATCCCGGGTTCAAGCAATTCTCCTGCCTCAGCCTCCTGAGTAGCTGGTATTACAGGCACCTGCCACAACACCGACTAACTTTTTGTATTTTTAGTAGAGATGAGGTTTCACCATGTTGGCCAGGCTGGTCTCAAACTCCTGACCTTGTAATCCTCCCACCTCGACCTCCCAAAGTGCTGGAATTATAGGCATGAGCCACTGCACCCGGCTACCATGATTATTTTTCTAATCTTGTCAATTAATAAACAGTACCTGCTTTCAAAATGAAAAAAAGAAAAAGAAAACCTGAATGGAGGTTATGGAAAGTGAATGTGGTACCCTGGGGTGGGTGACACAGAAGGTGACAGAGAGCTAATTCATCTCTAAAGGGATCCTAAGGGAAAGAGCATGCATCTTTATTCATAGTTTGCAAAACATCTTCACATGCGTCACCTTAATAAACATTACTGCATTTAATCCTCATGAACACACTACGGTCTGATTGTCTCCATTTCACTGGCAGCAAACTGAAGTTCAGAGCAGGGAGGCAACATCCTCAGGGTCATAGATCCCGCGTGAGTGGCAGAGCCAGGGTGCCCACCTAGGTCTTCTGCCCCCTCACCCAGGGCTTATCCCACTGTGCTGACTTTAATCGTGTGTCCCTTGCAGAGGATGCCAGGGCCCATCTTCCTGAAACTGCTTCCATCAACTCCCTTCCTTGCTCCCCACGCCCCGAGAAAAACAAAAAAGAAAAACAGGCCAGGCAAGGTGGCTCACACCTATAATCCCAGCACTTTGGGAGGCTGAGGCGGGTGGAGTACCCGAGGTCAGGAGTTAGAGACCAGCCTGGCCAGCATGGTGAAAACCCACCTCTACTAAAAATATAAAAATTAGCCAGGCGTTGTGGTGCGCACTTGTAATCCTAGCTGCTGGGGAGGTTGAGTCACAAGAATTGCTTGAATCTGGGAGGCAGAGATTGCAGTGAGCTGAGATCATGCCACTGTACTCTAGCCTGGGCAACAGAATGAGACTCCATCTCAAAAGAAAAGAAAAGGGTGCAGTGGCTCATGCCTGTAATCCCAGCACTTTGGGAGGCCAAGGCAGGTGGATCATGAGGTCAGGAGATCGAGACCATCCTGGCTAACACGGTGAAACCCCATCTCTACTAAAAATACAAAAAATTAGCCAGATGTGGTGGCGGGTGCCTGTAGTCCCAGCTACTCGGGAGGCTGAGGCAGGAGAATGGTGTGAACCCAGGAGGCGGAGCTTGCAGTGAGCTGAGATTGTGCCACCGCACTCCAGCCTGGGTGTCAGAGCAAGACTCTGTCTCAAAAAAATAAATTAAATTAAATTAAATTAAAATTAAAAAAGAAAAAAGAAGGGAAGGGAAAAGAAAAGAAAGAAAAACAACCTCCAATGTCACCCACGGCTGCCGAGATCAACTACAAATTTCTCAGCCCCGCATCCCAGGCCTCTGTGACCCACCAAAATGTCCAGAGAATAAAGTGGATTGGCTCAAAGGTATTGTGAAAATCACGAAGTCCAGCCCCTCCTCTCTGTTCAAGAAAAAGAGACCAAGGCCCAGTAAAGGGAGGGATTTCCCAAATGTCCCAGAGCAAGCCAAGAATGTGGAAGCCAGTTTGCTTCCCTGCCAGTGTTTTCTCTGCTGATCACCCAGCCACCTCTGGCACCCACACCTCTGAGACAGGCTGATGTGCTCAGTCTTAGGATTTGCTTCAGCTGGGAATAACAAAGAAAAAAAAAAAACAGTGGTTCAATCCAGAATTTATCTCTCAATTCCGAGACAGAGATAGTCTGTCCAAGGCCAGTATGGCACTGCTTTATGGAAGGGACCCACATCCCACCTCTTTCTTGCTCGGCCAAGGGTGACTACCATTCACCAGGTCACTCATGGTCCAACAGGGCTACTAAACTTTAGCCATTATGCATGCATTCCTGCCAGCAGAAAGGAGGGGTGAAAGAAGTAGTTCACGCTTCCTCTCCCTTTAAGGACACTTTTTTTTTTTTTTTTTTTTTTTGAGACAGAGTTTTGCTTTTGTTGCCCAGGCTGAAATGCAATGGCACAATCTCGTCTCACCGCAAATTCCGCCTCCCAGGTTCAAGCAATTCCCCTGCCTCAGCCTCCCGAGTAGCTGGAATTACAGGCATGCGCCACCACGCCCAGCTAATTTTGTATTTTTAGTAGAAATGGGATTTCTCCATGTTGGTCATACTGGTCTCAAACTTCTGACCTCAGGTGACCCACCCACCTCAGCCTCCTGAAATGCTGGGATTATAGGCGTGAACCACTGCACCCGGCCTAAGGACACTTCTTAGATCCTGTACCCACCATTTCTGCTTCTGTCCCTTCAAAACATGGCCACAGCTTAAGCATAAACAATGCAGGAAAATGTCTTTATTCCAGGTAGCCATATGCCCAAATAAAAAACAGGGTTCTAATTACTGAGGAAAAGGGGAGAACAGGTATTGAGGGACCACCAGGGTTCAATGTCTCACTAAATCTCCAGAGTCCATCATGCACACTCTTCCTCACCTTGCCATATTCCAAACACCCAGTCCTTCCTCCATCCTGTGCCTGAGACAAGGCCTAGTTCACCCTAAATGCCCAATGTTTGCTGAATGACTGAACAAATGAAATTGACTTTTCTGGAATATGTACTGTTTTCCCAGATCAGCTTGAAAGAGTTTGAGGACAAGGATCCTGTGTTATGTATCTTTGTATTCACCTCTGCCACCATCCTCCCCAGCTCCCAGGCACCAGGCACACACTCTAGACATGTCGCAAGCCAAGTTCTGCCCTAACTCTGCTCTGCTCACCCCTTCCTCAGGCACCTAAAGAGTGTCAGTTGCTGTCATGGGCTGGGTGTGGTCCAGAATCTCTTCAATGCCACTTCGTGGGGAAATACTTTCAAAGATCAATCCACCAGCTGTTTCTGGACTAGGTCTGAGCAAATTAATATATCTCCACAAAAGGAAAGAGTTTAAAATGGTTAAAATTGCAGAAAAAGAAATAGATGGCTGCCCAGGCATGGTGGCTCACACCTGTAATCCCAGCACGTTAGGAGACTGAGGCGGGCAGATCATGAGGTCAGGAAATAGAGATCATCCTGGCCAACATGGTGAAACCCCATCTCTACTAAAAATACAAAAATTAGCCGGGCATGGTGGCGGGCGCCTGTAAATCCCAGCTACTCAGGAGGCTGAGGCCGGACAATCACTTGAAGCCAGGAGGCGGAGCTTGCAGTGAGCCGAGATCATGCCACTACACTCCAGCCTGGCAACAAAGTGAGACTCTGTCTCAAAAAAAAAAAAAAAAAAATACTTATCAAACTCCCAAATTGTTTGGGCCGGTCGCAGTGGCTCACACCTGTACTCTCAACACTTTGGGAGGCCAAGGTGTCTGATTGTGAGGTCAGGAGTTCAAGACCAGCCTCGCCAACATAATGAAACCCCATCTCTACTAAAAATACAAAACTTAGCTGGGCATGGTGGCACGGGCCTGTAGCCCCAGCTACTCAGGAGGCTGAGGCAGGAGAATCGCTTGAACACAGGAGGTGGAGGTTGCAGTGAGCCGAGATCATGCCATTGCACTCCAGCTTGGGTGACAGAGTGAGACTTTGTCTCAAAAAAATAAAAAAGATGGTCATCAATATGGAAATGGTTCATTCCTTTTTATTTGATAATTTTTATTGACCACCTACTATGTGCCTGGCACTCTGCTAAGCACTGAAGAATCAGTGGAGAACCAGGCAGACATGATGTGGTCCCTGACCCCGTGGAGCTTACAGTGTATGGGTAAGGCTGATATTAATAAAATACCTCTGCAGATGAATGAGTGACTGTAACTTACAAGGAGAAAATACAGGATGCCTTGGGAACTTATCATAGAAACACACCACTCAGTTTGTGGTGTCTAGAAGACTTTCTTGTCTTGTGGTGTCAGAAGACTTTTTGTCTTGTCTTGTGGTGTCAGAAGACTTTCTTGGGGAAGCTGTGTTGGAGCGGAAAGCTTAGGAGTGACTAGGAAGGGCAGGGTGTTCCAAGTTGGGAACCAGCCATGCAATGCCCTGAGCAGACGCAAATTCCATGTGGGCTACGCCCTGAAAAGCCTGCACCACTGCATCAGAGAGCAAGGGACAGAGTGGTCAGGATGAGGCCTCAGAGGAGGAAAGGTAGGCTCAGCCTGTGAGCCAAGTCAAGATTTAGGGCTTTATTCTGGGTGTCAAAAATAAAGGGTTTTGTCATCATTCTGAGCAAACTATCACAAGGACAGAAAACCAAACACCGCATGTTCTCACTTATAGGTGGGAATTGAACAATGAGAACACCTGGACACAGAGTGGGGCACATCACACACCGGGGCCTGTGGGGGGTGGCGGGGAGTGATAGCATTAGGAGATATACCTAATGTAAATGACGAGTTAACGGGTGGAGCACACCAACATGGCACATGTATACCTATGTAACAAACCTGCACATTGTGCACATGTAACCTGGAACTTAAAGTATAATAAAAAATAAAGAAAAGAAAAAAATAAAAAATAAAATAAAAATAAAAATAAAGGGTTTTCCATATAAGGAAGTAACTGAATATGATTCATATTTTTGAGAATGCACTCTGATTTTGGGGGCAGTGAACTATTCTGTATGGTGAGGTAATGGTGGCTACATAGCCCCCATAGAATGTCCACACTAAGAGTTAATCCCAATGTAAACTATGAACTGTGGGTGATAATGATGTGTCAGTGTAGGTTCATCAGTCGTAACAAATGTAGCCCTCTGGTGTGGGAATGTATAGGAGAACCCTCTATCTCCTGCTCAATTTTGCTATGAACCTAAAACTGCTCTTTTTTTTTTTTTTTTTTTTTTTTTTGAGATGCAGTCTCACTGTCGACCAGGCTGGAGTGCAGTGGCACGATCTCAGCTCACTGCAAGCTCCACCTCCTGGGTTCACTTCATTCTCACTTCATTCTCCTGCCTCAGCCTCCCGAGTAACTGGGACTACAGGCGCACTCCACCATGCCTGGCTAATTTTTGCACTTTTAGTAGAGACGGGCTTTCACCGTGTTAGCCAGGATGGTCTTGATCTCCTGACCTCGTGATCCATCCGCCTCGGCCTCCCAAAGTGCTGGGATTACAGGAGTAAGCCACCATGCCCGGCTAAAACTGTTCTTAAAAAATAAGTCTACTGAAAAAAAAAGTGCACTCTGGCAAGTGGCCCAAGTGAACCTTCTGTGATATAGGAAATGTTCTATATTACAGTTGTGAACATAAGTTAAAACTCATCAGGCTGTACATTCCCCCATTAAAGCACGTTTTGAATTTTATTGTATGTACAATATGCCTTGGCAAGGAGGAAACAAAGGGACCTGTGATTGGCCAAGGCTGGCCCATTGTGAACCCCGTGTGCCTGGACAGGGGTCCTGCGAGCTAAGGAGGAACCGTTCCTGAAAAGAAGTGAGGCGTGGCGGAAGTGGAGGTGGGGGAGTTTTGTGTCACTAGAAGAAGGGGGAAGGGGTCCAGGCTAGACAAAACAACTGTGCCCACCACAATGTGTAAAAGGGCAGTGCGGAGACTGAACTAGGGGGCCACCCACCATGCTGATCTCCTTCTCTGCCTTCCCTTCCTTGCAGGGGTGCTTCCTCCTCCTTTCCCACCAGGTAAAATCTGTGATCTATAATTATGTAGGGACATGCATGCACACATTTCTGTCTATCCTTCACAAAGGGTATGTACTGTTTGCATTGTCACATGCCTTGCTTTAACATTCATTCTTCCATTGCCACCACCTTACACTCAAGTCGGGCTGGTCTTCTGTCCTTAGCCCACGTTCAGATCCCCCTACTACAGGGGAGCTCCTAGACCACCTTAACCCAGATCACTAGGCAGGCAGAACAAAACCTTGGAATTCAAATATCTGCAGAAGAGTGCACAAATGCTTGGAAGACTCATCATTTTAATCCCGGGGGGTTGGGTTGGGAGAGGCAGGGTGGAGGGAAGTGGGGGATAGTGCCTGGCTCATCTGGAATAGTCAAACAGGAACCTTCTTCTACACATGGAAATTTTCTAAAAAACTAAAATTCAGTCCCATAAGAAATCAAGCTTTTTTAAAAAAGTCTATTAAAATTTAACTGTGCATACATTTTCCTTCAGCAATTCCACTTGTAGGAATTATTAAGATATCCTCACCATTGTCATAGAAAATACTCACCAATAGAGGACTGATTAAGTAAATTGTGGCACATCCCAAAGTGGAATATTATGCAGCTGTGAAAAAGAGTGGGGAAGCAACTTAAATACTGATATGGAAGGAACAGGTGTTGAGTGAATGTTAAAGCAAGGCATGTGACAACACATATAGTACAATACCCTTCATGAAGGATACATAGAAATGTATGCATGTATGTCCCTATGCAACTATATATAATAAATTCTACCTGGAATGAATCACAAGAAACTGGTAGCATTTGCTGTCCCCTGGAAAAGAAACTGAGTGACTGGTGAAGGGTCCTCTTATACTTTTGAATTATGTATAAAGGCTGGATGCAGTGGCTCACACCTGTAATCCCAGCACTTTGGGAGACTGAGGTGGGTGGATCACAAGGTCAGGAGATCAAGACTATCCTGGCTAACACGGTGAAACCCCGTCTCTACTAAAAAATACAAAAAAAAATTAGCCGGATGTGGTGGCGGGCGCCTGTAGTCCCAGCTACTCGGGAGGCTGAGGCAGGAGAACGGTGTGAACCCAGGAGGTGGAGCTTGCAGTGAGCCAAGACCATGCCACTGCACTCCAGCCTGGGCAACAGAGTGAAGATTCCGTCTCAAAAAAAAAAAAAAATTATATATAAAATGTATTTGTTACCTATTCAAAAAAAAATTGTTGGCCGGGTGCAGTGGCTCACGCCTGTAATCCCAACACTTTGAGAGGCTGAGGCAGATGGATCACTTGAGGTCAGGAATTCAAGACCAGCCTGGCCAACGTGGCAAAATCCTGTCTCTACTAAAAGTACAAAAATTAGCCAGGCATGTTGGTGCATGCCTATAATTCCAGCTACTTGGGAGGCTGAGGCAGGAGAATCGCTTGAACCCGGGAGGTGGAGATTGCAGTGAACTGAGTTCAAGCCACTGCACTCCAACCTGAGTGACAGAGCAAAACTCTGTCTCAAAAAAAAAAAAAAATTGTTTACACTTAAACGCGTTAAAAATCCAGTATTACTGGCCAGGCGCAGTGGCTCATGCCTGTAATCCCAGTGCTTTGGGAGGCCGACGTGGGCAGATTACTTGAGGCCAGGAGTTCAAGACCAGCCTGCCAACATGGTGAAACTTCGTCCCTACTAAAAATACAAAAATTAGCTGGGCGTGGTTGTGGGCGCCTGTAATCCCAGACTCGGGAGGCTGAGGCAAGAGAATCGTTTGAACCCAGAAGGCGAAGGCTGCAGTGAGCCGAGATTGTGTCACTGCACTCCAGCCTGGGTGACAGAATGAGAGTCTGTCTCTTAAAAAAGGCTGGGCACAGTGGCTCACACCTGCAATCCCAACATTTTGAGAGGCCAAGGTGGGCGGATCACCTGAGGTCAGGAGTTTGAGACCAGCCTGCCCAATATGGCGAAACCCTGTCTCTACTAAAAATACTAAAACAATTAGCTGGGCGTGGTCGTGGGCACCTGTAATCCCAGCTACTTCGGAGGCTGAGGGAGGAGAATCTCTTGAACCTGGGAAGCGGAGGTTGCAGCGAGCCAAGATTGCGCCACTGCACTCCAGCCTGGGTGACAAGAGAGAAACTCTGTCACTCAAAAAAAAAAAAAAAAAAAAGCTAGGCACAGTGGCTCACACCTGTAATTCCAGCACTTTGTAAGGTCAGGAGATGGAGATTATCCGGTCTAACACAGTGAAACCCCATGTCTACTAAAAATACAAAAAATTAGCTGGGTGTGGTAGCAGGCGCCTGTAGTCCCAGCTATTCAGGAGGCTGAGGCCAGAAAATCGCTTGAACCCAGGAGGCAGAGGTTGCAGTGAGCCGAGATTGCGCCACTGCACTCCAGCCTGGGCGACAGAGCAAGACTCTGTCTCAAAAAATAGAAAAAGAAGAAAGAAAAAAAAACTAGTATTGTCAAGAGTCAGGACACCACTTACATATCAGCTTAGACTGATTCTACTTCCATGAATGGGGTTTTAAGCCCTGCCTCACAGGATCGTTGGAAAGTTGAAATGAGATGACGCACAAGCAGTTGAAGTGGATATTTAAGAAATATCAGCTTCTGTTCTTCCTGAGTTTCCTCATCTAAATGACAGTTGGATTTCCAGCTCTTCTGTCTGTGTTGTTTCTGATAGATGGGAGGGATGGTGTCCCCTTAATGCTGGTGACCTTGATCCCATGGTAGATGTACCAGAACCTGGAAGGATCAAGCAGGGAGGGAGGCAAAGGGAATTCACCCTGGAGCCATCCTGCCTTTCCCTGAGCAAACACCCAGGGCGTGGAAACTCCCTGGAGACTATCTGGCGGTGGGGGGGGCTGTGGGAGGGGAGCGGGGGGCCCTGGCTTCCCCCAGCATGCCTGCTTCTGGGAACAGGGGTGATAAGACAGGTGATTGGCTTCAGGGAGGATTGGGTGGGGCACAATTGAAAATATTGACTTATGGCACCCATGGTAAGAGATCCTTCTCACTGGGTGCTATGACTGCCCTGGGCTCTAACACCACCCACCTGATTCTTGCTGAAGGCCAGGCTACACGTGAGCAGAAGGCAGAAGGTTGGTATTGTTTCATGAATTGTTATTTCAGCTCTATATATGTATAAATATTTGCAGGTGGTGATAAAATGAATTTCTTACTGTGGGCCACTGCCAAAATAGAGCCCCTGCTCTGGATAATGGTGCTGTTAATGTGTACTACCAAAGAGTGAGATCCTCTAAGGTGACAGTGTGCAGATCCCTGGGCCTGGCCCACGGGCTGGGTGGGAGGGATTGGCAGTGGGGGTTCCTGGGCTCAGTCTGGAAGCCCAGCTCCATCGATGTGGGTAGCTAGGGAGGTGCTGGGTGGTAGCTAGGGAGGTGCAGAGATAGGGCCCTCAGAGGGGAGCCCGGGGGCTAGGAAGCTGAGGGTCCAGGGACAGGAGCCCTCGAAAGAGACCCCACAGCAGAGCCGACAGGAGCTTCCTGCACCAGCCTGTAGCCACTCACAGTACCCTCTGCCTGTCTCTGTCTAATCTCCGCTGGTGTTTCAGAAAGTCTGGAAATGCCCCCATCTCAGTCATGCTAAGGGCTTGTGCACTTAGCCCAATGCCAAATGGACAGGGTGGCTGCCTGGAACTCTGTGCTGGTGGCAGAGGAGCAGGACTGTGGGGATGCACTGCTCCACCCAGCTGTGTCCTAACCCCTCCCGCCCTGAACCTTGGAGGTTGTCTCAAGAGTCAGGCAAACCCCTTCACACACTGTGCACACCCATGCACACACAGCATACCCTCCACATGCAAACACAGAATGCACACACACCCTTTATATCATACACACAGCATATAAAAAGGATAGGAAAGGGGTGGTGGCTGTGACTGAGTGGAGCGGGGAAGAGCCCACATATCAAAGCCAAGTCCCATACAATCTTAGCTTCTAGAAATTGTGGGTGTGACACAATTCTGAGAATTGACTCTGGCTGAGAATAGGCTGAGAATTGACTCTGGCTGACAAAGGCTGAGAATAGACTGAACCTCTGAGGGGATGGAAAAGCCAGGCTGCCTTAGTCCCTGACTGCAAAGATTGAAGGTAATAAAAAGACATGTCTGGCCACAAGACCACGTGTCTGGCCAAGGAGGAGTACAAGCCTAGGGTTCCAATGCCAGATCTGCTAGTTTCTAGGTGAACCAACTGCTTGGCTTTTCTGAGCCTGGCTTTCCTTATATGCAAATAGCCCGGATGCCAAGGTGTAGGGAAGCACACTAAGCTCTCTGCTGCTAATGCCCTCAAAACTTGCTCTGCCTGCCTCTTAGGCCTTGCTACACAGATCAAATGAACCCTGGTATTTGAAAGCATGCTGTAAATCAGAAAGCACTGTGCACAGTTCAGTGACTATTATACAGGTGTACACATCTATGGCAACAAGCAAGGTTTCAACCAGGTTTCAACAAAGGAACCTCTTTAGGAAAAGTTGAGGGGGTCAGACTTTCCCACTGTATACCCCTTGCTTCCTGGACCCCTCCCTCCCACCTCGGTCGACATCAGATGCACACACAGCAAGGATGGTTGGCAGAGCTAGCTGAGGTTTTATTTTGGACCAAAAAAAGAAGCAATTGAATTGTTTTATAGCTGGAGGCATGGGCAAGGGGGGGGTCCCCACGTAGTAAACTCCCCTGTGGGTGGGCTGAGGGCCCTCAGGTGGTCTCCTGTTCCCAGTGGTACCCTACATAGTGGTCTCCCTCCCAGGCTCTGGGGCAGCACAGGAGGGGCAGGCTGGGAGGGGGTGCCGCAGCTGTTCACTTGGGCAGGACGTCAGAGGACTCGGACACCAGCTTCCCATCGCGTGTCTCGATCTTCTTCACAACCACGGCCCTGGAGGAGCTGGTGCGGCTGAAGGAGCTGGAGCCCGCGCCAGAGCCAAAGCTGGAGCCCAGGCCGTAGCTGAGGCCGGGGCTTGTGAGGCCCCCATAGGCCGAGGTCAGACCACCTGGTGAGAGACAGAGGTAGCCACATGAGTACAGAAGCTCACCCTGCGGCAGGTTCCATGCCCCTTCCCCCTGCTCACTCCCAACACAGCCCCAGGGATGGGAGGTTAGCCCAGCTCTGCCTGACCACTGATTGCATGGTGCATTACTCCAGCACTATCAGGGAAAACCAGGAGCAGGGTGGGAAACAGCTGCCATATATATAGCTGTGTGACCTTGGACATTTAACTGGACCTCAGCTTCCTCAACTGAGGACATTTACAGGTGTCATATAAAAAATAAATGACAGCCAGGCCCAGTGTCCCATGCCTATAATCCCAGCACCGATCACAAGGTCAGGAGTTCGAGACCAGCCTGCCCAACATAGTGAAACCTTGTCTCTACTAAAAATACAAAAATTAGCCAGGCATGGTGGCATGCGCCTGTAGTCCCAGATACTTGGGAGGCCTGAGGCAGGAGAATTTCTTGGACCCAGGAGGTGGAGGTTACAGTGAGCTGAGATCATGCCACTGCACTCCAGCTTGGGTGACAGAGCAAGACTTCGTCTCAAAAAAAATTAAATTAAATTAATAAATCACATAAAGCATGTAGTATACTTAGCACAGTGCCTGGCACAGAGCTATGGTTTATTTGGACGCTTTCTAATAGTAACTCTATTACTGGGGTCCTGAGTATGTGACCCCCACCCTAGGATTCTCCCAAGAACATGAGTGCTCAGGCTGAGGTCACTGTGAGCGACTGAGCACAGCCCCCTCCCTGGAGCTGAGGCCTCCCTGGGCCCTGCCTCCTGCCCTCATCCCAGGGCCCTGGACACCCACCTGCATAGCCGCTGGTGGTCTTCGTATGAATACTCATGTTCTGCATCCCGGACTCCAGCCTGTACCCAGACACAAGGGGTATCAGGACCAACTCCTAGCCCTTCTTAGCCCAGAACAACAGGATCCCAAGTCCCAAGGGACTTCTGGGGGCTTCCACCCTCCCCACCCCAGGTCACAGAGATAGGGAAGCGGGTCTGGTCAGAGGTCCCCACACCCACCGGCTCTCCTCGCCCTCCAGCAGCTTCCTGTAGGTGGCGATCTCAATGTCCAGGGCCAGCTTGACGTTCATCAGCTCCTGGTACTCACGCAGCTGCCGCGCCATGTCTTGCTTGGCCCGCTGCAGGGCGGCCTCCAGCTCGGACAACTTGGCGTTGGCATCCTTAATGGCCAGCTCTCCACGCTGCTCGGCATCTGCAATGGCGGCCTCCAGGGAAGCCCTCTGTGGGGCAGGGGACAGGTAAGCAGGTCAGGTTGGGTATGCCTCCCCTGCTCCCACCCTCCCTTTACGGTCCTCCCTACCACCACCTAGGCTGACTCCCCCCAGCTCAAATTAAATGAGACTAAGGAAGCAGATCAGGGAGACATGAGCAGCTTCCAGGTGCTTCCCCTCCACACTCTGCTCAGACCTGTGACACTGTTAAGGTCCTCCCATCCTAACTGGACTAGATCCCTGGGTTCTAGACTTTCCTTAAAGCAGCAGAGCTCAACCTTACCCTGATACATATGACTGATTAAAGAAAGCAGACTTGGGAGCATGCATCCTGAGCCCCAACATACCTGCCCCAGCCCCCTTTCACCTCTGTCCTGGCCCAAGGGACCTTCCCTGCATCCCTTAGCTTCCCAGAAGCAGACTGAGAAGCTGAACTGTGGCTGCCCCTCCAACTCCCGAATCCTGGTCTAGGATTCCTTCCCCAACTCCCAGAACGCTCGCTCTTCCTACATTATCTCCTCTCACCAGGATGTGTCTAAGGATCCCCTCCCACCCCTGGCCCAGCCCATACCTGGCCTTTGAGGCTCTCAATCTCAGCCTGAAGCCGGCTGATGTTCCGGTTCATCTCGGAGATCTCAGTCTTGGTGCGCCGCAGGTCATCCCCGTGCTTCCCAGCCAGGCTCTGCAGCTCTTCATACTTGATCTGGTACATGCTCTCAGCCTCAGCCCGGCTGCGGTTGGCAATCTCCTCGTACTGTGCCTTGACCTCAGCGATGACGCTGTCCATGTCCAGGGAGCGGCTGTTGTCCATGGACAGCACCACAGATGTGTCCGAGATCTGGGACTGCAGCTCCCGGATCTCCTGTGGGGGAAGAGGGCAAGTGGTAAGGCCCTGTCTCTGCACACAGGGAGCCCCCTTTTCCACAACAGCCTTCCTTAGGGGATAAGACAGGGGCGGCAGAGGAGAGGAGCAAGTGGGAGTCAGTGTTAGGGAGAGGGCAAAGTTTCTGAAAAAGGAACTAGGTGCACCAATACTAGGTGCACAGAGGGATCCAATGCAACTCAAAGATTAGGAACAAGGGCTTTGGGGACAGAGTTGCTGCTGAATCGCCACACCCTATGATGACCTTGGATATGTTATTTCACTTCTCTGAACCGTTTCTCGTCTGTGAAATGAGGTGATGACTCATCCCTCATGAGGGGGACAGAACATATAGACCAATACTAGCTGAGCAACTACTGGTGGCTATAATTAGTCAGCAGTGTACCTTTGTCTTATTAGTGTGCTGGGGGCTCGGAGGAGCCTCTGGCTGAGTCTCAGGGTGGAGGCGCTGACAAGGCTGGGGGACCCTCAGTCTCCTGCGACCAAGAACATACCTCTTCGTACAGTTGCCTGAGGAAGTTGATCTCATCAGTCAGCCCTTCCAGGCGAGACTCCAGCTCTACCTTGTTCATGTAAGCTTCATCCACGTCCTGGGGCATGAGAAGAGAGTAGCCTGAGCTGGGTTTCCACACCCAACCCCAACCGAGGGGCTCCCAAGGTCCACCCAATGGCCTGGTCACAGGACTTTCTAATTGCCCACTTTGTGGTTTGATCTTCCAGCACAGCCTCTGCCCATCACATGTGCATTCTCAGCCCACACACCACCTCTGCTTCCTGCAACACACCCTCTTCCACCTCCTTCTCTAGGAAACCTTCTAGGGTCAGATCCCCAGTTCTACTGCTCTGTTTTCTGAACCGTGTTCCAACATCACTATCAAGAGTTCTGTCCAAATGCACCTACCACTCTATACTTGTCTACCTTTCTGTGCACCCAAATGTTGAAATAAATGAGTTTGTCCCACTACTTAGGAATATTTAGGCACAGAACTCAGAAAGCCTCTTAGTCTGAGTCTCCGAGCCCCAGCCTCCAGTGTCCAGATGGGGGAAGGGAGACTCCCTCACCTTCTTGATGAGGACAAATTCATTCTCCATCTCTGTACGTTTATTGATCTCATCCTCATACCTGTGAGGAAAAGACTTAGAATTAGAGGATGAAGGCAAAAGGGAGGTTGCCCTTGGTCTTTTGGGAGACAGGGACGTTGTGAAAATCAGGAAAATTCAGTTCGCAGAGATGCAAGATATGAGAGGGCTGGTCCTTCTGTCTTCCCAGCTACCCTCTCACACCCTCACCCCTCCCTCAGCCTGTGGGAAGCAGGAAATCTCTCTCCAAATCCATGAATACACATCGGATTGGACACCTTAAGAGTGTTAACAGCAGGACCTGACATGAGACCTCAAACAGAACTTGCTGGAGTTTGCCAAAGGTCAAGGGTCAAGACTAAAGAGGGGCCAGAATGTACAAAAGTGAGGCCCGTAGGCTGCCTATCTCTCCCATCTCAGGTTTACCACATAAACGTTGACACATAATTTGTTCTCCAAATCCAGACAGTTGAGATTGAAAGGGGGTGGGTACTATCGACAATTACGCTAGGACCCCGGACATAAACACAGACTGTTCCAAGCAAACCTCATCATATGGTCACCCTAATTAGATAGGACTGCCATGCCCACAACAGAGGGCCAAGGGGACTTAGTCCCAAGGTCCCAAGGGGTGGAGGAGAGCACGGTGACTTCAGTTGGGTGGAGAGTGGGAGTTGCTCACTTATTCTTGAAGTCCTCCACCAGCCCCTGCATGTTGCCAAGCTCTGCCTCCAGCTTCAGCTTCTCCTGGCCCAGAGTCTCCAGCTGCCGCCTAAGGTTGTTGATGTAACTCTCGAACATGTTGTCCATGTTGCTCCGAGCCGTCTTCTGCTGCTGCAGGAGGCTCCACTTGGTCTCCAGCATCTTGTTCTGCTGCTCCAGGAACCGTACCTGTACGAAGTAGGAGAGAGCAAAAAGGTCCACATCAGACCAGGGCTCAAAGTCTGGAGGGAAGCAAGCAGTCTTTTCTCTTAATCCACTCCCCAAGCAGTAAGGTCTCCAGGCCCCAGGAACCTGGTTAGCTGTTCTGGAAGGATCACCTATGTCCAGGGGTAGAAAGCAAGGCATGATGGTGAGTGAGGTGGGGAGCAATGTCCCTTAGCATTGGGTGGGGGAAAGAGTTAGAAGGAGACAGTAAGGGATTTATGCTAAAACTGCATTTGCAAACTAATAGGTCTAATTTCATTTACATAGATTGTATATTCCAGATCAATAAAAATGGCCACGCTTTCTTTTTTTTTTTTTTTTTTTTTTTTTTTTTGAGACGGAGTCTCCCTCTGTGGCCCAGGCTGGAGTACAGTGGTGCAATCTCGGTTCACTGCAAGCTCCACCTCCCGGGTTCACGCCATTCTCCTGCCTCAGCCTCCTGGGTAGCTGGGACTACAGGCGCCCGCCACCACGCCCTGCTGATTTTTTTTTATATTTTTAATAGAGACGGGGTTTCACCGTGTTAGGCAGGATGGTCTTGAACTCCTGACCTTGTGATCCGCCTGCATCGGCCTCCCAAAGTGCTGGAATTACAGATGTGAGCCACCGCGTCTGGCCAAAAATAGCAAACCTTTCTAAAGATGTTAAGATTGAAAAACAGGCCGGGCGTGGCAGCTCACACTTGTAATCCCAGCACTTTGGGTGGCCACGGCATGCTGATTTCTTGAGGTCAAGAGTTCAAGACCAGACTGGCCAACATAGTGAAACCCTGTCTCTACTAATAATACAAAAATTAACTGGGCGTGGTTGCGCACACCTGTAGTCCCAGCTACTCGGGAGGCTGAGGCAGGAGAATCGCTTGAACCCGGGAAGCGGAGTTTGCAGTAAGCTGAGATCATGCCACTGCACTCTAGCCTGGGTGACAGAGTGAGACTCTGTCTCAAAAAAAAACACACACACTTTGTAACTCTTTCTAAACTGGAGGGTCTTCTTGGAAGGCAGAAATCTTTTAAGAGTACAGCCTAGTTCCCTCCACCACTCTCTGCAAATCGCTTTCTTCCCCAGGTCATTCTGTCCCAAAATTATTTAAAAAAAAAAAAAGTGATTATAACATCTTATCCTAATGGAATGTGGACCAAACACTGCTGAACTCTTTACGTATGTAAGTTTGCATAGGCAAAAACTCTTGGATTTAGGGGCTCTCGTGTTCATTTTATAGATGAGGAAATAAGACTCGGCAAGGGAGTCCATCACCAGGAACCGGCAGAGCATTGCGAACCAGTAATTCAGATTTCAAAGCCTGTGCTTAGCTGCTCTCTATAAGGACCCCAGGGCTAGCAAAACGCAGTCAACAAGTCAAGCCCAGGCACTTGGAGCGCCAAGGGCCCCCGACCACAGGGTTCCTGGGGCTCCGGTTCCTCCCGGCCACTCTGCCCCAGGATTTCCCTCCTCCCGTTCCCACAATGCCTCCCAGGAGCCAGTCATCGTGAAGGATCCAATCCTCGGGGCCGCCGGGGGACGGGGGCCCCTAAGGCAGCGGAGTCCCAGGGCTGCAAAACCCGGCCTGGCTCCTGCTGTGTGAACGTGGAGCCAGGCCGCTGGGGCAGAGCAGGGACAGGACGCGAGAAAGGGACACGGGCTGAATGGGCGAGGGGTGTTGGTGGGCGACTGCGTTATCTGAAGCCATAAACTTAACAGGACGTGGAACCCCGGGCAGGGCGTCCCACACCCACAGACTTTGAATCCTGGATGGGCTTTCCAAGGCCAGGCCCTGGCGCCTCCTCCACCCCACCCCAGCCCAGCCCAGCCCAGCCCACCCCAGCCCAGCCCAGGGCACCCCACCCCGGCCCACCCCCGACGCCGAGCTCCGCCAGGTGGAGTAGCGCATCCCGAGACGGCAGCCAGCTGCCCCTTCACCCCGCCCCCGCCCCCGCCCCGCCCCGCCCACGCTGCCGGCGCAGAGGTCAGGGTATGACTCATTCTGTGACTCCGGCACTCAAGCCTCCGGGCGCCAAAGTCCTCAATCAATATTTGCCGGTTTGAACCCAGACATCCACTTCTTTCTCCTAGAATGCTAGAATCCCACCAAACTCCTATGTAAAAAAAAAAAAAAAAATCACAAACGCACCACTGGGGAGCCCTTGGGGTAGTGCCGGGTAAAAGGCGAACCTGGAGGAGGGTAGTCCCAGAACAGCTGGGACTGCCACAGGGTGATAGCTTAAAAGACGATCAGAACTCGGGTTGGGGTGAGAACAATAACTGCTATTATTTTCTATAATTTAGGGACAGAATGACCTGGGGAAGAACGGGATTTGTAGAGAGGGGTGGTGGGAACTAGGCTGTACCCTTAAGTTGTCTCTCTCTTCCAAGACCCTCCAGTTTAAAAGGGAAGGAAGAAGCCCCAGGATTCATCCCGGCTGTCCAGACCCTCTCCCCACCCTCACCCAGCCCAAACCAACGTGCACGGGAGGGGTGAGTCGGAGGCTGGAAGGGAGAGTGTCGCCAGGGCAGGTGAGGCCCAGCAGGACGCCAGTTGGGGGCTGGAGATGTGCACAGGGACCGGGACTACTAGGAGAAAGGGGGCGCGGGCACAATCCGCCACGCAGGGGGGACCCTCACCTTGTCTATGAAGGAGGCAAACTTGTTGTTGAGGGTCTTGATCTGCTCCTTCTCCTGGGTGCGCACGGCCTGGATGTTGGGGTCCACCTCCAGGTTAAGGGGGCTCAGCAGGCTCTGGTTGACCGTGACTGCGGTGATGCCTCCCATGCCGCTGGCCCCACCATAGCCGCCGCCCAGGCCACCCCGAAAGCTGCTGCTTCCCACTCGGGAGTAGCTCGAGGAGCTGATGCGGGCACCAGGCCCACTCGTGTAGGAGCGGCTGCTGAAGGCCCGGGGGCCAGAGGTGGACACCTTGTAGGACTTCTGGGTCACCCTGATGGACATGGTGGAGGCAGGAGTGGAGGCAGATGGGCCGAACCAGGAGGAGATCCTAGAAGGAGCGGAGATGAGGAGAGCGCTCAGGAATGGCCTTTTATAAAAGAAAGCCCAGCCCCGGGGGATGGGGGGGAAAGGCCTCGTACCTGAGTGGCTAGGCCCAGAGGGGGCTGGGCCTAACCCGTCACCTGCCACCTCCCGGCAGGACTCAGGTGGGGGCAGCAGAGAGCTGCTGCCACCCAAGGGCCCGCTCCAACCCTGGAGCCCACTCCAGCACCACCCCCAGAAACCCAGGAAAAGGCAATTCAGTGAATATGAAACTGGAAGAAATCCTGTCCTGGCACAAGCACCTGTAACAAGGAGACTTGCCTGGGCCACCCAGCCACTACAACCCTGACTCCTGGGTCTTGTCTCCTTCCCTCCTGGGGGAAATAAACTGGATTCTGGGAAGTATGGCAAAAAGGGGTCTCCTAGCATTTGGGTCTCCTCTGAGCTGCAGACACCCCAAAGAAACTCTCCTGTGTTCTCCCTGATTGAAGCGATTACAAGGGCCTGCCTGGGCTGGATGACAGAACAGCTGGAGTCCAAAGCCTTGAATCTGAAATCAACCATTTGCCTCATCTCTCCAGGTTACTGTTCTACCCCTAGCACCTGTTGCAATGCCAAGAGGGTCTGGGTAGATATTTGTGGAATGAGTGAATGAATAAAAAAAATTACACACACACACGCACACAGAGTGGCTGTTGTCCCTCTGCATCTGAAGGTGCAAGATAAAAAGAGATCCAAGGCCAGGCGCCGTGGCTCACGCCTACAATCCCAGCACTTTGGGAGGCTGAGGCGGGCGGATCACAAGGTCAGGAGTTCAAGACCAGCCTGACCAACATGGTGAAACCCCATCTCTACTAAAAATACAAAAATTGGCCGGGTGTGATGTAATCCCAGCTACTCAGGAGGCTGAGGGAGGAGAATCACTTGAACCCAGGAGGCAGAGGTTGCAGTCAACTGAGATGGCGCCACTGCACACTAGCCTGGGCAACAGAGCAAGATTCAGTCTCAAAGGAAAAAAAAAGAGAGAGAGGGATCCAACACAGCTCTTTTCCTGAACATAACCCAGGGGCCTCCTCTCCTCCCAAGATCCTAGGATCCCCTGGGCCAGGTGAACACTGTAGGCCTCACTGCAGGGCCTAGAGAATGACGAGCAAGACTAGAAAGCAGAGAACACAGGGCTGGGGGGGGCCAGAGGAGATGGGAGCTATGTCAGGGACTTCATAGTTCTTACTGCTCTTTGCGGGAGTCACTCCCATTTCTCCCAGTGGTGAATAATGGGAAGTGAGACAGGATGGCAAGGGGTACAGTGGAGTGACGTGGCACTGGTGGTGCTACCTAGACCCTCCTGCTTTTCCCAGTCTCCCAACGGGCCAGAGGAAATAGAGGAAGAGTCCCTGCACCTGTCTCCCTGATCCCATTATCAAAGTGAGTCAGGAGGGCAGGTTGGGACGTAGCATGCACCTGTGGGAGGTTGGAGACTGGGGAGCTGAGCAAGGCACCCCAGGCCTGGGTGGGGCCGGGTGGGGCACGCTGTGGGTGGAAGGCAGGAGGTTTAGGTCCCCAAGGCAGAGATTCCACCTGCAATTACCTGATGGCTGGGGCTGGGTTCTCTGGAAGATACTGCAGGGTGTGTTGTGGGGCCTGGATGAAACTGAACTGGGAGGACCAACAGATGACAGCCAGATCCCCTTGAGGAGAGGGACAGGTGACACACAGCCCTGACCCAGCGAAGGGGGTGACCACCTACTAGGAGGACAGATGTACAGTTTCCTCCCCATCCTTCTCTAGGAGAGACACCCAGGCTCACAGAAAGATAGGCATATAGGACCCCTACCCAGAAGGACAGAGACACCCAGAAGCCCCCTCCTTGGAGGACAGACATAAACCTAAAAAGACAGACACACAGACAAGCTCTCTTCACAATGCATGCATACGTACACACACACACACACACACACACACACACCCCACATTGAAGTCCCTTCCCGAAAAATGCACAGATCCCCAGAGTGGGCACAGAGAGTGGCTCCTTCTCCTCCCCTTCCTCCCCGCCCCAGCCCCTGCCCCCTGCTGTGCTGAATGGAGCTAGGGAAATTCAGTTAGCACCTGTTTACACCAGGCCTTCTCCCAGCTCCTTTAAACGATGCCTACTTTTCCGAAGACTGATTGGAATGCATGCTACCCCCTCCCCAATAAACACCCTCACCCACCAGGGCTGAGAAACTTTTTCCAGAAGACCAAAGGGAGAAGGGCTGGGCCCAGTGCCAAACCTGGGACAGGGAAGGCGGAAGGAGGCAGGGAGGGGCTGGTCAGACGGGTATGGCAGGCCTGGAAAGGGAGGACAGGCGCTCTCCCTATCTTCCCTCCCCCACACTGCTGTTAGAGGGAGCAGGAGGCACTCAGGTCCTGCTCCTAGGCAGCACAAGGAGCAAAAAAACAGCATTCCAAAGCCCTTCCTGACATTTCAGTCCCCTCCACCCCACCTTTCTGGATCCCTGGTTCTAGGAGTGTCTCTTGTTTAAGGTGAGGACAAAGGGGGTTTCCAGGGACCCTGCAGTATGCAGGCTGGAGGACTGACCCAGACCTTACCCAGCCAGGGAAAGCCCCTTTTTTCTGGGGCAGCCCAGAACAGTCCAGGGCCAGAAGTGTTTGTGTCTCATTTGTCAGCTCTCTATTGCCCAGAGACCCCAGCCAAACCCTCCCCCAGATGCTCCAAGCCCAGCCTCAGTGCAGGAGAAGAGGCCAGAGTTGGCCTCTCTGATGGCCCCTGCCTGGGATTTCAGGGTTAAAGGCAGAAGGGGAAGGCCCCTGGGACTAGGGCCAAGTGGTGAGGGAAGAGAGAACCAGACTGGGGCGGGCCCACAGGTACAACTCCTTGTAAGGCATTGTGGTCTACACACAGCTGCCTGCCCAACAAAAGGGAACAACATGTTTGCGGTGCCTGCCCTACCCAGACAACTCTGCCTCAAACCGCCTTTCCTGGAGAGTGAACCAGGGAAGGAGGAGACACTCCCTGTGGGCCAGGAGTGAGGGTCAGGCCCCCCTACTTGTGATGGTGCAGGATAATTCAGAGAAGGACCCGAAACCCTGAGCAGTGGCATGAAGTCTTGGGGCCAGTGGGGTAGGCAGGTAGCTGTTATCATCACTCATGATCATGGGAAGAGATGGTCTGAACAAGTTTTGCTTGGTGTTCAGGACTGATGATCTCATTCGCTGCAGCATTGTTCATAATAGCCAAAGAGTAGGAACAAAACAAATGTCCACCAAATGATGAATGGATTTTTTTAATGTGGCATATCCATACAATCTAATGTTACAATTAAAAGGAATGAATTACCGAGGCATGTTGGGTGTAGATGAGCCTTGAAACCCGTATGTTAAGTGAAAGGGGACAGTCATAGAAGATCAGGTACCCTCTGATTCCATTTGTATCACATGTGCACAATAGACAAAGCATAGAGACAGGAAGTAGATTAGTGGTTGCCTAGGGTGGGGAGGAATGGAGGTGAGTGCTAAAGAGCGTGGGGTTTCTTTTTGGGGTGATGAGAATATTCTAAATTTGATGGTGGTGGGCAGGCACAATGGCTCTACCTATAATCCCAGCACTTTGGGAGGCCAAGGCAGGAGGATTATTTTAGCCCAGGAGTTTGAGACCAGCCTGAGCAACATAATGAAACCCCCGTCTCTACAAAAAATACAAAACTTAGCAGGGCATGGCGGCACATGCCTGTAGTCCCATCTGCTCTGGAGGCTGAGTTGTGATGATCACCTGAGCCCGGAAAGTTGAGGCTGTATGCATTGAGTCAAGATTGTGCCTCTGCACACTAGCCTGCCTGGGAGACAGAGTGAGACTCTGTCTCAAAAATAAATAAATAAATAAACAAACAAATAAACAAATTAGATGATGGTAAAGCTGCACAAGTCTGTGAACATACTAAAAACCACTGAACTGCAAGCTTCAGATTGTTGAATTATATTGTATGTGAATTACAGCTCAACAAAGCTATAACAAAAAGATAACCACAAACGCATAAATGAGCTACATATAAAAAGCAGGGCCTTTGTGCCCAGCTTAAGGGGTCAGGGGAAAGAAGGAAAGAGTTTGTTTTAAGATGCCCCAGGTAGAGGCTTTTTGCCTCTGGGTTAAGGCAGTGACCCAAAAGTACCCGAAATCCCTTTAAACGATGGAGCATTTTAAAATGTTATTGTTGGCATAGAAGTAGCTGCATTTAGCATTGAGATAGCAGAATAATTTGTTTAAATAGGAAGCCACAGGTGGTGGGTACACTCCTCAGCAAGCAGCATCATGAATAATAGAGTCAATTCGAGTGCTAATTTTATGTTGTGTGCCTCAAGGCTAAAATTTTTCATTGTCAACGCTTAGCAAATGGTGATTTTTTACTCTTGATCAGTGGTGGATCTGATGATTAAAGCCAGCCAGGATGGAAATGGACTGCCTAGAGAGGGAACAAGCTCCTGTCCCTGGAGACATGGAGAGGGACCTTGCTAACCAGCTGTCCACTGGCTCAGTGGGAGGGGGCGTCTCACATTTGCTAGGGTTTGAATTAGAATGTCCAAGTCCCACCAACTCTGAAAGCCTTTGATCCACTTCCACTACCGTAGAGCTTTACATACTGAAGATGAAAATCTACAAATGTTCTCTGGTTTGAAATTTTGGTTGTGATAAAAGATATGATTAGAAATTATTAGAACAAGAGTGAGGGAGGACAGCACAGCCTTGTTGTGGAGGAAGGAGACACAAGTCCAACAGCCTGGAGATGATGAGGTCTCCCACACTTTTTTTTCTTTTTTTTAGAAACAGGATCTCGCTATGTTGCCCAGCCTATCTCGAACTCCTGGATGCAAGCAATTCTTCTGCCTCAGCCTCCCAAAGTGCTGGGGTTACAGGCGTTAGCCACTGCACACAGCCTGTCTCTCACACTTTCAACATCCTGTTACCCTCCTCTCCACTGACACCAAGAATATCATCCCACTGGGTGAGCATGAAGCCTAGGTGGAAGGTCCCAGCTATGGCTCAGTCCACAGAGTCCTTCCCCTTAACTCTAGTTCTCCATCACATCAAGATTGCCCGTGGGAGATTATAAAAGTACACATGCTCAGGCCGCACCCTGTCTGCATTTTCAAGGCTTCCTCTGTGCAGTCAGAGTCAGGCACCATGCTTTAGCTCTGGTCCCACCACCAAGACCCTTAGGAACACAATTCCTTCCTCTTCCCAGAGGAAATAGGCCAGAGCTCAAATCCAGAGCACTGCAGAGTTCCTGCTTATAAAGGGTGAAATACTCTGTCCCTCAGGAAGGAAAACAGAGTGGTTCAGTCCCCAGAACCTGACACTCCACCACCGTTGGCCAGGGCCACAGAGACAGAGACTGCAAGAGGACAGACACAAATGGGTCCCACTCCTGACAGTGAGGACAGCAGTGCCGGAGACTTGAGTGACGGGAAGTGGAAGTTATTGAGAGTATTTCAAGGATTTCAAGGAAACTTCAGAAGCTGACATTGAGATAGGGGAAGCCCTCATGGTGTTCAGGCAACTGGACAGGAGTGCAGGAGAGGAAGGACAAACAGGAAGGACATGGGGCTCAGCTATAGGCATCCTGCCCACCCCCACCCCAGCCCTGAGGATTCCCCTGGCCTGCGTGCTTAGCACTGGAGCTGATATCCAGAGGCCCACTGTTCTGATTTTCCTGCTGGGCAACCTGAGGACAAAGGTGAGAGTGGCGGGCAGGGACTAGAGGCCTTTATTCCTTCCTGTATTCACCCATTCATTTATCCACATATTTGCTTATCAGACACTAGTCTAAAAAATTTTGAGAGATGAGCTATTTGGGTCCTCTCAAACCAAAGGAGGCAGGAGCCTCCTTTAGCCAAAGCGAGGTATTTCCTGAAAGTCCCTGTTGAGAAGTGACCATCAGGCCAGACGCGGTGGCTCACACCTATAATCCCAGCACTTTGGGAGGCCGAGGCGGGCGGAACACCTGAGTTCAGCAGGTGTTCACCCGATTCTGGTATTCCCCGCTTCACCACCACCATCAACAAAAGGTTTATGATTCTGTGTACCTTTCAAGGACTCTAAAACATTTGGCGTCAGTCTGAAAATAATGAGAATTTTCAGGAGGGTAGAGGTGAATGATGATACACAGGTGTTTTTGAACAGGTGTCTTTATATGCGTGTATCCATATAAATCCAAAGCACACATGTTTGATGGTTATCTCCCAGAACAAACAGCCCCCTTAACAGGCCCGTCTCCCACCCTGTGGGCACACAACCTCAGTCTATAGCACACACGCCCTCTTGTCCCTCACATACTCTCTCAGGTTCACATACGCCCCACCTGCCCTCTCACTTGCATGGCCTGACACACAGGCCAAGGTGCAGTAACACCTCAGATCCTCATCTCAGGCACAAGCATGTGTGTGTACCACCCATCAGAGTTCCGTGCATACCACCTTCCTACGAGCATCACACACACACCTGTGCACACACAGCCGTATATAACACACATCCAAACCCAAACACACGGTTACACGTTTGTTTGTTTTTCTTTTATACAGACAGAGGTTTCACTGTGTTACCCAGGCTGGTCTCAAAATCCTGGCCTCAGGCTGAGAAAGGGGGCTCACGCCTGTAATACTAGCACTTTAGGAGGCCAAGGCCAGTTGATTACCTGAAGTCAGGAGTTCAAGACCAGCCTGGCCAACGTGGTGAAACCCCATCCCTACTAACAATACAAAAATTAGCTGGGCATGGTGGCCGGCACCTGTAATCCCAACTACTCAGGAGGCTGAGGCTGGAGAATCGCTTGAACCAGGGAGGCAAAGATTGCAGTGAGCCAAGATCACCCCATTGCACTCCAGCCTTGGCGACAGAGTGAGACTCTATCTCAAAAACAAAACAAACAAAACGAAACAAATCCACCAGGTGCAGTGGCTCACACCTGTAATCCCAGCACTTTGGGAGGCCAAGGCAGGCAGATCACCTGAGGTTGGGAGTTCGAGACCAGCCTGACCAACATGGAGAAAATGTCTTTACTAAAAATACAAAAAAATTAGCCGGGTGTGGTGGCGCATGCCTGTAATCCCAGCTACTCTGGAGGCTGAGGCAGGAGAATCGCTTGAAGCCGGGAGGCGGAGGTTACAGTGAGTTGAGATCACGCCATTGCACTCCAGCCTGGGCAACAAGAGTGGAACTCCGTCTCAAAAACAAACAAACAAAAAATCTTTGCCTCAAGCGATCCTCCCACCTTGGCCTCCCAAAGTGCTATAACTCCCAAAGTTACAAGCATGTGCCCCAGCTCCCAGCCAATGGATACACATTCTTGATTGCATATGACTAAAACCCAAGTCAAACAGACTTAAGCATAAAAAGATCATTTATTTGCTCTTATAATTGAGAAGTTCGAGGGTGCATTTGGCTTTCAGCCTAGCCAGATAAGGGGCTCAGTGATATCATCAGGACCAAGACTCTTCCTCCCCATCTCTTGGCTGTTTTCCTCCATGTTAGCTTCATCCTCGGGCAGGCCATCTCCCTGCTGCAAGAAGGGCGACTACTAAGAGAGAACCTCTTTCCGGATGCTTCCTGCTGAAGTTCCAGGGCTGACTCTCACTAGGCTGATGTAGATCACATGCTCATCTCTGAACCAATCCCTGTGGCCAGGGGAATATAATACTGTTATGTATTCTAGACTAGACTAGATCACGTAACAAGACCCTGCGGAGGGGTGATCAGCCCCACCCAACCTATAGAGAAAGGGTGCAAAAAAATGTGATTCGCCAAAAGACCAGGAAGAAATGCTGGACAGGGCCGGGCACCATGGCTCACACCTGTAATCCTAGCACTTTGGGAGGCTGAGGTGGGCGGATCACCTGAGGTCAGGAGGTTGAGACCAGCCCGGTCAACATGGTGAAACCCCGTCTCTACTAAAAATACAAAAAAATCAGCCAGGCGTGGTGGTGCATGCCTGTAGTCCCAGCTGCTCAGAAGGCTGAGACAGGAGAATCACTTGAACCCAGGAGGTGGAGGCTGCAGTGAGCCAAGATCACAGCACTGAACTCCAGTCCAGCCTGGGCAACAGAGCAAGACTCCGTCTCAAAAAAAAAAAAAAAAAAAACAAGAAAGAAAGCAAAAGAAATGCTGCACGGGCAGAAACAACAGATGTTCACTACATACACTAACCAAAATGTACACCAATAAAGAGGTGGAACCAGAGAGGCCAGTTATAAAGATATCCGTGTACACACTGAGCCCTTGTATAAATACAAATACTACCTGGCCAAAGTCTACTTTCTGTACCTTATCAACGGAATATTGATTTCAGATAAATATGATTCAGATGTACGCTATAGGACTTCAGGGGAAGAAGAGGGCCCTTAGAACCAGCTGAGCTTAGAAAAGTAAGATATGGATGGAAAGATCTGGAAATGTGATAAATCACTGGACAGGAACAGGAATCCTATGGAAGAGTAGAAAGGCTAGGTACTGGGGAGGAGGGTGGGACTAGGGGTTTCAGAGGCCAGACAGAGCTTTCTTCTGCAGGTTGCAGGAAGGGAGGAGCAGGGTGATGAGCTTAAAGCAGTGCTTTAGGAAAACTAAGCTGGCTGGGGTGTTCAGGGTAGATGGTAGGGGCAAAACCTAGGGGCAGGAGACTATAAAGGGGGCTACTGCAGAAAGCAAGTCTGGAGGCCTGCGGTGTGGTAGGAGCAGGAAGATAGGGATGGACTCAAGCTAGAACCAATAGGATGTGGCAGTTGACTGCATGGGCATGAGTCCAAGGTCACTCAGCTGCACTTCCAGCAGCTCCCTGCTGAACCCTAGCACCTTCTGTTCCAGCTAGACTGTTCCATGCACTTGCTGTGAGCCACTGGGCTTACCATTGTGTCATCCAATCAGTTTTAGACACAGCTCCTTGGAGACAGAGCAGGTTCCTCCAGAGTCTGTGTCTGGTTCCTGTCTCAGTGCCAGCATCTGCCTGGCATGGCACTGGCCCAGAGTAGATGCTGCAGAGTAAATGTGTAGACCTTCCCCTGAACATGCAGTTTACACTTGCCTTCTTAGCTTGGTTCATCCCACACACATCCCTTCATTCCAGTAACAGCACGATGAGGCTATCTCAAAACCCACCACGGTCCTCAGCAGCAGAAGCAAGTGTGGACAAGCCCGCCTTCTTGCATGCTGACCATGCTGGAGCAGGGTTTGGCTCTTGTCTGACTCCTAGGACTGACCGATGCAAGGAGGTGCCTGGGATAGTGAGGAGAATGGGAACCATATTCCAGTGAGACATAGCGCAGGAGCTGGGAGTGCCAGCCCTGGAGAAGAGGTTCCCAACATGTGTAAAACCTCAGGACTGCCTGGAGGAAGAGGGGACATTCATCTGTGTGACCCAAGGAATATAACCAGCACCAATAGGCAGGATTCCCCCAGAGAGAGACTTCTGTTCCCTGTAATCAATGACTTCCCAAAAGTTGGAGCTTTGTGAAAAGAGAGTCAGCGGCCAGGCACAGTGGCTCACGCCTGTAATCCCAGCACTTTGGGAGGCTGAGGTGGGTGGATCACTTGAGGTCAGGCGTTCAGGACCAGCCTGACCAACATGGTGAAACCCTGTCTCTAGTAAAAAAAAAAAAAAAAAAAAGAAAAGAAAAGAAATTAGCCGGGTGTGGTGGTGGTGCACACCTGTAATCTCAGCTAGTTGGGAGGCTGAGGCAGGAGAATTGCTTGAACCCAGGAGGCAGAGGTTGCAGTGAGCCAAGATCGCACCATTGCACTCCAGCCTGAGCAATAAGAGTGAAACTCCATCTCAAAAAAAAAAAAAGAAGAAGGCTGGGCGCGGTGGCTCATGCCTGTAATCCCAGTACTTTGGGAGGCTGAGGCGGGCAGATCACCTGAGGTCAGGAGTTCAAGACCAGCCTGGCCAATATGGTGAAACCCTATCTCTACTAAAAATATAAAAAATTAGCTGGGCATGGTGGCACACGCCTGTAATCCCAGCTACTTAGGAGGCTGAGGCAGGGAGAATTGCTTGAACCTGGGAGGTGTAGGTTGCAGTGAGCCGAGATCGCGCCACTGCACTCAGCCTGGGTGACAAAGCAAGATTCCATCTCAAAAAAAAAAAAAAAAAAAGGAAGAAGAAGAAGAAAATAGAGTCTGCGTCAACTGGGAAGTTCATGAGGAGGTTTCAGGCAGAAGGTCAAGGGGCCTCTACTGTATCAGCTGGGTTGTTGGAGCCTCAGAAACATGTGGGCCTACTGTATGCACTGCATGCATCACCTCATTTAAATTCATGAAGACCCCCACCAGGCAGAGATGGAAATGTGCCCACATTCACACAGCTGTGAAGGGAAGAACTGGCATCTGAGCCCTGCCAGATGCCGCACAGGTGGAACTGCCCCAAGCCTGCCCATGCACGTTCTGCTGCCCCACAGCCATGTGTGACCAAAACCCAAAGGACAGTGGGTGCAACCAAAAGAATTTCGCAGCCACTTCCTAATGGTGTAAAGAGTTACTTCACCGGCCAGGCGTGGTGGCTCAAGCCTGTAATCCCAGCACTTTGGGAGGCCGAGACGGGCGGATCACGAGGTCAGGAGATCGAGACCATCCTGGCTAATACGGTGAAACCCCGTCTCTACTAAAAAAATACAAAAAACTAGCCGGGCGAGGTGGCGGGCGCCTGTAGTCCCAGCTACTCGGGAGGCTGAGACAGGAGAATGGTGTAAACCCGGGAGGCGGAGCTTGCAGTGAGCTGAGATCCGGCCACTGCGCTCCAGCCTGGGCGACAGAGCGAGACTCCGTCTCAAAAAAAAAAAAAAAAAAAAAAAAAAAAAGAGTTACTTCACCAGCTGAAAATGCAGATAGTAACAACTACCTCAGAAGACTGATATGATCATCAGGTAAGGAACAGTGCCTAAAATAGCAGGTTTTCAAGACATGTTTGACTCTCACCAACTTTCCCTGCTTGTACCCCAGCCTTTCCCAAAGCCTTTCTCCACACAATTTCCCCCATCCCCTCACCACCTTCAGACCACCCTCACCCATGGAACTTGGGTTCACATCACTTTGATACATTTGCCCTGTGAGAGTTTAAGCCTTGTGTTTCCCTGCATGAAATAACCTTCTTGCAGAACGGAACAGTGTCTAATGCCTCTCTCAGGGTAGGTGGTCAGGTGGGAGAAAGTGCTAGCTCAGCAGGGTGGAAGGTAACTAGAAGGAGGTGGCAACTAGGTCTATAAGGAGAAGCTTATAGGGTAGCAATAAAGAAATGGCATGTAAAAATCCTCTGTTATGCAAAACAGAAGCTTGCAAATCCAATTTCTAGGGAGCTAGCCATGCAAACAGAGCCCTGCCTACTGACGCCCCCTTGCTTTCCCCAACTCTCAACCCACGGCTCCTTTCCCTGCCAGTGATGGTGGCAGTGGTAGTGATTAGGATTGGGAACAATGGTGATCATGATGGCTTTCTTTTTTGTTTTTTGTTTTTTGTTTTTGGAGACAGAGTCTCACTCTGTCACCCCGGCTGGAGTGCATGTAGTGGCACGATCTCGGCTCACTGCAACATTCGCCTCCTGGGTTCAAGTGATTCTCCTGCCTCAGCCTCCCAAGTAGCTGGGATTACAGGCGCTCACCATCACTCTCTGCTAAGTTTTTGTGTTTTTAGTAGAGACAGGGTTTCACCATGTTGACCGGGCTGGTCTCGAACTGCTGGCCTCAAGTGATCCACCTGCCTCAGTCTCCCAAAGAGCTGGGATTACAGGGGTGAGCCACCGCATCTATTATTTATAATCCTAAACTAATCCATGAGGAAGGTAACATTGTTCTCATTTTACAGACAAGGAAACTAAAGCCCAGGGTCCTTCAGTTAGTGTGACAGAGACAGGAATTGAACCCAAGTCTGAAGTAATTTTAGAGCTTGAACATTCCCTTTTCAATTATGCTGTTTTATAGTCAGGATCCAATTATCTCCATTAAGAGATGCAATAATGTCAATAACTCAAAAGGGAGGATTCAAAACATGTTTATTATTTTATTTAGCAATCCAAAAGAGCTATACTACATTTATTTATTGAGCATCTGTACTACCTCTCTTACAGTAGGGATCCTGGCAGACTTGGGGGACTCTCCCCATCAAAATGGACAGCCCCAGTCTGGGCACAGTGGCTCACACCTGTAATTCCAGCACTTTGGGAGGCCAAGGCAGGCAGATCACCTGAGGTGGAGAGTTCGAGACCAGCCTGACCAACATGGAGAAACCCTGTCTCTACTAAAAATACAAGATTAGGCCAGGCACAGTGGCTCATGTCTGTAATCCCAGCATTTTGGGAGGCCAAGATGGGCAGATCACGAGGTCAGGAGATCGAGACCATCCTGGCTAACACGGTGAAACCCCATCTCTACTAAAAATACAAAAAATTAGCCGGGCGTGGTGGTGGGCACCTGTAGTCCCAGTTACTTGGAAGGCTGAGGCAGGAGAATGGCGTGAACCTGGGAGGCGGAGCTTGCAACGAGCCCAGATCACACCACTGCACTCCAGCCTGGGTGACAGAGCGAGACTCTGTCTCAAAAAAAAAAAAAATTAGCCAGGTATGGTGGCGCATGCCTGTAATCCCAGCTACTTGAGAGACTGAGGCAGGCAAATCACTTGAACCCAGGAGGCAGAGGTTGTGGTGAGCTGAGATAGTGCAATTGCATTCCAGCCTGGGCAACAAGAGCGAAACTCCATCTGAAAAAAAAAAAAAAAAAAAGGACAGCCCCATGAGGGCAGAGACCTTGACTATGTTGTTGACCGTCAGATCCACAGCATTAGATAGGCATCTAACAGGCACTCCACCAATATATGATGAACGAATTCACAAATGGCTGAACCAGCCTGCCAGGTCAGCCTGTGCCCAACTAGGCACAGTGGCTCACACCTGTAGTCCCAGTACTTTGGAAGGCCAAGGGAGGATCACTTGAGGCCAGGAGTTCAAGACCAGCTTGGACAACACAGCAACATAGCAAGACCCTGCATGTGTGCGTATGTGTCTGTAAGAGAGAAAATGAGACAGAGAGACTTAGAGAGCACGCAGCTCAGCTAAAGGAAAGACCTGCTACCCACCACTCTATAACCAACCTGCCCCCCTCCCCATTCCCTGGTCTCTAAGGACTAAGATAACCCCAACCCAGATACAATGACCCATTCATAGGCCATAAGGAAAATCTGCTGACCTGGATGGTGGGAATGGGCTAAGCCTGGGCCAGCCCAGGCCAGTTTAGCCTCAGGGACCTCTTAGTCAAGCTCCCATGGCAACACAACTAATTGTGTGTTTATGCATTCCCTACAGAACTCCAGGCAGAGGCCATCTATTCCCCAAGGCCACATTCTACCTTCTCTCTCCTTCCTTGCCTCCCCAAGTTTCCTGGGTGACTATCCAGGGAACATTAAGACAAGCTTGAGTAGCAAAAGCAGCCTCCAGAACATGGAAGGCAGAGGAGGGAAAGCCTCTCCGAGGGAGAGGACCAGTACTTTTTGCTCACAATTGTCCAGCTGCAAAAGTCAAACTCCCTAGTCCTCCTCCTGGACCCACAGCCTCATGGCTTCGATGGTTCCTACATGTCACTACACTAACCATCCATCCCCAGGCCCCCATGGCCTGACCCTATCCTACTTGACTGCCAGGTCCTGCACAAACTCCCTCTTCACTTATGCAGTGCACAGGCCCAGGGCCCCTCCTTCCTCTCTTTCTGTGTCCCTCTAGCCTAGCTCTACCCCCAAGGACTTCCTTCAGGAAGCCCTCCCAGATGGACTATTCCTCCCAGGCTTCTCCCTCCAGGCCTCCAGCCTGGAGCCTCTGATTGTGCATCCCCAGCTCTGGGCTGATCTCCCAGAGCTGGGCATGGGTTCAGCTATTCCCCCATGGCCTAGGAGTTTCCTTAAGGTGGTAAAGCTTTTAATTCTTACAGAAACTATAAAATAAGCATTATCTGCATTTTAGAGTGGAGAAAACTGAGCCTCAGGATTAAAAGCAATGTGTGCTGCTTGGCACAGTGACTCACACCTGTAATCCCAGCACTTTGGGAGACCAAAGTGGGAGAATGGCTTGAGGCCAGGAGTTCAAGACCAGCCTGGACAACATAGCAAGACCCTGTCTCTGCCCTCCTCCTCCACAAAAAAAAAAAAAAAAAAAAATTGTTCTAATTATCCAGGCAGAGTGGTGCACACCTGTAGTTCCAGCTACTTGGGAGGCTAAACGGGAGGATAACTGGAGTTTGAGGCTGTAGTATACCATAATTGCACCTGTAACAACGGCACTGGATGACAGAGTGAGACCCTGTTTCAAAAAAAAAAAAAAAATGTAGCAAATGGGAGAACCAGAACTGGACCCTGTCTCCCTCCAAAGCCTCCTCCCTACCTTATACCTCCCTCTTTCCCTGAAGACAGTACCATATGCCAGGCACTCCCTGTACCATAGGTTTTTATAACCGCATTTACTCCTCACAATTAAATCTGTCAGGAGGCCGGGCGCGGTGGCTCACGCCTGTAATCCTAACACTTTGGGAGGCTGAGGTGGGTGGATCACTTGAGTTCAGAAGTTCAAGAACAGCCTGGACAACATGGCTGAACTCCATCTCTACTAAAAATACAAATTAGCCAGGCGTGGTGGCACATGCCTGTAACCCCAGCTATTCGGGAGGCTGAGGCAGGAGAATTGTTTGAACCCAGGAGGCAGACATTGCAGTAAGTCGAATTTGCATCACTACACTCCAGCCTGGGCAACAGAGCAAGACTCCGTCTCAAAATAAATAAGAAAACAAACCTATGAGGAAAGTACAAATAGCCTCATTTTACAGATGAGAATATGAAAGCTCAGAAACTTTCCATCCACTTCTTAAGTCATGTAGCATCTAAGGGCCAGGGTCAGAATTCAACCCAGCTCTTCTGGCTCCAAAACCCAAAGTTTAGTTTCTCAGTCCCCTGGGTCTAGGCAGACAGGCTGGGAGATGCAGGAGGCAGGAAGGCAGATTCTGCAGGAGGCATGAGAGCTTGAACTGATCGGCCAGCACCTCCGATAAAGGAAGGTGCCTTCCAGAAGACCTCCAGGAGCTTCCCCGCTGATCTGGGGAGACTCAGGAGGCCCAGGACAGCTGCGTGAGGGCTCGTTAGCCAGGCTCCCAGCTCCCTACCCTCCCACTCATCCTGTGAACTGACCCTCCCTCACATCACTGCACTTCTGCAAATTCCTACCACTACCTCCAAAGTGCTCTAGGATGTGTGATTAAAATCAGAATGTTCTAAGGTTTATGATGAAAATTAAATGAAATTAAGTTAAATTTTTGTTTTGAGAATTGTTTTAGACAATTCCTAGAACAATGTGCAGTAGGAGGAAAACATACGTTTGGAAATCAAATAGCCTATGTCTCAACTTGGTCGCTTAATTGCTGTGTGACATTGGACAAGTTACCGCTCCTTTCTGAACTAGAGCGGCCTCATCTATATAATGAAGGGGTGGACCATTTATTTCTAAATTATTTTTATTATTAATTATTAATTTTTGAAATTATTTTAAAAGTATCTGTATTATTACATTTAAATTAATATGGATTTGAGAGCTTTGAATTGCCTAAAGTGCTTGCAGTGTAGTGAGAAAAGCGCTATACTTTTTTTTTTTTGAGACAGAGCCTCGCTCTGTTGCCCAGGCTGGAGTGCAGTGGCATGACCACGGCTTGCTGCTACCTCTGCCTCCCGGGTTCAAGCGATTCTCCTGCCTCAGCCTCCCAAGTAGCTGGGATTACAGGTGCCCACCACCACGCTTGGCTAATGTTTGTATTTTTTCAGTGCAGATGGGATTTTACCATGTTGGCCAAGCTGGCCTCAAACTGCTGACCTCGGGTGATCCGCCTGCCTCAGCCTGAGACGAGGTGTGAGCCACCCACCGCACCTGGCCAAAAGCATTATACTTAAAATCATACTTGATTTGGGCTCTCAGCTTTTGTTCTCTCATCTGTAAAATAAATTAGATTGAGGCTGCAGTGAACTATGACAGGCCACTGCATTCCAGCTTGAGTGACAGAGCCAGACCCCGTCTCGAAAAAATAAATAAATAAAATTTTAAAAATAAAATAAATTATATGATGATGTTTGTAAAGCTAATTGCTTGTATAGGACTCTACTGTGATGGGAAAAGACCATGCACTCTTCTCTAAGAATTCACCCTTCCTTCTCTCTTTTGCCTTCCTCCCCTCAGCTGAAGGGCTCCTGGAGTGAAGCGGATCCTCAGCTGTACTCTGTGGTCTGAGGCAACAGCCAATGCACAGAGGAGCATCCTCTCCTTAACTAAGCACTGAAAGGAAGTGAAAGGGTAGACTGAAGGAAGGACTTACTAATTCAAGGAGTCATTGGAGCAGAAGTGAGTGACCAGGAATGGGGAGGATGCTTCTGTGGAAAAGGAACAGGGCTAGGCCCCCTTCTCACTGGTCCTAGACCAGATCAGGCCTGCCCAGAGGCCAAGAAAAAGATGGGGTATAGACCTCAATGGGGCAAGGCCAGGATGATGGAGGGGATACCTTCAGGGGAGGAGGTGCTAGGCAGGTTTCTGAAAATGGTGCGTTCAGACAGCTCACTACTTCCTGTAGTAATTCTTAGAAAAGAATGAGTAAGACAAGGTCGGGCCCGGGAGGAATGCAGCTGGAGGAGGTGTGTATGCACAGTCTCCCCAGAGTGAGCCAATACAGAGCCTTAAACCTTATCTCCTTCCTCTGAAGAGCTGGGATAGCTATCTCTGGCTCCCAGGGGCTCAGGCTGAGTCAGCGCTGGAGGCTGGGAGAGATTATGGGCCCCGAAGCATACCTAAAACTGTGGGACCATTCAGCACTTAGGTATGAATGGAATCATATAGGGTCTGAAATGTTCACCATTTTCAGAAACCTGCTCAACACCTCCTCCCCTGCAGGTATCCTGGCCTTGCCCCATTGAGACCTGAAGCGTGGTACATTCGGGAATGAGATTGGAGCCAAAGGGATCTCTTTGGCGAGGTGGGGTCAAAGAGATAGTTTAGGATGATTCATCTCCACAAAGGTAGATTCCTACCAGCCAGCCCCAGGCTAGAAATTTCCCCTTCCAGGAAAGCTGGGCTCCAGGGCTGGGTAACACTATCACCTCAATTATCCCTCTGTTCCTGAGTTTTAGGGGTTATGCATAGTTCTTAATGGGGCCTAACAGCTTCTTTGTCTCTTCCAGCCCTCTATCTTAGAGGACAGGAGGTGGAACCTGCCAACAAAGGGACCCAGGTTCACATTCCAGGGCTGCCTTTCTCTCCCCCTCCGGGCTCATTACTCTGAGCTGGGCCCCGGGTAGGGGATGAAGCAGGAGAAAGGAGGCAGTGTTCTCATGTTCTCTGTGTCCCTGGGAAATTCCCCACCTCCCTGCCAAGCTCCCTCCTAGAAGGCTGGTGAGACCTGCCCTGGAGACAGGCTGGTGCGAGAGGCCCCCTCTGCAGAGTGGAAGGGGGTAACATCATTGCCTGTCCTGAGCCTCCTAGACATATACACACTCTCCCTCTGCCTGGTGTGTCCCTGCCCCCTACCACCTCTCCTGCTCGCTCAGGTGTCCTCTCCTGTGCCCAGCCAGATTGATCTTCTACAAACATTGCTTTGATCCTGTCACTCCCCAGCTCAGAGCTTCCCGTTGCCTTCAGAATAAAGGTCAAATTCCTCATCTGGTGGCTGAGGCTTAGCCTTCCCCACCTGGCACTAGCTGCCCTCCCCACCCCACCCCAGGACTGTACCCTCCTCTCTTGAAGCACCTCCTTGTCACCTGCACCTGTTGAAACCTTACCCTTCCTGCAGGTCCTGGCTCCAGCTCACCCCATTCATTCCACAAACATTTGCTGAATGAAAATCATGCATCAGGCACCTCCCCACAAAGCCTGCCCCAGTCACCTCTGCCAGAAGTGGCCACTCCAATAGAGACCCCAAGAACAGGGCTTTGTTACACTCCTGGACTGGATTACACTTCCTGTGGGCATGTCTGAACTCCCCTCCCTGATTGCAAACCTGATCCACAGTCATTTAGCATGCATTGAACATCCACTATTAATGAGGCATTTTCCATATTTATCTCATTTGACCCTCACAAGGACCTTGGGAGTTCAGTTCTCTTATCGTTATTTACAGATGAGGAATCCAAGGCTCCGAGAAGTAGTAGTCAGGGCTCAAACCGGAGTCCTGGACCCTAAGTCCAGGGCGTGTACATCAGCATCAAGGCACCTTCCTCAAAAGTAGGGGCATGTCTTATACATGTTTCTGCTTCCCTCCACACCCAGCACAGGAACTTGTTTGATTCACTGAATGAATGAATGAATGAATGAATGAATGAATGATTCAATTCTACCCCATGAGTCCTCTTCTCTACTCTGACCCTATCTCCTCTCTCCCACATTACTTTTTTCCTATCTTCTGTCCCTTACCCTGGACCCCAAAGATTCCCACCAAGGGAAGAAAGAAGCTGTGTTTGTTTCATGGATAGCAGAGATGGGAGCTAAGCCTCAGAAGGGTGTCCACAGCCTGGACACAGCCCAGGGAGGAGATTCAGGACAGGAAGACCCCTTCCCCTTCACCACCACTTGGTTTGATAGACCCAGGAGAGTCCCAGTCCTTCTCTCCAACCCTCCCCAACTCCAGCAGGAAATAGGTGGGCCCGAGGGAGCAGCAGAACAAGCCAGAGAACAGTGAGAGGGCGAAGAGGGGCCCAGATTCAGTGACTCACCACCCTTGGGCCTCCCCGGGGGAAAGGGTGGGGAGCCTGGACACTCGGAATTCCTGCCTGTCCCTAGGGAGACACTTGGGTGTTAGGAGGCTGAACAGGAGGAGGAAGAGCTCTGTTTGTCCCAAACTAAGGGGTGGCCATGGCAACAAGGCTGGAGCCATCGGGGCTGGGAGCAAAGGTCCTAGCCAGGGGTGGAGTCGCGAGGGCCCTGCTGCCTGCCTGCCAACTGGGCCACTGTCCATACCATGCCGGCCAGGACTTCTCTGACTGAGCACCCCCTTGTGGGCAGAGCTGAACCTGAAATCTGGGGAGGGGTAGTCCTGAGGGGGAAGCCACCCGCTTTACAGATACACATATTCTTTTTTTTTTTTTGAGACGGAGTCTCACTCTGTCGCCGGGGCTGGAGTGCAGTGGCCGGATCTCAGCTCACTGCAAGCTCCACCTCCCGGGTTCACGCCATTCTCCTGCCTCAGCCTCCGGAGTAGCTGGGACTACAGGCGCCCGCCACCTCGCCCGGCTAGTTTTTTTGTATTTTTTTTAGTAGAGACGGGGTTTCACCGTGTTAGCCAGGATGGTCTCGATCTCCTGACCTCGTGATCCGCCCGTCTCGGCCTCCCAAAGTGCTGGGATTACAGGCTTGAATCACCGCGCCCGGCCACAGATACACATATTCTTGTCCTCTCCCAGTCCCTCCATGTGTCTTCTCAACTGCAACTAGAGACAGACTCTAGAATAGGGAGCGCTCGGCCAGGCACAGTGGCTCATGCCCGTAATCCCAACACTTTGGGAGGCTGAGACGGGTGGATCACCTGAGGTCAGGAGTTCGAAATCAGCCTGGCCAACATGGTGAAACCCGTCTTTACTAAAAATACAAAAATTAGCCAGGCTTGGTGGCGGGTGCCTGTAATCCCGGCTGCTTGGGAGGCTGAGGCAGGAGAATCACCTGAGAGGTGGGAGGTTCAGGTTGTGGTGAGCCAAGATTGCGCCATTGCACTCCAGCCTGGGCAACAAAAGCGAGACTCCGTCTCAAAAACAAAAACAAGAACAGGGAGCGCTCTTGGCCTGTGTGCCAGAGAAAAGAAGGCATGGAGAACGGAGTCTGCTGCTGGGAAGAGGGTAGGTTGGAGGTGTCAGTCTGGGAAGGCTTCCTGAAGAAGGATGTCGCAGGCTAAGGAAAAGACAGTAGAGGCTTCAGAGCAGAAGAGTGTGTCTCCTCTGCTGGTGTGAGAGACCAAAGCAATGTGGCTGGAGTCACGGATGGCACCATCCCTCCTCTTCTGCTAGTCACCAGAATCTTGGTGTCCCAAGGAGCCCCCAATGCTGCCACCACCATCCTTAACAATGCCCCTTATCATTATGCGTATACATTCCCACCCTCACCTCCCCTCAGAGGTGGAGATAGCACTTCCTCTGCCCAGGGCCAGGCCTCCACCTGTGCTCTGATCCACACACCCCTCCCTTCACACACAGAACCTTGTCTCATCAAATAGTATCTCTCCCTTGCCATACTCCTCCCACCCCCATCCTAGGCTGAATTTTATTCCTCTCTACTTGTAGCCATCCTCACGTCACTTCCTCCTTTAAAAAAAAGAAAGAGATGGCCGGGCGCGGTGGCTCAAGCCTGTAATCCCAGCACTTTGGGAGGCCGAGATGGGCGGATCACGAGGTCAGGAGATCGAGACCATCCTGGCTAACACGGTGAAACCTCGTCTCTACTAAAAATACAAAAAAATAGCCCGGCGAGGTGGCGGGCGCCTGTAGTCCCAGCTACTCCGGAGGCTGAGGCAGGAGAATGGCATAAACCCGGGAGGCGGAGCTTGCAGTGAGCTGAGATCCGGCCACTGCACTCCAGCCCGGGCGACAGAGCAAGACTCCGTCTCAAAAAAAAAAAAAAAAAAGAAAGAGAGGGGCTGGGCGCAGTGGCTCACGCCTGTAATCCCAGCACTTTGGGAGTACGAGGAGGGCGGATCACCTGACGTCAGGAGTTTGAGACGAGCCTGGCTAACATGGTGAAACCCCATCTCTACTAAAAATACAAAAAATTAGTGGGGCGTGGTGGCTGTAATCCCAGTTACTTGGGAGGCTGAAGCGAGAGAATCGCTTGAACCTGGGAGGCGGAGGTTGCAGTGAGACAAGATCGTGCCATTGCCCTCCAGCCTGTGCAACAAGAGTGAAACTCCATCTCAAAAAACAAAAATAGAAAGGGAATCATCCTTGACTAGTGTCCTGCACCCACTACAGCCCTCTCTCCTTGCCTCTACAGTCAAGCTTCCCAAGAGGGGAGACCATACTCATTCTCAATTTTCACCTCCTACATCCTCAACCCTAGCCACCATCCATGGAAATAGCTAAACCAATGATCAACTCCCAGCCAAATTTGATAGACTCTTTTCTTTTCTTTTCTTTTCTTTTGAGACAGAGTCTCACTCTGTCATCCAGGCGGGAATGCAGTGGCGCGATCTCAGCTCACTGCAACCTCCACCTCCCGGGCTCACGCCATTCTCTTGCCTCAGCCTCCTGAGCAGCTGGGACTACAGGCGCCTGCCACCACGCCCGGCTAATTTTTTGTATTTTTAGTAGAGACGGGGTTTCACCATGTTGGCCAGGATGGTCTCAATCTCCTAACCTCGTGATCCGCCTGTCTCGGCCTCCCAAAGTGCTGGGATTACAGGCGTGAGCCACCGCGCCCGGCCTGATGGACTCTCTTCAAACCTTTTCTTCTCTGCCTCCCTGGAATAGTGGATACCACTGACCACTCCCTCTTTCTTTCTCTTTCTTTCATTCTTTCTTTCTTCCTTCTTTTTTTTTTTTGACAGATTCTCGCTCAGTCGCCCAGGCTGGAGTGCAGTGGCACGATCTCAGCTCACTACAATCTCCGCCTCCCAGGCTCAAGCCATTCTCTTGCCTCAGCCTCCTGAGTAGCTGGGATTACAGGCGCCCACCACCACGCCTGGCTAATTTTTTTGTATTTTTGGTAGAGGCGGGGTTTCACCATGTTGGCCAGGCTGGTCTTGAACTCCTGACCTCAGGTGATCCGCCCACCTCAGTCTCCCAAAGTGCTGGGATTATAGGCATGAGCCACCGCATCTGACCCCCTTTCTTAAAAGACAATTCCTTTGGCCTCCTGACATTGCCTTCTGCATTTCTTGCTATCTCTCTGGCCACTTCTTTCCAGTCTTCTTCCTTGAATCCTTTTTTTTTTTTTTTTTTGAGGCGGAGTCTCGCTCTGTCGCCCGGACTGGAGTGCAATGGCCAGATCTCAGCTCACTGCAAGCTCCGCCTCCCGGGTTTACGCCATTCTCCTGCCTCAGCCTCCTGAGTAGCTGGGACTACAGGCGCCCGCCACCTCGCCCGGCTAGTTTTTGTATTTTTAGTAGAGACGGGGTTTCACCGTGTTAGCCAGGATGGTCTCGATCTCCTGACCTCGTGATCCGCCCGTCTCGGCCTCCCAAAGTGCTGGGATTACAGGCTTGAGCCACCGCGCCCGGCTGAATCCTTTTTATCTACTCACCACTTACACCTGTCATCCTTCATCTTCTTGGTGGGCCATGCTCCCCTTTGAGACTGTAATGCACTGTCACAGATTGCAAGCATCTCCCATACAGCTCAAGGGGTGCATGCACTTGTGAAAGCCACCCACAGAGGCCAGATTAAGAGCTTTGCTCTTCAGTGTTAGGATTCCCACCTCCCTGCCTCCACCTCTTCAGGCCAATTCCCATCCACTCTCAGCGATGATGACTCCCAGATCATTATCTCCAGACTCTCCTCGGAGCTACAGACCCATGTTTCTAATTGCTGCCTGGATGTCCCACCCAAGCCTCAAACTCACAGGTTCCAAACTCAAGTCGTTATCCAACGCCATCCTCCAGGCCTCACTTCCTCTCATAATTCCTCTCTGGTGGACATCACTGCCTCCAAAGCAAGAAGCCTGGAGTCAGCAAAAATGCTGAGGATGGCACTAGAACCCCTCTCACAGGATTTCTGTTAAATAATGTGATACATGTAAAGCACATAGAATGGTGCCTGATGCATCATAGATGCTCAGTGTTATTGTTGTTACTATTATTGCTGCTTATTTCCCCTTACATCCAATTAGACACAAAGTCCTGCCAATTCTATCATCTTTATTTATTTATTTATTTTCTTGAGATGGAGTTTCGCTCTTGTGGCCCAGGCTGGAGTGCAATGATGCGATCTAGGCTCACCGCAACCTCTGCCTCCCCAGTTCAAGCGATTCTCCTGCCTCAGTCTTCCAAGTAGCTGGGATTACAGGCATGCGCCACCACGCCCGGCTAATTTTGTATTTTTAGTAGAGACAAGGTTTCCCCACGTTGGTCAGGCTGGTCTCAAACTCCCGACCTCAGGCGATCCGCCCACCTCAGCCTCTCAAAGTGCTGGCATTACAGGCATGAGCCACCGCTCCTGGCCGCCAATTCTGTCTTCCAAACTTCCCTTTTTTTTCTTTTTCCTCTTTTTGAGACAAAATCTAACTCTGTCACCCAGGCTGAAGTGCAGTGGCACAATCACAGCTCACTGCAACCTAGACCTCCTAGGCTCAAGCAATCCTCCCACCTCAGCCTCCTGAGTAGCTGAGACCACAGGCATGCACCACCACACCTGGCTAATATTTTTGTTTTTTGCAGAGACAGAGTCTTGCTATGTTGCCAAGCTGGTCTTGAGCTCCTGGGCTCAAGCAATCCTCCCACGTTGACCTCCCAAAGTGCTGGCATTACAGGCAGGAACCTCTGTACCCAGCCCCTAAATTTCCTTTGAATCTATTTTCTTCTGTATATTTCCACTGATTCTGTCTTAGTTTAAGCCATCGTTACTACTAAGCTAGATGATTGCAGTAATCTCCACTCTTGTCTTTTCAAATCTTTCCAAGACATCCGGCTAGAATGTTCTTGTCAAAATGCAGTTCTGATCATGATGCTTCCCCACTTCAAGCTTCAGGGTGTCCCCAGATTCTAAAATAGTTTTCCGGCCGGGCGCGGTGGCTCAAGCCTGTAATCCCAGCACTTTGGGAGGCCGAGACGGGCGGATCACAAGGTCAGGAGATCGAGACCACCCTGGCTAATACGGTGAAACCCCGTCTCTACTAAAGAATACAAAAAACTAGCCGGGCGAGGTGGCGGGCGCCTGTAGTCCCAGCTACTCGGAGGCTGAGGCAGGAGAATGGCATAAACCTGGGAGGCGGAGCTTGCAGTGAGCTGAGATCCGGCCACCGCACTCCAGCCTGGGCGACAGAGCCAGACTCCATCTCAAAAAAAAAAAAAAAAAGTTTTCCTCAGTTTTTGGTACTTTCCTAGGGAACTTGTTATAGAGATCCAGCCCCAATCCCAGAGAGTATTATTCTGCAGGTCTGGGATGATATTGGGCACCTGCATTCATGACATGTTCCCAATCATAGCTGGTACAAAACAAAGTTGAAAAGCAAGGCAGTGCAAACTCTTCAAGGTCTACAAGGCTTTTCTTGACCTGGTCTTCACTAACCTTTCCCACTTCATCTCCCACCTCTTCCTTTTTCCACTACTCATTGGCTCCCCATATATTGCATATATATATTTGAGGTGACGTTTCACTCTTGTTGCCCAGGCTGGAGTGCAGTGACATGATCTCGGTTCACAACAAACTCCACCTTCCAGTTTCAAGCAATTCTCCTGCCTCAGCCTCCCGAGTAGCTGGGATTACAGGCACCCGCCACCGTGTCCAGCTAATTTTTGTAATTTTAGTAGAGACTGGGTTTCACCATGTTGGCCAGGCTGGTAGCAAACTCCTGACCTCAAGTGATCCACCTGCCTCGGCCTCCCAGAGTGCTGGGATTACAGGCATGAACCACCGCTCTTGGCCATATTTTCATTTTTTGTAAAGACAGGGTTTTGCCATGTTGCCCAGGCTGGAGTGCAGTAGTACAATCTCAGCTCACTGCAACCTCTGCCTCCCAGGTTCAAGCAATTCTCCTGCCTCAGCCTCCCACGTAGCTGGGATGACAGGCACCCACCACCACACCAAGCTAATTTTTTTGTATTTTTAGTAGAGACGGGGTTGCACCATCTTGGCCAGACTGGTCTCCAATTCCTGACCTTAGGCAATTTGCCCACCTCAGCCTCCCAGAGTGCTAGCTTTACAGGCGTGAGCCACCACAACAGCCTCACAAAATTACATTTCTACATACTAGCAATGAACAATTGGAAATTCAAACTGAAAAAGCAATATTATTTACAATCAGATTTAAAACATAAAATATCTTCTAATCAAACTAACAAAATATGTGCAAGATTTGTATGCTGAAAAGTACAAAACATTAATGAGAGAAATTAAAGATGTATATGAATGGAGAGATATATTAAGTTCATGGATTGGAAGACTCAATGTTGTTAAGATGATCTTGGAATTGATCTGCAAGTTTAATGCCATCCCAATAAAAATCTCTGTAGGTTTTTATATAGAAAGTAACAAATTGATCCTAATAATGTGTACAAAAAAGCAAAGGGCCTAGAATAACCAAAACAATTTATTTTTTTATTTTATTTTTTATTTTTTTGAGATGAAGTTTTGCTCTTGTTGCCCAGGCTGAAACTCAATGGCACAGTCTCAGCTCACTGCAAACTCCACCTCCCGGGTTCAAGCGATTATCTTGCCTCAACCTCCTGAGTAACTGGGATTACAGGCACCCACGACCATGCCCAGCTGATGCTTGTATTTTTAGTAGAGACGGAGTTTCACCGTGTTGGCCAGGCTGGTCTACAAACTCATGACCTCAGGTGATTCACCCATCTCAGCCTCCCAAAGTGCCAGGATTTTAGGCATGAGCCACTGCACCCAGCTTCAAAACAATTTTTAAAAAGAATAGCCGGGAATGGTGGCTCACGCCTGTAATCTCAGCACTCTGGGAGGCCGAGGTGGGTGGATCACAAGGTCAGGAGTTCAAGACCAGCCTGGCCAGTACAGTGAAACCCGGTCTTTGCTCAAAATACAAAAATTAGCCAGGCATGGTGACATGCGTCTGTAGTCCCAGCCGCTCAGGAAGCTGAGGCAGGAGAATTGCTTGAACCCAGGAGGTGGAAGTTGCAGTGAGCCGAGAGTGTGCCACTGCACTCCAGCCTGGGTGACAGAGTAAGACTTCATCTCAGGAAAAAGAAGAAGAAGAAGAAGAACATGCATGGCACAGTGGCTTACGCCTCTAATCCCAGCACTTTGGTGGAGCGAGGTGGGTGGATCACTTGGGGTCTGAGTTCAAAACCAGCCTGGCCAATATAGTGAAACCCTGTCTCTACTAAAAAATACAAAAAATAGCCAGGGTGGTGGCACACACCTGTAGTCCCAGATACGCAGAAGATTGAGGCAGGAAAATCGCTTGAACCCAGTAGGCAGAGGTTGGAGTGAGACGAGATCAAACCGTTGAACTCCAATCTGGTGACAGAGCCAGATTCTGTCTCAAAAATAATAATAAACCAAAAGAAAAATGAAAAGAATAAAGTTGGACAACTCCCATTATCTGGTTTCAAGACTTGCCATATGCTGCAGTAATCAAGACAGTGAAGTATACAGCATAAAGATAGATAGGTACAGGTCGGGCGCGGTAGTTCACACCTGTAATCGCAGGACTTTGGGAAGCCAAGGCAGGCGGATCACCTGAGGTCAGGAGTTCGAGACCAGCCTGGCCAACATGGCAAAATCCTGTCTCCACTAAAAATACAAAAAATTAGCTGGGGGTGGGGGGCAGGTGCCTGTAATCCCAGCTACTCGGGTGACTGAGGCAGGAGAACACTCGAACTCGAGAGGCATAGGTTGCAATGAGTCGAGATTGTCTCATTGCCCTCCAGCCTGGACACAGAGAGCGAGACTCTGTGGAAGGAAGGAAGGAAGGGAGGGAGGGAGGGAGAGAGGGAAAAGAAAACCCTTTGTGACCTTGAGTTAGGTCAGGTTTCTGAAATAGGACACAAAAAATGCAAACCATACAAAAAATTTCATAATGAATTTTTTTTTTTTTAGAGACACATTCTTGTTCTATCACCCAGGCTGGAGTACAGTGGTGTGATCATAGCTCCATGTAACCTTCAATTCCTGGCCTCAAGCAATCCTCCTGCTTCTGCCTCCCAACAGCTGGAATTTCGGGTGTGAACCACCAAGCCCAGCCCATCAGGAATTTTATCAAAATTAAAACTTCATCTCTTCTAACAACATTGTTAAGAAAATACAAAGATAGCTGGGCGCGGTGGCTCAAGCCTGTAATCCCAGCACTTTGGGAGGCCGAGATGGGCGGATCACAAGGTCAGGAGATTGAGACCATCCTGGCTAACACGGTGAAACCCCGTCTCTACTAAAAAATACAAAAAACTAGCCGGGCGAGGTGACGGGCGCCTGTAGTCCCAGCTACTCGGGAGGCTGAGGCAGGAGAATGGCGTAAACCCGGGAGGCGGAGCTTGCAGTGAGCTGAAGTCCGGCCACTGCACTCCAGCCTGGGCGACAGAGCGAGACTCCGTCTCAAAAAAAAAAAAAAAAAAGAAAAAAAGAAAATACAAGGATAAGCCACATACTGGGCAAAAATATTTGCAAAACACATTAACTCAAGTGAATCATAGGCCAATTAGATAAGGCTGGGCGCGGTGGTTCATGCCTGTAATCCCAGCACTTTGGGAGGCCGAGGCAGGTAGATCACGAGGTCAGGAGTTCAAGACCAGCCGGGTGAACATGGTGAAACCTCGTCTCCACTCAAAACACAAAAATTAGCCAGGCGTGGTGGCACACACTTGTAATCCCAGCTACTTGGGAGGCTGAGGCAGGAGAATGGCTTGAACCCAGGAGGCAAAGGTTGTAGCGAGCTGAGATCACACCACTGTACTCCAGCCTGGGAGATAGAGCAAGATTCCATCTTTAAAAAAAAAAGAAAAAGAAAAAGAAAAATTCTAGGTAAAAACAGAAAATCTTTGTGACCTTGAGATAGGCAAAGATTTCTTGTGATCATATCTCATTGCAACCTTGATCTTCTGGGCTCAAGTAATCCCCCTGCCTCAGCCTCCCATGCCTTTAATCCCAGCACTTTTGAAGCTGAGACTACATGTGCACACCATCACACCAGGCTATTATTTTATGTTTTGTGGAAAAGGGGTCTCATTATGTTGCGGAGCTAGATTTCTTGTTGTTGTTGTTGTTGTTGTTGTTGTTGTTGTTGTTGTTGTTACGGAGTTTTGCTCTTGCTGCCCAAGCTGGAGTGCAATGGCGCAATCTCTGCTCACTGCAACCTCTGCCTCCCAGGTTCAAGCGATTCTCCTGCCTCAGCCTCTGAGTAGCTGGGATTACAAGCATGAGCCACCATGTCTGGCTAATTTTTTTGTATTTTTAGTAGAGACGGGGTTTCTCCATGTTGATTAGGCTGGTCTTGAACTCCCGACCTCAGATGATCCGTCCGCCTCGGTCTCCCAAAGTGCTCGGATTACAGGCATGAGGCACTGCACCCATCCGCTAAATTTCTTAAATATGGCATCAAAGCATAATCCACAAAATAAAAACTTGATAAACTGGGCTTTGCCACAGTTAACTTCTCTTCAAAAGACATTAAGAGAATGAAAAGATAACCACAGACTGGGAGAAAATAGTTGCCAATTTCATGAGGAAGAACTTGAATCCAAACATATTTTCTTTTTTTTTTTTTTTTTTTTTTTTTGAGGCGGAGTCTCGCTCTGTCGCCCGGACTGGAGTGCAATGGCCAGATCTCAGCTCACTGCAAGCTCCGCCTCCCGGGTTTACGCCATTCTCCTGCCTCAGCCTCCCGAGTAGCTGGGACTACAGGCGCCCGCCACCTCGCCCGGCTAGTTTTTGTATTTTTAGTAGAGACGGGGTTTCACCGTGTTAGCCAGGATGGTCTCAATCTCCTGACCTCGTGATCTGCCCGCCTCGGCCTCCCAAAGTGCTGGGATTACAGGCTTGAGCCACCGCGCCCGGCCGAATCCAAACATATTTTCAAAACTCTCAACATTCAATAATAAAAAAGAGACAACCAAATTTTTTAAATGGACAAAAGATCTGAACAGATATTTCATCAAAAAAGAGATACAGGCTGGGCACGATGCCTCACACCTATAATCCTAGCACTTTGGGAGGCTAAGGCTGGTGAATTGCCTGAGCTCAGGAGTTTGAGACCAACCTGGGCAACACGGTGAAACCCTGTTTCTACTAAAATACAAAAAATTAGCCTGGCGTGGCGGCGTGCACCTGTAATCCCAGCTACTCAGGAGGCTGAGGCAGGAGAATTGCTAGAACTCAGGAGGTGGAGGTTGCAGTGAGCTGAAACTATGCCACTGCACACTCCAGCCTGGGTGACAGACAGAGACTCAGTCTCTAAAAGAAAGAAAAAGAGAGAAATACAGATGGGGCAGGGTGCAGTCGCTCATGCCTGTAATCCCAGCACTTTGGGAGGCTGAGGCAGGAGTATTGCTTGAGCTCAGGAGTTCGAGACCAGCCTGGGCAACATGGCAAAACCCTGTCTCTACAAAATACACAAAAATTAGCCAGGTATGGTGGCATGTGCCTATAATCCCAACTACTCTGGAGGCTGAGGCTCAAGAATCACTTGAATCCGGAGGCAGAGGTTGCAGTGAGCCAAGATCCCGCCACTGTACTCCAGCCTGGGTGAGGGAGTGAAACTCTGTCGAAGAAGAAGAAGAAGGAGAAGGAGAAGGGGAAGGGGAAGGGGAAGGGGAAGGGGAAGGGGAAGGGGAAGAGGAAGAGAACAGGCCGGGCATGGTGGTTCATGCCTGTAATCCCAGCACTTTGGGAAGCCAAGGCAAGTGGATCACCTGAGGTCAGGAGTTTGAGACCAGCCTGGCCAACATCGAGAAACCCCGTCTCTACTGAAAATACAAAAAAAAGTAGCCAGGCATGGTGGCACACACCTGTAGTCCCAGCTACTCGGGAGACCGAGGCAAGAGAATTGCTTAAGCCCAGGACGCAGAGGCTGCAGTGAGCTGAGATCATGCCATTGCACTCCAGCCTGGGAAAAAAGAGCAAAACTCCACCTCAAAATAAATAAATAAATAAATAAAAGTTGCAAAAAATAAAAAGATACAGATGGTAAATAAGCACATGAAAAGATGCCCAGGATCATTAGTCATTAGGAAAATGCATATTAAAACCACAGGATACCATTACACACCCACTAGAAAGTGGTATGTGTGTGTATATATACACACACATATATATGTGTGTATATATATATACATATATATATATATATATATATATTTTTTTTTTTTTTGTCAAGGTCTTGCTCTGTCGCCCAGACTGGAGTACAGGGCCGTGATCTCAGCTCACTGCAACCTCTGCCTCCTGAGTTCAAGTGATTCTCGTGCCTTGGCCTCCCAAGTAGCTGGGATTACAGGCATGTACCACCATGCCCAGCTAATTTTTTGTATTTTTAGTAGAGCTGGGATTTTGCTGTGTTGCCTAGACCGGTGTTGAACTCCTGGCCTCAAGTGAGCCGCCTACCTCGGCCTCCCAAAGTGCTGGGATTACAAGTGTGAGACTCCACATCCGGCGTAACTTTTTTCTTTTTTCTTTTTAATAACAGGCCAAGCACAGTGGCTCAGGCATGTAATCCCAGCATTTTTGGGGGCCGAGGCAGAAGGATCACTTGAGCCCAATAGTTTGAGACAAGCCTGGGCAACAAAGGAAGACTCCCCTCTCTACAAAAGAATTTTTTTTTTTTTTTTTTTGAGACGGAGTCTTGCTCTGTTGCCCAGGCTGGAGTGCAGTGGCACGATCTCGGCTCACTGCAAACTCTGCCTCCCAGGTTCACGCCATTCTCCTGTGTCAGCCTCCCGAGTAGCTGGGACTACAGGTGCCCGCCACCATGCCTGGTTAATTTTTTTTATTTTTAGCCGGGCGCGGTGGCTCAAGCCTGTAATCCCAGCACTTTGGGAGGCCGAGACGGGCGGATCACGAGGTCAGGAGATCGAGACCATCCTGGCTAACACGGTGAAACCCCATCTCTACTAAAAAAATACAAAAACTAGCCGGGTGAAGTGGCGGGCGCCTGTAGTCCCAGCTACTCGGAAGGCTGAGGCAGGAGAATGGCATAAACCCGGGAGGCGGAGCTTGCAGTGAGCCGAGATCCGGCCACTGCACTCCAGCCTGGGTGACAGAGCGAGACCCCGTCTCAAAAAAAAAAAAAAAAATTTTTATTTTTAGTAGAGACGGTGTTTCACAGTGTTAACCAGGATGGTCTCAATCTCCTGACCTCGTGATCCTCCCACCTCGGACTCTCAAAGTGCTGGGATTACAGGCTTGAGCCACCACGCCTGGCCTACAAAAGAATTTTTAAAACCGGCCAGGTGTAGTGGTATGGGCCTGTAGTCCTAGCTCCTGAGGAGGATGAGGCAGGAGTATAACTTGGGCGCAGGAGTTCCAGGCTGTAGTAAGCTATGACAGAACCACTATACTCCAACCTAGGTGACAGAGCAAGACCCTGTCTCTAAAAAAAAGTAAAATAAAAAATAAAAATAAAAAAGGACAGACAATATAGAGTGTTGGTGAGGATATAGAGCATCATGTTACTGAGGGGGTGCAAAATGGTACAGCTACTTTGGCAGTTTCTTAGAAGAATAAACTTGGCCAGGCATGGTGGTTCACGCCTGTACTCCCAGCACTTTGGGAGACTGAGGCGGGCAGATCACTTGAGGTCAGGAGTTCGAGACCAGCCTGGCCAACATGGTGAAACCCCATCTTTACTAAAAATACAAAAATTAGCCGGGCATCATGGCAGGTGCCTGTAGGAGAAGCCAACAGCACCAGGGTCAGAAGGGGCAAAGGACATAAGCACAGGCAAGGCCATTCCTGGTGGGAGCTGGGCCAGGGAGCTGAGGGGCTCCTAGAAGGGCCAGGTTCCCCGACTTCTCTGAGCTTCAGTGCCTGGAGGTTCCTGGGCAGCCACATGCTTCTCAGAGCTGACCGTTCCTCTTCCTTTATCGTTGGAGAATAATCGGTTGGGTTCAAAGCAATGATACTAAGTGTCAGAGCATTCCTCGACTGTCCCACCCCTGGGGGAGAGGGCCTGGCCCAAGCCCTGAGAATCCCTCCCCACCTTCACAGGCAGTGCCAGGGACTCCAAATAGGGTGCTGAAATTCCAGAAGTCTTGATATCAGACTGGGTCCTGCACCCAGCTGCCACCCGCATCCTCCGCCTGCCCCACAGCTGCCTCTGAAGCCTGTACCCTTGCCCCCACCTCCTGTCTCTCTGCAGGTTACCTGACTGCACATTCTGATGACCCCCACTGACCTCTCCTAGCACCCCGTGTTTATTAATTACTTAAACCTAAAGTATTTACAGAGCTCCACCTATGTGCCAGATGCAAGGCTGGGCACAAGGATTCCCATTCTGCCCCAGATTCCTTTTCCTTTGAGTTCCACCCCAGATCTCCCTGTCTCAACAGCTCTGCCCCTAACTCAGCAGCCCTGGGATTTGTCCTGTGGGAGGCCCCCCTGCATGGGTGCACCCTCCACTGAGAGTAGCTGAAGGGAGCCCAGGGGAGCCTCCGAGGCGATCCCCTCCTCCTTCCAGCCCACCCCACCACAGGGCCTTCTCACTGTCTCCAACACAGTGGAGTCACCCTCAGTCTTTGAAGAAGAGGATGGGAATCGGTCTCTCCCTGTTTTGTGTATAGACCCCATCCTTACACCTCAGTTGGTGTTTCAAGCACCTCCCTCCTCCAGGCTGAGCAAGGAATTTCCAGCTTAAACGTTAAAGCAAAGGTGGAAGGACTGCCGGCCTTCCAATCCTCCCTAATTCTCTCATCTCCCCACCACCTAGTTTCCCCAGAGCCATCAGCTCTAGCCCTTTGTGGGAGAATGTGGAGGGGGCGGGAAGAGCTGACCCACCCCTATCAGGTCATCTCTGAGTCTACTCTGAAATTAAACCTGCCTCGCAGGTTCCCACTCCCCTTCTGCTGGACGACGGAATGCAGGACTGATAGTGGGTGGAGAACCATTTCCCCTCCTTCCGGATTCCCCCGTCGAGGCTCATTACTCTTCGTGTCTGTTCTGGGAGCTTCTCACCCTCTCCCGGGACTGTCCTCACAATCACACCATCCCCCTTTCCACCTTGCTTCCCACCCCCACCCTACAACCCTAGTGCTGGGAATCTGGGGGCCGAGACTTTCACCCCAGGTCTCTGAGAGACTCTCTGACAAAGTGAAAAAGCCCTGAGCCACAGAGGAATCTGGAAGTGATGGGAAGGGGCAGGCTGGTGCTGGAAGCCTGAGGTCGGAATTTGCCCCATGCTGCAAGAAGTCAGGAATGCAGCCATCGACATCAGTAGGCGAGATAAGGTCTAGCTGGCAGCTTTCCCTCTCCAGCCCCCACGCTGCACCTCCACAGGTCCCAGAAGCTTCCTAGCAGTTGGGGTGGGGCAGGGATCAGACAAGGACCTGGGAATGAGCTTGGAAAAAAATTCTAGAATCTGGTTTGATTGCTGGTAGAACTCAAAGTGCCCCAGGGTTTTTAAGTGACTCAGAGAGACAGACTTCAAACCCCTTGAGCCCGTCTTTCTAATTAAATTGACCCCTCTATCTGCCCTCCTGGATGTACTGAAGCCTTCCTTACTTTGAAGGAAGGCTCCAATACAAATAATTAGTATTTGTTTGATGAATGAGTGAGTGATAATTTACATTTACATCCACTGCCACCCAAGAAAATAGACTGGACAGGTCTTACTATTTTCCTTGTACAAGTGAAGAAACTGAAGCTCAGAGTTAGGTGACTTCCCCAAGGTTACACAGCTAGCAAAGTACCCGGGCTGTCTGACTTAAATCTTAGCAATAACAGTAAAAGGCAGTACGTTGCTTGTTGAATCCACATACTTTATTATAAAATTCTGCACAACTTGACAATTCTGGAATTCAGTGGGGGAATGTAAAGGTGAAAGCAAGAGAGACCCCTCTGACTGGAACCTCTTACCTCCCAGAAGCCTTGTATGCAAAACCAGTGGGTATTCATTTGTACGTTATTTTGCATCCCGTTTGCCTCCCAGCCACCAGTAGGCCCTGGCCCTCCCTGGCCAGCTTCCACCCTGACCCATCCCCTGGCTGGCTCCCATTGAGCACTGTGGGGCTCTCCCCACCATTAGGTGACAGATCAGGAACAATCCAGGGTCAGGCTCTTTATCTGTGCTGTGCCTCCCACCTGGCAGGTCCACTGGCCAGGCTCTGCCAGAGTCCCTTCTCTCCCAGGCCTACCCTACTGTTTGTCCTCCCCTTCCCCCTCAGCTGGCAGCTGGATAAGAATCAACAGGTCCACTCCAGAGCAAAGAACAGAGCCAAACGTGTCATACCAGGCCCTGCCAGAAAAATGAGCTGCTGGAGCTGACGAACTTGAAGGCCCAACACCTCGGGGTTCCCCCCAGCACTTCATTCAGTAGAGATGGTCATTCGGCTTCAGGGGGCAGGCAGCATGAAAGCCTCCCTACCTCCATCCTTCTCACGCAGAGGCTGGGGAGAGCGTCCTGGAAGATGCAGTCCCCTGGGGACAGGCTTCAAATCCAGACAGCCTTACAAGAGGAGACAGGGAAAGGACTGGCCAGGAGAAAAGTCCTAGTAAAGAGGGAAGGGGCACTGGCCACCAGGGCTGGGTCGCTGCTATGGTGGTCCTAGGAGTGCCTGCCTGTCCTCTCAGGCCCTGTGCGATGTGGAACACATTACTTTTATTTTATTATTTATTTATTTATTCATTTTGAGTCAGAGTTTCACTCCTGGTTGCCGAGGCTGGAGTGCAATGGCACGATCTTGGCTCACTGCAACCTCTGCCTCCTGGGTTCAAGCGATTCTCCTGCCTCAGCCTCCTGAGTAGCTGGGATTACTGGCAAGTGCCACTGTGCCTGGCTAATTTTTGTATTTTTGGTAGAGACAGGGTTTCACCATATTAGCCAGGCTGGTCTCAAACTTTTTTTTTTTCTTTTTTGAGACAGAGTCTCACTCTGTTGTCTAGGCTGGAGTGCAGTGGCATCGAACTCTTGACCTCAGGTGATCCACCCACCCCGGCCTCCCAAAGTGCTGGGATTATAGTAGTGAGCCACCATGCCTGGCGATGTGGAGCACATTAAAATCTCCGTGAGAGATTTTTGGTCTCCTTTGTCACCACCCTACTCTCCCAGCTCCTAGAACTGGGCCTGGCTCACAGTAGGTGTTGAATGCATACTGGTTGAATTGTAAATGCTCAGGATTTGTTTAACTAAGGATGCAGGAAAGGTGATATACGGGTGTGCAGAAGTCGGGACGCATTCCCTGTCCAAATCACAGTGTTCCACTGAGGCAAGTCCCCTGGGAGTGAGGTCGGGAGAGGGGAGGGAGATGGAGGGGGCTCAGAGACTGGGTTTGTTTTCGGGAGTCTGCATCTATTTGCTGAGTGAATGTATGTGTGTGTGCATTTGAGAGCACACCTCTGTGTGATTCGGGTGTGAGTGTGTGTGAGGAAACGTGGGCAGGCGGGGGAGTGTTTGGGAGCCAAGTGCAGCTGGGGTGTGAGTGTGTAAACCAGCAGCTGTGAGGCTCGGCATTGCTTCTCCTCCTCTTCTCCAGCTCCCAGTCTTTCTTCCCTGGGACTCCTGGGGTTCCAGGATGCCCCCAAGATCCCCTCCGCAGGTGGATAATTTGGGCTGCAAGTTGAGGACAGCTAGAGGGATTCACAGGCCATTCCACCCGCACATCACCAGACCCGCAATTGAGGACAGCTAGAGGGACTCACAGGCCATTCCATCCGCATATCACCAGATCCCCAAATTTCTTTTTTTTTTTTGAGACGGAGTCTTACTCTGTCGCCAGGCTGGAGTGCAGTGGCGCGATCTCGGCTCACTGCAACCTCCGTCTCCCGGGTTCAAGCGATTCCCCTTCCTCAGCCTCTCAAGTAGCTGGAACTACAGGAGTGCAGCATCACGTCCGGCTAATTTTTTGTATTTTAGTAGAGAGGGGGTTTCACCATGTTGGCTAGGATGGTCTCCATCTCCTGACCTCGTGATCCGCCCGCCTCGGCCTCCCAAAGTGCGAGGATTACAGGCGTGAGCCACTGGGTCCGGCGAAGACTCCCAAATTTCAAACTCGCCAGCACCTCCTCCACCTGGGGGAGAAGGGCATAAAAACGTCATTTCCTGCCCTGAAAGCAGCCTCGAGGTCCAACAACACCTGCTGCCCGTGTCCGTGCCCTGTTGGCCACCCCTTTTCTGGGGAATGAGCGGGGCTTGGCAGGGCTGCGCGGAGGGAGCGGGGGTGGGGCCCGGGGCGGGGCGGCCCGGGGCGGAGGGCGCGGGCTCCGCGCGGTCCACCTGTGGCTCGGGCTTCCGAAGCGGCTCCAGGGCGGGGGCGGGGCCTCACTCTGCGATATAACTCGGGTGGTGCGGGCCGCCACCTTCGTCGGCAAAGCCTGAGTCCTGTCGTCTCGCCTTCCTCCCATACAGCATGAGCTTCACCACTCGCTCCACCTTCTCTACCAACTACCGGTCCCTGGGCTCTGTCCAGGCGCCCAGCTACAGCGCCCGGCCGGTCAGCAGCGCAGGCCAGTGTCTATGCAGGCGCCGGGGGCTCTGGTTCCCGGATCTCCGTGTCCCGCTCCACCAGCTTCCGGGGCGGCATGGGGTCCGGGGGCCTGGCCTCAGGGATGGCTGGGGGTCTGGCAGGAATGGGAGGCATCCAGAACGAGAAGGAGACCATGCAAAGCCTGAACGACCGCCTGGCCTCTTACCTGGACAGAGTGAGGAGCCTGGAGACCGAGAACCGGAGGCTGGAGAGCAAAATCCGGGAGCACTTGGAGAAGAAGGGACCCCAGGTCAGAGACTGGAGCCATTACTTCAAGATCATCGAGGACCTGAGGGCTCAGGTAAGGGGTGGGAGGGACCTCAACTCCCAGCCTTGTCTGACCGTCCAATTACACACTCCTTTGCCTCTTTCCCTCATTCGGTATCCACCCCAACCCCTACTCCACCAGGAGGGGGTTGGGCATACCTGGATTTCCATCCACTCTCCTAGCCACAGGGTCCCTAGAGCAGCAGCTAGGCATGAGAGGGCTCTTTCCCAGGAGAGAGGGGGAAGGGGACAGGGTTGAGAGCTTTACAGAAGAAGTGGACAGCATGGAGGGAGGTGAGGAAAGGCCTGTAAAGAGGAGACACTGGCTCTGGCGGAGTGGGGACTATTGGAGGGTTAAGCGGATGTGGCTAAGGCTGAGTCATCTAGGAGTAAACAGAAGGCCTTCTTTTGGGAGGAGCCAATCCAGGGTGTAGGGGGCCCAGAGTGACCAGGTGCACTAGGGAAAAAATGCCAGGAGAGGGCCAGGAAGAGGACTTGTTAGTAGCGGCTCACTTCTGGGCAGGCAGGCCAGCCAGCTAGCCAGCCTGCTGAGGCTTCCCAAGAGGGGCAGAGTGCTGGGATCTGGGAATCCAGGAAAGGAGGGAATGGGGTGGGGCTAGATGAAAGGGATAGGTGTCCAGGGAGAGTCTCTGGCTATTCCTGGGACCAGGAAGTTTTCACTAGGATACATAACACTTTCTACATACTCAGCCCACCCATCCCTGACTTTCTATTCATGGAGCAACCTCTCTCGACAATCCCCCCAGATCTTCGCAAATACTGTGGACAATGCCCGCATCGTTCTGCAGATTGACAATGCCCGTCTTGCTGCTGATGACTTTAGAGTCAAGTAAGTTGGGGGGGCTAGGGAGCTGGGGGTCCAGGGGTGGAGCTAAGAAGGTTCTGCTCCCCAGGCTGGGTCAGGTAGGGGCTCACAGTGGGATCCTGTTTAGGTGTGGGTGGATGAGAATCGGCGTCCATCAGTGTATTCATTTATTCATTTGTATAACCTTGTTTAAGAATACTGTCCTCATGGCCGGGCACAGTGGCTCACACCTGTAATCCCAGCACTTTGAGAGGCCGAGGCAGGCAGATCACCTGAGGTCAGGAGTTTGAGACCAGCCTGACCAACATGGAGAAACCCCGTCTCTACTAAAAATACAAAATTAGCCGGGCGTGGTGGTGCATGCCTGTAACCCCAGCTACTTGGGAGGCTGAGGCAGGAGAATTGCTTGGACCCGGGAGGCGGAGGTTGCAGTGAACCAAGATTGTGCCATCGCACTCGAGCCTGGGCAACAAGAGCAAAACTCCATCTCAAAAAAAAAAAAAAAGAATACTGTCCTCCAAGTGCCAAGAATGGTGCTCAGGGGATTACCACCTAATTGCTGACTCAAGTTGCTGGTTCGCAATGGGCATAGAACTGCTCTTAGTAGGTGGCACGAGTTGAGAAGGTTCTGGATCAGAGATAGGGGCCCCTCTGATCACCTCCACTCCTACAGGTATGAGACAGAGCTGGCCATGCGCCAGTCTGTGGAGAATGACATCCATGGGCTCCGCAAGGTCATTGATGACACCAATGTCACTCGACTGCAGCTGGAGACAGAGATCGAGGCTCTCAAGGAGGAGCTGCTCTTCATGAAGAAGAACCACGAAGAGGCAAGCAGGGGCCACTGGCCAGGCCAGGGATTGAGGGGCCATGACAAGTCTGGGTGGGAGAATAGACAGGACAAGCCACCTGCAAGTAGCCTTGCTAAGAAGTTTAGAAATAGCAGCCTGGGCTCTTCTTAATGAGACCATTCTGATGAAGAGCATTCTTAGGGGGTCAAGTACACCCTGGCTCACCTGAATTACAGGTCAAAATGATGTGGGTTAGAGAATGAGATGAGAACGGAAGTAGAAGCAGCTAACACTAGGAGCTGGGGGTGATAGAGGAATGAGAGCAAGTGGAGTTGGCAGTGCTTCCTAAAAGATGGTGGAAAGAGCAGGTTTGTGAAGGGAAGGGTGGATGAAGGGACAGGATGAAGTTAGGAGAGAAACCGTCAGTGAGTGGGTGGCATTTCTACCCACTGGAGTAGAAAGGCCAGAACTGGCATTGCCCTGAGTGCAAGCCAAGGGGTTCCTCCTGTCTCTTCTCCAACTGTAGGCCTCCTAGAAGAGGCAATCACAGACAAAGGGCCTTGTTGAAGCTCTGACCCTGAACCCTCCTCACTTTTGCCCCGTCACCTTTAGGAAGTAAAAGGCCTACAAGCCCAGATTGCCAGCTCTGGGTTGACCGTGGAGGTAGATGCCCCCAAATCTCAGGACCTCGCCAAGATCATGGCAGACATCCGGGCCCAATATGACGAGCTGGCTCGGAAGAACCGAGAGGAGTTAGACAAGTACTGGTCTCAGCAGGTACGTGAGGGGAAGGGATGGCTGCCAAGGTGTGGGAGGGAGGCAGACAGGGAATGAGGGGCCTGATGGACTGTCCCCACCCTGCAGATTGAGGAGAGCACCACAGTGGTCACCACACAGTCCGCCGAGGTTGGAGCTGCTGAGACGACGCTCACAGAGCTGAGACGTACAGTCCAGTCCTTGGAGATCGACCTGGACTCCATGAGAAATCTGGTGAGTGCCTTCACATCACCCGCTCAGCTCCTCCTTCACTTGGCCTCAGGCTCAACCCTGTCTCAACCCAAATCCTATCCCTCCCATCATGAGTTCCTTTAGCTCAGAGTCAGTTTTCTCTTTGCATTTCCCACCACTTCTATCCCTTGCCCCAGTACTTGGCACATAGCACATGCCCAAAAAAGTTTCCAAAAGTGAAGGGATGAGCAGTCCTGGGACTCTGAGCGCACCCTGCCCCTCCTCCTTGTGCCCCTGCAGAAGGCCAGCTTGGAGAACAGCCTGAAGGAGGTGGAGGCCCGCTACGCCCTACAGATGGAGCAGCTCAATGGGATCCTGCTGCACCTGGAGTCAGAGCTGGCACAGACCCGGGCAGAGGGACAGCGACAGGCCCAGGAGTATGAGGCCCTGCTGAACATCAAGGTCAAGCTGGAAGCTGAGATTGCCACCTACCGCCGCCTGCTGGAAGATGGCGAGGAATTCAAGTGAGTGGGGCTCTCCTACCCACACATGCTGGGATCAAGAGATCATTTCTCTCAGAGCAAATGAAGTTTGGCCTTGGGTTTCCCTTTTCTGGAGGAAGAGGCTGAGTGGGATTTGGAGATAAAGGTAGAGGTCAGGAGGCTTTTTTCCTCTACCTTTCCTTGTCTCTCTTCTCCACGGGACTGTTTATAACTTGGTCTTGGTCTTCTGTTACAGTCTTGGTGATGCCTTGGACAGCAGCAACTCCATGCAAACCATCCAAAAGACCACCACCCGCCGGATAGTGGATGGCAAAGTGGTGTCTGAGACCAACGACACCAAAGTTCTGAGGCATTAAGCCAGCAAAAGCAGGGTACCCTTTGGGGAGCAGGAGGCCAATAAAAAGTTCAGAGTTCATTGGATGTCACTTTTTCTTCTTTTGGCTGTTTTCATTGTGCACAAATGCCCTAACCCAACAGTCCCATCCCTGATCCAGCAGAAACCACCTCTGACCCCTGAGGGTTTCATATAGATTGGGGTGTAGAAGGAAGAGGGCTCTGTATTCTTGGAAACACTTCTCAGAGACAGAGGAGGGAGCAGTAGATGTGATGGGTCACAGGCACTGGGGATCCCTCCAAGGGGATCTTTGCCTTGAAGCAGTCTGGTGTTCATAAGGTCCCTGAGTGATCATCAGCAGAAGTCTGAACCAAAGGAGGAAATTAGGCCAAAGACAGAGGACAGAGAAGACAGACACATCTGGCCCTACCCTACCCTGCTGCTTTGCATCCTTGGCCCACTGCCCAGGGCTTCCCACCCACAGTTTTTTCCTCCAACCCCAGGCCATACTCATTCTCCAAACCTATGGTGCCCTAAACACTGTTCATTCACTCAATGGAGATACGATTTTTAGGGTGCTAGAGGTCTGGCTACAAGTTGAGTAAATGATCATGGAAGTTCCCATCTAGGAAAGAGGTGCCCCTGAGTAAGCACCCATAGGTAAGGATGGGCATCTTAAAGCTAACCGAGGCTGGGCACGGTGGCTCACACCCATAATCCCAGCAGTGCCACCACACTCAGCTAATTTTTGAATTTTTCATAGAGTTGGGATTTCACTGTGTTGCCCAGGCTAGTCTGGAACTCCTGGCCTCAAGTGATCCTCCCACTTGTACCCTTTGGAGTGACTGGATGTCACCTTGTGTCTTCCTTGGCTGCTTTCATATTTGCGTGCAAATGCCCTAACCCAACATGATTACATGTAGATGTTAATTGTAGCAGTTTTGCCGGGCGCGGTGGCTCAAGCCTGTAATCCCAGCACTTTGGGAGGCCGAGGCGGGTGGATCACGAGGTCAGGAGATCGAGACCCTCATGGCTAACACGGTGAAACCCCGTCTCTACTAAAAATACAAAAAACTAGCCGGGCGAGGTGGCGGGCGCCTGTAGTCCCAGCTACTCGGAGGCTGAGGAGGGAGAATGGCCGGAACCCGGGAGGCGGAGCTTGCAGTGAGCCGAGATCGTGCCACTGCACTCCAGCCTGGGCGACACAGTGAAACTTCGTCTCGAAAAAATTAAAAAAAAAAAAATTGTAGCAGTTTTGCCAAAACAAAACTACTAAAGATCAATGCATCCATCACTCAAAGACCTAGGTTAGGTTAATTTTTTTTTTTTTTTTTTTTGAGGCAGAGTCTTGCTCTGTCACCCAGGCTGGAGTGCAGTAGCGCAATCTGGGCTCACTAGAACTGCCTCCTGGGTTCAAGGGATTCTCCTGCCTCAGCATCCCAAGTAGCTGGAATTTCAGGGGCCCGCCACCATGCCTGGCTACTTTTTGTATTTTTAGTAGAGACGGGGTGTCACCATGTTAGCCAGGCTGGTCTTGAACTCCTGACCTTGTGATCCGCCTGCCTCGGCCTCCCAAAATGCTGGATTACAGTCATGAGTCACCGTGCCCAGCCTAGGTTAATTTTTAAAATGTTGGGTTAAGGCAAAAGGAATTTTTTAAATTTAAAAATTAGCCGGGCATGGTGGCATGCACCTGTAGTCCCACTTACTCAGGAGGCTGAGGTGGAAGGATTGCTTGAGTCCAGAAGGTCAAGGTTGCAGTGAGTTGTGATTGTGCCACTGCATTTCAGCCTAGGTAACAGTGTACCACTCTGTTTCCAAAAACAAAAAAAGCTGGCTGAGTATGGTGGCTCACGCCTGTAATCCCAGCACTTTGGGAGGCCGAGGCGGGCAGATCACGAGGACAGGAAATCGAGATCATCCTGGCTAACACAGTGAAACCCCATCTACTAAAAATACAAAAAAATTTAGCCAGGCATGGCGGCGGGCGCCTGTAGTCCCAGCTGCCCCGGAGGCTGAGGCAGGAGAATGGCGTGAACCCGAGAGGCAGAGCTTGCAGTGAGCCGAGATAGGGCCACTGCACTCCAGCCTGGGCGACAGAGGGAGACTCCGTCTCAAAAAAAAAAAAAGCTAACTGAAATGTCATCGTTCTGTGCTTTTAATTGGAATTGTGTCACGTAGCAGTGAAAACAACTGATGTCTAAAACCGGTCATATGCTTTAATTGGGGGGAATAACATATCTTCTTCTTCTTCTTTTTTTTTTTTTTTTGAGACAGAGTCTCACTCTGTTGCCCAGGCTAGAGTGCAGTGGCCGGATCTCAGCTCGCTGCAAGAGCCGCCCCACCGGTTCACACCATTCTCCTGCCACAGCCTCCCGAGTAGCTGGGACTACAGGCGCCTGCCACCACGCCCGGCTAGTTTTTTGTACTTTTAGTAGAGACGGTGTTTCACCGTGTTAACCAGGATGGTCTGGATCTCCTGACCTCGTGGTCCGTCCACCTCAGCCTCCCAAAGTGCTGGGATAACAGGCGTGAGCCACCGCGACCGGCCAACATATCTTCTTTTACAGAAAAAATGTATATGTATGGGCTGGGTGTGGTGGCTCATGCCTGTAATCCCAGCACTTTGGGAGGCCGAGGTGGGTGGATCACTTGAGGTCAGGAGTTTGAGACCAGCCTGACCAACATGGTGAAACCTTGTCTCTACTAAAAATACAAAATAGGCCGGGCGCGGTGGCTCAAGCCTGTAATCCCAGCACTTTGGGAGGCCGAGACGGGCGGATCACAAGGTCAGGAGATCGAGACCATCCTGGCTAATACGGTGAAACCCCGTCTCCACTAAAGAATACAAAAAATTAGCCGGGCGACGAGGTGGGCGCCTGTAGTCCCAGCTACTTGGGAGGCGGAGGCAGGAGAATGGCGTAAACCTGGGAGGCGGAGCTTGCAGTGAGCTGAGATCCGGCCACTGCACTCCAGCCTGGGTGACAGAGCCAGACTCCGTCTCAAAAAAAAAAAAAAAAAAAAAAATTAGCTGGGTGTTGTGGCACATGCCTAAAATCTCAGCTACTTGGGAAACTGAGGCAGGAGAATCGCTTGAACCCAGGAGGTGGAGGTTGCAATAATCTGAGATCGTACCAATGCACTCCAGCCTGGGCAACAAGAGCGAAACTCTGTCTCAAAAATATATATATATAATGTGTATATATATATATATATATATGTGTGTGTTTATATATGTGTGTGTGTATATGTATATATGTGTGTATATATGTGTGTGTATATATATATATATATATATGAAACAAAATTTAAAATCTTGCTGGGCGCGGTGGCTCACGCCTGTAATCCCAGCACTTTGGGAGGCTGAGGCGGGCAGATCACAATGTCAGGAGATTGAGACCATCCTGGGTAACATGGTGAAACCCTGTCTCTACTAGAAATACAAAAAATTAGCCAGGCAGCTGGGCATGGTGACTCACGCCTGTAATCCCAGCACTTTGGGAGGCCGAGGTGGGCAGGTCATGAGGTCAGGAGTTCGAGACCAGCCTGGCCAACATGGAGAAACCCCATCTCTACTAAAAATACAAAATTAGCCAGGCATGGTGGCACATGATTGTAATCCCATCTACTTGGGAGGCTGAAGCAGGAGAACCGCTTGAACCAGGGAGTCGGAGGTTGTAGTGAGCCGAGATTGTGCCACTGCACTCCAGCCTGGCAACAGAGCAAGACTCTGTCTCAAAAAAAAAAAAAAAAAAATTAGCCAGGCGTGGTGGCGCACACCTGTAGTAGTCCCAGTTACTTGGGAGGCTGAGGCAGGAGATTTGCTTGAACCCAGCAGGCAGAGGTTGTAGTGAGTCAAGATCGCGCCACTGTACTCTAGCCTGGGTGACAGAGCAAGACTCCATCTCAGAATAGAATAGAATAGAATAGAATAGAATAGAATAGAATAGAATAGAATAGAATAGAATAGAATAGAATAGAATAGAATAATCTCCCCTCTCCACTCCCTAGAGGTAACCACTGTTAAATACTTTTAAAACTTAGACATATACAAGCATATTTCATTTTGTTTTATATGTGTAAAATTAACCAGCTCTGCATCTTGATTTCTTTTTTTTTTCTTTCTTTCTTTTTTTTTTATTGAGATGGAGTCTCGCTCTGTCACCCAGGCTGGAGTGCAGTGTCGCGATCACGGCTCACTGCAACCTCTGCTTCCCGGGTTCAAGCAATTCTCCTACCTCAGCCTCCTGAGTAGCTGGGATTACAGGCGCCCACCACCACGGCTAGCTAACTTTTGTATTTTTAGTAGAGATAGGGTTTCACCATGTTGATCAGGCTGGTCTCGAACTCCTGACCTTGTGAGGCACCTGTCATGGCCTCCCAAAGTGCTGGGATTACAGGCGTGAGCCACCATGCTTGGCCTTGATTTCTTAAATTCTACTTTCTTCATTTAACAATACGTCTTGGGGCTGGGCATGGTGGCTCACGCCTGTAATCCCAGCACTTTGGGAGGCTGAGGCGGGTGGATCACGAGGTCAAGAGATCGAGACCATCCTGGCTGACACGATGAAACTCTGTCTCTACCAAAAATGCAAAAAATTAGCCGGGCGTGGTGGCGGGTACCTGTAGTCCCAGCTACGCAGGAGGCTGAGGCAGGAGAATGGCGTGAACTCAGGAGGTGGAGCTTGCAGTGAGCTGAGATCACGCCACTGCACTCCAGCCTGAGCGACAGAGCGAGACTCCGTCTCAAAAAAAAAAAAAAAAATAAACGTTATGTCTTGGACACCTTTCTGAGTCAGTATGCATAGACCTGCCCCATTCATTTGAGTAGCTGCTTAGTACTCTACTGCGTGGAGTACAAATTAATTAACCTAACCTAGGTCTTCAAGTGATGGATGTCTTGATCTTTTTTTTTTTTTTTTCCTTTTTGAGACAGAATCTCGCTCTGTCACCCAGGCTGGTGTACAGTGGCACAATCTTGGCTCACTGCAACCTCTCCGTCCCGGGTTCAAGCAATTCTCCTGGCTCAGCCCCCCGAGCAGCTGGGACTACAGGTGCATGCCACCACGCCCAGCTTATTTTTTGTATTTTAGTAGAGACAGGGTTTCACCGTGTCACCCAGGCTGGCCTCAAACTCCTGAGCTCAGGTAATCCATCAGCCTTGGCCTCCCAAAGTGCTGGGATTACAGGCGTGAGCCACCATGCCCAGCCTAAAAGCTTTTTCTTTTCTTCTTCTTCTTTCTTTTTTTTTTTTTGGCGGAGTCTGCATCTTGCCCTGTCCCTCAGGCTGGAGTGTAATGGCACAATTTTGGCTCACTGCAACCTCCGCCTCCCGGATTCAAGTGATTCTCCTGCCTCAGCCTCCCAAGTATCTGGGATTACAGGCACCCGCCACCATGCCCGGCTAATTTTTTGTATCTTTTAGTAGAGATGGGGGTTGCACATGTTGGTTAGGCTGGTCTTGAGCTCCTGACCTCGTGATCCACCCTCCTCGACCTCCCAAAGTGCTGGGATTATAGGTGTGAGCCACCAACCCCGGCCATCTTGATCTTTGGTAGTTTTGTTTTTGCAAAAAACAGACACCAGCCAACGTTATAGGATGCGCAGCTGACTGAAGGTAAAACAGGAAGTCTCTTGGGAGCCCGAGCAGTACTTGCAGCTGATTCAAGCTGATCAGCGTAATCCAAGACGATGCACCTGATACGATTAGCCCTCCCATTCGACAAAGTCTTACAGTTCCCAGGGCGCTTATGCATTTGATCCTTATTACAATCCTGTGAGGTATGCAAGGCAGTGGGTTTTATTGGCTCTGGCTCTGAGAGTTGGACACTGAGGTCCACAGGCATCATGCGACTTGTCTGAGGTCACAGAGCTGGAAGCTTAAAGCAGGAACCGGATCTTCAGGTTCCCAGTCCGCAGGTCTTTCCTCTGTGTGCTATAACTTAACTGCACAGGCTGCACATTAGACTCCCCGGGAAGCTTTACAAACAATACTGAGGCCCGGGTTCCAGCACCAGAGATTCTGATTCAGGTGTTTGGAGGGCAGGACTCAGGGCAAATGTTTGAAAAGCTCCCTAGGTGACTCCAATAAGCAGGCAAGGTTGGGGACCAGACCCAAGCTGTACCTGGGATTTGCAGCACGCCATTCCTTCCTGATTCAGGTCATGGTTGTGTCTGATTTATTTATTTATTTATTTATTTATTTATTTATTTATTTATTTATTTGACAGAGTCTCATTCTGTCACCCAGGCTGGAGTGTAGTGGCGCAATCTTTGCTCACTGCAACCTCCGCCTCCTGGGTTCCAGCGATTCTCCTGCCTCAGCCTCCCGAGTAGCTGGGATTACAGGCGCACGCCACCATGCCTGGCTAATTTTTGTATTTTCAGTAGAAACAGGGTTTCACCATGTTGGTCAGACTGGTCTCGAACTCCTGACCTCATGATCCGCCCGCCTCGGCCTCCCGAAGTGCTGGGATTACAGTGTGAGCCACTGTGCCAGGCTGGCTGTGCATATTTTAAACAGCGCACTGCTGGAAAATCCCGAGGCCTCTGGAACAATCCTACTCATTCCCCAGCATGGGAAGATGACTGAGGGGCAGTCTATTTTGTCCCCCAAGCACCAAAGGAAAAAATTATCAGTCCCAAGGTTATAATATGAAGTCATCTGTTCTTTATTATATCAGTCCTATCTATTAGATAGATCCATTCCCTATTTAAGTGCAACCCAGACCAGATGATAAAATTAATAAATGGTACTGGAAGACACGGAATAGTATATAGTGCCATTTATGGGAAAAAAAACAACTCATATGTATATACCCTTGTACATGCAAAGATCTCTACAAGAAGACATAGGAAATTGGAATTCGTGATTGCCTCTGGGGAGGGAAATTGGTAGGGGGGAGGCAAGGGGGGAAGGGAGACTTACTTTACATTATCCTTTTATACCTTCTGAATTACTTATTACTAATTACAGAGAAAGCAGGGAAGGATTGTTAACTTTTCAATGGTACAGGAATCTACAGACTTCCAGGGAAGGAAATGTTGCTGCTGTCTTTGTTCCATTCTTTTTTCTTTATCTTTTTTTTTTTTTTTGAGACAAGTCTTGCTCTGTCACCCAGGCTAGAGTACGATGACACGATCTCAGCTCACTGCAACCTCTGCCTGCCGATTCTCATGCCTCAGCCTCCCAAGTAGCTGGGATTACAGGTGCATGCTACGCCTGGCTGATTATTTGTATTTTTAGTAGAGGTGTCATGCCTGGCTCCACCATATTCTTTCAGTCACTCAATAAGTATTTCTTGAGCACCTACTGTGTACTAAGAACTGTTCTAAGTCCAGAGAATATAGTGGTGAATAAAACAGACCAAAAAACTCCCTGTTCTTGTTGAGTTTACATTCTAGCAGATAGAGACATAATAAATGATAATGTAGCAAGTAAATTACAGAGTACGTTAGAAAGAGTGTTATGGGAAAAGATAGAGCAAGGTATGAGGACTCAGCAGTTGGTGGGGTGGGGGTGTATTAGTTGCCTATTACTGCTCTAACAAATTACCATAACCTTAGTGACTTAAAACAATATACAGCTGGGCGCGGTGGCTCACACCTGTAATCTCAGCACTTTGGGAGGCCGAGGCTGGCAGATCATGAGGTCAGGAGATCGAGACCATGCTGGCTAACACGGTGAAACCCCGTCTCTACTAAAAAAAGTACAAAAAATTAGCCGGGCTTGGTGGCAAGCACCTGTAGTCTCAGCTACTTGGGAGGCTGAGGCAGGAGAATGGCATGAACCCGGGACGGGGAGCTTGTAGTGAACCGAGATCACGCCACTGCATTCCAGCCTGGGCAATAGAGCGAGACTCCATCTAAAAAAAAAAAATACATGTTATCGGCCAGGTGTGGTGGCACACGCCTGTAATCCCAGCATTTTGGGAGGCTGAGGTGGGAGGATCACAAGGTCAGGAGTTCAAGACCATCCTAACACGGTAAAACCCCATATCTACTAAAAATAAAAAAAAATTAGCCGGGCGTGGCAGCAGACACCTGTAGTCCCAACTGCTCAGGAGACTGAGGCAGGAGAATGGCATGAACCCGGGAGGTGGAGCTTGCAGTGAGTAGAGATTGCACCACTGCACTCCAGCCTGGGCGACAGAGTGAGACTCCGTCTCAAACAAAAGAAAACAACAACAACAAAAACAAAAACAACATACACGTTATCTTACAGTTTGTTATCTTACAGTTTGGTATATCAGAAGCCCTATCAGGTTGTCTGCAGAGCTATTTTCCTTCTAGAGGTTGTAGGTGGCACTGGTTTCCTTGACTTTTCTAGCTTCTAGAGGTCACCTGCAATCCTTGACTTGGTCCCATCTGCCATCTTTAAAGCCAGCAACTTCAAATCTCTCCTCACTTCCCTTTCTCCCGACTTCTGCTTCCATTATCCTCGCATCTCCTTTCTCTGATCCTTCTGCCTCCCTCTTATAAGGATCCTTTGATGACATTAGATTTACCCAGACAATGAGCATAATCTCCCCAACTTAAGATCCTTGATTTACATGGCAAGGTCCCTGTTACTGTGTAAGGAAATATTCACAGGCAAAGAGAGGGGCGGTTAGGATATGGACATCTTGGGATGGGAGGGGACCATTATTCAGCCTACTATAGGAAGGGGGCAGCAGATTGCAAGGTTTTTTGTTTTTGTTTTTCTTTTGAGATGGAGTTTCATTCTTGTTGCCCAGGCTGGAGTGCAATGGCTCGATCTCAGCTCAGGGCAACCTCCACCTCCCGGGTTCAAGCAATTCTCATGCCTCCCCCTCCCGAGTAGCTGGGATTACAGGCATGCGCATACCCGGCTAATTTTGTTTTTCATTTTTTAATTTTTATTTGTTATTATTATTATTATTTTTTTTTGAGATGGAGTCTCGCTCTGTCGCCCAGGCTGGAGTGCAGTGGCACCATCTCGGCTCACTGCAAGCTCCACCTCCTGGGTTCAGCCATTCCCCTGCCTCAGCCTCTCAAGTAGCTGGGACTACAAGCGCCTGCCACCATGCCCAGCTAATTTTTTGTATTTTTAGTAGAGACGGGGTTTCACCGTGTTAGCCAGCATGGTCTCGATCTCGTGACCTAGTCATCTGCCCACCTCGGCCTCCCAAAGTGCTGGGATTACAGGCGTGAGCCACCGCGCCTGGCCAGCAGATTGCAGTTTTAAGTAGGGCAGCCTGGACAGGAAGTGACATTGGTCCAAGACTAAAGGAGGTGAGGGACCTAGCCTGGCAGCAGTGAGGATGGGTCCTGGGTGTATGAGCAGCATCTCTCAGCCCCCCACCTGCCCATTCAGGTTTGCCCTTGTATGTGCCCTTAGGTCTCCTCGGGGCCCACAGGGCATTGGGGAAAGGGTAGACTGCCAACGTACTTTACCCCAAAGCTCCTCCTCATCCCCCCTTCACACTGCCACTAAAGCCCCCCACAGGCCACCAGTCTGAATCCAGCAGCCTCCTCTGTCTCCTCATCTTTTTCAGCTTCTGCAGCACTTGACCCTGACGCCCTTCTGCTCTTGGCCTGCACACCACTGTGCTCCATAGTCCTCTCATCTCTGCTTGCTGTGCTTCGTCCATTTGCCCTTTAAACACAGACTTTGCAGGCTGTCATCAGCTTTTTCTCTTCCTGGGCCATTTTTGTTGTTGTTGTTTTGAGATGGAGTCTCACTCTGTCACCCAGGCTGGAGTGCAGTGGCACAATCTCAGCTCACTGCAACCTCCACCTTTGGGGTTCAAGCGATTCTTCTACCTCAGCCTCCCAAGCAGCTGGCATTACAGGCGCCCACCACCACACCCAGCTAAATTTTTGTATTTTTAGTAGAGATAGGGATTCACCATATTGGCCAGGCTGGTCTTCGACTCTTGACCTCAAGTGATCCACCCACCTCAGCCTCCCAAAGTGCTGGAATTACAAGTGTGAGCCACTGTGCCTGGCCATGGACAATCTTATTTTTATTCCCCGACTCTATTGCTACCTCTGAGCTGGCATCTCAATGTTTATCTCCAAACCTGGCCTCTCTTGAGCTTCAGAACCGTGCCATATTTTCCGGCCGGGCGCAGTGGCTCAAGCCTGTAATCCCAGCACTTTGGGAGGCCGAGACGGGCGGATCACGAGTTCAGGAGATCGAGACCATCCTGGCTAACACGGTGAAACTCCATCTCTACTAAAAAATACAAAAAAACTAGCCGGGCGAGGTGGTGGGCGCCCGTAGTCCCAGCTACTCGGGAGGCTGAGGCAGGAGAATGGCGGGAACCCGGGAGGCGGAGCTTGCAGTGAGCTGAGATCCGGCCACTGCACTCCAGCCTGGGCGACAGAGCGAGACTCCGTCTCAAAAAAAAAAAAAAAAAAAGAACCGTGCCATATTTTCCAACTGCCTTTGTTTCATTTCATCATGTGGCATACTTATGTGGCATACTTAGCTATTTATGTCATCTTTCCCATGAGACTGGAAATGCCTTGAAGACAGGTATCGTATTATTTTATTTGTTTGGTTTGTGTTATTGTTTTTTGTTTGTTTGTTTGTTTTGTTTTGACACAGAGTTTCACTCTTGTTGCCAAAGCTGGAGTGCAATGGCGTGATCTCAGCTCACTGCAACCTCCACCTACCCGGTTCAAGTGATTCTCCTGCCTCAGTCTCCCAAGTAGCTGGACTACAGGCATGCGCCACCACGCCCAACCATTTTTGTATTTTTAGTAGAGATGGGGGTTTCACCATGTTGGCCAGGCTGGTCTCAAACTCCTGACCTCAGGTGGTCCGTCCACCTCGGCCTCTGAATTGGTTGGGATTCAAGGTGTGAGCCACTGCACCCGGCCTACCCTGTTTTATTCATTCTGGTGTCATCCTGGATTGGTCATACAACAATGGCAATTATCATAATAACCAGTATTTTTTTTTTTTTTTTTTTGAGACAGAGTTTCACTCTTGTCACCCAGGCTGGCGTGCAATGGCACGAACTTGGCTCACTGCAACCTCTGCCTCCCAGGTTCAAGCGATTCTCCTGCTTCAGCCTCCCAAGTAGCTGGGATTACAGGAATGCACCACCATGCCTGGCTAATTTTTGTATTTTTAGTAGAAATGGGTTTTCACCATGTTGGCCAAGCTAGTCTCAAACTCCTGACCTCAGATGATCCACCCACCTTGGCCTCCCAAAGTGCTGGGATTACAGGTGTGAGCCACTGCACCCAGCCAGTAACCAGTATTTACTGAGCACTTTCTATGTGTCAGGCGCTATGCTAAGCACATTACATATATTAATTAACTTAATCCTAACAACAACCCTATGAGACGGATAGTATTACAATTCTCATTTTACAGGTGAAGAAACTGAGGCTCAGAAAGGTAAACTACCTTCCTTAAGGTCTCACAGCTAAATAAATGGCAAAGCCAGAATTCAAACCCTGGTAGTCTGGCTGCAAAATCCAAAGTTAGTAGTTGGAATGGATTGGCATTCAGCTCCATTCCAAATTGGTACCTTTCTGCTTCAGAAACCAAGGAGCTAAAAAGTGCATTTCCCAGATGCCCTTGTAGCTAGGAAGTGAATTATGTTGCACTAATTAGATGCAGATTAATACGATTTGGAAAGTAGAGTGAGGTGAAGACCCTCCTCTGCTGCTTTGATTGTTCCTGCTGGCATGTCTGGTCATGAAGCTGTGGGATTTTTCTGGAGCAGTGTACAGAGTCTAGTCATTTGCTTTGTAGGTATTGAGTACTGGGAGGCGGTTGAACCACGAGGAGCAGTAGTAGTTTCCTGATCCATGGATCACAGCTGCAATTGTGTGTTCATGGGGTCAGTCAGCTCCAGGATCCCCACCAGCTAAAGTAGTTTGTTTCCTGCAACTAGAATTCACGATGATACCTTCAAGGAAGGGATCTGAGAGTGGATATCTGAAGTAATGACAAAATGAATAACTTAATTTACCACCTGGGGTCACCAGGAATGACTGACCTGTTGAAGGTAAGGCTTTGGCAGGCTACACACCGTTGAGATTAAATCATTATGGTGGGGAAAGGAAATCAAAGACTCTGGTGTGGTCTGGCTGCTACAGGCATGCGCCACCACGCCCAACCATTTTTGTATTTTTAGTAGAGATGGGGGTTTCACCATGTTGGCCAGGCTGGTCTCAAACTCTGGTGAGCTTAAAGAAGAAGAAAAAAAAGGGCTGAGCACAGTGGCTCACATCTGTAATCCCAGCACTTTGGGAGGCTGAGGTGACCAGATCACCAGGTCAAGAGTTTGAGACCAGCCTGGCCAACCTGCTGAAGCCCCGTCTCTACTAAAAATACAAAAATTAGCTGGGTATGGTGGCGCGTGCTTGTAGTCCCAGCTACTTGGGAAGCTGAGGCAGGAGGATCACTTGAACCCGGGAGGCAGAGGTTTCAGTGAGCTGAGATCGTGCCACTGCACTCCAGCCTGGGCAACAGAGTGAGACTCTGTCTCGAAAAAAAAGAAAAAAAAAAAAAAAAAAAGCTAGGTGCGGTGGCTCACACCTGTAATACCAGCACTTTGAGAGGTGGAGGCAGGCGGATCATGAGATCAGGATATTGAGACCATCCTGGATGACACGGTGAAACCCCGTCTCTACTAAAAATACAAAAAATTAGCTGGGCGTGGTGGTGGACACCTGTAGTCCCAGCTATTCGGGAGGCTGAGACAGGAGAATGATGTGAACCCGGGAGGCAGAGTTTGCAGTGAGCTGAGATCGCCCCACTGCACTCCAGCCTGGGGGACAGAGCGAGACTCCGTCTCAAAAAAATAAAAAAAAAAAAGAAGAAGAAGGAAAAAAAAAAGGCCAGGTCTGGTGGTTCATACCTGTAATCCCAGCACTTTGGGAGACCATGGTGGGCAGATCACGAGGTCAGGAGTTCAAGATCAGCCTGGCCAACATAGTGAGACCCCCCCCCATCTCTACTAAAAATACAAAAATAAATTAGCCAGGTGTGGTGGCGGGGGCCTGTAGTCCCAGCTACTCAGGAGGTTGAGGAAGTAGAATGGCGTGAACCCGGGAGGTGGAGCTTGCAGTGAGCCGAGATCACGCTATTGCACCCCAGCCTGGGCAACAGAGCGAGACTCCATTTCAAAAAAAAAAAAAAAAATTTCATTGGCACATAATAATTGTATAGTTACTGGAACACTATTGTTCCTTCTACTGGGCTGAAATCTGCCTCCTACTAACCTTCTGAACTCAGCTCTGCCCACTAGAGTTACGAAGAATTCCCTCTGCCATTAGATTTCAGGCATAAGTGATTATTCTTCGCCTAACCTGTATAAAAGCAGCCCCAGTCACGGTGTAAGGATTTAGCTGCACTGCTGGCCTCAACCTCACCTGCCTGAATGAGCTGGAAAATAATTATCTACACAGAAACAGCCCAAGGAATTAGAATGACAGTGATGCTCAGATCCGGGGAGGCTGTGTCCCCCGAAGGCCCTGGTCAGATCCTGATGAAGTGGATGGCGCTGCCACAGGAGGGATGTAGGGTAAACTTCTCAGAGACTCAGGGCACTCCAATGATCTGGGCCCAAAGCACATAGTTCCTCTTCCTCTCCCCACAATCCACGCTGGAGCAGCAGGCTTTAGTGGGCCCCTCCCAGGCTGGCAGAACTTTCCCTATCACCCACTCCTCAGAAGCAAAAAAAGTTTAAACAGCACCAGCCTAAGGCTGGGCGCAGTGGCTGATGCCTGTAATCCCAGCATATTGGGATGCTGAGGCAGGCAGATCACAAGGTCAGGAGTTCAAGATGTGCCTGACCAACATGGTAAAACCCCATCTCCACTAAAAATACAAAAATTAGCCAGGCATGGTGGTGCATGCCTGTAATCCCAGCTACTCGGGAGGCTGAGGTAGGGGAATTGCTTGAACCCAAGAGGCAGAGGTTGCAGTGAGCCAAGATCATGCCATTGCACTCCAGCTTGGGCAACAGAGCAAGATTCCATCTTAAAAAAAAAAAAAAATTATTATGCATTTAAAAATAAGTAAAAGAGTATAACTGGATTGTTTGTAACATAAAGGATAAATGCTTGAGGTGATGGATGCCCTGACGAGATTATTATGCATTGTATGCCTGTATCAAAATATCTCATGTACCCTAAAATAGACACACAAACTATGTACCCACAAAAATTTTTTAAAAAATTTTTGAGACGGAGTTTCACTCTTGTTGCCCAGGCTGGAGTGCACTGGCTCGATCTCGGCTCACTGCAACCTCTGCCTCCCAGGTACAAGTGATTCTGCTGCCTCAGCCTTCTGAGTAGTTGGGATTACAGGCGCCCACCACCACACCCGGTTAATTTTTTTTTTTTTTTTTTTTTTTTTTGTATTTTTAGTAGAGACGGGATTTCACTATGTTGGCCAGGCTGGTCTCAAACTCCTAAGCTCAGGTGATCCACCTGCCTCGGCCTCCCAAAGTGCTGGGATTACAGGGGTGAGGCACCAGGCTCAGCCAAAATTAAAACCTTTTAAAAATAAATTAATGGCCGGGCGCGGTGGCTCAAGCCTGTAATCCCAGCACTTTGGGAGGCCGAGACGGGCGGATCACGAGGTCAGGAGATCGAGACCATCCTGGCTAATACGGTGAAACCCCGTCTCTACTAAAAAATACAAAAAACTAGCCGGGCGACGAGGCGGGCGCCTGTAGTCCCAGCTACTCGGGAGGCTGAGACAGGAGAATGGCGTGAACCCGGGAGGCGGAGCTTGCAGTGAGCTGAGAGCCGGCCACTGCACTCCAGCCTGGGCGGCAGAGCAAGACTCCGTCTCAAAAAAATAAATAAATAAATAAATAAAAATAAAAAAAAAATAAATTAATAACCACAGCAGTAGCTAGTAGCTAATGGCTACCACATTGGACAGGACAGTGCAGCACCAGACTAGAAGCTCCCTTTGGGCAGAGACTAGACTATCTTTTTCACTCTTAGGCCCTGATACATAACACAGTTCCAACACATCAACAGCAGGTTGTTATTTTATTTTCTAAAGACAAAAATTTGAAATTGTAATTTTTATTAAATAAAATAAAATAACATTTTATTTAACATTTTATTTTATTTTATAACCTACAGCATTTGCCAATGTCCAAGGTGTAAATACTGCCGCCATGGTTGATTTAAAATGGTTTAATTCTGGCAAGCAAAATTTTCAAATTTAACAATCTTCTCTTACTAACTTTTGAATGAATAAGCAAATGAATGAACAAATAAATGAGCAGATAACCAACCAAGAGAAGTCTCTGTATGCCTCACCCAAGGAAAAGAGGACAAAGGAAAGTAGAAGAATATTTCAAGATGCCAGCAGTCCTCTCACTCCCTTTGCAGGTCCTCTTTGTTCCAGGAAAGAGAACCTAGTGGGAGAACGATTGAACTTCCTCAGCCTTGCTTCATACACACCCCCAGCTTTAAGAAAGCTCAGGGAGAATTTTTTTTTCTTTTTTTTTTTTTGAGACAGTGTCTCAGTGTCTCGCTCTGTCACCCAGGCTGGAGTGCAGTGGCGTGGTCTCGGCTTCTCAGCTCACTGCAACCTCCACCCCCCAGATTCAAGCAATTCTTCTGCCTCAGTCTCTCCAGTAGCTGGGATTACAGGTGTGCACCACCACATCCAGCTAATTTTCATATTTTTAGTAGAGACAAGGATTTCACCACGTTGACCAGGCTGGTCTCAACTACCTGACCTCAAATGATCCACCCGCCTCGGCCTCCCAAAGTTCTGGGATTACAGACATGAGCTACCTCGCCCGGCCTTTTTTTTCTTTTTAAGGAAAAAAAAAAGAAAAAGAAAATCTCATCTTAATCTGCTCCAATTTTTTTTTTTCTTTTTAAAGAAACTTTCCCAAGTCACTTAAACAGTCTTCATAATGGGAAGGCACTCAAACTGTAAATCTCCCTGTCATTTAGGAATGCTCCGTGCAAATGTTTATAGAAGACCCCAGGCACCTCTTTCAACCTCTCCTTTGAAGAAGGGCTTTGTAATCCTCCTCTGGGGTCACTCCTACATTCCAAAAATGTTCAGGAAAGGAGGGGCAGGTGCCCACTAGTGGGACAGCTTAGACCCAGGTCCTGACCCTCAGGTTCAGCCTTAACTGATTCAAAACACAGAGCATTCAAATAACAATTCAAGCAACAAAACATAAAGATACAAGAAAGGTCACAAGGTTAATTCAGAGCCAAGGAATTTCATGGCAGTAAATGCTGCAGGTGTTCACGGGGAGGATGATGGCCACGATTTGTGGCAGCAGTGAAACCTGAGGGATGCTAAGATTTGTGCAGTGGAAGAGGTGAGAAAATAATGGGAACAAAATCCCCAAGGCTTGGCTGCATGCCTGGCAGCTAGTAGGTATTGCATAAATACAAGTTCATTGGCCTTCCTTGAGTTGTCTGGCTGGGGTCCCAGAGACTCCGAACCTTTGCTCTTGGCTGCAGCAGGGGCAAGATCGCAGGGGTGGGTACATGCCAAGCCCCAGGCAGCACATCACCAGGGAGATAACCTTGAGCTGGCAGGAGCAGCCAGGCATGCAGTGGGGCTGAACTGAGCCAAAGCACAAAACAAAAAGGTCTCATCCCTGTAGCTATGATCAGGGATGCCAACCCTCCAGCTGCCCCAAGACCCCAATCCTAGATAAGGAGGTAGCATCCTGCCTGAAGAGTGTGGCTGTGTCCAGCCAGGGTCTCAAAGGCCTACTGCCTACTTTGGTGCTGCCTTGAGCTCTGTCTAGCACCAGACCCAGCCACAAGGAGCTCCTCAGGACTATGGCATCCTTCTGTTGACCGGATGGTCACAGCCCTGGTCAAATCAAAGCCTTCTTGGGGTTCCCTGGAGCTGTTGCTCATCTGCCACCACTTTCAGGCCTCTGTCACCCCAACCCAGCCCTTCAACACAAGTTCTCTGACTTCTTCAAGTGCCTATCAAGTAATACAAAATCACCCTTAAAAGGCTCTGTAGTATTGTCCAATTCCTTATCTAATAATTTCAAACCCCAAAAAGCTCTGAAAACCAAAATTTCTTCATAACTCACTTACATGCAAAACCTAACATTAAGTTATTTATACTTTTTTTTTTTGAGATGAAGTTTCACTCTTGTTGCCCAGGCTGGAACGCAATGGCACAATCTTGGCTCACCGCAACTTCCTCCTCCCAGGTTCAAGCAATTCTCCTGCCTCAGCCTCCCAAGTAGCTGGGATTACAGGCATGCACCAACATGCCTGGCTAATTTTGTATTTTTAATAGAAATAGGGCTTCTCCATCTTGGTCAGGCTGATCTTGAACTCCCAAACTTAGGTGATCCGCCCACCTGGGCCTCCCAAAGTGCTGGGATTACAGGTGTGAGCCACCGCGCTCAGCCTATTTATACTTTTTATATATTCCATTTAGTGTGAATATTCATACGTTTCACTGCAGCAATATTAATATGACTGAGTCTATGATTACAGTTGCCACAGATTCCCCCTCCCCACTGTGGTTTTCTTTAGTATACATTTTATAGGCCGGGTGCGGTGGCTCAAGCCTGTAATCCCAGCACTTTGGGAGGCCGAGACGGGCGGATCACGAGATCAGGAAATCGAGACCATCCTGGCTAACACGGTGAAACCCCGTCTCTACTAAAAAATACAAAAAATTAGCCAGGCAAGGTGGCGGTCGCCTGTAGTCCCAGCTACTCGGGAGGCTGAGGCAGGAGAATGGCGTGAACCCGGGAGGCGGAGCTTGCAGTGAGCTGAGATCCGGCCACAGCACTCCAGCCTGGGCGGCAGAGTGAGACTCCGTCTCAAAAAAAAAAAAAAAAAAAAAAAAAAAAAAAAAAAATACATTTTATGTACCACATTTCCTTTATAAAATCTGAAAGATTCTGAATCCTGAGAGTCATCTGGTCCTACAGGTTAGGTTAAGTGATTGTGGGCCTGCAGCATAAGCCCAAGTATACAGTGAAAGAATTCCAAGCTGAAATGCCTACTCCCCCAAGAGATGCACAGGCCCCTGCCAGGCAGAACAGACAGGGTCTTAGAGCTGATAGTGGGAGGGCTCCCAGAAGGAGAAGACAAGACAGGGTAGGGCAGTGCCTCTTCACCAGCTGGTGCACAAGTGCAGTGTTTCTAGGCTTTCACAACCACGCAGCAGCCCAGGGTGTGCCTGCTGCTCACCAGGGTGACTCCACCTCTTCCATCAGTGAGAACTTGAGCAACAACTTATCTCCCCACCTGGGTTTCTTCATCATTGCAAGGAACCCACCAGGGAGCCCTGGGTGGGGAAAGGAACTGAGGCATGCAGCACACTTAAGGAACTCAGTGGGAGTCGGCTATTTTGATTGTTCCTTTATTCAGTGTTTCGTGACAACCTTGTACTGTGGTAGACCCCTGTGGGCAAGACAATGTATAAATTACCGTGTGAACTCAAGGACAGACAGAAAGCAAAATTGAATGGAGCAGATTAAAGTGAGATTTCAGAAGAGAGTTTGGCCTGGAGAAAAGAAGCTTGGGAGGAAAGAATGCTGCCTGGGGCGTCGGATGCCCTGGGTTAGGTGAGGCTGACTCATTCCATGACTTTCACAAGGTTCTTCTTCTCTGGGCTGTTTTCCTCATCAGCAAAATATAGATTTAGCCTTAGATCTCCTCTAAGATTCCTTTCATTTTCTTTCTTTCTTTTTTCTTTTTTCTTTTTCTTTTTTTTTTTTTTTGAGACAGAGTTTCACTCTTTTTGCCCAGGCTGGAGTGCAGTGGCGCAATCTAGGCTCACCGAAACCTCTGCCTCCTGGATTCAAGTGATTCTCCTGCCTCAGCCTCCCGAGTAGCTGGGATTACAGGTGCATGCCACCATGCCCAGCTAATTTTTGTATTTTTAGTAGAGATGGGATTTCTCCAAGTTGGTTAGGTTAGTCTCAAACTCCTGGCCTCAGGTGATCCGCCCACCTTGGCCTCCCAAAGTGCTGGGATTACAGGCATGAGCCACTGTGCCTGGCATTTTTTTTTTTTTTTTTTTTTGAGACAGAGTCTTGCTTGATCATGGCTCACTGCAACCTTGACCTCCCAGGTTCAAGCAATCTCCTGCTTCAACTTCCCAAGTAGCTGGGACTACAGACACGCACCACCACACCCAGTTAATTTTTTTTTTGTTTTTAGTAGAGACTAGGTCTTACCATGTTGCCCAGGCTGGTCTCAAACTCCTGAGCTCAAGCGATCCTCCTGCCTTGGCCTCTCAAAGTGCTGGGATTACAGGCGTGAGCCACTGAGCCTGGCCTCCCTTCCATAATGCCAAATATTAGAAGGTCTGTCATTTAGAAGATAAATTATACCTACTCTCTGTGATTCCCAGGGGTACAACCAGACAAAAGTGTGGAAGCCAAAGGTGGCAGGCTTGCTGAGATGAAGGACTTTCTGAGGTGCTCTCCTGCACTCAGGAGGCCGCCTCCTCCTCACCCCAGTGCAGCAGCCTAGGGTTTGTAAATTAGGTAGAGAGTCAGAGTAGGGGGCCACACAGTCCCCTCCCTCCACAAGTCCATAAACTTAACCTCAAGAACATTTGCCAATTTGAGTTTACAGAGCATTTGCCAATTTACCAAGCAAGTCTGATTTCATCCTGGCAGCAGATCTAAAGGACAGCAGGGCAGGAACTCAAGGAGTCCTCAAGGAGACATAGGGGATGAGGACCCTGAGAATGGGCAAGGGAATAGCACCTGGATATGATGTGAGTTACACATGAAGGGAGATGTTGGTTCATGCCTGCAATCCCAGCACTTTGGGAGGCCTAGGTAGGCAGATCACCTAAGGTCAGGAGTTCAGCCTGGCCAACATGGTGAAACCCCATCTCTAGGCTGGGCATTGTGGCTCACACCTGTAATCCCAGCACTTCGGGAGGCTGAGGTAGGCGGATCAAGAGGTCAGGAGTTCAAGACCAGTCTGGCCAATATAGTGAAACAATTAAAAATAAAAAAAGTAGCCGGGTGTGCTGGTGTGAGCCTGTAATCCCAGCTACTCAGGAGGCTGAAGCAGGAGAATTCTGTGAACCCAGGAGGTGGAGGTTGCAGTGAGCTGAGATTGCGCCATTGCACTCCAGCCAAGGCGACATTATGAGACTCCGTCTCAGGAAAAAAAAAAAAAAAAAAAGAAAGAAACTCTGTCTCTACTAAAAATAAAAAAAAATTAGGCAGGCATGTTTGCAGTTGCCTGTAGTCTCAGCTACTCAGGAGGCTGAGGCCAGAACCTGGGAGGCAGAGGTTGCAATGAGCCAAGATTCAGCCACTGCACTCCAGCCTGGGCAACAGAGCAAGACTCCATCTCAAAAAAAAAAAAAATTAAATTTTAAAAATTAAAAAGGGAGGGGAAGGCTGGGCCTGGTGGCTCATGCCTGTACTTTGGGAGGCCAAGGTGGGTGGATAACCTGAGGTCAGGAGTTCCAGACCAGCCTGGCCAACCTGGTGAAACCCCACCTCTACTAAAAATACAAAAAAAAAAAAAAAAGAAAGAAAGAAAGAAAAAAGGTTGTGGTGGCAGGTGACTGTAATCCCAGCTACTCGGGAAGCTGAGAATCACTTGAACCTGGGAGGTAGAGGCTGCAGTGAGCCGAGATAGCACCACTGCACTCCAACCTGGGTGACAGAGGAAGACTCTATCTCAAAAACAAAACTGTGGGGGAGGACTTATAGTCATCTATGCATATAATACACAAACTGCAAATTATATACCAAATAGCAGAATATAATCAGTATGGGGTTAGTGGCAACAAGGGCTGGCAGTGGCTGTGGGAGGAGTTTGTGTTCTCACTCTGCCCTCCCCTCTCCATCTGGGTATTTCTGCCCCTGCCCCTGTTTCTCTCTCGCTCGCTCTCTCTCTCTCTCTCTCTCTCTCTCTCTTTCTCTCCCTCCCTCCCTCCCTCCCTCCCTTTCTCTCCCTGTCTCTGTGTGTGTGTGTGTATGTGTGTGTGTCTTTCTCTGTTTCTCTCTCTTCTTCCTCTTTCTCACTCCTTACACTGGCTCCCACCCTCCTCAACCATGGCCAGATGGCACCAAGGAGGAGACACAGCCCCTGTCCTTGAAAGGTGTAAGGTGCGGCTGGGCAAACACCAGGCCGACCCATCCACAGGAAACCCTGCAGGGCCAAGGCCCAGTAGAGTCCTCTGTGTTTTGGCACCAGAGACAAAGGATTGTTCCAAGGATTACAGAGAAGGAGCCAGGCTGGCTGGCTGGGAGGAGAAGGAACAGGGAGAGGGGCTTCCTGGAGAAGTGGGTGTAACACTGATAGACAAGAATGAGTGGACTGTTCCCGAGCTGCAGAGGGGCCAGATGACTCCCCTCAAGACTGAATGGGTTCAGGTAGCACTCCTGCAGCAAGCTCAGAGATGCGACCAGCATCCTCCACCTTTCCAGTCCTGTCCAGGAGAAATGGGGTGGGCGGGGATCCAGGACATGAAGAAAGGCACGTAGCCTGCCTGCGGACAGAGGGGGTGAAGAAAGCTCCATGGGCTGGGATCCTAACACTCCTGCTGACTTTTATCTCCCCTCCTTTAATAGCCGCTCCAATGGCCCTGTCCCAGCTGTACAGAGATATCCCTGGACAGAAGTCAAACAGCCACTGTGGAATAATCCCAGAGAGGTCACTGCCTCCATCCTTCTGTCTGCGTTCTCTGAGACCCCAGGAAGCAGTGCAGGACTGCATTCTGGTGCTTTTATCTTCCCGGGACATGACTTCTGTGTGGGAGAGGGGCCAAGGCAGTGAGGCCTGGGACTGGGGTCACAGGAGAGAAAGAAGACACTCTGGGGAACCTCTGTGGGTGGACTGAACCTCTGGGATGTTCCCTTGGGCCCATAAGCTTCAGACCAGCCCCCTTGCTCTTGAACTTTGACCCACCCGCTTCTCCATTCCCCACACCCACTGTCCCTGGTTGGGCTGAGGTGACAGCATGGAGAAGCCACATGGCACACAGTGTATGGAATCCTTCCCTGGACGGTGCCAGGCCCCCTGTCTGTTCTGTGCTACCTGGGAGGCAGGGAGGGACTGAGGTCCAAGCCCAACTGTGGACAGAGCCCCTGGCCAAGCATAGACACAGAGCCCCAAGAATCCCAGGAGAGGGAGGGTGTCTCATGGCTCCCCCGTCCCACCCATCCTGCATCTTCATCAAGGTACTTCTGGGCCCCTTGGGACAGTGGCAGCAGCTGAAGGTGAGGAGTCGGAGGATAAGAGAGTGTGAGACCTGCACTCTAGGACCTACAGAGTCTCTACCCTGCACCTCTCTAATTTGCTTCCAAAATTATCTTTAAACCCACATTGTTCCCCTATCACGACTCCCCCTGAAATACTTGTGATGGCCTCTCATTGTTGAAAGCATAAAATCTGATCTTCCCACTGCATTTCATCTCCTATATCAACCTTCCTACTCAAGTGCCCCATCTCCCCTTCGCTAAACCTACTGTTCTACCTGAACTGATCTCAAACAACGTTTCTCAAACTGCCTCCTGCCAGGATTTCTTCCCACCTTTCCATATCCTGCATCCCATGCTTTCCCCAAGGCTCAGTGCAAATCACACCTCCTCCCTGAATCCTTCCCCATAACTCGGCCGCCACCCTCCGGCTGCCTGCCAATGCTGTCTCCTCCTCTGACATCTCTTACGAGCACCACTCATCAAGATGGTCCCTTTAAGTACTTGGGGTGCCTGGACCCACATGTTGGCTGTCATTGTTTATTTGAATGAACATTGCCTTGGTACAATGATGGAGACTGCTCTACCCTCCTAGAAGAGACAGGAGAGAGAAGCCAATAGCAAGGGTCAAAAACTCCCAGCCTGAACCCAGGAGATGTCCATATACTGATGAAATGACAGGTTCCCCTCCGGGTTCCGATGCACAGGCCCCGTACCAGATGAGGAAGCCATAAGGGATGCAGAGAGAGACCCAAAGACAGAGACAAGGGCTGAGGGAGGGGGGATGGAAAGAACTGGGGAGCCAAAGACTGCAGCAGAGAAAGAATGCAGTGTCCATCCTAAAAGAAGGAAAATGGAAGTTTCCTGGGGAGGAGGGTGCCTGATCTTATCTGCTGTTTACATTCCAGAGAGCCCCTGGTTCTGCTTCTCATTGTAATTAGAGAATACCTGAGAAGCCCTGCATCGTGCAGGGAGAAAGGAATGCAGGTCCCTACCACCCCTGGCCTGCCCGCCTCACCCCTGTCCTGCTGGCTATGTGGTGGGACTGATGGGAGCCCGGGTTCTGGATTCATTTTCTGTTTTCTGTTTTTTTGTCTACAGTGGACTGATCCATTAAGCTGGATTCCTTGAGAGATTGTGTGAGAGGGTCTGGGAACTGTCAGGGCTCCAGTTCTGCAGGAAAAAAAACAAACAAACGAAACTTAAAAAGTATTAGAAAGAGCCACTAAGAGGAACAGCTGAGATTCTCTCAGTCAGTCTGCCACCCACCCACCCACACAACCATCGCCCTCACCCCACCACCATAATGTCCAGGCAGGGTACTGACACTTCGCCATTCACCACCCACCCCGGCCCGGGCTGTCCTCCAAATGTGTGTCAGACACAGTGCTGGGGGACTCATACTTCTGTCATAGTCTGTCCTCAGTAGTATATGGTAAGAGCCAGGATCCGCTACTAAACATGCTGTGAGTAGGTAGAAAGAAAGTCTTGTCTTGTAGGGTGAGCAGGCAGTGAGGTCAAGAAGGGCATCACAGGCAGAGGAAAAAGCATGGGCAGAGGTCTGGACCCCAGCCCCTCTTCATATTACCAGCTGACCCTTTCCCCTCCCTGCCACATCAGATTTCTCTCCCTCTTTTCTCTCTTCTCTCCCTCAACAATTCCAGGATTGCCTACCTGAAAACAAGCTCCCTGAACCACCATCCCCTGCAGCTCTCCGTTCTTTCTCTCTCTCTCTTTTTTTTTTTTTTTTTTTTTTTTTGAGACAGAGTCTTGCTCTGTCACCCAGGCTGGAGTGTAATGGCGCGATCTCAGCTCACTCACTGCAACCTCTGCCTCCTGGGTTCAAGTGATTCTTCTACCTCAGCCTCACGAGTAGCTGGATTACAGGTGCCCACCACCACGCTCAGCTAATTTTTGTATTTTTAGTAGAGGTGGGGTTTCACCGTGTTGGCCAGCCTGGTCTCGAACTCCTGACCTCAGGTGATCCACCCGCCTCAGCTTTCCAAAGTGCTAGGATTACAGGCGTGAGCCACTGTGCCCGGCCAGCTCTCTGTTTCTTCTCACAGCTAAGCATCTTACATCATTCTCTCTCGTTTTGTTCTTGTTGTTTTGTCGTTGTTGTTTTCGCTGTTGTTGTTGTTGTTGTTGTTGTTTGAGACAGAGTGTCACTCTTGTTGCCCAGGCTGGAGTGCAGTGGCGTGATCTCAACTCACTGCAACCTCCACCTCCTGGGTTCTAGTGATTATCCTGCCTCAGCTTCCCAAGTAGCTGGGATTATAGGCATGTGCCGCCACGCCTGGCTAATTTTGTGCTTTTAGTAAAGACGGGGTTTTATCAGGTTTGTCAGGCTAGTCTCGAACTCCTGACCTCAGGTGATCCACCTGCCTCGGCTTCCCGAAGTGTTAGGATTACAGATATGAGTGGCTGCTTCCGGCCTTACATTATTCTCAAAAGAGGTCTACTCACAGGCTCTCTCCTTCCTCACCCAGTTCACTCTTCAGCCCCTCCAGGCTGGCTCAGCTCCCATGGCTCTTCAGAAGCTGCACTAGCTGAAGTTCCCAGAGACCTCCATGTTGTTGAAATCGATGGACACTTGACGTTCCTTTTGTTCCTTGACCACTTAGCTTCCAGCAGCTGCATGCTCCCTCCTTATTTTATTTATTTATTTATTTATTTATTTATTTATTTATTTATGACAGAGTTTCACTCTTGTTGCCCAAGCTGGAGTCCAATGGCACCATCTTGGCTCACTGCAACATCCACTTCCCAGGTTCAAGCGATTCTCTTGCCTCAGCCTTCTGAGTAGCTGGGATTACAGGCATGTGCCACCATGCCTGGCTAATTTTTTGTATTTTTAGTAGAGAGGGGGCTTCACCATGTTAGCTAGGCTGGTCTCAAACTCCTGACCTCAGGTGATCTGCCTGCCTTGGCCTCCCAAAGTGCTGGGATTACAGGCTTGAGCCACCGCGCCTGGCCCCTCCCTCCTTCTTGAAACACTCTCCTTCCTAGTCTCCCAGACACCTCGTGCCAGGCTTTTCTCTAGTTATAGCTTCTTGGTCCCTTTTCCCCACTCATCCTCCTTGACATGGTCTGTAACTTGATGTTTCTGATCTACAAATTGACCTGATATAAAGTTGATGTTCCTCAGGGCTGGGTCCTGGACCCTCTTCTCTTATCACTAGCGACTATTTTCCTGAGTCATCTCATACCTTATCCTGGTTTTAATTGCAACTTCTATACACCAAAGACTTCCAGATTGTGATGTCCAACCAGACCCTTCTTATGAGCTCCAGAGCAGCCTATGGAACATTCTACTAATGCCTCCTTTTAGACGACTGTTAGGCATCTCAAATTTAACCTGTTCAAAACTGGATTATTGATCTTAGCTCCTACCAGCTGCTTCATAAATCTTGTTCATCTTAGTAAATGACACACCATCCATCCAATTGCTTGTGCCAGAAACCTGGGAATCATATTTGACACCTCCTTCTCTCTTGGTCTACCCTATGGATCTAATAAATTAATAATCCTGCTTCCACAATATGTCCAAATCTATTCCTTTCTCCCCATCCACACCCCGCATCCAGGCTGTAGGCATCTGTCCTCTGTACTATTGCTGCAACATCTTCCTAACAGAAGGTCTTCTCATGGTCACCAGTAACCACTCAGCCTTCCTCCACACACCAGCCAACATGGTCTTTTTTTTTTTTTTTTTTTTTTTGAGGCGGAGTCTCGCTCTGTTGCCCGAACTGGAGTGCAGTGGCCAGATCTCAGCTCACTGCAAGCTCCGCCTCCCGGGTTTACGCCATTCTCCTGCCTCAGCCTCCAGAGTAGCTGGGACTACAGGCGCCCGCCACGTCGCCCGGCTAGTTTTTTGTATTTTTAGTAGAGACAGGGTTTCACCGTGTTAGCCAGGATGGTCTCGATCTCCTGACCTCGTGATCCGCCCGTCTCGGCCTCCCAAAGTGCTGGGATTACAGGCTTGAGCCACCGCGCCTGGCCAACATGGTCTTCTTTAAAAATAAATCTCAGGCCGGGCGCGGTGGCTCAAGCCTGTAATCCCAGCACTTTGGGAGGCCGAGACGGGTGGATCACGAGGTCAGGAGATCGAGACCATCCTGGCTAACACGGTGAAACCCTGTCTCTACTAAAAATACAAAAAACTAGCCGGGCGACGTGGCGGGCGCCTGTAGTCCCAGCTACTCTGGAGGCTGAGGCAGGAGTATGGCGTAAACCCGGGAGGCGGAGCTTGCAGTGAGCTGAGATCTGGCCACTGCACTCCAGCCTGGGTGGCAGAGCGAAACTCCGTCTCAAAATAAATAAATAAATAAATAAATAAATAAATAAATAAATAAATAAAAATAAATAAATCTCAGCAGGGCTTGGTGGCTTACACCTGTAATCCCAGCACTTTGGGAAGCCAAAGTGGGCAATCACCTGAGGTCAGGAGTTTGAAACCAGCCTGGCCAACATGGCAAAACCCCACCTCTACCAAAAATACAAAAACAAAAAAAAAAAATTAGCTGGGCATGATGGCAGGCACCCATAGCCCCAGCTACTCAGGAGGCTGAGGCAGGAGAATCACTTGAACCCAAGAGGTGGAGGGTGCAGTGAACCGAGATGGTGCCACTACACTCCAGGCTGGGCGACAGAGCAAGACTCTGTCTCAAAAAAATAAATAAATAAAATAAAAATGAAAATAAATCTCTGCCAGGCCCGGTGGTCCCAGCTACTTGGGAGGCTGAGGTGGGAGAATAACTTGAGCCCAGAATACTGGGCAACATAGCAAGCCTGGGCAACATAGCAAGACCATCTCTAAAAAATATATAAATAAATAACAAATAAAGAGATAAAACTAGATCTCATAATATTCTTCATTCACTTAAAACCCTTCAGTGACCTAGGAAGCGTCCAGACTCCATGGCTAGTGCCCTGGCTCCCTCCAGCTCCTCCTTTGGCAGTCTCCCCTGCTGACCAGCCTCCAGCCACAACATCCACTCCACACACACACTCCTCCCTTAGCTCCCTCCCACCTCCTCATCACCGATCTGATCTCTCCCTCACCTTCCGAGGCTCTGGCTAAATGCTCTGGTATACAGAAGGAGCTTGATGAGTATGGGGAAGTTACGGGGACAAAGGAAGGGAGGAAAAGCCATGGTGACAGGGTGACGCTTAAAGCAACAAGTTGTATCGTGAGGGGGGCAGGTTAAGGGATGAGGCTGCAGAGCTCCCTTGAACTATCCCTTTAAGCATTTCATAACGAATCCTATCCCTTTAAGCATTTCATAGCAAGATCTGCACCTGTTTGAGTTACTCTGTTTTATTTCTGGCACTGCATCGTTACAGCCATCGGTTTTATTAAATGACGCTGATGGCTTTTTTTCTCGATCTGTCACCCTAGCTGGAGTGCAATGGCTCAATCTCAGCTCACGGCAACCTCCGCTTCCTGGATTGAAGCTATTCTCCCACCTCAGCCCCCTGAGGTACGCACCACCAAGCCCGACTAATTTCTTGTATTTTTAGTAGAAGCAGGCTTTCACCATGTTGGCCAGGCTGGTCTTGAACTCCTGACCTCAAGCTTTGGCCTCCCAAAGTACTGAGATTACAGATGTGAGCCACCGTGTCCGGCACTGATGGCATTTTTGAATGGTGACTGCAGCTGGCCCTGAGAAAAGCAGTCCTGCGGCTGGGCACGGTGGCTCATGCCTGTAATCCCAGCACTTTGGGAGGCCGAGACAGGTGGATCACGAGGTCAGGAAATCAAGACCATCTTGGCAAACACGGTGAAACCCGGTCTCTATTGAAAATACAAAAAAGTAGCTGGGTGTGGTGGTGGCGGGCGCTTGTAGTCCCAGCTACTCGGGAGGCTGAGGCAGGAGAATGGCGTGAACCCAGGAGGCGGAGCTTGTAGTGAGCCCAGATTGTGCCACTGCACTCCAGCCTGGGCGACAGAGCGAGACTCCATCTCAAAAAAAAAAAAAAAAAAAAAAAAAAAGCAGTCTAGGTTCCCTCTGCCCCCTGGTGGCCTTCTAGGTGCAGAGACCATTGTTCCAGTATAACCCTGGCTACCAGACTATACTTTGATTTTCTGGCTTATAGCACCACCATTTGACCAAATTTGCTAATAGGCGGCTGCTCCATCCACATTCACCTCCAATTTCTTTTCAACCTTCTCATGGGCAGAGTTCATGGAATCAGAGCCTCTTGGAGCTTAAACAACCTCAATAGATGTAAGTGCTCTCCAGAGCCTCAAGCAAGCTTGCAGTTCATTCTGGAGGGCCATGCTAGAGGCATAGACAGAATGGCAGTGATCCATGGTGCAGGAGTTGAGGAACTGGCACTGTGAATGTCAGGCATGTGTCCCCCTGAGTTTCCTCATCCTTCCCTATTTGCCCTCGCCCTGACACACCTCTCATCCTCCTTCATGCTGCTTCCTACACAATGCTTCCCCAGATTGGCTCAGTCCTATTTACACAGTCTTTGATCTCTGCCCTTCTGATTTTCACCACACTTTAAAAAATAAATGTTTTCATTTTTCCTTATTTCAAAAGCAGGTCACATTCTTTTTTTTTTTTTTTTTTTTTTTTTTTGAGACGGAGTCTCGCTCTGTCGCCCAGGCTGGAGTGCAGTGGCGCAATCTCCGCTTGCTGCAAGCTCCACTGCCTCCCGGGTTAACGCCATTCTCCTGCTTCAGCCTCCCTAGAAGCTGGGACTACAGGCGCCCACCACCACGCCTGGCTAATTTTTTTTGTATTTTCAGTAGAGACGGGGTTTCACTGTGTTCGCCAGGATGGTCTCGATCTCCTGACCTCGTGATCCGCCCGCCTCGGCCTCCCAAAGTGCTGGGATTACAGGCATGAGCCACCGCGCCTGGCCAGCACATCACATTCATAGTAAAAAATTAGGAAATGGGCTAGGTTCAGTGACTCACACCTGTAATCCCAACACTTTGGGAGGCTGAGGCAGGTGGATCACCTGAAGTCAGGAGTTCGAGACTAGCCTGACCAATATGGTGAAACCCTGTCTCTACTAAAAATACAAAAATTAACTGGGTGTGGTGGCATGTGCCTGTAGTCCCAGCTACTAGGGAGGCTGAGACAGGAGAATTGCTTGAACCTGGGAGGCAGAGTTTGCAGTTAGCCAAGATCGTGCCACTGCACTCCAGCCTGGGCAACAGAGCAAGACTCTATCTTGAAAAAAAAAAATAGAAAACAAAGATGGGGAAAAATAAGAAAATTTTAAAACCATAGGAATACTACCACCTAGGGGAAACTATTGTTAATATCTTGATATGTATCCTTCAATATCTTTTAACATCCTTTTTTTTTTTTTTTTTTGGTTTCACAAAAGTGAATTGACTTGTGCTCACTGTTTTGCAACCTCCTCTTTACATATAACATATATAATGGGAACATCTTTTCCTGTCACTAAATACTCATTATACGACCAGGCGCAGTGGCTCACGCCTGTAATCCCAGCACTTTGGGAGGCCGAGGTGAGCAGATCACCTGAGGTTGGGAGTTCGAAACTGGCCTGACCAACATGGAGAAACCCTGTCTCTACTAAAAATACAAAATTAGCCGGGCGTGGTGGCACATGTCTGTAATCCAAGCTACTCCGGAGGCTGAGGCAGGAGAATCACTTGAACCCGGGAGGCAGAGGTTGTGGTGAGCCAAGATCACCTCTATTGCGCTGCAGCCTGAGCAACAAGAGTGAAACTCCGTCTCGAAAATAAATAAATAAATAAATAAATACTCATCTTACATAGATCATAATAATATTATTTTCAAGGATTGAATAGTGTCCCCTCAATGAATGGATATGGCATAATTTATTTAACCAGTCCCCTAGTTTGGGATATTTACTTTGTTTTTAGTTTTCCGCTATCATAAACTGAACTTCAACAAACATCCCTCTGGTCATTTGAAAAGTAATTTTGCATTGTGAATATTCCCATAAATGGCATGCTTAGCCCGTTAAACTGTGAGGACCTGCTAGGAACTGCCTGGTGCCCCTCTCCCCTCATGCAGAGACACACTTGCAGACTCCAGTCAGTACAGTACTGCCTCTGTATCAGCACAGTGGATGCTTATCTGAATCTCACCCACTTCGGCTCTCAACTTCGCTGGGGCTCCTAAGGTTCTTACTCTTTTCTCTTTTTTAATTTTATGTTTTACTTTTTGAAGAGACAAGGTCTTGCCAACTTCTTTTCTTTTTTTGCAATTTTTTATAGAGACAGGGTCTAGCTATGTTACCCAGACTAGTCTGGAACTTTTGACCTCAGGCAATTGTCCTGCCTGGGCTCACAAAGTACTGGGATTACAGGCTTGAGCCACAGTGCCCAGCCCTTTACTCTCTTCTTACCTAGCACCTAAGTTAGTATCCATCAATGTATTCGTTTAGAAGTGAATGATATTTTTACCCTGTGTTTATGTCTTTTTTTTTTTTTTTTTTTTTTTTTTTTTTTTTTTTTTTTTGAGACGGAGTCTCGCTCTGTCGCCCAGGCTGGAGTGCAGTGGCACAATCTCGGCTCACTGCAAGCTCCGCCTCCCAGGTTCATGTCATTCTCCTGCCTCAGCCACCCGAGTAGCTGGGACTACAGGCGCTCACCACCATGGCCGGCTAATTTTTTGTATTTTCAGTAGAGACGGGGTTTCACCGTGTTAGCCAGGACTGGTCTCGATCTCCTGACCTCGTGATCCACCCGTCTCGGCCTCCCAAAGTGCTGGGATTACAGGCTTGAGCCACCGCGCCCGGCCAGTCTTCTTTTTTTTATTTTTTAAGACTGTTCTTGAACTCCTGACCTTGTGATCTGCCCGTCTCAGCCTCCCAAAGTGCTGGGATTACAGGTGTGAGCCACTGTGCCCAACCTATGTCTTTGTAATAATACCTAATATTTGTATAATGCTTTGAAGTTTATGAACTATTTTATTTTATTTTTTATTTTTATTTTTTTGAGACAGATCCCCACTCTGTCACCCAGGCTGGAGTGCAGTGGCACGATCTTGGCTCACTGCAACCTCCACCTCCCGGATTCAAGTGATTCTCCTGCCTCAGCCTCCCAAGTATCTGGGACTACAGGCACATTCCACCACGCCTGGCTAACTTTTTGTATTTTTGGTAGAGACGGGGTTTCATCATGTTAACCAGGATGGTCTTGATCTCCTGACCTCGTGATCTGCCTGCCTCAGCCTCCCAAAGTGCTGGGATTACAGGCATGAGCCACCACGCCCGGGCTATGAACTATTTTATACAGAACTACCACTCTTTGAGTGCTTACTGTGTGCCAGGTACTGTGCTAAGAATTTGCAATAAATGATCCCTAAGCTTTCCAAGATAGGTAAGTGTAAGTGGTCCTGTGTTATGAAAAAGGAAACTGCCAGGTGTGGTGGTTCATGCCTGTAATCCAGCGCTTTGGGAGGCTGAGGCAGGCGGATCACCTGAGGTCAGGAGTTGGAGACCAGCCTGGCCAACATGGCGAAACCCTTTCTCTACTAAAAAAATACAAAAATTGGCCGGGCGCGGTGGCTCAAGCCTGTAATCCCAGCACTTTGGGAGGCCGAGACGGGTGGATCACGAGGTCAGGAGATCGAGACCATCCTGGCTAACACGGTGAAACCCCGTCTCTACTAAAAAAAAATACTAAAAAAACTAGCCGGGCGAGGTGGCGGGCGCCTGTAGTCCCAGCTACTCTGGAGGCTGAGGCAGGAGAATGGCGTAAACCCGGGAGGTGGAGCTTGCAGTGAGCTGAGATCCGGCCACTTCACTCCAGCCTGGGCGACAGAGCAAGACTCCGTCTCAAAAAATAAAATAAAATAAAATAAAATACAAAAAATACAAAAATACAAAAATTAGCTGGGCGCGGTGGTGGGTGCCTGTAATCCCAGCTTCTCGGGAGGTTGAGGCAGGACAATTGCTTGAACCCGGGAGGTGGAGACTGCAGTGAGCCGAGATTGCGCCACTGCACTCCAGCTTGGGTGATAGAGTGAGACTCCATCTCAAGGGGGGGAAAAAAAAGAGGCTAGGCACGGTGGCCAAGGCCTGTAATCCCAGCACTTTGGGAGGCCGAGGTGGGTGGATCACGAGGTCAGGGGTTCGAGACCAGCCTGGCCAACTTAGTGACACCCCATCTCTACTAAAAATGCAAAAATTTGCCAGGCATAGTGGAGCATGCTTGTAGTCTCAGCTACCCAGGAGACTGAGGCAGGAGAATCGCTTGAACCCAGGAGGCAGAGGTTGCAGTGAGCCGAGATCACGCCACTGCACTCCAGCCTGGGAAACCGAGTGAGACTCTGTCTCAAAAGAAAGAAAAAGGAAACTGGCGACAAGACCAAATGACATAGTAGAAAAAGCTTTGAAGTCAGACCAGACCCAAGTTTGAATTATTTAATTGTTGTGAGTATCACAAAATGTCAGTTCACTCCACGGATAAAAATTGCATGTGAACACCTCTAGCCAGGGCATGCACTCCTCAATCTTCCACAGTCTGCACCACTTCCAGTGACCTAAACCATTTCGCACACTTGCCTGTCTGAACTCTGACAGTATTTGAATTTGAGACCCTTGAAAATATTCCACTTGATCTTTTTTTTTTTTTTTTTTTTTGTTTTGAGATGGAGTCTTCCTCTGTCGCCCAGGCTAGAGTGCAGTGGCACCATCTCGGCTCACTGCAAGCTCCACCTCCTGAGTTCATGCCATTCTCCTGCCTCAGCCTCCCAACTAGCTGGGACTACAGGCGCCTGCCACCATGCCCGGCTAATTTTTTGTATTTTTCGTAGAGATGGGGTTTCATCATGTTAGCCAGGATGGTCTCGATCTCCTGACCTCATGATCCGCCCACCTCGGTCTCCCAAAGTGCTGGGATTACAGGAGTGAGCCACTGCGCCTGGCTCTGTTTGATCTTTAACAAGGGCTTTATAAGGAAGGCAGTAGCATAACAAAGGTAGGAGGGTAGGAGGATTCCATCCTGAGTCAGGCAAGGACGGATGTTTAGTCCATAATGAATTTTATTTTATATTTTATTTATTTTGTTTTATTTTATTTTATTTTATTTTATTTTTTGAGGCAGAGTCTCCCTTTATCACCTAGGCTGGAGTGCAGTGGCGCAATCTCGGCTCACTGCAACCTCCACCTCCTTGGTTCAAGTGATTCTCCTGCCTCAGCCTCCTGAGTAGCTGGGATTACAGGTGTGTGCCACCGTGCCTGGCTTTTTTTTTTTTTTTTTTTTTTTGAGACGGAGTTTCACTCTTGTTGCCCAGGCTGGAGAGCAATGGCACGATCTCGGCTCACCACAACCTCCGCCTCCCAGGTTCAAGCGATTCTCCTGCCTCAGCCTCCGGAGTAGCTGGGATTACAGGCATGTGCCACCATGCCCGGCTAATTTTGTATTTTTAGTAGAGACAGGGTTTCTACATGTTGGTCAGGCTGGTCTTGAACTCCCAACCTCAGGTGATCCACCTGCCTCGGCTCCCAAAGTGCTAGAAATACAGGCATGAACCATTGCACAGGCAATTTTTGTATTTTAATTAGTATTATTAGTGAATTAATAATATCTGCCCTATGATTATAAACTTGAACAGTATAAAGATATACAATGAAAGGAAAGTCTTTCTTCTACCCAGCACCCAACCCCACAAACCCACTACAGAGGCAACCATTATTTACCGTTTTTTAATGTACAGGTAGATATCATCTTAACCTCATTTTACAAATGAGGAAACTGAGGCTTAGAGAGGTTGAGTGGCTGAGCTGAGATCACGCATCTGATGGAGCTAACAGAGATGATATCAGATCTTGTCCTTGACACTGCATTGCCACCCTGACATCATCCTGCTTCCCACGTACATCCTGGGTATGCATCCTGGACTGAGAGTCCTCAGAGGGCAAAGGTTGCCCATGGAACCTGCTGGGGCAGTAGTCAGCACTGGGCCACTGGGTGCTATAGCAGGAGACCTGGAATCTGTGCCATGATTGAGCTGCTGTGTGATGCTGAGCAAATCTCTTGATATCCTCACTTGCCTTTCTTACTCACTGGGCTATATTGAGACTTGAACAAACCAAGTAGAAAGATGATTGGAAAGTAAAGATGTCATACAGATTCAAGGAAGGGTGAAGACAGATATTTAGTATAGGGTTAACTTTGTACTTTCCTTGGAGCACACGTGTCCATGTTCAGATACTTTACAAATACTTTAACTTGAGCACATGTGTCCTTGTTCAGTTCCTTGAAAAGTGTTGCTTGTTCACTGCCTTTCTTCTTTTTTTTTTTTTTTTTTGAGGCGGAGTCTTGCTCTGTCGCCCAGGCTGGAGTGCAGTGGCCGGATCTCAGCTCACTGCAAGCTCCGCCTGCCGGGTTCCCGCCATTCTCCTGCCTCAGCCTCCCAAGTAGCTGGGACTACAGGCGCCCGCCTCGTCACCCGGCTAGTTTTTTGTATTTTTAGTAGAGACGGGGTTTCACTGTGTTCGCCAGGATGGTCTCGATCTCCTGACCTTGTGATCCGCCCGTCTCGGCCTCCCAAAGTGCTGGGATTACAGGCTTGAGCCACCGCGCCCGGCTCTTCTTTTTTTAGACAGGGTCTCGCTCTGTCACCCTGGCTGGGGTGCAGTGGCACAATCATCACTCACTGCACACTTGACATCCCAGGGCCAAGTGATCCTCCCACCTCAGCCTCCTGAGTAGCTGAGACTACAGGCGTGCATCACCACGCCAAACTAATTTTTTATTTGTTGTAGACATGGGGTCTCACCATATTTCCCAAGCTGATCTCAAACTCCTGGGCTCAAGGGATCCTCCCCCTTGGCCTCCCAAAGCACTGGGACCACAGACACATGCCACCGTGCCTACCTAATTTGTTTTTGTTGGTTGGTTGGTTTCTGTAGCAATTGGGATCTCACTATGGCTGGTCTCAAATTCCTGAGTTCAAACCATACTCCTGCCTTGGCCTCCAAAAGCACTGGGACTACAGGCGTGAACCACTGTGCCCGGCCTTCTGCCTCTCTTCTTTTTTTTGTGTGTGAGACAGGGTTTTGCTCTAGTTGCCCAAGCTGGAGGGCAATGGTGTGATCTCGGCTTACTACAACCTTGCCTCCCAGGTTCAAACGATTCCCTGACTCAGTCTCCCAAGTAGCTGGGATTACAGGCATGCACCACTATGCCTGGCTAATTTTGTATTTTTAGTAGAGACAGAGTTTCACCATGTTGGCCAGGCTAGTCTCAAACTCCTGACCTCAGGTGATCCACCCGCCTCGGCCTCCCAAAGTGCTGGGATTACAGGTGTGAACCACCGTGCCTGGCCTTCTGCCTCTCTTTGGAAGAGGGTTGACTTCCATTTCTCTACAAACTTCAAGCCCAGTAAGATAATAAGTCCATCAAATTGGCTACACAGCCATCTAGAAGGTTTGGGGCCAAGCCACATACGCAAATAGTGACACTTCTTTCAGGGAGCAGCACAGGGCTCCCAACCCAGTTGGGATGCAGGACAACTGAGACAGAAAATTCAATCATGGTAGACAGCGTTATCTCTCCAAAGAAACATTTGTCTTCTGCCTCCAGCTGACATTCTGTGACTGCACAGATAGCACTTTGTCAGTTTAGCTATTACTACGTAACAAACCACCCCAAGACTTAGAGGCTTAAAACAATAATTAGCTCACAACTCTGCAATTTCAGCTGGGCTCAGCTGAGCAGTTCTTCTGTTCATCTCACTTTGAGTTGCTTAAGTGGCTGCGACTGCAGCATATGGACCAGAATGGTCTACAATGGACTCACATAACTGGCAGTTAGCTGGGATTGTCAGCCAAAGCACCTCAGTTCTCCTGCATGTGGCTCTCCAGCAGAATAGCCTGGGTTCCTTGCCCGGTATCAACAGGTCCCAAGAGAGTAAAAGTGGAAGTCACAAGATCTTCCAAAGTCTAGGCTCCAGAAGTCACATATTGTCACTTTTCACACATTTGTTACCCAAAGCAAGTCACAAGGCAATGCCAAATTCAAAAGTAGGAAACAGACTACCTTTTGATGAAGGCACTGCAAAATATTTTGGTCATGTTTTTCAATCTATCACACTCTTTCTAATCCATCATTCAATAATTCTCCAATCAACCAGCCTGTACTTATTGCATACCTAGCATAGCTAATACCTAAATATTGTGCTAGATGGCAAAATACAAAAGAACGCTAAGACCAAGTCTTTGCTGGAAAAAATGTAGAAGATGTTAAAATGAGCTAAAGATTACTGGGGGCCGGGCGCGGTGCCTCAAGCCTGTAATCCCAGCACTTTGGGAGGCCGAGACGGACAGATCACGAGGTCAGGAGATCGAGACCATCCTGGCTAATACGGTGAAACCTCATCTCTACTAAAAACTACAAAAAACTAGCCGGGCGACGAGGCAGGCGCCTGTAGTCCCAGCTACTTGGGAGGCTGAGGCAGGAGAATGGCGTAAACCCAGGAGGCGGGGCTTGCAGTGAGCTGAGATCCGGCCACTGCACTCCAGCCTGGGCGGCAAAGCCAGACTCCGTCTCAAAAAAAAAAAAAAAAAAAAAAAAGATTACTGGGTACCTTTTTGATGGAATGCTGGCCTTTGTATAGAGAACTTTCAGTGTTATTTGATTATGTAGTTGTCTGTGTCTTTGTGTTTATTTCTTTTTAATTTTATAAAAATAGTTTATTTCAAAGACTCAATAGTCCTTCTTTTTTTTTTTTCTTTTTGAGATGGAGTTTTACTCTTGTTGCCCAGGCTGCAGTGCAATGGCGTGGTCTAGGCTCACTGCAACCTCCGCCTCCCAAGTTCAAGCAATTCTGCCTCAGTCTCCCAAGTAGCTGGAATTATAGGTGCCCACCACCACGCCTGGCTAATTTTTGTACTTTTAGTAGAGATGGGGTTTCACCATGTTGGCCAGGCTGGTCTCGAACTCCTGATCTCAGGTGATCTGCTCACCTCGCCTCCCAAAGGGCTATGATTACAGGCATCAGCCACTGCATCCAGCCCCTTCAAATTCTTATTTTTGGATATACTATAATGTAGTAGGACAAGCCACAGACAAAACTCCTCAGACACCGGATTAAAAAAGGAAGAGGTTTTTTATTTGGCCGGGAGCATCAGCAGAGTCACGTCTCAAGAGCCGAGCTCTCCAAAGACAGAGTTCCTGGCCCTTTTAAGGGCTTACAACTCTAAATTGTAATCCCAGCCTGTAATCCCAGCTACCCGGGAGGCTGAAGTAGGAGAGCTGCTTGAACCTGGGAGGCAGAGGTTGCAGTGAGCCGAGATCACGCCCCTACACTCCAACCTGGGTGACAGAGTGAGACTCCATCTCAGGAAAAAAAAAAAAAGAAAAGAAAGAGAAGAAAGAGAGGGAGGGAGGGAGGGAGGGAAAGAAATAGAAATGTTTGTAGGTCGGGGGTGGTGGTTCACGCCTGTAATCCTAACACTTTGGGAGGCCGAGATGGGTGGGTCATCTGAAGTCAGGAGTTCGAGACCAGCCTGGCCAACATGGTGAAACCCTGTCTTTACTAAAAATACAAAAATTAGCTGAGCATGGTGGTACACACCTGTAATCCCAGCTACTTGGGAGACTGAGACAGAAGAATTACTTGAACCCAGAAGGCAGAAGTTGCAGTGAGCTGAGATCACACCATTGCACTCCAGCCTGGGTGACAAGAGTGAATCTCTTGTCTCAAAAAAGAAAAAAAAAGAAAAGAAAAGAAAGAAAGAAAAGAAATGTTCGTTGTTGGCCGGGTGCAGTAGCTCACGCCTGTAATCCCAGCACTTTGGGAGGCCAAGGTGGGTGGATCACCTGAGGTCAGGAGTTCAAGACTAGCCTGGCTAACCCGGTGTAACCCCGTCTAAAAATATAAAAATTAGCCAGGTGTGGTGGTGGGTCCCTGTAGTCCCAGCTACTCCAGAGGGCTGAGGCAGGAGAATTGCCTGAACACAGGAAGCGGAGGTTGCAGTGAGTTGAGATTGTGCCAGCCAATCTATAGAGCGAGATTCCATGCCAAAAACAAGACAGAAATGTTTGTTGTTTAAGCCACCCAATCTATAGTAATTCGTTACAGTAGAACTCAGACAGACACAAGATCAAGGTGGGAAAAAGTGTAAGTTGACCCAGCTCTGTGATGAGATTATCCCTAGCTTCTTCCTCTATTACATTTACCTTTCTCTATTAGAGAATGCTCCACTCGCCGGGCATGGTGGCTCAAGCCTGTAATCCCAGCACTTTGGGAGGCCGAGATGTGCGGATCACAAGGTCAGGAGATCGAGACCATCCTGGCTAATACGGTGAAACCCCGTCTCTACTAAAGAATACAAAAAACTAGCCGGGCGACGAGGCAGGCGCCTGTAGTTGGGAGGCGGAGGCAGGAGAATGGCGTAAACCTGGGAGGCAGAGCTTGCAGTGAGCTGAGATCCGGCCACCGCACTCCACCCTGGACGACAGAGCCAGACTCCGTCTCAAAAAAAAAAGAGAGAATGCTCCACTCTTTATATATTCATCACTCATTTATCCAGATATACAATAAAAACATTAATCAGGTGAATTACTTTCTCACCAATACCTGCCAAGAAAACTGACTATAAATTTGTAATAAATTCACAAGGGGCAGAGGTTGGGTTTATTAGTTGCTTCTCAAACACACCCCGGCATTCAAAAGTCTGAAGAAAGTAAGGAAAAGGAGAACTTTAGCACGCTAGTGTCAAACAAGCCTGTTCTAATAAGCAACCCCAAACTCCTCTCCTGTCTGGGTCCAGAATTGGGTTTGGTTTATGAAATACTGTGTCCGGAATTGGTGGGATCTTGGTCTCAATGACTTCAAGAATGAAGCCACAGACCCTCGCGGTGTTACAGTTCTTTTTTTTTTTTTTTGAGACGGAGTCTCGCTCTGTCGCCCAGGCTGGAGTGCAGTGGCCAGATCTCAGCTCACTGCAAGCTCCGCCTCCCGGGTTCACGCCATTCTCCTGCCTCAGCCTCCCGAGTAGCTGGGACTACAGGCGCCGCCACCTCGCCCGGCTAGTTTTTTTTTTTTTTTTGTATTTTTAGTAGAGACGGGGTTTCACCGTGTTAGCCAGGATGGTCTCGATCTCCTGACCTCGTGATCCGCCCGTCTCGGCCTCCCAAAGTGCTGGGATTACAGGCTTGAGCCACCGCGCCCAGCTACAGTTCTTAAAGATAGTGTGTCCGGAATTTGTTCCTTCTGATGTTTGGACATGTCCAGAGTTTTTTCCTTCTGGTGGGTTCGTGGTCTCGCTGACTTCAGGAGTGAAGCTGCAGACCTTTGTAGCGAGTTTCACAGCTCTTAAAGGTGGCACATCCAGAGTTGTTCGTTTTTGGTCTCACTGGCTTCAGGAGTGAACCTGCAGACCTTCACGGTGAGTGTTACAACTCAAAAAGGTAGTGCGAGCCCAGAGTGAGCAACAACAAGATTTATTGTAAAGAGCAAAAGAACAAACCCTCCACAGCATGAAAGGTGACCCAAGCAGGTTACCGCTGCTGGCACAGGTGGACTGCTTTTAGTCCCTTATTTGGCCCCACCCACATCCTGCTGATTGGTCCATTTACAGAGTGCTGATTGGACCATTTTACAGAGTGCTGATTGGTGCATTTACAAACCTTTAGCTAGACACAGAGCACTGATTGGTGCATTTACAATCCTTTAGCTAGACAGAAAAGTTCTCTAAGTACCCTAACCCATTAGCTAGACACAGAGCACTGATTGTTGTGTTTACAAACGTTTAGCTAGACACAGAGTGCTGTTGATTGGTGCATTTACAATCCTTTAGCTAGACAGAAAAGTTCTCCAAGTCCCCACCCTATTAGGAAGACACAGAGCACTGATTGGTGTGTTTACAAACCTTTAGCTAAACACAGAGCGCTGATTGGTGCATTTACAATCCCTTAGCTAGACAGAAAAGTTACTCAAGTCCCCACCAGACCCAGAAGCCCAGTGGCTTCACCTCTCAATACCACATGGCAAATCTCTAGCCAAAGTCCTCACTAGTTCCTCCTTTGACTAACAATATCCAGCCCAGGAAGTGGGAACCTCTTTGGTAGAGGTGGTTGGATTTACTCAAGAAAAGCCCCACGTGAACTCCCCAAGCACAAATCTTCATTAGAAAAAAAAACAAAAAAACAAAAACGGCCAGGCGTGGTGGCTTATGCCTGTAATCCCAGCACTTTGGGAGGCCGAGGCAGATGGATCATGAGGTCAAGAGATCAAGACCATCCTGGCCAACATGGTGAAACCCCATCTCCACTAAAAATACAAAAATTAGCTGGGCGTAGTGGTACACCCTGTAGTTCCAGCTACTCGGGAGGCTGAGGCAGGAGAATCGCTTGAACCTGGGAGGTGGAGGTTACAGTGAGCTGAGATCGTGCCACTGCACTCCAGCCTGGCGACAGAGCGAGACTTCGTCTCAAAAAAAAAAAAGAAAGAAAGAAGGAAAGAAGGAGCCATTAAGCCCCTAACAGTGTGCACTTATGCTGTCGGGAAACAGGTAGGACTGACAGCTTAAAGAACATTCTGAGGCTGGGCATGGTGGCTCATGCCTGTAATCCCAGCACTTTGGGAGGCCAAGGCAGGCAGATCACCTGAGGTCAGGAGTTTGAGACCAGCCTGGTCAACATGGCAAAACCCTGTCTGTCTCTACTAAAAATACAAAAATTAGCCAGGCCTGGTCGTGGGCACCTGTAATGCCAGCTGCCTGGGGGAGGCTGAAGTATGAGAATCACTTGAACCTGGGAGGTGGAGGCTGCAGTGAGCCGAGATCACACCACTGCACTCCAGCCCGGGAGACAGAGCGAGACTCTGTCTCAAAAAAAAAGAAAAAGAACATGCTAGGGCTACACTCCAGCATTTAAGCTAAAGCTAGAAATACAGGGTTGAAAGGTTGAAGGCATCCACCGAGCTCACTAGGAGCTTAACAGGAGCTTTGACACAAAGATAGGGTCTTTGCCCCCATCTGAACAGGAGTGACAACAGAAGCTTTGGGAATTGATGAGTTACTAAGGAAAACAGTGCAGGGCACAAGTTGCAACTCGTGGCCCATGGGCTAAACTGGCCCCAAGTGTACTTTATTTGGGCTACACAGGGTCGTAATTTTTTGAATTATCCACTTTTAAATGTTCGACTATTTCACCAAAAAATCTGTATATCTAGTTTATCTTGAAAAACTGGAAGATCTGGTAACGCTGGGCCCCATTTCACTTGACAATGAGAGTCAGGGTTGAGTTGTGCCTGTCACCTTTAAAGAAAGTACATAGGGTAGGCTAGGCCACAGTAACAAAATATCAGGCACTTAACATAATGAAGATTTGTTTCTTGTTCAAGCAAACTCCAGGGTGAATCAGGCAACTCTCCAGGGTAGCTTTCTTCCTTGTAATGACTCAGGGATACAGGTTAAACACGTCTTATGAATCTGCTATTCCAACTTACACTCTAGATGATCCCATCAGGGAACCGGAGCTGGAGGGCTGCTTTGTGGCGCTTACATGCTTCCAACACAAAGTGAAATGGTACTTGAACTAACTGTCCATTTGCCGAAACTAGTCCCAGGACCCTCATTAGGGGCCTGAGACATGTGGGGCAGCTCATGGATACTGGGTGAGCAGTAAATGTCTCTGCCACATGGAACATGTGCTATGCAGTTTGCCACATGCCTGCCAGGCTGCTTAAATCATTCACATGATCTACCTGGCTCCTGGAGACACTGGCATTTGCAGCCTTTGGTACAAAAAGAGAGGAGTGCTGAGGAGAGAACCTTGTGGAATGCTACCAGGGAGCAGCCATCACAACAGAACCCTACACTTGCCCAGTGTTTCCTGCCAAGGTTCTGTCTGTAAGTGACAGAACCTACCCCTGGGAGGTGACCTGGCTATATCTTTCCTATCTCCTGGTCACAGTGCTGAGGGGGTGCCTGCTGCTTCTCCACAGACGAAGATTCAAAATGTTCTCGCGTTACAACCTTTGCATATTTCAAATTTCTTATAGTCAAAAAGACTCTTCTGAATTCTACCTACTTTCCTTCCCCCTATATTGCATTTCTTCTCTTTACTCGTGTTCTGCATAGCTGCCTAAAGACTGAACTGGAGCAAAAACCTACACACTAGGCTCTGGATAGTACCAGTTCCCACGTAAAATGTTCAGGAAGACCAATTTATGTGTTTTTTCCTGAAAAGTGTTTGTTTTAAATAATTTTATTTGTCCCAGTTTTATTTTTTCACCTGTCTCTCCTTTTCTGCCTTTGTCTGAATTACACATTGTTTAGAATTCCACACTATTTATTGAATTTTTTGCTATACTTTTTTTTTTTTTTGGATACGGAGTGTCGCTCTGTCACCAGGCTGGAGTGCACTGGCATAAACTCGGCTCACTTCAATCTCCGCTTCCTGGGTTCAAGCGATTCCCCTGTCTCAGCCTCCTGAGTAGCTGGGACTACAGGCATGCACCACCATGCCCGGCTAATTTTTGTATTTTTAGTAGAGATGGGGTTTCATCACGTTGGCCAGGATGGTCTTGAACTCCCGACCTCGTGATCTGCCTGCCTTGGCCTCCCAAAGTGCTGGGATTACAGGCGTGAGCCACCACACCCAGTCAGCTATACCTCTTTACATTACTTTTCAAATTCTTGCTCTAGGGCTTAGAAAATATATCCATAAGTTTTCACAGCCTAGGGTTATATTAATATTGTACTTCTTCATGTGAAGTATGAAAATCTTACAACCATTTTAGGTCCATTTACCACCAACACCCACTATTTCCTTTTTTTCTTTTTTTTTTTTTTTTGAGACGGAGTCTAGCTCTTGTCGCCCAGGCTGGAATGCAATGGCACGATCTTGGCTCACTGCAACTGCTAGCTCCCAGGTTCAAGCGATTCTCCTGCCTGAGCCTCTAGAGTAGCTGGGATTACAAGCACGCACTAGCGTGCCTGGGTAATTTTTGTATTTTTAATAGAGACGGGGTTTCACCATGTTGGCCAGGCTGCTCTGAACTCCTGACCTCAGGTGATCCATCTGCCTCGGCCTCCCAAAGTGCTGGGATTACAGGCGTGAGCCACTGTGCCTGGCCCCACTATTTCTTATTTATTTATTTATTTATTTGAGACAGACTCCCGCTCTGTCGCCCAGGCTGGTGTGCAGTGGTGCGATCTTGGCTCACTGCAACCTCCACCTCCTGGGTTTAAGAGATTCTCCTGCCTCAGCCTCCCGAGTAGCCAGGATTACAGGCGAGCATCACCATGCCTGGCTAATTTTTGTATTTTTTAGCAGAGATGGGGTTTCACCATATTGGCCAGGCTGGGTTCGAACACCTGACCTCATGATCCACCCACCTTCGCCTCCCAAAGTGCTGGGATTACAGGCGTGAGCCACTGCACCCGGCCTTCTTTTTAATTTATTTATATTTTAACTTATTTATTTTTTTTGAGATGGAGTCTTACTCTGTCGCCCAGGCTGGAGTGCAGTGGAGGAATCTCAGCTCACTGCAACCTCCACCCCGAGTTCAAGTGATTCTCCTGCCTCAGCCTCCTGAGTAACTGGGATTACAGGTATCTGCCACCACGCCTGGCTAATTTGTGTATTTTTTCAGTAGAGACGGGGTTTCACCATGTTGGTCAGGCTAGTCTCAAAATCCTAATCTTGTGACCCGCTCACCTTGGCCTCCCAAAGTGCTGGGATTACAGGTGTGAGCCACCGCGCCCAGCCTTCTTTTCATTCGTTTATTTTTGAGATAGGGTCTTGCTGTCATCCAGGTTGGAGTGCAGTGCCAATCACAGCTTACTGCAACCTCGACCTCTCGGGCTCAAGTGACCCACCCACTTCAGCTTCCTGAGTAGCTGGGACTACAGGTACATATCACCATGCCCAGCTTTTTTTTTTTTTTTTTTTTTTTTTTTTTTTGCAGAGATGGGGTTTCACCATGTTACCCATGGCTCATCTCCAACTCCTGTGTTCAAGGGATCACCCTCCCTCGGCCTCCCAAAGTGTTGGGATTACAGGCATGAGCCACCACACCTGCCCCAATTCCCACTATGTTTTAGCTGTAGTTGTATATATTACATTTAAATACATTATAATTCCCCAAGACCATGTTTTAATATTTGCTTTTGGCAGTCAAGTGTATTTTAAATAAATTAAGAGGGGCAGGGCATGGTGGTTCATGCCTCTGTAATCCCAACACTTTGGGAGGCCGAGACAAGAGAGCTGCTTGAGGCCACAAGTTCGAGACCAGCCTGGGCAACACAGTGAGACCCTGGTCTCTACCAAAAACATATAAAAAATAAAAATACGCTGAGTGTGGTGGCACACACCTGTAGTCCCAGCTGCTTGGGAGGCTGAAGTAGGAGGATTGCTTGAGCACAGAGATTGAAGTCCACTGTACTCCAGCCTGGGTGACAGAATGAGACCTTGTCTCTTAACAAAAGACACACAGGGCCAAGCGCAGTGACTCACGCCTCTAATCCCAGCACTTTGGGAGGCCGAGGCTTGATCACTCGAGGTCAGGAGTTCCTGACCAGCCTGGCCAACATGGTGAAACGCTATCTCTACTAAAAATAAGCTGGGTGTCGTGATGTGTGCCTGTGATCCCAGCTACCCTGGAGTCTGTGGCAGAAGAATCACTTCAACCTGGGAAGTGGAGGTTGTGGTAGATTGCACCACCGCACTCCAGCCTGGATGACAGAATGAGATTACAACTCAAAAAAAAAAAAAAACCCACAGAAAAGCAAACGTGTATTTCATATATATATATGTATGTGTGTGTATGTATGTGTATATTATATATATACAAATATATATATTTTTTTTTTCTTTTTTTGAGACAGAGTTTCACTCGTTGCCCAGGCTGGAGTGCAATGGTGCGATCTTGGCTCACCGCAACCTCCGCCTCCCAGGTTCAAAGCGATTCTCCTGCCTCAGCTTCCTGAGAAGCTGGGATTACGGGCACCTGCCACTACACCTGGCTAATTTTGTATTTCTAGTAGAGATGGGGTTTCTCCATGTTGGTCAGGCTGATCTTGAACTTCTGACCTTGGGTGATCCACCCACCATGGCCTCCTAAAGTGCTGAGATTACAGGCGTGAGCCACCGTGCCCAGCCTATAGTAGTTTCAATAAATAAATCATAAATAAAAATAATTTTGAAAAAGAAATTAAGATGAAAACATGCCTTTTACACTTACCTGGTAGCCTACTAAATAAATACTCTTTATTCCTTCCTAAATATATGCATTTCTCTCTGGTATAATTGCCCCTCAGTTTGAAGAACTTCCCTTAGTTTGGCTGTAATACAGTTCTTTCTTTTTTTTTAATTTTTTATTTTTTTGAGACAGAGTCTCATTCTGTTGCCCAGGCTTGAGTGCAGTGGCGTGATCTTAGCTCACTGCAACCTCTGCCTCCCAGGTTCCAGTGATTCTCCTGAGTAGCTGGGACTACAGGTGCGCACCACCACACTCAGATAATTTTTTGTATTTTCAGTAGGGAAGGGGTTGCCTATTGCCCAGGCTGGTCTCAAACTCCTGAGCTCAGGCAGTCTGTCCATCTCAGCCTCCCAAAGTGATAGGATTACAGGCACGAGCCACCTTGCCCAGCTGGCTTTAATACAGTCTATTGGCAATGACTTCTTAGTTTTCTTGTATCTGAATATGTGTTTATTTTGCCTTCTTTTTTTAAAAACAGCTTTGAAATACAGTTAACAAACCAAACAATCCACCCATTTAAAGTATACAATTGGCCAGGCGTGGTGGCTCACGCCTGTAATCCCAGCACTTTGGGAGGCTGAGGCAGGCAGATCACCTGAGATCAAGAGTTCAAGACTAGCCTGGCCAACATGGTGAAACCCAGTCTCTACTGAAAATACAAAAATTAGCCAGGTGTGGTGGCATATGCCTGTAATCCCAGCTGCTCGGGAGGCTGTGGCAGAAGAATCGCTTGAACCTAGGAGGCAGAGGTTGCAGTGAGTCAAGATCGTACCATTGCACTCCAGCCTGGGCAACAAGAGTGAAACTCCATCTCAAAAACAAATAAATAAAAATAAAAATAAAATATATAATTAAGTGGTTTTTAGTATGTTCACAGAGTGATGCAGCTATCATTACAATCAATTTTAGAGTATTTTCATTACCCTGAAAAAGAAAACCCATACCCTTTAGCAGTTACCACTCCCCTGCCCCTACTTCTTCCATCCTCACAACCTTAGACAGCCACTTTCTATGTCTAGGAATTTATCCATTTCTTCTAGATTTCCCAAATAATTGGCATACAGTTGCTCACAGTAGCCACTAATGATCATTTGAATTTCTACAGTACCGGTTGTAATGTCTTTTTCATTTCTGATTTATTTAGGTTTTTACTTTTTCTTTTTTTTTTTTTTTTGAGATGGAGTCTTGCTCTGTCGCCCAGGCTGGAGTAGAGTGGCGCAATCTCTGCTCACTGCAAGCTCCGTCCCCCCGGGTTCATGCCATTCTCCTGCCTCAGCCTCCCGAGTAGCTGGGACTACAGGCGCCCGCCACCATGCCTGGCTAATTTTTTTGTATTTTTTAGTAGAGACAGGGTTTTCCCGTGTTAGCCAGGATGGTCTCGATCTCCTGACCTCGTGATCCGCCCACCTCACTGGGATTACAGGTGTGAGCCACCGCACCCAGCCAGGTTTTCACTATTTTTTTTTCTTAGTCTGGCTAAAAGTTTCTCAATCTCGTTCATCTTTTCAAAAAAATTTTTTGTTTTGTTGACCTTTTGTATTGTTTTCTTCATTTAAATTTAATTTATCTCTACTCTGATATTTATTGTTTCTTTTTTTTTTTTTTTTTTTTGAGACTAAGTCTCACTGTCGCCCAGGCTGGAGTGCAGTGGCGCAATCTACACTCACTGCAACCCCTGACTCCTGGGTTCAAGCGATTCTCCTTCCTCAGCTTCCCAAGTTGCTGGGATTACAGGTGCCCACCACCATGCCCAGCTAATTTTTTGTATTTTTAGTAGAGAGAGGGTTTCACCATGTTGGGTTTCATCACGTTGGCCAGGATGGTCTTGAATCCCCGACCTCGTGATCCACCTGCCTCAGCCTCCCAAAGTGCTGGGATTACAGGTGGGAGCCACCGTGCCCGGCCAGCTATACCTAATTACATTACTTTTTAAATTCTTGCTCTAGGCCTTAGAAAACACATCCATAACTTTTCACAGCCTAGGGATGGGTTAATATTCTACTTTTTCATGTAGAATATGAAAACCTTACAACCATTTTAGGCCCGTTTACCACCAACTTTCACTATTTCCTTTTTTTTTGAGACGGAGTCTTGCTTGTTGCCCAGGCTGGAATGGCATGATCTTGGATCACTGCAACCGCTAGCTCCCAGGTCAAAGTGATTCTCCTGCCTCAGCCTCCTGAATAGCTGGGATTACAGGCATGCACCAGCATGCCTGGCTAATTTTTGTATTTTTAGTAGAGACGGGGTTTCACCATGTTGGCCAGGCTGTTCCGAACTCATGACCTCAGGTGATCCGTCCGCCTCGGCCTCCCAAAGTGCTGGGATTACAGGCATGAATCGCTGCACCCAGCCCCACTATTTCTTTTTATTTATGTATCTATGTATTTATTTATTTGAGATGGAGTCTCGCTCTGTTGCCCAGGCTGGAGTGCAGTGACGCGATCTTAGCTCACTGCATCTTCCACCTCCCGGTTTGATTCTCCTGCCTCAGCCTCCCCAGTAGTTGGGATTACAGGTGCGTGCCACCACACCCAGCTAATTTTTGTATTTTTAGTAGAGACGGGGTTTTGCCATGTTGGCCTGGATGGTCTCGAATTCCTGACCTTGTGATGTGCCCGCCTCAGCCTCCCAAAGTTCTGGGATTACAGGTGTGAGCCACTGCACCCAGCCAACTTTGTAGTTCTTTAAGATGCATCGTTAGGTTATTTGAAGTTTTACTTCCTTTTTTGATGTAGATACTTATAGCTATAAACTTTCCTCTTAGTACTGCTTTCACTGTATCCCATAGGTTTTGGTATTCGTGTTTCCATTATTATTTGTTTCAAGAAATTTTTCAAGACATTCTTCTTAACGTCTTCATTTTGCCACTGGTCATTCAGGAGCACGTTGGGTAATTTCTGTGTGTCTGTATAGTTTCCACAGTTCCTCTTGTTATTGACTTCTAGTTTTATTCCATTGTGATCCGAGAAGATGCTTGATATTATTTCAATTTTTTTGAATGTTTTAAGACTTGGCCGGGCGCGGTGGCTCAAGCCTGTAATCCCAGCACTTTGGGAGGCCGAGACGGGTGGATCACGAGGTCAGGAGATCGAGACCATCCTGGCTAACACGGTGAAACCCCGTCTCTACTAAAAAATACAAAAAACTAGCCGGGCGAGGTGGCGGGCGCCTGTAGTCCCAACTACTTGGGAGGCTGAGGCAGGAGAATGGCGTAAACCCGGGAGGCGGAGCTTGCAGTGAGCTGAGATCCAGCCACTGCACTCCAGCCTGGGCGACAGAGCGAGACTCTGTCTCAAAAAAAAAAAAAAAAAAAAAAAGACTTGTTGGCTGGGCACGGTGGCTCGCGCCTGTAATCCCAGCACTTTGGAAGGCCGAGGCAGGTGGATCACGAGGTCGGGGATTCAAGACCATCCTGGCTAACATGGTGAAACCCCATCTCTACTAAAAATACAAAACAAAATTTGCCAGGCATGGTGGCAGCCACCTGTAGTCCCAGCTACCTGGGTGGCTGAGGCGGGAGAATGGCGTGAATCCAGGAGGTGGAGCTTGCAGTGAGCCGAGATCGTGTCACTGCCCTCCAGCCTGGGTGACAGAGTGAGACTCTGTCTCAAAAAACAAACAAACAAACAAAAGACTTGTTTTGTAACATATGGTCTATCCTTGAGAATGATCCATGTGCTGAAGGAAAGAATGTGTATTCTGCAGCCATTTGATGAAATGTTTTGTAAATACCTATTAGGTCCATTTGGTCTATAACACAGATTAAGTCCGATGTTTCTTTGTTGATTTTTCTGTCTGGAAGACCTGTCCAATGCTAAAAGTGGGGTGTTGAAGTCTCCAGCTATTATTGTATTGGGATCTATCTCTTTCTTTATTATAATATTTGCTTTATATATCTGGGTGCTCTAGTGTTGGGTGTATATATAATTACAATTGTTATATTCTCTTGCTGAATTGACCATTATCATTATATCATGACCTTCTTTGTCTCTTTCAGTTTTTGTCTTGAAACCTATTTCGTTGGCTGGGCATGGTGGCTCACGCCTGTAACCCGAGCACTTTGGGAGGCCAGGGTGGGTGGATCTCTGGAGGTCAGGAGTTTGAGACCAGCCTGGCCAACATGGTAAGACCTCATCTCTAGCAAAAATACAACAATTAGCTGGGCATGGTGGCAGCAACCTGGAATCCCAGATACCTGGGAGGCTGAGGTACAGGAATTGCTTGAACCTGGGAGGCAGAGGTTGCAGTGAGCCGAGATCATGCCATTGCACTCCAGCCTGGGAAACAAGAGTGAAACTCCATCTCAAAAAAAAAAAAAATTGGCCAGGCGTGGTGGCTCACACCCATAATCCCACCAATTTGGGTGGCTGGGGCAGGTGGATCACTTGAGCTCAGGAGTTCAAGACCAGCCTGGGCAACATGGGGAAACCCCATCTCTACAAAAAAAAAATACAAAAATTAGCTGGGCATGATGGCACGTGCCTGTGGTCCAAGCTTCTCAGGAGGCTAAGGTAGGAGGACAGCTTTAGGCTGGGAGGTGGAGGTTGCAGTGAGCCATGATCTCGCCACTACACTCCAGGCTGGGTAACAAAGTGAGACCCTGTCTCAAAAAAAAAAGAAAAGAAAGAGGAATAAAAGAATGGCTACTCCATAGGCAGAGAGCAGCAGAACGGGCTGCTTGACTAAGAATACTTATAATTATTTCTTGATTATATGTGAAACAAGGGGTGGATTATTCATGTCTTCCCTGGAAAGAGGAGGGCGATTCCCATACTGAGGGTTCCTCCCCCTTTTAGACCATATAGAGTAACTTCCTCACATTGCCATAGCATTCCTAGTATCTTTTAGCATGCTAACGCATTATATTTAGCATACAACAAGCAGTGAGGAGAGATCACTTTAGTCGCCATCTTGGTTTTGATGGGATTTGGCCGGCTTCTTTACTGCATGCTGTTTTATCAGCAAGGTCTTTGTGACCTATAACTTGTGTTGACCTCCTATCTCATCCTGTGATTAAGAATGCCTAACCTTCTGGGAATGCAGCCCAGTAGGTCTCATTTTACCCAGCCGTATTCAAGGAGTTGCTCTGGTTCAAATGCCTCTGACAACTGCACTCTCCATTCAGTAGCCTGAGTAATCTCTTTTTTTCTAATTAACGCGTGACTTACATAAAGTACACAAATCTTAAGTATATGAATTCTAGATATACACCCATGTAACCACCACTCACATCAGGATACTAAATCCTTTTTAAAATTTTATTTCAAGTCATGACATTTTTCTGCTTTAAATCATTCCATACTTTCCCAATCCCCTTGAGACAAAATCCAAACACCTCCTAAACCTGGTTACACAGTCTCACATGATCCAGCCCCTATCTCTCAGGATTCATCCTGAACCATCCTTCCCTCCCCTGCCCTCACCATATTGCAGCAATCCCATCTGCGCATCCTGTCTTCTAAACCTCTTCAGAAGACATTCCCAGTGCTGGCAGCTTATAATTTAGATCTCCGTCTGAATGTCACTTCCTCAGAGGTCTCCTCTGACAGGCAATCTAAAGTTGCACCCAATCACTTTTCACTACACCACCTTGTTTTAAGTACTCACAGAATACTTGTTATAATATTTTATTTATTAGTTGCTTATATATCTGTCCTTCCCCCACTAGAATATAACCTCTTTTGGGACAGTTCTAGTCCATGTTGTACCCACAAATGTCTGTGCCTGGCACACGGTGGGCAACAAAAATTTTCATTGAATGAATGAAATGGAACATCAGCTAGGGGAAGCATGAATAGCCCTAGTCTCAGAAATCCTGAAGGCCTAAGTTTGACTAAACCTCGTCAGTAAATTGGAGCATTAAATGAGGTAAAAGCCCATGGGAATTAAGTGTTCAGCATTTGTTACCTTCTTATTCCGTCTGAACATGCCTCATTAAAGCCATTCTTACACAAGACGCTCGATTTGTTTTGCCTTTACAAAAAATAATTTGAAAACAAACTCCGGCCGGGAGCAGTGACTCACGCCTGTAATCCCGGCACTGTGGGAGGCCACGGAGGGAGTAATGTTTGAGCCCAGGAGTTCGAGACCAGTCTGGGCGACATAGGGAGATACAGCGCCCCCTCACCCACCCCCCGCCCACGCCCGCCACTCTATCTCCACACAAAAACTGTTTTATAATTAGCTGGTCCTGGAGGCGCTCGCCTGTGGTCCCAGCTGCTCGGGAGGCTGAAGTGGAAGGACCGCTTGAGCCCCGGAGGTTGAGGCTGCAGTGAACCGAGATCGCGCCACTGCACTCCAGCTTGGGCGACAGGGCGAGACCCCGTCTCAAAAAATAAAAATAAATAAAAATAAACTCAGTAATTTCTGATGCGGCTTTTAAAAACTAGGCCGGTCGCGGTGGCTCACGCCTGTAATCCCAGCATTTTGGGAGGCCGAGGCGGTGGACAGCCTGAGGTGAGGAGTTCAAGACCAGCACGGCCAATATGGTGAAATATCGTTTATACTAAAAATACAAAAAACTAGCAGCGAATAGTGGCGGGCGCCTGTAATCCCAGCTACTCCGGAGGCTGAGGCAGGAGAATCGCTTGAACCTGAGAGGCGGGGGTTGCAGTGAGCCGAGGTCGCGCGCGCCATTGCACTCCAGCCTGGGCAACAAGAGCGAACCTCCGTCTCAAAAAAAAAAGTACGTTAAACTCAGACTCTTCCCTTTCCAGAACATCCATTTCGCCACACCCATCACCGGCTATGTGCAGAGTAAGCGGAACCAGCAGCGAAGCCCCACCCTTCCCGTCACTCTTCCGACAGGAAGTCTATGCATCACGAGGCCGGCCAGGGCTCAACCCCAGCCCCGCGCTCGCGTGTAGCCCTACGTAAAGCGTGAGGGGTTTCGCGACAACCCAGGCCCCACCCCTTTGGCCACATGTCGCGCATTTCTTCCCGTCGAAAGCCGTGCCACCTCGCCGCGCAGCTTTACGAACCTACAGCAGCGCCGCCCCGCCTCCTGTCTCCGTCCTCACCTCCCCGCCCCCTCCCAGCTTCGCGTCTCCTAGCCCTACGCGCCCGCTATAATCACGTGATTGCCTCATCCGGGTCCTTTGCGTTCTCTTTCCCTCTCCCAACATGGCGGCCTCAGGTGAGCGAGCAGCCGAGCGCGGCCAAGGACTGGGCTCGGAAACCCCCCTCCGAGCGTGATCCACTGATTTCCTGAAGTCGGGGAACTGCTGGCACCGGTTCCTTTCTGAATTGAGGGCTGCGGCAGGCTGGCGGCGTAGCCATGTTAGGTTACTACCTCGGGATGTTTGGGGGGGAGGGGAAGGTGTCCTTCCCCTCCCCCTCACACTCTTTTCACCCTTTCTGCGCGAGATTGGAATAGGCAGTAATGGTGGACTCTGGCTTGAATTGGAGAAGGAGGCGCAGAAAGGTGTGCGGGTGGTGCGAGGCCTTTTCGTAGACGTGAAGCACCGTGCCCACGTGAAGGCGTGGAGGAAGGAAGGAGGCGGTTGCTGCGCGGACGAGTGCACATTAGGCTACGTCTCCAAGGCGCGAGGCTGTAGCGGACCGGAGTCGGGGGCAGGGGAATAAGTGTGGGGGGAGCAGTTGGAACGCGAGCGCGAGTCGGTGGAGGGGCGGGGGAAGGCAGTGGTGCGCGTGCGCGGTGGGAGACACGCGGGTAGTGGAGACGGGCGCGCCTTCAATCCTTGCGCTAGAACCCAGATGGGAAGCTTTTAGCGCGCCTGTGTTGCGCGCTTTTTATGTCCTTTTAGGTTGTCTCTTCCCTTTCTAGAGTGTGGCCCTGTGCCTGTATTCTTCCAAGGGTATGTGTGTTAGGCTTGGAGGTTGGTGCTATTGGGGGGTGGGGAAGCCAGTGTGGTGCACCCACGTGTTGGAGAAGCACGGGTGTGCACCTAGATTTCCTTCTAGGCTTTTTTCTCATACTCAGTTGGAGGCATTTTTACTCAGCGCAGCTATATGCAAGGATCAGGTTTCTCTTCTGGCGCTTCCATGTTGGTTGAATTTGGATAGCTCCAATGGTAGATTTCCGCTTTTTTTTTTTTTTTAAGGTAACTACAACTACCAGCAGGTATTTTAAGATAGTGCTTACTAGTGGCTGGAGTTGCTTACTTCTTTAGACAACCTTGGAAGTTGCCTTGCAAGTCTACTTATCTATTGGGCCTGTAAGAGCAGTGATGACCCAACATCTTGTAGCATTGATTTTAGTTTGGGGAATATAGTTTGTTTTCTCTGGCATGTCCTTGCATTCTTCAAAACATTATTTGAACTTCTATCTCTGGGTGCTCATTTCTTACCCAGTAATTCATTATCTCTGTTACAAAGAAGCTAAGGGTTATGGTTGGCTTTGGAAAATGTTGAGAAATTTGAGGTGCATTTGAAGATCTTTCGTTGGTGTAACACTTGACAGTTGACCAAGCACTTTTGTGCATTGTCGTCTCCTTCGATCCTGAGGTACTGCAGAGAGCTGGTGGTATTTCCCAGCTGAGGAATATTATTTAAGGCCACACTGCTCTCAGCTGGCAGAGCAAGCTCATAATCTTTGAGACTCCTCAGCAACTTAAAAGTATCAAGGTGTCATCATCAGTTTAGGACGCTGCCCGAAAGCATCTGAAGTTTACAAAAATGTTCAAATTTTTTTCTCCAGTGGGCTAGTACAAGTCCTAAATATATTTTAAACTAATCATTACTTAAAGTACTTACTTGGTCTGGATTTGTCACCTTCACAGTTTAGTAATAGTGAAGAAAATTTGTGTTTTCTTAACTTTTGTGTGTTTTTTAGAGGCGGAAGACATGACAGCAATTCATGTCCTTTGTTTTACCAAGTTGAGGGAAATCCAGACTGATTAAAGGGATTTACTCAGTGACGTCCCATTTTCTTGTTCTTCCATATTTACTCCATCCCCTTGAAAACCCTCATCTCTTTTAATTCACTTCAGTAAATCTTTTTAGCTGGTACTGGTATCCGAGCACAAGTCACGTCTTTCAGTCTGCCCTTGAGAATCTGGGGTTTATCGGATTGTTTCCCCGCTCCTCTTTTCCAGTCACGTTGGCTTTGTGAAGGAACCAGTATTCCCTGATGAGGGAAATGGATGTTATATATTCTGTGTGAAAATACATAAAACAACTTCCTATGCCTCTTTTACTGTTAAATGAGACCAAAAAATTCTTTGCAGCAATACCAGTTTCCAGTGTGATCCATTATTGACCTTCAAGAACTCAGGTAGGTCTCAGAACTAACTATAGAATGAGGATAGTTTGAATTCCTAGAAACTTGATACATTGAGCCAGTACACTTAATTTCTTGCTTTGCTTCTTAGAAAGAATTCTTCAAGGCCGGGCGCGGTGGCTCACGCCTGTAATCCCAGCACTTTGGGAGGCTGAGGCGGGCGGATCACTAGGTCAGGAGTTGGAGACCAACCTGACCAACATGGTGAAACTCTGTCTCTACTAAAAATACAAAAATTAGCTGGGTGTGGTGGCGCGTACCTGTAATCCCAGCTACTCAGGTAGCTGAGGCAGGAGAATCACTTCAACCTGGGAGGTGGAGGTTGCAGTGAATCGAGATTGTGCCACTGCACTCCAGCCTGGGCAAAAGAGCAAGACTCCATCTCAAAAAAAAAAAAAAAATCTTAAAAATATGCAGTTTTTCATTTCTCTTAAATTTTCATTGTGACTACTTTAGTAGACTTGTTACAAGCCAGTTACCTCTTGAATCTCAGTTTCTTTATCTGGAAAGTGGTCATTATTTGTCTGCTCTCCCCTTACCTAGAGGGAATCAAATGTGTTTGATACAGTTTAACATTTAAAATGCTTTCAAATTGGGCAGGGTGCAGTAGCTCATGCCTGTGATCCCAGCACTTTGTGAAGCCGAGGTGGGCAAAATACTTGAGAACCGGAGTTCGAGACCAGCCTGGCCAACATGGTGAAACCCAGTCTCCACTAAAAATACAAAAAAACTAGCCGGGCGAGGTGGCGGGCGCCTGTAGTCCCAGCTACTCGGGAGGCTGAGGCAGGAGAATGGCATGAACCCGGGAGGCGGAGCTTGCAGTGAGCTGAGATCTGGCCACTGCACTCCAGCCTGGGCGACAGAGCGAGACTCCGTCTCAAAAAAAAAAAAAAAAAAAAAAAAAAAAAAAATTAGCGGGGTGTTGGGCTGGGCACGGTGGCTCACGCCTATAATCCAGGAGGCAGAGATTGCAGTAAATTGAGATTGCACTACTGCCCTCCAGCCTGGGTGACAGAGCAAGACTCCGTCTCAAAAAAAAAAAAAAAACTTTAAAATTGGAAATAACATACATAAGCTCATGCACAGGCCTTTCATTTCCATAATGCTTCAAAATGCCATCCTGTGTGACATCTCATTTGATTATTTTTATAGGGAGATGATGCTCTGCAGTGGTTGTTTTCATACACTGCTGACTCTCACGGTGAAATGGTTTTAAGGGTTGCCATTATATATTGCTTACAGATTACCTAGTTTCAAATTCCATCCTCTATCACGTATATGTTTTTCTGGGAGTAAGATAACCAGAAGGCTAAAACTAAAACTCTTTGAAAGTTTAAATACCAATACAGAATACTGAATACTGTCAATTAAGATAAAGCAGTATTTCTAAGTAATGTCATTGAAAAAAGAGGTATGTTTCATCTCAAAACATTCTGGAATTCTCTTTTCATAATGGTAGAGGAAATAACTGATGAATACAGTATTTTAAGTGCATATTTGTAATTAGATTTGCCTTATGTACATTTATGAGCCAGTTTCTTAAATTTGTGATAGATACTGCTATGGTCCCAATGGTAGGAAAGTACTCAAATCAGGAAGTTTAATTTGAATTTGTGTAGCTCCTGTCTCCCATTTTGTGTAATGGTTAGTATGGCATGCATTGGGCACTTACTTTGATTATGTAAATGATCAAATTGAGTATCCCTGGAGGGATAAGGAAAAGGTAGTATGGCATCTTTCTTCTTGTGTCAAAATGAAGTAATTGGGCACAGAGAGGTCATGAAACAACCTGTACGGGAGTCAAGATGGTGGAGCTTATGAATTCTGACTTAGTCTTTATCTCTACTATGCTAAACTTACCCAATCCCCAACTAAATCAAAGGGTGGTTTGCATTGGGATCTTTTCGACTTTACAGTGGGTTTATCTGGATAGTAAATGCTTTTTTTACTTGAGATGGGTTTATCCTGATAGTCTTATCATAAGTCGGGGAGCATCTATATAGTGCAGTAAAGGTGAAGGTGAAATATGATATTGCATTGCATGAAATGTCTTTTCATGGCTGGGCTCTAAACACCAATGTAATTAATTAGTCTAATTCTAAGCACTCTATTTGGATAGATTGATTGTGTTTATACAGTGCTGTTGATTTAGGGAAACATTTGTTAATCATTAATTCATTATTTAAAGTAGCTTTTTTGTTGTTTTGTTTTTGTTTTTGTTTTTGTTTTGAGACAGAGTCTCACTCTATGGCTCAGGCTGGAGTGCAGTGGCATGGTCTCGGCTCACTGCAATCTGCACCTCCTGGGCTCAAGCAGTTCTTGTAGAGATGGAGTTTCACTGTGTTAGCCAGGCTGGTCTCGAGCTCCTGACCTCAGGTGATCCTCCCACCTTGGCCTCCCAAAGTGCTGGGATTACAGGCGTGAGCCACCACGCATGGCCTAAAGTAGCCTTTAATTATGGAGAATTTGGCAGAACTCACTTTTAATAACAGCTTTATTCAATGTAATTTGTATACCATAAAATTTACCCTTTTAAAGTATACAGTTTGGACCGTGTGCAGTAGCTCACACCTGTAATCCCAGCACTTTGGGGTGCCAAGGCAGGAGGATCACTTAGGCCCAGGAATTCAAGACCAGCCTAAGTAACATGGTGAGAACACATCTCTACAAAAATTTTTTTTTTAAATTAGCCAGGGGTGGTGGCATGTACCTGTGGTCCTAGCTACTTGGGAGGCTATGGTGGGAGGATTGCTTAAGCCCTGGAGGTCAAGGCTGTAGTGAGCCATGATCTCACTACTGTACTCCAGCCTGGGTGACACAGCAAGGCCCTATACAATTTGGTGGGGTTTAGTATATTTAAAGATGTACAACCATCATTATTAATTAATTTCAGAACCTTTTTATCACCCCCAAAGAAAAGTCCTTTGTATAGGACTAACATTTCCTTTTCATTTATCTTTTTATTCATTGAAGTGAAACATCACTTAGAACATGGTTCTCAACTAAGGGACAGTCTTTTCATCCCAAACCCCCATCCCACCATAGAGCATTTGGCAGTGTCCAGCGATGCTTTTGGTTGTCACAGTGGAATGGGGTTCAGGGGTTGCTATTGGCATCTAATGAGCAGAGTCAGAGATACTGCTAAAGATCCCCCCATGACAAGAAATTACCTAAGCTAAAATATCAGTAGTGCCGAAATAGAGAAACTCTGAGTTAAGAAGTAGGTTGTATTTATTTTAGTGTCTATTTTAACAAATTCTGTTTATTAAGAAAACCATGAATGTGTTGTCTCTTGTTTAAGGGCTTCTGGACTTAGCAATATTTCCGTTTTTAAGGTCTTTTATTAAACCTGTATGGATATATAAAGAGCTGGTGGTGTCCTTTCCCCACTGTAGACCATGTATAAATAATTGGGACACGTTTTGCGAGCTGATTGATTTGTTACCTTTTTAACCAGTTCACATAAGATTTAGAGAAAATTAAAGAATTGGACCAGTTCATTGTCGAATTGCAAAGGATTGATAAACCTGGAGCATTAAACAGTGCTTTACTTATAAAGCAGAGGGAACACTGTTGAAATCTAAACATGTAATGGGCCTAGGTATTGGGGAAGCAAAGGGCATGGAGGATTTAGATAACATCTTTTCTCAGTTATTGGAATGAAATGGAGTGGAACAAACACGGGCACCTACTTTAGGCTTATTGATTTTGCTTTTCAAGGGCTACTTCCTTTAAACCTGCTGCTTATGTTGTGACTGAGTCAGTGCTGCTCCTGCAGTTAAATAAGTTAAAGATCTTGTACAGAATTTTAGCCTGTTTTTTTTTTTTTTTTGAGACTCATCTAATAGCTGGGGCGCAGTGGCTCACACCTGTAATCCCAGCACTTTGGGAGATGGAGGCGGGCGGATCACCTGGGGTCAGGAGTTGGAGACCAGCCTGACCAACATGGAGAAACCCCGTCTCTATTAAAAATACAAAATTAGGTGTGGTGGCGCATGCCTGTAATCCCAGCTACTCGGGAGGCTGAGGCAGGAGAATCACTTGACCCTGGGAGGTGGAGGTTTTGGTGAGCCAAGATTGCACCATTGCACTCCAGCCTAGGCAACAAGAGCAAAATTCTGTCTCAAAAAAACAAAAAAAGACGCGTCCAACAGTAATTTCTTAAACAGAGGGCCTGGGAGTGGGTGGCAATCAGAGGAGGGGGAGATTTGTGATTTGAAAAGACATTCTAAGATTTAAAAGTGCTTTTAATATTTTTTAGTCATGATATTTAATTTGTTTGGAAATTTCAATTAACATTAAAGAAGAAACTTGTTTCTCAAAGGAGTCAAGGGGTAAGAGTTGAGAAATTGATCTACAAAGTTGATTTAAGCCAAATCGGACTAAAGGGCAGATTAATTCCACATTCTGCTGTTTTGGTAGAAGATACGTATATAGAACAAAGAGGAAAGGGATACCTTATTCAGATTGTTATGTTCTTATGTTGAACTTGACCTCATTGTACTGACCACCAGTTCTATTTGTATCCTCCCAGTGGAAGGATAGGTTAATAATTGGATATTAGCTGATGATACTGGATTAAGCCCCATGAGGGTAAGGATATCTAGCTAGCATCATGTTAATCCCAGACTCTATTTTTGAATTAAATGATATGAAAAAGTCTAAAATAAGCCCACGCACTATAAGTGGTTTGCCTCATGTCTTATTCGTGTTAGCTTATTAAAATCTCCCATAGATCTTTGCATATGAGGCTGGGCGCACAGTGGCTCATTCCTGTAATCCCAGCATTTTGGGAGGTCGAGGTGGGTGGATCCTTTGAGGTCAGGAGTTCGAGACCAGCCTGGCTAACATGGTGAAACCCTGTCTCTGCTAAAAATAACAAAAATTAGCCAGGCTTGGTGGCACGTGCCTGTAATCCCAGCTACTCAGGAGACTAAGGCAGGAGAATCACTTGAACCTGGGAGACAGAGCTTGCAGTGAGTCAAGATGGTGCCACTGCACTCCAACCTGGGCAACAGAGGGAGACTCCGTCTCAAAAAAATAAAAAAACCTTTGCATATGAGCTACAGCAATAAAAGTGCTATGAGACCCAACATCTGCATAACTATTCTTTGAAAGCTATGGAATAAGGCCAAGTGCAGTGACTCACATCTAATCCCAGCACTTGGGAAGGCTGAGACGGGTGGACCACTTGAGGCCAGGAGTTGAAGACCAATCTGGGCAGCGTAGCAAGACCCCCGCCTCTACAAAAAATTTTAAAATTAACTGGGCGTGGTGGTGCATGCCTATAGTCCCAGCTACTCAAGAGGCTACAGTGGGAGGACTGCTTGAGCCCAAAAGGTCAAAGCCGCAGTGAGCCATGATTGCACCACTGCAAAAAAAAAAAAAGAGAGAGCAGACCGGGCATGTTGGCTCACATCTGTAATCCCAGCACTTTGGGAGGCCGATCACAACAAGGTCAGGAGATCGAGACCATCATGGCTAATACTGTGAAACCCTGTTTCTACTGAAACAAAAAAAAAAAATTAGCCTGGCGTGGTGGCACGCGCCTGTAGTCCCAGCTACTTGGGAGGCTGAGGCAGGAGAAATCACTTGAACACGGGAGGTGGAGGTTGCAGTGAGCTGAGATCACGCCACTGTACTCCAGCCTGTATGACAAAGCGAGACTCCATCTCAAAAAAAAAAAAAACGTAGGGTGGATTCAAAATGTGATCTGGTTGATGATAAACGATACTTTCGGAGCTGGATTAATGTTAAGTCACTTGAGAGATATGGAAAATACCATGTTCGTGGTCAACTTTGATTATTTTAGCCAGGTTCATCTGGTTTACATGTTGAGACCATAATACTTCAGGTTCTGATTGTGTCCAGAAGGCTGTGTGTTAACATTCATAGCAAACTGGTTATCTTTATTTCCTGAAAGTTGAATTTTGAAAGAAAGGCAGATACCAACTGAGAAAGCAACCTTCAGTTAAACAAAGGGATACATCAAGTTTGGTATTCTTGGATTAAAAATCAGGTGACGCCGGGCGCGGTGGCTCAAGCCTGTAATCCCAGCACTTTGGGAGGCTGAGACGGGCGGATCACGAGGTCAGGAGATCGAGACCATCCTGGCTAACATGGTGAAACCCCGTCTCTACTAAAAAATACAAAAAACTAGCCGGGCGAGGTGGCGGGTGCCTGTAGTCCCAGCTACTCGGGAGGCTAAGGCAGGAGAATGGCGTAAAGCCGGGAGGCGGAGCTTGCAGTGAGCTGAGATCTGGCCAAAGCTGCTTGCTTTTTTCTTAATCATGTAGTGTCTGCTATCAGGCCAGTTCTGGAACTTTACTGAGTCCCTTCTGCTCTTCTGAATTAGTTCTTGATTGGTGGTGACTTCTCAGAAGTTCTGAGGACCAAAAAGAAAGAGCAGTGTCAGTTCACTAAGCTGAACCATTTGGAGATTACTAAGTATTCCTTAATGGTGGGAAACACTTAAATGTGTTGGTTATTATGGTTTTCTTGTGTTTTCCTTTTAGCATTACATCCTCATATGCAGTATTGTTATAGTAGAGAAGGACATTTTTTTCTAGAGGGCAGAGAGATCTAGGGAATATGACTTTTACCATTTGAACACTACAAATAGCAGTACGTTTTACCATGGTTTTGATAATCTGACATAGAATAAGCTGCTGAGAGGCAAGGATACCTTGGTGTATAGAAAGAACCTTGGACTTCGTATGAAAAAACTTGGGTTTTATCTTCAGCCTAGCCATCTAATGTCTCTGTAACTTTACAGACATCTAGTGTTTCACTTAACCTCTCTGAGACTTAGTATCCTTTTCTGTAAATTGATAGTTGTGGCCAGGCACCATGACTCATACCTGTAATCCCAGCATTTTGGGAGGCTGAGGCAGGAGGATCACTTGAGCCTAGGATCCTCCAGGATACTTGAGACCAGCCTTGGCAACATAGGGAATAAAAAAAAAAAATTAAAAATCAGCTGGACATGGTGGTGTACCTCTGTGGTCCCAGCTTTTGAGGAAGCTGAGGTGGGAGGATCGCATGAGCCTGGGAGGGTTGAGGCTGCAGATAGTCGTGGCCACACCACTGCACTACAGCCTGGACAACAGAGCAAGACCCTGTCTCAAAAAAGAAAAAAAAAATGGGGCCGGGTGTGGTGGTTCACACCTGTAATCCCAGCACTTTGGGAGGCTGAGGCAGGTAGATCACCTGAGGTTAGGAGTTTGAGACCAGCCTGGCCAACGTGGTGAAACCCCGTCTCTACTAAAAACACAAAAAAGTTAGCTGGGCATGGTGGCGGACGCCTGTAATCCCAGCTACTCAGGAGGCTGAGGCAGGAGAATTGCTTCAACCCAGGAGGCAGAGGTTGCAGTGAACCGAGATGGCACCATTGCACTCCAGCCTGGGCTACAAGATAAAGACTGTGTCTCAAAAAAAAGAAAAAGGATAGTTGTGATTCCTTCCTCATATGGTTTGTTTACAAGTGTCAAACAATCTTCAAAAGTGCCATACAGAATATGTTATGTGAGATACGATTATTTTTTTTTTTTTTTTTTTTTTTTTTTTTTTTTTTGAGACGGAGTCTCGCTCTGTCGCCCAGGCTGGAGTGCAGTGGCCAGATCTCAGCTCACTGCAAGCTCCGCCTCCCGGGTTTACGCCATTCTCCTGCCTCAGCCTCCCGAGTAGCTGGGACTACAAGCGCCTGCCACCTCGCCCGGCTAGTTTTTTGTTTTTGTTTTTGTTTTTGTTTTGTTTTTTTTGGAGACGGAGTCTTGCTCTGTAACCCAGGCTGGAGTACAGTGGCCGGATCTCAGCTCACTGCAAGCTCCGCCTCCCGCGTTTACGCCATTCTCCTGCCTCAGCCTCCGGAGTAGCTGGGACTACAGGCGCCCGCCACCTCGCCCGGCTAGTTTTTTTTTTGTATTTTTTTAGTAGAGACGGGGTTTCACCGTGTTAGCCAGGATGGTCTCGATCTCCTGACCTCGTGATCCGCCCATCTCGGCCTCCCAAAGTGCTGGGATTACAGGCTTGAGCCACCGCGCCCGGCCGTTTTTTTTTTTTTTTTAGTAGAGATGGGGTTTCACCGTGTTAGCCAGGATGGTCTCGATCTCCTGACCTCATGATCCGCCCGTCTCGGCCTCCCAAAGTGCTGGGATTACAGGCTTGAGCCACCGCACCCGGCCAGCGAGATACAAAGTTTTATTCATCTTTTTTATCCAAGGAGCAGTGAAAGTAGTAACTGAATAGAAGTACTTACAAAATTAAAGATCTCAAATGATAAGTGAATATAGTAGAAAATAAAAGGTTGCCCCCACACTCCAAACATACTCTCCAGGGGGTATCTCAAACACCCAGACCCTTTTCCATACGTAAACATGTGTTTACACATAATAGATATTCTGCAACTTTTAAATTTCTTATTGTTTTGTTCTTCTTTTTGTGCCATTGTATTGTGCTTTCTCCTTATTTATGTCTGTATAGTACCCCTTCATGGAAATGCCATAATTTAACCATCTGAGGAGTATCCATGTTACTTTCTTTGAAAATAATGTTTTACAATATTGCATTGTACAGCTCTGTAAATATCTGAGTGTTGATGAATAATCTTTCTCTTGCCTTTTAAAACAGCAAAAAAGAAGAATAAGAAGGGGAAGACTATCTCCCTAACAGACTTTCTGGCTGAGGATGGGGGTACTGGTGGAGGAAGCACCTATGTTTCCAAACCAGTCAGCTGGGCTGATGAAACGGATGACCTGGAAGGAGATGGTAATTTTTCTTTTGTCATCATGTTTGGAATGTTTTATTATTTTCTAGAGAAAACCTATTACGTAATAATTCACATCATTTGTAATCTGAAAAGAACTTACTCATATTTTAGCACCTGAAATCTTACATATTTTATAGAATCTAAGGTTTATTCTGAGGTTTGGGCTATCAGACTTTGCAGTGAAGACTGAAGTGGTCATTTAAGAGAGCTTTGCTAGTTCTTGTTCTTGCATTAACAGACTTCTTAAGTTACTATTCTTTTGGGCCTCATTTTCTTCATTTTAAAAGTAAGCAGTTCTATGGGGTCCTCATAAAGTGATGTTTCAGGCTGCTCGCGATGGCTCACACCTGTAATCCCAGCACTTTGCGAGGCCGAGGTGGACAGATCACGTGAGATCAGAAGTTCAAGACCAACCTGGCCAACATGGTGAAAACCTGTCTCTACTAAAAATACAAAAATTAGCTGGACGTGGTGGCATGTGCCTGTAATTTCAGCTACTCGGGAGGCTGGGGCAGGAGAATTGCTTGAACCCGGAAGGCGGAGGTTGCAATGAGCCGAGATCATGCCACTGTACTTCAGCGTGGGTGACAAAGCGAGACTCCATCTCAAAAAAATTAAAAACAAAAAGTGATGTTTCAGTGTAATCTGTTAGCTATGTTTACTCAGAGCCAAGGAATAATTAGTTCTAGGAGTTAGTAGTATAAAATCAGTGTCCTTGGGTAAACGAAAATGGTCTGAGGAAAAGGAATGAGAACACTAATTATGGTGGGAAAATAAAGAAGAGTCATTGAGTGTCATTTGGACAAGTTCTGTACCTTCAGGGAGTCACCAGAAATAATCAGGAGCCATTTTTTATAATTACCAGGTATGACATAAATCTCATTACCATTGTTTTTTTCCTGAAAATCTTTTATTGCATGCTGAAAGAATAATTTTTCTTGTGACCTGTTCTCATAATTCCTAAAAACGAGAATTTTTTTTTTTTTTTTTTTTTTTTTTTTTTTTCGATACAGAGTCTCACTCTTATCGCCCAGGCTGGAGTGTAGTGGCGTGCTCTCGGCTCAACACAACCTCTGCTCCTGGGGTTCAAGTGATTCTCCTACCTCAGCCACCTGGGTAGCTGGGATTACAGGTGCCTGCCACCGCGCCAGCTAATTTTTGTATTTTTAGTAGAGTTGGGGTTTTACCATTTTGGCCAGGCTGGTCTCGAACTCCTGACCTCATGATCCACCTGCCTCAGCCTCTCAGAGTGCTGGGATTACAGGCATGAGCCACTGCACCCAGCCAAAATAGGAAATTTTATATAGGTCGTACTTCCCATAAGTGTTGGTGTCTGAAGTACAAATTCATGGACAGTGCTGTAGGGAAAGGTTGTTGTTGTTGTATTTTTTGTTTGTTTTCAGATGGAGTCTCTGTCACCCACGCTGTAGTGCAGTGGCGCAGTCTCTTGGCTCACCGCAGCCTCCACCTCCCGGTTCAAGAGATTCTCTTGTCTCAGCCTCCCAAGTAGCTGGGATTACTGGCACGCACCACCACGCCTGGCTAATTTTTGTATTTTTAGTAGAGACAGGGTTTCACCATATTGGTCAGGCTGATCTCGAACTCCTGACGTCAAATCCACCCACCTTGGCCTCCCAAAGTGCTGGGATTACAGGCATGAGCCACCGAGCTGGACCTGTTGTTGTTTTTGAGGGCGGATAGACCATGCAGAAAAATACTCACTTCAGCCTCGCCACTAGGAATACGAGAGTTGTCAGTAGTCGTTAAATACACCTGGAGTAAGAGGGACCCAGGTTTGAATCCTAGCTTTACCATCTGTGACCTTGGGCAAATTACTGTGTGAAATCTGAGTTTGCTTTTCTGTAGAATGGGGGACAACCTCACAGGACTGTTAAAAAGATAAGATGGGATATAATTAATATAAAGTAGCAGGCACACAGTAATATTCCGTGAACAGTTGTATTTATGGAATAATTCCATACATTTATGGAATAGTATTTCTTTGCTACATAAGGATTGAGGTGTTATAATTAATCTCAGAAGCGTCTTCTTTTTGTAAAGTGCCCTTATTACTGAACCTCCACTTTTTTTTTTGTCTGTTTCCTTGTGTAGCATGTTTAATATTTGGCAGTTAACATGGGTCCTCTTGTTCTATGACAGTAGTGAGAGACGTTTCTTCTAATTCTTGTATTCATTCCTCTATCCTAGTTTCAACAACGTGGCACAGTAATGACGACGACGTGTACAGGGCGCCTCCAATTGACCGTTCCATCCTTCCCACTGCTCCACGGGCTGCTCGGGAACCCAATATCGACCGGAGCCGTCTTCCCAAATCGCCACCCTACACTGCTTTTCTAGGGAACCTACCCTATGATGTGACAGAAGAGTCAATTAAGGAATTCTTTAGAGGATTAAATGTAAGTGTAAAAGTTGTAATAATTAACTAGATATTGAGGATAGTGTCTAAAAAAGACTAATTGTGGAATGGGCAGTTGCTCTTAAACAACTAGAAATACAATTTAAGGCTGGGCATGGTGGCTCACACCTGTAATCCCTGCATTTTGGGAGTCAGAGGCAGGTGGATCATTTGAGGTCAGGAGTTCGAGTCCAGCCTGGCTAATGTTGTATTCTTCTACTAAGAATACAGAAATTAGCTGGGCATGGTGGCACACGTCTGTAATCCCAGCTACTCGGGAGGCTGAGGTAGGAGAATTGCTTGAACCTGAGAGGGAGAGGTTGCAGTGAGCTGACATTGCGCCACTGTACTCCAGCCTGGGTGACGAAATGAGACTCTGTCTCAAAAAAAAAAAAAGAAAGAAATATAATTTAGATTTTTTTTTTTTTTTTGGAGATGGAGTTTTGCTTTTGTTGCCCAGGCTGGAGTGCAACGGTGCAATCTCAGCTCACTACAACCTCCGTCTTCCAGGTTCAAGCAATTCTGCCTCAGCCTCCCAAGTAGCTGGGATAACAGGCATGTGCCACCATGCCCAGCTAATTTTTTATATTTAGTAGAGATGTGGTTTCACCATGTTGGTCAGGCTGGTCTTGAACTCCTGACCTCAGATGATCCACCTGCTTCAGCCTCCCACAGTGCTGGGACTACAGGCATAAACCTCTGTACTGGCCTGAATTCATATTTCTTTTAAGGGTTAAATTCATGTAGTTCAAAATTCAGAAGGTATAATAGGGCATTTAGTAAAGTTTCTACTATCCCTCTGCATCAGTTTTCCTCCTGAGACAACCATGTTCTTGTGTATTCATAAAAATTCATGCACATACAGTAATGCTTTCGTACTCCTCTCAAAAAATGGCAAATGAAGAACGTTGGGAAACTTTGTTGTTGTTTCTTATTCCTTCAGATCAGTGCAGTGCGTTTACCCCGTGAACCCAGCAATCCAGAGAGGTTGAAAGGTTTTGGTTATGCTGAATTTGAGGACCTGGATTCCCTGCTCAGTGCCCTGAGTCTCAATGAAGAGGTAAAGAAAATAAGAGTGGGGATATGAGGGGTGTAAGTTCACACATCTCATGTTTATTGATCAAACTGATACTTTTTAGGTTGAGTGAGTGGCTCACTTCAAAGATTCCCATATCTACAAATAAAGGCCTGCATTATTTAACAGTATATCACTTAACATTCAACATTTAGCAAGTCACACTTCAGCAAATTCAGTAGGCCCTAATAATTTAGAGAGGTACTTAGGTGGAAAATAGTGGAAGAAACCCGCCATACACCATGTCTCTAATTAAGTCTCACATTGGTTTACCCATAGTGTTGCCTCAACTCCTATGGCTTTGCTTTTTCAGAGTAATCTGACCTGATAAAGGCAAATAGAAAAATCAAGTTTGTTTAGTATTGAAAGGCATATCTCATTTTCAGGGAAGCGTTGTAATGGTATTTTTTGTTCATTTAAGAGGATTTGAAAACATTTCCTACAAAGGAATATATTATAGGAGACAGACAAATATCCAATCCTTCTGCTTATCAACACTGCCTACAAAATATTTTCCTGTCCCAGAACTTGAGAGGCTTATGTCTCAGAAGAAAAAAGACTTTTTTCCTCCTTTAACTCCAAAAACACCTTATTGTTTATTGATAAGGCAATTTCTAGTGCCATTTGTGCCATAATTCGTGCCATAAGTCCTAATTTGCCATATGACATGATTGAAATCAACACCTCTTAGAAATAGTTTTGCTGCCTCATAATTGATTACCATCATGATAATCTGTCATCAGTGTGAAATAAGAGATAAATATTAATGTACTTAGTTAAATTTAAATGCATGTGAAGGTCTAATGTTGTTCCAGAGTTACTCTTATTGGATTATTTTTAGATTTTATTTAGTGGTCTCTAACCTTACTCAGTCTGGATAAGAAAAAGAATACCATGCAATTGTTAACTATTTGATGCTTACTAGATGAACTATTACTTAATATATTGTTGTGGTGCATATTTAAGAGTTACTTTGTTACTAAAGATTTCATTATAGTGGTGTTTAATATAGTTTTGGGTATTTTTAACTAAAAATCACTGTTATCCTTCTTCAACTGTAGATTCTACTATGAAATGAGGAAAAATCAGCAATAGAATTAATTGGGTTCAAAGTATGTAAATAATGATGTGGGAAAGGGAAGTCAGAGGGTATCTCTGGAAGAACTGATTTATCCAAAGGTAATACTGAGTGAGAGAACCTAAGATTGTAGACAAAGCATGCTTTATGCAATTTTGCTGGTGTATAGTACTAGTAGGGGCTCTATAAACGTGTTGGGTGTTTTTATTTTTAAGAGACAGGGTCTCGCTATATTGCCCAGGCTGGACTTGAACTCCTGGGCTTAAGTGATCCTCCTGCTTCAGCCTCCCAAATAGCTGAAACTGTAGGTACATGCCGCTGCACCTGGCTTCTATAAATTTTGATAAATAATTGCTGTGGCACCAAATATGCCTTTTATTCAGCTAGTTATGTGAGGATTATTTTTAATTTACTACACTTGACAAATTACCTTGGATTGTTAAAAAGTTAATTCTGTTCTGTGAAATTAAGCTTTGTAAAAATAGTGTGATAATTGACCTAATATTCAAACCCAGCTTAAATTTGTTGAATTTTTAAGTCTTTATAAAGGACTCTTTAGCCCACAGATTGGAGTGTTAGCTAGATTACAGTGTTGTCCTTTATCTTCCTTCCCCTAGTGCTTCTGCTATGCCCAGACGTTCAAGGTCACTCAAGGGATTTGTGCATAATGGGGCAAAAGGTTGGTTAATATGGTCCTATGCTCTCAGTCTCTAGGTAACAGGAGAATTCGAGTGGACGTTGCTGATCAAGCACAGGATAAAGGTAAGGAAACTGGTAGAGATTTCTGACTGTTAATGGTCCTAGGATGACAACAAACCATCCTTTCCCAGAAAATTTTAATAGGGGTAGTGGTGGGCCTGCCTGAATCTACAGTAACAGTTTTCAATCAGTTTTGCCCCACAGGGGATTTCTGGCAATGTTTTTTTTTTTTTTTTTTTTTTTTTTTTTTTTTTTTGAGACGGAGTCTCGCTCTGTCGCCCAAGCTGGAGTGCAGTGGCCGGATCTCAGCTCACTGCAAGCTCCGCCTCCCGGGTTCACGCCATTCTCCTGCCTCAGCTTCCCGAGTAGCTGGGACTACAGGCGCCCGCCAACTCGCCCGGCTAGTTTTTTTGTATTTTTAGTAGAGACGGGGTCTCACCGTGTTAGCCAGGATGGTCTCGATCTCCTGACCTCGTGATCCACCCGCCTCGGCCTCCCAAAGTGCTGGGATTACAGGCTTGAGCCACCGCGCCCGGCTCTGGCAATGTTTTAAGACAATGTAGGTTGTCACAATTGGAGGGAGTGCTGCTGACATAAGTAGAATCCAGGGGTTAATTCTGTAGGGGATAGGACAGTCCCCATCAACAAAGAATTATGCAGCCCAAAATGCATGTCAAGATTGAGAAGCCTGATCTAAATGAACATTAAATAGATGATAAATAATCTGCCTAACAGCACATTGGTCACAAAGGGGACCTAATTTGTATATGTTTCAGGGACTCCTGGCCTATGCAGAATTTGAGATAGCTAAGCATTAAATCAATAGGAAAAAAATGGGAGGAAAAGAACCACCCGGGTTGCATTGGAGCATGTACTTACTTATGGGGCCTGAGGTAACTGGGATGATAGTGTGATGTGAAAGTGAAAAATAGGGTAAAGTGGGGTTTTTCTATGTGTGAGAAATATCGGGCAAAGTTTTTTTTGTGAGCTAACTTACGGTTTTTGTTTTAATGTATCTGTAGACAGGGATGATCGTTCTTTTGGCCGTGATAGAAATCGGGATTCTGACAAAACAGATACAGACTGGAGGGCTCGTCCTGCTACAGACAGCTTTGATGACTACCCACCTAGAAGAGGTGATGATAGCTTTGGAGACAGTAAGTGTTTTTATGAAGTTAGTTTCTTCTGTGCTTTGGGAGGCTATTTAGTAATAGGCCAAATGTGTTACAGATAATCACATTAACAGATAGAGGGGGGGAAAGCAGATTAAGAAAAATTTTGGATAATATCTGAAAGAATTGATAGATACAGAAAACAAATTTGACAAATTAATAATTTTTTTTAGAAACTTAACCAAACAAAGAAAGGGACAGACATTTCTCTTTTTTTGGAGACAATTGTTTTTAAAGAAACCCAACCTGGGCATGGTGTCTCACACCTATAATCCCAACACTTTGGGAGGTCAAGGCAGGTGGATTGCTTGAGGCCAGGAGTTTGAGAGCAGCCTGGGTGACAAAACAAAACCCTATCTACCAAAAAAAAAAAAAAAAAAACAGCTGACGTGGTAGTACGCACCTGCAGTCCTAGCTATTCAGCAAGCTGAGGCAAGAGGACTTCTTGAGCCCAGGAGGTCTAGACTGGGTGACAGAGCAAGACCCTGTCTCCAAAAGAAAAAAAGAAAAAAAAAACCTATCACATTCTACAAAGTGAGCTATTTGAAATCAGAAAGAGACAGAGTCTCGCTCTGTCGCCCAGGCTGGAGTGCAGTGGCACAACCTCGGCTCACTACAACCTCCACCTCCTGGGTTCAAGCAATTCTCCTGCCTCAGCCTCCCAAGTAGCTGGAACCACAGGCATGCACCACCACACCCAGCTAATTTTTGTATTTTTAGTAGAGATGGGGGTTTCACGATGTTGACCAGGATGGTCTCGATCTCTTGACCTCATAATCCGCCTGCCTTGGCCTCCCAAAGTGCTGGCATTACAGACGTGAGCCACTGCGCCCAGCCGATCAGTTGCATTACTATATGCTTGTAGCAAACAATTAAAATACATTTTTTTTTTTTTTTTTTTTTTTTGAGACGGAGTCTGGCTCTGTGGCCCGGGCTGGAGTACAGTGGCCGGATCTCAGCTCACTTCAAGCTCTGCCTCCCGGGTTCACGCCATTCTCCTGCCTCAGCCTCCCGAGTAGCTGGGACTACAGGCGCCCGCCACCTCGCCCGGCTAGTTTTTTGTATTTTTAGTAGAGACGAGGTTTCACTGTGTTAGCCAGGATGGTCTCGATCTCCTGACCTCGTGATCCGCCCGTCTCGGCCTCCCAAAGTGCTGGGATTACAGGCTTGAGCCACCGCGCCCGGCCCATTTTTTTTTTTTTTTAACCCGAAACTGAGTTTCGCTCTTGTTGCACAGGCTGGAGTGCAATGGCATGATCTCAGGTCACCACAACCTCCGCCTTCTAGATTCAAGTGATTCTTCTGCCTCAGCCTCTCGAGTAGCTGGGATTACAGGCATGTGCCGCCATGCCTGGCTAAATTTGTATTTTTAGTAAAGATGGGGTTTCTCCATGTTGGTCAGGCTGGTCTTGGACTCCTGACCTCAGGTGATCCTCCTGCCTCAGCCTCCCAAAGTGCTAGGATTACAGGCATGAGCCACCACGCCTGGCCTAAAATGTAAGTTGTTTTTTTTTTTTTTTGAGACGGAGTTTCACTCTGTCGCCCAGACTGGAGTGCAGTGGCCGGATCTCAGCTCACTGCAAGCTCCGCCTCCCGGGTTTACGCCATTCTTCTGCCTCAGCCTCCCGAGTAGCTGGGACTACAGGCGCCCGCCACCTCGCCTGGCTAGTTTTTTGTATTTTTTAGTAGAGACGGGGTTTCACCGTGTTAGCCAGGATGGTCTCGATCTCCTGACCTCGTGATCCGCCCATCTCGGCCTCCCAAAGTGCTGGGATTACAGGCTTGAGCCACCGCGCCCGGCCAAATGTAAGTTTTTAAAATAAAAATAATTGATTCACTTTAAAAATACTCAAGATATAGCAGTGAACAAGGATATAGCAGTGTAATTTTTTTCTAATAAAAATTGATTCACTTAAATGCTCAAGATACAGCAGTGAACAAAAACAAGAAAATCCTGTCTTTATTGGGCATACGTTATTATAGTGGAGGGACGAGAGTGTGTGAATAATTAAATAGTTGGGGTGCGGAAGGATAGGGGAGTGAGAAATATCATGGGGTAGGAGTAGAGATTAATTATATACATCACTAACAAAAACCTTTATCGGGAAAACTATGCAACTTTATTAAAATACACAAAAATAGACAACACTAATTATTTTTAAGAAGCTATTAGCTAGCAAAAATAAATTAGTGTTTTGTCTGTAATCAAATACTTAATAGCATAACAACAGGGATAAAATTCAAAACCTGTTACATTAAGGGGAAAAAAATTGTGTATAAATTTGAAAACAATACCATGTAGTATTAATGCATAAGTTGTAAAAAATATAAAGCTGTGCATGGTAATTTTAACCACCCTTGTGATTGTTGGTGGGGGTAGGGAAAATTCTGTTGTTACATCTGTAACATATTTCTTTTAAACAAAAAACTGAAATAAACATGGCAAAATATGACATTCACTAAACCTAAGTAATAGGTTCATAAGTTTGTTATAATGGCTTCTGTACTTTTCTGTATGTTTGAAATAGTTTAAGTAAAAACAGAACAACTTAAATTTACAAGCTCTTTGTTTTATTTTTTTGAGACAGAGTCTCGCTCTGTTGCCCGGACTGGAGTGCAGTGGCAATCCTGGCTAACTGCAACTTCTGCCTGCCAGGTTCAGGGTGTTCCTTGTGCCTCAGCCTCCTGAGTAGCTGGGATTACAGATGCGCGCCACCACACCTGGCTAATTTTTGTATTTTTAAGTAGAGATGGGGTTTCACCATGTTGACCAGGCTGATCTCTAACTCCTTAGATCAGATGATCTGCCCACCTTGACCTCCCAAAATGCTGGGATTACAGGTGTGAGCTAGCGCTCCCAGCCACAGGCATTTTAATTTTGGAAACTTTAAATGTTTCCAAAACATTTAAAGGTACCAAAACTTTGGTACCTTTTGAGCTTTTTACTAAATATAATTGAGGAAGCAGTAAGGGATATAATTCCTATTAGAGGAGAGTCCTTAACCTTTTAAGATGTAGAAGGAAGAAGAATGGGTCATAGGTCTGAAAGAAGGGTAAATCAGCAAGTTTATATCTGACTTCTTACATGACTTTGACACAACAAAGCCTTGGGGAGAACTACCTGAGGTGATTACTTCAGCATTTATGCAAGAGATTCTATTGTTAACAGGAAGAAATGGCTCTTGAAAGAAAAAGCAGACAGTCAGACCAAGGGTCCTGTTTTGAGTCCAGGGGCATGACTTTTCTCACCTGAAACCTTGAATTTAGAGCAAGCAGGATGGATAACAGTGAGTGTGCTGTTGTTATCCAAAGCTGCCCCAAAGTCAACTTAGTTAACCTGAATTAAAGATTCAGAGACTCCTATCCCAAGCATTAGGCCAAAAACAGAACCCTGAGGGGTGTTGGGGGGTATTACACTAAGTATTCCTATGAAATGTCAGTAATAGCATGTGCTGCTTTTCTCCAATGTGGATCTATGCTTTCTCAATAAATGCAAGCTTATCATAATTTCAATATTATCCAATAAAATCAAGTGTAAATCGCATCTCCAGAAATTAAACCACATTTCAAAATAAACACAGGGCTGATTTTCTTGTGTCCTATTTTAGATCATTTCTATAATCATTTTACTAACATTAACATGTTCTTTAATATATAAAGTTTATAATACTGGGAAATGTTATGTCTGGTCAGTAAAAAGTATGTGGTTTCCAAAATGAAATCATTATTTATATTTAAAAGACAGTAGCCACAAGAAAAAGATCCCTGGCCTGGCATGGTGGCTCACGCCTATAATCCCAGCACTTTGGGAGGCTGAGGCGGGCGGATCATGAGGTCAGGAGATCGGGACCATCTTGGCTAACATGGTGAAACCCCAGTCTCTACTAAAAAATACAAAAAACTAGCCAGGCGAGGTGGCGGGCGCCTGTCTCTACTAAAAATACACACACACAAAAATTAGCCAGGCGTGGTGCCGGGTGTCTGTAACCCCAGCTACTCGGGAGGCTGAGGCAGGAGAATCGCTTGGACCTGGGAGGCAGAGGTTGCAGTGAGCCTGCGATTGTGCTACTGCACTCCAGCCTGGGCAACAGAGGGAGACTCCGTCTCAAAGAAAAGAAAAAAGAAAAACATCCCTGTTTGGCCCCCGTATGTAAATTAATCAGCCTTATAAAATATTTGTAGGTTTTTTTAGTTAGTTAATTTATATTTAGAAATTCAGATTTTTTTTTTTAACATAAAAATCTGGGCTGCCAGCTTCTCTCAGAAAATTGGAAGATCCTAGCAACAGTCAACTGGAACTAAACAGCAGCTATCCTTTTTACAGACAACTTAATGCTACCCAGTTTGCTGTCTGAGTTACTACATTTCTTTATACAGATTTCTAGTATTTAGGTTCCTCTGATACTGAAATGCACATGTGTGTGTAAAATATAGTTTATAACATAAACATTGCAACAAATGTCTTTGTACGTGTATCTTTATCACACATCCAGTTACTTCCTTAGGATGAATTTCAAGAAATTAAATTGTTGGCCAAGAAGGGTATATACATTACTTCAAAGCTTTTCACGCATAGTTCTAATACAACTTTCAGTATTTTTTACTTTTTTTTTTTTTTTTGAGACGGAGTCTCACTCTGTCATCCAGGCTGGAGTGCAGTGGCCAGATCTCAGCTCACTGCAAGCTCCGCCTCCCGGGTTCACGCCATTCTCCTGCCTCAGCCTCCCGAGTAGCTGGGACTACAGGCGCCGCCACCTCGCCCGGCTAGTTTTTTGTATTTTTAGTAGAGACGGGGTTTCACCGTGTTAGCCAGGATGGTCTCGATCTCCTGACCTCGTGATCCGCCCGTCTCGGCCTCCCAAAGTGCTGGGATTATAGGCTTGAGCCACCGCGCCCGGCCAACTTTCAGTATTTATACTAATTTATTGATTTACTTATTTATTTTGAGAAGACGTCTCACTCTGTTGCCCAGGCTGGAGTGCCTTGGCACAATCTTGGATCAATGCAATCTCTGCCTCCCTGGCTCAAGTGATCCTTCCACCTCGTCCTCCCAAGTAGCTGGGACCACAGGCCTGCACCACCATGCCCGGCTACTTTTTTGTATTTTTGATAGAGTTGTGGTTTCGCCATGTTGCCCAGGCTGGTCTCAAACCCCTGAGCTCAGACGATCCACCACCCTCAGCCTCCCAAAGTGTATTTGTACTGTTTAAAATTATGATCAGCAGTGCAGAAATTGATTAAAGCTCCTAGACTTCAATAGAAAATTATGTCCTAGCCGGGCGCAGTGGCTCAAGCCTGTAATCCCAGCACTTTGGGAGGCCGAGACGGGCGGATCACGAGGTCAGGAGATCGAGACCATCCTGGCTAACCCGGTGAAACCCCGTCTCTACTAAAAATACAAAAATTAGCCGGGCAAGATGGCGGGCGCCTATAGTCCCAGCTACTCGGGAGGCTGAGGCAGGAGAATGGTGGGAACCCGGGAGGCAGAGCTTGCAGTGAGCTGAGATCCGGCCACTGCACCCCAGCCTGGGCAACAGAGCGAGACTCTGTCTCAAAAAAAAAAAAAAAAAAAAAATTATGTCCTGTTAATCATATGTTGCATATATTGTTTCTCATTTTGTTTGTCTCTTAAATAAAGTAGTCTTTGTGGCTGGTTGTTATGGCTCAGGCCTGTAATCCCAACACTTTGGGAGGCCAAGGCTGGAGGACTGCTTAAGCCCAGCAGCCCAAGACCAGCCTGGGCAGCATAGAGAGACTCTGAGTGAGACATAGTCTCACTCTGTCGCCAGGCTGGAGTGCAGTGGTGTGATCTCAGCGCAGCCTCCGCCTCCCGTGTTCACACATTCTCCTGTCTCCGCCTCCCAAGTAGCTGGGACTACAGGTGTGCATCATCATGCCCAGCTAATTTTTGTATTTTTAGTAGAGACAGGGTTTCACCATGTTGGCCAGGATAGTCTCAATCTCTTGACCTCGTGATCCGCCCACCTTAGCCTCCCAAAGTGCTGGGATTACAGGCGTGAGCCACCACGCCTGGCTAAAAAAATTTTTTTAATTAAAAAACAGGTGGTCTTTGGGATCACACATGGAAGATTCCAACTGTATTGTTTTAGTGTCTGGTGCTTACTTTGTTTTTTTGTTTGTTTGTTTTGTTTTGTTTTTTGTTTTTGCATATAAACCTTTTCTCCTGGAAATTCATTATGGAATATTTAGGGATTTTTTTTTATTTCCAACCCACCCTTCCCAAATTATTAGCTGAGCAACATTTATTTCACCTGAGAAACTTTTTGAAGAAATCAGATAGAAAATTTAAATAAACACAAATTCTTCCAAACTGGTGTGATAGCTTACTGTGTTTCTATTAATGGTGTCAGAGAAAAGGGGATGGTGTTACTTGTCTCTTTTCTCTAGAGTATCGAGATCGTTATGATTCAGACCGGTATCGGGATGGGTATCGGGATGGGTATCGGGATGGCCCACGCCGGGATATGGATCGATATGGTGGCCGGGAACGCTATGATGACCGAGGCAGCAGAGACTATGATAGAGGTAATTGTAAAACGTTTGTGTTGAATTGTTCTTTCAGTAACTTTTTTGCTTTTTTTTCTCTCTCTGCTGTGATGATTATAATTTGGGATATGTTTACAGGCTATGATTCCCGGATAGGCAGTGGCAGAAGAACATTTGGCAGTGGGTATCGCAGGGATGATGACTACAGAGGAGGCGGGGACCGCTATGAAGACCGATACGACAGACGAGATGATCGGTCGTGGAGCTCCAGAGATGATTACTCTCGGGATGATTATAGGCGCGATGATAGAGGTAATAGTTTTCTTTTTACTTACTTCATGGAACAGAAACTGGGAAAACTACGGAAAATTTGTGATTGTGTTACAAACCACTGAGTTGGGCACAGATACAATGTGCGCATGGTACAGGAAGTAGCAAAGCATAGCAGAAAGAGCATTGGCTGGCCAGGCACAGTGGCTCACGCCTGTAATCCCAGCAGTTTGGGAGGCGGACGCGGGCGCATCACAAGGTCAGGAGATAGAGACCATCCTGGCTAATGGTGAAACCCCGTCTCTACTAAAAATAGAAAAAGTTAGCCGGGCGTGGTGGCGGGCGCCTGTAGTCCCAGCTACTCGGGAGGCTGAGGCAGGAGAATGGTGTGAACCCGGGAGGCGGAGCTTGCAGTGAGCTGAGATCTGGCCACTGCACTCCAGCCCGGGCAACAGAGCGAGACTCCGTCTCAAAAAAAAAAAAAAAACACACACACAGATGACAAAATTATTCAGAACCATATGGCAATTCTATTGCGGTGAAGTCTTTCCTCCTCCCTCAAAAAATGGTGAAGTCTTTACTCCTTCCTCAGTAATAATAATAATAATAATTCAATGTTTGTTTGTTTAAAAAAAAAAAAAAAACTTAGGCCAGGGTTGTGCTTACATTTGTGATTCCAGCACTTTGGGAGGCCAAGGCAGGAGGATCACTTGAGCCCAGGAGTTCAAGACAAGCCCTGGCAATATAGTGAGACCCCATCTCTGCAAAAAATACAAAAGTTAGCTGAGTGTGGTAGCATGTGCCTGTAGTCCCAGTGTCTTAGGAGGCTGAGGTGGGAGGGTTGCTTGAGCCTGGGATGTCAAGGCTGCAGTGAGGCAAGGTCTCATTTCAGCTTGGGCAACATAGTGAGACCCTATGTAATAAATAATAAAAAAAGGTTTTAAAAAACTACTTTTTTTTTTTTTTTTTGAGACGGAGCCTCTCTCTTGCCGAGGCTAGAGTGCAGTGGCGCAATCTCGGCTCACTGCAACCTCTGCCTCCCAGGTTCAAGTGATTCTCATGCCTCAGCTTCCCGAGTAGCTGGGCATGCCACCATGCCCGGCTAATTTTTGTATTTTTAGTAGAGATGGGGTTTCACCGTGTTGGCCAGGATGGTCTCGATCTCTTGACCCCGTGATCCGCCTGCCTTGGCCTCCCCAAAGTGCTGGGATTACAGGTGTGCGCCACCGCGCCTGGCCAGAAAACTGCATTCTTAAAAGCTATTTCCTCAAGCAAGAAGCCTACAAAGAATAACTAACATTTATTAACTGTTTACTCTGTTCCGTCTGTGAGCCGAGTGCTTGTACATGTATTGTTTAATTCTAAGACTTCTATGTGGTATAGGTAAAATTACAAGTTAGAAAAGTGGAGGCTCAGATGTGGGCTTCATGTTCTCCTTGACTTCTGACCTTTTCCTCTCTCACACTGTCCCTTACCTCCCCACCAAAAGCTGCATACCTGATTTTTTTTTTCTCTTACCCCCAATTCCCTCTAAGATCTGCCCTCTTATCTCTAGTCGTTGCTGCCAGCTTTGTTGGAGCCTCATTGCTGCACCCACATAACTGGCCATTGCCTCCTAACAGAGTTCCCTTCCTTGCTCCATTCTTCACATTGGCCCCAGTTGTCAGTTGTCTTTCTGGCATAAGATCTAATTACCTTATTCTCCTCTGTTTAGACCTTTCTAGTTTCCCTGGGACCTGGAAGATAGCCCTTTCTCTATACCTCTGACATACACGGGCCTTCACTGTTTGCCCACCATTTACTTTTTTTTTTCCTTCTTGAGACAGGATCTCACTCTGTTGCCTAGGCTAGAAGTGCAGTAACATAATCATGGCTAACTGTAGCCTCAGCCTTCTGAGCTCAAGTGATCCTCCTACCTCATCCTCCCCAGTAGCTGGGACTATAGGTGCATGCCATATGCCTGGCTAATTTTGATGTTTTTTATAGAGATGGGGTTTCTCCATGTTGCCCAGGCTGGTTTTAAACTTCCAAGTTCAAGTGATCCACTTGCCCTCGGCCTCCCAAAGTGCTGGGGTTACAGGCGTGAGCCACTGTGCCCGGCTGTATTCTTTTATTAATATCTTAAATGTCTGAAGTGAGCTACTTTTTCTGAGCCCCCGTTTTATCTTATAAAAGTGACAGGGCTATAATACAGATTTAAAATATGCCTAGGAACATATATAAACTGTCGACTTGAAGCCCTCATAGAAAATTTAGATCTTGTTAAACAGTACCCTCTATCTACAGGTACTGTGTGCATACGTAGTAAAAGTATAAAGTCAAGTGTGGACATAAAGTCACCATTTGTGGTTATTTAGAGGACACAGTGCAGCTGGTCATGTCATCAGGAGGTTTTACCTCTTTGTTAAGGTTACATTACTTAAGTCAGGTGATTGTATACATAGGCTTTCTTTATATTCTCTGTATCTTTTGTATATCCAAAATATTTAGGACAATGATTTTTAGAAATTTAACTTCCTTGAAACACTTAGGTTTCTCTTGAAAGTATTCTGACAACTTGAATCAAGGAAGAAATCAGGCTGCCTTAAGAGTTTATTTGTTCAGTGTTACATGCTTTGCCCCATGAACCACCTGCCAAATTTATATTATACACAGAGACAAGGGTATAAGATTTAGAGTCTTCCTGGCTGGGCGTGGTGGCTCACACCTGTAACAGCACTTTGGGAAGCCGAGGCAAGCAGGTCACTTGAGGTCAGGAGTTCAAGACCAGCCTGGCTAACTTGGTGAAACCCCATCTCTACTAAACGTACAAAATTTAGCTGGGCATGGTGCCACGTGCCTGTACTCCCAGCTACTCTGGTGGCTGACGCAGGGAAATCAGGGAGGCAGAGGTTGCAGTGAGTTGAGATCACACCTCAGCGCTCCAGCCTGGGTGACAGAGCAAGACTATGTCAAAAAAAAAATAAAAAAAGAACTAGAGTCTTCCGTATCATTGTATTCGTTCTTAACACACAGATTTCGAAGCAAGATACTTTCATCCAGTAGTTTAATGATGGTCAAAAATTTTTTCACATATAAAAGAAATCTTAATAGATTATTAATTTATCACTTTAATGTTTACCATTTTTAGTCTTTCCTATGGTCTTGAACTACATCATGGATGTGGTACAAGAGTAATTGAAGTTGATTGGTTTTTGTTTGTTTGTTTGTTTTGTTTTTTGAGATGGAGTTTGGCTTTTGTCGCCCAGTCTAGAGTGCAGTGGCACCGATCTCGGCTCACTGCAACCTCCGCTTCCTGGGTTCAGGTGATTCTCTTGCCTCAGCTTCCCGAGTAGCTGGGATTCCAGGCATGTGCCACCACTCCCAGCTAATTTTCTATTCTTAGTAGAGACTGGGTTTCTCCATATTGGTCAGGCTGGTTTTGAACTCCCAACCTCAGGTGATCTGCCCGCCTCGGCCTCCCAAAGTGCTGGGTTTACAGGCGTGAGCCATCGCGCCCGGCCAGAACTTGGTTATTTATGTCACCTATTTATTTATTTATTTATTTATTTTAGGAGGAGTTTTGCTTTTGTTGCCCAGCCTGGAGGGCTGGAGTGCAGTGGTGCGATCTCAGTTCACTGCAACCTCTGCCTCCCAGGTTCAAGTGATTCTCCTGCCTCAGCCTCCTGAGTAGCTGGGATTACAGGCACGCGCCACCATGCCAGGCTAATTTTTTATTTTTAGTAGAGATGAGGTTTCTCCATGTTGGTCAGGTTGGTCTCGAACTCCCGACCCCAGGTGATCTGCCCGCCTCGGCCTCCCAAAGTGTTGGGATTACAGGTGTGAGCCACCACACCTGGCCTAAGCTACCTTTTTTTTTTTTTTTTTTTTTTTTTTTTTGAGACAGAGTCTCTCTCTATTGCCCAGGCTGGAGTGCAGTGGCGCAACCTCAGCTCACTGCAAACTCTGCCTCTCGGGTTCACGCCATTCTCCTGCCTCAGCCTCCTGAGTAGCTGGGACTACAGGTGCCCGCCACCGCGCCCGGCTAATTTTTTGTATTTTTAGTAGAGACGGGGTTTCACCTTGTTAGCCAGGATGGTCTTGATCTCCTGACCTCGTGATCCACCCGCCTTGGCCTCCCAAAGTGCTGGGATTACAGCGTGAGCCACCGCGCCCGGCCTAAGCTACCTATTTTCTAATGATGTCCTATTTGCTTTCTGCGGATTGGTTAGGCCACTAACTTGAATCTCATATAGCATTTCATAGGAGTTATATCTGGGAATCTGGCTTTCAGCCATCAGCTCCTGACAATTTGGAAAACTATTACTTAAAGTTTCATTTAACTTAGGTCCCCCTCAAAGACCCAAACTGAATCTAAAGCCTCGGAGTACTCCTAAGGAAGATGATTCCTCTGCTAGTACCTCCCAGTCCAGTCGAGCTGCTTCTATCTTTGGAGGGGCAAAGCCCGTTGACACAGCTGCTAGAGAAAGAGAAGTAGAAGAACGGCTACAGAAGGAACAAGAGAAGTTGCAGCGTCAGCTGGATGAGCCAAAACTAGAACGACGGCCTCGGGAGAGGTAGGTTGTCTCCTTGATAGATATCCCATCTGGGAATCCAGTGGTTATTAATGGGGGCATTACATTCCCAGGGGCATTTGGGAAATTTGTGTTGTTATCATATCACTGGTTGTCACTGATGAGCATTTAGTGGGCTGTGGCTGGGGGTGTTAGTATGCAGTGTTAGGGACAGTTTTACACAATGAAGAGTTGTTTCCTGTCCATCACAAAAGTGTTTACTGTTAAAAGCTGGTATTGCATCTAAAAGGCTAGAGACCTCCTATAATAAGTAATTGCCCTGAAAAACTAGGCTTGGTAGTGAGTGGCTTGTAACTGTGTTAATAGTAAAGAAGGGCAGTATTGCAGATTATGTAGGATAGCGTTCTTTTTTTTTTTTTTTTTTTTTTTTTTGAGGCGGAGTCTCGCTCTGTCGCCCAGACTGGAGTGCAGTGGCCGGATCTCAGCTCACTGCAAGCTCCGCCTCCCGGGTTTACGCCATTCTCCTGCCTCAGCCTCCCGAGTAGCTGGGACTACAGGCGCCCTCCATCTTGCCCGGCTAGTTTTTTTGTATTTTTAGTAGAGACGGGGTTTCACCGTGTTAGCCAGGATGGTCTCGATCTCCTGACCTCGTGATCTGCCCGTCTCGGCCTCCCAAAGTGCTGGGATTACAGGCTTGAGCCACCGCGCCCGGCCGATAGCGTTCTTAACTGTCTTAGTTGATTCTTGCTGAAGTAATTAGGGCCAAAGTGTGTCTTAATGTCTGTAGCTTTCAAATAGTTTGAGGGAAAGATAAATTTATATGCACATACACCTATAGATGAAGCAAGTGTGGTAGAGTATTAATAAATGATGGTTCTTGAGGGGTCAGCATGGGTCTAAGGTGGCCTTCATTGAGCCAGGCATAATGTGTATTTTGTGAAATCTCTCGTACAGACACCCAAGCTGGCGAAGTGAAGAAACTCAGGAACGGGAAAGGTCGAGGACAGGAAGTGAGTCATCACAGACTGGGACCTCCGCCACATCTGGCAGAAGTAAGTCAGACCAGGGTGGGTATTGTGTTATTGCCGTTTTCCATAAACTATCCATAACCAAATTATGCAGAGACTTTGCAGTATTTAAATTCAGTCATGAACTCTTTATATGAGTTGCATGGGCCAATTGGAGTTTCATGTCTTCTGCTTCAAAGAATTTGAGGAATGGGTACCAGAGTAGACCTAGACGATCTGCTTAATAATCTACCACTGAACTGGGTACTTGGCTGTTAGGCTTGTCCCTTCATTTTATGTCTTTTTTTTTTTTTGGTGTATTTTCATTTTATGTCTTGACATCTTAGAATGTTGTTTATTCAGAACAGTCAAAGGCTTGGAGTTTCATATGGGCTGTCCCAAGACCAACCTTTTTTGATGTTATCATCACCAGAGCAGTGTTCTCAAGCAGTGTTATTACTGGTTGATCAAGCACTTTTAGTGTTTTAGAAACCTAAATGGTTGAATTGTAATACCTCCCTTCCCTTACCATGATGTGGTTTTTTTTGTTTTGTTTTGAGATAGGGTCTTACTCTGTCACACAGGCTGGAGTGCAGTGGCATTATGATGGCTCACTGCAGCCTCACCTCCTGGACTCAAGTGATCCTCCCACCTCAGCCTCCCTAGTAGCTGGGACTGTAGGCATGCACCACTACACCAAGCTAAATTTTATTTATTTATTTATTTTTGAGATGGAGTCTCGCTCTGTCTCTCAGGCTGGAGTGCAGTGGCACGATCTCGGCTCACTGCAAGCTCTGCCTCCTGGATTCATGCCATTCTCCTGCCTCAGCCTCCCAAGTAGCTGGGACTACAGGCGCCTGCCACCACGTACAGCTAATTTTTTGTGTTTTTAGTAGAGACGGAGTTTCACCGTGTTAGCCAGGATGGTCTAAATCTCCTGACCTCATGATCTGCCCGCCTCGGCCTCCCAAAGTGCTGGGATTACAGGTGTGAGTCACTGTGCCCGGCCTATACCCAGTTAAATTTTTGTAGAGATGGTTTCCCCATGTTGCCCAGGCTGCTCTCAGCCTTGTAAAGTGCCAGCCACTGTGATGTTTTTTAAGGTCTTTCCTCCCACCTCTAAATTGATTTGTACTTGCATTTCTTTTATTTATTTATTTGTTTGTTTATTGAGACGGAGTTTTGCTCTGTCACCAGGCTGGAGTGCAGTGGCACAATTTTGGCTTACTGCAACCTCCGGCTCCCTGGTTCAAGCAGTTCTGCCTCAGTCTCCTGAGTAGCTAGGATTACAGGTGAGCACTGCCATGCCCAGCTAATTTTTTGTATTTTTAGTAAAGATGGGGTTTCGCCATGTTGGCCAGGATTGTCTCCATTTCTTGGCCTCATGCTCTGCCCTCCCTGGCCTCCTAAAGTGCTGGGATTATGGGCATGAGCCACTGCTCCCGGCCTAGTTTTTTATTTTTATTTTTTATTTTTTTTTATTTTTTTTTTATTTTTGAGACGGAGTCTCGCTCTGTCGCCCGGGCTGGAGTGCAGTGGCCGGATCTCAGCTCACTGCAAGCTCCGCCTCCCGGGTTTACGCCATTCTCCTGCCTCAGCCTCCCGAGTAGCTGGGACTACAGGCGCCCGCCACCTCGCCCGGCTAGATTTTTGTATTTTTTTAGTAGAGACGGGGTTTCACCGTGTTAGCCAGGATGGTCTCGATCTCCTGACCTCGTGATCCGCCCGCCTCGGCCTCCCAAAGTGCTGGGATTACAGGCTTGAGCCACCGCGCCCGGCCCTAGTTTTTTATTTTTAAGACAGGGTCTCATTCTCACCCAGGCTGGAGTGCAGTGGTGCGATCATAGCTCACTGCAGCCTCCAACTCCTGGCCTCAAGCAATCCTCTTGCCCCGATATCCCAAGTAGCTGTTAGGACGGGTGCATGCAACCATATCTGGCTAAATTTAAAAAAATTTTTTTTTAGAGATGGCGTCTCACTACACTCCCCAGGCTGGTCTCAAACTCCTGGCTTCAAGCAATCCTGCCTCAGCCTCCCGAAGGAGGCTCATTGTTTTGAGAAGACACGTATTACCTTTTTAAAAAAACACACATGTGTAGGTTGTTGTTTTGTTTTTTGAGATGGGGTCTCACTGTCAGCCAGGCTGGAGTGCAGCGATACGATCACAGCTCACCTCATCATCCCTAGTAGCTGGGACTACAGGCACATGCCACACTCAGCTAATTTTTCTATTTTTTGTAGAGCTAGGGTTTCACCATGTTGTCCAGGCTGGTCTGAAACTCCTAGGCTGAAACGATTCCCCCCACCCCCACAGCCTCCCAGTGTCCTAAGATTACAGGCGTGAGCCACTGCACCCAGCCAGTAGGCTGTTTTTCATAAATGTGATTGCATCATAGTCCATGTGTGTTGAGTTTGAAGTTGAGCAGTGGTTACTCGAGTTTGGGGTTTCATCATAGGTCCTCTTCACATATGTACATTCTCCAGGTCAAGACACTTTAACATTGAGAATACAGAAAGGCTGTCAAGGATATTCATTCCTAAAAAGGTCAGATGGCTGGGTGTCCCTTAAGTTGTATATATGGTCATTATTTTTCCTGTTTCTCTGTGCATCAGTAAGACATTGTTCTGGAAATACTTGTAAACCACTGGTTTAGGGATAAATCCATCTTTGGGAGCCAAAACTTGGATGTGAACCATTTTTCACACTATTGAGATCCTAGTAGATGCATGAGCATCTGCAGCCTGATAATTTGATCTTTTCACTCTGGCTTCACAGATGCACGAAGGAGAGAGAGTGAGAAGTCTCTAGAAAATGAAACACTCAATAAGGAGGAAGATAGTCACTCTCCAACTTCTAAACCTCCCAAACCTGATCAGCCCCTAAAGGTAATGCCAGCCCCTCCACCAAAGGAGAATGCTTGGGTGAAGCGAAGTTCTAACCCTCCAGCTCGATCTCAGAGCTCAGACACAGAGCAGCAATCCCCTACAAGGTGAGTCAGCTTGGAAACAGTAGTTGGTTAGCTGTGCAGATTCTAAAATACTGTGATGTAATGACAGAAGATGCCCTACAGGATGCCAGCATTGTATAGCGCCTTATAAGTTATGCTGGCTTTAGTCTCTTAGTGTGCTGGAATTGGCTCATAAGACCTAGTTGTTCCATTTTCTGGAGTTTTGATAGACAGTTGACATCACTTTGGTAGCTTGAAATCAGCTATGATGGGAGTACTAGTGCCGCACAAATCTGCAAATATAAGTCAGAGGCTTGAGCCCAGGAGGTGGAGGTTGCAGTGAGCCAAGATGTGCCATTGCACTCCAGCTTGGGCGACAGAGTTAAGACTCCAAAAGAAAAGAAAATAGCAATACTAATCCTGCATGATGTGATAATTAGAAAGCATATGGCATTTAGTGTTCAAATTACTGCTTTCATTGCTTTCTTTCCCATATTTTAATGTTCCATAAAGTTGAGTATGATTTTGTTTTCTGTAAAGCTTACCTACTGCATTTGGAGGATGATTATAAGTTTCTTGGCTGTTTTCTTCCTGAAACAACTGATGAATGTGATTACCTGTTTTCCTTCTAGTGGTGGGGGAAAAGTAGCTCCAGCTCAGCCATCTGAGGAAGGACCAGCAAGGAAAGGTGAGCTCATAGTATGGGAAATAGGTTTTTCACCTAGAAGCCTAAATAAAAAGGTCTCCAAAATTAGATTTTGAAGAGCAGTGTGTCTTGCACCTGATACTGTGTTAAGAGTTCTTGGGTTGGCCAGGCACGGTGGCTCACACCTGTAATCCCAGCACTCTGGGAGGCCGAGGCGAGCAGATCACAGGTCAGGAGTTCGAGACCAGCCTGGCCAACATGGCAAAACCCCGTCTCTACTAAAAATACAAAAAAATTAGCCGGGTGTGGTGGCACATGCCTGTAATCCCAGCTACTGGGGAGAGGCTGAGGCAGGGGAATTGCCTGAACCCGGGAGACGGAGGTTGCAGTGAGCTGAGATGGCCCCACTGCACTCCAGCCTGGGCAACAGAGCAAGACTCCGTCTCAAAAAAAAAAAAAAAAAGAATTATTGGGTTATCTACCTTTTCTTGCCAGTAGAGGGGAGGAATGGGCTCTTTGGAGAAAATATGAAACTCTGCCCTTTCCTGGTAGAACATTTCTTTGACAGGAGGAGAAAAAAATCGGAAGGAAATTAACACTTTCAGTCCAGATTAGAAATGTCACCATCAGCAAGGCCAAGGTCACTACAGAGCGTCATAGTCTTTATTTCCAGCTTGCTTTTCATGATGGCACATCCCTACATGGAACTTTTTAGTGGATTTTGTTTGGTTTTTGTATTTTTGTGTGCTATAGAGGATGTGGAAAGAAGGGCTTCAGGAAGGAAGTCTGGGTTGGGGTGAGGTTAGTTTCCCTCAGTACATGTGGGCACAGTTTTCTTCAGCTTAAGGGAAATCTTAGGAGAGGGACATTGATAATTTTACTTGCCTTTAATTTGTTTACATTACTGCTCAAGCAGATGAAAATAAAGTAGATGGGATGAATGTCCCAAAAGGCCAAACTGGGAACTCTAGCCGTGGACCAGGAGACGGAGGGAACAAAGACCACTGGAAGGAGTCAGATAGGTATGCTTGTTCTCTTTCTCATTATCATCTTTCCTCTGATCCACATGTTTGTGTAATTAAGAAACTAAGTTCTTGGTTCTCAAAGCACTGTCAGATCTCATTGTGAGCAAACTAAAGTCAGCCAACGTAGACAGTTAAGATTCTGAAAATCTAGAAGTAATACATCATCCAGACAATAAGGACTGTTGACTAGAGATGCCTGTTCAGTGCCTTGAAACTGCATGCATGCACCTATTTGTATTAGGCGAGTCCTTTCCTAAAGATGTGGTTTTATGCTTACGTCTCTGCAGGAAAGATGGCAAAAAGGATCAAGACTCCAGATCTGCACCTGAGCCAAAGAAACCTGAGGAAAATCCAGCTTCGGTAAGTGTTGAAGGCTGCTCCCAATTTTTCTTAGAATACTTTTTGCCGTTGGACTCCTTTCCATTTGGAATACAACGAAGTGTTTGGAAATAAGACATTGGTCTTTATCTGAAATAGCACAAGAAGTTTAGCTTTTTCCTGGTTTCTGCCTGCCTTTGTTCTCATCCCTTTTGCAAGGTGTAGAGGTGGTATGGGACTACAGTAAGATCACATGTGCCTCTGACACTCTTCCCTAGTTCCTCTCCAGTGGACAATGCTGATGACCAAGCAAGTGGGTGTCATCTGACTGTCATCCCCCATTGCCAAAGGATCAGTATTCTGTGTCTTGGGTTTTGATGTGATAATTCAAGGCCTTCATTATCCTGTCACTCTCGTTGTGTTACAGAAGTTCAGTTCTGCAAGCAAGTATGCTGCTCTCTCTGTTGATGGTGAAGATGAAAACGAGGGAGAAGATTATGCCGAATAGACCTCTACATCCTGTGCTTTCTCCTAGTTTCTCTCCACCCTGGAACATTCGAGAGCAAATCAAAACCTCTATCCAGACAAGACAAAATAAAACTCACCATCTCCTGAAGACCTTTCTTACCTTTTTTTAAAAACAAAAAATGAAATTATTTTGCATGCTGCTGCAGCCTTTAAAGTATTGAAGTAACTGGAGAATTGCCAATATAGCCAGAGAAAAAGGGACTACAGCTTTTTAGAGGAAGAGTTGTGGTGCGTTATGTCACCACACAGTTGCCAGTGTGATTAGTGCCTAGGGGGCCTCCATTTAGCAGAAATGGTAATGACAGTGATATAACGTCTGGAACCTGGTTGGGCAGTAGGGGAGGGAGGTAGAAGGAAAATTGTGAGATTTCTACCTTTTAGTTTTTATCCTATTGTGGCATATATGAATTCTCAAAACATTATCTGAATAAATTTTCCACTCTTGGAAAGGTAGATTTAGCCTCAAGTTGTTTTAGTCTCCAGGAGGCTGCCAGCCCCTCCTCTTATTTAATTCTGAGTTTTGGGGGCCAGCCTAGGGGGAATTTTTTTTTTTAATCCCCCAGGGGGGTAGTTGGGAATGAGACTATAGGCCATGAAGAATAGGACTGCATTGGACCAAAATAAATGGGAAAATCGTGGTTTGAAAAGAAGCTTTTGGGAAGCGATGAGTCATTTTGCACCAGGTAATAGGGGAAAACTGTGTGACCTCCATCAAACACATGAATGGTTATTTCCTGGAGCCGGAAGCACTTGGGGGTCGTGGTAATTCCCAGTGTTTTCTGTGTCCTAGTTTTACCCTTTCTAAACACTGTCCTTTTTGAAAGTTTGAATATATCCACATTTTGTTGAAACCTTGAAACAAAAAACTTAGACTCTTGTCGTCATCTTAAGTTCTTCGTGCTACTCTTAACCTCCCAAAAAGCAGTCTCTAAGTCACATAGATGATGTCTTGGGCATTTTCTCTCTCAGCCATGGACAGTTGTGAAAGGAAGAATCGCTGCTTTTCTCAAGCAAATCGGTTTCTTGATGTCTTTTGGTTCTCACTCCTTGCCTGCTCCTGATGCTTTGACCCCTTTTATAGATCAGAGTGCTCTAGAATAATGGATGGTCTTGGATGGTGGATAAATAGGGACAGGGACAGGTAAATTGGGAGCCTTTTTCACAACCTTGATGGGTTTTTTCCCCCCAAGTTTCCTTCTCCACTGAAATGCTACACCAATGCTTATTGGATTCATGAGGTAGCCAGACCAATGTGTTGTTTTTCTTTATTATTATTTTTTTTAAAGCTTCCCTTGAGAGAATAAATGGTAATGGAGAGAACTATTTAACAAGGTCCTGGTTTCTCTTGCAACACAGTAGCTAAACTTGCCTGCTTGTATGTGCATTTTTGTAGGGATCGGCTTGGTAGACAGTATTAGCAGAGAAACGACACCTTGATCTTGGTTTGCAAGCCCTTCTCCCATCAGTCCTAGATTAGGCCCTGTTCAGCCATGCAGGGGTGTTCGTTTATGCGTGCTGCAGCAGTGGGCATAATATAATTTACCCAGTTGACAAAGGTGTGTACCAAGTGAATTTAAATAATTGGTGTGGATTGGCCAGTAGCTAAGAAGTGGGCTTTTAAATAGTGTTGAACATTGAAAGGTTTTTTTTTTCTTTTTTAAAGGAAAAACCATTGATTGTAGATAATGAAAAGCTAGGGTTTGCCCTCTTCATGTCTACTCTCTTTCCAAATAGTTATATCCAAAACTGTTTTTCCTTCTCCCCTGCCTTGTCCCCCCTATTAAAATAGAAATGGGGATTAATGTCCCGCTCCTGAATACATGTAAAATTTGTACAAAAATATCTTCTATGAAAATGATTTGTAATCTGTAGACTTATTACCTGGGAGATGTCTTGATGTAAAATCCCATCCTTTGGGTTGTGGGTTTTTTGTTTTCTCCAAATAAATCTGATCTTTAAAGTTCATTGTAATGCTGAAATTCTTTGACATATACTCTGCATTCCCAGTGGTTTTTACTGGAGTTGTTGACCACCTGTTCCTCCTTCCCCCACCATCTCTGAAGTTTTCATTTAGCATTGGATACCATATTGTCCAAGGTCAGAGGGTGGGGTTACAAGGGAATCCATTTCAATGTTTATTGAGGCCCAGTAATACAGTTTGCATCCTAGCTCCCCTCTTGCTTTTTTTTTTTTAGCCTAGTGTTAATTATTTAATCACCTGGATGTGCTTGCAGTCTATTTCCTGTACTGTTCATTTTAATCAAGATGTGGGAACTCTTTAAGAATGAATCCTTGTGTCCCTGGGGCAGTTCCCTCATAATCTCCCTCCCTTACTTCAGCAATCTGGAGAGGTGCTGCTCCCTTGAGCCAACACCGCACTGGTGGACCAGAGATACTGGTGACAACCTGGTCAAGGTTACCAGAACAGAGGCTTACAGACTCAGTGGGAATTTTCCAAACAGCTAGGGACAGACTGGTCATTGTTGCAAGGCATGAAAGGGGTTAGGACAGTGGCAGAGAATCCCTAAGGTCACAAGGAGGTGGAGCATAAAAAGGAGCCCGGGAAAACCTCAGTCAACAATTTTGGGGATTTAAGAGCCAAGAGGGGGAGCCAGTTAACACAAACGGCATTTCCCAGCCAATTGGAGCAGCTGCTCTTCTAGTTTCTGGCCAGTGCATTTTTCTCTGTTTTCCAAAATTGGCAAACTTGAGGGATATGAGACTCAGCTGTGATGATGTGAAGGCTTTTCAGTGTGGCTTTAGGTGCCCCTATTGTCCAGGCTGCCTGGGGAACCTACAAGGTAATGCTTGTTCACTGCCTCTCTATCACTGGAATCAGTTTCAGTCACATTCTCCAAGCTTTTGTTTCAAGCCACTCTCTTAGCTGTGCAATACTGAGGTCTAGGTAAATGATGGAAAGAAGGATCAAAAATAGGAAAGGCTTGTTGAAAGAGGTTTATGATGGCTGTGTACAGAAAGGGTATAGAGGAAGGCCCTGTGTATGGCCACATCCTCATTTAAAAAGTGTGTGGCCAGGTGCGGTGACTCACGGCTGTAATCCCAGCACTCTGGGAGGCCAAGGAGGGCAGATCACGTGGTCAGGAGTTCTAGAGCAGCCTGGCCAATATGGTGAAACCCTGTCTCTACTAAAAATATGAAAATTAGCCAGGTGTGGTGGCGCACACCTGTAGTCCCAGCTACTCAGGAGGCTGAGGCAGAAGAATCACTTGAACCCGGGAAGTGGAAGCTGCAATGGACCGGGATCGTACCACTGCACTCCAACCTGGGTGACAGAGCAAGACTGTCTCAAAAAAAAAAAAAAAGATGTGCGTTAGCGGTGCATGGTTGCTCACACCTGTAATCCCAGCACTTTGGGAGGATGAGGCAGGAGGATCGCTTGAGCCTAGGAGTTTGAGACCAGTCAGGGCGACATGGCAAGACCCTTCTCTTTTTTTTTTTTTTTTTTGAGACGGAGTCTCGCTGTGTCGCCCAGGCTGGAGTGCAGTGGCCGGATCTCAGCTCACTGCAAGCTCCGCCTCCCGGGTTTATGCCATTCTCCTGCCTCAGCCTCCCGTGTAGCTGGGACTACAGGCACCCGCCACCTCGCCCGGCTAGTTTTTTGTATTTTTTAGTAGAGATGGGGTTTCACCGTGTTAGCCAGGATGGTCTCGATCTCCTGACCTCGTGATCCGCCCGTCTCGGCCTCCCAAAGTGCTGGGATTACAGGCTTGAGCCACCGTGCCCGGCCGGCAAGACCCTTCTCTACAAAAAATAGAAAAATTATCCAGGTATGGTGATGTATGCCCATAGTCGCAGCTACTCGGGAGGAAGGATCACTTGAACCCAGGAGGTCAAGGCTGCAGTGAGCTGTGATCACACCACTACACTCCAGCCTGGGCAACAGAGCAAGACCCTGTCTCAAAAAAAAAAAAAAAAAAAAAAAAAAAAAACAGTGTGGGTCCACCCAGAAGCCTCCCAGCTGCAGAAGTGGACCCAGGACTGGTCAGCCCTCATTGCCAACCTCTTGTAAATCTTGAACTACTGGACAAGCAGGGGGAAAGTGCAGGTGCAGTATCCTACTTCACAAGGGCTAACTTGAGGCTGGTTAGATCCCACGTGTATCCCAGTCCACATTAGCCTAGTTTCTTCTCAACAGAATCAAACACTATACTCTGGATCCCAAGGCACTAGGGTCCCAGTTCGTGCTGAGGGCGTCGCCTCAAGTGCTAAGCGAGCTCACAGCATCTGGTTTCTCAGTGAGAGAGCTGCACATCTGCTCCTGGGAAGCATTATTTGTCAAATAAGCCTTGTTTCTCAGCAACCATTGTAGTCCCCAGGGCCACAAGTAAAGAGGGACTTGCCTTCCCTTACCCTCCCCCAAAAGAAATTTGGAAAAGACGAGCTGAGCTGCTCCCCGCCCAGCTGCAGCAACCTCCTGCTTGGACAATACACCCTCTGTCCTCAGCCAGGAGATCCGCCTCTGGAGTTGGCTCTGCCCCTTCCCCCACTCTTCCTGGTTCCCAGCACCCAAACCCTCTACTGGAGTTCTCCTGACCCAGTGGTCTCCAGCCAGAACAGTCCCACACCTTCAAATCCTCCCCCTACAGTCCCTGCACCCCAAGGATCTGAGCATATTCAGTAACAGGCATGGGGTCACCCCAGACCATGGAAGAGGGGATTCCACCTTCAGTGCCAAGATGGACCACCCTCTGCATAGTCAAGGTAAGAAAACCTGTGTGGACGGAGGCCAGAGGTGTTCCTGAAGTTATTTGGCCTTTATTAATATCAACCTGGCTTTCTCCTCCTCTCCTCCCTCCCCTCTGAAGCTCCTGCTGCTGTGAGCTGGAAATCAGGATGCCTGGCTGGCCCATGAACCTCTCATTTTTGTTTCACTCCCACCAAGCTACCTCCTGCATAACTTCTTATTCTCAGCCTTTCTCATGAGCTTCCTTCCTGCAGCTCCCTTCCCCACTATCCCCAGTTTGAGAGTAGGAATCAAGCCAGAGCTGGGAGTTGGGCCACCCATCTTGTGACCCTTTTCCAATTCCTGGGAACCTTAAAGTTCCTCTCATGGGCCTGCCAGGCAGCAGCAAAACCAGCATGTGTGAGGTTCTAGCCCTTACCCCTCACCTCTCTGGGGTCCAATCAAGTTCCTCTTTGAGTCCCAGTCTCTCCATTGGTAACTTTAGAGCTTAGGTAAAGGTACTGCCACAGCATCCATCCCAGGGCCCAGCCAAAGACCCTAAGGAATGCTGGGAAGAGCAAGATGTTAAAAGAGCTGGTTGAAGGCTCCAAAGACATGAACACATTTAATTATCTCGTGTATCTCGATTACATAATCAAATCTGGCCAAAATACACGGGACAACCTTCAGCCCTGCCCTTTCTCCAGGAGCCTCCAATCCCTGCCACTCTCCTCGGTATTCCCCTAACTCTTGCCTCTCCCTTCCTCCCAGTGCCTCCCTACTCGTTCCTGCCTGGCTCCCCCAACCCACTCCTCTCCTGTCCCCAGTGCCCAGTGACTCCCACTGCTCTAACCTCTGAAACTGTCTATTGAACACCAACTCAACCAAGAGCAGTAAGATCAAGGCTTCCCAGTCCCAACCATATCCACCCCTCCCAAATGCCAGTTTCTGGGTGGGGAGGACACACCGTCATCACGCACTTCTTTACAGACTCTTCTTCCCTGCTGCAAGACTGGAATCAGGTGCTCCGCCCCCTGGAAATGAGAACCAGTCTTCTCAGCCTTTGCCAAAGACAAGATGAGCACAGAAGGGACTCAGCTGAGATGAGACAGGGAGGGAAAGAAGGCCTTAGAGCCAGTGGTACTGGCTGCTTTGGGCAGGCACTGGGCATTGAGCCCTGGGCACTGGGTTCTCAGAATCCCAACCTCCCTTCCCCTGCCCCTTTTCATCATGGAAAATCCAGCAGGGAGGGTGAAGAAGGGAGAAAGTTTCAGGAAGTGCTCACTGCTAAAGGACGCTCGGGAATGTAGGAATGGCAATAGGTTCAGAACTTCTAGGAAGATATCCCCTACCTTATCCCTACCCTCCACCTTCCCCTCCAGGGTGGCACGACTCGAACCTGCCCTAGGGCCCATTAGCTCCATTCCATGAAGTTCCTATCCAGTACCAGGCACTGCAAAAGAAGAGAATGAAGTCAGACCATAGAAAGAACTTCCATCTCCATTTGGAAAGGCTGGACTCACATTAAATGTAAGGAAGACCTTCTCAGAGGTCTCCTGCAGGGTGGGAATGACGGTCCAGCTCTTTCAAAACAGGGCAATGGGCCAGGCATGGTGGCTCACCGAAGAGGGAATCGCTTGGGCTCAAGAATTGGAGACCAGCCTGGGCAACAAAGCGAAACCCCATCTTTATAAAAAATTAGCTGGGCGTGGTGGCGCCCGTCTGTAGTCCGAGCTACTAGGGAGGCTGAGGTGGGAGGATCGCTTGAGCCTGGGAGGCAGAGGTTGCAGTGAGCCGAGATCGCGCCACTGCACTCCAGCCTGGGCGACAGAGACTCCGTCTCAATGAATAAATAAAGCAGGGCACTAGATGGGATGGCTGGAGCTGCTTGCGGGTGGAGATGGGGGCTTGAGCCTGATGGAGAGGTCCTCAGCTGTGAATCCTTTCAGAATACTAGCCCAGGAGGTCTCCTGTGAGGCAGAGGACCAGGGAAGGGTGTCCAGCGACTTGGGCCAAAAGTAACACCAGGTGTCTTCACCTGATTCAGGCGCCCGCCTGGGGTAGGGGACGCTAGCACCACCAGGGTAGGCCACGGGTGGTCCTCTCAAGCCAGGCCCAAGCCAGGCACACTCCCGTGGGGAGGGTGAGAGGCTGAGGCTGCGCGGCAGTTCCCTGTCCCCTTGTTCCTAGTTCCTTCTCTGGACCTACGCCCACCGTTTCTTCTGCGTCTCTCTGGCTCGCGTGTTTCTTTTTGCCTGTGTCCCGCCGGGTCAGGCTCTCCCCGTCTCTGAGACTTTCCCGTCCCCGTGTCCTCCGCGGCCGTCTCTCTCCAACTCTCTCTCCCCCTCTCAGCCACTTCCTGTCTCCAGTATGTGCCTGGCGCGGCCTGGCTGCCCGTCTGCGCACCCTCTTTCCCCTCGGCTCTTTGTGAGTGTGGGTTCGCGGGAGAAGGTGGGGAGGAGAGGAGGCCGAGGGGCGGGGAGCGGGCGGAACGTGGGGATTGGAGCTGGGAGGGAGGAGGAGGAGGAGCGGGCGGCCACGGGCGCGGGCGCGGGACGCGGGGCGCGGCGGGGGCGGGAGGGAGCCCAGCCGAGCGCGGCCGCCCGCTCCCGCCGCCACCGCCGCCGCCTCCGCATCCGCTCAGCGCGGGCACGTGCGGGATGGGCTGGCCCGGGGGCTCCCCCTGCTGCTGCTGCCCCGCCCCGCCGCGCCCCCGCCCCGCCGGGCGCCCCCCGCAGGTGAGTGGCCGCGCGGCGCTGCGCGGGTGGCGGCCTCTGCGTCACGGCCGCGCGGGCAGTGCCAGGGGCGGGCGCCAGGGGGCGCGGGGCGCGGCCCAGGACTGGGGCTGGGGACTCTGGCTGGCCGCGGGGAGCTGGGAGCAGCTGGAGGCCGGGACAGTGACTAGGGGGCGGGGCGCGGCCGCGGTCCTACTCGATCAGGCCACCACACCTTCCAGCACCCGGGGCGCACGGGGCCGCGAGCCGTGCCACACACGCAGGCCCGGGACCCGGCCTGGTTTTCCTTTCCTGCTTCACATGTGGGACACTGAGTCCCAAGCGGGCACAGATGAGGCTACTTCGACTCGCCAGCCCCGCTCTGCGACCCCCTTCCTTCTCTGCCTCCATCCTCCAGACCCTTCTGGGCACACCCTGGGCCTTACCCCTCCTCCGCGGCGGCCGGGCTCCCAGCCTCCCTTCCAACCACAGCTATTTCCAGGAAGGGGGGTGTGGGTGGAGGGGGTTCTCCAAACAAACCCAAGACTTCGGAGAAAGAGGGGGCCCGGCTAGGGGAGGAGTTGACAGGCTCTGGAATGTTACAGGCGGGAGGAGGGTGAGGGTCCAAGTGGGTCTAGTGATGCCTTCCCAGCCCTCCTCAAGTGAGCTACTTTTCCCCTCGGGACTGGCTCATAGGGATTCCATCCCTGCCTCCCTTCCGAGGTGCGAGTGCCACAGGATGGGAGGGACTCACAGCCACAGTGGATCCTGACCACCCCACCCCTCACCGGACTCACTGCTTGGGCATCTCCTTGCTGGATCTGGGTGGGGAGTGTGAGACCAGTGAAGGTGACAGGATGTCTGGGGACCTGTTCCAGGTGAGGGGACTTTCAGCCCCTATGGAGGCAGCAGGAGAGCGAATCCTGTAGAGGAATCCTGGTCAGGGCCATGTGCCATAGAAGGTGGGACTGGACAGAAAAAAGCCACCCCCACCGCCCACCTTGTCACACTGCCCCATCTCCCCCAAGCAGGGCTGGGGGGTGGACAAGGCCAGGCCCGGTTGCCCACACTGGCCAGGGGCCTGGAATGTGCTGGGACACAGCCAGCCTGGCAGGATGGGGGTGGGTCGCAGAGCCCGTGCTCCTCTCCAGTTACAGGCCGGGGGCCCAGGCCTGCCACACAGATGCCACCTTCTGGCCAGGATATCCTGGGGACACACTTCTTGGCCTGGAAAATTGGAGCTTCAAGGGAGAGGTCTCAGGCTAGGCCCAGCCCAGTCAGGTCCTCACAAGGGTCTCAAGTGGGCACCCACAGCAGGCCTCACCCCAGAGAATGCAGGATTCTCCATCCCAGAGAACCCATCCTGACGGGTATGAAGGAGTAGGAGGCAAGTAGAAGGGATCCCGTGGGAGAAGCCAGGGCTGTGGGAGTTGCCTGAGTACTGGGACATTCAATAAATACCATGCAAATGAGAGGGGCACATTTGCACATTCTTGCAAGTGACAGCTACAGCCGGTCCCAGGGGCTGCTGTCCACAGCTTGGGGCTGAAGACTCCCAGGCCATTAACCCCTTAGCTCTTAGGGAGATTACTCCCCCTTTTCCAAGGCCCCATCCACCTCCCTCCCTTGACTCCCAGGACGGGAAGTTGGCCATGTTCCCAGGAGGGAGGCGGGAGGCCCATGGATGGGGGTGGAGTATGTGTTGGGAGGGGGGACCTCCTGTCCAGTCCTCAGGCCCCGGGACAGCTGCTGAGGAAGGAGAGCAGACCCAGGAGAGCCATGAAGGTAGTACTCAGGCTTCGGGGTTGCGGCTGGGGGGAGGGTGCAGCCCTTGGGTGGAGAGCCCAAGTTGCAGAGCTGGAAAGAGGGCTAGGGATCTGTGAGATCATGTCTGAAACAAAGCCAGGGAATGGGTGAGTGGGGGGCACTGTGTCAGAAGCAGAAACCTGGGGGCTTTCAGGAGAAGGGCCTCATATGTCTTAGGCTGTGGCAGGAAAATGGATTACTCCCCAAACCTGAGCAAAGCAGTCTTGTGGCTGGAACTTGGCCTTGCAAGGTGTTATTGAGGGTAAAGGTGGGCAGTGCATGCTTTCCTTTTCCTACTTCATACAGAGTGAAACCGAGACAGGAAGGGGGCACCCAGTCCCATTTTTACCTGACTCTCAGGACACACTTGGGATCCTGGGCCTGCCTGCTGGTAGTAGTTCCCAGCTCCACTCCCTCCCCAGCGGAAGTCCCTCAAGAGCTTGAGAGTTCTGGCTGGAGCCTGGCTGGGACACACTGTTCCCCACTTGCCCTTTAGCCCTGCCCTGAGACCAGAATTCTCACCCAGCCCCACTGGGGGCAGGATCTCAAGACCATGGATCCCTGCAGATCCCTGGAGAGTGTGGTGTCCCAGGTGTGGGACAACTCCAGAGCTGGGGGAATGGGGGGAGCAAAAGATCACAGGCTGATACTCCCAGCAGGGTAGATCCTGGGAATCTGATCTCCTGGCCTCCCCCACATCCTCCCCCCTCCACTTCCTGGAGCAGCGACCTGCCCCCTTCCCGCCTGCACTTCCCTCCACTTCCAGGGCCGGGCTTCTCCTCACACCAGCCAGACAGCCTACCCTCCGCCCAGGGGAAGCGGCTGCCTCCGCCAGGCCGCTTCCAGGAAGCCCCGGGCCAGGCCCCAGCATTGTTCAGGCCCTGGGGCCAGCACCCCAGCCAGCAGAACACCATGAAGTCCAGCGGCCCTGTGGAGAGGCTGCTCAGAGCCCTGGGGAGGAGGGACAGCAGCCGGGCCACAAGCAGGGTAGGAGTGCCCACCAGCTGGGCAAAAGGGGGCAGGGGTGGAGGTGCGGGCAGCGGGGGAGGGGACCTGGAATCAGGCCAGGCCCTTTTCCCAATTTCAGCTTCCTCAGCCTTCTCTCCTGGCCCAGCATCCCCTCTGGAGTGGCCAGGGCTGTAGTGTGAGGGGATGTTTGGGTTAGAGTGGGTACCACTGTCTGTTTTGGCTCCTCTCACCTTCCCTGCTCTAGCCTGGGCCAACCCTGGGGGTCCTGGCCCCCCAAACCTAAGCCCCAGGTACCTCACTGTAGGACTTTGCCACGCACTATCCAGGTATCCTAGAGCAGACTCAGAGATCATCAGGCCCCTTCCCTGGCCCGGGGAAGTTTGAGGGAAATGGGGTGGCAGGGCAGAAAAGGAGAGAGGAGAGGGAGTCAGAAGTGCTTTGGAACTGGAGGCTTGCTTTCCACTGACAACATCCATATCTGCTGCTAATGCCTGCATGCTCCCAAGTGTCCTAGTGGGTCCAACAAACTTGGTCCAGCCCAGAAGTGTTGCAGGGACAGTCAAGAAACCAGAGATGCTGCCCACATCCCTATCACTCCCTTTCCCAACTTCCCAGCCTTGCCCCAAAAGCAGCAGCTCAGGACAACCTGAGATACTACTGTGATGGGTCCCCAGGAGGTGGACAGCAGGAGTCTGAACTCCAGAGGAGGGGGAATATGGGTAAAACAGAGAGGTGGCAAGGAGACAAGCTGTCCCCAGACAGAGGATAGGAAGAGTGAACCCACAGTTTGGAGGGGAAGGGACTGAGATAGGCCTGGGCCATAAGGGGGCATCCCAGGCTCCTGCTTCACTGCACCTCTGGATCAGGAGGGGCTGAACAGGGAATCTGGTCCACTCCTTCCTCATTCAGCGTGTGAATGAATCCCAAGTGCCAGGGGGCAGGGGGGCAGGGGAGAGCTCACAGCATCCAAAACCAGCTAAACATCTCTCCCCAGTGACAGGCCTCTGTTTCCCTCCAGCATGACCACCTCCCTTATATAATTGCTGTCTGCTGCCTCAATGCACAATGAGTAAACATGTTGTTCTGACCGTGGGGGAGGAGGGCATGTCAGCTGCCTGGAGCGTGGGGACAGCAGGAGCTAAAGGAGCAGGACTGGCTGAGGCCACTCCTGCTGGCTCAGTCTGGTGCTGCAGGACTGACATACAACACGTATGTCTGGAACCTCCCTGCTCACTCTGCACACAGGTCTCCATGCGGGGAGGACAAGATGGGAAGAGTCAGGGAGTACCCCTACTGCACCAGGGGGAAAGCCTGAGCATGTGGGCTTTCCACAAGGGCATCACATACCAGGGCCACGTGAGGGGCCCAAGTGATCCCCTGGGGAGGAGCTGACCCAGCAAAGGTGACGCAAGGGGTCAGATTCCATACACAGTTGAGGACAGACCAAATGACCGCCCTGAAGCAGCTGTGGCCAAGTGCGTCCTACAAGTTTGAGGGCTTGATCTGGATGGAGGAAACCAGTGCAGTGCTAAGGCAAGGCTCCTGCCCAGTCCCAGAGATGAAGATGGGCCCACTGGGAACTCACACCTCTGTTTGTCCTTCCACCCTCAGCCTAGGAAAGCTGAGCCTCATAGCTTCCGGGAGAAGGTTTTCCGGAAGAAACCTCCAGTCTGTGCAGTATGTAAGGTGACCATCGATGGGACAGGCGTTTCGTGCAGAGGTGAGGCGCTCTGTCCTGTGACTCTGAGACCCTCTACCCAGTACCACTGTGTTGCACAACTCCAGCAGGCCAACTCACACAATCTCAAATGTAATATGCTGCTCCTGGATTAGGCACAATGGCACCTAAGAGGCAGCTGCCTCCCCCTTCAGATGGCCCTGGCTCCCCATGACAGACACTCCCCACAACCCAGGAGACCCAGTATTCTCCACCATCTTCCCATCCTGACTTGTGACTGTAGTCTTCCTTCCCTCCCTTCGAATCCTCACCTCCACCCACCCTGGAACGTTACCCCTGGCCTGGGCAGTAGTACCCCACTGCCACACTCTTCCCTCAAAACCTAGCCCTGCTCCTCCGCCCTAGCCAGCCCAGTCCAGCTGGGATCCTGGAAGTCCCAGGATCTGGTTCCAGGGTCTGGGAGATGAGGGAAGGCCATTCCTTCCACTGTCCCACAGGCCCCTGCTAACCCCTCTCCTCCCCCTACCTCCCCTAGTCTGCAAGGTGGCGACGCACAGAAAATGTGAAGCAAAGGTGGGTATCTGATTCTACCTGATAGGGGGAGAGGGTCTGGAGTCCCTTCCTCCTCCCAAACAGGCTTCTCCAACCACACTGGCATCAACCCTCCACCTCCACCCCTCTCACTATTGGGGAACCCCTCCTGGGTGGGAGGGGTGCTGACTGGGCCCTTTAAGAACCACCCTACTCCGCCTTCTGGAGGGCTGGCCGGCCCAGGCGGGTGGACAGCGAGACAGCGTTTGTCTTGGTGCTGTGCCCAGGCTGCAGCTGGCGAGAGGATGGGGGTGGGGAAGAGGAGGAGAATGAGGAGGAGGAAGGGTGGGGTGGGTGGGGGGTGGGGGGGCAGGATTTCAGAGACTGGGCAGCCGGATGGGCTGTGCCTTCCCTCTGGGGAAGGGTCCTCAAAATGCCTGGGCAGGCCTTGTCCTGGGCCGTGGAAAAACTGGGCCTTTCCAGAAATAAGCTGTAAATAGCACCCACTGTCCACTGGGCACCCAAGACAGCCCTATCTCTGAGGAGGTTCCCTGGTCTTCCTGCAGGGCAGGGAAGGAGGGTCCCAAGGCCCTGGAGCTGGCTTGGGGGAGCTGTGTGCCCAGGGGCGGGGTCTCCCGGTGAAAGAGGCCAGTGTCCGTCCCTGGCCATGGCCTGCCTGCGTGCTCTATATATAACTCCTGCCCTGCAGCTGGATGAATGGGGGTCTGTGTGGGCTGGGGGCTGAGCGCCAAGAGCAACAAGTGGGGGGCCTGGGGGGTGGGGGACCAAGAGGCCAGAGGGGAGGTGCCCTTAAATAGCACAACCTCAGCTGGAGCCTGTGCCCATCCGCTGAAGGCCCCTCCACCTTCCTCCTGAAGCTGAGGGGCTACCCCATCCTCAAGCCCAGGAGAGCCCTTCACCAGGAGCTCAGTTCCTTACTCGGTCCCCTTCCAGGTGACTTCAGCCTGTCAGGCCTTGCCTCCCGCGGAGTTGGTGAGTGTGCTCTGGGAAGAGGTGGGGAGGGCAAGGAACCTGGCCATGGTGTCCAGAGGTCTGGTGGCTCCAGAGAGGGCCCCCAGGAGATGACCTTGAATGGAGTGCTGTGGGTATTGCTCATCCTACAAGGAAAGAAAAAACTGTCTAAGTCCTCTGCTGATCTTGTGCCCTTGGGCCTGCTGGGGGTAGGACTCCTCTCCCCTTGTTCAGTACAGCCTTCATCAGGACACTGACATTCCCTTCCACTGTCCCCAGGCCCACACTCGTCCTTGCCCCTGCTGTAACCACTCCCTTTTCCTCCCCCATCTCCCTCTAGCGGCGAAACACGGCCCCAGTCAGGCGCATAGAGCACCTGGTAAGGTGATGCTGGAGGAGGAGGGGGAAGCAGGTAGCTTTGGGAGTAAGGATCTAGATTTCCTGAAGACAAAAGTGCATGGCTCTGGAGTGGGCAGTCTAGAGTAGGGGGCACCCAAAGAGATGTCCAGACACTGTCTGTTATCCACCAGGGATCCACCAAATCTCTGAACCACTCAAAGCAGCGCAGCACTCTGCCCAGGTAAGTAAGGGTGCTGGGGTGGTCCCACGTGACCCCCTTTCCGCCGGCCCCACAGCTCAGCCCAGGGCACTGCCCCTCAACAAAGCTCCCCGGGACAGCCCCCCACCCCCAAAGCGGTATTCTCCCTCCGGACCGACCCACCCACCCTCAGGACCCACCAGGCTTCACCTGCTGCCCAACAGACAGCCTTCCCATCACACTAGCCACCTCCGGGTGCCCCGCCCCTGCGTTCATGCGTAGGCTCCCCCTCCCCAGGAGCTTCAGCCTGGATCCGCTCATGGAGCGGCGCTGGGACTTAGACCTCACCTACGTGACGGAGCGCATCTTGGCTGCCGCCTTCCCCGCCCGGCCCGATGAACAGCGGCACCGGGGCCACCTGCGCGAGCTGGCCCACGTGCTGCAATCCAAGCACCGGGACAAGTACCTGGTGAGGGGCGGGGCCATCAGGAGTCAGCCAATGAGAGGGGCGTGGGGTCCAGATGGGCGAGGCTGATCACTGACGTCACCCCCGGAGGCGAGGCCGCCAGTGGGCGGGACCAGAGTGGTGGGGGCGGGGGCGGGGGCGGGGGCGGGGGCGGGGGCGGGGGCGGGGGCGGGGGCGGGGGCGGGGCCCGCAGTGGCGCCTGGAACGGAGCAGCGAATCCAGGAACGTGGGCGACTTGGCTGTGACTAGCTAGGCCGGGCCTTAGCTACCTTCTTATTTTCTTTATTTATTTACTTTTTTTTTTTTGAGATGGGGTCTCACTTTGTTGCCCAGCAGGTGATCCGCCCGCCTCGGTCTCCCAAAGTGCTGGGGTTACAGGCGTGAGCCACTGCGCCAGGCCTGCACTTTGTTTTAGAGGAAGATTCTTACTTAGGATCTACCTCCACCTCGTGCCTCATTGCTGGAGGTCACTTCTGTCTAAAGCCCTCCCCCTTTATTTCAGCTCTTCAACCTTTCAGAGAAAAGGCATGACCTGACCCGCTTAAACCCCAAGGTATGAAGGAAATAGCCTGCCCAGTCATTAAACCAAGCCACCCCTACCCCAGAAGCCCCCAGCTTCCTCGTTATTAATAGTAGTAATTGGCATCTACTTCACTCTTAAGCACTTCCCCCCCTCTCGCATGACATATTACTGGAGACACCCCAAAACGTGATGCATCAGGTATCAGCCCATTGTATAGATAAGGAAAGTGCTGAGGTTATCATGGACAACCAGCAGATCCCCAACCTTGCCCCCAGACCCCTATGCCCTGTCCCCTTTCCACCCCGCCTGTCTCTCTCTGTTGGTGGACCCCAGCCCCAGTTGCACTCCTGCACTCTTCCCAGGTTCAAGACTTCGGCTGGCCTGAGCTGCATGCTCCACCCCTGGACAAGCTGTGCTCCATCTGCAAAGCCATGGAGACATGGCTCAGTGCTGACCCACAGCACGTGGTCGTACTGTACTGCAAGGTGGGCCAGGACCTCGGGTTCCCTGGTGCCTGGAGGCTCCAGGTCAGCCTGGAGCCCCCAGACCCTCATCCCTGTCTCTCTGTCTCTCAGGGAAGCAAGGGCAAGCTCGGGGTCATCGTTTCTGCCTACATGCACTACAGCAAGATCTCTGCAGGGTGAGGCTTCCAGCATCCGAGTAGCCCCTTCCCCAGTGGCCCTTTCTCCAGCTGGCCCTTTAGGAACCCATCTCCCCTGGAGTCCACCTCTTCATTGAGAGTCCTTTGCTGGCAAGTTAGCATTTCCACCTCCCTTTTATCACTAGTACTGCAACACAGTTTGCAGTAGATGGTCTGTAAAGTTTCCTGGGGCAGCCACAGACAGGGTGGTGTAAAACAGTGGAAATGGGCCAGGTGCCGTGGCTCACACCTGTAATCCCAGCACTTTGGAAGGCCGAGGTGGGCGGATCACCTGAGGTCAGGAGTTTGAGACCAGCTTGGCCAACATGATGAAACCCTGTCTCTACTAAAAATATAAAAATTAGCCGGGCGTGGTGGTGGTGAGTGCCTGTAATCCCAGCTACGCAGGAGGCTGAGGCAGGAGAATCGTTTGAACTCGGGAGGCAGAGGTTGCAGTGAGACCACATGGTGCCACTGCACTCCAACCTGGGCAACACAGCGAGACTCCATCTCAAAAAAAACGAAAAACAAAAAACGGTAGAAATATACTGTCTCACAGTTCTGGAGGCCAGAAGCCCCAAATCAAGCTGTCAGCAGGCCCTTGCTTCCTCTGAGACTCGAGATGGAATCCTTCCTTGTCTCATTCTACCTTCTGGTGGTGGCCGGCAAGCCTTGGCGTTCCTCGGTTTGCAGACACATCACTGTAATCTCTGCCTCTGTCATCACATGGTGTTCTCCCCGTGCATCTCTGTCTGTGTCTCTTCCTCTCTTCTTATAAGGACACCAATCATATTGGATTCAGGGTCCACCCTCCTTCAGTATGAGCTCATCTTAACTAATTATGTCTGCAATGGCCCTATTTCCAAATAAGGTCACATTCTGAGGGACATGTCTTTCGGGGGGATATAATTCAACTCGTGAGATGGTTTTGTTGCCCCATTTTACAGATGAAAAAACTAAAGTTCAGGGAATAATTGCCTGGGGCCCAAAAACTAGTAAAGTGACTGTACATGGTGCTTCTCATTCTCATTACCACCACTCTGGGCTTCCTCTAGACTCAGGGGATCATATCTCTCCTCCCTCCCCTGGGGCTCAGGGATGGGAGGCCAGGATGAAGACTAGTCCCTAATCCCCAACACTGGCCTTGCTGTCCCCAGGGCCGACCAGGCACTGGCTACTCTTACCATGAGGAAATTCTGCGAGGACAAGGTGGCCACAGAACTGCAGCCCTCCCAGCGTCGGTGAGCAGCCTGGGTGGGGATGGGCCAGAGGAGCAGCTCCCTTCATGGCTCCCAAGGCCAAGACTCTCGTATTCATGCAGCACACCTTCACTGAGTGTGCCAGGTGCTGTGCCAGGTGCTGAGAATTCAAAGTGGACAAAGCCCCTGCTCTCATGGAGCTTTCATGCTAGTAGGATGGAAGGCAGTAGACCTGGGAATAAATAGACGAGGAGGTCCATCATAAAGAGAACCTGAAGGACAGTCGGGGCCTGCCACTATAAAGTGAAGCAGAGCTCTGGGGAGCAGAGGCAGAGGGGAGCAAGAGGGATTGAGATTAGATGCAAGGAAGAACTTTCTGGTGACCTGGTAGACGGGAAGGAAGTGCTGAGGAGAAGGGCCAGCTTTCTAAGGGTGGATGGTTGAAATGATACAAGGTGACTTCCAGAAGAAAAGGCTTATGTTCTCCTCGACACGCCCTCTGCCAGATACATTAGCTACTTCAGTGGGCTGCTGTCCGGCTCCATCAGAATGAACAGCAGCCCTCTCTTCCTGCACTATGTGCTCGTCCCCACGCTGCCAGCTTTTGAACCCGGCACAGGTGAGTCTGCCTGAGATGTGCTCCCTAGGGAGGGCCACCTTCAGGCTCCTCCACTCAGCACCCCTCCGCACCTTCCCCTCTGCCCCTCCAGGCTTCCAGCCCTTCCTTAAAATCTACCAGTCCATGCAGCTCGTCTACACGTCTGGAGTCTAGTGAGTGCTCTATTCCCAGGCCCCTGACACTTCATGGCCAGGGCCCCGCTTGCTCCCTGCATTCTTGCTTCTCCAGCCTCCCCAGACACCTGGGCAGGGATCAGACTCTGGTCTCCTGGCTCCCCCTGACTGCATAGCCGCCTCTGCACGCAGGAGCCTCTGTTTCATCTCTGCCTTCTCCTCTCTCCCCACAGTCACATTGCAGGCCCTGGTCCCCAGCAGCTTTGCATCAGCCTGGAGCCAGCCCTCCTCCTCAAAGGCGATGTCATGGTGAGGGGGTCCTGGCAACAAGGAGAATCCCGGAGATGGGGCAGGGGTTGGTGGGTAGCCACACAGTCACCAATTTAAGACAGATTGGAGGGCGAGTAGAGAGATCGCCTTGAGATCGAGGCAGGGCAGAAGCTGTGACTAGGCAGTCCCCAGGGTGGAAGCACAGAAGAGGACATGAGGCCTGATTCCCAGCCTCCTGCCTTTCCCCCAGGTAACATGCTATCACAAGGTTGGCCGGGGCACAGACCGGACCCTGGTGTTCCGAGTCCAGTTTCACACCTGCACCATCCATGGACCACAGCTCACTTTCCCCAAGGACCAGCTGGACGAGGCCTGGACTGGTGAGTCTGAGACAAGTGGCCTGGGGCTGGAGCCCAGGTGGCAAGCAAGCAGGTGGCAGGCAGGCAGGAGAGTGTGGTATGGGCCAGGGGCCTGGCTCTTCACTGTCCACTCTCCGTAGATGAGAGGTTCCCCTTTCAAGCCTCCGTGGAGTTTGTCTTCTCCTCCAGCCCTGAGAAGATCAAAGGTAAGAGCAGGGACATGGGCTGGGGACTGAGGGCTGCCTCTCCTCTGCTCCCCAACACCCGAGTGGCCTTCCACAGGTAGCACTCCACGGAATGACCCCTCGGTCTCTGTCGACTACAACACCACTGAGCCGGCTGTGCGCTGGGACTCCTATGAGAACTTCAACCAGCACCACGAGGACAGTGTGGATGGTGCGCAGGGCAGCTTGCAGGGTGGGAGGTACAGGGTTGTGGCAGGGCCCTGGAGGGGTGGTGGCCAGGGAGAAGAACACTCCCTCCTCCCCAGGCAGAGCCCATTCTCAAGAGACACCCCCGGCCCAATGGCTATCTCCAGTGCCATCCCCTCTCATGAACTCTCTCTCTCCCTCCCTATTCCCTGCTTGCCCTCCCTCCCTGATCCTCTTCCCCACTCAGGCTCCCTGACCCACACCCGGGGTCCCCTGGATGGCAGTCCTTATGCCCAGGTGCAGCGGCCCCCCCGGCAGACCCCCCCGGCACCCTCTCCAGAGCCTCCACCACCCCCCATGCTCTCTGTCAGCAGCGACTCGGGCCATTCCTCCACGCTGACCACAGAGCCAGCTGCTGAGTCCCCTGGCCGGCCACCCCCTACGGCTGCTGAACGGCAGGAGTTGGATCGCCTCCTAGGAGGCTGCGGAATAGCCAGTGGGGGCCGGGGGGCTGGGCGAGAGACGGCCATCCTAGATGACGAAGAGCAGCCCACTGTGGGCGGAGGCCCCCACCTCGGAGTGTATCCAGGCCACAGGCCTGGCCTCAGCCGCCACTGCTCCTGCCGCCAGGGCTACCGGGAGTCCTGCGGGGTCCCCAATGGGGGCTACTACCGGCCAGAGGGAACGCTGGAGAGGAGGCGACTGGCCTATGGGGGCTATGAGGGATCCCCCCAGGGCTACGCTGAGGCCTCGATGGAGAAGAGGCGCCTCTGCCGATCGCTGTCAGAGGGGCCGTACCCCTGCCCACCTGAGATGGGGAAACCAGCCACTGGGGACTTTGGCTATCGCGCCCCAGCCTACCGGGAGGTGGTCATCCTGGAGGATCCCGGGCTGCCTGCCCTATACCCATGCCCAGCCTGCGAGGAAAAGCTGGCGCTGCCTACAGCAGCCTTGTATGGACTGCGGTTGGAGAGGGAAGCTGGAGAAGGGTGGGCAAGTGAGGCTGGCAAGCCTCTCCTGCACCCAGTGCGGCCTGGGCACCCGCTGCCTCTGCTCTTGCCTGCCTGTGGGCATCACCATGCCCCGATGCCTGACTACAGCTGCCTGAAGTCACCCAAGGCAGGCGAGGAAGGGCACGAAGGCTGCTCCTACACTATGTGCCCCGAAGGCAGGTATGGGCATCCAGGGTACCCTGCCCTGGTGACATACAGCTATGGAGGAGCAGTTCCCAGTTACTGCCCAGCGTATGGCCGCGTGCCTCATAGCTGTGGCTCTCCAGGAGAGGGCAGAGGGTATCCCAGCCCTGGTGCCCACTCCCCACGGGCTGGCTCCATTTCCCCGGGCAGCCCGCCCTATCCACAATCTAGGAAGCTGAGCTACGAGATCCCTACAGAAGAGGGAGGGAACAGGTACCCATTGCCTGGGCACCTGGCCTCAGCAGGACCCTTGGCATCTGCAGGTGAGGGGCACCAGAGTGCGGAATGCCCAGGGCAGAGGAGGTTCTGGAAGATGGTGGGAAAGTCAAGGGGGAACAGGGTGAGAAACAACTAAGCCAGACAGAAGAGCCCCATCCTGCTCACAGCCCACCTCTCCCCTTCACTGCAGAGTCGCTGGAGCCGGTGTCCTGGAGGGAGGGCCCCAGTGGGCACAGCACACTGCCTCGGTCTCCCCGAGATGCCCCAGGCAGTGCTTCGTCAGAGTTGTCTGGTCCCTCCACGCCCCTGCATACCAGCAGCCCAGTCCAGGGCAAGGAAAGGTATGCAGAGGGGCCGGGGACACTCGAGTGCTTTCTTATCCAAGCAGTTGATGAAGGCAGGTGGGGTGGGAGCAGCCACAATGGGGGCTCTGCTGACCATCTGCCCTTCCACCCTACAGCACTCGGCGACAGGACACCAGGTCCCCCACCTCAGCGCCCACTCAGAGACTGAGTTCTGGCGAGGCCTTGCCCCCTGTTTCCCAGGCAGGCACCGGAAAGGCCCCTGAGCTGCCGTCGGGAAGTGGGCCTGAGCCTCCGGCCCCTAGCCCCGTCTCTCCGACCTTTCCTCCCAGCTCGCCGAGTGACTGGCCTCAGGAAAGGAGTCCAGGGGGCCTCTCAGATGGCACCAGTCCTCGGAGCCCTGTGCCTACCACACTTCCTGGCCTCCGCCACGCCCCCTGGCAAGGGCCTCGAGGCCCCCCAGACAGCCCAGATGGGTCTCCCCTCACTCCTGTGCCTTCCCAGATGCCCTGGCTTGTGGCCAGCCCAGAGCCACCTCAGAGCTCACCCACACCTGCTTTCCCCCTGGCTGCCTCCTATGACACCAACGGCCTTACCCAGCCCCCACTTCCTGAGAAACGCCACCTGCCCGGGCCGGGGCAACAGCCAGGACCCTGGGGCCCAGAGCAGGCATCATCACCAGCCAGAGGCATCAGTCACCATGTCACCTTCGCACCTCTGCTCTCGGATAATGTCCCCCAACCCCCAGGTATAAAGGCCTTGAGGGGGTTGGGGTCACCTTGAGAGAACCCTTTTTCCTGGGATATAGCATGGATGGGGACCCGGGTACCCTGGGGTCTGAACCTACTCCCTCCCTGTCCTAGAGCCTCCTACCCAAGACAGCCAAAGCAATGTCAAGTTTGTCCAGGATACATCCAAGTTCTGGTACAAGCCACACCTGTCCCGTGACCAAGGTAAGAAGCCAGCCTGCCCCCACCCACCTCCATCCCACCCTCCCGGGTGTCTGTCTTGGTTTTAAGTCCCATCCTGTTGAAGCTCTTGGCTCTTCCTGTCTCAGCTGTGTTTACTCTTGGCCGAGCGTTTACCAGCAGGTGATTCTGGGCTTTGGGCCAAGGCGGTGAGATCCAACATGGTCAAAGCCCCTGTGAATCCTAGAGCCCTGTCCTCAGACTCCTACCCACCACCACAGCTGCCAGGGCAAAAGAGACCCATGGAGCTTGTCGGCGGAGGAGGGGGGCTGCATGGTGCTCAGTCCACCCCTGTGAAAACTTCTCCTCCCCACTGCCTGCTACCCTTCACCCTGCAGCCATTGCCCTGCTGAAGGACAAGGACCCTGGGGCCTTCCTGATCAGGGACAGTCATTCATTCCAAGGAGCTTATGGGCTGGCCCTCAAGGTGGCCACACCGCCACCCAGTGCCCAGCCCTGGAAAGGTACAGAACGCCCAAACCTGATTGGGGTGGGGACGAAGTTGGGGGGTGGTGTCAGAGGCAAGGTAACAGGGCGGGTGGGGGTGATGTGCGGGCCATGCCACTGTGGAGGGGAAAGGCAGGAAAAGACCTCAGCTACTTGGGAAAGAATCCCATTAGGGAAGAAGCTGGAACCTGGAATCCTAAAGCCACAATCTTCCCCTCTTCCTCTCAGGGGACCCCTTGGAACAGCTGGTCCGCCATTTCCTCATCGAGACTGGGCCCAAAGGGGTGAAGATCAAGGGCTGCCCCAGTGAGCCCTACTTTGGTGAGAAGCAGGAGCTGGGGGAAGGCTACGTTGGGTCGGTTTAGGGAGACGCCAAGGGATCTCAGGAGGGTGGAAGGGAAAGGCGGGGCACCCTGGGCACCTCAGGACTTTCCCACCTCCTCGCCCACAGGCAGCCTGTCCGCCTTGGTCTCCCAGCACTCCATCTCCCCCATCTCCCTGCCCTGCTGTCTGCACATTCCCAGCAAAGGTGGGTGTCTGGTCATCTGTCCTCCCCACCTCTCCCCACCCCCTGCAGCCAAAGCAGGATCCAGAGGTCTTGGCTCCCCGCCTTCCCTTGGGGAGGCAGAGGGAGTGCTCCAGCTTGGGGAACGCTCTGCCTTCTGAGCTTCTCTGTCGGTTCTCATTGCCCTCAGATCCTCTGGAAGAGACCCCAGAGGCTCCAGTGCCCACCAACATGAGCACAGCAGCAGACCTCCTGCGTCAGGGTGCTGGTAGAGCCTTCCCCTCTGCTCCCCTCCCTCTCCCTGGGCACCAAGGGGGCATTGTCGATACAGGGCATGGGGCACTGAAAGGCCTTGGGGTGGGTGAGCCCTGGTCAACCCATGAGGGCAGGGGAGCCCCATCCCGTTGGGGATGAGGAATTGGGTCCTCAGCCTAGGGTCTCAAAGTCTCATGAACAAGAAAGAGGATCATGGGGTGGTAGCAGGGAGAAACTTGTTAGAATGTAGATTCTCAGGCTTTTCTGCCTCGCTTCTGACTGTAGTTCCGGTAAAGTCGTGGAATCTGCCTTTTTAACAAGTCACCTATGTGATTGTAAAGCATGTGACAGCAGTAGCTGGGGAATGTGCAAGAGCTGGTGGGGGTGGCTAGAGGATGGGCACTCCCTCTGTGACCCACTCCCTGCCCCCATAGCCTGCAGCGTGCTCTACTTGACCTCAGTGGAGACAGAGTCACTGACAGGCCCCCAAGCCGTGGCCCGGGCCAGCTCTGCAGCTCTGAGCTGCAGCCCCCGCCCAACACCAGCAGTTGTCCACTTCAAGGTGTCCACCCAGGGCATTACACTGACGGACAACCAAAGGAAGTATGTGTACTCAGCCTTGTGAAACCCCATGCTTAAGGCCCCTAGGGGTCCCCATTTTTTAGTGTGACCTTCCCCACCCTCCTTGCAGGCTATTCTTTCGCCGCCATTATCCAGTGAACAGCATCACCTTCTCCAGCACTGACCCTCAAGACCGGAGGTAACCCTCCCTCCAAACCCTTTGCCTCAAACCCCCATGGTCCCACCAGGTCCCAGCCCCAGCCCCAGCTCCCAGCCCCAGCCCCAGCTCCCACCCGAGCCCCAGCCCCAGCCCCAGCTCCCAGCTCCAGCCCCAGCCCCAGCTCCCAGCCCCAGCACCAGCCCCCAGTCCCCCTTCAGCAGCTGTCCCCTGGAAGTGTGCATCTTCACACTTCTTCTCCTTCTGCAGATGGACCAACCCAGACGGGACCACCTCCAAGTAAGCCCCGCGAACTCAGCCTCTTCCCTCCAAGGGGCCAGGGCGCCGTCCTCTGGCATTTGATTCATCTCACCAAGGCCAGCTACATTTCCTTGTGGAAGGAATGTTAAGCCCCCTCCCCACCCTTTGTCCCCCTAGGATCTTTGGTTTCGTGGCCAAGAAGCCGGGAAGCCCCTGGGAGAATGTGTGTCACCTCTTTGCAGAGCTTGACCCAGATCAGCCTGCTGGCGCCATTGTTACCTTCATCACCAAAGTTCTACTGGGCCAGAGAAAATGAAGGAAGGCCACAAGCTCAGAGCCCACATCAACACTGCACCCCTCCCAGCACCCCACAGCCCTCACTTCCCCTGGCCTGGACCCAGGAGACCCAGGAGAAAGCACCCTCCCTTAGGAATGAGGAGTGGGCATCAGGCCTGGGACACTGCTCTCCTTCCCCGCCCCCAGCTGGCTAAGTGGATGGGCCCACGAGATGACCTTGCATGTGAGCAGATGGCAGAGATGGGTGTGTGAGGGGTGAGGAGGCATCAGCAGTTGAGCCCCAAAGGAGATCAGGCAGCCCCACCTGCAGGAGAATGTCAGCCTTCCAGGGGATCAGCCCCTGCCAGTTCCACCCAGCTGCAGGTCCCAGCACGGCAGGGATGGGAGAGGGGTGGGGAGCAAGTCACTGCCTCCTCTGAGCAGAGATTCAGAGTAGGATCACATGAATAGGGGAAAAAAAGAGAGTCTATTTTTGTCTAATAAAGAATTTCTATAAACTTTAGCCAAAATTGGAGTCAACCCTTATTCACAGGAAGGTCAAAGCCTCATCTCCCAGGGGACGTATCTGTGCTTCCTGGGGGCATCCCAGGGCCCAGGCCTACAGCCAGGCCCATAGAACATATGATTCCCATCCCTGGCCCAACATTGGTCCACATCACCCCACGAGCAAGCTGCCCTCGGCTGCCCCCGTCCGGCAGTCCTGTTCCTAGCCCTGTGGACTGGAAAGGCTCCTGGTTCCGGCCATACTGATAAATACGGAAACTCCATCTTTATTGGCTGTATAAACATCTCTGGTCTGTACATACATTTCATACATCATAGGGCGGGAAGCGAGGGCCAAAGGGAGGCCCAGCAGCACAACAGCTCACCCGCTTTCCCCACAGCCCTACCCGCTCTGTGCAAACCAAGGCCAACAGCTCCTGCTCCCTCTTCCTCCATGGAGAAGTCACTGTTATGGGGAGGGGGTCAGGGGTTGAGGGATTAGGAGATAGAGGGCTCAGTGGGGACGACACATGTAAGTGCTAGAATCAAACACTGAAGCGAAACAGGCAACTGGCACAAGCAGCAAGCTGAGGCATGGGACGGGGCAGGAAAAGGGGAGGGAGGGGCCATGCTGCCCCTCTGGGCTTCCTCGGCTAAGGCTCTGGGGTGTTGCCCTCACGGTGACAGGGAGACAGGCCCCAGAGCCTCAGCCCCAGTACCTGGGAGTTAGGGACATGGGTGGCACTGGTAAAGAAAGGATGGAAGGGGAAAAGGAGCGAAGGCCCTAGTGCCCTGTCACCTCACAGCCCCTCTCTCTTAAACATGCAACAGGCACCCACCCATCTGGGTCCAGGTATGGGGAGCCAGAGATGCAGATTCTCTGTGGTGCCTGAGCAGGCTGGGGTGGGGAGCCAGCTCTCAAGGGAAAGAATGGAGAGCCTAGAGGAGTCTTCCTGGGGCAGCAGCTAGTGAAAGGACAGAGATGACCAAAAAGAGGTCCCCTGGCCCTGCCAGGGGTATGACAGCAGCAACTGGTTCACACAACCAGGAAAGAAAACAAGAAAGAGGAATTCAAGGAGAAATACCATGGTGAGTAGGGGAGGGGGCTGTCTACTCCACCCTCTACAAAGCATCATGCCTAAATAGCAGCTGAGATAGGGTGCTCAGGCCTCTCCACCCACACAGGGCCAGTGAGGGAAAGGGGGATCCAGAAGACCACTGACCGAAGCGAGTGGGACCACCCACATACCAACACCATTCTTTGGGTCCATTCCTGTCCAACCAGGGACTCAGGCCCAGGGACTGACAACAGTGGCAGCACCAGGTCAGAAACATGGGCACAGAGAAGCGTGACGGGCCTGAGCCAGTGAGGGCAGAGTGACCACACTCCTCCAGGGGCCTGCTGGGTAAATGAATCCTCTGGGAAGTCAGGAACTGGGTGCCTGGCCCAGCAGAGGGTGAGCAGGGAAAAGAAGCAGGTCTGGAGGGGAGGCCCTAGCCACTCAAGGGGTGCAGATCTACTTTGACTTTCTCCCCGCAGCTCAGCATTCCAATGGTGGGGAAGAAGCCTCCAGAAGGAACAACAGCATCCTTTTTCCCAATGATCTTGCCATTCCGAGTGAAGAAAACCTGGGGAGGAGGTGGGGAGAGGAATGGAGCAAGCAGGCTGTGGCTTCTTCCCTGAGGATGCTGGAGCTCCACAGGCCTGAACCCCAATCACCCCAACTTGCAGCGGGGCTGGAGAGGGGCAGTTAAGGTGATATGGAAAGTGACCACCAGAGGGCATGCTGAGGCTGGAAAGCAGCCTCCCAAGACTGTCTCCCCATCTCAGCAGCCCCTGGAGCTTGGAACATCCCTTGGGCAGCGCCAGAGCTTCCCGTCTTTCCCACCCTGGTTGTGAGATCTACTCTCCACTAATACCCACCCTTAGCCCAGACCCAAGAACCCTGGTCCCACCCCAAACTCTCCCTACTCACCACCACCTTCCTGCCCTCATGCTCCGGCTCTATCTCTTCCCCATCCTCTTCCTCTTCCTCTTCCTCCTCTTCCTCTTCCCCTTCCTGATGCAGGTACATGACATTCCGCACGTTCCGGACAGCCCGGGCAGTCGGAGACAGGATCACTGTGTCACAGCTGTCATCACTGTCCCCTAGGAGACCAGGAAACCTGAGCTCCTGTGGTGCCTTTCCACCCTCTGCCCCAAGCAGCCTGGTTGGCCACCCCCACCCCACTTACCCTCACTGTCCAAAATGTAGTCCCGGGGGAACATGATTCCACAGCCCATGATGTCCCCTTTGTAACAGCGTGGCCCAAAGGGGTCCCCCACACCGCTGCCGTGGAAGATCTTCCCATCGTCTGTTGGAGGGAGGGGAGAGGACACACACTTGAGGAAAGAGAGCTGACAACACACCCCCAGAGCGGCCCCATGAAGCTGAACACTTCCCATCCCTCAGAAGAAGGGAAGGGTCAGGGCGGAAACAAAGATGGAGAGAAAGGCCGGGTGCGGTGGCTCACACCTGGAATCCCAGGACTTTGGGAGGCCAAGGTGGGTGGATCACCTGAAGTCGGGAGTTTGAGACCAGTATGGCCAGCATGGCGAAACATCTCTACTAAAAATACAAAAATTAGCCGGGCGTGGTGGCACCCGTCTGTAGTCCCACCTACTTGGGAGGCTGAGGTGGGAGGATCACTTGAGCCTGGGAGGCAGAGGTTGCAGTGAGCCAAGATCATGCCACTGCACTCCAGTCTAGGCAACAGAGTGAGACTCCGTCTCAAAAAAAAAAAAAAAAAAAAAAAAGACGGAGAGAGAGATGTAGGAAGGGGGCACCAAAAAAATAAAGAGATGTAGTATCAGCCAGGCACGGTGGCTCACGCCTGTAATCCCAGCATTTTGGGAGGCCAAGGCAGGGTGGATTACAAGGTCAGGAGATCGAGACCATCCTGGCTAAAACAGTGAAACTCCGTCTCTACTAAAAATACGAAAAATTAGCCGGGCGAGGTGGCGGGCACCTGTAGTCCCAGCTACTCAGGAGGCTGAGGCAGGAGAATGGCGTGAACCCAGGAGGCAGAGCTTGTAGTGAGCCAAGATCGCGCCACTGCACTCCAGCCTGGCGAGAGTGCAAGACTCTATCTCAAAAAAAAAAAAAAAAAGAGACGTAGTATCCATCTGCTCAAGAGGGTAAGGGGGAAACCCTTAGGAAAGGAGTCAGAGGACGGGGCCCTAGGGAAGGAATGAACATCCAGGGAGGGCAGGCAAGGGGAGGTGAGTCGGAGAACTCTGGGCTCAGTTTTCTTCTAAAGAAAGTCCTAAAGTCTTAAAGGAAACCAAGCAGCAAAAAATAAAAATAAATCAAGAAAATGAGGATCTGCAGGAAGGGCACAGAGGGGACCAGCTCAGAGGCCTGGAATGTCCCATCTGGGCCCAGATCTCCCTCTCCTGTCCTGCTCCCCCGGTTTCCAGAGCTGGGAGGAAAACACAGATGGGAGGAAGCACTAGCGATTTGGGAAGGGGAGGTCAGCCAGCAGCAGGGCAAAGAGCGAGGCCATTTGCGAGGGGCCATGAGAGCGAAAACTGGATAGCCCTATGCCTCCACATCTCCCACCATCCCACCTTTCCCAGGCAGCCCACTATTCACCTGCATGATAAGCCACAGACCCTCTGCTCCAGCCAGGGTGCCTGTTCTTGGGATAGTCCTGCATCCAGAAGAAAAAGAAGATCTATGGTCCCACGCATAAACAAGAAGACAGGAGAGAGTGGCGAGTGGCATCTGAACCTCTGGAACAGGCCACGACCCAGACAGTGCCAACCCCGCACACTCTCATACCCTGCAGGCACTGGGGCTTCAGGGGAACCAGGGAGGGTGAGGAAAGTATTAGTTAAGCTTTTAAGGCCAGAGCCATGGCATGTCCCACCCCTACCTCCCAGGCCTTAGTGTGTGGTGCAGTCATAGCCTGTCTCAGGTCCTTGGTCACATGGGGTGTGTACTCTTACACAGCTGACACATACAGCTGTGTTCCATCTCAGCTAACACCCTCCCTCCAAAGTCTGGGCTCCCCTGGTTTCTTCTAAGAGCTTCCTGGCACTGCCCCAACAGCCCCAGACCTGAGCAGCTCCATGGGCAAAAAAGCTCAGCCCTTGTGCCCACCTTCCGTGCCAGCCCCAGGGCAATGTAGCATTTCTCTCCAGGGTCCACGATCTCCACCTCGAAGTAGTGGCTGCGGGTGCTGAGTGGGTGCCGGGCCTGGGCCAGCCCCACATCCACGATGCTTTTGCCCTTCCCTAAGTACTCCAGCAGCTGTTGGGGAAGAGCCAGACGGAGGTCAGGGGACAGGCTGACATCTACCCTGGAAACCTGGACCCAAGACATTCTGGGTCCCACTTTCCCAGGTTTGACAAAAACTCCTAGCTAAAAGGGAAAGAATCCTAGAGATACAATGTGGCTCCAAAGTTCTAGGCCAGCATGGAAGAACAGGATGGGGTGGGAGGCAAAGGGGAGAGCATGAGCAGGGGGAGCCCCTTGCTGAATGCCCACCTCCCCGCGACGCTTTCTGGGAGGCCGGGGAAAGTGGCACAGCTAGGGGAGTGGCACACCAGGGGGCTCTAGATAACATCCTCATCCCGGTGAAGAACCCTGCAGCCTTTCCTGCTGGAAAAGGTCCACTCAGGGTCCCGAGCACAGGGGAAAGGAGAAGCAAGACTAGGCTGAGAGGAAACTTGATGACTTTCTCAGGGGGCCTAATGAGGACAGGGAGGATGCAGAAGTTAGGTGCCAACCCCAGATATTCAGAGGAAGGGGGTGAGTGCAGAAGCCAATTCTGTCTGGGATGGGCCTGACATAATTTCTCAAGGTCCTTGTTTTACTTGGCTGTGAACACAGCTGTTCTTAGCTGGATCAGGGAGGTGCTGAGGGGAGCCCAGGGACCCAGAACGCCCAGCTCTACTCCCTCATTTCATGTGAGGGAGGGGAGAGGTCAAAATGAAGACAGAGGCAGGCTTAGCTGTTCCCAGCCCCTCATTGCTCATTCAAGCTGGAGTAGGGGCAAGGAGGTAGGAGAGGGAGATGACTGATGGGTTCTTGGGGCTCTTCAGTCCCACAATGGTCCTGCCTGGGCACGATGGGGCGGCAACCCCCAATCTGGGAGGATTTATTTGTCAGTTGTCATGGTAATAGTGGGGCGATGACTCAACCCCATCCCCTCTTCCCCCCACCCTCAGCCTCACCTGGGATTCCTTAATCTCCTTTTAATTAGCCCAACTGCCCCTCAAGACTTTCTTCTACCCTCCTGCCCCTGCAGCCCTGAAGGAAACATGCTGCCTGGGGACCTCCTCCATGTCTCCCTGGCAAGCTTTGGGACGCTGGCCTCTCACCTCTCACAGATTCCTGCCTGAACAGGAAAGGAATTATGCCCACCTGCACCAGCACAGAAGCCTGTGTGTGTCTCCAGCAGAGGCTTATCCTGCATCCCCACTCCCAGCCTCAGATGGCCGGCTGCTTAGCTCAGGTGCTTAAAGTGGGGTGCTACTAACCCCTTCTGAGAGTAGGACTAGAGGGGCTTGGTGCCCTTCTCAGCCCTGGATCCCCAAAGCCCCACCACCTCAAGTCCATCCTTCCCTCCTCTCCAAAGATAACTGGGGATCATGAGGGGGAAAGCAGCATGCATAGGAGACCACCTAAGCCCATCCCCAAGGCCACACTGTTTGAATTCTGTTCATGGTGTATTTTCTGCTCAGCCTGGGTTCCTCCTTTGCCTCTCTCCCCAGCAAGCCAGGAGGGGTGTGGCTTGATCCACATTAACTAGTTTAGACTCCACCCAGGCAGAGCAGCCCCCAGCCTACCCTCTCCACCCAGCATTGCAGAACTGGGTGGGGGACCCCACAGCTGCCTTTGACCCATTCTATCCAATTGGCCTCGGTGTAGGAAACACAGTGTTCTCCATTTCCAGAGCCAAAAGACAGCCGATCCAGATCCTGATCCTTGGGAAATACCCGCCCAGCCCTTCCCTTTGCCTCAGCTCAGAAGAGGGTAACTGCTGCATTTCTGTCTCCGGATAGGGTGGAGGTGCTTTCTCACACTAAAAGCCAGGACGGACTACCCCAACATCAGTCTCTAAAACCCACTCTCCACCTGCCAACCACAGAGCACTTCAGACAGAATGCTGATGTCCTGGACAACTAGGTACCTGTGCAGTGTACAGGAGAGCCTTGTACAGTGTGCCCTCTTCAGAGAGGACAGCCCAGCCCTCACAGTGAAAGCCATCAGAAACCTCCTGATCCACTCTCCTGCTCCTGGACAAAGTTCCCCCGACCCCTCCTGAGCCTTCCCAGAGAACTCAGAGGGGTGGAAGTTGGGGGAATATTTGGCCTCCCTGACAGATTCTTTCTTGAATACATTCCTCTGCCTCCTTCGTCTACAGCTGTTAGGAACCTAGAGGAGGAGTTAAGGTTAACCCTTAGAGTCTGAACTGTTAGGATCTTGATGCTAGTGCCTCAATCTGTGCCTCAGAATCCAACACACCTGGGTTCAAATCCTAACTCCTATTACTTAACAGCTGCTAACCTCAGGCAAATGACATTCACCTCCTTAAGCCTTGGTTTCTTCAACAGTAAAATCAGGACAAAATTACCTGGATTTCCAAAAACAGGGGAAGACTTAATGAATGACCAGTACACATTGCTGCCTCTCCCTAAATCAGGAAATGGGGTTACACTGGAACTGCCAATCACAAACAAGGAAATGATCTTTCATCTTAGCCATTACTTTCAACTACAATGGTCCCTTAGGCCAACCAGGATGATGACCACTCCCCAGACAACTCTACCCTAAGTGTCCTCCTCTCAAACAATGTCCAATCAACAGAAATGTTTCTCTGCATTTTTGGTGGGGGAAGAGGAAGCCCTTTCTTTGGGTGTCCCCCCAATACATACACACCACCAAAGCCCCAAGAAGCCAAAGAGGTGACTCAGTGCCACAGAGTGGAGGCTGCAGACCAGATTGTGGACAGTCTCGTGCACTCCACACCCTCCCTCTACCAGTAGCACCTTCCCAGCCTCTTCTCCCCTGCTGGTATCCGCCCGCCTCCCTTTGCCAGCAGAGACCCTAATCCCTCTTGACAGGAGCAACAAAGGGCTCAGTGCCCTGAGGGCCCAGAAGCAACTGAAACAGGAACCAAGTACACACTCTCCACTGGCCAGCTCAGGCCCCAACACGGCCGCCCTCTGGGCTGGGTCTGGGGAGGACCCCTGGAAGGGTGGGGCCTTATTCACCACCCTGTGTGTACCAAAGCTGTTGCCCCTGTCACTAAGGTGTTGTCAGAGGAGCTGTGAACAGGACACAAACACAGAATGAGTCTAATCCCCTAGCTGTTACCTACCGCCCCCAGCTCCCCTCCACCACATTACCTCACTTTGTGAGGCCTAGGGGCAGGGATGAGGCAAGAGGCAACACTCCCACCCCTGAGCAAGTGCCCCAGCAACTCCTCAACCCCCTCAAAGCTCTGGGGAGGTGGACTCTTTAGGAGGGAAAACAGGCCACAAGAGGCAGGGGAAGAATTCCGCTCAAGAAAGACCCAGGTCGGGCCGGGCGCGGTGGCTCACGCCTGTAATCCCAGCACTTTGGGAGGCCGAGACGGGCGGATCACGAGGTCAGGAGATCGAGACCATCCTGGCTAACACGGTGAAACCCCGTCTCTACTAAAAAATACAAAAAACTAGCCGGGCGACGTGGCGGACGCCTGTAGTCCCAGCTACTCGGGAGGCTGAGGCAGGAGAATGGCGTAAACCCAGGAGGCGGGGCTTGCAGTGAGCTGAGATCCGGCCATTGCACTCCAGCCTGGGCGGCAGAGCGAGACTCCTGTCTCAAAAAAAAAAAAAAAAAAAAAAAGAAAGAGCCAAGTCTGTCTATATCCAAAGACTCAAATCTAACAAATGTTGAGGCCCAGTGCAGTGGCTTATGCCTCGAATCCCAGCAATTTGGGAGGTCAAGGTGGGAGGATCCCTTGAGCCTGGGAGGTGGAGGCTGAAGTGAGCCAGCACTCCAGTCTGGGTGACAGAGTGAGAGCCTGTCTTAAAAAAAAAAAAAAAAAAAAAAAAGGAAAGTTGGCATGACTGGAAGAAGGCACATGTCCCTCAGGAGGTTCATGCCCAAGTCAGCCCCAGAGGAACGGGTGCCCCAGGAGTAGTGCTCCCACCCTGCCACCTGGCCCAAGCTGGGGTGAGGGTCCGAGAGAAGGGCCCAATTCAACAGCTTATGTCTAAAAAAGAAAAAAAACTCCTAAATAAGTGGCCTGAGGGTGTTGGGGGGAGGGTGGGGAGGAAGGAAGGCTATTTATAAATGTCTACAGGATTCTGCATCAATTAGAAAAGATTGCCTGGGAGGAGCTGAGAGCAGAGTGGGGACAGGTCCAGGCAGAGAAAGGATGCCAGGAAAAAACTCTTGAGGAGAGGTCAGAGATGAGAGCTGGAACATCGCCCTGGCTCAGCCCCAAGTTTAACCCTAGATACTGTCAGAACGATGGTAGACTGAGGGAAAAAAGGAGACGTGAGAGTCACGGAGTGGGCATCTGAGGCCTCTTAGTTCTCGGTTGCTGCAGCCTGAGACCCTGATGCCAGAAGGGGGTGCAGAGTGTCAGAAGCAGCAGGAGGGCACACTTGCTGTCATTTTTTTCCTGAGTTCCACTCTACCAGGGGGAGGCCTGGCTCCTAATCCACTCCCACCCCCCACTGCTTCTGTTTTGTTATAAAAGACTGAGTTGAAAACAGCCTGAGTTGGGGTGGAAAGGCCAGAGGGTGGAGAAAAAGGCCAGGCCAGGAGCAAGGGGGTAGCAGAAGGACAATTCAAAGTGGGAGGGCTGAGCAGCCCACTAGAGGTCAGGGCCAGATCCTGGACTTGGCGTCCCTTCACTCCCAATGCAGCACAGTGTATTGAGGCCAATAGGAAGAATTTCCCTTTCTCAAGGTTCATGAATTCTCCAACAAAACTTAAAATCCAGGGAGGAAGAATTTCCCTTTCTCAAGCTCCACATGCTTCCCAACAAAGCTTAAAATCAATACTAAAGCAGGTATGAGGAAAAGATAAATGAAGCAAGCTTTGGAGGTGCAAGGATGCTCACTGAATCTTTATTGCCTCCATTCTAATCCTCTATCAAATGCAGGGATAAGACAACAGAGACTGACACTGATGCTTCCGCAAAAAAGATGGCTAAGAACCTTCTACCACATGTGTGGGACTTCTGACCACACCTGCCCCACAACACTTTGAATGAAAAGCCTGGGCCAGCTGAGCTGGGATCAAGCCAAGAGGGTGATCCAGGCATTTTGCCTCCAGATCAGCCCCCAGCCCCTCAAAGGCAGGTGTGCAGGGCTGTAGAAGACACCAGAAGCTGAAGGAACCAAAAAAGGCAAAGCAGAACTACTTGTTCCCAGGGTCAAACTACAAATCTGAGTTCCCCAAAGAGGAGGAAGTGAAGAAAAGGGAATACGTGCTAAAGAAAACACAGATCTGGCCAGGCGCAGTGGCTCAAGCCTGTAATTCCAGGACTTTGGGAGGCCGAGACGGGCGGATCATGAGGTCAGGAGATCGAGACCATCCTGGCTAATACGGTGAAACCCCGTCTCTACTAAAAAATACAAAAAACTAGCCGGGCGACGAGGCGGGCACCTGTAGTCCCAGCAACTTGGGAGGCTGAGGCAGGAGAATGGCGTAAAACTGGGAGGCGGACCTTGCAGTGAGCTGAGATCCGGCCACTGCACTCCAGCCTGTCGACAGAGCGAGACTCCGTCTCAAAAAAAAAAAAAAAAAAAAAAAAAAAACCACAGATCTGGACTCAAGATGTCAAGAGCCCAGGCTATCCTGCCGAACCCCACACAGACACTGTCCTGCTCCCCATTCCCAGCAATTCAGACATGACCATGTGCCCACAGGTGTTCTGCCCAGCCTCCTCCAACCCAGCCCCTCCCACCCTCCCACCCACTACTTACAGTCCCACAGACTCTGACATCATGTAGCCGGCCCCATTCGTCCTCGTAACTGTCCACCATCATGACGCTGTCGTCCTCACGGCCCAGCTCAGCGTTGAGGTGCAGCCGCACCTCCTCACCCAGGGAGTGCATGCCCACTGCTGGGAACAGTCCATCTGGGGACATGGGCATGATGGTAGAGCCCACCTGCAGCGGGGGGAAAGAGGGAGCTGCCGCCTGGCCTGCTTTTCCATAGCTCACCTAATTCTAACAAAGGTACTTTTAAGATGATGCAACCAATAATTATCGCACACACTGACAAATTAAAAAAAAAAAAAAGCAACCCAGAGGTGCAGAAAAGTTTACAAATGTGCTAAGTACTCCTGGCTAAGCAAGGTATCTACAGAGCTAGAAGACAAACACAAGTCTCCTGACTTGCTGCCAAATACTTTCAGTACGTGTTCTGGACAGGAGAGTGCCGAGGTGCAGATGCTAAGGCAGCAGGACCCCTTGGCCAAGGCCTGAGAAACCAATTTCCCAATGTGGGAGATGGAATTGGATAGAAGGGAGACAGCTGAGTGTCTCTCTCTTCTATTGGCTCCTATCCCATCTCCTCACCACGCATAGTCTGTCTATGAAGGGGATAGTGAAAGAGATGTGAAACAAGGAAAACAGGACACAGAAAGGATATATCCCCAAAAGCACTCAAGTCAAAACCCAAAGAGGACCTCCAGCTTACATGGCCAGGCCATAATCTTCCCCTCTTTTTTATCTGCTCAAAACCTTCCCCCAAATCACCTAATTCTGTTCCCCACAATTCCTGCTCATCCTCTGCTCCACTAACTTGCCTCTCTCTGCCTGCCATCTGGGCAATGTCCCAGCTTCCTCTGGCCATGGGAAGTATCTTCTCTTACACACAGGAGACTTCAGGAGAATCTGAGGCTGGACTGGAGGAGATGGGAACTCAGTGCAAGGGTCCCTGGGCAAGCCCCAGCCAGCAGACTCTTCCTAATCACTCCCCACAAATCCTTTGGCAGATTTCAGCCACATAAATCCCACCCACGATTTCCCACTCACCCGCTTCCCATTTTTGGTGAAGAAGATCTGGGCAGTCTGCACATCAAAAGACACAGGCTCAATGCCACAGCCAATCCGGTCCCCGGAGTTGCACTTTGACCCAAACTGGCGGCCCTTGGCTCGGCCATTGTACAGCCTGCAGACAGAGTAGTACAGACACAGGACCCGAGCCTGGCTTCCCAACTTCTCCCCAGCACTGACACCAGAGGCTTCATCCTCATCTTGCTGCTCCTGGTCACTCCATGATGGTACCCACTTATGTCCTGGCATGAGCATCACCCTCCTCTAGTCTGTAAGCCTTCAAGGGTAGCTGCCAGGCCACTTCCCTGTCCTGCCCAGAAAAGTCTATGAAACACCGAATGGGAAAAGCCAGGCCAACATAGTTCTTCAGATCTAAGATTCCCAAATTCATAGGAAAAGGGCCAGGTTGCACAAGAGGCAACTCACTTGCCATCATCAGCATGGTAGGCTACAGAGTCAGGCAACCAGCCAGGCTGGTGATCCAAGCTGTAGTACTGAGGGACCAGCCCCACAGCAATGGTGCCCCGGACTCCACTGTCCACAATAGACACCTGCAGAGAAGAGAGCAGGGCATAGTCAGCAGGGCTGGGAAATGGGATGAATTGCTGGGGGTGGGGGAAGGGGACTTAGAGATTAAAGGGGGCTGAGGCTCAAAGAGAAAAAGGACATGGGAATCAGGAAAAAAGATACTCAGATGCGGGAACTGGTGAGAGTGGGTGCCTATTGCACTTAGAAAATTACTCCCAAGCTTTGGAGAAAGATAGGACTCACGTCCCTGTATGGTGGGTTTGGGTTAGGGGACATGAGTCAAGGTCTGGGATATGGGTCACAGTCTACCTAGGTAAGGGGCAGGAGAGCAGAAGGGACAGGGTGACAGGTCTCCAGGGCACCTATCTCTCAAATGAGGGGCCATGCTATCCTGCACCTATTTCCCAGCCAACAGGACAGCCCTGATGGAAAATTAAAAGGCCCAGGTCATACATCTAGTAAAGGAGCTCCTTGGGGCTTAATGATCTCACCCCCGAGCTCATCCCCTGCTCTGCCCACCCACTGCCTTGATCACCTCAAAATAATTGCTGTCCTTGGTCAGGGGTCGAGAAGCCACGTAGCAGCCAACTTCACCAGAGTTTCCATGGTAACTGAAGGAGGAATGAGGGGGGAATTCCATTAACAGCCTAGCCCAAGAGTAGCGGGAGGGCCTCAGCATCTCCCACCCTTACCCTGCAAGGGCCAGCACACAGGAGAATCCATCAGGCCGCACTTCAGTACATCGGCAGACATCATAACCAGATACTTAAGGTCACCTCACCCTACTTCTCTCGCAGCCTCCAGCTGGAATCCAACCCATACCAGACCAGTGCAAGCCTGGTTTCTTCATTTCCAGGAGGAAAAGAACGTAGAGCCTCCTTTACTTGCCTAAGAGAGATCTCACAACCCTGTCTAACCTCAATCTCTCATGCTGCAGCTTCGGCCCTTTTCCTCTGGCTCTGTCCTCAGTGGAGCTGGAGAATGGCTGGTCTCTATCCTCTTTACCAAAGCCCTTCATCGATTGGAAGACAGTGATTCAGTTCCCATTCCTCAGCTTTCTTGCCTCTAGTTAAACAGTACTACTTTCTTCCCTCTTCAGTGGAACTTTGTGAGAGCATGGGCTCAGAAGGAGTCAGGGAAGGGGATCAAGCCAGAAAAGAGGGAGGAAACACACACACAAGCCAAGGGGCTGGAAATACAGGAGTTGGTGGACAGGGTACACTATAGAATGGCCCTTCCCCAAATAGGAAATCAACTGCCTTTGAAACAGCCAGTCTTTGCTAGACCCAATCCCTGAGACAGAAGCAGGAGACTCAGGTACCCCACTGGAGTCTTAACAAAGCACCTGCGAAGCTCCTGAGACCCCAGCAGCCTCCTGTGTCTGACCTGATCCCTTCCCCTACCCAGCTGGATCCCCTCCTTGCTGGATGAGGACAGAGCCACCCAGTGACAGAGGCAGAAGTGAGTGCAGGGTGAGGCAGCACACACTGCTTCACTCAGAAAGGCCTCTGGGCGGGTGGATCACTTGAGGTCAGGAGTTCGAGACTTGCCTGGTCAACATGGTGAAATCTTGTCTCTACAAAAATTACAAAAAATTAGCCATATGTGGTGGTGCACGCCTGTAATCCCAGCTACTTGGGAGGCTGAGGCAGGAGAATTGCTTGAACCCATGAGGCAGAGGTTGCAGTGAGCCAAGATCACGCCACTGCACTGCAGCCTGGGTGACAGAGTGAGACTCTGTCTTAAAAAAAAAAAAAAAAGAAAAGCCTCTGGAGTCAAGGGCATCCCCCTTTCCCCATGCACAGTCCCCTTCTCTGGAAAAAAAAAAAAAAAATCCCTTTCCTCTCTAAGATCTGGAACAGAGAAGAAAATGTGGAAGCATTCCCCTAAACTCACCTTAAAGTATCTCCATCTACAAGGATATGTTTGAACCTCTCCTGATATCGGAAAGCTCGGACCTCTCGAATCTCCCGGATCCGCCGGCGCCAATTCAGAAACCGGTAGTGCAGGTTGAGGTCATCCATCTTGTTCATGAGAACAAATCTGCCAAGGGGAGAAGGTGATTGAGGAGAAGGCAGGGCCCTGAGTAAAGCACCTCAGCCTGTGTGACCCAGAATGTAGAGAAGGCACTGGCCTTGAGGCTAGCTGCCCAGATTGACCTCAACAACACCCATCTTCTTCCTTCCATTCAACAAACATTTACCAAGCTCCTACTATGTGCGCTCTTCTCTGTGCTAGTGATGGAGCTGTAAACAAGATGGACAGGATTCCCATTCTCACAGGCTGGGAGATGGACATGACAGACAATAAACAGACATAATTGCAGGCAGCTGAGAAAAGAACAGGGTGATATGATAAAGAATCTGGAGGCAGTGGACAGAATGGACAGAGGCGGTCTCTCTGAGGAGGTGACATTTGAGTTTAAAAGGAGCTAGGCAAATGACAAGCCAGGCATATTCCAGGCAGGAAGAGCAGCCACAGGTCCTTGGGTGGAAGACAGCTGCCATGGTAGAAAAACAGAAAGAAGGCATGGACAGCTGGTGTGTAGGGAATATGAGGGAGAATGTACAAGATGAGAATAAGGCAGGAGTCAGATCAAGGCCTTACAGACAATAGTAAGGAGTTTGGATTTTATTTCAAGATGGAAACCTCTAGAGGGTTGTAAGCAAGGAAATGCCATGATTGGCCGGGTATGATGGCTCATGCCTGCAATCCCAGCACCTTGGGAGGCTGAGGCAGGAGGATCGCTTGAGGCCAGGACTTCCAGACCAGCCGGGGCAACATAGTGAGACCTCATCTCTACCAAAAATTAAAACAATGAGCCAGGTGTGGCGGTGTGCACTTGTAGAGTCCCAGCTACTAAGGAGACTGAGGATGGCTTGAGTCCGGTAGGTCAAGGCTGCAGTGAGTTCTGATTGTGCCACTACACTCCAGCATGGCTGACAGAGCAAGACCCTGTCTCAAAAAAGAAAAGAAAAAAAAACAAAAAACGCAATGATCCTGGGCCCAGTGGCTCAAGCCTGTGATCCCAGCACTTTGGGAGGCTGAGGTGGGTGGATCACGAGGTCAGGAGTTGAAGACCAGCCTGACCAGCATGGTGAAACCCCGTCTGTACTAAAAATACAAAAAAATTAGCCAGGCGTGGTGGTGCACGCCTGTAATCCCAGCTACTCAGAAGGCTGAGGTAAGAGAATCGCTTGAACCTGGGAGGTGGAGGTTGCAGTAAGCCGAGATCGTCCTACTGCACTGCAACCTCGGAGACAGGGTGAAACTCCATCTCAAAAAAAAAAAAGCCACGATCTTAATCAATTCCTAAAGATCATTCCAGCTGCTGGTTGGAGAACTGATCACAAGAGGATCAAGAACAGATGTGGGCAAACAATTCAGAGGTTGTTGCAGCAGTTCAGATGAGAAATGACATCCACTGAGTTGGTAGCAGCGCTGATGGATGGGAGTGGGATGATCCAGGTATTTAAACAACCTTCTACATATAAATGAATGAATGATTTTTCCTGGGAGTCAAAAGTGAGAAAGAGGTGAAGTACTCTTCTCTTCCCATTCCCCAAACCCTGGGACAGGGGTTTTCTTAAGGCCTGGCATTGCCTTGCACACGGTAGATGCTTAGTAAGCCTTAGCTGGGCTGAATTTGATCCCAATGCGCAAATTACGACTCTTATGCAGTAGCTACAACCCACCACGTGGCCCAGAAGAGTAGGCACCTGTGGGACAGACAGCCCTAAGATTCCACTCCCAGGCACTCAGCCAGGGCTCGACCCCAGGTAGATGCTGGTTGCCCAGACCGCATAGCCTTGGCACCGGCGAGTGGCGGCCCTACTGGGCCCCGTCTCCTCCCCGGGCACAGCTTGATCACTGAGATGAGACCCGGGAGCAGCGGGGCCCCAGCCTATCCGTGTGCCTACGCCCCGTGTCCCCAGGCCCTGCACTGGGCCGAGGGTGCGCCGACAGAGGAAGCCCAGTGACCACAGCGCAGGGCCCCGCCCCTGGCCCCGTAGCCCCCGCCCAGGACCCCCGCCTTCCGCTTCATGCTCCGGGGAGATACGAGGCCTACGGGACCCCGCCCCCGATCCCCGCCTACCGGGGCCGCCGCGTCCTCCTCATCCATAGGCCTCTCAGCTCCGCACACAAGCTCTTCGGCCGCCGCCGCCACACACATCCGGGTCCCCGCCTTTCCTTCACTCCTCGAGGCCCGCCCGGTCCCCCACCTAAGCCAATCAGTAACGGTCTCTAACGACGGGCATCTGCAGGAGCCAATCGGAGGGCGCAGGCAGGGTGTGGGGCGCGGCCCGGTGCCCTGGGTACCCAGCTCAGGGCCGGGTCTAGTCAACTCGGCTGTCGCTGGGGTGAGCGAAGGCGACGTGGCAGCGCGGACGCTGCTGGGTGCCTGGGCGCCGCTGAGGCGGACAGGGGGCGGCTCTTGAGCGGCACCGGGCGGGACGGGACGGGCAGAGAAGGTGGCCAAGCTCGCATAAACCTTGCGAGTATTACGAGTGTTATTTGAGCCCTCGTTCCGCGCCGGACTAAAAGCTTTACCGGAATGTCCATTTAATCCACGGTGCAGACTTATGAAATAAATCTTATTATCTCCTTTTTACGGATGGGCCAGAGGCTGGCCTCGATAGCCTGTGCGCTTAACTGTTACTGTATGCTGTATATCCTCCCGAGCTCCGTTTCATGGCACTGCTCGCTCATTATTGGCAAGAACATTCCATTCCAGGAGGAGAGAACTTGGGATGCAGAAGGCACAGTGGCACAAAGCGGCGTTCTGTGGAGGAACACAGGGATTTGGTAGGCTGAAGGAAAGTTAGACTGGGGTCAGAATGTGAAGGGAGGAAGACACGAATATTTATTGAACACCTAGTAAGGAGTGTCTACCTGCCATTCTGGGGGATTGGACTCCTAGATGAGGACTTCCTTGCTCCCTTCCCATCACCGTATCTCTCTTTTCTGGACGGAAAGATTCCCCTCCTCTGTAGCACCTCATTTATAACACCTTTTTTTTTTTTTTTTTTTTTTTGAGACGGAGTCTCACTCTGTCACCTAGGCTGGAGTGCAAGTGGCACGATCTCGGCTCACTGCAAGCTCCGCCTCCCAGGTTCACACCGTTCTCCTGCCTCACCCTCCCGAATAGCTGGGACTACAGGCCCACGCCACCACGCCCGGCTGATTTTTTTTATTTTTAGTAGAGACGGGGTTTCACCATGTTAGCCAGGATGGTCTCGATCTCCTGACCTCGTGAGCCGCCTGCCTCGGCCTCCCAAAGTGCTGGGATTACAGGCGTGAACCACCGCGCCCGGCCATTTATAACACTTATTACCGTCTTGCTTTCGTTATTGGAGTCACTTGTGTGTGTAGACCTGTCTCTATTAGACTGTGAGCTCCTTCAGACCCTGGACTATCCTATTCTCATTGCACTAGGTACTCTAACGTGTTGAGTGCAAGGAAAGCCATCAACTCGCATATCGTAAATAGTGCCCACTCGGCATAACGGAAATGGGTGATGGGAACAGATGAGATGGGAAACCGGGAAACCTGGATTAGAGCCCCAATTCTGTGTGACTAAAAGGTCAAGGTCTTGGTGTTCTCATCCCTAAACAAGAATTATTGAAGTGTGTGTTCTCTTAGCTCCCTTCCAGCCCCTGGATGACTCAGTTCTGAATAGCTACCCTTCCAACTCATCTCCACCTCCTTCTGATTCCCCCATTGCTTCTCCTCCGCTCCTCTTCTTGTGTTATGAAAATACCTCGACACTGAGCTCAGCTCTTCCCAGAGGCAGCAAGAGAGGAACAATCTTAGGAGGCTGCCAGAGTCATGTTCATCCCAGACCATGGCTCGTTCCAGAAACTAACTAGCTAGCTGGCTAGGGTCAGACATGGAGAGAAACGGCAGAAGGCGTTTCCAAACTTACTGATGGTTGGTGATTCCACTCGGGATTTCCTCACCTTCAAGTTCCAGGTGTGGTGCTGGCCTTTTTGGTGAATTATCCATCCACTGGCATGCTCAGGACCCAGTTGGTAATTTGTGCTTGGTGTCTACACGTATTTGAATAAACAACTTTATTGCCGTATAACCAACATACAATACACCATATATATTTAAGGTGTACAATTTATTCCTTTCCTTTTTTTGTTTTTTAATTAGAGCAAAGTCTCACTGTGTTGCCCAGGTTAGTCTCAAACTCCTGAGCTCAAACAACCATCCCACCTCAGCCTCCCAAAGTGCGAGGATTACAGGTACGAGCCACTGCACCTGGCCAAGGTATACAATTTGATAAGCTATGTATACACCTACGAAAATGAAAATCTTACCACACCCAAGATAGTGACCATATCATCATCATCCCTAAACATTTCCTCATGCTCCTTTATAATCCCTCTCTCTCACTCTTTCATCCCTACGAACCACTACTCTGCTTTTTGAAACTTTTTTTTTTTTTTTTTTTTTTTTTTTGAGACAGAGTCTCACTCTGTCGCCCAGACTGGAGAGCACTGGGGCAATCTCGGCTCACTACAAGCTCCACCTCCCAGATTGAGGGGATTCTCCTGCCTCAGCTTCCCAAGTAGCTGGGATTGTAGACGCCCACCACCACGCTTGGCTAATTTTTGTATTTTTAGTAGAGACGGGGTTTCACCATGTTGGCCAGGCTGGTCTCGAACTTCTGCCTCAGTCTCCCAAAGTGCTGGGATTACAGGCATGAGCCACCACGCCCAGCCCACTAACCTGCCTTTTGTCACTAGCTTAGTTAGCATTGCCTAGAATTTTATGCAAGTGGAATCATACAGTAAATGCTCTTTGAGGTGGGGTGTGTCTGGCTTCTTTTGTTCAGCGTAATTACCTTGAGAGATTCATCCATGTTGTTGTTTGTATTAATAGTTTTTATTTATTTATTTATTTGGGGCAGGGTCTTGCTCAGTTGCCCAGACTGGAGAGCAGTGGCATGATCAAGGCTTACTGCAACCTCAAACTCCTGGCCTCAAGCGATCCTCCCACTTTGGCCTCTCGATTGTTCCTTTTTATTGCTGAATAGTATGCTATTGTTTGAATATATTACAATTTATTTGTCCATTTGTTGATGGACGTTTGGATTTTTTCAGTTTTTGGCTATTACACATAAAGCTATGATGAATATTCATGTACAAGTCTTTGTATGGACATATTTCATCATCTTTTTTTTTTTTTTTATTGAGATGGAGTCTTGTCCTGTCACCCAGGCTGGAGTGCAGTAGCATGATCTTGGCTCACTGCAACCTCCACCACCCAGGTTCAAGCAATTCTCATGCCTCAGCCTCTCAAGTAGCTGGGACTACAGGCGTGTGCCACCACGCCTGGCTAATTTTTTTTTTGTTGTTTGTTTTTGTATTTTTTTTTTTTTTTTTTTTTTTTTTTTTTGAGACGGAGTCTCGCTCTCGCCCGGGCTGGAGTGCAGTGGCCGGATCTCAGCTCACTGCAAGCTCTGCCTCCCGGGTTTACGCCATTCTCCTGCCTCAGCCTCCTGAGTAGCTGGGACTACAGGCGTCCACCACCTCGCCCGGCTAGTTTTTTGCATTTTTTAGTAGAGACAGGGTTTCACCGTGTTAGCCAGGATGGTCTCGATCTCCTGACCTCGTGATCCTCCCGTCTCGGCCTGGGATTACAGGCTTGAGCCACCACACCCGGCCTGTTTTTGTATTTTTAGTAGAGACGGGGTTTCACTATATTGGCCAGGCTGGTCCAGAACTCCTGACCTCAGGTGATCTGCCCACCTCAGCCTCCCAAAGTGTGATTTTCTCTTAAGTAAATATCTAGGAGTGAATGACTCAGTCACATGGTAGATGTATGGTTCTTAATTTGTTAAAAAGCACCACACTGTTTTCAGAAGTGGTTGTATCATTTTACATTCCTATCAGCAGTGTGTGTGTTCTAGTTGTTCCACATCCTTGCCATCACTTGGTATGGTTATTCTTTTTACTTTTAGCCTTCCTAATAGGTATGTATCACAGTGTATAAGGGTTCCAATTTGTCTACATACTCACCAACACTTGTTATTATCTCTCTTTGATTATAGCCACTTAGTGTGAAGTGGTATCTCACTTCACTTTTGATTTGCATTTCCCTAATGACTAAGGAGGTTGAGCATCTTTTCACATGCTTATTTGTCATCCATGTATCTTCTCTGGTGAAGTGTCTGATTAAATCACTTGCTCATTTCAAAAAATTGTTTCTTATTACATTTTGAAAGTCTTTATATATTCTGGATTCAAATTCTTTATCAGTATGTGCTTTACAAATATTTTCTTCTAGTCTGCAGCTTGTCTTCTCATTTTTTTTTTAACAGAGTCACCCAGGCTGGGCATGGTGGCTCACACCTGTAATTCCAGTGCTTTGGGAGGCCAACACGGGGAGAGCTGCTCGAGCCTAGGAGTTCAAGACCAGCCCTGGCAACATAGTGAGACCCGGTCTCTACAGAAAATTTAAAAATTAGCCAGTGTGGTGGCACACACTTGTAATCCCAGCTTCTTGGGAGGCTAAGATGGCAAGAATACTTGAGCCCAGGAGGCAGAGGTTGCAATGAGCCATGGTTGTGCTGCCACTGCACTCCAGCCTGGGCAACAGAGTGAGACCCTGCCTCAAAAAAATTAAAAAATAAAAAAAGTTCTGCCGGGTGCAGTGGCTCACACCTGTAATCCCCGCACTTTGGGAGGCCAAGGTGGGCAGATCACCTGAGGTCGGGAGTTGGACACCAGCCTGACCAACATGGAGAAACCCCATCTCTACTAAAAATACAAAATTAGCCAGGCATGGTGGTGTATGCCTATAATCCCAGCTACTCGGGAGGCTGAGGCAGGAGAATCGCTTGAACCGGGCAGGCTGAGGTTGCGGTGAGCCGAGATTGCGCCATTGCACTCCAGCCTGGATAACAAGAGCGAAATTCCCTCTAAAAAAAAAAAAAAAAAAAAAAAAAAAGGGCCAGGCACTGTGGCTCATACCTGGAGGCCGAGGTGGGTGGATTGCTTGAGCTCAGGAGTTTGAGACCAGCCTGGGCAACATGGTGAAACCCCGTCTCTACTGAAATACAAAAAATTAGCCGGGCATGATGGCACACGCCTGCAATCTCAGCTTCTAGGGAGGTTGAGACAGGAGAATTGCTTGAACCTGGGAGGCAGAGGTTGCAGTGAGCCAAGATCGTGCCATTGCACTCCAGCCTGGGTGACAGAGGGAGACTCCGTCTCAAAAAACAAAACAAAACAAACAAAAAAAACAAGTTTTTGTTTGCATTTAAGTCTATAATTATATAATGTAGGGTCTCATTCTATTGCCCAGACTGGAGTGCAGTGTTGCAATCTCAGCTCACTGCAACCTCCACCTCCTGGGCTCAAGCAGTCCTCCCACCTCAGCCTCCTGAGTAGCTGGGACTACAGGCGGACACCACCACAGCTGGCTAATTTTTATATTTTTGGCAGAGACAGGGTTTCACCATGTTGTTCAGACCTGATCTTAAACTCCTGGGCTCAGTGATCCACTTGCCCCCACAACTGTTGGGATTATTGGTGTGAACCATAGTGCCTGGCTCCTCTATCTGTATGTTTTTGGTACTATAGCTTTATAATAAGTCTTGAAATCAGGTAATATAAGTCCTCCAACGTTGTATTTTGCATTTCCATATGTGATAATCAGCTTGCCAACTTCTATTGAAAAAGCCCCTGGCAGCCTGGCATGGTGGCTAACACCTGTAATCCCAGCACTTTGGGAGGCTGAGGCGGGCGGATCACCTGAGATTGGGAGTTCGAGAGCAGCCTGACCAACGTGGAGAAACCCCACCTCTACTAAAAATACTAAATTAGCCAGGCATGTTGGTGCATCAAGCCTGTAATCTCAGCTACTCGGGAGGCTGAGGCAGGAGAATCACTTGAACCTGGGAGGTGGAGGTTGCAGTGAGCCAAGATCATGCCATTGACCTCCAGCCTGGGCAACAAGAGGTAAACTTCCTCTCAAAAAAAAGAAGGCCCTGGGGATTTTAATTGGTATTACATTGAATCTATTGATCAATTTTGGAAGAATAGGCATTTTAACAATATATCTTTAACAGTATATCTTCTGATCCATTAACATGGTATATCTCTCCATTTATTTACATCTTTTTAAATTTTTCTCAGCAATATTTCATGGTTTTTAGAGTGCAGTTATTTGTCAGGTTTATCCTTAACTATTTCATATTTTTTACAATTTTGTTAATGTTATTTTGAAATTTCAATTTCCAGGCCAGGCGCGGTGGTTCAAGCCAGTGTAATCCCAGCACTTTGGGAGGCCGAGACGGGTGGATCACGAGGTCAGGAGATCGAGACCATCCTGGCTAACCTGGTGAAATCCCGTCTCTACTAAAAAATACAAAAAACTAGCCGGGCGAGGTGGCAGGCACCTGGGTCCCAGCTACTCGGGAGGCTGAGGCAGGAGAATGGCCTACACCCGGGAGGCGGAGCTTGCAGTGAGCTGAGATCCGGCCACTGCACTCCAGCCTGGGCGACAGAGCGAGATCTGTCTCAAAAAAAAAAAAAAAAAAAAAAAATTTCAGTTTCCAGTATATAAAAATTACTGCTAGTATAAAAAAGTACAATTGATTTCTGTATATTGACTTTCCATATACTCGATTTTGATGTGTGAAATTTAATTGCTATCTTCCTAAATGTACTCTGGCTGTTTAATATTCAATTATAGGCCCTCAGTTCAAAATTTTAGGAAAGGAAAAAAGTATTTACTGTACTTGATATTTTGTTCAGAGCCCAAGATACTTCTTCAACAGCTGTGCCAGAGATAGGCTCTAGGAGTGCATAGCTGGCCTGCCCAAAAGGATAAGACCCAGTCCTCAAACAGCCCCAGGTTGTTTTTGGAAAGAACCCAGACTTAGACTGGGGATATTCTCATAGCTCAGGAAGAGGAAAGAGAGGAAATATCTAGTCTTTTCATGACTTGCCAGAAATCTTTTATCTATTATTTTATTAACTTGTTTCTAACTTTTTTCTTTTTCAGTTTGTGCTGTTTATTATAAAAATATATTTCTTGTTTTTATTCCCTACCCCATCCCCAGCATAAGGCAATCATTCTTTTTATTTGCCTTAAAGCAATCTTTCTCTTGCCCTAGAAATTGCACACAGATTGAGTATTTAGAGAATTTAGCAAACAAGTCTGTATGTAACTTATCTACACCCTTGATGTTTTTCTACATTATGAAATTTTTTGTGGGGTTTGGGGGAGGGAAAGCATCAGGAAAAATAGTTAATGGATGCTGGGCATAATACCTAGATGATGGGATGCTCTGTGCCGCAAACCACCATGGCACACTTGTTTACCTATGTAACGAACCTGCACATCTTGCACATGCACCCCTGAACTTAAAAGTTGAAGAAAAAAGAAAAAGGAAAGTTTTTGTGTTTCAGTGAAAAGAGTTTTGAACTTGGAATCTAGTGGATTCTGTCATCTAGCTGTGTGGCCTTTGGCAAGATATTTAACTTCTTTGGATATGTCTTCTTATCTACAAAGTGGATATGGTAATGGAACATCATGAGAATTGTACAAAAAATAAATAAGCAGCCAGGCACAGTGGCTCACACCTGTAATCCCAGCACTTTGGGAGGCCAAAGTGGGCGGATGAGGAGTTCGAGACCAGCCTGACCAACATGGTGAAACCCCGTCTCTACTAAAAATACAAAAATTAGCCAGGTGTGGTGATGTGTACCTGTAATCCCAGCTACTCGGGAGGCTAAGGCAGGAAAATCTCTTGAATCCAGGAAGTAGAGGTTGCAGTGAGCCAAGATCATGCCACTGCACTCCAGCCTGGGCAACAGAGTGAGACTCTGTCTCAAAATAAATAAATAAATAAATAAATAAGCATTTAGTGAATTTGAGTTGAATCTGACTATATCTGCCTCCTCTTCAGATTGAAGAGCCCTCATCTGTTTGGTTAGCTCTGACAGGCTAGTTTCCCATCCTGCTGAAACACTGCCTTTCTCTGGATCTTTTCCAGTCCAGTGAGATCTTCCAAGGCACAGATTTCCAACTGTAAACAAAACAGCTTTGAAACAGGGTACCATCATTCATTCAACAAATACTGACTACCTTAGTATGAGCCAGAAACTGAGCTAGACACTTCATTCATTTATTATAGAAAAAATCATTGAGTGTCTGTATATGTATGTTATATGAATTATTGCTAACACTCCTAACAATCCTGTGTAAATACTGCTACCCCCATTTAACAGAGGGTAGATAGAGGATATGGCCCCTGTCCTAAAGGAGTTCATAAGCCAGCTAAAAGCTGCTGGAAATACAAGACAAACTACAAGAGATGTTAAGAAGGGACACACGATTGTTAGAGACATGTGTGCCCCCTCTGCCTGGAAGCCTTTCCCTTAATTCCTTCCCTCACAAATTCCTATTCCTCCAAGAGTCAACCAAAGCATTATCTCCTCTGTGAAGCCTTCTGTGTTTCTTCCAGGCAAGCTTAAGTCTCTCTCCTCTTGATCCCTCTTATCCTTATATAGTGTCTTTGTTGATTTACCTGTCTGTTTTCCTGATAGACTATGAGCTCCTTGGGATTAGGATAAACAGACTTACTCAATTTCACCCAGACCTTGATAATAAAAATCAAAGAACACATGGTTAGAGAAGAAGCAAAAGGTTAGAGGTGTGATCATGAGTAAAAGTTTCCAGGTGTGAATTCAAAGAGTATATTTGGTCAAGATGGAATCATTCTTGTAAGGTAATAATAGGATTACATAATTAGTGACTTTAAACCCAAGAATTTGGACTTGACACTGGAGTAAATAGGGAGCCATTGAAGTTTTCTGAGCAGAAGAGTTGTTTGCTGTATTTTCATTTCAGAAAGAATAGTTTGTGTTTAGAGCAGATAGTGTCTGAAAACTGGGTAGTCCATAGGAAATGATTGCCATGGCCCAGGTGAAAGACAATGAGAACCAAACCATCATGATGGTCTTAGAAATGAAAAAAACTGACTGGGCACAGGTGGCTTATGGCTGTAATCCCAGCACTTTGGGAGGCCAAGGCGGGCAGATTACCTGAAGTCAGGAGTTTGAGTCCAGCCTGGCCAACATAGCGGAACCCCGTTTCTACTAAAAATACAAAAATTAGCTAGGCATGGTGGCAGGCACCTGTGATCCCAGCTACTCGGGTGGCTGAGGCATGAGAATCGCTTAAACTCAGGAGGCAGATGTTGCAATGAGCTGAGATTGTGCCACTGCACTCTGGCCTGAGTGACAGAGCGAGACTCCATCTCAGGAAAAAAAAAAAAAAAAAAAAAAAAAAAAAAAAAAAGCTATTTATTTTAGAAGAATTTTAGATTCACAGCAAAGTTGTGAAGATGGCATGGAGAGTCCCCAAATGTCCCTCACTCAGTTTCTCACATTGATAACCTTCTATATGACAACAGTACATTGGTCAAAACTAAGAAAGCAACATTAGTTCATCACTATTAACTAAACTTCAGACTTTGTTTGCATTTGGTCATGTTTCTATTGATGTCCTCTTTCCGTTCTGGGGTCTAATCCAGGGTGCACGCTGCTTTAGTTGTCATCTCTCCCCAGTCTCCGCTAGTCTGAAATACTTTTGCAGTCTTTCTTGTTGTTGTTGTTTTATTCTTTCCAATTGTATTTTAGGTTCTAGGAGTACATGTGCTGGGTTGTTACATGGGCAAATTGTGTGTCACAGGGGTATAGATAACTTTGTCATCCAGGTCACGAGCATACTACTCAATAGGTCATTTTTCAATCTTCACCCTCCTTTCACCTCCACCCTCAAGTAGGCCTTGGTATCTATTATTCCTTTCTTTGTGTCCACATGCACTCAATGTTTAGCTATCACTTATAAGTGAGAAAATGCAGTATTTGATTTGATTTGATTTCCTTTTTGTTTTTTTTGTTTTTTTGAGATGGAGTCTTGCTCTGTTGCCCAGGCTGGAGTGCAGTGGCATGATCTGAGCTCATTGCAACCTTCGCCTTCTAGGTTCAAGCGATTCTTGTGCCTTAGCCTCCCGAGTAGCTGGGATTACAGGCAAGCACCACCATACCTGGCTAATTTTTGTATTCTTAGTAGAGACAGGGTTTCACCATGTTGGACAGGCTGGTCTCGAACTCCTGACCTCAGGTGATCCACCCGCCTTGCTCTCCCAAAGTGCTAGGATTACAGGGGTGAGTCACTGTGCCTGGCTGGTATTTGGTTTTCTGTTCCTGTGTTAATTCACTTAGGATTCCTTTGTTTTTGGTAACTTTGACAGTTGTGAGGATTACTGGCCAGGTATCCAGTAAAACATCCTCCAATCTGGATTTGCCTCATGTTTTTCTCACTATTAGATTAGAGTTATGGATTTTTGGAAAGAAATCTATAGAGGTAAAGTACTTCTCATCTCATCATATCAGGGGTACATGATATCAGCATGACATCACTGGTGAGGTTAACCCTGATCACTTGGTTAAGGTGGTGTTTGCCAGTTTTCTCTACTACAGAGTTAGCATTTTTTCTTTTCTGATCTCTATACATTGGAAGCAAGTCATTAAGGTCTAGCCCACTTGTTTTTTGTTTTTGTTTGTTTTTTCAGATGAAGTCTTGCTCTGTCACACAGGTTGGAGTGCAGTGGGGTGATCTTGGCTCACTGCAACATTCACCTCCTGGGTTCAAGCAATTCTCCTGCCTCAGCCTCCCCAGTAGCTGGGATTACAGGCGCACGCCACCATGCCCAGCTAATTTTTGTATTTTTTAGTAGAGATGGGGTTTCACCATGTTGACCAGGATGGTCTCAATCTCTTGACCTCATGAGCCACCCGCCTCAGCCTCCTAAAGTGCTAGGATTACAGGTGTGAGCCACCGCACCTGGCCTGTCTAGCCCACTTTCAAGGCAGGAGGGGGGTTAAGTTCCACATTCTGGAAGGCAGAGTATCTACATAAATTATTTGGAAATCTTCTAGAAGAAAGTTGTCTCTTCTCAATTTATTTATTTATTGACTCAAATATTTATTTATATCAGTGTTATAGATTGAGTTGTATCCTCCAAAAGAAGATATGTTGAGGTCCTAAACCCCCTATACCTCAGAATGTGACCTTATTTGGAAATAGGGTCTTTGTAGATTTAACCAAATTAGGATAAGGTCATGAGGGTGGACTCTAATTCAATATAACTTGTGTCCTTATAAAAAGGGGAAATTTGGGCCGGGCACGGTGGCTCACGCCTGTAATCGCAGCACGTTGGGAGGCCAAGGCGGGCGGATCGAGAGGTCAGGAGATGGGAGACCATCCTGGCTAACATGGTAAAACTCCATCTCTACTAAAAACACAAAAAATAAGCTGGGTATGGTGGCACGCGCCTGTAGTCCCAGCTACTCAGGAAGCTGAAGCAGGAGAATCGCTTGAACCTGGGAGGCGGAGGTTGCAGTAAGCCGAGGTCGTGCCACTGCACTCCAGCCTGGGCGACAGAGTGAGACTCCATCTCAAAAAGAAAGAAAAAAAGAAAACCCAAAAAGGGGAAATTTGGACAGACACAGAAGGAAGACACTGTGAAGACAGTCACGTGATGTCAGATACAGAGATTGAATTGACACAGCTGTAAGCCAAGAAACGCCAGAAATTGCCAGTCACCACTAGCAGCTGGGAAGAGGCAAGAAAGCTCATTCTTCCCTCAGTCTCAGCGAGAGCAGGGCCCTGCTGACACCTTGATTTTGGACTTCTAGCCTCCAGAACTCTGAGACAATGTATACCTGTCTTAGCCACCCAATTTATGGCTCTTGTTACGGTAGCCCTAGCAAACTAATACAATGAATATGCATTCATGTATCTTTATTTTATACCTTCAGTTATAATCCAATACTATGTAATCTATTTTGTTGCTCAAATTGTTTCAGCCTGTCATTGCGAGCTCTTTCAGGTTGGTTCCCTTGTCCCCTTGATATGCCCCCATCATTTTGTTTAGTGGGTACTTTCTTACTTTCTAGTACTGCAAGATGCTCTAAATCATCTATTTTCCCTGCCCCAGCCCCAGAATCAGCCAATTCTCCACATTCTTTCTTTTATTGGAGAATGGTATTCAGAAACCAAGATCTAGCTGTGAGATATGATACTGTTATTATAGTGTCATTGCTTCTAGGCCTTCTGGGGCAACGGAGTTAGGTAATACATGTATGTATACTAACCATGTGCATATAGGTATCTATAATCATTTCCGTATCTATTCATCTGACTATATACTAAGCTAAATACAAGTTCACACTGCTGTCTCCCATGCTAACCCAGTACCACAGAGTTCATTCTAGCCTTTCCCCCTTGTGGGTCTGTGACTTCTCCCTCTGACAGTGAGAAACCTGGCTCCCAACATTCATTACTTATTTGCTCAACCCCAATATATATGTAAAGCATTTTCTTTTGTTTGTTTGTTTGTTTGTAAGGCACTTTCAAAATTTTTAACCCATACATAGCCCAATGAGAAATAGATGTAACAGTTACAGTACAGTGTTTCTGTAGAGTGCATCCTTCTTTTTGTTTTTAGCCTTTGAGAGTTTCCAGTGAAAACACTGTTTTCCAAAGTTACTTAGGTCAGCTCCTTTTCTTCTCACCCTCCTCAGTGTGTGTGTCATAGGTGTGTAATATAATTAGATTAATTTGTCACAGTCTGCATTCTAGCCCAGAATACCCTGGCATCCTGGCTGATTTTCTCAGTTGTTTATCGTATGTTGGATAAACAGATATTAGCACTAAGCTCTCTGGGAGCACAATTCCTACTTATGTCCGTATCTCCCAGTTACATCTGCATAAATAGGTGCCCTATGAATCCATTGAATGACTGAATATACTTTTATTAATTTAATTATAAAAAAAAAAAAAAGCAAGATGCAGATCCTTAGTTGCTCCTTTTTGTTCACTAATGATTCCCAACTCTCAACCATCTGGCTGGCTCCAGCCCAGTCTAGAAAAGTCCTGTTCCCTTTCCAGCTCTGCTTCCTCTGATGTACCGAGACACTGGGGACCCAGGTGGAGCACACATGTGCGCACACACATCAACACACATATACTGTTTTGCTCCCCCGTCCTTTTACCTTTACAACCGTTACACAAAGACGTGCTTTCCTCCTTGGGATGCCTTCACCATCCCCTCTCTTCATCCCTATACATCTCTTCTCCCAAACTCTCTTGTAAAGCCCTATTCCCTGGGAATTCCTGTTTGATTTACCCTGGAGGCAGTTTTCCCTCTCCTGACACCACTCTGGGCCTCTCAGACTATTGGCCTTTACCTGAGAGCAGGGAGAGGATGAAGAAAAGAGAGAGGAGGCGCTGAAGGGGTGAGAGGGCCGAGAGAGTCCCTGGAGTAGGCTGGGATGGCGCAGAGGTCCAGGAGGATGGCTGAGCCTCCAAAAGAGTTGCAGTGTCTCCATCACCTCTCTGTCACTCCCCCAGGACTGCCTTTGCTCCCACCAAAAACACCAATATTTCTTGGTGTCTATTCTAAACTCCTTCCATGGGCTGGAAGCTGGAGTTCCAGAGATAAAAAAGGTATGGGGGGCCAGGCGCAGTGGCTCACGCCTATAATCCCAGCACTTTGGGAGGCCAAGGCGGGCGGATCACAAGGTCAGGAGATCGAGACCATCCTGGCTAACACGGTGAAACCCCGTCTCTACTAAAAATACAAAAAAATTAGCCAGGCATGGTTGCGGGCGCCTATAGTCCCAGCCACTCAGGAGGCTGAGGCAGGAGAATGGCGTGAACCCAGGAGGCGGAGCTTGCAGTGAGCTGAGATCCGGCCACTGCACTCCAGCCTGGGTGACAGAGCGAGACACCATCTCAAAAAAAAAAACAAAAAAAAGGTGTGAGGGCCCTATTCTCAAAACACCCACAATCTAACTGGAAAAATGACACAGGAAAAGAGGAGCAAAAATATAAAATATAAAAATATAAAAATATAAAAAATATAAAATATAAAATGCTATATATATAAAATAGCAACACAATAATGTGGGTGAATTACAAGGAAGGCTAGGTGTCAACTGGTCAAGCAGGTGAGGAAGAGGTGTCAGAATTTGGTTAGTGATGAGCTAGGTGTGGTGTCTCATGCCTGTAATCCCAGTACTTTGGGAGGCTGAGGTGGGAGGATCACTTGAGTCTAGGAGCTCAAGCTCCTATATTGTCCAGCCTGGACAAGATAATAATAAGATCCTGTCTATATTTAAAAAAAAATTTTTTTTGAGGCGGAGTTTTGCTCTTGTTGCCCAGGCTGGAGTACAATGGTGTGATCTTGGCTCACTGCAACCTCCGCCTCCTGGGTTCAAGCGATTCTCCTTCCTCAGCCTCCCAAGTAGCTGGAATTACAGGCATGTGCCATCATGCCCGGCTAATTTTTTTGTATTTTTAGTAGAGATGAGGTTTCACCATGTTGGTTTCACCAGGCTGGTTTCGAATTCCTGACCTCAGGTGATCTGCCCACCTTAGCCTCCCAAAACGTTGGGATTTCAGGCGTGAGCCACCGTGCATGGCCCAAAAAATTAAAACATTAGCCAGATGTGGCGGTGCATGACTGTGGTCCCAACTACTCTGGAGGCTGAAGTGAAAGGATCACTTGAGCCCCTGAGGTTGAGGCCGCAGTGAGCTGTGACTGAGCCACTGCACTCCAGCCTGGGTGACAGAGTGAGACCCTGTTTCAAAAAAAATAAAAAGAATGTGGCTAGTGATGAGGGGAGTAAAGGGAGGGTCCTTGTAAGCTGAAAGCTTGGAGTTCAGGGGAAGAAATGATCTCTGAGCAGCTATGCCTCATCCTCACTTCCCCTTATCCCATGTCAATCCCCAAGATGAGAAACCACCAGGGATTCTGGGGCAGGTGATTCAGTCAGCTAACTGAAGCAGAGTGTGTTTCAGGGTCATTGTCCATGGGGCCCTGAATGTCAGGCGGAGCACAGGTTCTGTGGTCGGGGAGGACATCAAGGAACAACACATACCCACTGGGGCCTGTGGGGTCAGGGGGCAAGGGGAGGGACAGCATCAGGTCAGATAGCTGAGGCATGTGGGGCTGAATACATAACTATGTGGCCGGGCGCGGCGGCTCACACCTGTAGTCCCAGCATTGTAGGAGGCCGGGGTGGGCAGATCATGAGATCAGGAGTTGGAGACCAGCATGACCAACATGGTGAAACCTCATCTCTACTAAAAACACAAAAATTAGCCGGGCACGGTGGCACGTGGCTGTAATCCCAGCTACTCAGGAGGCTGAGGCAGGAGAATCGCTTGAACCCAGGAGGCAGAAGTTGCAGTGAGCCAAGTTTGTGCCATGGCACTCCAGCCTGGACAACAGAGCTAGACACCGTCTCAAAAAAAAAAAAACGAAAAACAAAAAACATAAATACGTAAGTGACGGGTTGATGGGTGCAGCAAACCATTGCGGCACACGTTTACCTACGTAACAAACCTGCACGTTCTGCACATACATCCCGGAACTTAAAGTAAAATTTAAAAAATAAGAAATACAAAGTAAAAGGCCCCCGAAGTCCTTGAGGAGAAGAGAATTATGGGGATCAGGAGCACGTTTCAGCAGGACTAGTTTGGATGGTATGTGTGGGAGAGATGGCAGAAAACAGGTGCTGCAGGTCAGCCGAGGTTTACACAGTAGTTCCCATCAAGCCCACATCAGCCTTAGGCCATGTTTTGATGTGGTCATTGAACTTCCTCTCTGGGACTTTCTGTCTGTGGACTGTGCCACTGCTTCTTGTTTCAAATTTAAAGCTGAATATGGTCCAGGCAGGCCCCTTCCTTTACCCCTTGTTCTCAAAAGGAAGTCAGCACTTGGGGCACCATGAATTTAGAGGGACATGTTGAGTGTGAGAGACACAGCATGAGCGACCAGAAGACCAGTGTATAATGTAGACGAGGAGGACGAAGTTCCAGCAAAGTTTATTTATGGAAAAGCTTAAGTGATAGCCCAAGCTATTTAGCCTTTCCTCAGCCTGGAAGAAACTTCTCAGCAAACCCTTCTCATACAAAGGCCAGACAGAATCCCAGGGTTTTGTACCTTGGCCCACACTCTTGGTCTGAGTGCTAAACACATGCTTCAGATTTCTGCCCTGCGTACTAAGGCAGAGGGCATCCCAATGGCAGGAAGGCAGAGTTTAAGGGGCTCAATCTGCAAAGAGACTGGTTAGACCCTCAGCACTGATGGCCATACAACTGGGCATCATGCTAGAGGGAGGGGGAAACAGGGAAGTGTAATGCTGGGGTGCTGGGTGGAACTGGACTGTGCAATCGGGCTTAGAATCTAGAAACTAACAGAGCTCGGCAGGTGGGAGAATCTGAGGAGGCGGTGGTCGCAGTGTGGGAAGGTGGGGCTGGAAATTGAGGAGGATTGAGGAGGGAGTGGTGGATGTTAGAAGGTGGCGAAGTGTTGGGCTTTTTCTGAAAGATAACCTACAAAGGAGGAGCACAGATTTTTTTTTTTTTTTTGAGACAGGGTCTCACTCTGGTTGGCATGCAGTGGCATGATCTCGTCTCACCCCTCCTGCCTTAGCCTCCTAGGTATCTGGGACTAAGGCATGCACCACCACACCTGGCTGATATTTTGTATTTTTAGTAGAGATGGGGTTTGGTCATGTTGCCAGGCTGGTCTGGAACTCCTGGGCTCAAGTGATCCTCCCGCCTTGGCCTCCCAGAGTGCTGGGATTACAGGCATGAGCCACCGTGACAAACATCTTTAAAGAGCCACATCAAGCTGGGTGAAGTGGCTCACGCCTGGGCAACATGTCGAAACCCCATCTCTAGCCGGGCGCGGTGGCTCAAGCCTGTAATCCCAGCACTTTGGGAGGCCGAGACGGGCGGATCACGAGGTCAGGAGATCAAGACCATCCTGCCTAACACGGTGAAACCCCGTCTCTACTAAAAATACAAAAAAAAACTAGCCGGGCGAGGTGGTGGGCACCTGTAGTCCCAGCTACTCCGGAGGCTGAGGCAGGAGAATGGCGTAAACCCGGGAGGCGGAGCTTGCAGTGAGCTGAGATCCGGCCACTGCACTCCAGTCCGGGCCACAGAGCAAGACTCCGTCTCAAAAAAAAAAAAAAAAAAAAAGAAACCCCATCTCTAGTAAAAATACAATTAGCCAGGTGTGGTGGTGTGTGCCTGTATTCCCAGATACCTGGGAGGCTAAGGTGGATGTTGTGAGCCCAGGAGGTCAAGGTTACAGTGCGCCGTGATGGAGTCACTGCACTCCAGCCTGGGAAATAAAATAAGACCCTGCCTCAAAAAAAAAAAAGTCTAGAACCAGACCAGAAATACCATTTGACCCAGCGATCCCATTACTGGGTATATACCCAAAGGAATATAAATGATTCTATTATAAAAATACATGCACATGTATGTTTATTGCAGCACTATTCACAATAGCAAAGACATGGAACCAACCCAAATACATGGAATACTATGCAGCCATAAAAAGGAATGAGATCATGTCCTCTGCAGGGACATGGATGAAGCTGGAAGCCATTATCCTCAGCAAACTAACACAGGAACAGAAAACCAAACACCACATATTCTCACTCATAAGTGGGGGCTGAAAACAATGAGAACACATGGACACAAGGAGGGGAACAACACACACTGGGGCCTGGGGGGGTGGGGTGGCGAGGGGAGAGAAAGCATCAGGTCAAATAGTTAAGGCATGTGGGGCTTAATACGTAGGTGTTGGGTTGATGGGCAGCAAACCACATGGCACACATTTACCTATGTAACAAACCTGCACATTCTGCACATGTATCCCAGAACTTAAAATTAAATTAAATTAAAATTTAAAAAAGAGCCACACTGGGATCCTGCAAGAGCACAGCCATCTCTTTCCCCTTCCCAACTTCCCACAGGCTTTCTATCTTATTCAGGAGCACCAACCCGAAGTCCAGGAGAAAGACCCTAAGACCGTAGCCAGAACCATGTGTAGGACAAAATAAATAGTGATAAAGGGGGTGGGGCAGGACCCCAGTACCCTGGAACCCGTCTCTGACCAGCCTTGGTTCCAGGGAGCCTGGTCAGAACTTGGGGCAGGGGGTTGAAGAGCCTTGGTGGAAGGGGTGCTTTCTCTTACCCCCTTCCCAGTTTTGCCCTTCCTCTCCTCTGCCCTGGTCTAATTCTCCCATCAGCAGTAGCTTCTCCCATCAGCTGCCCCACAACCCTCTCCTCCCTGCCTCTCCAGTCTGCATCAGTATCTCAGGGCAACAGGAAAACACCATTCTCCAAACACAGGTCCTAGGGTCCCAGGGTAATGTGGGGAAGGGGGCGGTGCTGACAATGAGGTCCGTATTATTTCGTATTTACCTAAAAGTTCAAGAAATCCTTGCTGACATTCTTGCTTGGGGCCCAGCATTTAAACTTAGTCACTGCCCAGAGCCCTTGTTTTAGGAAAGAATGAGATGGTCCCTGTTGCATAACCCAGAACTGGGTGGGTGTGGGTTGCCGAAGGAAACAGTCCCTCTTCCTCTCTCTTGTGAGGCCTGACTAGGAGTGCCTGGGATGGGCGGGACACTGCCTAGGGAAGGTGGGTGGGGAGCGGTGGAAGCCGACCCTTGCAGCGAAGGCAGACAAGTAGGCAGGCAAAGATGCTCAGAGTAGTCCCTTTCCCGAAGCCCCCTGGGCACAAGACAGTCTGATGAATCCAGAAAACCCCATGGATGACTGGGAGGGAAGGAGACGGATTCCGGGAGAGGAGAGGAATGGAGGAGCGAGCTTACCTGAAAGATGGGGATGGGAAGGGGGGTGGGGTCTGCTCTCTGGCCACTGTCCCCAAGATCATCCAGAATACGAGTACCTCTATTTCTGTCCCTCTCTAGTTTCAACCGGCCAATTTTCCCCCTTTCCCTGCCTCCCAGCCAGTTCTCACCCCGCACACAGCCCTCTCTAATTCTTCCAGACTCCGCATGCGCCCACCACAATGCTAGGGTCTCCTACTGTTCATTCAAGGTGTATCCCTCCCTGCCTCCCGGCCCTTCCCCCTGTTGGCTTACCCCAGTCTGGCTCCCCTCGGGCCCCTTTTCTCAGTAGTCACATCTCAGGGGTGCTTTCTCTTACCCCTTTCCCAATTTTGCCCTTCCTCTCCTCTGCCCTGGTCTACTTCTCCCATCAGCAGAATTTCCCAAGACCCTGTTGTCCACCCTCTCCATCTTTTCTCTGTCCCTCCACATTTGCCCACTCCTCTCGTGATCCACACATACAATCTCTTCTCAGTTCCCTTTCAGCCCCCATCTTCTCACTCCCCACCGGGTCCCTACATGCCCCTCGTCTTCCTACAGATACACACTAAATGGATTGCACTCCAGTCCTCCCCTTCTTCCGCTCCTCCCCACCCTCCAGTCCCTCCAGCCAGCTGTACAGCTCCCAAATTCCGGGCCGAGATTCCCGGGAACAAAGCAAGAAAAATCAGAAAAATTTGGGAAGTAAACAGAAACTGGAAAGGGAGGGGAAAGAGGAGTGGGGAGGACCCAGGTTGGGGGGGCCCTCCCCAGTCCCACCCAGTTTAGGGAATGCCCCTGCCCTCTCCCCCACCCCCCCTTCACCTGGCTCTTAAAGGGCCCGGCCCCTGGCCGGCGGCTACTTAAGACAGAGGGGCGGCGGCGGGCAGCAGCTGCGCTGCGACTGCTCTGGAAGGAGAGGACGGGGCACAAACCCTGACCATGACCCCCCACAGGCTGCTGCCGCCGCTGCTGCTGCTAGCTCTGCTGCTCGCTGCCAGCCCAGGAGGCGCCTTGGCGCGGTGCCCGGGCTGCGGGCAAGGGGTGCAAGCGGGTTGTCCAGGGGGCTGCGTGGAGGAAGAGGATGGGGGGTCGCCAGCGCAGGGCTGCGCGGAAGCTGAGGGCTGTCTCAGGAGGGAGGGGCAGGAGTGCGGGGTCTACACCCCTAACTGCGCCCTAGGACTGCAGTGCCATCCGCCCGAGGACGACGAGGCGCCTTTGCGGGCGCTGCTGCTCGGCCGAGGCCGCTGCCTTCCGGCCCGCGCGCCCGCGGGTGAGTCCGCGCCCCGCCCCTGCCCCGCCCACGTGAGACCCGCGTCCTCCAGGCAGGGTCCTGGGGAGACGATAGTGGATGGCCCTGCAAGCCTTTGAGCCCTGACCCTTGACGCTTCCGACTTTGGGGGGCACATTTGTGTGGGGGAGAAGGGGCAAGTGCAGGAAGCTGGGGTGCGGCCAGGGGACCTGGGGATACAGCAGAAGGTGTCTGCGCTCTTGGTCTTTTTTTTTTTTTTTTTTGCTCCGTTTATTTTCCCTTGATGTAGTGTGTGTGCAAGTGGGAACTTGGGGACGGCAGGGGGAGAAATGGAGGGTTTTAGGGCCATCCCATGTGCTCCAGCAGGCCCAGCTCCTACAACCCTAGACGGCAAGCTGGGTAAAGGACACAAATGTTCTCAGCTTCCACTTTGAGAAAGAGGGAAGGGAACCCCAGACTTCGAAATTCTGCACACACTGAGAAATGGCTCGTTTCCTCCTAAAACCGGTGTTCGAAGCACCTAAACAGGAGGGGTCTAGAACCGAAGAGGTCCAAATCCAAAGTTGTATTAGACTTGAGTAGGGACTGAGGGCAGGCTAGGGCGTAGGGTGGGGGAGAGGGGAGAAAGAGTAGGGGAAAGAGGGAATCTGCCAAATCAGGGTTATGATTTAAACCTGCTCAGAACTGTTCACCCATCCTACCCTACCCTGCTCCAGGGAGGAGAGCAGAAGCTGAGTCACTGGGTGGGTGGGACAGAAGTGAATCAGCACTGAAAACATGGGGGGCAGCAGGGAGATGGGGAGGACAGGAAATGCAAACTGCGCATCCCAGAGGCTCTGGGTTCCTTCCTCGGGAGGGGATGGAGAATTCACTTGGAGTTTCTTTCAGTCCCAAATGCCCGAGTGCAGGCTTCTGGGGGTCCTCCTAGAAGGTGGTCTGGGTGGATGAGAGAAGGCAGTTTGGAACTACATGGTTGGGTGCTAAATGTAGGGAATGAAGGACAAGGTCTGGGGAGGGGCCGGCATCCTGAGGAAGATGGATCAGACTCAGGGTTGCAGGGGAAATGTCTCCTGGGTTGTGAGTGGGAGTTGGGAGCTTGTCTTTGGGCACAGAGGGAGAGACAGGATCCCTTCAGGGGTTCTGATATCTTATTAGATATTAGGCAAATTCCAAGCAGTACATGCTCCCCTTTCTGCCTTTTCCTATCCCTGACTTATTTCCTCACCCCTTCCCAGTCCTGAGCTCTCCCCGGACCCTCCGGAAACTTTCTCCAGAGCCAGGAGCAACCTGCAGATTGGAAGCCCCTCATTCCCTGCACCTTCTTAATCTGCCCTCAGCCTATCTTGGTTAAGGGTTGAATCCGTGTGCCCCTGGGACCACTAGGGTTGAGCTGGCCTGGATCACAGGGTATCAGAAGGGAGAGGTTCCCACTGCAGTGCCCCAGAAGTAACCACATCTCAGGCCTGGGAGGGGTGGGTTGAGTCACAGCAAGGTCACAGCAGGGACACACATTCCATTTGGGTCCCTGTTGGCCCCCCTCCTACATCCGTTGCTCTCTGCCCCAGCTCCCTGGCTTCGTGCGCCCCCTTCTGGCCTCTGGTGGAACAGCCAGGTCTTTTCACCCAAAGCCCAAAGCCCCGAATAGTCCTTTGCATTTGTTCTCCATTTTTCATTTATTTTATTATTTATTGTAATTCATTAATTTATTTTTAATTAATTAATTTTTAAAACATATTTATTTATTTATTTTGAGACAGTCTCACTCTGTTGCCCAGGTTGGGGTGCAGTGGTCCAGTGTCTCACTGAAACCTCCGCTCCTCCAGGTTCAAGCCATTCTCCTGTCTCAGCCTCCGGAGTAGCTGGGACTACAGGCGCCTGCCACCACGCCAGGCTAATTTTTGTATTTTTAGTAGAGACGGAGTTTCACCATATTGGCCAGATGGTCTCTATCTCCTGACCTCAAGTGATCTGCCCACCTTGGCCTCCCAAAGTGCTAGGATGACAGGCACGAGCCACCGAGCCCAGCCAATAATTTATTTATTTTTGAGACAGGGTCTCACTCTGTTGTCCAGGCTGGAGTGCAGTAGCACAATCATGGCTCACTGCAGTCTTGACTTCTGGGGCTCAAGCAGTCCTCCTGCCTCAGCCTCTAATGTAGCTGGGACTACAGGTGCATGCCACCACACCTTGGTAATTTAAAAAAATTTTTTGTAGAGATGAGGTTCTCATTATGTTGGCCAGGCTGGTCTCAAACTCCTGGGCTCAAGCAATCCAATCCTCCCACCTCTGCATCTCAAAGTGCTGGGATAACAGGCGTGAGCCATTGCACCCATCCTCATTTTCCATTTTTGCTTTCCAAAATGCATCTCCCTTATAAGCCTTAGGCTCACTATGGGAAATACTTGGGAATATTGTCAGGAAAAGTAATGTAACTATTTGTCAGAGAAAGAAACTAGGGCCAGCATCATGCAACTATGGGGCATAAGGCCCTCCCTTCCTTACTTAAGCAGGTGATGTGGGCAAGGCCCTTCTCCACATGGCTCTGGCTGATTTCTGGCCTCTCCTTCTCCTATTCCTCCTGCAGTTGCAGAGGAGAATCCTAAGGAGAGTAAACTCCAAGCAGGCACTGGCCGCCCACAGGATGTGAACCGCAGAAACCAACAGAGGAATCCAGGCACCTCTACCACACCCTCCCAGACCAATTCTGCAGGTGTCCAAGACACTGAGATGGTGCGTTTGGAGCTGGTAGGCAGCAGGAGGGGTGGGAAGCCTTGGAGACTTCCATCTGAGACTGCTCCCTTGGGCTTGGAGACGGCTCCATTGTCGGTCCTGGGTGCTTACCTGGTGGGCCAGAAGGTTGGAACGGGGAACTGGGCTGGAGCAGTTCTAAGCTGCCTGCTCTCCCTCCCCCAGGGCCCATGCCGTAGACATCTGGACTCAGTGCTGCAGCAACTCCAGACTGAGATCTACCGAGGGGCTCAAACGCTCTACGTGCCCAATTGTGACCATCGAGGCTTCTACCGGAAGCGGCAGGTGAGGCTGTTTTTCCTCTCCCCCTGCTCCAGTAGACAGCTCCTGCCAGGGAGTGGGGACGGTGGGGCTTGCAAAGCTGCATAAATAAGACACTGCCCCATCTTTAAGGATCTTCCAACTTCAGGAGAACATAGAGAATAATATAATTTATTATACAAACTTAGAGAATAATCAACCACACACTGTGGGAGAAAACCTACTGAAGGAATGGCCTAACTCAGTGGCTCTCAAACTTGAGGCATCAGAATCCTCCGGAGGGCTTATGCCACACAGATGGCTGAGCCCCACCGGCAGCCTTCCTGATTCAGGAGGTGTGGGGTGGGGCCTGACAATATGCATTTCTAACGTGTTCCCTGGTGATCCAGATTTGGGAACGCCACTTTGAAAACTACTGTTCCAGGCTAGCAGAATGCACACAATTTATTGGTTGAAGAGGGGAAACTAAAGAGAGGGAACCCTGGGCCGGGCATGGTGGCTCACGCCTGTAATCCCAGCACTTTGGGAGGCCAAGGCGGGTGGATCACGAGGTCAGGAGTTGAAGACCAGCATGAACAACATGGTGAAACCCGTCTTTATCAAAAATTACAAAAATTAGCCGGGCCGTGGTGCTGCACACCTGTAATCCCAGCTACTCAGGAGGCTGAGGCAGGAGAATTGCTTGAACCTGAGAGGTGGAGGCTGCAGTGAGTGGAGATCATGCCATTGTACTCCAGCCAGGGCAACAGAGCGAAACTCTATCTCAAAAAAAAAGAGAGAGAGAAAGAGAGGGAACCCAGTGACACTTGCTGTCCCAAGGGGACCCTCAGGTGTTTTTGCATCCTCAGACTCAGACATCCCCTCTCATTCTCCTGCTGGAAGCCTCTGGCCTCACCCCTGACCTGTGTGCCTCTCTCTCTAGTGCCGCTCCTCCCAGGGGCAGCGCCGAGGTCCCTGTTGGTGTGTGGATCGTATGGGCAAGTCCCTGCCAGGGTCTCCAGATGGCAATGGAAGCTCCTCCTGCCCCGCTGGGAGTAGCGGCTAAAGCTGGGGAATAGAGGGGCTGCAGGGCCACTGGAAGGAACATGGAGCTGTCATCACTCAACAAAAAACCCAAGGCCCACGATCCACCTTCAGGCCCTGCCCCATGGGCCCCCACACCCCTGGGCCTTTACACATGCGGTTGGAAAGAGTGTTGGTGTTGGCTGGGGTGTCAATAAAGCTGTGCTTGGGGTCGCTGGCTTGTGTCTCTGTGTCTACCTCTCACAATTCTGGAGCCCCTGGCCCTCTCTTTACCCCACTACAGTTCACTCACAGCATTTCTTCTTTCCTGTGGATACCTTTAGTCCTTCCTGTGACAGCCAGGCAGAAGCTTCAAGCCATGAAGCCTCACAGAGCTGCCCACCAGGAGTTGGGAGTGGGAAGGGGAGACACTGAGATCATGCCCTTAATCTGAAGTTGTGACCTTGTTTCTAACATTGATCTTTGGACATAAGAGGAGGGGAAGGATTAATAGTTAATCCCAGCAGGAACCCAGCAAAGAGGAACTCTCAAAGCACGTACCCTTCTGTTACTTCCTACTAAAAAAAGAAGGAAATTATTACTAATATATGAGCTCATCCCATGGCCCTGAACCATGTGATTTTACCTGGACTACCTCATTTTGAGCTTACAATAACCTTGTGATATAGGGATTTTTGCCCCTATTTTTCAGAGGAGGACACTGTGGCTTGAAATTTGGGGTCACTTGCCTGAAATTATATAGCTGGTAAATATCGGAGGGAGGTTTGCATCCGGTTCTTCCGTATGTGACAACACCTGGTATTCCTTAGGTGCTTAATATGTGTTTGTTTAGCCTCCTTTCTGCCTACATGCTCACCCAAGCAGGTGTCAGGAAGTGCAGATGTTCAGGGGCCCTGGCACTCAGCCTTTCCTGGAGGGGCCCCAGCTCCATGAGTAGCATGGTGCTAACCCCATCAGAATATTACCACATGCATCAGTCACACACCTTGTGGTGAAAGGGAACTGAACACACTGATACATGAAGACATTTCTGACTCCTCCCTGACCTTCAGCCTGCTGGGAGAGACTGAAGGCCAGCCATGCTAGGGGACAAGCTTCTGAGAGGCAAAGTTCCCCTCCCCGCGACGTACCCAGCCACTATTCCTGTGTGTGTGTAGCGGGGGTGGATAGCACCCTTGGAGCTGGGCATCTGGATGGTGGTTGGGGTGTTAGGGGGATGTGGCCATCCCTGGAACAGACAGCAGAGTGAGGCCTGAATCTGAGAAGCTCTGCCCTCCGGATCAGATAACCTATCACACTCCCAGAGGCCCCCTCCTCCTGAAAGGACTTTAGTCTTTGGAGCTGTCACCTGAGCTGAGTGGGACAAGAGTTCTGCGGGGCAGGCCACGCTGCAAAGGAAGGAGGGAACACAGGCAAAGGCTGCCTGCTGCCCACTGGAAACCACTCCATGGAGCCAGGCGGGGCCCGTCTGCGTCTGCAGAGGACAGAAGGGCCGGGAGGGGAGCGGGAACACCAACCCTGCAGAGATGGTGAGCCGGCCTTGCCCTCAGGGGGCGCAGAAGGCACCAGCGGGTGGTGGGGCAGGAGGGGAGACGTGCCTTATGGAGAGAAGGCTCCAACTGCCTGATGTCAATCCTTCCTGCTGTCCAGAGAGGCCAAGGAAGGCAGACCCTGGCCTCAGCCCTGAGCCACCCAGCTGGGAGATGGAACGGAAAGAGCTATGTCAGTGCTGTGGCCTGGCCTTATCTTTTTGACTCTTTAGCCCCAGAGGGTGAATGGAGTAGCTTCCCATTCCGAGTGCCCTGTTCCCAGTAATGTCACCAGGCCCCCTGCTTGCCTATGGCCGCCTCACCACTGGCAACAGCAACTTTCCCTTCTAGTAGCCCCACCCATGATACTAGATATTGACTGGTTGGGGTGAGGGCGGCTGCTGAGCACACAAAGCATTTCCTGAACACAGGATGCCTCTGGGTCTGCAGAACCCCAACTCCTCCTGTTGACTGTGCCTTTGATCACTCCTCCCAGGAAACACTGAGACGCACAGGGCCCCGGACTTGGTGAAATGGACCCGACACATGGAGGTGAGGGACGTCAGAGGTCAAGTGGACAGATCCTTGGTCGCAGGGCAGGAGTGAGGCTTGGTGATAAAGATGACTTGTTTTGGTTTTCGTTTTTTGAGTCAGTCTTGCTCTGTCGCTCAGGCTGGAGTGCATCAGCACAATCTCGGCTCACTGCAACCTCTGCCTCCCAGGTTCAAGTGAGTAGCTGGGACTACAGATGAGTGCCACCAGGTGTGGCTAAATTTTTTTTTTTTTTGTATATTTGGTAGAGACGGGGTTTCACCATATTGGCCAGGCTGGTCTTGAACTCCTGACCTCAAGTGATCCATCTGCCTTGGCCTCCCAAATTGCTGGGATTACAGGCATGAGCCACGGTGCCCAGCCTGATGACTTGTTCCTGGTGCAAAGATCAGGTTAGAATTAAGGGTAAAGATGTAGGGGTTTGAAGCACAGGTCCCGAGGGTCATTGAAAGTCAGCCAGTAGATAGTCTTCCTGCTAGTGTGGCTGGAGGACAGGGGTGAGGACTGACAATCAGAGGTGACCAGGCTGGAATTCAGACCCAGGGAGGGGAAGCCTCACTCCTGCTGTCACTCCCTGATCCTCACTGCTGCCCCGGGAAGCCAGAAGGAGATCAACTCTGGGCAGGAATCATGGCTTGTTCATCTTTTTACCACAGCACTTAGCATTGTGGGGTCCTACCCCACCAGCAGACCCATCACCACCCCACCAATGCCTGCCCTTCCCCCCACAGGCCTGCCACTGCTGACCGCTGATCCCCCATCCCTGCAGACCCCCCAGGTTTTGTTGTTTTTTTTTTTTTAAAGCACTATGCCTGGCATAGGTAGAAACTCAGTGAATGTCTGGTAAATGAAAGGATGGCTGACTGGAGGGACAGTGGGCTCTGCCCTGGCTTTGTCCCATAGGCTGTGAAGGCACAATTGCTGGAGCAAGCGCAGGGACAACTGAGGGAGCTGCTGGATCGGGCCATGTGGGAGGCTATACAATCCTACCCATCTCAAGACAAACCTCCGCCCCTGCCTCCCCCAGATTCCTTGAGTAGGTGAGTCTGGGGAGCAGCTGCGCAGGCTCCTCTGTAGCAATGATCATGAGCTATCACCTGATGTGCCCTTGCCAGCCTTGGCAGGACTGTGACTCCAGCCCTCCCTCTTCCCCACTTATCTTGTCTTCCTAACACTGGCCTCTACCTACGGGGCCTCGCTCTGCCCTGGCCCTGACCTTCCACCCGGTCCTGCCCTCTGGCCCTAGCCCTGGCCTTTCCCTACCACTCCCCTTGGCTCCCAAGTGTTGACCTTCTGCATCGCCCTGCCTTCTGCCCACTGACTTTTTCCTGACCCTGAACAAACATCTCAATTCAGGACCCAGGAGCCATCCCTGGGGAAACAGAAAGTTTTCATCATCTGCAAGTCCCTGCTTGAGTAAGTTGGGTGATGACAAGTAATGGGAGGAAAAGAAAGGGCTTTGGCTGGGGGTCACGGTACCTCATTTCTCATCCCCAGGCTCTAGGTGGTTTGTGGGGAGGACTTGGAAAGGGTTTCTAAGGTGCAGGTCCCCTATTTGCCCTGGGCGTGGCTGTGGAAGAAAGGCCTTTAGCTGGAAGTTCTGGATCGCTAGGCCCCATGCCTCATGTGTACAGTGTCTGAGCTAGTTCACACCACCCTGAGGACCCTCCCATACTGACCTTCAGGCCCCTGTCCCTCCAGTGAGCTGATGGAGGTGCAGCATTTCCGCACCATCTACCACATGTTCATCGCTGGCCTGTGTGTCTTCATCATCAGCACCCTGGCCATCGACTTCATTGATGAGGGCAGGTAGGTCCCCTTCCCACCTGGGACAGGCACACCTATCTGATCAGACCCTCTGGGTCCTCAGTGCCCCACCTGCCCTTGGGGCAAGCGGACACAGGTCCCCTCTTTGGTTATTGGACATGTACCAACTTTGCTCCCAACAACCTTCCCACCTGAAACACTCTCTAGGATCCCTTCCTTCCCCAGCCTTGGTTGGCCCTTGGTCTGTCCTCCCAGGGCCAGTCACTCTCAAATGCTTCTCAATGACATCTTGCCCCGAGGCAGAAGTGTGTGTATGCACAATGCACACCCATACACACTCCTTTCCCAGTCAGTTCTATTCAAGTAACCTCCATTGAGCACCTCCCGAGTACCAGTCCTAGTGTTCAGAGAAATGAGGGGGCAGACCCCACTCCTGTCTGTGAGGCACTCCCAGTCTTGTGGGGAAGACAGACATGTACCCAAGTGCCTGGGTGGGTCATTTCCCCCACAGAGCACCCCACCCAACTGTGAGGATGAGCTTCAGAGAGCTGTATAACTTGGGGGTCTGTATTTCAGGACTCCCACTATTCCCTGACCAAACTGAGGGTTGGGGCTGCTTTTTCTTGTGGCCCAATAAGGAGATGCAGATGAACTGGGGAGGAAGAGAGTTTTTATTTCTGTAACTGGTTACAGGGAGAAGGCCTGAAAATTATCACTAGGCCAACTAAAAATTACAATTTCCAGAGCATATATACCTTCTAAGCTATACGTCTATGTGTAAGTGTGCATTCATCTAAAGACATAAGTGATTAACTTCTTTTAATCTATAACTAAGGTCTGAGTCTTGAAGACCTTCTTCTGGAGCCTCAGTAAGTTGACTTAATCTAAATGGGTCCAGGTGCTGGGGTGATTACCCTTCTCTTGTCTCCTGCTAAATCATGGAGGTTTGAAGAGTTTCTTCAGACCCCCAGCAAAACTTGTTTAATCATGCTTTGAGGTTCAGGAAAGGCCTAGGCAAAACTCTTGGTGGGCTTTTGCTACATTCCGGCCTTTGTCTAAGGGCACTGGCTTTTAATATTTAACTTAACCACTCAGCCAGTACTGAAACAGTTGTTATGGAGGCCTGTGTTAGTGAAACCTGGCCTGCCATAGCCCCTCTCCCTGTGTCAGGCTTGGGAAGCAATAACAAAAACAGGACCAAGGATCCACAGGTTTAGCAACAGCACTGCCTTTTGGTAAAATTTTTGTTGTTAGTTATACAAGTATTAAAAGGATAAAATCTACCACTAGGTTTGCATAAGAAAAAGACAAATTTAAAAAATTAAAAATGATAAAATCTCAGTAAAAAGCTCAAATACATGTTTTCCTGTAAAGGGGGTCCTTCTTGACCACCTCCTTCAATCCCACACTGCTCTCGGAGGATTTAAACAGTTTCTGACTGGGCGCAGTGGCTCACGCCTGTAATCCCAGCACTTTGGGAGGCCGAGGCAGGCGGATCACTTGAGGTCAGGAATTCAAGACAAACCTGGCCAATATGATGAAATCCTGTCTCTACTAAAAAAAAAAAAATATATATATATATATATATACACACACACACACACACACACACACACAAATTAGCCAGTCGTGGTGGTGCAAGCCTGTAGTCCCAGCTATTCAGGAGGCTGAGGCAGGATAACTACTTCAACCTGGGAGGCGGAGGTTGCAGTGACCAGAGATTGCACCACTGCACTCCAGCCTGGGTGGAGCAAAACTCTGTCTCTAAAAAAGAAAACAGTTTCTGAGTTTCCCTCCAGAGCATTTTCCATGCATTGACATTCAGTACCAAAGATAGGTACATTGTGGAGGTTTCACATAAATAAGAAACTGTACCTATTATTTTGTAATTTGCTTTTACTCACTAACAATTTATTTTAGGGATCTTTTCACGTTAGTTCATTGGTTTGAAGGACTGCAGAGTATGGAGGTGCTAGATTTGTTCAGTTAGTCCTTTACTAATGGACACTTAAGTTGTTTTGTTTTTCCCCTTAACAAACCACACACTCTTAACCTAGGCTAACAAAACACTGAACAATCGGCATCCTGTTAGCTCCAACCTACAACAGACGCTCCAAAGGAACAAAACTAAGTCAGTCAATCTAGTTACCTCATATCCTAACATGTGTTGTATATAGAGTACGAGCCCTTAGCAACACCATGAAACCAGAGAGGGCTCTCAAGGTCATTTAGAATCAAACTCATGCCATGACTGAGTCTCCTTGGAGCAACGCCCTGTGCCACAGAGGTGCCGTCTTGAACACCTCCAGAGATGGGGAGCTCACAACCTGATCAAGATACCTCAGTTCATCTTCCAGGAGCTCGGACTGAAGAGGAAGGGACAGGAGCTCGGACTGAAGAGGAAGGGACAAGAATGGACTTCACTTGTCTACTTTGTCTCTCCTCCCCACTCCAAGGCTGCTGCTGGAGTTTGACCTACTGATCTTCAGCTTCGGACAGCTGCCGCTGGCTCTGGTGACCTGGGTGCCCATGTTTCTGTCCACCCTGCTGGCGCCGTACCAGGCCCTGCGGTTGTGGGCCAGGCCGGGGGCCAGGGGCACCTGGACGCTGGGGGCGGGCCTGGGCTGCGCGCTGCTAGCTGCCCACGCCGTGGTGCTCTGCGCACTGCCGGTCCACGTGGCCGTGGAGCATCAGCTCCCGCCGGCCTCCCGTTGTGTCCTGGTCTTCGAGCAGGTGAGGGCCGAGCCCTGCTGGGGGACAGGAAGGAACGGGTGGGCGGGGCCATCTCAGCAGAGGGGAGTCCCCCAAAGAGGGGGCGGGGCCCACGAAAGGGAGGGCAGAGACTGCATTGGCAGGGGCGGAGCTAGTTACCAGGGCGGAGTCCGTTACGAGGGATTTGGGGAACCTGCAGGCTGGAAGGCAAACAGTGTGACACCGCCATCACAGGAGGTTGACCGGAAAACTCCGCTCTGGCCTCTTATCCCAGCAGCCTTCATTCATCCCAGCATATGTTAGGCTATACAGCCATCAAACAAAAAGAAAAAGTATGGACTCTGACCAGACAGATCTTACACTCTGCCTGCCTCTCAGAGATAACCCAGAGCACAGAGAGGTTAAGCGATTTGCTTAAAGCCACACAGCAACTTGGCCTCCCTTCCACTCTGCCATAGGTTAGGTTCCTGATGAAAAGCTACTCCTTCCTGAGAGAGGCTGTGCCTGGGACCCTTCATGCCAGAAGAGGTGAGGCCTTCATCTTGCCCGGTTGTGAACTCAGTCCTCTTGACTGACTGAATGAAGCCAGCAGGTGCAGGATCCTGATAAAAGCCCTGCCTTCCTAAGCCCAGGTTGCCCACCAGGCACAGCCCTGGCCTCCAGCTGGGCTCTGTGGGCCTTCGTCGTTAGGCATTCTCAGCTCCTGCCTCTGACAGATGGCACCTCTTGTTACCCAGGACTTCTGGCACTTTCCTATTTCCTATTTCCAGGCCCAGCCTGTCACCCAGGCTTTGTTGTTCCATTTATAGAGCACATGCAGTGTATATTTAGCATCATTCTTAAGGGCCCTAGAATTTTTGGAATGACAAGTTGGCACTGGCTCCAACTTAAATCACCAGCTGCATTAGCCCTTAACAAGAGCCCTTAAAGTCACCAGCTGCAGGCTGAGCACAGTGGCTCACACCGGTAATCCCAGCACTCTGGGACACTGAGACAGGAGGATTGTTTGAGCCCAGGAGTTCAAGACCAGCCTGAGCAACATAGTCAGATGGGGTCTCACTTCAAATAACTTTTAAAAATTAGCCAGGTGTGGTGGCTAATGCCTGTGGTCCCAGCTGTGTGGAAGGGTGAGGTGGGAAGATTACTTGAGTCCGGGAGGCGGAGGCTGCAGTGAGCCATGACTGTGTCACTGTACTCCAGCCTGGGCAACAGAGTGAGATCAAGTCTCAAAAAAAAAAAAAAAAAAAAAAGTGAGAGACATGCAACTCTTTCTTTCACTCACTTGAACACTTAAAGACCATTTCAAGGTTATTAATTGGCCTAATTTCAATTTCAATTTTTTTTTTTTTTTTTTTTGAGATGGAGTCTTGCCTTGTTTCCCAGGCTGGAGTGCAATGGTGCAATCTTGGCTCACTGCAGCCTCCACCTTCTGGGTTCAAGCGATTCTCCTGCCTCAGCCTCCTGAGTAGCTGGGATTACAGGTGTGCGTTAGCACACCCAGCTAATTTTTTTGTATTTTTAGTAGAGACAGGGTTTCATCATGTTGGCCAGGGTGGTCTCGAACTCCTGACATCCAGTGATCCACCCACCTCGGCCTCCCAAAGTTCTGGGATTACAGGCTTGAGCCACCATGCTCAGCCAATTTTTTTTTTTTTTTTTTAGAGACAGGGTCTTGCTATGTTGCCTAGGCTGGTCTTGAACTCCTGGGCTTAAGCAATCCTCCTGCCTTGGCCTCCCAAAGTGTTGGGATTACAGGAGTGAGTCATTGAGCCTGGCTCCTAACTTCAATATTGTTGTATCTCAGAGAATAGGAAGGCTCGAGGAGAACAGAAGAGATGGGAGAATGGCCGGTCAGTGCAGTAGTCAGAACACACACAGACTCTGTCAGTTAAGTTTGCTTTCTTGTTTGGGTGTGTTTCATGATGCCCTAAAACAATTACAATAGTAACATTAAAAATCACTGATCACAGTGATTTTTGCTCAGGTGAGAAGATAGGGTAGAAGGGTGGACCTGTGACTCATGGTGGCGGAGAGAGGACATTTCTGGGAGGCCTGGGGAGGCAGTGGAAGGGTGGTGCCAAGGGAAGAGGAGGCCAGTGCTGGGCCAGAGGTCCAATGCCACCGGCAGCTGCCAGTGTCCCTCTCCAGTTATGTGTCCCCATGCCCCCTCCAGGCCCTGGGCTGTGTGTTCTATGCCTGTGCACCATACCACATATAATAAAAAGAAGAAAGTTATAAATATTTCAGGAATTGCCAAAATGTGACACAGTGGCATGAAGTGAGCACTTGCCGCTGGAAAAAGTGGCACTGATAGGCTTGTCTCTTGCAGGGATGCCACAAACTTTCAATTTGTGAAAGAGGCAATATCTGGGAAGTGCAGTAAAACAAGGTGTACCTGTATTAGGAAGTCCAGACAGAAGGGGAAGGAGAATGGGCTGTCGAACGTGTGGGTACCAAATGAAGCTCTGGCCACAGCAGACCCTGCACTGGAAGACAGGGTGCCTGAAATGAAAACAGAAGAGATGGTGTTAAAGAGCCAGTTCCACTCCTGCCCAGCTTAGCTCCCCTAGCCTGCATCTAGGTCCTACATCCAGCTCCTTGCTTATCCCCCACCCCCACCCTATCCATTTCTCCACTCACCAATCCCACCACCCTTCCCCAGCAGCCCCCTCACCTCTGCCCTCTGCCCTTCCCCTTACTAATCCACCCCTCTCATTCCTCCCCAGGTGAGGGGATCCAGGCCCCCAGTTTCTCCAGCTACCTCTACTTCCTCTTCTGCCCAACACTCATCTACAGGGAGACTTACCCCAGGTAAGACCCTGCACCCCTTCCCCAAATGCCCAGGCCCACCAGGAACCTTACCCTTCTACTCTCCCCTCCCTGAGGTCCTCAGGCTCACCTCAGGCACTGGCCACTTTCTCAGGAAGCATCTAATAATAAAGATGGGAAATAGGTGACTGGTAGACTACCCTGTCTCCTTGCCCAGCCTATGATGACACTAGAGCCACCCACTTTCCTGGTTTACCCAGGACTGTCCTGATTTTAGTTCTGAAAATCCTACCCATCCTACACACCCTTGTTGACATCCATGCTTAAAACCCTCTTGTCATCTCTGTTATGGAAAGTTCAAAGTGTCCTAGACCCCACCACCCTAGATAATCCTCCCAGGCCTGAGCAATTAAGGGAACTGTGGAGAGAGGGCCCCAGAACCTGTGCCCAGGCTGAGCAGAGAACAACATGAAAGAATGAAAAACATATTGTCCCAATTGCCGCTGCAGGACGCCCTATATCAGGTGGAATTATGTGGCCAAGAACTTTGCCCAGGTGAGAAGATAGGGTAGAAGGGTGGACCTGTGACTCATGGTGGCGGAGAGAGGACATTTCTGGGAGGTCTGGGGAGGCAGTGGAAGGGTGGTGCCAAGGGAAGAGAAGGCCAGTGCTGGGCCAGAGACCCAATGCCACCAGCAGCTGCCAGTGTCCCTCTCCAGTTATGTGTCCCCACGCCCCCTCCAGGCCCTGGGCTGTGTGCTCTACGCCTGCTTCATCCTGGGCCGACTCTGTGTTCCTGTCTTTGCCAACATGAGTCGAGAGCCCTTCAGCACCCGCGCCCTGGTGCTCTCTATCCTGCATGCCACGTTGCCAGGTGAGCCAACTAAGGTAGGGCTGGAGTAGTTGTGCCCTGGGGAAGGCAAATCAGGGAAGGCCTTGCTAGTTGCCTTCCCTTGGTTTCAACACGTTCTCCTTCTGAGTCTCCCCTCACATCTGTCCCCTCCTATCAGGGCCCACTGCCATGGTCTCGGTTCAGACCATCACTCCCCCTCCACATCAGCCTCCTACCCATCTCCCTGGCACCCAGATCTTTCCTCTCCCATCTACCCCTGACACTGCTGCCCAGGCGAACTTTCCTACTACAACGAATCATTCCCTACCCTCCTTCAAAAACTCTAGTGATAAGTCAATGCTGGCACTTTCGGATCAGATTTGAACCCTTGATGTGGCATCCAAGACTCCTTCCCATGCAGCCCCAGCCTATCTTCTCATCCTACCACAAGCCCTGAAAGATATTACTTCCATGCCTCCAGGCCTTTGCCCATACTGGCCACTCAGCTTGAGATACCCTTTCCCCACGTTCAGCCACGGAATCTAGTTGCTACTTGGAGGACCATGGCTGAGACGCCCCCTCCTCTGGGAAACCTTCCTTTTGTAGCCACCAATTACCATGACCCACCTGTTTCTCTGTACTTCCAGGCACATCAGTGCCACCGTACTTAGCTCCCATTACATTTGCCCTGGCATATGGTTGGACATGTCTTTCTGTCTCTGCCTCTGTGTGTGTCTCACTTCAATCACTCTATGAACCCCCAATGGCCCTTTGAGATTCATCTCCATCCCCAACATCTGGCACAAAGTAGATGCCAAGTAAATGTGCATGAACAAATGGATGAATAAATGAATGCATGAGGCCAGGCACAGTGGCTCACCACCTGTAATCCCAATACTTTGGGAGACCAAAGGAGGAGGACCGCTTGAGGCCAGGAGTTTAAGACTAAACTGGACAATATAGTGAGATCTCATCTCTACAAAAAATTTAAAAACAGCCGGGCGCAGTGGCTGACGCCTGTAATCCCAACACTTTGGGAGGCCGAGGGAGGTAGATCACGAGGTCAGGAGATTGAGACCATCCTGGCTAACACGGTGAAACCCTGTCTCTACTAAAAATACAAAAAAATTAGCTGGGCATAGTGGCGGGCGCCTGTAGTCCCAGCTATTCAGGAGGCTGAGGCAGGAGAATGGTGTGAACCCGGGAGGCGGAGCTTGCAGTGAGCCAAGATCTCACCACTGCACTCCAGACTGGGAGAGAGAGCGAGACTCCGTCTCAAAAAAAAAAAAAAAAAAAAAAAAAAAAAATTAAAAATAAAAATTAGCTGGGAATGGTGGTTCACATCTGTACTTCTAGCTGCTTTGGAGGCTGAGGTGGGAGGATCAGCTTGAGTCCAGGAGTCTGAGGCTGCAGCGAGCTATGATCACACCATTGCAGTCCAGCCTATCTCAAAAAAAAAAAGGAATGCATAAATTTGTGAATTACCAATAAATGAATGGTAAGAGTTGGGGCCCTGGTTTCTGGGCAGGGGCTCCTCAGAGCTCAGAGCAGGGCTGCCTATGGGTCCATGTGGGCCAACCTGACCTGCAGCCTCTTGTCGCCATCCACCAGGCATCTTCATGCTGCTACTCATCTTCTTTGCCTTCCTCCATTGCTGGCTCAACGCCTTTGCTGAGATGCTACGATTTGGAGACAGAATGTTCTACCGGGTGGGGCCTGGACCTAGGCCAGTTGGAAGTTGGAGGCAGGGAGGGTTAGGGAGGGATCTGGGGAAGATGGTGGCCAGGTTGGATGTCACTTCAGCCATGCTGTTCACCTCCCATAATAAGAAATGCAGTCCCCTAGATGTGGTTCTAATGCCACCCCTCCACCTCCTGACAAGCCAGGACTAACTGCTTTTGTGCGCATGGTACTACAGAATCTTCTCCTGAGAGAGGGAGTAGGAGGGAGGACAGGGCCTCCATGTCCTGAGGAGGGAGCTGGGAGGGTATCTGCTGTCCCTGTTCTGCCAGGAGCCAGCCCTTCTGGAACACTGGGATAGGGTGCAGGCAAAGGGAGCAGTGGGGAGGAGCGAGAACCCAGATGCTTGCTTACCTCCTTTCCCCCACCCTGACCCCACCTTCTCCAGGACTGGTGGAACTCAACGTCCTTCTCCAACTACTACCGCACTTGGAACGTGGTGGTCCATGACTGGCTGTACAGCTACGTGTATCAGGATGGGCTGTGGGTATGGGCCCTGCAGACCCCTTCAGCTCCCACATTTAATGAGGGCTCTCCTTCCTTCCCTCTCCTTTTCTCCTGCTACAGTGTGGCATCTACACCACTCACCTTTTCCAGGCCTAAGGGCCCTTTTGATTTCATCTGTCCTCATTTTCTCATTTTAACCAACCCAATGGGTAGAAAGTCCTTGCAATCTTAGCTTTCTTCCATCTTTATCCTTAATTCCACCCTCTCCACAGGGCATTGTTTCCCACCTTAGCCTTCTAAGGAACATGCACATATCTATTTTCAGCTACCAAGGGTTTTTACATACATTTAATCAGCACAGTAACCCTGAGAAGTAAGTATTATTATATTCTCATTTTAAAATGGCACCTAAGTCCCAATGGGATAGTAGCATGCTCTTTTTTTTTTTTTTTTTTTTTTTTTTTGAGATGGAGTCTCGCCCTGTCTCCCAGGCTGGAGTACAGTGGCGTGATCTTGGCTCACTGCAACCTCTGCCTCCTGGGTTCAAGCGATTCTGCTGCCTCAGCCTTTCGAGTAGCTGGGACTGCAGGCGAATGCCACCACACCCAGCTAATTTTTGTATTTTTAGTAGAGACGAGGTTTCACCATATTGGCCAGGCTGGTCTTGAACTCCCAACCTCCTAATCTGCCCGCCTCGGCCTCCCAAAGTGCTGGGATTACAGACATGAGCGACCGTGCCCAGCCAGCACACTATTAAATAAGATTGATGTCACTCCTTCTGACCTCAGATCCCACATTCTCTCCACTGCACCACACTCTCCCTGGCTTCCTTAAGGTGGGGGCTTTTTGTGGAGGAACTCAGGGAGACTCACTCTTCACTCCTTTCCTTACCCTGCCAGCTTCTTGGTGCCCGGGCCCGAGGGGTAGCCATGCTGGGTGTGTTCCTGGTCTCTGCAGTGGCCCATGAGTATATCTTCTGCTTCGTCCTGGGGTTCTTCTATCCCGTCATGCTGATACTCTTCCTTATCATTGGAGGTGAGCTGGCCTCTCTGCCACTGGAGGGGAGCCATCTAGAGGGAGGCCTGCGTCCTGCTCCTGGAGATCCCAGACTGATGGTGGGAGGCCTCGCCCCCAGGACTGAAGGGGAGGCTGCTGGGACTGAGAGTGGAGTGGGGGAGGTGGGGGGGACTTGGAAAGCAGGGAGGGAGGCAGCATTGGGAGGAGCCAAGCTGTATCCTGGGGCATGTGGGAGGAGGTTTCTGGTTGGAGAAAAGCACTTGAATAGATCACTCATGGAGGAAGACAAAGAGGAGAAAACTGGGATGAGGTTGAGAGGCTCAGTATGAGATTCAGGATATTAAAGTGCAAACTGAAGAATCCTGGTTTTACATGAGCCACTTTAGACCTCTACGAATTTCTGCACCTGGGTTCAAGATCTTCTCCAATGGGGCCTTCTTGTTCCATCTCTTCCCAATACCCTGGAATGGGAGGGAAACCAGGGAGACAAGGAACTCCTGGAGCTGGAGTGACAACCTTTCCTCCTGCACTAGGAATGTTGAACTTCATGATGCATGACCAGCACACTGGCCCGGCATGGAACGTGCTGATGTGGACCATGCTGTTTCTGGGCCAGGGAATCCAGGTCAGCCTGTACTGCCAGGAGTGGTACGCACGGCGGCACTGCCCCTTACCCCAGGTAAGAGACCACAACCCTCAACCAGCTCCCCATCCGTGAGGACACACAGCCCTACAGCCAGTCCCTCCTTGTTCCCCAACTCACCAGTCACACAGTCAGGCACCAGGGCCTAGCTTGGGGGTGATGGACTCTCACGTCTTGGATGCATGGATTGGGTCACCAGGAATGACCTCATTCACAACTTATTCTTCTCTGGCTCAGACAACCTTCTGGGGGCTGGTGACACCTCGATCTTGGTCCTGCCATACCTAGAGGTCAGGGCAGATGACACCACCTGCCCAGATGACACCACCAAGTTCTCTGCCTGCAAAACCTGGGACCAGGACTCCTGTCTACATTCCCACACTTGGCTCCGAGTCAAGGCAGCCTGCACACAAGACCCCACCAGGGAATGTGCAAGGACTGAGATCTGCAGACTTGTGGGTAGCTGAGCACAGACCTCAGCATGGGGGTGAGAGGGGTGACTCTTCAGTCCCTATCCCCATGGGCTGGGTACAGGACACCCTCCTACCCCATGACTGTCTTGGGGCGACTTGGGGGACCTTATGGATTTGACGAATGTGGGGGAACTCAGAGGAACTGGGGCCATCCAGGTTTGAAAAGGGTCTCGTTCTTGACTTCGTATTCCTTCCAATACAGCAATAAACTTTGTCTCCCTTTTCATTCATTCATTCATTCATTCATTCATTCATTCATTCATTCATCATTTGTTCAAGGCTCACTTGGATTTTTGTAGAGTTGTGTCTGCAGAGGCAAGACTTTGTGGTAGGATGGGTGAGAATTTTGGGTGCCCCCTGTCTTACCTCCACTATACCACCCCCATCTCCCAGAAACCTGACTTCAATACTTCTTCCACCTCTTCTCCCACTCACATTGAATTTTCTAGCCCCTTTAATCCTTCTGCTCCTGGCAACCCCTAGCACATTTTGAGAGGACACGTAGCAGGCCTCCTTTCCTTTAGCAGACCCAGGAGAAGAATGCCTTGTACAGACCTGAAGCAAAGCTTTTAATTTCGTGAACCCCAGTTTCTACAACTATAATAGGGACATTAATATTAGGAGTGTCCTGACTGAAGGAGACATGAGGTCAAAATACTTCTATTCAAAGCTGTTTCAGAAACCAGACTGTGTGGTCTGCCCTCCCTACACTGATTCCCTGCCTGATGTGGTTCTGGGGAGACATCTGTGTAAGAAAAGGGGGAACATTAGTGTCAGGGGAGCTGAGGACCAAAAAAACCAGGGTCCCTAAGAGAGATGGGGTATTTCTTTTTTTTTTTTTTTAACATTTCAACAGTATGAGTAAGACATCTTTTTATGCCTATAAATATAGATCTATTTTGTCACTTTTATTTATTTATTTATTTATTTGTTTGTTTGTTTGTTTATTTGTTTATTATTTTGAGACAGAGTCTCGCTCTGTCACCCAGGCTGGAGTAAAATGGCGTGATCTCGGTTCACTGCAACCTCCGCCTCCTGGGTTCAAGCGATTCTCCTGCCTCAGACTCCTGAGTAGCCAGGACTACACGCCACCATGCCCGGCTAATTTTTGTATTTTTAGTAGAGACGGGGTTTCACCATGTTGGTCAGGCTGGTCTCGAACTCCTGACCTCAAGATCACCCGCCTCGGCCTCCCAAAGTGCTGGGATTACAGGTGTGAGCCACCGCACCCAGCCTCTTTTCTCCCTCTTTTTATGCCTTCTTTCGAATAAATTATGATTCCACAAGTGGAATGAATGGTACATTTTTATTTCATTTCTGTTATCTTATTGTATGTTCTTTACTCATCCCATGATTTAACTTTTTAGCTCATGTTGCTATTCATTTCATTTCCCCTACCCCGTTGTTATTTTGGATGTTCTGTATTTTTCCATTCTTTCGTTAGTTACTTTCCCTTCCCAGCAATAATAATAAAACACACATTTCTTTATGATTATTTGCAAATATGCCAAATATGTATTCCATTAAGATGTTTCATGTCCTGCACTTCCACCAATAAGAGAGACATTTAGAATACTTTTTCTTACCTCTCTCACTCTGCTTCCAACTCCTAGGTTTTTCTGAGATAGGATAGTACTTTTGGTTGTAGATATAATTAAATGTATGTCAAGCTCCATGAACATTTAACTGTATAATATTTTTCTTTCTAAGTTTGTTGCTCACTACTTGTTCTTTCTTCTCTTCACCTTCCTCTGTCTTGATTTCTCTCTTCTGTTACCAAACCATTCTTTCACGTGAGGTATGAGATTGATACACTCTCTGAATCCTTTGGATCTCCAAAAATATTTATTTTGCCCTGACAGGTGAAAGTTTTCTCAGCTGGGTATGAGATTCCTGTGTAAGGCTGGGTGCAGTGGCTCACACCTGTAATCCCAGCACTTTGGGAGGCCAAGGTGGGTGGATCACTTGAGGTCAGGAGTTCGAGACCAACCTGGCCAACATGGTGAAATCCCATCTCTACTAAAAATACAAAAATTAGCCAGGCATCATGGCAGGTGCCTGTAGTCCCAGCTACTCGGGAGGCTGAGGCAGGATAATCACTTAAACCTGGGAGGCGGAGGTTGCAGTGAGCCGAGATTGCACCACTGCACTCCAGCCTGGGCGACAGAACAAGACTCAGTCTCAAAAATAAATAAATAAAAAAAAATTCCTGGCCAGGCATAGTGGCTCACGCCTGTAATCCCAGTACTTTGGGAGGCTGAGACAGGTGGATCACAAAGTCAGGAGTTTGAGACCAGCCTGACCAACATGGTGAAACCCCATCTCTACTAAAAATACAAAAATTAGCCGGGAGTGGTGGTGCACACCTGTAATCCCAGCTACTCAGGAAGCCGAAGCAGAAGAATCACTTGAACCTGGGAGGCGAAGGTTGCAGGGAGGCGAAGGTTGCAGTGAGCCGAGATTGCACCACCACACTCCAACCTGGGCAACAGAGCGAGACTCCATCTCAAAAAAAAAAAAAAAGAAAAAGAAAGATTCCTGTGTAGTCATCTATTTCTCTCAGTTTTCCCACTTTGAGCTTCCAGTGTTGCAGATGAAAAGTCCTATACCAATGTGATTTGTTTCCTTTTGTAGATAACTTGCTCTTTCTGTCTAAAAACTTGAAAATGTTTTTCTTTAACCTTGAAGTTTGGGAGTTTCATGCCTGTGTGTATGTCTTTTCTTGTTGTATCTTCCTGTTTCCTTTCAGTCTTTAAGCTCAGATATTTCTTCAGGTCAGCAAAATTTTCTTCTATTCTTTATTGCCTCTCCTCCATCTATTCCTTTTTCCCCTTTTGGAACTAATATAGTTGAATTTTAGGACTACTGGATCTATTCTCCAAGAATCATATTTTCCTTGTTATTTCCATCTCTTCATATTATTTGCTCCATGCTTTGAAATATTATTTCCGCTTGTTCTTCCAAGCCACTAATTGGAATCTTAGCAGTGACTATTCTCTCTTTCAATATGTATACTAATTCTTTTGTTGAAATAATGTTTTTTAGTTCCAGAAAGTTGTTTCTCTCTTTTTCCTTTTTTTCTTTCTTTTCTTCTTCCTCTTTTTTTTTTTTTTTTTTTTTTCATACTACTTGAGTCTCTTCAAGTGCTCCTAATAGTTTAAATTGTCGTATACCTCTTTCAGTGGCTACTGTGCTTTCTAGTGGGCAGGGAAACCAGCTCTCAGAACCGCATCCCTGCGGGGCCAAGGCTCTCTGAGTCACATTCTTCCAGTGTTCCCATGGTTCTGATCTCTCTGCTCTGGGTGCTTCAAAGCTGGTCTCCATGCAGTGAGAGTGAGGAAGCTCCTCACCAGGTCTGCACACCAGGACTTTCCCCTTCTAACCCTAAGTTAAGCCTTTACTTGGCACCCTGCAGCCTGGCTCCAGCAGCAACATGGCTAAGTGTTTGGAGATGAGGGTGGAAAAAAGTGGAAATTGCCTTAGAACTGTAGTTCTCAAACTCCAGCGTGCATTAGAACTACCTTCGGGGTTTGTTAATACGGAGTTTCTGATTCATTAAGTTTGGGGTCAAGCCTGAGAATGTGCATTTCTAACAAGTTTCCAGGGCAAGCCCTTGCTGCTGATCTAGGGACCACCACTTTAGCACATACCAAACCAAGCCCTCTTTCTTCCCCTCCTCTTTTCCCTTTTTCTTCTTCAAAATTATCTTTCTTTTTCTTTTTTTTTTTGAGACGGAGTCTCACTCTGTCGCCCAGGCTGGAGTGCAGTGGCTGGATCTCAGCTCACTGCAAGCTCCACCTCCCAGGTTTATGCCATTCCCCTGCCTCAGCCTCCAGAGTAGCTGGGACTACAGGCGCCCGCCACCTCACCTGGCTAGTTTTTTTGTATTTTTTAGTAGAGACAGGGTTTCACCGTGTTAGCCAGGATGGTCTCGATCTCCTGACCTCGTGATCCGCCCGTCTTGCCCTCCCAAAATGCTGGGATTACAGGCTTGAGCCACCGCGCCCGGCCAAAATTATCTTTCTTACTTTTCTTTTTCTTTTTTGAGACAAAATATTGCTCTGTCATCCAGGCTGGAGTATAGCAGTGCGATCTCACCTCACTGCAATTTCCCCTCAAGAGATTCTCCTGCCTCGGCCTCCCAAGTAGCTGGCATTACAGGTGTGCTCCACTGCACCTGGCTAATTTTTTCTATTTTTAATAGAAATGGAATTTCACTGTGTTGGCCAGGCTGATCTTGAACTCCTGGACTCAAGTGATCTGCGTGCCTTAGCCTCCCAAAATTCTGGGATTACACGTGTGAGTCACTGTGCCCAGCTCAAAAGTATACTTTCTTTTTATGGTAAGGAAATTAACCCAATGTCAGGGAATTATCTCTTAGTTTTATGTTTAGTCTTCCTACTAGCTCACAGTACTGAAACTTGTACACGACTGAGCTCCATCCAGGCCTCCTCCACCGAAACGCTCATGGGTACATCCCTGACGAGCCCAGCTGTGTCTAAGCGGGAAGCACCGGCAGGGAGCCGAAGGCACTCCGGGCAGGACACCACCACTGAGCTCACCTGAAGATGAGTAAAGATGGGTCAGACCAGAAATCGCCATCTGTGCGTGGCCTCAGGACCCCTTCCTCTTTGGACGCCCTTTTATTATTAGCTTTGTGCCCACACAGCCCTCCCTTCAGGATCCTTAGGGATAAGAAGGCTGTGGGACAGGAAGTACCTAGGGTGGCAGTGGGTGGTGAGGCTGCTGCCCAGCAGGACTTTCCTGCCCTGCTGGGAGCCACCTTTCTTCCTGTCTAGAGTCTGCGAGTGTTGTCCCCTGTGTGTCCCCAGACTGCACCCAACTGCTTGTTCCAGGCACCTTCCCTTCACCCCTTTGATTTCGCCCAGTGTTTTCTCTTCTCTAAATCACCTTGTCTGTCCTGGGACCCTTATAGCACTCGCTCTGCTGTCCTATGGTCCCCTCCTGAATCTATGCTGGCCAGTGTCTATGACCTCTGCAGCACCCCACACCTTACTATCCACGCTCCTCTCGTGCTCTACCATGCGGAGCCCCTCTTCCATAACACACACTCCACCGTTCTACAACACAGGCTTCAAATGAGTGGTTCAGCGAAGTCCAGTGACCCTAATCTTTATCTGCACGCAGGATTTCCTTTTTTTTTTTTTTTTTTTTTTTTTTTTTTTTGACAGAGTCTTGCTCTGTCTCCCAGACTGGAGTGCAGTGGTGCAATTTTGGCTCACTGCAACCTCCACCTTCTGGGTTCAAGCGATTCTCATGCCTCAGCCTCCCAAGTAGCTGGGACTACAGGTGCATGTCACCACACCTGGCTAATTTTTGTATTTTTAGTAACGACAGGTTTTCACCACGTTGACCAGGCTGGTCTTGAACTCTTGACCTCAGGTGATCCACCCACCTCAGCCTCCCAAAGTGCTGGAATTACAGGCATGAGCCACCGCGCCTGGCCAGGATTTCCTTTCCATTCTCCAAAGAAATTATTTCATTCGTTCTCTCTCCTCCCATCATCCCTCTCCAAGCCCACAGAACTCCCCAGCAGCTCTCCTCTGCCCCAATTCCTTCCTGTTGACTGAAGGAATTTGCCCTCTTCCCTCTCCTGCTACCATCTCGCTCAATCATATCAGCAGCTCCAGCACCACCTCTCCATTCTCCCTTCTACTAGATTGCTCCCAACAGCAGCCGGCTATGCTCCTAGTCTACTCTCCCCATGTCTAACCGTCCCTCTCCTCACCCACAGCTGCATCAGGCTGCTGTCCCACTTCTCAGCTCCCTGTCACAGCCACACTTCTCCAAAGAGGTGCCTGTCCCCACTGTTGAGGGTTTTCACCTCACATTCACTCAAGTGTCGATCATGGGTCTGCAAAGGGGCCTCTCATATTTTAATATTTGCTCCAGTATCCAAGCCTTCCTGTTATTTCCCTTCTCATCAGAGGGACCCACTCTAACACATGACAAACCTGTATGGAGTCTTGAAAATATAGTGCTTTATTGTACCTTTTAAATTTAGGTAAAGGGTTTGGTCAGCTTTATTCAAATAGAATTCACATATCATGCAATTCATCCACTTTAAGTATGCAAGTCAATAATGTTAGCATATTCAGATTTGTGCAACCATCACCACAGTTAGTACATTTTCATCACTGGCCCCCAAAATCTCATACCTACTAGTAGTCACTCTCCATGTCCCAAAAACCTCCCAGCCTTGGGCAACCACTGATTTACCTTCTGGATATTTCTTTTCTTTTTTGTTTTTCTGTTTTTTTGAGACAGGGTCTCATTCTGTCACCCAGACAGTGGTTTCTGGGTGCAATGGTGCCATCATAGCTCACTGCAACATTGAACTCCTCACACAAGCGATCCTCCTACCTCAGTCTCCTGAGCAGCTGAGACCACAAGTGCTCACCACCACACCTAGATAGCTTTTGTACTTAAAAATTTTTTCTTTTTTTTTTTTTGTAGAGATGGGTTTTGCCATGTTGCCAGGCTGGTCTCGAACTCCTGTGCTCAAGTGATTTGCCCACCTCAGCCTCCTAAAGTGCTGGGATTATAGGCATGAGCCACCATGCGTGGCCTATTCTGGATATTTCACATCAATGAAATCAGGCATCAGTGGTGGTGATGGCTACAGGCCAGGGCTGCTGACTGCCAAGCTAGGAGCGGGCCCAGTGCCCAGAATCTTCATGGGCGCTGCTCAAGCACTGCCTGCGCCATGCCCCTCTCCGCCACCTCCTCGGAACATTTTGAGCAGCTGCACGAGATGTGCCTCCGAGGGGTGTACTAGTGGCTGCTGGGTATGGCAGGGACCCAGGAGGAGAAGTTGATCAGAGATTTTGATGAAAAGCAACAGGAAGCAAACAAAATGCTGGCACAGATGGAGGAGGAATTATATTATGTACCCCTGTCTTTCCATAACCCCACAATGTCGAAGCTTCAAGACTAACAGAAGGACCTTGCCCAACTCCACCTGGAGGCGAGAAGTATATCTTTGCAGCCGTGCTTGGGGACCAAGGAGTCATGAACTATGGCACATATGCTGTAGAGATTGAGCATACGAATAGGCTACAGTCTCAAAGGGCAATGCTTCTCCAAGGCACCGAAAGCCTGGGCCGGGCCACCGAAGAGACTGACCAGATTGGCTCAGAAATGTCAAAAGAGCTGGGGAACCAATAGGACCAGCGAGAGCGTACCAAGAGTACACTGGGAAACACAAATGAAAACTTGTGCAAAAGTCAAAAGATTCTCCCTTCAAGGTCCAGAAAAGTGACAACCAACAACCTTCTGCTTTCCATCATCATCTCACTGGAGCTAGCTGTCCTGGGAGGCCTGCTTTACTTTGCATTCTTTTGCAAGCATGGGGCTTGCAATAGGGAAGGGTTGTGGACCAGAACTTTGACCTTGGGAATGCATGGTGTTAGGGATGTGAATGGAATAAGCGTGTTGCTCCTGTGGGCTAACAGTTCAAGGAGGCACTGTGTAGCCAGACTATGGGAGAAGGGAGGAAAGATGGAAAGCCAGTTAAACGTGAAATGACAGCAACAAGACCAGTATGATATACCAAGGTAATAATGCTGTTTATGACTTCTTTACAAATACAAAAGCCTGGCCAACATAGCAAGAACTCATCTCTACCAAAAATTAAAAAAATTAGCCAGGTATGGCGGCCACATCTGTAGTCCCAGCTATTTAGAAGGCTGAGGCAGGAGAACTGCTGGAGACCAGGAGTTTGAGGCTGCAGTGAGCTATGATAGTGCCACTGCACTCCAGCCTGGGTGACAGAGTGAGACCTTGTCTCCAAAAACAAAATTAATTAATTAATTTTTAAGAATATGCCAAGGTCGGGCACTGTGGCTCACACGTGTAATCCCACCACTTTGGGAGGCTGAGGTGGGGAGTTCAAGATCAGCCTGGCCAACATGGCGAAACCCCGTCTCTACTAAAAATACAAAAATTAGCTGGGCATGGTGGTGCACACCAATGATCCCAGCTACTCCAGAGGCTGAGGCAGGAGAATCGCTTGAACCTGGGAGGCAGAGGTTGTGGTGAGCTGAGATTGTGCCACTGCACTCGAGCCTGGGCGATAAAAGGAGTCTCTGTCTGACAACAACAACAGAAAAGGCGTGGTGGCTCACACCTGTAATCCCAACACTTTGGGAGCCCGAGGTGGGCAGATCACCTGAGATTGGGAGTTCAAGACCAGCCTGACCAACATGGAGAAAACTCCGTCTCTACTAAAATTACAAAATTAGCTGGGCATGGTGGCACATGCCTGTAATCCCAACTACTCGGGAGGCTGAGGCAGGAGAATTGCTTGAACCCAGGAGGCAGAGGTTTTGGTGAGCCGAGATCGTGCAATTGCACTCTAGCCTGGGCAACAAGAGTGAAACTCTGTCTCAGAAAAAAAAAAAAAAAAAAAAAAGTGCCACGCATGGTGCCACATGCGTGTAATTCCAGCACTTTGGGAGGCCGAGACAGAGAGATTGCTTGAGCTCAGGAGTTCAAGACCAGCCTGGCCAACATGATGAAAATCCGTCTCTACTTAAAACAAAATTAGCTAAGCATGGTGGTGCATGCCTGTGGTCCCAGCTACTCTAGAGGCTGAGCGAGGGAGAATCACCTGGGTCCAGGAGGTTGAGACTACAGTGAGTCAACATTGGGCCCTGTACTCCAGCCTGGTGACAGAGTGAGACACAGTCTCAAAAATGACAGTCAACCAATAAATGAAATCATACCCTACGTGGTCCTCTGAGATGGCCTTCTTCTTAACCTGTTTTGAAGATTCAATCATGTTTTAGCATATACCATACTTCACTTATCTTTCTGTTTTTCAAGACAAGGTCTCCCTCTGTTGCCCAGGTTGGAGTGCAATGGTCTGATCATGGTTCATTGCAACCTTGACCTCCCAGGCTCAAACTATCCTCCCACCTCAGCTTCCCAAGTAGTTGCAACTAAAAGTGGACACCACCATGTCTGGCTAACTTTTTTGTATATTTTTTTTTAATAGAAAAAGTTCTCACTATGTTGCCCAGATTCGTCTCGGACTCCCCAGGCAAGCAGTTTGCTGCCTCTGCTTTCCAGAGTGTTGAGACTACAGGTGTGAGCCTATAGAAATAAAGACTGCGGCCAGGCACGGTGGCTCAAGCCTGTAATCCCAGCACTTTGGGAGGCCGAGATGGGCGGATCACGAGGTCAGGTGATCGAGACCATCCTGGCTAACATGGTGAAACCCCGTCTCTACTAAAAAATACAAAAAAAAAAAAAAACTAGCCAGGTGAGGTGGCGGGCGCCTGTAGTCCCAGCTACTCGGGAGGCTGAGGCAGGAGAATGGCGTGAACCCGGGAGGCGGAGCTTGTAGTGAGCTGAGATCCGGCCACTGCACTCCAGCCCGGGCGACAGAGCAAGACTCCGTCTCAAAAAAAAAAAAGAAATGAAGACCGCACCCGGTACTTTATTTCTTTTTTCTTTTCTTTTCTTTTTTTCTTTTTTTTTTTTTTTTGAGATGGAGTCTTGCTCTGTCACCCAGGCTGGAGTGCAGTGGCCGGATGTCAGCTCACTGCAAGCTCCGCCTCCTGGGTTTACGCCATTCTCCTGCCTCAGCCTCCAGAGTAGCTGGGACTACAGGCGCCCGCCACCTCGCCCGGCTAGTTTTTTGTGTTTTTTTTTAGTAGAGACGGGGTTTCACCGTATTAGCCAGGATGGTCTCGATCTCCTGACCTCGTGATCCGCCCGTCTCGGCCTCCCAAAGTGCTGGGATTACAGGCTTGAGCCACCGCGCCCGGACTATTTCTTTTTTCGACTCACAAGTGCTTGGATGTTCCTTCTTATTGTCAAATTCTATTCCATTGTATGGATATACCACATTTTATATACCCATTCACCAGTAATGGAATTGAGTTTTTTCCACTTTTTTGGCTATTCTGAATAAAGCTGCTATGAATGTTTGTGTATAACTCTTTGCCTCAACAAATGTTTTTTATTTCTCTTGGCTATATACCTGGAAGTGGAATTACTGGGTCATATGATAATTCTACATTTAATCATTTGAGGAACTGCTAGACCATTTTCAAAAGTGGCTGCACTGGTTTATAATCCTGCCAGCAGTGTATGAGAGTTCCAACCTCCCGCATACTCACCAACACTTCGTTATTATCTGTTTTTTATTACAGCCATCTTCATGTGAAGTGATATCTCATTGTGGTTTTGATTTGTATTTCCCTCACAACTAATGATGTTGAGCATCTTGTCATGTGCTTACTGGCCATTTGTATAGCTTCTTTGGAGAAATGTCTATTTAAATCCTTAGCCCATTTTTAAATTGGATTATTTGTCTTTTTTGAAGTTGTCTTGAAACTACTGTCGTTTTATAGTACTTTTTGAAATCAGGAAGTGTGAATTCTCTAAGTTTGTTCTTTTTTTTTCAAGATTGTTTTGGCTATTAAGGGTTTCTTGCATTTCCAAATGAATTTCAGATCAGCTTGTCAATTTCTGCAAAGAAGCCAGCTGGGGTGGTGAGAGAGATTGTGTTCATTCTGTAGATCCACTAACATGAAATGTCTTTCCATTTATTTAGATCCTTAATTTATTTCCACAATGTGTTGTAGCTTTCAGAGTATACATTCTGGCCGGGTGCAGTGGCTCACGCCTGTAATCCCAGCACTTTGGGAGGCTGAGGCAGGCGGATTACAAGGTCAGGAGATCGAGACCATCCTGGCCAAGATGGTGAAACCCTGTCTCTACTAAAAATACAAAAATTAGTTGGGCATGGTGGCACGTGCCTGTAATCCCAGCTACTTGGGAGGCTGAGGCAGGAGAATAGCTTGAACCAGGCAGTTGGAGGTTGCAGTGAGCCAAGATCATGCCACTGCACTCTAGCCTGGCGACAGAACAAGACTCCGTCTCAAAACAAAACAGAACAAAAAAAAGAGTATACATTCTACATTTGTTTTGTTAAATTGATTCCTAAGTATTTTATTCTTTTTGATGTCCTTGTAAATAAAATTATTTTATTAATTTCATTTTTAGATCGTTCATTTCTAATGTCTAGAAACACAACTGATTTGTATGTTGATCTGTTATTTATTTATTTATTTATTTATTAAAAAATAGAGACAAAGTCTCACTATGCTGCCCAGGCTGGTCTTAAACTCCTGGGCTCAAGTGATCCACCCATTTCTGCCTCCCAAAGTGCTGGGATTACAGATGTGAGCCCCCGTGCCCAGCTGTATATGAAATAAATTTTATTTTCTTACCTAATTGCCATGGACAGAACCTGCAGTACCATGTTGAATAGAAGCAGGGAGAGCAGACATTCTTGGCTTGTTCCTGATCTCAGAGGGAAAACATTTAGAGTTTCATCATTAGGTGTGACATTAGCAGAGGGTTTTCGTAGCTACTCTTTATCAGGTTGAGAAGAATCCCCTTCTATGTCTAGTTTGTTTTTTCTTTTCTTTTCTTTTCTTTTTTTTTTTTTTTTTTTGAGATGGAGTCTCACTCTCTCACTCATGCTGGAGTGCAGTGGCACGATCTCAGCTCACTGCAGCCTCTGCCTCCCAGGTTCAAGTGATTCTCCTGCCTCAGCCTCCCAAGTAGCTGGGATTACAGGTGCTCATCACCATGCCCAGCTAATTTTTTTTTTTTTTTTGTATTTTTAGTAGAGACAGGATTTCACCATCTCAGCCAGGCTGTGTGTATTGAGGTCATCAACAGACCACATTGAAATGTGTTTTTTGTCCTCTATTCTATTGATATGGCATAATACATTAATTGATTTTGGATGTCAAACCAACCTTGCATTTCTGAGACAAATCCTATTTTGTCATGGTATGTAACTCTTTTTTTTTTTTTTTTTTTTTTTTTTTGAGACAGACTCTTGCCCTGTTGCCAGGCTGGAGTGTAGTGGCATGATCTCAGCTCACTGCAACCTCCGCCTCCTGGGTTCAAGTGATTCTCCTGCCTCAGCCTCCCTAGTAGCTGGGAGTACAGGCATGCACCACCACACCCAGCTAATTTTTTTGTATTTTTAGTCGAGACAGGGTTTCACCATGTTGGCCAGGATGGTCTTGATCTCTTGATCTCATGATCCGCCTGCCTTGGCCTCCCAAAGTGCTGGGATTACAGGTGTAAGCCACTGTGTCTGGCCAACCCTTTTTATATGTTGCTGAATTTGGTTTGCTAGTTCAGGATTTTTGCATCTAAATTCATAAGACATATTGGTATATAGTTTTCTTCTGATGTTTTTGCCTTATTTTGGTATCAAGATTAATACTGCCCTCATAGGATGAGTTTAGAAGAATTCTCTCTTGTTTTTTGGAAGAGTTTGTGAAGAATTGGTGGTTTTTAATGTTTTGTAGAATTCACAATTAAAGTCTTCACTTTTCTTTGTGAAATGCTTTTAGATTACTAATCCAATTACTCTTTCTCTGTTTATTATAGGTCTATTCAGAATTTATATTTCTCCTTGAATCAATTTCAGTAGTTTGTGGTTTTCTAGGTATTTGTCTATTTCATCTAAGGTACCTAATTTGTTGGCATAGTCATTTATAGTATTCTCTTATAACCTTCCTTATTTTTGAAAGTTCAGTAGTAATGCTCCCTCTTTCATTCCTGAGTTTAGTATAATTTGAGTCTTCTCCGTTTTTTGTTTCTGTTCTTGTTTTAGAGAGACAGGATCTCATTCTGTCACTCAGGCTGGAGTGCGGTAGTGTGATTGTAGCTCACTGTAACCTTGAACTCCTGGACTCAAGCAATCCTCCTGCCTCAGCCTCCCAGGTAGCTAGGACTACAGGTACATGTCATCATAACTTGCTAATTTTTTTTTTCATTTTTTTGGAGCGATGGAGTCTCTCTCTCTCTATATATATATATATGTGTGTGTGTGTGTGTGTGTGTGTGTGTGTGTGTGTGTGTGTATTCAAGTGATCTTCCCACCTCAGCCTCCAGAGTAGCTGGGATTGCAAGCATGTGTCACCACATCCGGCTAAATTTTTTTTTGTTTGTTTGTTTTGTTTTGTTTTTTGAGACAGAGTCTCACTCTGTCGCCCAGGCTGGAGTGCAGTGGCACAATCTCGGCTCACTGCAAGCTCTGCCTCCAGGGTTCACACCATTCTCCTGCCTCAGCCTCCCAAGTAGCTGGGACTACAGGCGTCCGCCACCGCGCCTGGCTAATGTTTTGTATTTTTAGTAGAGACAGGGTTTCACCGTGTTAGCCAGGATGGTCTCGATCTCCTGACCTCGTGATCCACCCGCCTCGGCCTCCCAAAGTGCTAGGATTAAAGGCGTGAGCCACTGTGCCCAGCCTTTTTTTTGTAATTTTAGTAGAGACCATGTTTCACTATTTTGGCCAGGCTAGTCTCAAACTCCACCAAGTAATCCACCTGCCTTGGCCTCCCAAATATATATACATATTTTAATGTTATAATTTATATATATATACTTTTTTACAGGTATATATATATTTTAAATTTTATAATTTAGACATATACATATATATTTTCTTAATTTTAAAATTTTAAAAAATATGGAACACTTCAAAAGTTTACACATTATCCTTGTGCAGGGGCCATGCTAATCTTCTCTGTATTGTTCCAATTTTAGTATATGTGCTGCCAAAGAGAGCACACCCAGGCTGGTCTTGAACTCCTGGCCTTAAGTGATCTTCCCACCTCAGCCTCAGAGAGGACTGGGATTACAGATGTGAGCCACCATACCCAGCCTTTCTCTGTTTTTGTCTTAATCAGTCTAGCCTTGTTGATCTTTTCAAAGGACCAACTATTCATTTTGTTGATTTTCTTTAGTGTTTTTCTGTTGCCTGTTTCATTAATTTAAACTCTAATATATGTTTTTCTTTCATTCTTCTTGCTTTAGGTTTAGTTTGCTCTTTTTCCAGTGTCTTAGGGTAGAAGTTTAGTTAATTGATTTGAGATCTTTCTACTTTTCAAATATAGATGTTTACAGTTGGAGATGATTGTTTTGTATATGCTCCCATGAGGTTGAGAAAGTTGCCTTCTACCCCCAAGTTAGCCAAACCCAGTCCTCCACAATACTGTCCTTACTTCTGATAGCAGCTGCAAGTCTGGGGTTTTCTCAAAACCACCCTCCAGTCGAATAATTCACTGAAGAAGTGACAGAACTTAGACCAGATGTGGTGGCTCACACCTGTAATCCCAGCACTTTGGGAGGCCAAGGCAGTTTTAGATTTTTCTTCTTCAGGAATTCGAGACCAGCCTGGCCAACATGGTGAAATCCCATCTCTAATAAAAACACAAAAATTAGCTGGGTGTGGTGGCACATGCCTGTAGTCCCAGCTACTCAGGAGGCTGAGGCAGGAGAATTGCTTGAACCCGGGAGGCGGAGCAGTGAGCTGAGATCGTGCCATTGCACTCCAGCCTGGGTGACAAAGCGAGACTCCATTTCAAAAAAAAAAAGAAGTGACAGAACTCAGTGAAAGCTACCTATTATTCTCATGGTCACAGTTTATTCCAGGGAAAGGATACTCTAAAATCAGCCATGGGAAGGGGCACATAGAGCAGAGTCTAGGAGGATTCCAAATGCAAAGCTTTCATTGTCATCAGGAGATGTTATCCTCTCAGCATTGATGTGTGAAAGCACACACGGAGTGTTGCAAATCCAGGAAGCCCGTCCTAACTTCAGTGTCCAGAGTTTTTATTGGAGTTTTCATTATACAAGCATGATGGTGGTTGAACTCAGTCTCCCATCTCCCTCCCCTATCCCTGGAAGTTAGGACGGTATCATGGTGAGATCCATCAAGGAGCCCATCTTGATTCACCTCATTAGCATAAACTATCAGATATAATCTTAGGGGCCCACATGAATAACAAAGATATATATATATCTTTTTTTTTAAAGAGACAGGGTCTCAGTCTGTCACCCAGGCTGAAGTGCAGTGATGTGATCAGAGCTTACTGCAGCCTCAAACTTCTGGGCTCAAGTGATCCTCCCACCTCAGCATCCTGAGTAGCTGGGTGCACACCACAGTGCCCAACTTGAGAGATATTTTACCACTTTGGGAATTCCATGGCTTTAGAGGCTACCTCTCAGAAACCAGGGACAACAGCCAGGCCTTTCCTTGGGCAAGGCCAAATTCTTCACGCTTTCTATTCCTAGTCAGCTGAATTTTTTTTTTTTTTTTTTTTTTAAGACAGAGTGCTGCTCTGTTGCCCAGACTGGAGTGCAGTAGTGCAACAATAGCTCACTGCAGCCTTGACCTCCTGGGCTCAAGCAATCCTCCCATCTTAGCCCCCAGAGTAGCTGGGACTATACAGACTTACACCACCACACACGGTTAATTTAAAAAAAATTTTTTTTTGATAAGAGATGAGATCTCACCACATTGTCCAGGCTGGTCTTGAACTCCTTGTCTCAAGTGATCCTCCCATCTCGGCCTCCCAAAGTGCTGGGATTATAGGTGTGAGCCACTGCCTGGCCAGCTAGATGTTTTTACATGTTTAATATTTCTTATCCAAAATGCTTGGGACCAGAAGTGTTTTGGATTTCAGACATTTTTTGGACTTTGGAATATTTGCATTATACTTTATATGAGCATCCCTAATCAGAAAATCAGAATTCTGAAATGCTACAATAAGCATTTCCTTTGAGTCATGTTTACTCAAAAAGTTTCAGATTTTCAGACCAGTCGGGGTATGATAAGAAAAAAAATAAGTTTCAAATGTCAGAGCATTTCAGAGTTTGGATTTTGGATTAGGAATGCTCAACCTACATTAAGAATGGATACCGGCTTACACCTGTAATCCCAGCACTTTGGGAGGCCGAGGTGGGTGGATCACCTGAAGTCAGGAGTTCGTAGACCAGCCTGGCCAACATGGTGAAACCACATCTCTACCAAAAATACAAAAATCAGCCACATGTGGTGGCACGTGCCTGTAACCCCATCTACTCAGGAGACTGAAGCAGGAGAATCACTTGAACCCGGGAGGTTGCAGTGAGCCGAGATCATGACACTGCACTCCAGCCTGGGTGACAGAGCAAGACTCCACATCAAAAAAAAAAAAAAAAAAAAAGGAATGGGTATTGGATTGTATTAAATGTCTTTTCTGCATCTATTGAGAGGATAATGCAGTTTTTAGTTTTTAGTCTGTTAATATTCTGAAAGGAAAATAAATCTTAGGATGCCAAACACACTATGCCAAAGGGAAAAGTCAAGCTGGGAATTGGGTCAGGCAAACCTGTCTCCCATTTTGTTCCTAAATAAGATAGTTACAAAGATTTTAGAAGCTACATACTGGCCGGGCGCTGTGGCTCATGCCTGTAATCCCAGCACTTTCAGAGGTCAGGAGTTTGAGACCAGCCTGGCCAACATGGTGAAACCCCATATCTACTAAAAATACAAACATTGGCTGGGTGTGGTGGTGGGCGCCTGTAATCCCAGCTACAAAGGAGGCTGAGGCAGGAGAATCTCTTAAACCCGGGAGGTGAATGTGAGCCGAGATTGTGCCACTGCACTCCAGCCTAGGCAACAGAGCAAAACTCTGTCTCAAAAAAAAAAAAAAAACAAAAAAAAAACGCTGGGCGCGGTGGCTTACGCCTGTAATCCCAGCACTTTGGGAGGCCAAGGTGGGTGGATCACGAGGTCAGGAGATCAAGACCTTCCTGGCTAACACGGTGAAACCCCGTCTCTACCAAAAAATACAAAAAATTTAGCCAGGCGTGGTGGCGGGCACCTGTAGTACCAGCTACTCGGGAGGCTGAGGCAGGAGAATGGCGTGAACCCTGGAGGCGGAGTTTGCAGTGGGCCGAGATCGCCGAGATGGTGCCACATGCATTCCAGCCTGGGCGACAAAGCGAGACTTTGTAGGGACATGGATGCAGCTGGAAGCCATCATTCTCAGCAAACTATCGCGAGAACAGAAAACCAAACACCGCATGCTCTCACTCATAGGTGGGAACTGAACAATGAGAACACTTGGACAGAGGAAGGGGAACATCACGCACGGGGGCCTATTGGGGGGTGGGGGCAGGGGGGAGGGATAGCATTAGGAGATATACCTAATGTAAATGACGAGTTAATGGGTGCAGCACACCGACATGGCACATGTATACATATGTAACAAACCTGTATGTTGTGCACATGTACCCTAGAACATAAAGTATAATTGAAAAAAATAAACAGTATTGCCAATTAAAAATCCAATTTACGGCCGGGCGCGGTGGCTCAAGCCTGTAATCCCAGCACTTTGGGAGGCCGAGACGGGCGGATCACAAGGTCAGGAGATCGAGACCATCCTGGCTAACACGGTGAAACCCCGTCTCTACTAAAAAATACAAAAAAACTAGCCAGGTGCGGTGGCGGGCACCTGTAGTCCCAGCTACTCGGGAGGCTGAGGCAGGAGAATGGCGTAAACCCGGGAGGCAGAGCTTGCAGTGAGCTGAGATCTGGCCACCGCACTCCAGCCTGGCCTACACAGAGTAAAACTCCGTCTCAAAAAAAAAAAAAAAAAAAAGCCGGGTGCGGTGGCTCAAGCCTGTAATCCCAGCACTTTGGGAGGCCGAGACGGGCGGATCACGAGGTCAGGAGATCGAGACCATCCTGGCTAACACGGTGAAACCCCGTCTCTACTAAAAATACAAAAAAAAAAAAAAAAAAAAAAAAAAAAAAAAAAATTAGCCGGGCGAGGTGGCGGGCGCCTGTAGTCCCAGCTACTCCGGAGGCTGAGGCAGGAGAATGGCGTAAACCCGGGAGGCGGAGCTTGCAGTGAGCTGCGATCCGGCCACTGCACTCCAGTCTGGGCGACAAAGCGAGACTCCGTCTCAAAAAAAAAAAAAAAAAAAAATTCAATTTACTATTAAAAACAAAAAAAGCTACATACCTTGCTCACAATTTACCTGCAAGGAAATTCTTTGTAGGCCCCAAGACCTTTCCCCTAAAACCGCTCTGTTGAAATGTACCCTAACAATGTACCTTGATAGTTGATCTTCACAGGAATGAGACAAAGGACAGAATTAAAAAGTCATCCCTCTGCTCATCTGAGAGAAATGCACACCTGACTGCTTCCTCTGCCCTATGTTTATCTTATGTAAAAATGCAGATTCACTGAGCATGAGACAAACATCCAAGTGACTATCCCTCCACCCTCCCACATGTAAAATGTGTATTCAGTGAATGCTCATCAAAGACTCAAAAGAAAACAACCGCTTGCCTCTTTTATCTACCCTCCCTTTTTTCTTCCTCCTTCCCCCAATATCCACTCTTTCCCCTTCAAATATTGAGATCCCCAGACTGTCTTCAGAAAAAGGCACAGACCACAGATTTTTCCTGTATTTCTATATTCTTTTTCCAGGGTATGTCCTTAGCCTTGACAAATAAACCTCTTAAAATGATTGAGACTCACCTTGGTCATTTTCTCTGAGTTACAATATATTGAATTACATTGATTAAGTTTTAAAAACTAAACCAACATTGAATTCCTAGGGTAAACTCCACTTAGTCATGATGTATGTTTTTCTACACTGTTAGATTCAATTTGCTACAACTGTTTTAAGGATTTTTGTATCCGTATCATGGTGGATATTGGTCTGTAGATTTCTTGTAACGTCATTATCTGATTTTCATATCATACTCCTATTTGGTAGCACATTCTGGGCAATAAGACACTTCTCAATGAATGTAAAAGGATGCAAATTATACAAAGTGTGTTTTCTGACCAAAATGGTTTAAAGTAGAAATCAACAACAGAAGCTGGGCACGGTGGCTCACACTTGTAATCCCGGCACTTCGGGAGGCCAAGGCAGGCAGATTGTTTGAGCTCAGGAGTTTGACAACAGGTGTGCACCACCATGCTTGGCTAATTTTTGTATTTTTTGTAGAGGCAGGGCTGAGTTATTTAAAATTAGCTGGGAATGGTAGTGCACACCTGTAGTCTCAACTACTCGGAAGGCTGAGGTGGGAGAATCGCTTGAGCGCTGGAGGTTGAGGTTGCAGTGAGCCAAAATCACACCACTGTACTCCAGCCTCAGTGACAGAGTGAGAACCTGTCTCAAAACAAACAAACAAACAATAACAGAAATATATCTGGACAGTTCCCAAATATTTGGTATCTGAGGAACACACTTCTAAATAACCCATAAATCAAAGAAATTAGAAGAGAAAATAAAAAGTATTTTGAACCAAATGAAAATAAAGACAACATATCAAAATGTATGAGATAAAATTTATGGGATAAAACTGAAGTTGGGCCAGGAGTGGTGGCTCACACCTGTAATCCCAGCACTTTGGGAGGCCTAGGCAGGCAGATCACTTGAACCCAGAGGTTTGAGACCAGCCTGGCCAACATGGTAAAACTTCATTTCTACTAACAATGTAAAAAAAAAAAGAAAAAGAAAAAAAAATTTTTTTTTTTTGAGACAGAGTCTCCCTCTGTTGCCTCAGCTTGAGTGCAGTGGCATGGTCTTGGCTCACTGCAACCTCCGCCTCCTGGGTTCACACCATTCTCCTGCGTCAGCCTCCCGAGTAGCTGGGACTATAGGCGGCCGCCACCACACCTGGCTAATTTTTTCTGTATTTTTAGTAGTTTCGTCAGGATGGTCTTGATCTCCTGACCTCGTGATCTGCCTGCCTCAGCCTCTCAAAGTGCTGGGATTACAGGCGTGAGCCACCACGCCCAGCCAAAAATTTTTAAAGAAGAAGAAAAAAAACCTGAAGCAATACTTAGAAATTTATAGCACTGAATGCCTATAGTAGAAAAGAAGAAAAATCTAAAACCAATGTCCTCAGCTTCCACTTTAACAAACTAGAAAAGAAGAGGAGATTATACTCAAAATAAGCAGAATAAAGGAAATAGTAGATTAAAGCCGAAATCAATTAAGTAGATAACAATGAAGACACTCAGTGAAACCAAGGCTGGTTCTTTGAGAAGATCAATTACAATTGTATTAGTCAGGATTCTCCAGAGAAACAGAACCATTAGGATATATGTAAATATATAAGAGACTTATCATGAGAATTGGCTTGCACAGTTATGGAGGTCAAGAATTCCCATGATATGCCATTTGTAAGCTGAAGAATCAGGAAAGTTAGGGGTATTATTCAATCAGAGTCCAAGGGCATGAGAACTAGGGCAGCCAGTGGCATAGCTCCCAGTCTGAGGCCAAAGGCCTGAGAACCAGGGCAGGAAATAGTGTAATCCCAGAGTCCAAAGTCCTGAGAACCAGGACTTCCAGTGTCCTTGGGTGAGTGTCAAGGGCGTAAGATTGATGTCCCAGCTCAAGATGAGAAAGAATGTGCCCTTTCTTCACCTTTTTGTTCTATTGAGCCCTCAGTGATTGGATGATGCCTGCATATTGATGAGGACGGATCTTCTTTCCTCAGTCCACCAATTCAAATGCAAGCTCTTCTAGAGACAGCCTCACAGACACACCCAGAAATAATATCTACCAGCTCTCTAACCTAGGCCAGTTGATATATAACATCAGCCATCACAGGCCAGACATGAGGGCTCATGTCCTTAATCCCATAACTTTGGGAAGCTGAGGCAGGAGGTTAATTTGAGCCCAGCCTGGCCAACATGGCAAAACACCATCCCAGGCCAGGCATGGTGGCTCACACCTGTAATCCCAGTGCTTTGGGAGGCTGAGGTGGGCAGATCACTTGAGGTCAGAAGTTCAAAACCAACCTGGCCAGCACAGTGAAACCCCGTCTCTACTAAAACAAAATACAAAAATTAGCCGGGTGTGGTGGCATGCGCCTGCAGTCCCAGCTACTTAGGAGGCAGAAGCTGGGGAATTGCTTGAACCCAGGAGGCACAGGTTGCAGTGAGCTGAGATCATGCCACTACACTCAAGCCTGGGCAATACACAAGACTCCATCTCAAAAAAAAATTTTTTTTTAAATAAATAAAACACATCATCCCTACAAAAAAAAAAAATTTACCATCATAGCAATAAACCTCTCACTAAAATGAAAAGAAAAAAAAAGGGAGAAAACACAAATAATTAATATCAGAAATGAGAAAAAGGACAATATAGGTTCTATAGAACTAAAAGCATAATAAGGAAACAAGTTTATGTCAATAAATCCTGAAACTTAGATGAAATAGACAAATTTCTGGACAGGTTTGGTGGCTCATGCCTGTAATCTCAGCTCCTGGGAGAATGAAGGGGTAGGATCGCTTAAGGCCAGAAGTTGGAGACTGGGAAACAAAGTAAGACCCCATTTCTAAAAAAAAAAAAAAAAAAAAAAAAAAAAAAAAAAAGCCAGGCATGACAGCACGCTCCCGTAGTCTCAGGTACTCAGGAAGCTGAGATGGAAGAATCGCCTGAGCCCAGGAGTTTGAGACCAGCCTGGGAGACAGAGTGAGACCCCATCTCAAAAAACAAAAAGGAAAGAAAAGAAACAGATTTTTTTTTTAACTGCTTCTTATGGAACAGGGCTACCTCATAGGGAGTATCCCCAAAATAAATTTCTTTCTTTTTTTTTTGAAATAGGATCTCACGCTGTCACCCACGCTGAAGTGCAATGACGTGATCTCAGCTCACTGCAACCTCTTTTTCCTGGGCTCAAGTGATTCTCCAGCCTCAGCCTCCCGTGTTGCTGGGATTACAGTCATAAGCCACCAAAGCCTGACTAATTATACATATATATATATACACACACAGATATATAAATATATATATATATACACACACATATATGTATATAATTTTTTTTTTTTTTTTTTGTAGAGATGACGTTTTACCATGTTGCCCAGGCTGGTCTCAAACTACTGAGCTCAAAGAAATCCACACATCTCATCCTCCCAAAGTTCTGGGATAACAGGCATGAGCCACTGCTCCTGGCTGCCAAAACAAATTTCTTAACAGACAAAAACTACCAAAGTTTACTCAAGAAGAAATAGTACTAAATACCCATTATCTTTATTTTTTTTATTTTTTATTTTTTTCTTTGAGACAGACTGTCGCCTTTTGGCCAGGCTGGAGTGCAATGGCACGATCTTGGCTCACTGCAAGCTCTGCCTCCCGGGTTCATGCCATTCTCCTGCCTTAGCCTCCCTAGTAGCTGGGACTACAGGCGCCCGCCACCTCGCCCGGCTAATTTTTTGTATTTTTTAGTATCATGTTAGGCAGGAAGGTCTCGATCTCCTGACCTCGTGATCCGCCCGCCTCAGCCTCCCAAAGTGCTGGGATTACAGGCATGAGCCATCGCACCCGGCCCTGAATAGCCATAATCTATTAAAGAAATCGAATTTGTAATTTAAAATCTTCCCCTAGAGAAAATCTCAGTGTCAATACCTGCTGTACATAATCCTCAAGTCTATTTACCCTAGTAGATGCGAACAGCACCCAAACCACCTCCATTTGACATTAAAAAACACGAACTCCTGAGCTAACTTAAAAATGTATGTTGTCATAAGAAAAGCTAAAAATAACATGCTACAAATTAAGAAAGTGTGCGAGCTAATTATGTTGGCACTGGAGAATTTGCTAAAAGTGAACTCCAGGAATATATTCAAAAGTGGGTCATCAGACTGACTGGACCCTTAACATGTGGAAACTGGATCTGAAAAGCTGACAAAGTTGCCTAGAAAAGAAAATACAGAATGATTGCATTTGTTGGGATGAAATAAAGAAATGTTAGCTGGACCTGGTAGCATTCAGCTATAGTCCTAGAGGTACTTGGGAGTCTGTGGTGGGAGGATTGCTTGAGCCCAGGAGTTGGAGGCAGCAGTGGGCTATGATTGTGTCACTGCACTCCAGCCAGGGTAACAAAGCAAGACCCTTTCTCTAAAAAAGCAAAAAAAAAAAAAAAAAAAAAAAGGCAGAGGGGTGTTATGACAGAGTTTCGCTCTTGTTGCCCACGCTGGAGTGCAATGGCATGATCTTGGCTCACCACAACTTCTGCGGTCCGGGTTCAAGCAATTCTCCTGCCTTGGCCTCCTGAGTAGCTGCGATTATAGGCATGTGCCACCACGCCCAGCTAATTTTGTATTTTTAGTAGAGATGGGGTTTCATCATGTTCGTCAGGCTGGTCTTGAACTCCCGACCTCAGGTGATCTACCTACCTCCGCCTCCCAAAGGGCTGTGATTACAGGCGTGAGCCACCGCGCCTGGCGTAAAAGTGGTGTTTTTTGGGGTGTTTTGTCTTGATTTGTTTTGCCACCCAGGCTGGAGCACAGTGGCACGATCTAGGCTAATTTTTGTATTTATAGTAGAGACGGGGTTTTACCATGTTGGCTAGGCTGGTCTCGAACTCCTGGCTTCAAGTGATCCACCCGTTTCGGCCTCCCAAAGTGCTGTGATTACAGGTGTGAGCCACCTCGGGCTCCCAAAGTGCTATGATTACAGACGTGAGCCACCTCGCCTGGTGGTTTATACAAACAAATCGTTTTCCTCTTTGGAATAAAATACATCTTTTGCTTAAGAAACAGACACTTTTGTGACCTTGTCAAGAACCTTAGCTTTGTCCAGCCTCAGCTGCCTTACTTGTAAACTACGTGTTGAAAAGTTGCCTAAAGGCCAATATTATACCAGAGAAGTACTTGTGCCGGCCTGTCAACTCCACGGGCCATAATTCTATGAAACTTGTAATGCTAATGCTAAATCAGGGGTTGTGAAAACACTGCCATCTTTATACAAAACCCAACCTCCAGCCCGGTGCGGTGGCTCACACCTGAAATCCCAGCACTTTGGGAGGCTGAGGCAGGCGGGTCATCTGAGGTCGGGAGTTCGACACCAGCCTGACCAACATGGAGAAACTCTGTCTCTACTAAAAATACAAAATTAGCTGGGCGTGGTGGCACATGCCTGTAATCCCAGCTACTTAGGAAGGCTGAGGCAGGAGAATCACTTGAACCCGGGAGGCGGAGGTTGTGGTGAACCAAGGACACTGCACTCCAGCCTGGGCAACAACAGTGAAACTCGGTCTCAAAAAACAAACAAACAAACAAACAAAAACCCCAACCTCCAAGTTCCTCCACTTGACATTTTAAAACTCTAGAAAGGAGGGTGGGTCAGCTGGGCAAGTGGCTCATGCCTGTAATCCTAGCATTTTGGGAGGCTGAGGCGGGCAGATCACAAGATCAGAACCATGCTGGCTAACACGGTGAAACCCCATCTCTACTAAAAATGCAATAAAGTAGATGGGCATGGTGGCACGTGCCTGTAGTCCCAGCTACTTGGGAGGCTGAGGCAAGAGACTCGCTTGAACCCAGGAGGCAGAACCAGTGAGCCAAGATCGCGCCACTGCACTCCAGCCTGGGCGACAGAGCCAGACTCCTTAAAAAAAAAAAGAGGTCGGGCGCGGTGGCTCAAGCCTGTAATCCCAGCACTTTGGGAGGCCGAGGCGGGCGGATCACGAGGTCAGGAGATCGAGACCATCCTGGCTAACACGGTGAAACCCCATCTCTACTGAAAATACAAAAACAAAAAATTAGCCAGGTGTGGTGGTGGGCGCCTGTAGTCCCAACTACTCGGGAGGCTGAGGCACGAGAATGGCGTGAACCCAGAAGGTGGAGCTTGCAATGAGCCGAGATCGCGCCACTGCACTCCAGCCTGGGCGACAGAGGGAGACTCCGTCTCAAAAAAAAAAGAAAAAAAAAAAAAAAAAAAAAAACAAGCAAAAAAAAAAAAATTAGCCAGGCGTGGTGGCGGGTACCTGTAATCCCAGCTACTCGGGAGGCTGAGGCAGGAGAACTGTTTGAACCCAGAAGGCAGAGGTTGCAGTGAGCCAAGATCGCGCCACTGCATGTCAGCCTAAGTGACAGAGCTAGACTGTGTCTCAAAAAATAATAATAATAATAATGTCAAAAGACATGGAAGTGCCGGGTGACTCATGCCTGTAGTCACAGCACTTTGGGAGGCCAAGGTGGGAGGATCACTTAAGGCCAGGAGTTGGAGACTGGCCTGGGCAACATCGTGAGATCCTGTCTTCACACACACACACACACACACACACACACACAAATTTTTTAAAAGACATGGAAGCCAGATTAAAGGGGCTCCCTCTGGTCAAAACTGGAATAATTTGAGCATTAAAATAAGTAAGAACCGAAATGAATTATAATCTATTGAATAAAACCAGAGTCCATATTGATAATACACATGAATGAAAAAGGAGTGAGGAGGGCTCTTTTTTTTTTTTTTTTTGAGACGGAGTCTCGCTCTGTCGCCCAGGCTGGAGTGCAGTGGCCGGATCTCAGCTCAGTGCAAGCTCCGCCTCCCGGGTTTATGCCATTCTCCTGCCTCAGCCTCCAGAGTAGCTGGGACTACAGGCGCCCACCACCTCACCCGGCTAGTTTTTTGTATTTTTTTTAGTAGAGACGGGGTTTCACCGTGTTAGCCAGGATGGTCTCGATCTCCTGACCTCGTGATCCGCCCGTCTCAGCCTCCCAAAGTGCTGGGATTACAGGTGTGAGGAGCCACCGTGCCCGGCCTTTTTTTTTTTGAGAAATCAAGACAGAGGAAGGTGAAGAGAAGAAAGAACAGAGGAGGGCTCTTTTTTATAGTCTAACGCCAAATGATAAAAACAGAGGGAATGCTGGAGTTAGAAAATCACCATTGTGCAACCATTATGATAAACATTGGCTAGGGGCCGGGTGCAGTGGCTCACACCTGTAATCCCAGCACTTTGGGAGGCCGAGGTGGGTGGATGACTTGAAGTCAAGAGTTCGAGACCAACCTGGCCAATATGGTGAAACCCCATCTCTACTAAAAATTAAAAAAAAAAAAAAAAAAAATAGCCGGGTATGGTGGTGCACGCCCGCAGTCCCAGCTATTTGGGAGGCTGAAGCAGGAGAATCACTTGAGCCCAGGAGGCGGAGCTTACAGTGAGCCGAGACTGCGCCACTACACTGCAGCCTGGGTGACAGAGCGACTCTATCTCAATAAACAAACAAACAAACAAATAAATAGTTGGCTAGGGCAAAATCATGAATGGATACTGATGCAGGGCAGGCAAGTCCCGTAGTAGGGCTTAGCCCATGAGGGTCTGTGGCTTCACCCAGGAAAGAGGGCAAGCTGGTGGTAGGGTAGCAGAAAACAGCCTTATTGAAGGGACAGTGTTACAGCTCTGTGACTGCTCTGCAGGGCAGCGCTACCCTATCGGCAGTGTGCTGAGAGTAGCAGCTTAGGGCAGCTCTGCAGTCATATTCACACCTACTTTTAATTACACGTAGATTAAGGAGTGGTTTATGCAGAAATTTCTAGGGAATTGGTAGTAACTTTTGGGTCATCGGGTCATTACCATGGGAAAGGGTGGTAACTCCTAGGTGTTGTTGCCATGGCAGTGGTAAACTGACATGGCACACTTGGGGGTGTGTGTCTTATGGAAAGCTGCTTCTGCCCCATTCCTGTTTTAGCTAATCTTCAATTTGGTCCAGTGCCCAAGTCCTGCCTCTGGAATTGAGTCCCGCTTCCTACCTCAATGCTCAATCTAGGTGGGGAAAGCTGAACTGGGCAGGGTTATTTGCATGATCTCAAAGCGTCTCCCTACAGATTATTTACAAATTGTTACAAGTTTGCAAGTTACAAAATAGTAACTATATATCATGGAGAAACCAGACAACATCATTAGCAAGTTTGACCTTGATTAAATTAACATCACCAGTAAGGAGCGAGCAGACATTGTAGGATTTGGGTTGGGCTTCCCCTTGAAAGAACACAACACAATTTATGTCGTATTTCAGGTCAGATGCATAACTTAAACCCGGTCATGAGCAAACATCAGGAAAACACAAATTGATGAACATTCTATACAATAGCTGGCCCGTATTTTTTTTTTAATGTCAGTGTCATTAATGACAAAGAAAGGCCAAGGAACTCCTTTAGATCAAAGGAGACAAACAGCAATGACAACAAAATGTAATCCACGCTGGGGAACTGGGCCTTGTGCTGGAGGGGAAGAGCTACCAAGGGACAGTTGACAATGGTGGAATATGAACTTTATAATGTCAATGTTAAATTTCCTGTATTTGATCATTGTACCATAATATATATTTTGTTAATTTTAGAGACAGGGTCTTGCTCTGTCGCCCAGGATGGAGTGCAGTGGCTCAGTCATAGCTCACTGCAGCTTCAAACTCCTAGGCTCAAGCAATCCTCCCACCTCAGCCTCCCAAGTAGCTGGGACTATAGGAGCATGCCACCATGCTGGGCTAACTTATTTTTTATGTTTTTATAGAAATAGGGTCTTGCTGTGTTGTCCAGGCTGATTTTGAACTCCTGGAGTCAAGGGATACTCCTACCTCGGCCTCTCAAAGCGCTGGGATTCCAAGTGTGAGCCACCTTGCCTAGCCTGTACCACGATTTTTTTTTTTTTTTTTTTTTTTTTGAGACAGAGTCTTACTCTTGTCGCCCAGGCTGGAGTGCAGTGGCATGATCTCGGCTCACTGCAACCTCCACCTCCAGGGTTTAAGGGATTCTCCTCCCTCAGCCTCCTAAGTACCTGGGATTACAGGCATATGCCACCACATCTGGCTAAACCTGTACCATGATTATTTAAGAGAATATTCTTGCTATTGAGAAATAGGCATTATAGTATTAAGAGATAAAGGGTCATAATATATGCACTGACTCTCAAATGATTCAGGAAAAAAAATGAGTATAATGCATTTAGAGAGAGAATGACAAAGCAAATTTGTCAAAATGTGAGAAATGGATAAATCTGGGTAAAGAGTATATGGGAGGTATCTGTAACTAAGAATAATTACAAGAATGCAACTTTTCTATAAGTTTGAAATTATTTAGCCGGGCGCGGTGGCTCAAGCCTGTAATCCCAGCACTTTGGGAGGCCGAGACAGGCGGATCACGAAGTCAGGAGATCGAGACCATCCTGGCCAACCCGGTGAAACCCCGTCTCTACTAAAAAATACAAAAAAACTAGCCGGGCGAGGTGGCAGGCGCCTGTAGTCCCAGCTACTCGGGAGGCTGAGGCAGGAGAATGGTGTAAACCCGGGAGGCGGAGCTTGCAGTGAGCTGAGATCCGCCACTGCACTCCAGCCTGGGCGATAGAGCGAGACTCCGTCTCAAAAAAAAAAAAAAAAAAAAAAGAAATTATTTCAAAATAAGAAGATGTTGACTATAGTCCTCTGCTGTATCAGCTGAGCTATTGAAGGATGCTATTAAAAAGGTTTTTAAAAGGCACATAAACAGAAGAGAAACAGCCAAATGAGGACTAGGGTGTATAAGGACAGTTCCAAGTGCCCAGTCAAATTCTGACTTTAGCTTGTTCTCTTTTATCTATTTTTTTTTTTTTTTTTTGACAGAGTTTCGCACTTGTTACCCAGACTGGGTTACAATGGTGCGATCTTGGTTCACCACAACCTCCACCTCCTGGGTTCAAGTGATTCTCCTACCTCAGCCTCCTGAGTAGCTGGGATTTATCTACTTTCTTAAAAGGGCTCTTACTCTCAACCTCAGAGAGCTGCTATGACATCATAGGTACCCCAACAAGCTTCTTACCTTCCCAGGTCCTGGCCTTCCACCCTGTGAAGGGCACCATCTTCCTTCCCCAGGCAAGGGGAGGCTGGTCCCTAGGTGCTAGAGACTAGGATACTTTGATTCCTTTGCTCTTACCGAAACCAAAATCAAAACCAAATGACAACAAAAAATCATTCTAACACTGCAACCCACTCAGCCCACTCAGGCATTTCCAATGCCTTTATTTTCCTATTTGAGGGAAACATCATTTCCCCAGGCCAAGGGCAAGATGGGTGACTAAAGCTGGGAATGGCCTCGACCTTCCTGCAAGCAGTAGATCCACAGCACATGGTTAATAATTTATGCTATTAAGGTTAGGCTACTAAGGTTATTAAGGTGTACAGTCCTAACGGACACACCTATGAATTAGATACACCTGTCAACAGAAGCCGGTCAGATCCATAGTTAAGAACCAGAGTAAGATGGTCTGAGTTTAGTTTCTGATTCCACCACTTACAAGTTGTGGGAACGGTTGGGTGCAGCGGCTCTGCCAGGAATCCTGGCCCTTGGAAGGTTGAGGTTGGAGGGTTGCTTTGAGCCCAGGAGTTTGAGACCAGCCTGGGCAACATAGCCAGACCCTGTCTCTATTTTATTTTTTAAAAAGTTGTATGACTGAGAGCAAACCAGCTAGTTTCCGGAGCTCATGAACCATTCACTCAACAAAGTAACCACCTCGTAAGCACCAGGCACTATTTTGGGAGGTAGCAAAATGTAAGCTCTCTGCTCTCAGAGCTTACATTCCAGTTAGATGAGACAGAAACTTCAAAAATAAATAATTAAAATATAGAGTATACCTTTATTGAATTCAGAGATTCTGAGGCTGAATTTTGGGAAAGGAGGAAAAGAAACATCAGTTTATAAAGTTGAAAGAAAAAAAAACCTGGTGATTAACTGATTTTATGTTCTGTTCTTCTGGCCTTCTCTTTAAAATACTTCTCAAATGGAGATGATTCAAGGAATTTGAAGATTTTATTTTTGTTTTTGCTTTCTGGCCTTGCTTTGAGTCGAAAATAAGACTTTTTTTTCTATATTTGTGACATTTTGCAGATACACAGAATCCTTTAAGAGTAGGGTTTGGAGTTTACATTGAAGGTGTCAAAAATTCTATTATTAGAGGAAATTAAAATACCATTCATAATGAGAATAACAACTTTATAGGGGAATTACTAGGAATTTATGAAAGGCGTTTTTTCTCCAAATGGTCAAAAGAATTGCGTCGGAGATTTGGATGTTCTTTTGCTAGGTTCGTACAGTCTGTATTTGCTCTTCAAATAACTTTGGATGACTTTTACATGGCCACATTACTGTTTCCATAAATGATATTTTTAGGAATTGGAAATAACAAAAAGTTCTGGTAGACTTGCCACTTGTCCTTAATAACTTGTGTAGCTAAATGTCTCTTTCCCAAAAAGTGACTGATAAACAATACCAGCTAGGATTTTAAATGTTAAATGGATAGGCTGGGCGCAATGGCTCACGCCTGTAATCCCACCACTTTGGGAGGCCGAGGCGGATGGATCACTTGAGGTCATGAGTTTGAGACTAGCCTGGCCAACATGGTGAAACCCCATTTCTACTAAAAATACAAAAAATTAGCCAGGCATGGTAGCATGCACCTGTAATCTCAGCTGCTCGGTAGACTGAGGCAGGAGAATCGCTTGAACCCGGGAGGCAGAGGTTGCAGTGAGCGCAGATCATGCCATTGCACTCCAGCTTGGGCAACAAGAGTGAAACTCCGTCTCAAAAAAAAAAAAAGTTGGCTGGGCGCGGTGGCTCACGCCTGTAATCCCAGCACTTTGGGAGGCCGAGGCGGGCGGATCACGAGGTCAGGAGATTGAGACCATCTGGCTAACACGGTGAAACCCCATCTCTACTAAAAATACAAAAAATTAGCCACACGTGGCAGGCACCTGTAGTCCCAGCTACTTGGGAGGCTGAGGCAGGAGAATGGCGTGAACCTGGGAGGTGGAGCTTGCAGTGAGCCAAGATTGCGCCACTGCACTCCAGCCTGGGTGACAGAGTGAGACTCTGTCCCCCACCCAAAAAAAAACCTTAAATGGATGTTTTTATGTAAGACAGTAACAAAACCACAGGACTTGCAGTGGTTTGGTTGCTGGTTAGTTGTCATTATCGTTAACTTTTCTGTTGTTTAAATTTCAGAAGAAAAATCTTTGTGTGCATGTTAAGATTTTTCAAGATTGATAATTACATAAGGCTCTGGTTTCAAGATCCAATCCGTGTCCATTTTGTTTCAATGTCACCAAAGTAAAATTGATTATAGGGTGATTCTGCTTTTTCTCTCCCACTAAAGGTTTTCGGGGGGGAAAAAATTGTTCCTCTCTTACACATCTTTTTATTTCACTTTTTTGAGACAAATTCTCACGCTGTTACTCAGGCTGGAGTGCTGATACAATCACAGCTCACTGCAGCCTCAACCTCCTGGGCCCAAGCAATTTTATCACCTCCTCTGAGTGAGACCACAGGTGTGCAACATCATGTCTGGCTAATTAAAAAAAAAAAAATTTTTTTTAGAGATGGGTCTTGCTATGTTGCCCAGGCTGGTCTTGAACTCCCGGGCTCAAGCGATTCTCCCACCTCAGCCTCACAAAGTGCTAGGATTATAGGCCTGAGCCACCACACCCGGCCATATCTTGTTTAAAAAATAATAATAAAGTTCTCCATTATTTGATTGAATGTTTTGTTTTGCTTCGTTTTTTGAGACAGTCTTGCTCTGTCGCCCAGGCTACGGTGCAATGGCGTGATCTCAGCTCACTGTAACTTCCACTTCCTGGGTTCAAGCGATTCTCCCACCTCAGCCTTCCGAGTAGCTGGGATTACAGGCACCCGCCATCATGCCTGGCTAATTTCTGTATTTTTAGTAGAGACGGAGTTTCATGCCTCAGCTTCCCAAAGTGCTGGGATTACAGACGTGAGCCACCGTGCTTGGCTGGTTGAATGTTCATAAATTTCAAAAACATATCAAAAGAATGCACTTAAAATTTTAACTTTATTATTTTCCCATTACAAAAGTAATGCATATTCATTACATAATAAAAGGGAGGGAGCTCAAAACATATAAAGGAGTCTATGCTTTTTTCTTTTGTTTTTTTAAAGGAGTCTGTTTTAAAATTGCCTATTATCCTATTCCAGGGAAAACTATTAACATTTTGCCATATTTCATTTTATCAGTCTTTTCCTATGTATTTTTGAACATAGCTCAAATATTATTGTATATAAAGTCTTATATTCAGTATTTTCAACATAAATTACATTAAAGTTATTTTTATGTCAATAAAAATTATCTTTGTAAACATAATTTTAATGGCAAAATGACATTCCATCATATAGACATACTATAATTTATTTAAACACTCTCCTAAAATTAAATATTTAGTTAGGAGAAAGAGTTAATAGGTCAAAGCATATAAACATTGTGCAGATCACTGTGGCCTAGAAAGGCTGTTCTTTTTTTTTTTTTTTTGAGACGGAGTCTCGTTCTGTTGCCCAGCCTGGAGTGCAGGGGTGCGATCTCGGCTCACTGCAACCTCTGCCTCCTGGGTTCAAGCAATTCTGCCTCAGCCTCCCGAGTAGCTGGGATGACAGGCGCGTACCACCATGCTCGGCTAATTTTTGTGTATTTAGTAGAGACAGGGTTTCACCTTATTGGCCAGGCTGGTCTCGAACTCCTGACCTCAAGTGATCCACCCGCCTCGGCCTCCCAAAATGCTGGGATTACAGGCATGAGCCACCATGCCCGGCCTCAAAGGCTGTTCTTGCGAGCACAGGGAGGAAATGCGGCGACTCTGCGGGTGAGGGGTGGTATCAAGGCTGGCAGCAAGGAGAAGGCTCAAAGGTCCTGGCCTAGTCGCTCCAGCTCGTTGAGGAGGAAGTCCATATCAGCACAGGTCAGCGCAGGGTTGGCTACAACCACACGGAAGAAGTTACCCCGGGTCCCGTGGGGCTGGTAGCCAATCATCATGGAGCCCTCCTTCACCATGCGCTCCTTGAGCACGGGGGCCACCTGTGGGAGGGTGGAAAGAGATTCCAGTTGCAGCCTGGGGTCGGCTGACAGGTAGGCTGGCTTCTTGTCCTGCCAGGCTTCCAGAGGTACTTTTCCCTCCCACCCAGCCACCTTCTAGGGGTAGCATACATTGCTCAGAGCTTGACCTTGGCCTCAGTTTACCTTTTCTGTCATCTCTAACCTGCTTGGCCTTCTCTATCTTCTGCTTTTCTCCCCATTTCTCCCATCTCCAAGAAATCTGTCATGTGGGCCATTTTCTGCCAAATCTTGACTTTCTCTTGATTCCTAACACTGCTTTAGTCTAACTTCAAGCCTTGGTCATCTAAGGCTTAGTCAACACCTTCTTTTCCCCTCTCTTAATTCCTGTAATATTTTTGATAATATTAATCTGTGCCCTGTGATCTAGCAAGTAATTTACAAAATTGCCTTGAACACATTGCTTCCAAATAGTAACTCTTGTTTTATAATAACAACTCCAACAGGGCAAGAACACTTGTCCTTTCAGATCATCTGCAGCACCTAGTACCACTCTATCTTTTTTTTTTTTTTTTTTTTGAGACGGAGTCTGGCTCTGTCACCCAGGCTGGAGCACAGTGGCGCAATCTCGGCTCATTGCAAGCTCCGCCTCCCGAGTTCACGCCATTCTCCTGCCTCAGCATCCCAAGTAGCTGGGACTACAGGCGCCCGCCACCACGCCCAGCTAATTTTTCTATTTTTAGTAGAGACTGGGGTTTCACCGTGTTAGCCAGGATGATCTCGATCTCCTGACCTTGTGATCCGCCCACCTCGGCCTCCCAAAGTGCTGGGATTACAGGCGTGAGTACCACTCTATCTTTAGGGACCAGGATATAACACAGCTCCTCGCCTCCAGGTGGCACTTCTAGACTGGCCTTCCCGGGTTGCTCTGTCCCCAGCACAGGTGATAAAGCTCTTCCATGATCTTTCTGCCTCGTATCTGTCCTGGGCCTGAGTTCCCAGCCCAAATGCCAGCACAGGGCTCTGTGTACTGCACACTGGTAACTTCTCTGACTTCTCCTGTAACACCCCTCGCTTCTTCTTACTTACCAGAAACATACCTTCCTCCCCATCCCCACCCCTACCCCTACCCAAAAGACAGCGTCCGTGCCTCAGAGCAAGAGACCAGCAAGGGGACCTGCCATGCCACTCCCAGCCAGCAGGGGGCAGAAGCGCATCAGTTCCCTAAGGGGAAAGCAGAGCGGCAGAGCGGCAGAGCACGCCTACCTTGGACAGCCTTTCGTGGTAATCTGGCCTCTCCTGCTTCCCTCGCAGGCTGGGGGGTACGAACCAGAAACACACATTGAGGAACTCAGGCTGAGAGGAATGAGAAAGAGGAAGGTGTGAGCTGAGGAAGGGGGACCGTTTTCCCTCTCCCTGCCCTTTTTCCTCCACTAGGGCTTTAGTGGGGGTTAGGGGGCTGCAAAAGAGCTGGGCGGGGGCAGGTGCCACAAAAGAGAAGGTGGTCCTACCTCCATGACTAGCTCCAACCCTTCCCGCTTCTTTATTTCCTCCACCAGGTACCTGTGAACAGTGAGAAACCACAGGCGGGGAGGAAAAGCAGAGATCCAGAGACAAAAGAGGCCCACTTAGAATGAGCTACAGAGAACAAGAGAAAAGTAATCCCTGGGAGCAGGAAAGGGGGAGGGGCAGGGACCCAGGAGAGGAGAACAGGGATGACCCCTCACACACCCCCACTCCACCCGCCTACCGGGCAAGGGCAAAGGCCTGGTCGATGCGCCGTTCCAGCCCTTGATCGCCCTGTGCCTTCCACATGAGCCACAGCTTCAGACAGTCCACACGGCGGCCACACTGCACTACCTTGTCTCCCGTGTCCAGAGCCACATCGTAGAACTTGTCCTGCTGGAAAAGGTAGCTGGCCTGGGACCCATGGCAGCGCTTGAGCAGGTTCTATGTGGGGGTGAGGAGACTGTCAGACCCTACCCTCTCCACCGAGGCTTTCCTCCAGGGCTGCACTGTGGGGGTCTTAGCATAGGATACCCTTTTCTTTCCCTGGAACCAGGCGGCACTGCCGGGATGGCTGCCTGCTGGCTCCAACTTTCTTTGGGTTTCCTCTCAATACCCAGGGTTCTTCCTAAACTCTGATGGCAACTTCAAGCTAGAAACTCCAGGATACCTCTGACTCCAATTCAAAACTTGAAACTTTTCCCTTTGAAAACAGGACCCTGGGGGAGTGAAGGAGCCTAATACAGGATAGGGTGGTAGCAGAGATGCAGCTTCAGAAGGGATGGTAAGGAGAACAGAGAAAGGCCTGAACTTTATCTAAGGTGGGATACAGAAGGCAGAGCTCCAGAGAGAGGTGGGGCTGGTGCAGGGGCAGGGGCAGACCCACCGAGGTATCCTGGAGAAGAAGTGCAGAGCATTGCAGGCCTGCCGCCAGGAGCTTGTGGGGATTCCAGGCCACAGAGTCAGCCCTGGATGGGGTGGAGCAAAGGCAGGTCAGTGGCTCCTCCTCCAGCTGCCCAACCAGAGCCCCTCCTCCTTTTCCAGGCCCCCAGTAAAGGTGCTTTGGTCTCACCCTCACCCCAGCATCAGGAAGAATTGCCATGTCTGACCTCCCAGCTCCAATCAATCCTCTCCAGTTCCCCTCCCCTCAGCCTCCTTCCCCAGCCATGTTAAACTCCCTAGGCCATGATGATTCTCTGAACCAATTGTTTGAAGGGTGGGATTTGGGAAGAAGGGGACTGTATGCACCTCTGGATCCCATCCAGGAGATGCCTGTGTGTCTGTGACAGCAGGACGCTCCCACCCCAGGCAGCCTGTGGAGCAGGAGGAACAACGTGGGCCTTGGCCTTGGCTCAGCCCACCCCACCACACCCCCAAGCCCAAGTCCCACTCACATCCACATGCAGCCAGAGCCCATGACGCTGGCACACATCAGCAATTGCCTCCAGGGGGTCAAAGGCCCCTAGCACAGTGGTGCCAGAGGTGGCACTGACCAGGAACGGCACAGCACCCTGTTGCCAAAATGTAGAGGGAGAAAGATGTAAAGTCATCTCAAAAGCAACTCAGAGCCTGGTGCTGGGCCCAGCTCTAAGCTCTTTGCATGCCTAAAATGGCCCACTTCAACCTCACAACAATGTGTTACTGTCCTTTTTAATGTGCAGTCAGGAACACTGAGATTCAAAGATCCAAGCAGAAGCTCCAGAGATGGACTTTGAACCTAGATTTTTATTTCCAAAGCTCATACTCTCAAAAAACTTGAATGTTTTACTGGCAGATCCAATGCTACTGAAAAAGGCATAGTGGCTCAGACCTATAATCTCGACACTTTGGGAGGCCAAGGCAGGATTGCCTGAGGCCAGAAGTTCAAGACCAGCCTGGGCAACACAGCAAGACCCGACCTCTAAAAAAAATTTTTTTTAAAAATTGGTCAAGTATAGTGGTGCATACCTGTAGGCCCAGCTACTCAGGAGGCTGAGACGGCAGGATTGCTTGAGCCCAGAAGTTTGAGGTTACAGTGAGCTATGATTGTGCCACTGCACTCCAGCCTGGGCAACAGAATGAAACTGTCTCAAAAAATATAAACAAACAGGCCAGGCACAGTAGCTCAGGCCTGTAATCCCAGCACTTTGGGAGGCCAAGGCAGGCAGCCCACTTGAGGACAGGAGTTCAAGACCAGTCTGGCCAACATGGCAAAACCCCGTCTCTACTAAAAAATACAAAAATTAGCTGGGTGTGGTGGTGCATGCCTGTAATCTCAGCTACTTGGGAGGTGGAAGCCAAGGCAGAGGCATGAGAATCGCTTGAACCCAGGAAGCAGAGGTTGCACTGAGCCAAGATCGCGCCATTGTACTCTAGCTTGGGCAAAAGATCACGATTCTGTCTCAAAAATAAATAAAAAGGCTGGGCACGGTGGCTCACACCTGTAATCCCAGCACTTTGGGAGGCTGAGGCAGGTGGATCATGAGGTCAGGAGTTTAAGACCAGCCTGGCCAACATGGTGAAACCCCATCTCTACTAAAACTACAAAAATTAGCTAGGCGCAGTGGCAGGCACCTGTAATCCCAGCTACTCAGGAGGCTGAGGCAGGAGAATCACTTGAACCCGGGCAGCAGAGGTTGCAGTGAGCCGAGATTGTGCCATTGCACTCCAGCCTGGGTGACAAAGTGAGACTCTGTCTCTAAACAAATAAACAAACAAACAAACAAATAAATAAATAAATAAATAAATTTGAATAGTACAAAAGTTTATGCAGAAATTGAATTAGTAATTTTTAAGACTACCACAGCTGGATGTGGTAGCTCATGCCTATAATCCCAGCACTTTGGGAGGCCAAGGCAGGAGAATCGCTTGAGCCCAGGAGTTCAAGACCAGCCTGGGCAACCTAGTGAGACCTCACCTCTACAAAAGAAAAAAAAAAAAAACTCTGGGCGTGGTGGCTCACGCCTGTAATCCCAGCACTTTGGGAGGCCGAGGCAGGCGGATCACCTGAGGTCCAGAGTTTAAGACCAGCCTGACCAACATGGAAAAACCCCGTCTCTACTAAAAATACAAAATTAGCTGGGCGTGGTGGCACATGCCTGTAATCCTAGCTACTTGGGAGGCTGAGGCGGGAGAATCACTTGAACCCAGGAGGCGGAGGTTGCTGTGAGCTGAGATTGCGCCACTCCAGCCTGGACAACAAGAGCGAAACTCCATCTCAAAAAAAAAAAAAAGAAAAAAATAAGTGTATAGTGGTGCACTCCTATAGTCCCAGCTACCTGGGAGGCTGAGGTGGGAGGATCACTTAAGCCCAGGTGGTCAAGGCTGCAGTGAGCCCTGATCGTGCCACGGCACTCCAGTCTCAGCAACAGAGCAAGACCCTGTCTCAATTTTTTTTTAAGTTAAAAAGAAAAGAAACGCCCAGGTCCAGATGGCTTTGCTGGTAAATTCTATCAAACATTTAACAAAAATTGGTAACAGATCACAAACTCTTCCAAAAGACAGAATATACAAAAATCAATTGTATCTCTATACACATTAGCAATGAACAATCTAAAAATGAAATTAAGAAAACAATTTCATTTACAAAAACACCAAAAAGAATAAAATACTTAAGAATCGATTTAACAATAGAAGTATAAAGCATATACTCTGAAAACTACAAAACACTGTGGAAAGAAATTAAAGACCTAAATAAATGGAAAGATGTTTCATGTTGATGAATGAACACAATTCCTATCAAAATCCCAGTTGCCCTCTTTGCAGAAATGGACAAGATGATCTTAAATTCATATGGAAATTCAAGAAACCCAGACTAGCCAAAAACAATCTTGAAAAAAAAGCAAAGTTGGAGGACTCACACTTCCTGATTTCAAAACATACTACAAAGCTACAGTTAAATCAAGACAATGTAGTCTACAGGATAGACATGTAGATCAGTGGAACAGAACTGAGAACCCAGAAATAAATCCTCACATTTACAGTCAACTGATTTACAACAAGGATGCCAAGACAATTTATTGAAGAAAGAATTGTCTTTTTAACAAATGATGCTGGAACAACTGGCTATGCACCTGCAAACAATGCAGTTTGAAACCCTCACATTAACTCATATTACACCCTCAAATTAACTAAATAATTAAATAAATTATTAAAACAAATAAAAATCAAAACACAGCATGCCAAAACCCACAGAATATAGCAAAAGAACTGCTAAGAGGGGAGTTTATGGCAATAAACCCTCACATTAACTCATATCACACCCTCAAATTAACTCATATTGGATCACAGGCCTAAATCTCAGGGCTCAAACTATAAAACTCTTAGAAGAAAATATAGGAGTAAATCTTTGTGAGCTTGGGTTAGGTTAGATATAACACCAAAAGCAGAAGCAACCAAAGAAAAGTAGATAAATTGGACTTCAAAATTTAAAACTTTTGTACTTCAAAGGACACTATCAAAAAAGTGAAAAGTCCAATAGCAAAGACATGGAATCAACCTAGGTGCCCACCAACAGTGGATTAGATTTTTTTAAATGTGGCATATACAAACCATGAAGTATTATGGAGCCATAAAAAAAGAATGAAATCATCTCCATTGCAGCAACGTGGATGCAGCTGGAGGCCAGTATCCTAAGTGAGTTAACACAGAAACAGAAAACCAAATACCACATGTTCTCGTAAGTGGGAGCTAAATACTGAGTCCACATGGACAGAAAGATGGGAATAAAAGCCACTGGGGACTATAAGAAGCGGGAGAGAGGGGAGAAAAAGTTGAAAACATACCTGTTGGGTACTATGCTCACTACCTGGGTGATGGGTTCAATCATGCCTCAAACCTCAGAATCACACAATATACCCTTAGAACAAACCTGCACATGTCCTTACTGAATCTAAAATAAAAGTTTCAGAAAAGTGAAAAGTCAACCTAGAGAGTGGGAAGAACGTATCTGAATATCATATATCTGATAAGGGACTTACATCTAGAATATATGAAGAACTCAGCAACAAAAAGACAACGTAGCAACAAAAAGACAACGTAATTTTTTTAATGGGCAAAGGATCTGACTAGACATTTTTTCAATAGAGATATATAAATGGCTAATAAGCACATGAAAAGATGCTCAGCATCACTAATCATTAGGGAAATGCAAATCAAAACTACAATGAGTTACCACCTCATACCCATTTAGGATAACTACTATCAAAGTAACAGAAAATGGCGGGATGCAGTGGCTCACGCCTGTAATCCCAGTACTGTAAGAGGATGAGGTGGGAGGATGGCTTGAGCCTAGGAGTTTGAGACCAGCCTGGGTGACACAGCGAAAAGGAATTCTGGTAGAGATGTGTCTCTACCAAAAATAATTTTTAAAATTGGCCAAATGTCGCAGTGTGCACCTGTGGTCCCAGCTCCTTGGGAGGCTGAGGTGGGAGAATAACTTGAGCCCAGGAGGTTGAGGCTGCAGTGAACCATGATTGCACCACTGCACTCCAGCCTGGGTGACAGAGCAAGACCCTGTCTCAAAAAAACAAAACAAAGCAGAAAATAGCAAGCATTGGCTGGGCGCGGTGGCTCACACCTGTAATCCCAGCACTTTGGGAGGCCAAGGCAGGCAGATCACGAGGTCGGGAGATAAAGACCATCCTGGCTAACACCCCGTCTCTACCAAAGACGTGACACCCCATCTCCACCAAAAATACAAAAAAAAATTAGCCAGGCCTGGTGGCAGGCACCTGTAGTCCCACCTACTCGGGAGGCTGAGGCAGGAGAATGGTGTGAACCCAGGAGGCGGAGCTTGCAGTGAGCCGAGATCGCACCACTGCACTCCAGCCTGGTCGACAGAGCAAGACTCCATCTCAAAAAAAAAAAAAAAAAAAAAAAAAAAAGAAGAAAATAACAAGCGTTGACAAGGATGTGAAGAAATTAGAACCCTTGTGCACTGCGGGAATGTAAACTGGTTCAGCCACTATAGAAAACAGTATGGCAGTTCCGCAAAACAATTCAATAGAATTACCATATGCTCCAACAATTCCACTTCTGAGTATACACCCAAAATATTGAAAGCAGGGTCTTGAAGAGATTCCAAACAACAACTCAAACAGATAAATAGATAAGCAAAATATGGCATATATGTACAGCCTTAAAAAGGAAGAAAATTCTTCTCACATGCTACAACGTGGATGAACTTTGAGGACATTCTGCTAAGTGAAATAAGCCAATTGAAAAAGACAAATACCACCAGGCACGGTGGCTCACGCCTGTAATCTCAGCACTATGGGAGGCCGAGGCAGGCAGATCACAAGGTCGGGAGTTCGAGACCAATCTGGCCAAAACATGGTGAAATCCCATCTCTGCTAAAAATACAAAAAATTAGCTGGGCGTAGTGGTGCGCACCTGTAACCCTACCTACTTGGGAGGCTGAGGCAGGACAACTGCTTGAACCCAAGAGGCGGAGGTTGCAGTGAGCCGAGATCGTGCCATTGCACTCCAGCCTGAGCTACAAAAGCGAAACGCCGTCTCAAGAAAAAAGAAAAGAAAAGAGAAAGACAAATACCGTATGATTCCACTTACATAAGTACTTAGAGTAGTCAAAGTCATGGAGACAGAATGGTGGCTGCCAGGGGATGGAAGAGGGGGTAATGAGTTGTTGTTTGATGAGTATGGAGTTTCAGTTTTACAAAATGAAGAGTTCTGCTGGGTGCGGTGGTTCATGACTGTAATCCCAGCACTTTGAGAGACCAAGGTGGGTGGATCACTTGAGGCCAGGAGTTCGAGACCAGTCTGGCCAACATGGCAAAATCCCATCTCTACTAAAAATACAAAAACTAGCCAGGTTTGTTGGCAGGGGGCCTGTAATCCCAGCTACTCGGGAGGCTGAGGCACAAGAATCGCTTGAACCCAGGAGGCAGAGGCTGCAGTGAGCTGAGATTGTGCCACTGCACTCTATCCTGGGGGACACAGTGATACTCTGTCTCAAACAAAACAAAACAAAACAAAAAAACAAGATGAAAAGAGTTCTGGAGACTGGTTGCACAACAATGTGAATGTATTTAACACTACTGAACTGTACATGTAAAAATGGTTAAGATGGTAAATTTTATGTTACACACACAAAACAACAAGTAGAACTGGCAGCAGATTCTCAACAGAGACCCTTCTGGCATGTTGGGTGAGTCAGTTCTTGTTCATATAGAGCTATCTCTGTACATTGCAAAAATGTTTAGGATCCCTGTTTCCCTCTCAATAAACACAGTAATGCCCTCTGGCTAGTGTCACAACACAAAGCAAAATAAAACAGTTCCACACACTTCCAAATGCCCACTTGATGACTAGGAGAGTGGGGGTGGATGGCAGCACCAGCCCCAAGCAAGTACCTATGGATGAGGAAGGCTATAGGTGGGTTGGAAACAGTCCAGGCAAAAGGGGGAAGCTGCTCCAGCCCCATATCTTCAATTCCAGAAATATCCCATGGCCTCTGCACACACACAGAATCTTCTTGTCTACCCAAAGGGGTACAAAAGGGGTACCACCTAGTTCATTTCCTTTCTCCCTTCCAGTCTCAGCTCAACCATCCCTTCTGAGGGAAGCCTTCCCTGACTCCTTAACCTCCTGATTAGGTCAATTCTCTGGTATTCTATGCTCAAAGAGCACAATGTAACTCACCTTCATAGCATATATATATATATTTTTTTACATATATTTATGAATGTCAGTCTTCCTTACTGGAATAAAAGTTCTATGAAAAACAAAATGGGTGAAGGATCTGAATAGACATTTTTCCAAAGAAGATATACAAATGGCCAATAAGTACATGACAAGATGCTCAATATCATTAGTCATCAGGGAAAATCAAATCAAAACACAATGAGATCCCACTTCACACCCACTAAATGGTATAATAAAAAAAGATATGACAAGTGCTGGTGAGTATGTAGAGCAATTGGAACCCTCATATACTGCTAGTGGGATTGCAAACTGGTGCAGCCACTTTGGAAAACAGTCTGGCAGTTTCTCAAAAGGTTAGATACAGAGTTACCATATGACCCAGCAGTTTCACTCCTAGGTATATAACCAAGATAAATGAAAACACATTTTCACACAAAAATCTGTACACAAATGTTCATAACAGCATTATTCGTAAGAGACCCAAAGTGGAAACAACTCAAATGTCCATCAACTGATGAATAGATAAATAAATGTGGTATATCCATTTAATGGAATATGATTTGGCCATAAAAGAAGGGAAGTGCCGATACACGCTACAGCTTGAAGCGTATTGCTATGTAAAAAAAGCTCATCACAAAGGGCATGTATAATATGATTCCAGAATTCAGAACTGGCAAATATAGAGACACTAACTAGGTTACTGGTTGCCTAGAACCGGGAGTTCTGGGAGAATTAGAGACCGATGGCTAAAGGGTATGGGGTTTCTTTTGGGGGAGATAAATGTTCTAATACTGACTGTGATGATGTTTGCACAACTCTGCAAATATGCTAAACCACTAAATAGTACCCTTTAAGTTGGTGAATTACGTTAGGTGAATTATATGTTATGTGAATTATATATCAATAAAACTATTACCAAAAAAGTTTCTATAATAAAAAGAGAAACATCACTACTCTAATTGCAGCCTTTACTGCCACTCAGAGGTAATATCCACATATCAATAAATATATACTGTTCTAAATAACAAAAATGGGCTCATAATGTCCATTCTTTTTTTTTTTTTTTTTTTTTTTTTGAGACAGAGTCTCGCTCTGTCACCCAGGCTGGAGTGCAGTGGTGCGATCTTGGCTCACTGCAAGATCCACCTCCCAGGTTCACGCCATTCTCCTGCCTCAGTCTCCCGAGTAGCTGGGACTACAGGCGCCTGCCACCACGCCTGGCTAATTTTTTGTATTTTTAGTAGAGATGGGGTTTCACCGTGTTAGCCAAGGTGGTCTCGATCTCCTGACCTTGTGATCTGCCTGCCTCAGCCTCCCAAAGTGCTGGGATTACAGGCGTGAGCCACCGCGCCCGGCTCATAATGTCCATTCTATACTGCAATTTGCAATATATATTTACTATATACAGTGGAGATACTTTCATGTTAGTATATATAGTCTCATCTATTCTTTTAAATGGCTACCCAGTACTCTAATAATAGTAATAAATAATAACAACAATACCAGTAGCTTGTATTTATACAGTGCATCTATGTGCCAGGCAATATTCTAAGTGCTTTACATATACTAATTCATTCAATCCTTACAATAACCCTACGTAGCAAGTTCCATATTCTGTCCATTTTACAGGGGAAGGAACTAAGACACACAGATATACCATAATTTATTTTGTCTATTAATGGACATTTAAATGTTTTTTTTAAACATTTGTGGCCAGGCATGGTGGCTCACGCCTGTAATCCCAGCACTTTGGGAGGCCGAGGCAGGTGGATCGTTTGAGGTCAGGAGTTCAAGACCAGCCTGGCATTGAACCCCGTCTCTACTAAAAATATAAAAATTAGCCAGACATATTGATGCACGCCTATAATCCCAGCTACTCAGGAGGCTAAGGCATGAGAATCACTCGAACCCAGGAGGTAAAAGTTGCAGTGAGCCGAGATTGTGCCATTGCACTCCAGCCAGGGTGACACAGTGAGACTCTATCTCAAAAAAGAAAAAAAAAATGGCCGGATACAGTGGCTCACACCTGTAATCCCAACACTTTGGTAGGCTGAGGCAGGCGGATCACCTGAGGTCAGGAGTTTGAGACCAGCCTGACCAACATGGAGAAACCCCATCTCTACTAAAAATACAAAATTAGCCAGGACTGGTAGCACATGCCTATAATCCCAGCTACTTGGGAGGCTGAGGCAGGAGAATCGCTTGAACCCGGGAGGTGGAGGTTGTAGTGTGCTGAGATCGCACCATTGCACTCCTGCCTGGGCAACAGGAGTGAAACTCCATCTCAAAAAAAAAAAAATTTTTACATTTATATTTATTTATTTATTATTTTTGAAATCACACCACTGCACTCCAGCCTGGGTGACTGAGTGAGACTCTGTCTCAAAAACTATTAAAAAATAAAAATAAATAAAATTGTACAGATGGTGCCAAAATGCCCTCCAAGGTGGCTGTAGCAGTTACATACCCCTCAAAGTGGAGGAGTGTGCTAATGTCCCCTCATCCCCACTACTCACAGCCTTCACCAGTGCCTCTCCCCTCCTCAGCCTCTCCCTGCACAGACCCTTGCAGCCCACAGGAACCTTCTACACTACAGGGCAGGCCCCCAGCACCCTCCCTGTGGTGCTGCCTGGGACTCACTCTCACTCAGTCCTGCCTCTCAGAATCCAACCTGGCATAGGTGTCTGGGCAGAGCCCCAGAAAGCAATGTAGTGTCCTCACCCCCAGGTTCCCCACAGTCATTTCAGCCCACAGGGGAAGATGGGCATGGAGATGAGAGGGATGAAGGGTGCCTTGAGCAGGGAGAGCCCCAATAACCCTCCAAGAAGGTTGGAGGCTCCATCACTCCAGCGAGCCTCACTTACTCACCTCAGCCTCGGCCATACCAATCTGCCTCTCCAGATCCTCGGGGACCATTTTCCCTCTGAAAAAGAAAATGCAGAGAGTACAGCAGGGACAGGTTCTCTGTTGAAGGCAGGGTAAGGTGGGGTTAGCAATGCAGAGATGACAGTGCTAGTTTTTCCCTCAGGGGTTGAAACAGATCTCAGGGCAGAGGTGGGAGATGCTGGCAGGCTCTGGTAGACCGGAACAGCAATTCTACTGAATAGTGAGGGGAGAGAGGTCCACCAGCGGTAAAGGGCCTGATGCCAGAGCATTCTGGCAGCAGGAAGGTACTCTGTGCCAAGCTGGGTCACAGCCGTTTGGGCAGAAGGACCTTCACCTCTCATCAGCCTTGACTACTCGGACACTGTCAGTGCCAAGTCCCAGAAACGCAGCTCCCTTCTGGATGGAGTAGTGACACTGCGGGAGAAGGCAGAGGGCAGGTTAGCATAACTTGATGGGGGAGGGGAGAGAAGGTAAAAGTCAAGTGTGAGCTCCAACAGATGGGATCCTGTAGGGCAGGGCTTCTCAAATGTTAGTGTGCATACGAATCGCCTGGATGTCTGGTTAAAATGCAAGTTCAGGTCCACTAGGTCTGAGGTCTGGGGTGAGGCCCGAGATTCTGCATTTCTTTTTTTTTTTTTTTTCAGACAGAGTTTCCCTCTGTTGCCCAGGCTGGAGTGCAGTCGAGCCATCTCAGCTCACTGCAACCTCCACCTCCCAGGCTCAAGAAATTCCCATGCCTCAGCCTCCTACGCAGCTGGGAATACAGGTGCCCACCACTATGCCTAGCTAATTTTTTGTATTTTAGTAGAGAAGGGGTTTCACCATGTTTCCCAGGGTGGTATCAAACTCCTGAGCTCAGGCAATCCGCCCACCTCAGCCTCTCAAGTGCTGGGATTATAGGCGTGAGTCACCGTGCCCAGTCAGATTCTGCATTTCTAACAAGCCCCAGGTCATACCAATGCTGCTGGTCCACAGACCACACTCTTCAGTAGGAAGAGTATGGACTGTGTCCACTGTACTCAGGGCCCCTCCTCTGCCCCTAAACAGAAGGCAATGTGAACAGGTGCAGTTACTGGCCTCCTTGACTGGAAGGAAGCGCATCTGCCTGGGGGCAGGCTGGCCTTGGAGGATGTGGGGAGGGCAGGGAGAAGACCTGGAAGGTCTCTACTTAGCTGGCTGGAGATCAGAATCAGGAGCCCAGGGTTGGGCCTGTGCCTCTTCCCCACCTCCTTCGATGTGAATAGTGCCAGGGGCGGCAGTGTGCGGAGGCCCCTCTGCTTGCAATCCGGGTAGCGCTGATAGCGGGCCAGATTTACAGCATACATGTTGGAGATGGAGCCACCTGTCACAGGGAGGGGGCGGTGACAAGAGGAAGGAGCACTGGGTCAAGACTGGAGCTTGCCTCCCCTTCCCTTTCCACCAGAAGAGCTCATCAAAGCAGCAGGTATGACTGGCTCCAAGGCCCACAATTCCCAGGATCATGCCATCCCAGAATGGATCCAGGATCAGATCCTCTTGACCACACACCTCCACACCCGGGGCTGCCCCCAAGAGACAGCCCCCCATCCAGAGACAGCACGAACTAGAAAAGTGATCCCAGGGAATGGTGACAAACATGAGCATGAAGGGATCAGACAGGCTCCTCCCTGGTCTGGCCTGGGTCCAGCTGGAGAGGAATCAAAGAGGAATCATCCCTCCCTGCCAGATGCTTAGGGCAAGAGAACGGTGCAGGAGGAGGAACCCATAAAAAGGGCAAAGAAAGGTCCCCCTCATTCTCACAAACCAGGGCAGAAGATTCCGTCCCCAGAGCTCCAGCCCACCAGGGCCCGGAGTTTCCTCAGCACCTCCTCTTCCATGAGCACAAACACGGGGGCGATTTCATATGTGTACCTGCCAGGAGAGAGAACGACAAGAAAGGAGAGATGGGGAGGGACCGCCCAGACAGGCCCTTAAACTGCACAGGAGTCAGAAAAAAGAGGCAATGAACAGTGAGCGAAGGAAGAGTCCAAGGAGAAGAACAAGTTGGTGACAGAACCAGGGAAGCAAGAAAGAGAAAACAGAGGTCAGGAGGCCTGAGAAAGTTTGGAGAAAGGGGGTCAAAGGATACAAGGAAAAACTCTCCGCCGATAGGGATTCCCAGAAGCAGTAGAGAGAAGGCAGAATCATTCTCCTCCCCTACCCCTCAGGCACCTCTCCAGCAAACCTAAATCCTTTGTGGGATGGTAGAGGGGCCGTGGGATGCTCACTGGCTGGTGTTGAGGCTCTCAGTGATAATGCGCCCGGCCAGAGCATGGGGATCCAACCCTGAGAAGAGCTGGTTGAAGAACCGAGGGTGACCTGGAGAAGGAGAGTACGCCAGGGAGCTCAGAGTAGAGTTCAGGGCAAACTCCCAAGTCTCCTTCCCAAAGAAGCCAGGGCCCACCAGTCTTGACACTGTAGCGAATCACAGCCCGACACCGCTCCAGGATCTGCTCCTGCGACTCGCCCTGGCTCCGCAGCTCCAAATCCAGCAGCTGCTTCAGCTCCTCAGGCTCCTTCCACTCACAGACCTAGGAAGAGAGCCAGGGATGCTGGGGGCCTGGGATGCCTGTGGACTGACTGTCAAAACACACCTCCACAGACAGGAGACACGACCAACCTGCACTAAAAACAACTTTGGGATATTTCCAAAGTAAAACTCTGAAAATTAGCAAGAGTAGTGAACACAGTAAGACTCAGAATGTAAATCCCTGAGGTACCCGGGGGGACAGGGATGAATTCTGGGGAGAAACCTTATCAAAGAAGGAAAGTTCTGAGCCAGATTTGGAAAGAGAAAGAGAAGGCTTGGGCCAGGCGTGGTGGCTTATGCCTGTAACCTCAGCACTTTGGGAGGCCGAGGCAGGCAGATTACCTGAGGTCAGGAGTTCAAGACCAGCCTGGCTAACATGGTGAAACCCCATCTCTACTAAAAATACAAAAATTAGCCGGGCGTGGTGGCACATGCCTGTAATCCCAGCTACTCGGGAGGCTGAGGCAGGAGAACTGCTTGAGCCCAGGAGACGGAGGTTGCAGCGACCTGAGATCGTGCCACTGCACTCCAGCCTGGCCGACAGAGTGAGACTCTGTCAAAAAAAAAAAAAAAAAAAAAAAGACAGGACGGACGGACGGACAGACGGAAGGAAGGAAGGAAGGAAGGAAGGAAGGAAGGAAGGAAGGAAGGAAGGAAGGTAGGAAGAAGGCTGGCTTGATGCGAAGGAGGAGGGGGAAAGGACTCACCTTCTGGGAGGCACTGGTTCCTTTCTGAATGGCCTCATCCACAACAACCCCAAACACGGCCTGGAGTAAGGCTTCCACAGCCACTGGGTCCCCAGCAAGGGAGGGGAGTGCTTCTGAGTCAGCCATCAGGATCTGTGGCAGAGCAGAGTCATTCCCTACTCAGCCTGTGAACCCTACCTGGACCTACCCAGCAGGAGCCTCATCTTCCAAACGGGCCTGAGGCCCAAGTCCTGCAGCTCAGTCTCAGCCCCCAGTGCACAGACAAGGGCAAGTGAGAGTGCCCAGGGAGAAAGCCAGTGGGAACAGGTGGGAAAGAAAAGGCAGACAGTGCTGAGCAGGTGGACTCTAGTGGCCATTTCCACCTAAGGCAGAGACAAGCTTACTTCTCTGCGAAGGAGAGCCAGAGGAAGGGTGCAAAGGTAGCTCCTCAGAACAGTGGAACCAAGACGGCAGAGGGAGTGGGGTGAAAACAGCAGTCACATGGCCATAATTCTCATGACCTTTGCCCTAAAGAGAACTTTGACAGATTTGGGATAGGGACAGCAGGGTGAGGCGAAGCTCCCTGAATAATCATTAGCTGACAGAAGGAGATGGGAAATGAGATGAAAGGCAAAACCCATGCTGCATTAACCCCAAGGTGGCGAGAACCAGAAGGCCAGCGCAGAAGAGGGGACCCGCACTGTGCATCCCAGGGCCCAGCATGGGGGTGTCTTGAGGGCAAACAAGGGCCTGAGAAACTGCCACAGGTGACCCTGGAGACTGAGGCGGAGGGTGCCTGAGAGGCAGGGACGTAAAATCCCCCCACCTTTTTATTTTTTTGAGATGGAGTCTTGCTCTGTTACCCAGGCTGGAGTGCAGTGGCACAGTCCTGGCTCACTGCAACCTCTGCCTCCTAGGTTCAAGAGATTCTCCTGCCTCAGCCTCCCAAGTACCTGGGACTACAGGCGTGCACTACCACACCCGACTAATTTTAGTATTTTTAGTAGAGACAATGTTTAGCTATGTTGGTCAGGCTGGTCTCGAACTCCTGACCTCAGGTGATCCACCTGCCTCAGCCTCCCAAAGTGCTGGGATTACAGGCGTGAGCCACCATGCAGGCCGACATAAAATCCTTTAAGCAAGCCTCAGAGGCCAACCTCTTTTGCATCCCAAACCCCAGAGTCTTTTCAGAACTGCCCTGCTTTCTAAAGCCCTCTCCTAGAGCAGGAAGGAAAAGGGTTATATTGAGGAAGCATTTGCTAAACAAGTCCGATCCTGTGCCTTCCGGGCTGGGAGTCCTGTTTGTAGTGAGCACCAACTGTGTTCGCCACATGGTGCTGAGGACTGAGAATGCCTCCTCACCCCACTGGGAGGACACAGACACGTGCAACAGTTACAGACCAGGGCATGGCTGGATGCCGACCCTAGGTCTCCTCAGAATTCAGGAAAGAAGGAGATGGATGGAGGCTGAAGGCTGAGAAAGACCTGCAGTGGGATTGCAGATGAATCCTAAGAGAGGGCAGGAGAAATGGGGTGGGTGACTGGAAGGAAGAGAGGCATTCAGGGGTAAGAGGAGGAAAGCCATGAGCTTACAGCAGAAATGAACAGGACTTGTCCTGAGGTCAGTGGCAACACAGGGCTGGCGGGAACATGGGAGTGAAGGCAGGGTGGGCAGAGTTTTGTGAGCACATGAGGAGTCATGAGTGCCAGCCAGGCCAAGGAATCAACATTTTATCCTACAGAAAATGGGAAGTCACTTAAAGATTGTGTGACAAGGAATAATGTAGTACAATGGATGCTCTCAGAAGACCAATTTATAGCAGTAGGATACAGAAGAATTAACAGGCTCTTGCAGTAAATAAGGCAAGAGGCGATCCACACTTGAATAAGAGTGATGCTGGTAGGAAATGACAGAGAGAACAATCTGCAGGCGTGCTCATTCTCTGGATTGTGCTGAATTCAACACTTAGGGGAGCTACGTTGCAGGAAAAGGAAGACTCAAAGATGACCCTGGGATTTCAAGCCTGGGAGACTGGAAAAATAATAGCACCCCTCAAAGAAACAGGGATGCAGAAAGGGGAAACTAGATCGAAATAAAGTGGTATTGCTTGGAAATACTCATCTGAGTGGAGGTCCAGATGGCAAACTGTTTTCCATACATCCTATGGGAGGGGGTCAGGCCCACAGCTCTGATGAGATGCTAGAATGGAAAGCAGGTTTGAGAGTCAGGGTATAGCTGAAGCTTTGTGATGGGCTCCACTCCCTAAAGGAGAGAGAATTGAGAGAGATGGATGGGAGGAGGGAGCAAACACCAAGGCCTGGCGGACCCTCCAAATGACAGGGCAAGAAGATCAAGAAAATCTGGAAAGGGAGCAACCATCCTCAAAATGGGATGGTCTAATATAATCCACTGCCAACAGTCACTAGACCTCACACATGATGTGTGGTGCACACATCATGCACCACGTAACGACATTTCAGTCAACAAGGCTGCAGTGAGCTGAGATCGCACCACTGCACTCCAGCCTGGGTGACAGAGTGAGACTCTGTCTCAAAAATAAATATTAAAAAATAAAGTGGACAATTATGTGGTTTTTCATAAATTCACAAAGTTGTTGCAACCATCATCACTATCTAATGCCAGAACATTTTCATCACCCAAAAAAAACCCTCAGTAGCAGTCATTTCCCATTCTCCCCTTCCTCGACCCCCGGCAACTACTAATCTACTTTGTTTCTATAGATTTGTCTAGTCTGGCCATTTCATATAAAAGGGGTCATATAATATGTGGTCTTTTGTGACTAGCTTCTTGTGCTTAGCATAATGCCTTTAAGGTTCATCCAAGTTGCAGCAAGTACCAGTATTTCTTTGTATGGCCAAATAGTATCTCATTATATGGATACACCACATTTTATCTATTCATTTATCAGTTGATAGACATTTGAGTTGTTTCCACTTTTTGGCTATTATGAATAATGCTGCTGTGAACATCTGTGTATAAGTTTTTGTGTGAACATATGTTTTCAGTTCTCTTGGGTGTATACCTGGTAGTGCTGGAATTGCTGTGTCACAGGGTAACTCTATATATAACTCTTTGAGGAAATGCCAAACTGTTTTCCAAGGTGACTGGACCATTTTACACTCCCATCAGCAGTGTATAAGGGTTCCAGTTTCTCCACAACCTTGACAACACTTATTATTGTCTTTGTTATCACAGACATCTGCGTTTTTAATTTTTATAGGGATTGCCTACATCCATAAAGGTTGTATCAATGTATGAAAGTCCCTGCATCTTCAGCCTTAGCAACGGAATATGCTATCAAACTTTTGAAACTGGGGACTAAAAAATGGTATCTCAGGGTTTTAATTTAGTTGCATGCCTGCATTAGTCAGTTTTGCCATATCAACAAATGCCTTCAGAATCCCACAGAGGTTTATTTCTCTTTCATGGCTTACATTGGTAGTGGTGTTGGCTACAGTTCTGATTCATGTGCCTTTATTACAAGATCCAGTCTGAAGTAACTGCTCTCATTTGGGACACACTGTTTTAACGTCAGGGCAAAAGAACAAAAGGCAGAGAAAACCACACACTCACTCTTTTTTTTCTTTTTTTGAGACGGAGTCTCGCTCTGTCGCCCAGGCTGGAGTGCAGTGGCCGGATCTCAGCTCACTGCAAGCTCCGCCTCCCGGATTCACGCCATTCTCCTGCCTCAGCCTCCTGAGTAGCTGGGACTACAGGCGCCTGCCACCTCGCCCGGCTAGTTTTTTGTATTTTTCTGTAGAGACGGGGTTTCACCGTGTTAGCCAGGACTGGTCTCGATCTCCTGACCTTGTGATCCGCCCGTCTCGGCCTCCCAAAGTGCTGGGATTACAGGCTTGAGCCACCACGCCCGGCCGGCACACACTCACTCTTAAAGCTGCTGCTCAGACCTGGCATATGGCATATGTGCTCATACTCACTTGACCAACACCACACAGCCAAGTACTAGGGCAGGGGGGGTGAGGACGTATATTCCTCCCACAGAGGGCACTGCAAAGGGCATGGGGGAAATGGGGGAAAATATAAACTTCTCTTACAAGATCATTGGGCACGAGCCCATAGTAGGATTTTTCGTTGTTATTGAGACGGAGTCTCACTCTGTCACCTGGGCTGGAGTGCAATGGCACGATCTCGGCTCATTGCAACCTCCAACTCGTGGGTTCAAGCAATTCTTCTGCCTCAGCCTCCTGAGTAGGTGGGATTACAGGCGCATGCCACCATGCCCAGCTAATTTTTGTAGTTTTAGTAGAGATGGGGTTTCACCATGTTGGCCAGGCTGGTCTTGAACTCCTGAGCTCAGGTGATCTGCCCACCTCGGCCTCCCAAAGGGCTGGGATTACAGGTGTGAGTCACGGTGCCCAGCCCCATAGTAGGGTTTTGCATTGTCTCACCTCAGCCTGCACCGCCCTCCTCCCTCATTTACAGATTTCTGAGTATGAACCACTGATACAAAAGCTTCCTCTCCTTCTCCCTCAGAGATGCCCTCTTGATTATCCCTTCTCATTTGTTCAAATCTGCATCCTACCTCTTTCTCACAGCATTTTACATTGTTCAAACCTCACAATATACCCGCCTCCAGCGACCTCCTCTTCACAGCCAATCTTCTTCAAAGGGTTATCTCCAAGTAGCTTCCACCTTCAAGGTCACCAAGAATTTTCCTGCCTCCAAACCCAATGGTCACATCTCATCTTTATCCTGTTTGACCCCTCTGGAGCCATCCAACATAGTTTGCCACTACATCTTGAAACATATTCTTTAACTGGCTTCCATATTACTACCCTAGTTTGTCCCCTCTCTCTGGCCATTCCTAGCTTCCCATGAATTTTCACCTTCCTCTGGCCCTCCTTTAAATGCTGGAGTTCCTCAAGGTTCTGTCCCAGGGCCTCTTTCCTCTGCATCTGTACCTATTCCTGGGCAATCTCATCCATGCCCAGGGCTATCTGCTGGTGACCCCCCCCTCTCAGACCTCTCCTGAGCTCCAAATCCCTGATGCCACCTGCCTGACCTGCAATTCCCACAGGCACTTCACACTCCACAAATGAGCTCCTTATCAGCTCTCTGAAATCTGCTCTTCTTCTTGGGTTCCCCAGCTCGGTGAATCGCACAATCTTCTCTACTGGTTACTCAAACCAGGGACTTTAACTGATACTAAACTGATTTTCCCCTTTTTATTTAATTTATTATTTTTTTTTTTTTTAAAGAGACAAGGTCTTTCTCACTCTGTCGTCCAGGCTGAAGTGTGGTGGCATGATCTTGGATCACTGCAACCTCAAACTCCTGGCCTCAAGCAATTCTCCTCAGCCTCCCTCCTGGGATTATAGGCATGAGCCACCATGCCGGGTCTTTTTATTTAACCTTTTTATTTAATCTTCAAAGGTTGTTACATTTTCTCTCTCTTCTCCAACACAACACCGAAACCTATCTATCAACACAACACCAACACCTGGATAGCTTCACTTTTTTCCTCTGGGGTATGTTCTAATTTTTTTCCTTAAAAATATAGTACTGGCCGGGCGCGGTGGCTCAAGCCTGTAATCCCAGCACTTTGGGAGGCCGAGACGGGTGGATCACGAGGTCAGGAGATCGAGACCATCCTGGCTAACACGGTGAAACCCCGTCTCTACTAAAAAATACAAAAAACTAGCCGGGCGACGAGGCGGGCGCCTGTAGTCCCAGCTACCCGGGAGGCTGAGACAGGAGAATGGCGTGAACCCGGGAGGCGGAGCTTGCAGTGAGCTGAGATCCGGCCATAGCACTCCAGCCTGGGTGACAGAGCGAGACTCCGTCTCAAAAAAAAAAAAAAAAAAAAAAAAATATAGTACTTTAGAGCTGGGTGCAGTGGCTTATGCCTGTAATCCCGAGACTTTCAGAGGCCAAAGCAGGCGGATCATGAGGGCAGGAGTTTGAGACCAGCCTGGCCAATATGGTGGAACCCCATCTCTACTAAAAATATAAAAAGTTAGCCAGGTGCAATGGCACGTGCCTATTGTCCCAGTTACTCAGGAGGCTGAAGCAGGAGAAATGCTTGAACCCGGGAGGCAGAGGATGCAGTGAGCCAAGATCACGCCACTGCACTCCAACCTGGGGGACAGAGCGAGACTCCATCTCAAAAAAAAAAAAAGAAAAGAAAAATACAAAACTTAGCTGGGCGTAGTGGTACTCACCTGTGGTTTCAGCTACTCCAGGGGCTGAGGCAGGAAGATCACTTCAGCCTCGAAAAACAGGAGGCAGAGGTTGCAGTGAGCTGAGATCTCACACCACTGCATTCAGCCTGGGTGACAGAGTCAGACCATGCCTCAAAACAAAACAAAACAAAACAAAACCAGCACTTTCCTTTAAAGGAAAAGTGGTAGCTTTACAGTGAGAAAACCTGGTGGACACCACCTTGCCCAAGTAATCATCAGCAATAAGGCAACAGGCCGACATCATGAGCCTCCTGATATGAAATGCTCAACATCACTTATATAGTATTTCTGCCAAAAATGCAGGACCCAAATCTAATTGTGACACAAAATATATATCTAAATTGAGGGTCATTCTATAAAACATCTACTCTGCACTCTTCAAAAATTTCAATGTCATGAAAATTAAAGGGAATATGAGGAACTGCTCCAAACTGAAGGAGACTAGAGGTATTACGACCAAAAGGAATATGTAATCTTAGACTGGCTACTGGATAAGGAAGAAAAATTCCTGCTATAAAGAACATTACTAGGGCCAGGTGCAGCGGCTCACGCCTATAATCCCAGCACTTTCAGAGGCTGAGACAGGCGGATCACACGAGGTCAGGAGTTCGAGACCAGCATGGCCAACATGGTGAAACCTCATCTCTACTAAAAATACAAAAATTACCTGGGCATGGTGGCATGCATTTGTAATCCCAGCTACTCGGGAGGCTGAGGCAGGAGAATCTCTTGAACCTGGGAAACATAGGCTGCAGTGAGCCGAGATCACAACACTGCACTCTAGCCCGGGCATCACAGCAAGACTCCGTCTCAAGAAAAAAAAAATTTATTGGAACAACTGGTGGAATCTGACTATGGATGGTATTATAAATATTAGTATTCTACCAGTGTTAAATTTCTTGAATCTGATAACTGTATTGTGGTTATGTAAGAGAACGTTCTTATTCTTAGAAAACATGCTAAAAGAGCATAATGTCTGCAACTTTCAGATAGTTCAGAAAAAGACAATCTTATTTGTATATATGCATAGGCATTTATTTGTAATATGTTTATTAACATATGATTCACATACCATGAAGTTCACCCTTTAAAAGTAAATCAGTGGTTTTTAGTATAAAACTATGCACTGATCACGACTATTTCATTTCAGAACACTTTCATCACCCCAAAAAGAAACTCCATACCTATTAGCAGTCACTCTCCATGCATTTTTGAAAATACTGAAAAAGAAGGAAAAAGACTTCAAAATATTCATTTGTGGCTATTTCTGGGTGTTATTATTATGGATGATTTTTAAGTTTCTTATTTATACACATCTATATTTTTATAACTTTATACAATCATTTCACATTGCTTATGGAATTAAAATAAAGGTTATTTTTAAACAATATAAAAATTGGCCGGGTACGGTGGCTCATGCCTGTAATTCCAGCACTTTGGGAGGCTGAGGTGGGTGGATCACCTGAGGTCAGGAGTTTGAGACCAGCCTGGCCAACATGGCAAAGCCCCATTTCTACTAAAAACACAAAAATTAGCTGGGAGTGGTAGCAGGTGCCTGTAATCCCAGCTACTCAGGAGGCTGAGGTAGGATCCACTTGAACCTGTGAGGTGGGGGTTGCAGTGAGCCAAGATGGCACCACTGCACTCCAGCCTCGGCGACAGAGTGGGACTCCATTTCAAAAATATATATATATATTGAGGAATTAAGGGGGTACAAGAATTCTAAAATATACAAATCATCAGGCTCAAGGAATGTCCCTTGCACATTATGTGATTTCCCAACTCCTCAATCCACTGTTATCAAAGGTCTAATGGAAGGCAAAGGGAGCCACACACTGCTCATCTCTATTACACAACCCCTCAACCCACGCTGGCTCTCAGGAAGGGAATGGGTTCAGTTTGTTCAGCAAACATTGACTGAGTGTCCTCTACTTCTGAGTGCCTGGCTGGCATGACCCTAGGTGCTGCATCTGCTCTGTGGGCTCCAGCTAACAGGCTGGCAAGAGAGACCTGCATGTAAAATAAAGGGAAATTGCCATAAGAGGGAGTTGAGAGGTCACCATGGAAAGGCAGGAAAGTTCAACTGGCCCAGGGCAGGCTTCAAGGAGAAAACACTAAGGCTCTCCTTAAGGCAATAGAGAGCTGGTGCAGGAAAAGACTCAGCAGTAATCATTACAATGCTATTTGAATAAGTGATGGAGTGGGCCTGAGGGAAGAGGGAGTTAGGTAAGGTCACATAGCAGGAGGCCTGCCTGGGGACAAAGGGATCTAGGCAGTTGTCTCCTGAAGCCTCTCAGCCAGGTTTATGGTTAGAAAGTTAAAGTACTCTGTGCTATCTCCCAATCAACAAACCCCACTGGCTCCACGCCCACATTAAGAGAGGTACAAACTCCAAACCCTCCTATGTATATAATCTTTTCTCTGCTTCTAGACTGTACTTTCCTGGGTGGAGAGAAGTAAGTCTTCTCCTTCATTAAGTAAACTAATAGAAAACAGGGACCCCTCAAATGTCAGTTTCCATCTTCTTGATTGTCCTCTCCCCTCCCCCAGAGACTTGCACATTACATAAACATTTGTTGAATCAATGATTTACAGCTCCTGGAAAAAATGCTGCATTCTACTTATATTTGACTTGCATCAACCAAGAATCTGTAGTAACGTTAACAGATTTGGAAAGGGGGCTTTTTCTTCTCATTTATTATCTCATTTGACCTTCACAGTAGTACTAGAAATTAGCCTAAAGAGGTATTTATTCATTCTTGTTTTCAAGATGAGGATTCGGGCCGGGCGCAGTGGCTCAAGCCTGTAATCCCAGCACTTTGGGAGGCCGAGACGGGCGGATCACGAGGTCAGGAGATCGAGACCATCCTGGCTAACACGGTGAAGCCCCGTCTCTACTAAAAATACAAAAAACTAGCCGGGCGAGGTGGCGGGCGCCTGTGGTCCCAGCTACTTGGGAGGCTGAGCCAGGAGAATGGCGGGAACCCAGGAGGCGGAGCTTGCAGTGAGCTGAGATCCGGCCACTGCACTCCAGCCTGGGCAACAGAGCGAGACTCCGTCTCAAAAAAAAAAAAAATGAGGATTCTTAGCTGAAAGAAGGTCAACTAATTTGTCCAAAATTACAAAGGTGACATGGGAACAAGCCTAAATCGCTGACTTTCTGACTTTAGGCTACCTCTTCCACTGCATCACTGGTCCGTGTGGCATTTCTCACTATTTCTCACCTCTGACAAAAATTAACTGCAACTAAGATAAAGACAGAAACTGAAAATATACAACCATAAGAATACCAGAAGGGGGTGGGGCGGGCACAGTGGCTCACACCTATAATCCCAGCACTTGGGAGGCTGAGGCAGGTGGATCACCTGACATCACCTGAAGTCAGGAGTTCGAGACCAGCCTGACAAACATGGTGAAACCCTGTCTCTACTAAAAATACAAAAATTAGCCGGGTGTGGTAGCACATGCCTGTAATTCCAGCTACTTGGGAGGCTGAGGCAGGAGAATCGCTTGAACCCAGGAGGCGGAGGTTGCAGTGAGCCAAGATTGCGCCATTGCATTCCAGCCTGGGCAGCAGGAGTGAAATTCCATCTCAAAAATAAAAAAAAAAGAATACCAGAAGCGGCTGGGCGCGGTGGCTCACGCCTATAATGCCAGTACTTTGGGAGGCGGACGGGTCAGGAGATAAGACCATCCTGGCCAACATGGTGAAACTAAAAGTAAAAAAATTAGCTGGGCGTGGTGGTGCGTGCCTGTAATCCCAGCTACTCCGGAGGCTAAGGCAGAAGAATCTCTTGAACCAGAGTCGGAGGTTGCAGTGAGCTGAGATCATGCCACTGCACTCCAGCCTGGCGATAGAGCAAGACTCTGTCTCAGGAAAAAAAAAACAAAAAAACAAAAGAAAAAAAAGAAAAAGAAAAGAATACCAGAAGGAAGTACAGGGAAATATTTAATAATCTTGAGGTATCATGTCACAAAAACCCAAGAGCCACAGGTAGATTTCACAATGTAAAACTTTTTAAATTCTGCATAAAGACACCATTAAAGTGGTTAAGGATAATGCCTGGCTTTATTTTTCCCACTCATTATTTTATCCAAGCAATATTTTTCAGAATGTTTTTTGCTGTCCTTGCAATTATTCTTTTCCATGTAAATGTTTAAATCAGCTCAAGTTCCATGTAAAATCTTGTTTCAATTACAGTTTGCTTTAACTTAATCTGTAGCAAAAACTGATGTCTCTACAATATTAAGTCTTCCTATTCATGAGCATGGTAAAACTCTCCATTTAATCAAACTCTTTAAATTTTAAAAAAATTTATTGGCCGGGCGCGGTGGCTCAAGCCTGTAATCCCAGCACTTTGGGAGGCTGAGACGGGCAGATCACGAGGTCAGGAGATCGAGACCATCCTGGCTAACACAGTGAAACCGCATCTCTACTAAAAAATACAAAAAACTAGCCGGGCGAGGTGGCAGGCGCCTGTAGTCCCAGCTACTCGGGAGGCTGAGGCAGGAGAATGGCGTAAACCCGGGAGGCGGAGCTTGCAGTGAGCTGAGATCCGGCCACTGCACTCCAGCCTGGGCGACAGAGCGAGACTCCGTCTCAAAAAAAAAAAAAAAAAAAAAAATTTATTTATTAATGGCAGGGCACGGTGGCTCACATTTGTAATCCCAGCACTTTGGGAGGCTGAGACGGGCGGACCACGAGGTCAGGAGATCGAGACCATCCTGGCTAACACGGTGAAACCCCGTCTCCACTAAAAATACAAAAAAATCAGCTGGGCATGGGGGCGGGCGCCTGTCCCAGCTACTCGGGAGGCTGAGGTAGGAGAATGGCGTGAACCTGGGAGGTGGAGCTTGCAGTGAGCCAAGATCACGCCACTGCACTCCAGCCTGGGCGACAGAGCGAGACTCCGTCTCAAAAAAAAAAAATTAAAAAATCATTATTTCAGAGATTAGGTTTTGCAGTATCACCCAGGCTGAAGTGCAGTAGCACAATCATGGCTTACTGCAGCCTCAAACTCTTGGGCTCAAACAATTCTCCCACCTCAGCCTCCTGAGTAGCTAGGACTACAGGCACGTGCCACCACGCCAGGTTAATTTTTTAATTTTTTGTAAACAGGGTCTCACTATGTTGCCCGGGCTGGTCTTAAACTCCTGGCTTCAAGCAATCCTCCCACCTCAGCCTCCCAAAGCACTGGGATTACAGGTGTGCGCTACCTCGCCTGGCCAAAATACAATGTTTTTATTGTGAATTGGATTATTTATTCTATGGTATTTTAGTGTTGGTTATATTTTTATATTTTATTTATATAATTTTTGTTGTTTTTTTTTTTTTCTTTTTTTTCCAATTTCTTTTTTTTTTTTTTTTTTTTTGAGATGGAGTCTCGCTCTGTCGCCCGGGCTGGAGTGCAGTGGCCGGATCTCAGCTCACTGCAAGCTCCGCCTCCCGGGTTTACGCCATTCTCCTGCCTCAGCCTCCCGAGTAGCTGGGACTACAGGTGCGCACCACCTCGCCCAGCTAGTTTTTTGTATTTTTTTTAGTAGAGACGGGGTTTCACCATGTTAGCCAGGATGGTCTCGATCTCCTGACCTCGTGATCCGCCCGTCTCGGCCTCCCAAAGTGCTGGGATTACAGGCTTGAGCCACCGCGCCCCGCCAATTTTTGTTTGTTAATCTGACATCTGGTCATGTTGCTGAACTCCACAGTTTTGATACATTGTCAATCGTTTCTCTTTGTAAGATGAATATATAGGAAACCAAGGAGGCTTTAGGGTGACCAGCTCTCCTAAAATATTAGTTTTAATAGTAAACATCCCTGACTTGTTCCTATCAAAGATAGTAATGTTGCAAATATTTTCCATAAAGCATGACTTTGTCTCAAAAGCTGAAAGATAAGTGAAAAACAAAGAGAAAATATTTTATATGCAGATGACAAAGAACAGCTATTAACCACAACACGGACGGGATTTCTACCATCAATAAGAAATATACAAATGATCTACCTTTTTTTAATGGGCAAAGGATATGAACAGACAGTTTACAAAAACAATTAAAATGGTCAAGGCCGGGCGCGGTGGCTCAAGCCTGTAATCCCAGCACTTTGGGAGGCCGAGACGGGCGGATCACGAGGTCAGGAGATCGAGACCATCCTGGCTAACATGGTGAAACCCCGTCTCTACTAAAAAATACAAAAAACTAGCCGGGCGAGGTGGCGGGCGCCTGTAGTCCCAGCTACTTGGGAGGCTGAGGCAGGAGAATGGCGTAAACCCGGGAGGCGGAGCTTGCAGTGAGCTGAGATCCGGCCACTGCACTCCAGCCCGGGCGACAGAGCGAGACTCCGTCTCAAAAAAAAAAAAAAAAAAAAAAAAAAAAAAAAAAAAAAAAAAATGGTCAAAAAGCAATAAAATAGTCCCACCTATTTGGAAGGCTGAAGTGGGAGGATCACTTGAGCCCACAAGTTGGAAACCAGCCTAAGGCACTTGGAAACCAGCCTAAGGCAACAAAGCGTGGAGGCCCATCTCTTTCTTTATTTATTTGTTGAGACAGAGTTTCACTCTTGTTGCCCAGGCTGGAGTGCAATGGCATGATATCGGCTCACCGCAACCTCTGCCTCCTGGGTTCAAGTGATTCTCCTGCCTCAGCCTCCTGGTAGCTGGGATTACAGGCACGCACCACCATGCCCGGCTAATCTTTTTCGTATTTTTAGTAGAGATGGGGTTACTCCATGTTGGCCAGGCTGGTCTCAAACTCCCAGCCTCAGGTGATCTGCCTACCTCGGCCTCCCAAAGTGCTGGGATTATAGGCATGAGCCACCATGCCCACCCAGAGACCCATCTCTTTAAAAAAAAAAAAAAAAAAAAAAAAAGGAATGAGAGAGAATGTTAACTTCACTATTAATGACATGAAAATTTAAACAATTAAATACTATTTTTCACCTATTAGCTGGGTAACTGCATAAGAAAATTCATAGCATACCCTAAACATTGCCAAAGCTGTGGGAATACGGAACATTCACACACAGTTCTGAGTAAGCATGGGAGTTGTTACAAATTTTTACAATTAATTTTCACAGAATCTATTAAAATTTACATATTCGGCCAGGCATGGTGGCTCAATCCTGTAATCCTAGCACTCTAGGAGGCCGAGGCCAGTGGAGAGCTTGAGCCCAGGAATTTGAGACAAGCCTGGGCAACATGGCAAAACCCTGTCTTTACAAAAAAAAAAAAAAAAAAACTACAAAATTAGCCAGGCATAGTTGCCCACGTCTGTAGTCCCAGCTACTTGGGAGGCTAAGGTGGGAGGATTCTATGAGCCCAGGAGGTTGAGGCTGCAGTGTGCCCTGATCGCACCCCTGCACTCCAGCCTGGGCGACAGACCAAGACCGTATCTTTAAACAAAATGAAAACAGAGTCGGGCATGGTGGCTCACACCTGTAATCCCAGCACTTTAGGAGGCCAAGGTGGGTAGATCACCTGAGGTCAGGCATTCAAGACCAGCCTGACCAACATGGTGAAACTCCCTCTCTACTAAAAAATACAAAAAAATTAGCTGGGTGTGATGGCGGGCACCTGTAATCCCAGCTACTCGGGGAGGCTGAGGCAGAATTGCTTGAACCTGGGAGGCGGAGGTTGCAGTGAGCCAAGATTGTGCCATTGCACTCTACCCTGGGCGACAGAGTGAGACTCCATCTTAAACAAATAAATAAATAAATAAAAACACACATAAAATTTAAAAAATTTTATCCCATCTACAAATCCTTATAAATGCAAAAGGTAACTTTTTTTTTTTTTTTTTTTTTTTTTTTTTTTTTTTTTTGAGACAGGCTGGAGTGCAATAGCATGATCTCGGCTCACCACAACCCTTGCCTCCCGGGTTCAAGCGATTCTCCTGACTCAGCCTCTCGAGTAGCTGGGATTACAGGCATGTGCAACCACGCCCGGCTAATTTTGTATTTTTAAAAGAGACATGGTTTCTCCATGTTGGTCAAGCTGGTCTCGAACTCCCGACCTCAGGTGATCTGCCCACCTCAGCCTCCCAAAGTTCTGGGATTACAGGCGTGAGCCACCGTGCCCGGGGCAAAAAGATAACTATTTAAGGATGTTCATTATTGTATTGTTTACAAAGAAAAAAAATCTGAAACCTTAATGTTCATCAAGATGGAACTAGACAAGGCACATAAATAAACTGGAATACTGTGCAACAATTTTTTAAATGTTGGCTGACTTAGACGTCTAAAATACACTGTATGGCGCATTACAGGTGCTCAATAAATACTGGATGAAAAGATTTTTGTATGAACACAGAAAAAAGCCTAAAAGCATATACAACAAACTGGTAAGAATGATTTCCTTCAGGAGCATAGGATAAATAGAGGAGGAGAATAACCATTGTGTGTCTTTTATACTCTTGCATTGTGTCGATTTGTAAAATAAGTAGGAGCTAATTTTTTTTTTTTTTTTTTTTTTTTGGTGAGACGGAGATTTACTCTTGTTGCCCAGGCTGGAGTGCAATGGCCTGATCTCGGCTCATCCCATCCTCCTCCTCCTCCCAGGTTCAAGCGATTTTCCTGCCTCAGCCTCCCGAGTAGCTGGGATTACAGGCATGTGCCACCACACCTGGCTAATTTTGTATTTTTTTTTTTTTAGTAGAGACGGGGTTTCACCATGTTGCCCAGGCTGATCTCCAACTCCTGACCTCAAGTGATCCACCCGCCTCGGCCTCCCAAAGTGCTGGGATTACAGGCGTGAGCCACTGCGCCCGGCCTTGAGCTAATTTTTTAAAAAGATTTTTTAAAAACACATTCCTGGTGATGTTTATCTTTCTTTCTCTATTTTGTCTCTATTTTAGAATGATCCTAAAACACAAAAAAAGTACTTTCAATGGCCCAAATCATGGAGTGGCTCAGGGAAATGAAATCTGCCTAAAATAAATAAATAATAAATAAAAAGTTGAGAATCCTTGTCTTTTTTCCATCACAAAGAGTTTTTTTTTTTTTTTCCTTATTTTGGCATCACCATTACTTCTCCTAAAGTCATGACATAATATCACCTACAGCAAAAATGAGGACTTAAGTGGAATTGACATCTCCTTCCATCGAGCGCATTTGCAGTCCATCTTCAGCAGGACCTCTCTCTCTCTCTCTTTTTTTTTTTTTTTTTTTTTGAGACGGAGTCTCGCTCTGTCGCCCAGACTGGAGTGCGGTGGCACGATCTCGGCTCACTGCAAGCTCCACCTCCCAGGTTCACGCCATTCTCCTGCCTCAGCTCCCGGGTAGCTGGGACTACAGGCGCCTGCCACCGCGCCCGGCTAATTTTTTGTATTTTTTTTTATTAGAGACAGAGTTTCACCGTGTTAGCCAGGATGGTCTCGATCTCCTGACCTCGTGATCCGCCCGCCTCGGCCTCCCAAAGTGCTGGGATTGAGCCACCGCGCCCGGCTAGCAGGACCTCTCTCTAATGGCTAAGGCTAGGCAGAAGAATTTGAAGACAGTCTGGTTTCCATTTTCCTAATGCAGCCTGGCCCAGGAGCCAGGTCTCCCATAAGACTAGTCTACTGGGAAGTCTGGGTCTTTTCCACGTGTGGAGGCTAGTGTTCGATGCTGGACGGCCTGGAATAAAGGGGGAAGGTGAGAAGGTAACCAGGCTGGCCTCGGGATTCGCAGACCATGGCTGGGGCTTTGACTTCTGCAGGGAGGTGAGCAGTGTGGTCTCGGGCTACTCAAGGAACGCTTCTGCGAGAACACTGCTTGAGCGCACAAGGCAAGAGTGTGCAAAGAAAAGTTAACGCCTCTCCCAGCTGACCCCAAAATCTACTGATCTGGGCTTGACAGAAAAAGTTCGGAGAACCACCACCTCGTACGAGTTACGTGAAAAGGCTGGGTACGAACTACTTTGGTTCTACTTGGGGCGCCGGCTCAGAGAGATGAGGAAGAGATGTCTTCCTCGTCCGCGAGGAAGACAGAGTGACGACGATTTTTCAAGGAGTCTGAACCAGCTCACCCACCAAACCCTCTTCCCATCGAGCACCCAGCGCACAATTATTGCACGGCCGAGGCTCCTACCCTCAGTCTCGATGGCGGCCGGGGCGCGCCCCGGCCACGGCGCACGCGCGGGCCTCAGCGCCCCCTCCTCCAGGCCATCCGCGCACGGCACCGCCCACTCACCAACTGCACCTCTCCGTGCGTCCCCAACCTCACCCGCTCTGAGGCTGCCCCCGCTCGTCTAGCTGCCGAGCCCGGAAGTGGATGCGGCAGCTCGGCGGAGAGGACGAGGGGGAGGGGGAAGTGCTTCCGGGGAAACGGGCCGGGGTTGGTGTTTGTAAACTTGCCTCGGTCCCGGTGGGGGCAGCCGCGGCTGCGGCGTTGGCAGGGTGTGCTGGGGCCTGGGGGAGGCGCCGCGCGGCCGGGGAGCCAGCGGGAGGCCGCGCCTGGCAGGTAGGAGCACGCCCCAGAGAGCGCAGCGTCGTCCGTACAGACGGCAGCGCTTCAGTAGCTCGCAAGCCGTGGGGCGCCGCGCGGGAAGGGGGAGGGGAGGGGAGGAGGGGCGCGTGGCGAAGGGAGGGGGCTCTCCGGGGAAGGGAGGGGAAAGGCCGTGCGCGCACACCGCCCCCTGCCCGCGCGTCCCGCCGCGTCCCCGGCCCGGGAGAGGGCTCGCTCGGAGGGAACGCGGGCGCGAGCACGCACCTCGCGCGCTTCTCGCCACTCTCCGGCTCTGCTCCCGGTTGGTGCAGCGGGTACAGGGGCTGGCTGGCCGGAGCGAGGTGGGCAACACGCCGCGCCGGGCTTCGCCTGCCTGCCCTTCACCTCCTCAGCAAGTTTCCTTACCTTCGGGCGGACGCAGAGAACGCGCACGTGTGGGCACTGCCAGTCCCGTTTCTGCCCGCCACCGAAGCACCCAGCGATGGCCCTTGAGCTTTCCTCCACCCTAGTCTGGCCACCTCTGTGAAGTGCGAGCTTTTCGGGCCGGCCCATTGGGCACAAAAGCCCCAAAGGATCTCCGCCCCCTTTTTCCATTCCTGAGATGGCAAATCCAAGCAATTGCCCTTTTGGCAGAGTTCCTCCATAGGAGGCCCCAATTACTTTTGCTCCTGTTGGCTTCCCCTCCTTGCCCAGGAGACCAGTTCCTCCTATTGACCTAGAAAGAAAACTTCTTGACTCATGTCCTCGTTCTGAGCTTCACAGAGAGCGCCCAGCAAAAAAAAAAAAAGTTCACATCGCACGTTGTAATGGCCTGAAGGTGTTGCATTTAGCAGCCCCCTTCGTCCTTTCTGGTTTTAGGTTTCTGGAACAGATCGTGAGCTTCATCGAGAGAATTCAACTGGAAAACCAAGACTGGTAGACGCTCTTTTTCTTCAGACAATAGGCAGGAGCCAGGCAGAGTCCAGGGATTCTTGGAACACCTATCTTTTCTTTGGAGGACACTAAGTTCTATTTGAAGACAAAGTTCAATATGGCAACAGGACTGATGGGACACGAAGGAGTCGTTACCGCGGTTTGGTGACAGTTGTTCAAAACGACAGTGTCTTAAGGAAAGGTGGACCAAGGAACTCCTGAACTTTTGGGTTGCATTAAGTGAAAAATCAGCATGGCTCAGGTAAAAAAGCTCTAGAGTCCTCCTCCAAGATCACTGGGAAGCCTGTTTGCAGTTTCACTCTTGAATGCTGCTCTAGTCAACATATTGACCAACCCCAGTGATCCAAGCTCTGTATTAAGCACCAGGGGGAGATCTAGAGGAAGGAAAGGAGACAGGCCACAGCCCCTGCCTTCAGGGAGCTTCCAGTCAAATGAAGGAGGTAGGCTATCCTGCATCACAGGCACTGATGGGACATTTGCAAAGCAACGTGTACTCAGTTTACTTTTGGTACATTAAGTGCTGAGGGGTGTAAGGGAGTGAATAGTATGGTGAATGCTTCATTTGTTTTTTTTCAACAGGAATTTATTGAGTTGCATGCAAGGCATTGTGCTGGGACTACAAAGATGAATAAGATTGTCCTTGTCCCCAGTGAGCTTCCAGGCTAGTTGGGGTCGGGAGAGGGATGGAAAGACATTTATTTTTATATTCACAATGCCTTGTATAGTGGCTAGCTAGTAGTAGAGACTCTGAATGTGTTGATTGAGAAATGTGCAATAATAGGGGTATGTACATAGGAGAGAACAGTACTTCTGCTTGGATAGAAAAGAAGATAGGCCGGGCGCGGTGGCTCAAGCCTGTAATCCCAGCACTTTGGGAGGCCGAGACGGGCGGATCACGAGGTCAGGAGATCGAGACCATCCTGGCTAACACGGTGAAACCCCGTCTCTACTAAAAATACAAAAACTAGCCGGGCGAGGTGGCGGGCGCCTGTAGTCCCAGCTACTCGGGAGGCTGAGGCAGGAGAATGGCGTAAACCCGGGAGGCGGAGCTTGCAGTGAGCTGAGATCCGGCCACTGCACTCCAGTCCGGGCGACAGAGCGAGACTCCGCCTCAAAAAAAAAAAAAAGAAAAAGAAAAAAAGAAAAGAAGATAAAGGTTGACAGATAGAAGGGCGTTTGGACAAAAGGAACAGCGTGGGCAGGAGCTTAGAGTCATGGGAAAACGTGATGAGGTTCTGGGTACTGCAGGTAGTTTGGTGGTTACAGACTAAGGGATTTAAATGGGGATGGTTATGGAGGTAGCGTTGACACTGATAGGTGAGGAAGTTGTTCCCTGCAGTAAGCAGAGTGTAACCCAAAGGCCTTTTATGCCTTGCTAAGTTAAGCAGCAGAGTAGCAGCAGAGCAGTGTATGTAGGAGGGCATTATCATTGTGGAGGTAGAGAATGGATTGGAGAGACAGAATGAGCAGATAGGCTGTTGTAGTCATCTGAGTAGAATAGCTGTGTGTGCACATCTCCAGAGCTTCTCCCAAGCTTTCTTCTAGGGAACCTTCCCTACCAGTCTCACCAGGATGGCAGTCTGATTGTAGTATAATTGGCTTTCCTCCAGCTGCTTCTGAATGCACAGCTTCCTCCTTTCCATATAGAATAGGAGCCCATCAGTTTCTTCTTCCTTTGTCTTTTGCAACCCACTTCTCAGAATTGTATTCACTCTTCTGAGAAGGCCGCCTTCCACTAAGGACTCAACTTTGTGCTGGACACTGCTAAGCATTTTACATCTTAGTTTACTTTTCATCAACCGTGTAAGGATAAGCATTATGACAGGCATTTTTCATGTAAGTAAACTAAGGCTTGCAAAGGTGAATAACTTGCCTGAGACTATACAGTGCAAACAGCTGAGCTAAGATTTTAACTCTGGATCTTTCACTACAAAGTCCTAGAAGTTGGAGGGAGGGGTCCCAGAATATACTGATCATCCAAAAGGAATTTCTTCATAAATTTGGGTGTTTGCTGACCAACAATTTCTTAAAAGTTTTTTTTCAGTAAGAAAAGTATTTTCTTTCATGCTGGCTAACCGAAGTCAGCCTGAAGAATGTAGCAGTGGAATGAGGAAATGTACTTAAACATACCTTACTTAAGTAATTTTTTAAACTCTGTGTGGAGCAAGGAATGTGAAAAAATGTGATCATATATGCACACATATAAATGGCCTAAAAGGTCGAGAGAAATACTCAAAAAAGCCTTCCAAGTAGTTTAATTTTTCTATCAGTTGCAATTGGTAATACTTAAGGAGTTTAAAATCTAAAGGGAGAAATAGCCTGTAATCCCAGGACTTTAGGAGGCTGAGGCTGGAGGATTGCTTAAGCTCAGGAGTTCCACACCAGCCTAGGCAACATGGTGAAACCCTGTCTCTGTAAATGCAAAAAAAAAGAGCCGGGCGTGGTGGTGTTCTGAAGTCCCAGTTATGAGATAGAGGTGGAAGGATCGCTTAAGCCAGGGAGGTCAAGACTGCAGTGAGCCGAGATCGTGCCACTGCACTCCAGCGTGGGCGACAGAGTGGCACCCTGTCTCAACCAACAAACAAGTGAAACCAATAGAAAATACAGTTGCCACCAGTAAGGTCTGCCAATCAAAAGTGGGCTCTGAAGCTAATTTTTTTTTTTTTTTTTTTTTTTTGAGACAGAGGGAGTCTCGCTCTGTCGCCCAGGCTGGAGTGCAGTGGCGTGATTTCAGCTCACTGCAGCCTCCGCCTCCCGGGTCAAGCAATTCTTCTGCCTCAGCCTCCCAAATAGCTGGGACTGCAGGTGCGTGCCACCACATCTGGCTAATTCTTCTATTTTTGGTAGAGACGGGGTTTCACCTATTGTCCAGGCTTGTCTCGAACTCCTGACTTTGTGATCCGCCCGCCTTGTTCTCCCAAAGTGCTGGGGTTATAGGTGTGAGCCACCGTGCCTGGCCCAACTGAGGGCTGTTGAGAGGAAGGAGGAAGGTCCTGAAGGAATCTCCCATGTCAGTGGGTTAGCAAGATGGAACCTCATACCCACTCACAGTTAAGGCCTAGAAATACCTTCAAAGAAATATGTAGTCACACACACTGCCTAGTTCTGATGACAAAGGTGTCGGTAATACTTGATTATTTACTTGGTCTGTATTTAAATGCTGAGAGATGACAAGATAAGTCGTTCCTGGTGAGATGAGTTAGGGAGGACTCTTGAAGGAAGCAAGGCTTTGGCAGTGAGGAGGGACATTCCCTGGAGCGAAGCAGTTTGTAGCTGGGTGTAAAAGGTAGTTCTATAGAGGATGGCAGTCTTTTTGCCCTGCCCTGCCAGGTGACCTGACACCTCATCTCCTTTCAACTTAGGCAAGTCTCCTGGCTTGTGAAGGCCTAGCAGGTGTGAGTTTGGTTCCCACTGCAGCCAGCAAGAAGATGATGCTGAGCCAGATTGCCGGCAAGCAGGCCGAGAATGGCGAGCGGGCAGGTAGCCCTGATGTGCTGAGGTGCTCGAGTCAGGTACAGCGCTTGAGTCCATTGTGGCACCTGGGGATTGGGTGGCCCGAGCTCTCTGCCAGGAGATACCAAGCTCTGATTCCTTGATGCTTCCGCATAGGGAAGTGGGGCAAGGGGATCCAGCTGGGGAATGGATGAACATTGGTATTTCAGAAAGCTAAGGAAGGTCTTTTGTGTACCTTCAACTCTTTAAGACCAGGTGATTGGAGAAGAAATAGTTGTATACTTCCTCTAAGCTTTCGGAGCAGGTGGTTTACTCTCATTTATGAATTTTGTCTGAGAGCTGCATTGGGTCTCATCTCATCTTCTGATATGGGCTGTGAGTTTAGATTTGATTTGTCTTCAAAGGGTCACCGAAAAGACAGTGATAAGTCCCGGAGCCGCAAAGATGATGACAGCTTGTCTGAGCCCTCTCATTCAAAAAAGACTGTTAAAAAGGCAGGTAATGGGGTGGTCCCCCAAACTCATACAGTTTGGTAATGGGGTAATATTCGTCCTTCTTCCCTCTACCATGTAATCTGGAGCTTTCTCTAGATGCTTTGATCTCTGATAGCCAGTGAGTGAGTCGCCCAGATTTCATCTAGAGACTACCTTGGTAGTTGATCTCTAGCCTTGCGGGAACAGTAGTAGTACGGGTTGGGGAGCATGAGATCCCAGGTCCCGTGGCATGGGGGCAAGCAGGCTCCAGCTCAAGTCATACTCAGACTGCTGGGTTTGACAGGATAGACAGCTTACCCACTCCACCTCCTTCCCCAAAGGGTCTCTTACCTCCATGGAGTACAGGAGATGGCAGCACCTTTAGACAGCATCAGAGAGGTTCCTTTCTTCAGCAGCTGGAAGTGGACCCAGAGTAGAACAGTCTCTCCAGGAAGAGGGCAGTGGTGGCCTCATGACATGCCTGATTATTGCCCCCAGGTGGTGGTAGTGGAACAAAATGGTTCTTTTCAAGTAAAGATTCCCAAAAATTTTGTTTGTGAACACTGCTTTGGAGCCTTTCGGAGCAGTTACCACCTAAAGAGGCACATCCTTATTCACACTGGTAAGTGTCTTGCTTATATTCAAAAGAGGGAGAATAGTCTATTGCTTGTATTCCATGTCTGTTTGTGGCTCTAGTTGGGTTTATTTTAATGGGTATTAGAAATGAAGGAAGAAGATAAGTCAGTGAAGCAGAGAGATTGCATGGCTTTGTATCTGTTGTCACTGAGACCAGCAACTTTGGGGACCCCTCCCCATTTATGATCACTTAGGTGTCTACATATTACTAATAGCTAAAGTTTCTGAGAAAATAACTGGAATGAGGTCCCTACCATACATACCTCCCCACATTCACTTCTCTCTCCACTTGGGCCAGGTGAGAAGCCATTTGAGTGTGATATATGTGATATGCGTTTCATCCAGAAGTACCACCTGGAACGCCACAAGCGTGTGCACAGTGGTGAAAAGCCTTACCAGTGTGAACGGTGTCATCAGGTAAGGCTCATCCCTGCTGCAATCCCCCACACACTTTTCCTTCCCCAAGAATCAGGGCCACCCTCCCCTCCTGCCTGACAAAAGAGCCACCAGCATTGCTCATCATAATAGTTGGCACATCAGGGTGAGATGCCTTATGTCTGGCCTTACGCAGCTGATCATGGGGAGGAGCAGTTAGAACATTGTAATGATAATAATAATAGCATTTCATGATCACTTACTCTGTGCCAGGCACTGTGAGAGCATACTTTATATAGATGATTTTATTTAATCCTCACATTGACTCCCTAAGGTAGCGTATTGTCCTTATTTCACATATGGGAAAATTGAGATTCAGAGAAGTTAAGTTTCCCAAGGACACAGCAGATCACGAACAGAGCTGGGATTCAGTCCAACTTCAGAGCTCATGCACTTTGGAGGAAGAGATACAATCTTTGCCCTGGGGGTCAGTATCTGATCTGATGAGAATGTAAGAGCTGGGGCCAAAACAAGACAAGAACAAGAGATGAGAAATGATAATAGCTAACACTTCCTAGATGCATTGCTAGGTCCCAAGCTTTGCTCCGCACTCTTACATTGAATCTTCAGACACTAGAATAAAAGCTCTATGAGGGCAGAGACTTCGTTCCTCTGGTTCTCTACTCTGTATCTGCCTTGAGATAGATACTCAATAAATCTTTGATGACTAAAGCAGCTGTGCTGTGAGTAGGTACTTTTAGCCTCGCTTTACAGTTTTGCAGATGAGTGTACAGATTCTGGGCTGTTAGGTAACTTGCCCAAGGTCACACAGCTGCATAGCAATAGAGCCAAGATTCGGCCCCAGGCGCTCTGGCCCGAGAGCTTGCATTCTCCACCACCGTGTGCTCTTGCTGTCTGTGCACATGCTGAGGGGATAGAGAATGTGGTATCTGCCTCCTGTGAGAGGAATGAGTTAGCCAACAGGTAGCTGAGTTTCCCCTCTCAGGCACTTAACCCTCCCTTTCTTCTCAGTGTTTTTCTCGGACAGATCGATTACTCAGACACAAACGGATGTGCCAAGGGTGCCAGTCCAAGACTTCCGACGGGCAATTTTCTCTATAGGCGCAAGGGGCCCCCTGGTAGTGGGAGTGATCAGAAGAACCTGCCGAAGAGCACACCCCCTCTGGTCTGATGGTCCCACCAACGCCCCATGTGAACCTGTCCCACTCCTGGAGGAGTGGACCCAGGAGACCAGAAGAATGCATCAGGGGACAGTGGCCCCAGAACCTCAGCTCTGTAAATAATCTGAGACTATGAGTATCTCGGGGAAGTTCTTACAGCATTCCTGGGTAGGGGAGCTAGTCCCTGGACCCTTGGCTGAGGTCATAGGTGGGGACTCAAGGTACAGGACCAAGACTGAAGTGTGGCTCCCACAACCTTGGACTCCAGCTGGCAGCTGAAATGGAAAAGATTGGGGAAGGGGATTTGTTTGTTCTGTTCTTGTTTTTGTTTATCCAAAAGCAACTTCAGCAGGTACACTGTGGACATAGGTAATCCAGAGGTATTAGCGTCCTAGTCCAAAGTAGGGACTATAGCTGGTCCAACTCTCCCCAAAAATTGGGTTTTTAGTTGTAGCAGCTCCTCAGTGTTTCACAGTCCTGCACTTCACCTCCTTTTTGAGGAAGAATAAGATCAGGAATGGCAGCTGAGCTTACTTTGGCTTCCTTATACACTGTAGGGATAAAAGGAAAAACGGGGTGGAGCAGACAAGGGCTGGATCCAAAAAGTGGATGGCACCTCTTCCTTCCTCAAGGGAAAAGGAAGAGTTGTGCCTGTGGGTGTTGTCATGGCCCATGTCACATTGGCACCTGATGGCATCAGCTCATGTGCCTTTAGGAGGAAACTTGGGTGAGAGTGGCCCGTGAAGCCCTTTTCTTCTTTTTTTGGGGAGTCGGTCTTGGAGATGGTTTGTGGCTACCTCGCTGCCATTGACTCCTAAAGTGAGACAGATGTGTTGAGCAAGGAGTCATGGATGTCAAAGTGGGTTCTCTCTCCTTGTGCCCTCTTAGGAACAACCCAAGACTGGTCCCAAGTTGGCTAACAGCTGCTCAAGAAACAAAGGAATCTGGGGTCTTCTGACATGCCTGTTGAGCAGTAGGAGCTGTTCTCCCTCCCCAAGTCCTATCACTGTATTCAGGTAGAGGAGATTGGGAGGGGTCTGTCCTTTGGTCCCAAAAAAACAAGATCTCAGCTTCCTTCCTAATGGCCATCCCTACCCAACAGTGTGGGGGATAGGGGTGGGGGTGCTGCAGAGAAAAGACTAAAGAAACCTAATGTAGATTCCATTCTTAACCATATTCTTTGCTCCTCTCTGCTCCAATACCACCACCTTGTCCACTCCCAAAACAGTAATCAGGGGTGTGTGTGTGGATGTGTGTGTATGAGATATGAGTGCATGTATTTGTATGCTTGCAAGAGATGGCATAGTAATGAGCCAAACCTTTCTCTGGCCCTCACCTTCGGGGAGGATGAGTGGAAAATAGCCTCCTCTTGCCCTAACATGAAGGGTGCTTGAGGTCTCAGCAGGAGCTGAAGAACACAATTTAGGGAACAGAAGGGCTTTTGTTTTGGAGGGTTTTTTGTTTTTGTTTTTGTTTTTGTTTTAGATGAATTCAACAGCCTGGTGGTTAGGGTGTTTCTAACCCAAGCCAGGGCTTGTGAACATAAATTTTCTAAGGTGAAATACACCTTTTCTTTCTGCTAAAGAAAGAATCCTTATGGGAAGTTCTGGGGTTTGGTTGACCCCCACTGTAACCTGACCTGCCCTGTAGCGGGTAAGGGAACTGTCTTAGTAATCATGGAGACTGGGTGAACCTGAGTACCAAGCTGTCAGTAGGGTCTTTTTTTCCCAGAAAACATAAAGAATGGGATAGCAGCAATGATTCCTGGCTGTTACCTATTCTGGAGAGGTGGGGTTGGGGAGGGGGTTGTCCATACCTCTGTGGTATGAGTATTTCAGGGAAAAAGAAAGCAGCCATGGCACCCATTCAGTTTTCCCTGACAGCATCTGAGATCCTTTTGGGGAGACGCTGAGGAGTGTGTGCTGCCGTGTACTCATTGCTTTATGCTGACACTCCCATTTGATGTGGTCCAGAACTTAGACCTCAGTCCTTGGATCAGCCCTGTGGTCCCTGCAAGCAGGGACATCTTTCTGCATGTGAGCCAGCCCCCTTCCTGTTCAAGGGTTCTGCTGGAGCTGGGGTTTTCGTCCTTCTCTTCTGGGATGATTCACCCCACATCTTCCAGCACCCTGTAAACCATTTTAAAATGTTTAGAAAACTATCCTCCCAAAAATGCTTTTGAAAATGAGAGGCCTTTCTCCCTGCCACTTACAGCTAATCTGTTTGGGATAGGGGTGTATGTGGAGAGACTCACATGAGTGACCTATGCCCCATGTGTACTAATGTGTGTACTGGGTCAGAAGGTGCCCTGGGTTCCCACAGACCTTGGTTTCCTGCCTGGATGGGTAGGAGCGAGGGAACTTCAGAGAGTATGTGCAGAACAGCCGTAGCAGAGCCACCCCTGCCAAGGACCCAGTGAGGGAAACTCAGGAGCAGGTGGTTGGTTCAGTTCCCGCGCCGATATCTGGGGCAATGGATGTGTGAGAAGAGAGAAGCAAAGCAGTGAAAGGAGTGATTCAGCATCCAGAGGGCCTGGGAGTCCCACAGATACCCCAGGGAAGCCACTGACTCAGACCGCTGCAGAGGCTCCTGGGCCCAATGCCCCACCCCTGCTGGCCAGCATGGGGCCTAGCACTGGAAGATGCCTCAGGTGTGTTTGGAGTAGGGAAGACAGAAATAGGGCAGGCTCTCAGAGACCAGGACGGAGAGTCAGGGAACCTGGGAAAGAGTAGTGCCAGTTCCGGGTAGGCTGCTGCACCACGCCCTACCAGCCCAGGCTATAAAGAGTCTGCTTTGCCCCAAGTCTTTTCCGTCCACCCCCAACAGCCCCGTCATCACTTAGCTACTGATCGCGCCCATGGCTTGACATTGGAGGGTTATATTCGTGGAGTCTGCCACAGCTTCTGACCCTCTCCCCAGATGCCCTTTGCCTCTGCTGTGGCCCTGGGGTTTTATCAACTGTCCCCTTCCTATCCTCCTCTCCACCCTCTTTTTTTTTTTTTTTTTTAATAATATACTTATTTTGCTATGGGGGAGGGGAATATCAAATGGACAAGATCACTTTTAAATGGTAGTTTTTATAAGATGTTATAAACTTGTATCTTTTTACCATTAAAGTGCAGTGTATGTTCCTTCGTGATATATTTAGGATATTTAAATAAAAGGAAAATGGGGCTTTTCTACTATCTCCTCTTTGGGGAAGCTTTTTCATACTGGTTTTAGTTGTTTTCCTTCCTTTTTTCTCCCTGTATAATCACTCCACAACTTCCAGCACCCTATAAGCCATTTTAAAACCCCTTCTCCACAGAGGAGCAAACAAGTAGCAGCAAAAACAGGGCATCAGTTCTCTGAGCAAGAGGAAAAAAGCACACGCAGCAGAATGGAAGGGGGTTAGACACCAACAGATGCAGTGTCTCTTGTCTGGGACCCACCTGCATTCGCAGAGGCCCTCTCCAGACCTGGCTTCCGGGGTCCCAGGGCACACCTCGGGAGTCTCCTGCACATTCGCGCTTGGGCACCTCTCCCTGCCCTCAGGTGGCAAGAGGAAGATAGACAAGAACTTTCCCGAGGCCCAGGCTATAAACAGCCTGTTTTGGCCTTGATGAGGTAAAGAAAAGTGACAGCTGTGGTCTGAGGTACGACTCTTTATTATATACTTGGGTGGGGTATCCCAGATGGATGCAAGGTTGCAGGCATGGGAAGCAGCCCTCTTGGGTGTCACTCTGAAAATGAAGTAGGGTGGTGGCCGCTCCTCGCCAGTGAATTAGTCCCCTACCAAGGTCTTACAGACCCCACCCTTCCTTTCACCCTCCAGTTCCCACTGTCCTCCAAGGAGAGGAGCCTTGGGTGAGTGTCCCTCCCTCCTTCAGAGAGTGGGACTGTCTGCCTCTTGAAAGCGAGGATTGATGGTGGTCGTGATGGCACTTTTGTAGAGAGGATTACTGTCCTGAGGAAAGATGTTGCAGATTATGAGCAAAAATCCCAGGATTCTTTGTCCCCTTTCTAGACCTAAGAGGCCAGTCTTGAGCCGAATCCTAGGAGCTGATGGAAGTTAGCAGAGGGATTGGTTACATGTGCCAGGCACTGGGGGATCCCAGTGGGAGGAATCAGGGATGGGCTTGTGGTGGGGAGACAGCTAAAAGGGGGCCTAACCAGGAAGTCTCACCTGCTTCCAGTTGAGTTGTTGCCGCTCCTTCTCAAAGCGACTGTATTCCCGGCGGTCATAGATTTCCACCGAGAGCCGGTAAGCCAGGACCAGCCCCAGCCCCACTACCACGATGCCCCCTATGCAGCCCAGCACAATGGCCTGGGTGTGGTCTGCTCCCTCTGTGAACAAGAAACCAGACACACTTGTGGGAGCTGGAGCATAGGGACAGATCAACAGTTGTTCAGTGTGTCCAGCCTGTCCAACCCTGTCACTGAAAGCAAAGGGAACCCAGCAAGGTCCAAGGTTATTCTCACTGCCCAGGGCCTTAGCCTTGTCCACTTGCTCAGTCGCCTCTGCCTTTGTCCCGGATTCACAGTTCTGCCTCAGCCCTCAGCCTGTTGCCCATTATCTTCACTCTGCATCCCCAGAGTTGAGACCCTGCCCATCAGACTTCCAGGATTTGTGGCATCCCTGCCCACTTACTTTCTTGGGGTCTCACTCTGAGCACGACCCTGCCTCTGGCGTCATCCTCCACCAAGAAGAAGAACAACTGGTTGTCCAGGGTCCTCTCTTTGCACCAGCCATCATCCAAGATAGGGGCCAACACCAGGGTCACATTGGTATGGGCACAAGCTGTACTGCAGTTGGTGGCCAGGGGGCCAGTCCCAAAGGCCTCACACTCTGCACAGTCCCTATGCAGTAGATGCCAGTAAGTTACCAGCTGGGTAGTTGTCACCCAATGCCCTTTACCCAACTACAAGCAGGAAGGAGAGTACGCAGATGGGAGTGGCTCAACAAGCCCCACTGTGCCCCTGCTCCCAAGATGCAAGACCTGAGGCCTCACCGGTGTCTCTCGCATGGTGTCTTGCAGCCTGGGCATTGGTCGCATAGAGCACCGTAGTAGCCATCCAAGCACTGGCAGCGGTTGCATTTGCAGCGTCCATGCCCACTGCAGAGCCCTCCCTCGGGACTGATGCAACTGTCCATGTCCCCACTGCATTCGCATGCTCTGCCCGTGCGGTTGGCATGACAGTGACATACTCCACATTGGCAGCGACCAAAGCCTGGGGTAGAGCCATGCAGAGGGTGACAACCATACTCCACACACACAGTTGGCCACCACGTGGCACCACAAGCGCATGCATCCAGTCTTTTTCAAGTGTGCCAAACACACCCTCTAACCCATACACCAGAATCTTTGACATTTGCCTTCCATGCCAGGAGACTCCCAGAGCCTAAGTGCCTTGGGAAGGCCTCTCAGACCCTGCCCTTCTCCCCAAGGTACCTCCACAGAGGATGCCCTCATGTCGCTCACAGCTGGCATCGTCACACTCGCACAGATGCCCAGAGCTCTGTCCATTGCAGCTGCAGTGTCCACATTGGCACTGACCCTTTCCGCTGCATAGGGGCCCTGTGCCATTGGGAGCCCGGCACCCAGATTCCAGATCTAGGGAGGACAACTCAGCCTCAGAGCACTCACAGAGCCGGCCTAGGCGGCCGGGGGCACAGCTGGAAGGGGAAGGCGAAGGAGAGAAGTAGGTCAGAGGGTTTGATCACCCCTGACTTGTCTCTCCCAGGAACCTCTAAACCCAAGTTCTCAAGAGTTGGAGAAAGACAACTGAAGGGATGGTAAGTATAGTGGAACACCGACGAGGGGTGAGAGAGTGGAGGGAGCCCCAGTCAAGGGGAGGGCCTGAACGTATCTGGGAAGCTTCAAGGGATAAAATTGAGTGGGGAGTCTAGGGATGTCAAGGATACTCCTGTGGGGGGAATGGAAAGCAGCGGAGGAATACGGGCCAGGGTTGGTCGTTTGTTGGCAGCCAGCTGGGTGAAGGGAAGAGGAGGCCCTCACCTGCATACCCCACATTGTAGGTGTCCCTGGCCATCACTGCAGTGGGGAGCCTGGGCCTGGGTGTCACTGCAGTTACAGTCACACAGTGTGTGCAACTCCACAATCAGCTCCTCTGAGAAGCCAAGGGCCCGGAGCCTCAGGAGATGGGGCTCTGGGAGGCAGTGGGTGGCTTGGAGAGAAACCCAGAAAGTCACCTAAGAACAGGGTAGGCAGGAATCAGGCCATGGTTATACACACACACACCCCCCAAACTCACCCAGAACCTCACCCCTTAGATCATCCAGAACCTCACCCCTTAGTAAATGAAGAGATGGGGTCATGGTAACACCCCACTCCTAGAAACTTTACCTGAGGAAGCCATTCAGACTACTTCAGGAAGGATGGATGGAGGATTACCCCAGGCTCTCCCGTCTCTCCCCATTCCTGCCCCCCATCTTTCCCTACCTGCTTAATTTCCCACTCCCACCTCCCCCTGCCCGCCTGCCTTCTGCCTGTGCTTGCGGGCTCTCACCGTCTGGTTGATTCGGACGTGGTTGCACTGTCCTCGATCCTCAGCCTTACCCTCCTTCTTCTCAGGACCCTCACACTGGGATTCATAAGAAATGTGGATCCCAGGAGGGAGTGAAGAGTGTTCAAGGGTCACAGTGGAAGACAGGCTCTATGGGAAGAGAGCAAGTGGATAACCACGTGAAGGCAGGAAAGGACCCCACCCCACCTTATGTCCTCTCCAGGTGTTCCCAATTCTGCCAGCACCCTGCCCTCTGCCACCTGGGGCTCCTTACATCCTGCCCAGTCGAGGCATTTCTGGAGGGAGGACCCGTGAGAACCTTGCATAGAATATACAGGATCCAGAGGCCTCTGATACAGCATTTCAGTGCAGAGACCATGTTTGTGAAGCCCCACATCAGGACACAACCTGGGTGCATGCCAGGTCTAAAGGGCAAATTCATTACAGAATTTGTCTTGGGAAATTTGATACCGTCTCAGATTTTTTTGCCATAGGTTTAGAAGATGCTCCGTTATCAGGAAGCCTACAGCCTAATTGCAGAGATAAGACCTAAACCACTAAGAGTTTTTATGGTTCCTTCTACCTGTAAAATTCTATGGTTCTTGTGAAGAATAGCTGAATTGTTTATAAACTTAGTGAAAGCAGGCTCCAGATCTCACATTGTTTATGTACAGACTGGGGATAAATGCCAGCCCTTCTGCTTGTTATCTTTGTGACCTTGGACAAGTCACTTAGCCTTGTGTGGGTTTCCTCATCTGTAAAAGAGGGATGATAACAGTTACGAAGCAAGGCTTTTGGCGGGGTTAAATGAAGTAGAAACAGTATGTACACCTAGGATGGTGGGTGCGTGAAATAAAAGCTCAGTGACTGAAACTTTCCTGGCAGGCTGCACTCTGCAAGGTGAGGAGGTGGGGCGGGGATCTGAGCTCCATGCTCTCTGCATGTCAGATGTTTAAGATTTATGAATGTAAGATTGAACAATTAATGACAGCCACATGCAGACTATAGGTAGGAGCTGTGGAATGTTAGACCAAAAAGTGACCATTTCCTCTGAGTTCTGCCACCCCACCCAAGGGCCCCTTTCCACCTTTCCCTAGTGCCCACCCTCACCATCTCCCCCTCCTCTGGCCCCTCACGTTATAAGCATCCATGATGAGCTGTACCACGTTGCTGGAGTCCTCACTCAGCTCCCCAACTGCAGACTTAGGAATCAGCTTACTCAGCTCCTGAGTTACGGGGAGTTAAGAGAAATGGTAGGTCACAGCTCTAGGAAAACGGGCTCCTGGGGGTCTGGAAGGAGGGCATATGGGGGACAGAGAATGGATCTTTGGGGGAATTGAGAAAGGCTGGGGTGGGGCTGGGGATCTGACATGTAGACAGCTCTCACCTGGTAGACAGGCAGTGCAGCACTGGTGACAGCAAAGATGGGCTGGATGTTTGCTGCAGAGAGGGCCTGGGCTACCTGACCCACAGAGGGGTAGTCCTGGGGCAGGGAGCAGGGACAAGGTGAGCCCCACAGGTCTCCCCCACAACATGCAAGGTGCCCTCAGCCTGGGGAGTCCAGGAACCAAGGTTCCACCAGCTGGAGGAGCCCTGGAGGCTTGCTATGGAATAGGAAGGAGGTAGGGAATGGGGTGACAAAGGTGTCCTGTCTCCGCAGCTGAAAGGAGGAACTGCTGGGGAAGATGGCAGTTGTCTACCGGGTGGTTACTGGTGAGGACTGTAAGGCTGGGAGTGGGAGTCCTGGAAGGAAAGAGGTATGGCTCAAATGAGGAGAGGCGGGGTGACTATAGGGACTCACAAACTCGGTGCTGCGACTGTAGAGGCCATTGCTGTCCAAGTGGCAGTGCCCATCACTGGGCATGAAAATGCCACCCAACTTCCCGTCCCCAGCCGTATGGAATGTGTCATCTGAAGTGAACACCAGCAGCCGGGACACATTTCTCCAGCCAATCTGCTCCTGAGGTACAGTGGGGGTGGTAGGCTATGTACCTGGGCATGGCCCTTGAGCCACCCCAGTCAGCTCTGTGAGCCAAGAATGTGGCAAGCCTCACTCTGAGTCAGCTTGTCCATCCCCTTGCCTCCAGTACCTTGCTTCCTCCTGCTCTCCCCAGTCCCCCAAAGAAGGCTGCTGCTAGTGGAGGCTTACTTGTGAATTAGAAAAACATGCCTTCTCCTCAAGATATTCTCCTCAAGATATTTTACTCCAACCCACCAGGTAATTGGTTTTTTTTTTTGTTTGTTTTTTTTTTTGAGACGGAGTCTCGCTCTGTCGCCCAGGCTGGAGTGCAGTGGCCAGATCTCAGCTCACTGCAAGCTCCGCCTCCCGGGTTTACGCCATTCTCCTGCCTCAGCCTCCCCAGTAGCTGGGACTACAGACGCCCGCCACCTCGCCCGGCTAATTTTTTTTTTTTTTTTTTTTTTTTTGTATTTTTTAGTAGAGACGGGGTTTCACCGGGTTAGCCAGGATGGTCTCGATCTCCTGACCTCGTGATCCGCCCGTCTCGGCCTCCCAAAGTGCTGGGATTACAGGCTTGAGCCACGGCGCCCGGCCCAGGTAATTGTTAAGTATACAAACTATACCTACTATGGTATGAATGGCACCCCCTAGAATTGTGCACTATACAACCATAAGGGGCAGTCCCATTCCCAAACAGACCTCCAGGCTCAGATCCCCGCCCCATCTCCTCACCTGGCAGAGTGCAGCCTGCAGAATGGCATCAAAGCCACCTTCAGGTGAGTCCAGATTGCCGGACACGCTCTGGCGCCCCACCTCCCGCTCAAAGGCTTGCGCATCCCCGGTCAGGGACAGCACATGGTGAAAGCTGAAGGGTGACTGGCAGCGCTCCAGCCGTGTGGGGCAGGGGTGGCGCAGCTTGGAGGGCACTGTGCTCACAAAGGGCAGCACCGTTTTGTCCACAAAGGAACCAAAACCTGGGAGAGGAGAGGAATGAAGGCTGTGCCAGAAGTCACAGGGCAGCAACAGAGGACCTATGAGAGCGCTCTATGGGAAGTGGGGTGGGGAGGACGGTCATAGAAGAGGTGATGGGAGAGGGTGCACCTGGGGGCAGGGAGCCAGTAACTGACAAGCAAAGCAGTGAGACCACTGGCTCAGGGAAGTGGCAGGTAGAGGACATTAAGGAGGACACAACTCCCGGGCAAATGGAAACTTCCAGAAGGTGAAAGAAGGCTCGGGTATAGGATATGGTAGCAGTATGAGGCAAAGGAAGGAAATTTGAATAGAGGAGAGTTGGCACAGAATGTGGTGCCAGGGACAGTGGCATCTAGGCCTTGCCCAAGGAGACTTGCATCAGGGCAGGTTCCAGGCTGGTAGGCTCAGGGCAGTTGTCCAGGCCCAGAGAGTCTCCAGACGCTGGGTCTCAGCTCGACCTGTAAAACGGACTGTCTCTGGAGTCCTCTCCAGCTCTGACCTAGAAGATGGGTGTCTTTAGGGAAAGATGGAGGAATGAACCTGTGGCCTGGCTAGGCCTGTCAACAACTGGGAGGGCAAATTGGGGCCCTTGTGAGTCCAGGATGTTGGCAGAGGCTAAGGCAGTGGTTGAATAGGCAAGGGCTAACAGGGCGAGAGGCAACCCTCGGCTCACCAATGCGCACAGAATGGGTGACTTCCTGCAGCCGGACCAGCAGAGCATGCCCAAGCTGGCGCACGCGTTCCAGGTCGTCCTTCATGGAGTAGCTCAGGTCCATAAGGTAGTACAGGTCCACCGGGTATCCCTCAGCACGAAGGAAGCGGACCTGGAGCTGCTGGGGCTCTCCTGGGGGGTGGGTGGTGGGCGGGTCAGCAGAGCGCATTGGAACGCCAGCCTAGACCTCTGGCCTGGCCCCGCCGCCCCTAACTCACCAGGCCGTAGCGTGACCCGGACCCGCTGCGGCGCCAGCTGAGTGGCACCCTCTCCGCGGGCGCCGTGGCTGAGCGGCTGGTCCTGCAGCACCTCCTGCTGGCCGCGGGGCTCCTCCAACTCCTCCAGCGGGCAGCCTCGAGCCAGCAGTTCCTCTCGTCGGGCACAGCGCCGTGCCTCCGCCTCCCCCGACGCGGTGAAGTTCTGCTCAGCAAGAAAAGGCGCGTCGGACCCGGTCCTGCACAGGCCCTAGGCCCCGCTACCAAAAACACCCTGCAAACCCGGCCCCTCTAATGCCCCCACCTCCAGTCCATTCCCTGAGTCCCTGATTCCCTCTCCTCCTCCTCGCCACAGCTGCCCTTGAACTCTGGTCTTTTTTGTTGTTTTGTTTTGTTTTTGAAACAGAGTCTCACTCTGTCACCCAGGGCTGGAGCGCAGCAGTGCTATCTCTGGTCACTACAATCTCCACCTCCCCGGTTCAAGTGATTCTCATACCTCAGCCTTCCGGTAGCTGGGACTACAGGCCTGTGCCACCACGCCCAGCTTTTTTGTATTTTTAGTAGAGACGAGGTTTCCCCATGTTGGCTAGGCTGGTCTCAAACTCTTGACCTCAAGTGATCCGCCCGCCTCGGCCAACCAAAGTGCTGGGATTACAGGCGTGAACCACCACGGCTTTTTCTTTCTTTCTTTCTTTCTTTCTTTCTTTCTTTCTTTCTTTCTTTCTTTCTTTCTTTCTTTCTTTCTTTCTTTCTTTCTTTCTTTCTTTCTTTCTTTCTTTCTTTCTTTCTTTCTTTCTTTCTTTCTTTTCTTTCTTTCTTTCTTTTCTTTCTTTCTTTTTTTTTTTTTTTTTTTTTACCAACTGTAAAGACAGGGTCTTGCTTTTTTGCCCAGGCTGGTTTCGAACTCCTGGGCTCAAGAAATCCTCCTGCCCCAGCCTCCCAAAGTGCTGGGATTACAGGCATGAACCTGTGGAACTCCGGTCCTTTCTTCCTTATCACAGCCCCACTTCCTATAGCAGTCCCCCACCCCTCCCTTATCTCAACTCCCCCTTGCCCCAGTCACCTACCCCTCTCCTCCCCAATAGAGCCACAGACTTCCTGTTGAGATCTTAGAGACTTCACTACCACAAAAAAACGGGGGCCTTGCCTCCTAGGCCAGCCTTCCCAGCAAGCTCACACCAAAATGGAAAGGTGGTCAGACTAAGACCCACAGCTCCTGGGAAGGGAAAGGATAAGAACAGAGGAGGAGGCATCCTACCCCCGTAATATGTCTGGTACCCCTAAGACTGGTTGGGAAGCCACAGGGGAAGGAAATGGTTAGAGCGGCTTCTCAGCTTGCCCTGGGTGTCAGCTCCTGGTCTGGGGACTGGAGAAGCCAGACACAGACCTGACCACCTCAAGAGCTCCAGCTTCCCAGCTCCAGCCTGGCACCTCTGCCTCTCTGCCTTGTGCAGACTCAGTATCTACCCTTCTTGTCCTCTCAGAGTCACTGTGTGCCTTTCTCCTGGGTCCTCTAAGCATCTGTAGCTCTGCTTCCATGTGAATTTGCCCTCATCTCTTATCTGGGCTCCCACACTGATCTAACCCTCCATCTTCCCCTGAGAGAGGCAGACCTGCCCCCATCCCAGCTTGGGCGCCCCTCCTGCTCTGCTGCTCCATGAGCTCTGTCTCTTTCAAACATAAGCAAACAACAGCTTTGTTTGAAGAACCAGGGAGACGCCTGCTCCTAGCATCCTTCTTGGCCACTTAGGTAGCTCAAGCCTTTCCAGTCCCCCTCAAGCCCATATACTTCTACCCCTCCCCTTTCTACCTGTCCAGTCATAGGCTACTACACACCTAGGAACAGAATGCCTCCACCCAAAACACAGACTTAGAAATCTAACTACGCACTTTCTGCTATGGACTGAACTCTGCACCCCTACCCCACCCCACCCCCAACCCATTCTATATTGAAGCCCTAACCCTCCATGTGATGGCATTTGAAGATGGAGCCTTTGGGAGGTACCTGGGCTTAGATGAGGGCCTAAGGGTGGAACCCTCATGATGGAATTAGTGCACTTACAAGAACAGAGACAGTTCCCACCCCCCATCCTCCAGCCCCCTCCCCATGATGTGAGGACATAGCGAGAAGGTAGCCAGTCTGCAAGCCAGGAAGAGAGCCCTAACTGGGGAACCAAATCAGTCAGCACTTTGATCTCGGACTTCCCAGCCTCCAACATTAGGAGAAATGAATTCCTGTTGCTTAAACCACCCAGTCTATGGTATTTTGTTATGGCAGCCCTCACTGGCTAGTACCTTTCTCACATGTTTACATACACAACAGCTCCCTCTACCTATACACAAGCATGAATTCCCGCAAGCACATACTTTCTCCCAATTCATGGTCACAAACTCTCTCCATATATACACAAGCAAATGGATACAGACATAATCCTAAGTGCACAGGAAACTTGCATGCATGTGTATGCACACACATATATCCACACACAGGAGTCCTGTGTGCACAAACTCAGTCACACATGAGACTCTGGAGTGTTTCTAGAAAATCATACATGTGCCCACACAATCACACACATGTATCTAGGCTGCACATACACATACACATACACATGGTTCAAAGGCCATAGGCCCATCTTTACCAGTTGCTTGCACCATGCACAGCTGGGGTGTGAGACGATGCACTTCTGGCAGGAGGGGGCTGGCTGGCAGGACCCCAGCAGGGACAGGTGAGGATTCCCCCATTCTGTGGCCTCCCCTGTGGATGGGATCTTGGCGTCCAACTCACTCTCACCTCTGCTCAGGACCAGCAGCAAAACAAGGACCACTGGCAAAGCCACCATGCCCTGTAATAGGATATAAAGGGGGACATGTGGGTCCTCAGGGAGGACCCTCAGCTCTCAGTCCTCTAAACTTAGCTTGTGGTTATCACTCTCAAAACTCTACCCCAACACTTTATCTCCCCTCATAGTTTCACTTCCCCTGTGGATTCAGCAGTTTCTTCAAAATGATGGGAAGGAGCAGGTATCAGGCAAAGGTAGGGGCCTCCAGACATGGTGGCTCATGCCTGTCATCTCAGCACTTTAGGAGGCCGAGGTGGGTGGATCACTAGAGCTCAGGAGTTCGAGACCAACCTGGTCAACATGGCAAAATCCCATCTCTACGAAAAACACAAAAATTAGTCGGGCATGGTGGCGTGCACCTGTAATCTGAGTTACTCAGGAGGCTGAGGCAAGAGAATCGCTTGAACCCAGGAGGCAGAGGTTGCATTGAGTCAAGATCACACCACTGCACACCAGCCTGGGTGACAGAGCAAGAATCTGTCTCAAAAAAAAAAAAAAATAGGGACCTCAGAGAAGATCTGTCCTTCCTGTGTGCAGACTTCATGTGACCAGGGTGGGCAAAATGGCCTACTAAAAGATCTGGGGACTGGCCTGGAAGCACTAAAGTCTGCACCCAGTTCTATTTACCGAGATCCCAAGCCGTAATGGTAGTAGAACCAAACAGGAAACAGACCAGATTCTGGTACTGCTGCAGTCACTCACTGGCTGTGTGGCAAGTCAGACTTTCTCTCTGGGCTTTAGTTTCCACATCTGCAAAGTGGAGGCATTGAATAAATAATCTGACATACTTTGCAGCTTTTACAATCTTGGATTCTAAATAAGAGAAGAGGGTCAGTGAGTGGGAATTAGAGAAAAGAAAGCTGGAACAGATGAGGGAGTGTGTGAAAGAGTCAAGGAAGAATAGTTCTACTTGGGTGACATGGTGGCAAGAGGAATGAAGATTAGACCACAAGAACTCTCTGCAGTTCTGGGATAAGGGGAGAAAGAAGGCCAGTGTTGGCAAAAAAAAAAAAAAAGAAAGAAAAAAGAAATTCTATTTTCTGTACTTTGCGCAAAGATAATCTAGATTGAAGAAAGAGCCTGGAGGCAGGGTGATTCTTCGAGTGACCTTTTGGAAAGCCAAGCAGATTCCTGATTTTAAAAAACATGTTAATTTTTTTAAATGAGCAGGTAATTCGTTTACCATGCTTCATAAGTCAAAAAGTTAAATCCCATTGGCCCTTTTTTTTGCAGAAATGGAAGAACTGATCCTAAAAGAACTGATCCTGGGCAACAGAGTGAAACTCTGTCTTGTTTTGTTTTTTTGAGATGGAGTCTCACTCAGGCTGGAGTGCAGTGGTGCCATCTCAGCTCACTGCAACCTCTGCCTCCGAGGTTCAAGCAATTCTCCAGCCTCAGGCTCCCGAGTGTCTGGGACTACGGGCATGCACCACTACACCCGGCTAGTTTTTGTATTTTTAGTAGAGAGAGGTTTTCACCACATTGGCAGGGCTGGTCTCAAACTCCTGACCTCAAGTGATCCACCCGCCTTAGGCTCCCAAATTTAGGGTTCCATGGAATTGCATGGAACCCTAAATAGCCAAAATAATCTTGTAAAAAACATACTGCAAAGCTACAGTGATCAAGACAGCGTTGGCTGGTCACAGTGGCTCATGCCTATAATCCCATGGTGGGAAGACAGCTTGAACCCAGTAGTTTGAGGCTGTAGTGAGCTATGATCGTGTCACTGTACTCTGCCCTGGGCAACAGAGTGAAACCCTGTCTCTTAAAAAAAAAAAAAAAAAAAAAAAGGGAAGACAGTGTGGTACTGGCATAAGGATGACATAAGGATACACATATATTATACATCAATGGAGTAGAATTGAAAGAGTCCAGAAATAAACTATGCTTCTGTAGCCAATTGATTTCCAATAAGGGTGCCAAACCATTCAATGAGAAAAACTGTCTTCACAAAATGGGGCTGGGGCCGGGCACAGTGGCTCATGCCTGTAATCCCAGCACTTTGGGAGGCCGAGGCACAGGTGGATCACTTGAGGTCAGGAGTTCAAGACCAGCCTGGGCAACATGGTGAAACCCTGTCTCTACTAAAAATACAAAAACTAGCTGGGTGTGGTGGTGGGCACCTGTAATCCCAGCTACTCAGGAGGCTGAGGCAGGAGAATCACATGATCCCAGGAGGCAGAGGCTGCAGTGAGCTGCAATTGCGCCACTGCACTGCAGCCTGGGCAACAGAGTGAAACTCTGTCTTGTTTTGTTTTTTTGAGATGGAGTCTCACTCAGGCTGGAGTGCAGTGGTGCCATCTCAGCTCACTGCAACCTCTGCCTCCGAGGTTCAAGCAATTCTCCAGCCTCAGGCTCCCGAGTGTCTGGGACTACGGGCATGCACCACCACACCCGGCTAGTTTTTGTATTTTTAGTAGAGAGAGGTTTTCACCACATTGGCAGGGCTGGTCTCAAACTCCTGACCTCAAGTGATCCACCTGCCTTAGGCTCCCAAAGTGCTGGGATTACAGGCATGAATCACCATGCCCAGACGAAACTCCATCTAAAAAAAAAAAAAAAAGGCCAGGCACGGTGGCTCGTGGCTCATGCCTGTAATCCCAACACTTTGGGAGGCCGAGATGGGCAGATCACAAGGTCAGGAGTTCAAGACCAGCCTGGCTAACATAGTGAAACCCCATCTCTACTAAAAATACAAAAATTAGCCGGGTGTGATGGCACACGCTACCACTTTTTCTAAAAAAAAAAAAAATGTGCTTTCAACATGCAAAAGAATGAAGTTGGACCCTCCTGCCTCACACCACATACGAAGGTTAACTGAAAAGGGATCAAAGGCCTAAATATAACTGCTAAAACTATAAACTCATAGAAGAAAATGTATGGGTAAATCTTGTACTTGGTAATGGATTCTTACCTGTAATACCAAAAGCACAAACAACAAAAGGAAAAATAGACATATTGGACTTCATCAAAAGTTTAAACTTTTGTGCATCAAAGACAATGTCAAGAGAGTGAAGACAACATACAGAATGGGAGAAAATATTTGCAGATTATATATCAGATGAGTATCCTTAATATATAACGAACTCTTACATTCAACGACGAAAAGACAACCCAACTTTTAAAATGAGCAAAAGACTTAAAAAGACATTTCTTCAAAGAAGATAGACAAACAGCCACCCAGCATATGAAAAGATGCTCAACACTATTAATCGTTAGGAAAATGCAAATGAAACCCACAATGATCTGGGTGTGGTGGCTCACACCTGTAATCTTAGCACTTTGGGAGACCGAGGTGGGTGGATCACTTGAGATCAGGAGTTCAAGACCAGCCTGGGCAACATGGTGAAACCCCCATCTTTACTAAAAATACAAAACTTAACCGGGCGTGGTGGTGCATATCTGTAGCCCCAGCTACTCGGGAAACTGAGGCACAAGAAGCGCTTGAACCTGGGAAGCAGAGGCTGCAGTGAGCCAAGATCGGGCCACTGCACTCCAGTCTAGGCGACAGAGTGAGACCCTGTCTCAAAATGAAAGGAAGGAAGGAAGGAAGGAAGGAAGGAAGGAAGGAAGGAAGGAAGGAAGGAAGGAAGGAAGGCAGGCAGGAAGGCCACAGTGAGATACCACTTCATTTCTACTAGAATGACTATCTTCAAAAAATGAAAAACAGCGAGTGTTGATGAGAACATGGAGAAATTGGGATCCTTATATATTACCATGTAAAGAATGTAAAATAGTACAGTCTCTGTGGAAAACAGTTTGGTTCCTCAATAAATTGAGCATAGGATTACCCTATAACCTGGCAATTTCACTCTTAGGTATATACCCAGAAGAATTGAAAACAGGTGTTCAAACAAAAATTGGTACAGAAATGTTCACAGCAGCACTACTCACAATAGCTAAAAGGTGGAAAGAACCCAAATGTCCATTAGCTGATGAATGGATAAAGAAAAGGTGGTATATCCATACAGCAGAAAGTTATTTGGCCATAAGAAGCAATGAAGTGGGGTGGGCACAGTGGCTCACGCCTGTAATCCCAGCACTTTGGGAGGCCGAGGCAGGTGGATCACCTGAGGTCAGGAGTTCAAGACCAGCCTGACCAATATGGTGAAACCTCATCTCTACTAAAAATACAAAAATTAGCCAGGCATGGTGGCGGGCTCCTGTAACCCTAGCTACTTGGGAGACTGAGGCAGGAGAATTGCTTGAAACGTGGAGGCAGAGGTTGCAGTGAGCCGAAATTGCACCATTGCACTCCAGCCTGGGTAACAAGAGCAAAACGCGGTCTCAATAATAATAATAATAAAAGCAATGAAATACTGATACATACATGCTACAACGTGGATGAACCTTGAAAACATGCTCAGTGAACAAAACGATTCATGAAAGATCACATATTGTATGATTCCACATATGGAACATATCCAAACTAGAAAAATCCACAGAGACAGAAGGTAGATTAGTGGTTACCAGAGCTTGCGGGAAGGGGAAATGGGGAATGACTGCTTAATGGGCAGTTTCATTTTTGGGGTGATGAATAAGTTCTGGAATTAGTGAATGTACTTAATGCCACTGAATTGTACACTTAAAAGTGGTAAAAATGATAAATGTTTGTGTATCTTACCATTTTAAAAATCAAAAAGTTAATCCTACCCCATATGCCATACCCAGTTTCCACACCTACCCTAAATGAATATCATTTATTACTATTTTTTTTCTTTTTTCTTTACTTTTTTTTTTTTTTTTTTTTTTTTTTGAGGCAGAGTCTCACTCTGTGGCCCAGGCTGGAGTGCAGTGGCATGATCTACAGCCTCCACCTTCTGGGTTCAAGCGAGTCTTGTGCCTCAGCCTCCTGAGTAGCTGGGATTACAGGTGTGAGCCACCGCGCCCAGATGATTTTTGTGTTTTTAGTAGAGAGAGTTTCGCCATGTTGGCCAGGTTGGTCTCGAACTCCTGACCTCAAGTGATCTGCCCACCTCAGCCTCCCAAAGTGCTGGGATTACAGGCGTGAGTCAGCCTATCTTTGTTTCTTATAATCTTTCTAGTGATTATTTTATGCATATACAAATTAACATGCATATGCTTTTTAAATGGTAGACTCAAATGGCACAATTCTTTAAATGGTAGAAAACACAATTTTTCACTTTTTTTCCCTGTAACTACTTTTCTTGAAGATCTTTCTACATGAGAAAATTAAGAACGTCCTTGTTCAATTTTACAGCCATAAAGCTTTCCATTGCATGGATACCTCATATCACGGTTAATCAGTACCCTAAGCATGTGCATTTAAGTTGTTTCTTCTTTTTTTCTTTTGAGACAAGGTCTCACTCTGTTGCCCAGGCTGGAGTGCAGTGGTGCCGTGATGGCTTACTGCAGCCTCCACCTCCTGGGCTCAAGCAGTTCTCCCCACCTCAGCCTCCATCGTAGCTGGCACAGGTGTACATCGTCACGCACAGCTATTTTTTTATTTTTTTGTAGAGACAGGGTGTTGCTATGTTGCCCAAGCCGGTCTCAAACTCCTAGGCTCAAACTCCTAGGCTCAAGTGATCCTCCTGCCTCGGCTTCCCAAAGTGCTAGGATTACAGGCATAAGCCACTGTGCCTGGCCTTAAATTATTTCTAGTTCGCTATGACAAATAACGCTGAAATGAAAAGTAATGTATGTATGTATGTATGTATGTATGTATTCATTCATTCGAGAGATAGGGTCTTGCTCTGTTACCCGGGCTGTAGTGTAATGGCGCAATCATGGCTCACTGCCGCCTTGACCTCGCCGGCTCAGCTGATCCTTCCACCTCAGTCTCCCGAGTAACTGGTACTACAGGCACATGCTACCATGTCTGGCTAATTATTTTTGTATTATTTTGCAGAGATGGGGTTTCCCCATGTTGCCCAGGCTGGTCTAGAACTCCTGAGCTCAAGTGACCCACCCGCCTCGGCCTCCCAAATTGCCATGATTAAAGGCGTGAGCCACCTCCCCCAGCCAAATGTCATGTATTTACCATTTCACACCTGTGCAACTGAACCTGTAGGATAAATCCCTAGCAGAGGATGTGATAAATAGATAGATATCATTCTCAATATTGGTGTGTATTTCATCTACATTCTCATGCTAAGAAAAGTATATATATGTTGGTGGGTATTGTCAACATAAACTCCTTGGGTCTTGTACTGGTCCACATTCCCATCAGCAGTGTATGAGAAAGGCCAACTAACTCCTCGTCATAAACCATTTGCATCTTCTTCAGCCTGGGCCAGAGTCAGTTCCAGATACTCTGCACAGAGTGTGGGAAAGGGGTGGGGTGCTGAGTCCTTGAACGTCCTGGTGCTGCTCCCCACCACCTGTGACCTCAGGTGCCATATATAACGGAGGCTCCACCCCTCAGGGAGAGGCCGGCCCCAGTTCAGCCTCAGTGTAACCTCAGCCCTGCTTGCTCTGCGTGCCTGTGGTCAGGGAGGCTGGAGATGCTGCAACCCAAAGCCCGGTTTTGACTCATTTCTCACAAGTGGAGCCCCAGCTGCCACATAGGTTTTTCAGAGATCTCAAGCCCACTCATCTCCCCTTAAAGGGGGCCCTGGGACTCCCTGGACAGCCCTTTTCTACCTTTCTTCCCAATTATCCTCTCTTCTCCCCTCCTTGGGAATACATGTTCTGCCACCTGTTTCTCTGCTTCTCTGTCTCTCTCTGGCTCCTTTCATTTCAAAACTTCCATTGCATCTCTCTGCTGCTTTTCTCTGCTCCACTTCTTCATAGGGCTGTTTTACTTCCTTTTCCCCTCTGTTCCTAACTATAGAATGGCTGAATCTTCTACTCCATCCCACTCTTTTTACAAATGGAAACCTAAATTCCATGAGGCCATGAAGGGGTGGCCTGCCCCTCCACACCTGTGGGCGTTTCTCATTAGGTGGAACGAGAGACTTGAGAAAAGAAATGAGACACAGAGACAAAGTATAGAGAAAGAAAAAGTGGGCCCAGGGGACCGGCGCTCAGCATACAGAGGACCCGCGCTGGCACTGGTCTCTGAGTTCCCTCAGTATTTATTGATCATTATCTTTTTTTTTTTTTTTTTTTTTTTTTTGGCTGGAGTGCAGTGGCCAGATCTCAGCTCACTGCAAGCTCCACCTCCCGGGTTTACCCCATTCTCCTGCCTCAGCCTCCCAAGTAGCTGGGACTACAGGCGCCCGCCAACTCGCCTGGCTAGTTTTTTGTATTTTTTAGTAGAGACGGGGTTTCGCCGTGTTAGCTAGGTTGGTCTCGATCTCCTGACCTCGCGATCCACCCATCTCGGCCTCCCAAAGTGCTGGGATTACAGGCTTGAGCCACCGTGCCCAGCCTTGATCATTATCTTTACCATCTTAGAAAAAGGGAAGTGGCAGGATAATAGGATCATGGTAGGGAGAAGGTCAGCAGAAAGACATATAAATAAAGATCTCTGTGACATAAGTTTAAAGAAAAGTGCTGTGCCTTGATATGCGTATGCAAACATCTCCATAAACCTTTTTAGTGCATAAAGAGCAGCATTACTCTAGCAAGTCCCACCTTTCGCCCTAAGGCGGTTTTCTCCCATCTTAGTAAATAGAATATATAATCGGGTTTTACACCGACATGTTCCCTTGCCCAGGGACGGGCAGGAGACAGATGCTTTTCTCTATCTCAACTGTCAAGAGGCCTTCTTTCCTCTTATACTAGTCCTCCTCAGTACAGACCCTTCACAGGTGTCAGGCTGGGGGACGATCAGGTTTTTCCCTTCCCATGAGGCCATATTTCAGACTATCACATGGGGAGAAACCTTGGACAATACCTAGCTTTCCTAGGTAGAGGTCCCTGCGACCTTTGGCAGTGTACGTGTCCCTGGGTACTTGAGATTAAGAGAATGGTGATGACTTTTCACAAGCATACTGCCTTCAGGCACTTGTTTAACAAAGCACATCCTGCACAGCCCAAAATCCGTTAAACCTTGAGTCACCACAGCACATGTCTCTTGCAAGGACAAGGTTGGGGGTAAGGTCACAGATTAACAGCATCTCAAATACAGAACAAAATGGAGTCTCTTATGTCTACTTCTTTCCATACAGACACAGTAACAGTCTGATCTCTTTCTTTTCCCCACAAGGCCAGGGTCACCCAGTGAACTAGGGCAGGCCAGGGCAGGGCCAGGCCTCTGCTGTGCTTGCTCCTTTCCTCCCTCCAACCCAGGTACCATCTCCATCAAAAGTTGTGTTGTCTCCGCTAGCCCTGATGGGCTCTGCCTAATCCCATTTCTCTTTCCTTAGGGGTACTCTGCAGTCTTCCCTTCTCTCCCTGGGGCCAAGTGGTTATTTCCATTTTTCTGGACTCCATTCTGACTCCAATACACACTGTGTGGCCCCCTCAGCAGCTGAGAAACAGAGCCTCTTCCTAACCCATCCATACCCCCCCAAGTCAAGCAGAACCCTCTGCTGCCCACTGGGAGTCACAACAAGGGAACGGAACTGAGCTGCTGGGCCTCAGTGTCCCGGAGAGTGAAGTCTGTGGCCAAGGTGCCGATTAAGAAGTTTGAGCTGAAGGCAGAGCATTAGGGATGGCAGCTGGGGGTAATGTTGGGAGAACCTTCCCTCAGTATAATCGGTATACCTACCCTACCTCAGTATAATCCTTGGCACATGGCAGGCACTCAAATGACAGCACTCGTATAAATCCCTGCCTCCAGACCCACTCTTGGGAAACTGATGCAAGAGAGATTGGGCTTTGGGAGAGGTGGGGGTGGGGGGGCTGTGAAACTGGAGGAGGGAAGCAGGTCAGGGGATCTTAGGAATGCAGAAAGGAGTTCAGAGCCTTTCTCAAGTCTGGACAGGACCCTTGATATCCAGGTCAGAGCCCTCTTCCCAAGAGGTTGGGACCAGGTGGGCCTGGACTTGTAAGGAGAGGAGGCAGAAGGGCTGGTGCCCTGGTACTCACAGGTGCGTGCAGAGCAGCCCTTCCTCTGGCGGCAGCAGCAGCCTTTGTGTACTGGTCTGGGAGACTGCAGAGGAGGAAGTGACACTCCCTGGGGTGGGGAAGATTTGGGGTTGGTGGGGGTGACTGATCTAGAAGGTGGAGCAGATTGGGGTGGGGCTGAGCCAAGGGAGTGGATGATACAGAGATCTGGAAGAAAGAAGCTCATTTATTGAACTCCTGTCATGCGTTGAACATAACATATTATAATTAACCCTCACAACAACCTCATAAGATAGGGGTTAATATTCCCCTAAGTCCCAATTTTACAGATGCAGAGATGGAGGCTTAGAAGCAGGAAATATAGAATTTTGCCCAAGGTCCCACAGCTAGTAAGTAGCTAGTCTAGGATTAAAAAAAAGAAGAAGAAGAAGAAGAAAAAGGATTTTTATTTTAAATTTTTATTATTTTTTGAATTTTAATTTAATTTAATTTTTGAGACAGGGTCTTGCTCTGTTTCCCAAGCTGGAGTCCCATGGCACGATCTCAGATCACTCCAAACCCCACCTCCCAGGTTCAAGCAATTCTCCTGCCTCAGCCTCCCGAGTAGCTGGGATTACAGGGGTGCACCACCATGTCCGGCAACGTTCTATATTCTTAGTAGAAATGGGGTTTCACCGTGTTGGCCAGGCTAGTCTCAAACTCCTGACCTCAATTGATCTGCCCACCTCGGCCTCCCAAAGTGCTGGGATTACAGGTGTGGGCCACCGTGTCCAGTCTATGTTTTTATTTTTGAGACAGAGTCTTGCTGTGTTGCCCAGGCTGGTCTGTAACTCCTGGATTCAAGCAATCCTCCCACTTTGGCCTCCTGCATAGCTGGATTACAGGCACACCCAGCTGGTCTGGGATTTAAATCCAGGTCTGCCTGCCTCCAAAATTCATGATCTCTCTATTTACTTATATAGGAAGGAACATGATAGGAGGGAATAGAGGCAATAAGTACCGTAGAGAGGCGGGAAGTTAGAGACTCGTTCATTTTGAAAACCCAGGATACATTGTATTAGTGTGCTTGACTACATAGGCTCTGGAGCCAAGTTACTACAGTTCAAATCCTGGCTCTACTACTTACTTGTAGTAAGGAACTTAGCTAAATTACTTAACCCCACCTGCAGCTGTTTTCTCATCTGTCAAGCAGGACTCACAGGATTGTTGGGAGAATTAAAAGAGATAATTCATATCAATTGCCTAGAAGACTACCTGGCACATACTAAGTAAGAGCTTGATAAGAGAATTAGTAGGGATGAGAAGTGACAGAGGTGAGAAGTGAAGAGGCTTTGAGAAATTCAAGGTCCAGACAGCTGGAAACTTGGAAGAGAGAGGCACAGGGCCAGGCTCAAAGCATGTGATTGGGGAGCCAGGAGCCAAGACAGTAGTGGAGCCTGGGAAAGGGGTGGAGGATGTGAACTGGGAGAAGCAGAGTGCAGGAACAACAGCTGAAGCCAAAGCAAGGATGAAGCCTGTAGGGAGAGTAGGAAAATATTAATGGGATTTGCTCCTGGCCCATACAGGTCACTAAGAGCTTTGAGAGGGAACTAGATATGAGGTCTGTGTTCACAGGTCGATCTCCCCTACCAGAAGGAGCACTCCTTGTGGGCAGGGACTGGCTCTACCAGGCTTCCCTGCTGGAGCCACCGCACCTAGCCAAGTGCCCATCTTTTTTTTTTTTTTTTTGAGACGGAGTCTTGCTCTGCCGCCCAGGCTGGAGTGCAGTGGCCGGCTCTCAGCTCACTGCAAGCTCCGCCTCCCGGGTTCACGCCATTCTCCTGTCTCAGCCTCCCGAGTAGCTGGGACTACAGGCGCCCGCCTCGTCGCCCGGCTAGTTTTTTGTATTTTTTAGTAGAGACGGGGTTTCACCGTATTAGCCAGGATGGTCTCGATCTCCTGACCTCATGATCCACCCGTCTCGGCCTCCCAAAGTGCTGGGATTACAGGCTTGAGCCACCGCGCCCGGCCGCCAAGTGCCCATCTTACAGTAGGTGCTCAATAAATGTCAGATGGATTGCAGAGGTGTAGCTGCTAGGAGGGGACAATTGGAGAGGAGGGACTCTTTCTCTGGGTGGGCTTGGCTGGCCTCAGGCTATGCGATAGCCAGAACCCATACCCTTCCCCCACAATCAGGGTTTACCACGGCAATGACCCTCCTTCCCCACAGGCCCTGTGGTTTCCTCTAGAGCTTCTTTCAGTTTCTTCTTCTGCTTTCCGCCCTGCACTCTTCTCTCCTCTACTCCCACATCCTCAACTTTTTTGTCATATCCACAGGTCACCAGTGAAGAGAGCCAGGAACAAGGTAGGCAAGGCACTGTCCCAGGGAAGGTAGGACACGGAGGCAGGGCTTGACGGGAGTCACAGAGGGCGAAGGGAAGAGTACAGGGTGCAACAGTAGAGGCCAAAGGCACTGCAAAGGCGTGCTGCAGAGGGAAGGTGTGTGGGAGCAAGGACAGATATTCGGAGAGAAGGTAACAGTGCAGGGGGCGGTGAGTGGAGGTCATGGGGTGGAGTGGGAACAGAGAGGGTGGGGGGAGTAAGCTATAAGGTGACAGCAGGGTGGGTGGGGACAGAAGGCCAGAGGGCTCCCTGGGTGAGGGGCTGGTGTAAAACAGAAACACTGTAGCTTAGATGCAGGTTGTGATTCTTCTCTTCTGGGACCAGGAACCCTCATAAGAACTAAATGCTCTTTTCGAGGAAGACGCGGTTGTAGGACTTGCGGATCTTTGGTTCGCACGCTCCTGCTCCTGACTCACCGCTGTTCGCTCTCGCCGAGGAACAAGTCGGTCAGGAAGCCGCGCAGCAGCCATGGCTTTTAAGGATACCGGAAAAACACCCGTGGAGCCGGAGGTGGCAATTCACCGAATTCGAATCACCCTAACGAGCCGCAACGTTAAATCCCTGGAAAAGGTGTGTGCTGACTTGATCAGAGGTGCGAAGGAAAAGAACCTGAAAGTGAAAGGACCAGTTCGAATGCCTACCAAGACTTTGAGAATCACTACAAGAAAAACTCCTTGTGGTGAAGGTTCTAAGACATGGGATCGTTTCCAGATGAGAATCCACAAGCGACTCATTGACTTGCACAGTCCTTCTGAGATTGTTAAGCAGATTACTTCCATCAGTATTGAGCCAGGAGTTGAGGTGGAAGTCACCATTGCAGATGCTTAAGTCAACTATTTTAATAAATTGAGGCCAGGCGCGGTGGCTCAAGCCTGTAATCCCAGCACTTTGGGAGGCCGAGATGGGCGGATCACGAGGTCAGGAGATTGAGACCAACCTGGCTAACACGGTGAAACCTCGTCTCTACTAAAAATACAAAAAAAACTAGCCGGGCGAGGTGGCGGGCGCCTGTAGTCCCAGCTACTCCGGAGGCTGAGGCAAGAGAATGGCATAAACCCGGGAGGTGGTGCTTGCAGTGAGCTGAGATCCGGCCACTGCATTCCAGCCCAGGTGACAGAGCAAGACTCCGTCTCAAAAAAAAAAAAAAAAAAAAGAAAAATTGATTACCAGTTGTTAAAAAAAAAAAAAAGAACTAAATGAAACTTCAGGCCAGGCACGGTGGCCCATGCCTGTAATCCCAACACTTTGGGAGGCTGAGGTAGGCGGATCACTTGAGGTCAGGAGTTCGAGACCAGCCTAGCCAACATGGTGAAACCCTGTCTCTACTAAAAATACAAAAATTATCTGGGCATGGCGGTGCACTCCTGTAATCCCAGCTACGCGGGAGGGTGAGGCAGGAAAATCGCTTGAACCTGGGAGGCAGAGGTTGCAGTGAGCCAAGATCACGCCACTGCACTCCAGACTGGGCAACAAGTGTGAAATTCCGTCTCAAGAAAAAAAAGTAAATAAATAAAAAGATAAATGAAACTTCAATGGACTCCTTCCCCAAAGAAGAGCAGATATGCACATATGCATAATTGGAGGTGGGGACAGGCTTACAGACCTGTGAAGTCCATTCATGCCCTCCCAGAGATCCACAGGATCCAACATAAGAACCCACACCAGGCCAGATGCAGTGGCTCACACCTGTAATCCCAGTACTTTGGGAAGCCAAGGCAGGCGGATCACCTGAGGTCAGGAGTTTGAGACCAGCCTGGCCAACGTGGTGAAACTCTGTCTCTACTAAAAATTAAACAAATTAGCTGGACATGGTGGTCACCCCTGTAATTCCAGCTACTCAGGAGGCTGAGGCAAGAGAATTGCTTGAACCTGGGAAGTGGAGGTTGCAGTGAGCTGAGATCACGCCACTGCACTCCAGCATGGGCGACAGAGTGAGATTCTGAACCCACACCTGGTGGTTGTGGGAAACCTGGTCACTCAGGGTGAGTCCCCATGGGCTCCCTTTCCCCCATCCTGTCCCCACCGCAATCCAGGCACATTTCATCCTGTTTTCTTCTACCAAGAAAGCTGCAAAGTCCAATCAATTACAAGCTTTCCCTACTCACTCAGCTTCCTCACCAGGTCAGCTGGTCATTTCCTTACCACCTCCTAAAGGGAGCCACATCCCATGAGTTTCCATCACTTTATTTTGCAAAAATAGAAAACTCAGCAATATGCAATACAGCGGGGTAGAGGGGAGATGTAAACAGAGGGGAGGGGACAGTACCCTGACCCCCCAAGGGAACACAGGGAGCCAATGGGAATCTTATTTGGCAGCTAAATACAAACTGGGGATTGGAGGAAGAAGGGAGGGGTCACAGGGGCCCTGGGCTCCCCCACCCAAGACCCCTGGAGGAAGGGGTCAATTCCAGGGTGTAAACAAAAGCTAATAAATAAATAGAGGCTTCCTCTGGGTCAGGGCAGGATCAGCTAAGCAGCATCCCCCCTCCCTGGGCCAAGCTGCTCTGGGGGGTAAAGGGTGGAAGGCACTAGGGAGAGAGGGATCCCCTGGCCCCTCTGTAGTGTAGGAGGGTCCCCGCCCCGATGGCTGAGATGGAGGGCAGGAGAAGCCCAAGGCACATGACAGGGCTGGGGGAGGGACTTGTAACGGAGGGCACAGGGTGAACTCTGCACCCAAGCCAAGAGGTGCAGAATGGACCTGCATCTATCTGTCCCTTTCACCCTCTGTTCCTGCCCCAGAAATGCAGGGCCCAGCCTGCCCCCACCTTGACCTGGCACAAGGACGGGGCACAGAGGCTAGCACACACCCTGCAGGTGCATCACACAGCATTAGGCACCAAGGGTGGGGGCAAGAAGGTGGGCTCAGCCCTTCTCCTTTGCCCCCTTTTTGGTCTCTAGTGTTCCTATTTGCTCCCAGAGAGCCAAGCACCTGGCAGAGGAAGGGGCTGTGGAATGGCAGGGTCTTCCTCTTGCCCTGGGGAGCCTAGGACCCTGGCAGCTGAGGGGCAGTGCTGAGATTTTAGAGTCCAAACTCAGGCTCATCCCTCTGCCCTCTCTCCTGGTGGGAGCAGGGCAGGCCCCCAGGACTGGCGAGGGAGCCAGTTAGATTGGGAAGGGGATGAACACAGAGGCACCCCTGGAAACTTTGGCAAAAACAAGGAGCTCATTGGAAGGGGTGGGGAGAGGGCAGAGCAGGTCCTCCCCCAGTCACTGGTAGTCTGGGAGATGGTCAGTCTGCTGCCTGGAGCCCCAACCCCCACAGCGGAGAGGTCAGGGACCCTGGTCAGGCTGGGGACTTCAGGCCCCCTTTGCCCTGGCCCCCGGGAACCTCATCCTCGCTAGAGGCATTGGGATGGGGACCAGACTGCGAGGAGTCATCCTCAAACATTTCAGGGTTCTCCAGCATCTCTCGGATTAGGGGAGGCATCGGGCCTGGAATCTCCATCTTCAGGGTAATGGCCCTTTCGGCTCCTACAATGGAGAGGCAAAGAGAGAGGCTCAGGAGGACAGAGGCACATGGCCCTTAAGGCCATCTCCCTAACCTCTGTCAACTGCCTCTGACTCCCCTAGGGGGCGCCCAGCACAGGCCCACCACCTCTCTGTCCCCAGCTCATCCTCTTCTCACTAGGCTTCCTGGGTGCCACTCCTCTGCCTGGAACCTTTACCTGGCCTTCTCTACCAGGCCTGCTGCCTATTCATCCCATTCTTTCAGGCTGTCTCTTCAGAGAGCACAATGCACACAACTTCCAACCCCACTCCCCAAGTACCCCACTCTCGAATGTCCAGAGCTTGCCAGTTGTTCCTAGTCCTGTTCTCTTAATAACATTTATTACAACAGCTAATATTTATCAAACACAATGTTCCAGACATCCTTCTAAGCCTGGACTGTCCAATAGAACTTTGCAATGATGGGAATACAGTAGTCACTGGCCACATGGGGCAATCTGAAATGTGACTACTGCAACTGCAGAATGGAATTTTTAATTCAGCACAATTCTAAGTACACTGTATGTGTTATGGGTTTTTTTTTGTTGTGTTGTTGTTGTTGTTTTAGAGGCAGAGTCTTGCTGGGTTACCCAGGCTGGACTGCAGTGGCTATTCACAGGTGCAATCATAGCTCACTGCAGCCTCCAACTTCTGGCTTCAACTGATCTTTCTGCCTCAGCCTCCTGAGTAGCTGGAACTACAGATGTGCACCATGGTGCCTAGCTTTACATTGTATATTAACTAATTTAGTCCTCAAGACAGTCTTACAAGGTGGTGGAGAATAGCCCAGTTTATAAACAAGACAAAAAAAGTAAAGCAATTTGCCGAAGACTTGGTGTGTATATATATATAGATATATAGATATATGTATGTATATGTACTTGGAATTGTGCTGAATTAAAAATTCAGTTCTGCAGTTGCAGTAGTCACATTTCAGATGCTTAAAAGCCACATGTGGCTAATGACTATTGTATCCCCATCATTGCAGAAAGTTATATTGGACAGTACTGGTTTAGAAGCAATTTGCCCAAAGTGTCCCACTACTATGTGGCAGAGCTAGGATTCCAGTGTAGATTGCCCGGTTCTCGACTACTCTGTTCTAGTCTCTGCGTGTCCACCTGTCTGACCTGGGAGACCAACAGCCCTGGGAAGACAGAGAGGGGACACCCACTCATGACTCACCCTTAGTGCTGATGCCCCGGAGGTCGGTGATTTTCATGAGCATCCTTGGGAACATGTAGGGCTGGCTGGGCCGCCGGCGCCGGGCATATAGCCTCAGGGCTTCCAGCAGTGGCTCCTGCAGCTTGTCCACTTTTTCGGGCTCCTCCAGGTCCATGCGGTCTACGGGGACAAGTATAGTGGAGTGAGAGGGGAAGGAAGAGATGGGGAAGATACAGTGACAGATGGTTGATCCTCAACTGGCCTTTTGGGAAGCCTGTACAGGGTTTGGGAACTCTGCGGATGGGGCCTGGTGCAACGATTACCAGGGGAAGAGACCACTGGGTCCTCCACGCCCCCTCCCAGTCAAGAGATCCTGCATGGAGTGGTGGAAAAGGAGACTGAGCACTGAGCAGACGCCAGGGGGCGCCCCCACACCTCCGCAGATGAGGCAGATGGCGCTGAGCAGGCCTGTCTCGGTGTCATCCATCTCCAGGGGCAGGAGCTGCCCAGCAAAGGCAAAGACAAGGTCTGTGAGGGGCCCGAAGCCGGCATTGTGCATCTGGGTCCGGTTCAGGGTCAGCCCGTCGGAGAAGGTCATAGTGTCCTGCTCTGGGGTGTACCTTGTGCAGATCCGCAGCATCTGGAGGTGGGAGGTGGAGGAGGGTTAGTGCTGTTTCTGAGGGATGGGGAAAAGAGGGAATGAGTGGAAAGTGAGGAGGTTAGGTCCCCAGTGAATGCAACCTGAAGCAGGCATGGAGAAGGCAGAGGTGGAGGATCTGAGGCTTGGCAGGGGTAGTCCTGGGAAGTCAGGAGGAGACAGTGCATCCAAAAGTCTAGGATCAGGTCATAGAGGGAGGGGCTAAGACAAAAAGAGAGCTGAGAGGTCCCCCATGTGTGGCAGGGGGTGCAAGGTAAGGAAATCTTTGCATGGATCAAGGAATTGTTGAGGGTCCCATATGAGGGTCGGGCTGTGGCAGGACTGACAGGGCCTAACTTACCAGGATATCTAGGCAGGCAGCCTTGAGCAGAGTTATCTGGTCAGCAATGCTTAGCCCTGTAAAGCCAGGCAACCGCTTGGCAAACTCCACAATCTTGATGATGCACTTGGTGGCCAGCTCACTGAACTTGTCCCACAGCCCCAGATCTAGCTGCACGCGGTGGTCTGCACTGGAGTTCTATAGAGGGGAGGGGTAGGAGGTTGGAAGGCAAGCTAAGGCCCACCTCTGGGGACTGTCTTCTCCCTACCAATATCCCAAGCTCTCTCCTCTGCATTCTGATGCCCTCCTTGTCCTCAACACCAGTCGATGATAACCTCCAACATAACCCAGCCCCATTCCCCGAAGTGAAGAGTGCCCTGCCCTCACTCAGCTCTGCCCATTCCTCACCGTGGTATACTTGCCCAGCTGGCAGAGCGAGGGGAACGTCTCCTGATGGGCTTTGCTGACCTTGGTGATGAGCTCTTCTAACTGGGGGCTCAGCTCATAGCTGTCAGGTGACCCTTCTTCCTTCACCTCTTTCTTCTTCTTGTTCCGGTCATTTCGCACAGCTTGTGGGTGGAGGCACAAGGAGAGAGTCAGGACCCTCAGAGCCTCCCTTTGGGTGTCTTCTCTCACCCTAATTTAATGTGCTCAGTCCTTATCATGAATATCTATTCTCTGGCACTGTAATTAGTGCCTCAGTTTCCCTATTGCCTATATTAGCTCCTATTCCCAGGCTGGTTCTCCCCAGCCCCACCCAGGGCCTGCGGCCCCTGCTCCCTCCCCAGGCCATTCGGCTCCATCCTGCCCTTCCTGTCACCCTGCAGGAGCTGGGGGAGGGGGGGGCAGGATATGCAGGCGGCAGGATATCCACTTATAGCCTTGGCAGCACAATGGTGGGGGGGGTGGAGAGGAGGAGCCACCCCATATCCATCTCTGGCTCAGTCCAGGGGAGGGGAAGGGACTGGCAAGCCCACCGGCTTCATTTCCCCCATGAAACAGGGGGAATGTGAGACCCCACTTATTCACCCATTCAGAGGAAGGGTCAAGCTCCCTGAGAGGGAGAATGGGAAACGGTGGGGCCTCCTGGGTGAATGGAGCTAATCAAACAAGACTGGCCTGGGAGAAGGCAGCACCCCAGGGCAGGCCAAGTCTCAGAGGTCAGGGAAGTGGGAGTGGCCAGAGGAAAGAGGGCCACAGCCATAGGGTAGGAACGGAGTGCTCCTGCCCAGGCCAAGGATGGGAGCCGGTATACCTTCCTTGGACATGCCCACTTCGAAGCACTTCTGTAGCCGGCAGTACTGGCAGCGATTCCTGGTCACCTTGTTGATGATACAGTTTTTGTCGCGATGACACGTGTACACCATGTTCTTCTGGATGCTTCGGCGAAAGAAGCCCTGGAGTTGAGGGAAAAAGACAGGGCCTCTGAAGCACCATGCTGGGAGTACCATCCTCTCACTGACCTTGCAGGTTGCCCCAGGCCTGACCTAATCTATTAACCACCTATGTGCAAAGCCGTGCTGCTCACACACAGCATCTGTGTGCCTGGTCTCTCATTATTCGGGTAACTGGCTCCCCCATCTGCCCACCCCCACCACGTACACACCTTGCAGCCTTCACAAGAGCTGACCCCATAGTGGTAGCCAGAGGACTTGTCATTGCACACGAAGCATGGCTTGTAGACCCGAGGAGGCGGAGGGGGCGAGGGCGAGCTGGGCACCATCTCCTCCGAGCTGGTGCTCTGTGTCTCCACCGCTGGGAGGGAAGCAGTGATGTGAGGGTCAGGGGAGAAGGACCCCACAGATGTCCAGGCTTCCTCATCACACACACCCCATGTGCATTTGTTCCTTGGCCCACCAGTGAAAGCCATCACTACCACAGTGCACTAGTCCCAGCAGTAAGCACTGTCAGAATCCTCTAAACGACCACCGTTATCACAGCTTGCTGTCACCCCTAGTCCGCCCTCCACAGTCTAACCAACTTGTTCACAAGAATGCCAGCCCTCACCCTGTATGGCATGTTTAATCCTCCAAATTCCAGACCAAGGCCATTCTGGAAATTGACTTCTCTGGGTCTGTTTCCCTAACTTTATAGGAGGTAGATAGAAGGGTTAAAGCCCTGCAGCTCTGAGCTCTCTAGTCACTCTCTGTCTCTTTGGTAGATCTTTGTCAGGTAGTCTACCTCCCACTGTCCTCCCTGTGGGGCAATAACTCTGGGGGCAGGTAGGCAATGACAGGCTTCCTGTAGCTGGCACTGGCCAAATGACCTGCTGGGATGCTTAGCAGGTAGACCAGGACCTCATTTCCTCTCCAGTAGTTCAGGGGGGATAACTCCTCAGGCTTCTCTCTCACACCACCCCTGAATAACTGACAGCGGAGCAAACGGGGCACAGGTCTCAGGGGAGTGAGTGAGAGGACGCACCACAGCCTTGGTTCACGCCTGAAGAAACTGAGGCCACACGAGGGGAAGTGACCAGCTCAGTGCCACACCACCAGCAGATCCAAGTGGCTGTTGAGTCAGAGAAGCTGGGGAAGCGGAGACTGAGGTGTGTGCTCAGTTTCTCAGGTCTGGAAGCCATTGGAGGTGTAGCAAACTGGAGAGTCAGGTGACAGTAGGTAAACGGGACTGATGGGGGAGGGGACCTGTTTCTGGACCCTCTCTGAGCTTCTGTCTTCACTCTGAAAATACCCAACTGCAACTCAAAAGGGGTCTCAGCCCCACAGTATGGGGAGGACATGCTCTGCTCTGTTCAAAGGCTGCTGGTTAAGTGTGTGTGTGTGGGCGCGTGTGTGGTTGGTCTTCAGAGGTTCGGAAAATTTGTAAATTATTCACCTATACGACCTGTTGCCCAAACCTGGAGGACCCAAGTTAATGCAAAAAATTTCCTAAGACCCTCCCTAAGGTGTGTCCCATGAACCCACCTCATGAACACCTTCTCCCTCTAACCCTCTGCAGCCCACCTAGTCAGAAGTCCACCCCAATGCAGCCAGAAGGGCGGAAGGAATGCCCAGGAGGCCAGGGTTCCAGGCTAGCTCCACCCACCCCACAGGAGGGAAGCCCTCCCCACCCCCAACACACATACATTCAATTAGCATAAGAATCCTGCCAGAGTGAGATTCCCCAAAGGAAAAGGAGGGGGGGGGAAAGAATGGTGCCTGAAGTCTATTCAAGACTAGGGACGGGGGCTCCAGGAGGGGCTGGTGCTGAGAGATGTGGGGAGGGCTGGAATGTCTTTCCCAACCTCTCACTCCTCAGACCCACCACTGTGTCCTTCGAGGGCACACGTTCTGCCCAAGGCCTGTGCGTGGGGTGGTGCTCACTCTGGCGCTGACACCCTCCCTGCCCGCAGAGCGCTGCCTCATTTCCTCTCTTGCGCAAGGGCCTGGGTGCGGTCAGACTGGCATGGGGCAATGCCAGCCAATTATAAGACTGGGGGCCTTAGGGAGACAGGCCCGGGGGCAACTTTTTCCATCTAAGTGATACTGTCACATCCCCACCCCCTGAACCCTAAAGTGCAGCCTAGTGGCTCCGAGGTCAATCTGCGAGGTCAAGGCCCCAGAAAGCTAACTGGTCTACTCCAATCAGATCCCCTCCCTAGCCTGGGGCTTGGACCCCACCATTGGGATGCTGCTCCCGGGTTAGGCAGGGGCCCCTGCTGGGGAGGATGGGGGTGGGCTCTGGGGTTTTCTCCTTTTAAAGCCCAAATTGCTGAAATTGAGGAAATTCCTGACCAGGCTGCGCGGAGCTTCAAACAAACTCTTTATAACCGGCTGTAAACGCTCCCAGCTGCGAGGCCCAGAGCTGAGCAGCCCGGACTCACAATCTAGCACACACCTCCTTGGAGACACACACACTCACAGGTTAACAACATGCTGGGCACCAAAGCAGGCATATTACAATGAGCTTCTAGAACCCTCACTAGATTCTGGCACAGACACAGAGTCAGAATAGAGACACACTCACTCCAGCCACACCGTGGAGGTAGATGTACCAGTCACAAGGCTGACACACAACACCCAGCACTTGGCCACACAAGGGGACAGCTCTACTGCCAGACAAACACCCCAGCCTGCCCACGCAGCACCAGGACACCAAAGCCTCCAAACAGGCACACACACACACATCCAGCCCACCTCCACCCCCCGCCCCAAGCAGCCTTCCCTCTGAAAGTGTGTGGGGGCAGGCCTGAAGCTGGCTTTGTGTGTCCACCAGGATCCCAGAGGCCAAAATTACTGGTCCAAATTAAAACGCAAAAACCTACCGCCAGTCAAGCCCAAAGGGCTTCTTCTATAGGCCTGAGAAAAGACAGAGTCTCCGCCCAGCCCCCAGAAGCCCTACCTGGAAGATTCTTTCCATCTCAGCACCCCTACAACATACAACATACCCCAACTCCCCATTCTATTGGGCAATGAGAAGAAAGTTAAGAATTCACAGGGATTTGGTGCAAAGCAATAGTTCCATGTTTTCTTGGTTCTTTAAATAACACGCTTTTAATTCTTCCCCTACCCCACCCAAAAGTAAAGTAAAATAAAGTCCTGTCTCCCTGTTTGCCATCTCCCTCTTCCAGCTTCCCAGTTGTTAAATTTGAGCAGCTCTGCTCTGGAACCAAAAAAAAAAAAAAAAAAAAAAAAAATCCGAACTTGTAAACAGCGCTGCCTGGTGCCAAGGAGCGAGGCGCGTTGGCGGGGGCTTGGTGACCTGGCGTGCGCACTCCCCCAGCGCCCGCCGCCCCGCCCGCTGCCCGCCCCTTCCCACCCTTCCCAGCGTGCCCCCAAACCCCTCGTCCCCGGCCGTCCGCACCCGGGCTGCGAGCACATCCCAGCCCAGGGTAAATTTGGGGGGTGTTCCAGGCTCCGCTCCTGGCCCCTCCCCACACCCCACCCCCGCCAGGCACTGTGGCCCAAGCTTCAAAGCCGCCTCTCATCTGGACTTCATTTTTACTGCCTCTCAGTCCCCAGCTTTTTATTACTGCTCTGGAAAGGGGTTCCAGGGCCCCAGGCCTGGCATCTCCCATTTCACGGAGGGGGAAGATAGATATTTGGGGACCCAGCAACGGTACTCGCCCTGCCGCTGTCAACTTCAGGCCACCCCCCACCACACACACAGACTTTGCTTTAAACTTTTCGCTTCCTGCTGAAGTTGTGTGTGTTGGAGCCATAGGAAAAAATCATCTCTCTGCATATAACCGCATACACGTTTCCAAACATTTCTTTTTTTATATGGAGGGTGGGGTACAGAACTCAGCCTTCTCGCTCTTGTGTGCACAACCTTTTCCACCCGGCATGAGAACACACAGGATGCACTCTCGAACACAGCACTTTCCAAAACCGCCCCCGCAGCCACGCAGGGGCACACGCCCTCCCGGCCTCACGCCACAAACATCCCTTCACAGGCCATGTGGACCTGGCAGCTGTCGCAGGAGACACTGGTGGAGAGACCCTTGCTCCCACACCCACAACACCTAGGCAAGGCGCTGCACACTCCAGGGATTCACACGCTCTGCAAACAATATTTTTAACACTGCCAGCTTCCCACATGGGCTTTACAAACGCCACCCACTGTCCCGAGTGTCATATCCTTCCAGGGCCATGGACCTGAAGGCGCAAACTACCCACACACCTCGGTCTCCCCCTATCCCCAGGAACTCTGGAGTGGCATCAACCACAGGTTCGAGCTAAACGCCCACCATAAAAACTACACACACTCCAAACACTACTGCACACACGCAAAGGAGACGCTGAGGCCCCCACGTTTAAAGGGCCAGTACCTTACATAGAAAGGGCCAGAAGCTCCTCCTTGCACCCCAGTTCCACTTTTTACACACGGAAAGAGTAAATCCCAGCCTCTCCTGCACCCTACACCCCAGCCCCGGACTCGGGTACCTACATTGCAGGCTGGCGGGTTGCGGCCAGGCAAAAGACTCAAGTCCGGCGAAACAGGAGCCGCCGGTGGCTCTGCGCAGCAAGCCGGTCCCGGGCCCGGCCGCCCCGTAGAGCCGTCGCGGACCCGGGGCAAACGTTTCCATACAGTCGTACATCGCGACCCGGCTTGGAGGGAAGCTGGGTGCTAGAAACACCAAGGACCCGCAGCCGATTCCCCCTCCTCCCCCGGCGGCGCCCCGCTCCAGCAGGGGGGGAGGGGGAGGGCTAGCATAGGGCGCTGGGCTGCATGCGGGGTAAGGAGTGGGCGGGGAAGAGGGGGATCCCCAGCAGGGGAAAGGGACTGGGCGGGGCGCGAAGCTGGGGCTGCCGCTTTAGCCTCTGTCCAGCTCTATCTGGGTGCCTCCGCAGCTAGCACTGGGGAGACCTTTTTAAAAAGCGAAGCCCGGAGGGGTAGGGGGTGGGGCTTGGAGAGGGAAGGGGGCCGGGCACCGAGATGAGCAGAGCTGAGAGTGGAGCGCACACATACACATACGTACACTCGCTCCGCGGCGCGCGCGCTTGCTTAGACACACATCCGTGCATGCATTTATCTTATCAGGCACCAAGAATTTGCAAATATGCAAGAGTGCACATACATGTGAGCACGCATATAAAATCATAGGTGCACACACGTTTGTGCAGACACCTTGCTCGGGAGAATGCAAGCATGCTCTCCACAGCTTATAGACTTTGCACGCATTTGCACTGAGGCGCGTGCCCAGGTCGGGGTTGGAGGAAGGAGTGGAGGAACCAAGCATAAGCATTTCCTTTCAGAGTTTTTCCCCTCCTCAGACTCTCCCTTTTTCACACTAGTCAATACAAGGGTGTTAAGGATGACTGGGAAGAGGGGAAAGCGGAGGTCCCCGCGCGCTGCTGCTCTCCTGAGGCTCCGGACCTGCACTACCTCCACCCCTCTCATTCCCAGGCCTGGCTCCGCCCTCTCCCTCCGCGCGCCCGCTTCAGGGCCGAACAGTGCATTCCTGCGGCTCGGCGCGCGCTGCCTCCTCCTTCCTTCCCGTCTCCCCACCCCCGGTCCGAGGGCCGGAGCGCGCTCCCGCCGTGAACTCTCCGGGAACCCCCCTCGGGGCGGGTGGCCGAGCGCGCTCACCTCCTCCTGACCCGGCCCCGCCCCACCCCGCCCAGGCCGTCTCCACCGCGGCCGCGGAGTCCCCCGCCCCCTCCAGCGCACCAGAGTCTACCCCTCCTAGCCCGAGCGGTCCGCCCTCCACCGCGGCCCGGGCCGCCTCCCTCCGAGTCCCCGAAGCGCTATCCCGCAACTGCCGCTCCCTAAGCGCCTCGACAGTGTCTCTCGATGCCCCTTCCTCGAACATAACTTCACTTTTAGAGCACAAAACGACCCCCTAAGCTGTGCCCGCCGTGCCAACTGCGCCTCGATGAATCTGTCCCTGATGGCCAACTCCCCTCCTCCAGTGTCTGAATGCCAAGGGCTCCCTCGGCAATAGGGGCGCTTCCAGTCACTGAATGTTCTCAGAGTCTTTAAATACCCTCCAGCCTAGGCATAAGTGCCCTCCCTTCGGTCCCACACTAGTGCCCCTCAGCTCTCCAAGGGCCGCCACACTGTTCCCTGGGTTGCCCCTTCCGGCACTGAGCGCCCTCGCCCGGCGGAGAAGGGGGTGAGGTGGGCGGGGGTTTGGCCACGTCAGAAGTTTGCCCTGGCCCGGCAAGGCCGAATGGGGGACCCTGGCCCCGGACAGCGCCAGCGGCGGCGACTCCCGGAAACCGCCCCCTCCCCCGCGCCCCGCCCTCAGCCGCCGGGTCGCCCGGCCTAACTGCCCAGCCGGCTCTGTCAGCGTCGCTCACACCGGCAGGGCCGCGGAGCGGGAGCGGCGCCCGGCCCGGCCCTTCCCCCGCCAGGCGGCTATGGCTGGGCCAGGGCGCGGCGCGCTTTTCTAAGAATGTTGTACCGGGTGGGGGGCGCACTGGGGGTGCTGCAGGAGTGGGGCGCCTGTTGGAAGAATAAAGGGCAGGAAGGGGTGCCAGAGTACGCGAAGGATGGCGGGCGCGGGGGAGGGGCGGGGGCTCCCGGGGCTGGGAATAGGCCTGACTTGCGGATGGCGGGGAACCTCGGGGTGGCAAGACTGACTGGTGGGCTTGAAGCAGGGATGGGGAGAAAATGCACTGCTCTTTCCAACCTAGTGTAAGCTCCCTTCTGCTCCCCCAACCCCAAATACCCATTTCTGAGTCCAGTCACCCCCACCCCACAAAAAGAAGAAACAAAGAAAAGAAAGAAAGAAAGAAAGAAAGAAAGAAAGAAAGAAAGAAAGAAAGAAAGAAAGAAAGAAAGAAAGAAAGAAAGAAAGAAAGAAAGAAAGAAGGAAGGAAGGAAGGAAGGAAGGAAGGAAGGAAGGAAGGAAGGAAAGAAAGAAAGAAAGAAAGAAAGAGAGAGAGAGAGAGAAAACTTTCTGAATCAGAATCTGTCCAGCAACAAACAACAACAAAAACAATCAGTTAAGTGCAAAATAGGGAGTACCCCCGAAAACAAGAGGGAAAGAGCCTTGATTAGTCAACTTCAAGCTGTCAGTACCCCCCTTCCCCCTCAGAAATCTGAAAGGTCCCAATTAAGTCAGGCCTGCCTGGTTGGTAATTAGAACCAGAAGTGGCCAGGCCACAGGGAGGGGGTTGGGAGGAGGGCACAGGAGGAGTTGGGGGAGGGCTCCAGGAAGCCATGAGTCCTCAATAGCCCCCATTTCTCTTCACCAGATGCACCCCACTCCTCATCACCTCATCTGTGTGTGCATCCCAGGCATTGCATGGAGGGGGTCCTTAGGACCAGGCATTAGGGCATCAGGCCCGCCCTCCCCATCAACCCTGACACCCCCATTCTAGACAGACTTAGTACAGCCTTGGGGAGAAGGTAAGAGGATGGGGGATCTAGTGCCCCCTCTTTTCCCCAAAGTTTCTCCAGACCTTATTGCAGCAATTAGACCCATTAGCCTTCTAGCATTTCATGGGAACCAGATGTTCTCCGCCATCCTGGTGGGAGTATGAAGGGGGGGCTGCTGCCTGACTCACCCTCTTCCCTATGATCCCCACCACCATGGCACACCCCCCTCCCAGCTAGAGCCCCACAAAGGCATAGTCCTAGAGGCAAAGAGGAGTGTACCCCTCCCCAACTAATAAGGCCATTAGCACTCAGATTCTTTCGGGGTCACCCCTCAGAGCCCCCGCCACCCTGGCAAGGATGAGTTTGGCCAGGGAGAGGCAGAGCAGGGACAGCTAACTCCTTATGCACCCCGCCTTTCCCTTCTTGCCACCTTCTGGATGGGACTTGAGGATAACTGGCTCTGAATTCCTCACGCTAAATTCTCCCTTTTTTCTAAAACCCTCCCTCGAAAAGCTGAAAAGGGGGCATTTCAAAGTAAAGCAGGCCCTGCCAGAAGGGTGAGTCCTGAGGTAGGAGTCCCACCTGAAGGGAAATGGGAGGGGGTCTCTGGAGGAGGGGGTAGCAGAAGAGCAGAAGAATAGCGAGGTGTGAATGAGAGTGGGGCCCAAAGCAGGGATGTGAGGCGCGCTGGGCAGGATGGGGGCTGGGACCGGGTAGGGGGCCAGGAGAGGGGGGTGCAGCCTGGGCCCTGGCGGCGGCGGCTTGCCCGGCTCCCCCCGCCAAAGAGGTTTCCTGTTGCAATCAAAGCCCCGTTTGTGTCCGCCTGGAGCTGGAGCCTGTGCCGGAGGAGGAGAGACCCGGGAGGGGAGGGGAAAGGAGGCAGTCGACTGGGCTTTTTTCCTGGAGGAGGCCTCACTGCTCACTGCCCTTACCCGCCTGCTTGTTCTCCTTGCTTCTCTCAGTGCCTGGCTTCTCTGTGTCTGCACCTTTGTGCCTGGGTAGCTGTCCCTTGTCTTGTCTGTGAGTCTCTCTTTTTCAGTTTCTTTTAAGCAAGACTCTCTCTGTGCCAGCCTGTCCTCAGTTTCCCCATGTGTGGTAACTTAGTGTGGTGAAGTCTGGACTTCTTGCCCCAGGGACAGTGGCCCCATGGCCAGGGCAACATCGCTAGGTTCAGAGGACAAACTGGGCTAGGTCGTCAGGACCACAGCTATCTGCTCAGGAGTGGGAGGAGGGCAAGGCTTCCGTTCTCTCTCATCAGACTCTGTTCCCTGTAGAAAGCAAATCTAGAACACACTAGGATTCACAAACATAGAGATACACAGGGACACAGACACCAGGGGTTTCATGCACATGCATGAACACACACGCACGCACACACACATACACACACCCCTCTGCTTTCCATGAGCACAGGCCTGTGCTTGCCTCAGCAGCACGTGCTCCTCTGAACCTCCCCTCCACCACCATGCAGTTCCGAGATGCCTGCCTCACCCCCTTCAGACCTCGAGACAGCCCCAGGAAGTAGAGCAAGACTTCAATTCTCAACAAGGATGTCCCAAGGTGCCAGGGACCCAGCAATAAGATCCAAGAGACAGCCCCAGGGAGAAATGCCAGACCTCTTCAAGGGCCACCTCTCTTAGTCTATGTGTGAGAGAGAGTGTGTATGTGTCATCCACAGAATAAGGGAGAGGGTGATGAGACGCACAAACTCAAGGTGAGTATGCCTTTGGCATCAGATTTAGGCCTCTAAACCCTCTCCACTAGATGCTCCCAGCCAAAAAGGGACAGCAGGTCAGAGAAATGAGAGAGGACACTCTCTCACCCTTCTGCTACTCTCCCACTCTGGAAGGTTTCCCAGACTCCTGGATCTCTTCCTCTCCCCTATGTCTTCCTCTCCACTACCACTAGGTGCTGCATGCCCCACCCCCATTTAAGCCACGTAGGGACCCACCCCCAAGCCTTCCTCTCCTCCCTCCTCCTGCCACCTCCCTGCCCAGGCCTGTCCCTCCACGCCAGCCGCACCCTCCCCAGCTACCTGCCCTGGCTCTGGCTCCTCCCTTGGATTTCTCCTTTCAGCCCCCTCCTTCAGCATGGCCTTTGAAGATGGAGCCCAGCCTGACCACTTCCCTACCTTGACCTCACTTTGAACCCTGACCTTGATCTCAGTGTGTCCACAGCACAGGGGCACAAGGGGGACGTCACTGGGGACTGGCTCTAGCGTTGTCCCCACTACCATTCTCTCTCCTCTCCCTCTCCACTCCATCTCCTCTACTTGCCTCTCCCAGAACCTGGGAAAATCAAGTCCCAAGAGGCTGAGTTGTAGGATTCGCTGCCAGAAGTACATTCATGCGGGGAGGGTGGTTCCTTCCCACTTCCCCAGGTCCCTAGGACAGATTAGTGGGGTGAAAATGAAGTCTGGGGAAGCCCAGCCGAAGTTTCCAAAAAGGGCACTTTGTGCTCTCTTGTTCACCTACATGCCACTCAAATAACCCCTGTTGGACTACAGACATGCCACCAGCAGGCTTCACCAAACGCCAGCCACAGCGTCAGCAGCACTACGAAATCCCTCCTCACTCCTCACACTGACTCTTTGTTGCACACACTGGAATTCTTTACATGAGCAGAGGCTCAGGGAGATGCTGCGCACACACAACTGCATCAGGTCTGGAGGCACCACACACTCACCCCTTCTCCAGATGAACACGCTCTTTCCAGTGGAGCTGCCAGCCCAGCCTAGTCACCCCTTTCACATACAGACACACAACCCTCTGCGTGCCCCCTCCTGGAAGCAGGGCGCCTTCTCTTCTACCTCTGTCTCTGCACTTGTGGAGCCATGAAGGATGTGCCTTTATCTTTTTGTCTTTTTCTCTCCAACTCTGTCTCGGAAATTGCCCTTTTCCCCGCCCTTCAATCACCTTCTCTTGTCCCCAGTTGAAGCCTTCTCTTAACCAGCTTGGCACCCCCACCTGTAATGTAATGGCCTGGCCAGGAGGAATGACTACCAACTGGGAGGAGAGGGGTCCCAGAGGGAGGAGGAGAGGAGAGCCCCAAGCCTTGCCTGCTGTCAGCACTCAAAGGCTTAACCCAAAGAGGGCAGGCCTGAGGAACAAGTAGGGATCTGCACAGCATGCAGGCTCTATGCCAGACCTGCAGGGAGGGGAGGAGCCCAGACCCACACCGCTGGAGGAGACGATGCTTCTGGAACACCCCTCTCTGCCTCTCTGGATTACTTATGGTACAAAAGCTACCTTCTTTGCAGACATTTCTATCCTCCCCAGAACCAAGAAGCACAGTCTCCTGACCCCACACATCTTTGGGGACCTGCCACAGGATTTCTTTCCCCTTTCTGCAGCCTCCACGTAATTCAAAGCAATTTCACTTTTATTTTTTTTCCTCTTTGAGACAGAGTCTTGCTCTGTTGCTCAGGCTAGAGTGCAGTGGCACAATCTTGGCTCACTACAACCTTTGCCTCTGGGTTCAAGCAATTCCCTCAGCCTCCTGAGTAGCTGGGATTACAGGTGTGCACCACCACACCCACTAATTTTTGTATTTTTAGTAGAGACAGGGTTTCTTTTTTGTCTTTTTTATTTTTTTGAGATGGAGTCTCGCTCTGTCGCCCAGGCTGGAGTGCAGTAGCATGATCTCAGCTCACCACAACCTCTGCCTCCCAAGTTCAAGCGATTCTCCTGCCTCAGCCTCCCAAGTAGCTGGGATTACAGGCACATATCACCACACCCGGCTAATTTTTGTATTTTTAGTAGAGATGGGTTTCACCATGTTGGCCAGGCTGGTCTTGAACTCCTGGCCTCAAGTGACCCACCCACCTCGGCCCCCCAAAGTGCTGGGATTGCAGGCGTAAGCCACTGCGCCCGGCCCAGTTTCACCTCTTGATCACAGAGCCAGGTGACTATCCTCCCAGACTCTTCTGCTTCCCAGTCTGGCTCCCCACAACTCCCAACTGCACGCAGGCAGCAGCTTCACCCTGCACCAGACCCACCCCCAGCTTGCCCACACAAATATGTGCCCCTCTACTAGTTGACTGACCCAGGAGGCAGTTTTAGATACCCGCCCTCCAAGTTTTAGGCCTGCTACCTCCCTATCCTATTTGAACAGGAGAACTCTCATTTGCAAACACTTCCATTGAGTCCACATCCAAACTCCTTCCTCACCACCACTGCCACCCTCTGTTAGTCACTACTACTCCATTAGGCCAAACCCCTGTCCCCTGCCTGTCTTCCTAACTGGGGTGCCAACTCTTTTACCATCCACCCTCCAGATGCCCTCCTGTTTCCATTTGCCCTCATTCCCCAAGATCCCTGAGACTCACACAGAGAGGCCATCTCCTTGGGGAGGTCAGGCTGGCCCAGGCCCCGGAAGCTAGGGCTCAGCATCTCGAAAGGCGGAGACCCCCTGAGTGCCCCTGGGAAGGCGAAGGGGAAGCCTGCCCCTGGGTAGCCAGATCCAGGCCCCAGGGCACCAGCCGCAAAGAGTCGCTCCTTATTGGTGGCCATGGCAGCTGCGGTGTGGGAGTCCCCTGGGGTCTGCAGTGGGCGGGGGAGGTCTTCAGCCACAGCCCCTGCCCATGCCCACTGCCCCAGCCTGGGAGGCTCCGTGCCCGCCCTGCCTGGCCTGCCCACTGGGCCTCCAAGAGTCCTAGGGAGAAAGAGAGGGAAAGGAGAGATGAGAGAATGACCACTCTGAGGTTCCAAGCCCCAAGACCCTCTCTCAGTTGCAGTCTTCTCCCTCTGTGCTGCTACGGTTTATCCTGCCCTGGCTCAGGGCCCTTGCAGTGTGGTAGACAGGGCAGGGCAGGGGGTTATGCAGGCTCTGAGAAACTCCAGAGGAGCTCCAGAAAGGGTAAACGGAGGTCCCAAGGTGAATGATGGTCTGAGGACTTCTGGTGGAGAGAACTCCTAGATTGGGAAGTGATCATGAATCACCACAACTGGGCTAAGCATTTGACCTACCCCTCACATCAGTCCTGTGAACTGGGAGTTATGATTCCCATTTCACATATGAGGAAACTGAGATGAAGTGACTGGCTTAAGGATACATGGCTGCAAGTGGGGGAGCCCAGATTCAAACTCTTTACCATCCTGGAGAAAACAAACATAATTCTGTTATAACCTGGGAGCCCTACAGCTCTCTGGAGAGGAGTACAAGGCAAAGGTTGGGGGACAGACTCCCTGGACTGTACCCTACCACTTGCTAGCTGTGGGACTTCAGGCATGTTAATCTCTCTGTGCCTCAGTTTCCTCATGCATCACTTGGGACTAATAATAGGGCCTACCTCATGTGGTTGTTGTGAGGACTAAATAAATTAACCAATGTCAAGTGTTTGGCGTAATGTAGGGCACATAGGGAATGCTATGTAAATGTCTCGTATTAGTTCTCTTTGTACCTGATTTTCCTCCATAGCTCTGCTTTAGTAAGCACTTCCCTCTCTATTTAACACTCCCTCTTCCAGTTTCCCCTCCCAATTCTTCCTGTCTCTAATTTTTCCTCACCCTCTAAGCCCTCTTGTACCCACTGCTTCAAATCTAAGGATGTTGATGGAACCCCCACTTGTGCCAAGTGTATGATGCCAAGGAGCTGCTTCTTGGTCAACTGACTTTACTTCTCTGCCTCCTTTTCTCTCTCCCTCTCTCTTTTTTTTTTGAGACGGAGTCTCGCTCTGTGGCCCAGGCTGGAGTGCAGTGGCCGGATCTCAGCTCACTGCAAGCTCCGCCTCCCAGGTTCACGCCATTCTCCTGCCTCAGCCTCCCGAGTAGCTGGGACTACAGGCGTCCGCCACCTCGCCCGGCTAGTTTTTTGTATTTTTTAGTAGAGACGGGCTTTCACCGTGTTAGCCGGGATGGTCTCGATCTCCTGACCTCGTGATCCACCCGTCTCAGCCTCCCAAAGTGCTGGGATTACAGGCTTGAGCCACCGCGCCCGGCCTCTCTCTCTCTCTTTTGAGATGGCTAATGTTTGTATTTTTAGTAGAGATGGGGTTTCTTCATGTTGGTCAGGCTGGTCTCGAACTCAGTTGATCCGCCTGACTTGACCTCTTAAAGTGCTGGGATTACAGGCGTGCGCCACGTGCCCAGGCATTCTGCCTCCTTTTCTTTCTTATCCTTGGGCTCCCTATTTCTGGGACATTCTCCCTGCATCCTCTCCTCCCCCAAAGTAGGCTTCCCTCTAAGAGTTTAAACCTGAGCCCAGGGGAAGGGGAGGAGAAGGGGGTAGAGAGGAGATGGGAATCCTAGTGCTAAGTAGGTGGTTCCTATCCTGATCCTCTGACAAAGGAAAAGGTTGGCTTTCCCAGGAGCCCCAGAACTTCTCGCCTCTCTAGGCAGTTAGTGGGCTAGGGAGGAAGAGTCACCCCAGCCTGGGTATCTCCACCAGCCAGAACCATAACAGACTGCTGTGAAGGGCAGAGAAGGGCCAAGAGACTAAAACACAGAGAGACCATGGGGTGGGCAGGCCCAGAGGTAGGGGATGGGTATATCTGCCTTTCTTTCCATCAGTATTTGCTTCTAGGATCTATAGCTCTCAGTCTTTATACCTCTGGTTTTTATTTTTGTTTTTGCTTGTTTTTCTTTCTCTCCTCTACCTTGGCCTTCAAGCCCTTGAGGGTAAACTGTCATGGAGGTCACAAGAACCCAGACCCCAATGCCATCACACTTCACTCAGCCCTTATGAATGAAGCATCCCCTGCCCCTCACCATGGCACCACCCATACACCCAGCACCCTCAAACTCTTTAGCCCAGTGTTTTCACAGGCCCTAAAAGTCTGAGCTCCAAGCCTCCAGGGTCCCTCTCCTTTTCCTTCTCCTATTCCCCTCCGAAGTTCTCATCCCTAGTTAAGCACAGATGGAGCCAGGAGTTCGGGGCCCCTGAGGCCCCTGGGCCACAGCTCAACTGGCCAGGCCACATTCCAAGTGGATTAACCCCTCCAATGACAAGGGTGAGAAGCTACTAGAGGACTCCCCCATCCCCATGTTCCCCAGACTTGGCTTAGACTGGGAACAAGGCTCTCTGCCTTAGCCCTCCTTGTCTTTGCTTCTCACCTACCAATGGGAAACACAGGCCTGCGGGGAGGGCAGTGGGGGGTCCCCATAGAGGGATGCTCAGCTCCTGATCCTCACCAAGGAATGATGCTGCATGTGAGCCAAGGAGAGTTGTCCCTGGCCTTCCTCTTATTTTGCCTCAGAGAAGGGACTTGGGAGTTGAGTGAAGAGAAGAAGGGGGCAGAGATTCCTCCCATTTCTGAGCCTTGATTCTGTCTTGGCTGGGAAGAGAAGGGGAGGGTCTTAAATCTAGGGTAGAGGAATGGACTAAGGAATTGAAGGCAGTGCAGAGTAAAAGGAAATCCTAAACTGAGGCCCCAGATGCCTTGGTTCTTTGGGGGACTCATGGAAAGTAGAGAACATTCTTCCTCTACTAAGATGCCATCTCAGATGGTGGAGCAGGGGGGATGACGGACTAGGGGAGAGGGGTTTTACAAAGCTGCTTCTCTTAGAGCTGAGGTGGAGTTGAGGGGAGGGCATGGATGAAGGGGGCTGCCGGATGGAGGGGGGTGCGTTTCCCTGCCGCCCTGCCCGCCCCAGAGCCTGGAACAAAGCTGCTCTTGTCGGCCACTCTCCACCCGCTGCCCCCCTCCCCTCTGTATAAACACGACCACCTTTTTCCATGACCCCATCTCCAGCTTGGGCAGAGAACCCAGGCATCCTCTGCTCTAGCCTGGGCCCCCAGCCTGCTCCCCAGGAGGCAGCAGTGGGCCAGGCTTCCTTGGCCTCGTGCCATCCCTGGGGGAGTCCAGACCCTTGAGTCTCCACCTCTCATCCCCAGGTGCCCTCCCTCCACCCTACTAGCCCCAGGGAGGGGCAGTGCCCAGGAGGCAGGCAGGCAATGCCAGTGGAATGTGTGTGGGCATCAGAGGGCATGGGCAGGGTGGGGCAGAGGGGGGAACTGGAGGTGCCAGTTAGGTGGCTTTCTGAGCCAGGGGTGGGGGTGTGCCGGGATGTGGGGGGGCGTGCCCCATGCTGCCTACTAGGCTGTAGGCCACAGTGCGCGTGTGTGTGTGTATGTGTGTGTTTGTGTGTCTGTCTATATGGGATACCCAAGCTCCAGGCACCCTGCACACACTATCCCCGCTCCCCTGTCTTCTCTCTACTTGCCTCAAGGATATGAGACGCTGGCTGTGGTCCTTGACCCCAACTCAGCATCTGACACTAAGGGCAGAAGCCTCAGACTTGAGGACTGGGATTCCAGCTGCCCAGGACCAGAGCCCTGAAGCAGGACAGTCATCTCAGTTTCTTGCCCTGAAGACCTCCTACTCAGGCTCCCCTGCCCCCACCCCCTCCACCACCACTAACAACCAAGCATCTTCTTACCGGCTGGCCGTCTGAGGAGACTGGTTCCTACATACTGGGTCAGGTTGAGGGAACTGGGCCGTAGCTGCTAAAGACAGAGAGGCAGCGTCAGTGGAACTCTGGGACCAGCACTCCTGGGTCCCTGTCTCGGTCTTCCGGCTCTTTCTTTGTTCCATTTGGGCTTCCCTCAAGAATACTCCAGAGGTGCCCCCCGCACCTTGGCTGGAGGGAGCCAAGGCTCGCACCTGGGCTGGGAACGTGTCGGAGGGAATCCAGAGCTTCAAGGAAAGTTCACAGATCCCTATCCTATGCACTAGTCCCTCGGAACTGCTGGACGCGGAGGGCCAGGCTCACTTGCCTCTGAACGTTTTCCTTGCTTTCTGATGTCCAAGGTGTGCCATTCTACTGGGGAGGGAGGAACTTGGACCAGCATGGAACATCAAATCTACCCATCAGAGCCCGGGGGTAAGGGGGTGGTAGTCTTTCCCCGCGAGAGAATCCCTGTCTTCTCTCACATTCCCAGCACAAAAATATAAGGAGGAATGTCCCCTGGCTGAAGACTTCCCCAAATGCTCTCCTCTGCTATGCACCAAAATGCAGGGCAGATGACCCAGCCCATCCTCAGCCTGTTAAAATCTTCCCCATTCCCTTCCCACAGCAGGGCTGGCCCAGGTCGGGGCAAGAAACCCCCCTCAAGCCCGGCGGCCAGCCTGGCCAGCCTCGGGAGGACATTCGCCCGTGCGGCTCCTCCGCGCCCCCTCCCCCAGCCGCCTCGTCGGAGGACCCAGGCGACGGAGCGGGCGAGCCTCCTTCCCCGCCTGACTCACCTGGAGTGGGAGGGGGAAGGGAGGTGGCGGAGCCCCGAGGTCCCGGCGTCGGGCGGTCTCTGGGATGGAGCGTCGCAATGTCCGGGGCTCGTGGTACTGGGGGGCTCCTGGGGGGACACGGCTTTAGGCTGGGACTGTCCCGGGGCCTCTCGGAGCCCGCCCGCCCACGTGACCGCCCCAAAATATCCGACACATTTTCTCCCAAACCGCACACTGACTCTGCAGGCGGGGACACGGAAAATATTTTCTTTCTTTTTCTCCCTCCCCACCCCCCCACCTCCCTCCCTGCCCAGCTCCCTCCTCCCCCTCCCGCCCTCGCTCCTCCCTCCCCTGCCTGCCCCTGCCCGGCTCCCTCCTCTGTGCCCTGGGGCTGGGGGGCGGAGGGATGGGTGGGCGGGAGGGGGACTGGGCGGGGCGGCCTGGGACGCCTGGGTCTCTGCCCCTCCCATTTGCTAGGCTTCCGTGACTCCATCCCCTGGGAGGCCGGGCACGGCTGGCAGAGGAGGTCAGTGTCCTGGCCCCGTGATGCCAACCCTTTCTCTCTGGCACGTTTCTCCTTTCTGCGTTTTGAGGGGACTAGTTGTCTATGGCCAGGCTGTGACTTCCGAAGCCAGTCTCTGGTGCCTCCCCGGGGTAGGCAACGGGGCTCTGGAGTGGCCGGGCAGAAGTATGCCAGATCTAGAATAGATGCTCCTGCCCTTATCTTTGCTCAGCCTTCACCTGCAGGTCCAAGTAGCCTCTCCCTTCCCCTAGCCCACCTCAGTCCCTTGGTCCCAGGAGCAAACTGGTTGACTAGTGGCTGTTGTTGGGGGTGCTGAGGCCAGGGTTCACGAACATCTTCCCTGTCATCTTGCCTGGAGTAAGCTCCAGGAGTTAGGGCACCTGGCTGCCAATGTTGTCCCCACCTTTAGGCCTGGATTTGGAGGGGGAGAGGCTGGAGAGGAGGGCAGGAGGAACTGTGACTGGGAGTGGGAGGAGCCTTGGGCTGGGTGTGAGAGAGAAAGCACAGGCAGAGGGTGTGTGTCTGCCTTAACCAGCACCGGCCTGCCTGCCTGCCTGGTAGATGTGCCATGAATGCTTTTGACTCTGGGTGTGTGTGTGTGTGTGCGCGTGCGTGTGTGTGCACGCGCGTGCGCGTGCCAGTGCCGAGTCAGTGTCTGCGTCTGATGGGGGCATTCTCTGCTTCAACATAGACAGACTCTCAACCCTAGAGTGCGAACCCAGTGGTTTCACTCTCTATTCCACTGAGGACAGAGGTAGAGAAAAGAAGGGGTCTGTAGTCCAAGCTGTGTGCATGGATCCCAAACACTCCCATGGGAACTGGAGTTGGGAGGGAGAAAGAGGAGGAGGGGAGGGTCTGAGCTAGGCTGGTAGGCTGGGCAGACATAGCCAAAGTACTTTCCCCAGCAATGCTCGCAGGGTGGACAGGACCCAAGACACAGACTCCTGGGCCACGTCACATTTTCCATACTGGAATTACTTGGCTCTCTCCTTGCTCCCCCCTGGGGGCCAGGTGTCCTCCCACCTGGGAAAGGCTGCTTTTGGTAGCCAAAGTCAGGTGAAGGAGAGGGGGAAAGAAGAGGCATGCTGTGGCTATCTCAGGAGAATGCGAGACGGCAATGGGGGTGCAGACAAGCCCTCCCTTTCACTCCAGGGATAGGAAGAGCTGGGAATAGGTACTCCAGGGTCCCGTCCCCAGGTGGCCTAGCAGCTGTTGACTTTGCTTGGTTACCCTGGGAGCAGCTCTCAGCAGTGTGGGAGGGGCGGGTGTCAGGGAGTTGGACCCAGGCGTCCAGGCTGTGGTGGGATGGCGCCCCGCCTGTGTGGCAGGGATCCTGCCAAGAGGCTGCAAAGTTAACCCCTCCTGCCCTGCCCTAGTGGTGGCTGGCGGGAGGAGGGCGGGCCCAGTTGTGGTTTGGGAATGTGGCCCTAATTTTCCCCTCCCCCTTCCAGCACATCTGTACTTGGTTTACAGTGAATGAGCCTCCTGTCCTCATGAACCAGGCGAGGGCACCACTCCCTCCCTGGCCGGGCATTCTGACACAGAACCAGGCACCACCCGTGACACTCTCCTCTCCCTGCTGAGTTATCATCTCTCTGAACTCTTCCCTTCTCCTTCTGTAGAGGGGCTTCGGGTTGGTCCCAAAGATCAACAGCTGGAGCTCTGACACAGTGCGTCTAGGTAGCAAATGGAGCCAGGGAAGCCTAAATCGGGGCACAAAACACTTGGGGTAGCCTCTGAAGACAGAGGGAGTCAGAATTCCAACTGTCTCTGCCCTCCCTTTGTCTTGGTTTGTCTGTCTGTCTGCCTGGGTCTTTGTCTCTGGTGGGCGTTTGTCTATCCATCCGTCTTGGTAACTGTAGCTCCTCCCTTCTGGCGGCCTCCTCGTCCCCAGCCGACGACAGCAGCCAAGCAGCGATGCCCAGGAAGACCCGCCCTATGCCGGCCCCTCCCCTTGGGATTGCCACTGCCTCCACCCCCGGCCCCTCTACCGCCCCTCCCCAGGACCCAGTGACTGGGGTCTGTTCACTGCAGCAGTTTGGAAGTCAAACCAAGCAGCAGCAGCAGATTGGGGGACAGGGAAGAGGGGCATTGTGAGGGCTTCAGATTCTTCTCCCCACCCTCCACTCCCCAGCTTGCAACAGAGCCAGCTTTCTGTCCAGAGATTCCAGGAGGAGGCTTGGGAAGAGGGCTTCCCACTCTGGAAACTGGTGGAGGGGGCTCCCCTCATTCCTCTTTCCCTTGGGTCATCCCTATTTCTAGGCTTTGCTCGGTTTGTGGCTGCTCCATTCTGTCACCTTGGCAACTTGGAGAAATGATATCTTGGGGTCCCTAAGACCAGGCTTTGCTTGCTCCCCTCATCCCAGAGCAAAGACCAAAAGGAGAGATTATGAGGAGAGGAAAAGGATGCAGATATCTGTCCCACCTGTCCTGAAAGTCATGGGGAAATGACCTATTCAGTGTCCTGATGCTGGAGGGGGTGGACAGTGGCGAGGATGAAAATTGCCCCACCCTAATTTTCACCCTCACCCCCTCCCAACCCTCCAGCATCAGGACACTGAATAGGTCATTTCCCCATGCCCAAATCTGGTGGTGTGGGGGATGTCCTATGCCATGCTCAGAGGTGTCTGGCAGATGTCTATTGGGGGTGGTGGGGGAGCTGTGTTACAACCCCCAAGGACATCATTAAGGCATGGAAGTGCTGTCAGGGCTTGGAGACCAGGGCACCCAGGGAGAGCGTGATGAAAACATGTTTTGTACATGTGTCCTCTCTTTTTCCTTCTTCCTCTCCTCTCCCACCTCCTCCCCCTAGGCAGGCTCTGTGCCAGTGCTGATGCCAGCCCTGCCTCTGATGCTTGCTCCACTTCATCCCTTGTACCAGGCCTATTCTGCTGCTTGGCAGCTCGTTGACTGTCCTGGTGAGTGAGTCTGTGTGTGGAAGGTCCTTACCAGCCCCAGTGCTGCCCAGAACCCCACATAGTTAAGGACTTAATTTTGAAGCTCAGGATTCTAGGATTAGCCTAAACAAGGCCGGGCGCGGTGGCTCAAGCCTGTAATCCCAGCACTTTGGGAGGCCGAGACGGGCGGATCACGAGGTCAGGAGATCGAGACCATCCTGGCTAACACGGTGAAACCCCGTCTCTACTAAAAATACAAAAACTAGCCGGGCGAAGTGGCGGGCGCCTGTAGTCCCAGCTACTCGGAGGCTGAGGCAGGAGAATGGCGTAAACCCGGGAGGCGGAGCTTGCAGTGAGCTGAGATCTGGCCACTGCACTCCAGCCCCGGCGACAGAGTGAGACTCTGCCTCAAAAAAAAAAAAAAAAAAAAAAGGATTAGCCTAAACAGCTCTGGGAATTTCTTCCCTGAACAGGCACCATGCATTAATTCAACAAATCTTTATTAGGCATCCACTACGTGGTAAGCACTGTGCTAAGTTCTAGGAATACCCAGGTATGGTCCCTGGCAGGTTCACAGTCTGATGGAGTCAGATAATAATTCACAAAACTGCAACTGGAATAATCAGTGTGGAGAGGCATGAGGTACCATGAGAATGGAGCAGAGGAGTATTCCCCCCCGCCAAGATCAGGAAAGTCTTCAGAGAAAAAATGAGGAGAGGTTAGAGAGAAGGAAGGGCAGCGAAATATATGTGCTGCTCAAGAGTATGTACAAAGGCCCTGGAATTGAGGTCCTGGCCCTCAGCCAGTCTGCTCCCCCAAAAAGAAGAGGGTCCTTCCATTCCTGCGACCTGCTTGGATTTCAATATGCCATAAGGGAGGGATGGTAAGCACCTCCTCGTGGTCATAGCAGGACGCTGAGATACCAGAATGCATTCATTTCCTCCAGAAAGGGAAACAGACACAGAGAGGGAAGACGACTCACAGGCTGAGACTTGAGATTATACTACGGAAAACAAGGCCCCATGCTGGCAAATCCTCCAGGGTGAGGGATTCCTGCATTTGCCCAGCTGGAGCCTCACCAGACAGAAAGGCTTCTCCTCTGAGCCTGCTTTACCATGCCCCCACTCCCCCCGGATCCAGCCCTGACCTGTCCCACTCCCTGGAGCTAGCATGTCTGCCTCCACAGTTGCCTGGAGTATGTGTGAGGTGAGTGCTACAGGTGCCAGCCAATGTGTGGGTGGATGCAGCTGTCTGTTTTGCACAGAATCTCCATCCAGGGGATACGGGGTTCTCTCTCCTCTGTCCACTGGAGAGCTTCCAATTCCTCCTATCCAGACACCAAAGTTTCAAGTTTCTTCCTTTCTGAAAAGGAATTGGGGGCCCTTTGAAAGAGGGAGCAGGCTTCTTTTTGGTTGTGCCTCCTCCAGAGCCAGCAAAGAGGTCATGGAACCAATGGGGTTAAATCCCAGCCCTGCTCTGACCCACTTTCCTCCCTGTGCCCACATCCCCTGGGGCCAGGGTGTTGGGTGGGGCCAGCCTGGCACCCCCACACCCACACCTGGGACTTCCCCTGGATGGAAACTCCCAGAACCCAGGCATCCTGCTTCCCCTGCCAACTCCCACCAACTGCCTGGGTTCTATTCAGCTTCAGTTAGATCTCCCTGTCTGCCAGCCTTTGACCAAACTACATCTCTGCACCAGCCCACCCTTTGATGTCTGGCTGCCCCTTCTGGTGGACTCCTTTGAAGAAAAGATGTGGAGCTGGGGGAGGCGGTTGCGGAGAAGCCATCTTTTATTGAGCACCTACTATGTGCCAGGTATTGTGCTAGACATGTACATTATCTCATTTAATCCACAAGTCAGGGAAGTCCAGAGAGCCAGCAATTATCATCCCCACTTAACAGAGCAGGGAGTAAGAACTGGAGAGGTTAAGTGACTTGCTCAATATCACACAGCTAGGAACTGGCAGAGCTAAGATGGGAACCCAAATCTTGGTGGTCCTGAGCTCTCTTCACTATAGCAGCGTTCCTCCACTTCTCCTGCAGCTGCCCACCTCTCTATAGGATGAGAGACTTAAGAAATTCAATTTAGGGCCGGGCGCGGTGGCTCTAGCCTGTAATCCCAGCACTTTGGGAGGCCGAGACGGGCGGATCACAAGGTCAGGAGATCGAGACCATCCTGGCGAACACAGTGAAACCCCGTCTCTACTAAAAATACAAAAAACTAGCCGGGCGAGGTGGCGGGCGCCTGTAGTCCCAGCTACTTCGGAGGCTGAGGCAGGAGAATGGCGGGAACCCGGGAGGCAGAGCTTGCAGTGAGCTGAGATCCGGCCACTGCACTCCAGCCTAGGCGACAGAGCAAGACTCCGCCTCAAAAAAAAAAAAAAAAAAAAAAAAAAAGAAATTCAATTTAATCCAATTCAGCAAACATTGAGTATCTATTATGTGCCAGGTACTGACAGGTACCAGAAATAAAGAGATCACTGTCCTCGAGGTCTGGTGGGAAAGACGAGCATTTGGAAGTGCTCTAATGTCAGCATAATGACCTGAACAAGGTGGCATGGAGCTGAGAAACAAGTGGTACTTTTATTTCCTCCTTCTGTACAGAGCATATAAATACATTATAAACAGTATACAGAATAAATGGAATAAAGTCAATACCTACTTCACTGCCACCCAGGTAAAAAAAATTGAGTATTTCCTATACTTTTAGAAGTTCCCCATGCATCCTTTTCACAATTCCCTCAGTCCCCTAAAAAGGAACCACCATCCTGACGTTTGTAATAATCGTAAACACAGAAATTACTTGTTTTTCTGTATAGTTTTAGCATCTGTGTATGCCTTCATGAACAATACTGCTCAAATTTGCCTGTTTTTGAACTTTCTATAAATGGAATGATACTCTATTACTTTTTGCTTCCTACTTATTTTGTTCAACTTGTGAGATATATCCAATTTGTTACACATAGCTGTCTTCCTACTATTGCATAGTACTCATTGCATGGATATACCACAAGTTATTTTTTTCATTCTACTGTTGGTGAATGTTTGAGTTGTTTTCAGTTTGGACTGTTATAAACAATGTAGCCATGAACATTATTATTATTATTTTTTTGAGACGGAGTCTCCCTCTGTCGCTCAGGCTGGAGTGCAGCGGCGCCATCTCAGCTCACCACAAGCTCTGCCTCCTGGGTTCACGCCATTCTCCTGTCTCAGCTTCCCGAGTAGCTGGGACTACAGGGGCCCGCCACCACGCCCGGGTAGTTTTTTGTATTTTTAGTAGAGACGGGGTTTCACCACGTTAGCCAGGATGGTCTCAATCTCCTGACCTCGTGATCCGCCCGCCTCAGCCTCCCAAAGTGCTGGGATTACAGGCGTGAGCCACTGCGCCCAGCTGCCATGAGCATTCTTGTACATGTTTCCCAGTCACAGATGCAGGAGTTTTTCTAGGATATACAATTAAGAGTCAAACTGTATATACAGGTTCAATTTTATTAGATAGCACCAAATTGATTTCCAAAGTGGCTGTATCAATTATACAAGAAATATTCCTTTTTTTTCTTTTTTCTTTTTTTTCTTTCTTTTTTTTTTTTTTTGAGATGGAGTCTTACTCTGTCACCAGGGCTGGAGTACAGTGGTGCGATCTCAGCTCACTGCAACCACCGCCTCCCGGGTTCAAGCGATTCTCCTGCCTCAGCCTCCCAAGCAGCTGGGATTACAGGTGCCCACCACTACACCCAGCTAATTTTTTGTATTTTTAGTAGAGATGGGGTTTCACCATGTTGGCCAGACTGGTCTCGAACTCCTGACCTCGTGATTTGCCCACCTTGGCCTCCCAAAGTGCTGGGATTACAGGCATGAACCACCATGCCCAGCCTTTTTTCTATTTCTTTTTTGTGAGACAGAGTCTCGCTCTTTTTGCCCAGGCTGGAGTGTAGTGGTGCCATCTCGGCTCACAGCAACCTCTGCCTCCTGGGTTCAAGTGATTCGGCCTCAGCCTCCTGAGTAGCTAGGATGACAGGTGCCCACCACCACACCCAGCTAATTTTTGTATTTTTAGTAGAGACGGGGGTTTCACCATGTTGGCCAGGCTAGTCTTGAACTCCTGACCTCGGGTGATCTAACCATAACCACCTTGGCCTCCCAAAGTGCTGGGATTACAGGCATGAGCCACCACACCCGGCCAGGAAACAGAACTAACTAACTTCCTTCCTTCCTTCCTTCCTTTCTTCCTTCCTTCCTCTCTTCCTTCCTTTCTTTCTTTCTGACAGAGTCTCACTCTTGTGGCCCAGGCTAGAGTGCAGTGGTGTAATCTCAGCTCACTGCAACCTCCGCCTCCCGAATTCAGGCAATTCTCCTGCCTCAGCCTCCTGAGTAACTGGGATTACAGGCACCCACCACCACACCTGGCAAATTTGTTTTTGTACTTTTAGTAGAGATGGGTTTTGCATGTTGGCCAGGCTGGTCTCGAACTCCTGACCTCAGGTGATCCGCCCACCTCAGCCTACCAAAGCACTGGGATTACAGGCGTGAGCCACCACACCCAGCCGAAGCAGAACATTCGAACCAGGAGCAGGCATAGGGCCAAGAAGACCCACACAATTTCTTGCCTAAAATCTTCAGAGGTTTTCTATTTATCTTATTTATTTTTATTTTTTATTTATTTATTTTCGAGACAGTCTCACTTTCTCACCCAGGCAGGAGTGCAGAGGTCCAAACACAGCTCACTGCAACCTTGACCTCCCAGACTCAAGTGATCCTTCTGCTTCAGTCCCCAATTAGCTGGGACTACAAGCGTGCACCCTCACGCCCAACTAATTTTTTGTATTTTTTTTGTAGAGACGGGGATTTTGCCATGTTGTCCAGGCTGGTTTTGAACTTCTGAGCTCAACCTATCTGTTCACCTTAGCCTCCCAAAGCACTAGGATTACAGGTGTGAGCCACCATGCCGGCCTTTATTTTTATTTTTAGTTTTATTATTATTATTATTTTTTTTTTTTTTTTTTTTTTTTTTTTTTTTTGAGACAGAGTCTCGCTCTGTCACCCGGGCTGGAGTGCAGTGGCCGGATCTCAGCTCACTGCAAGCTCTGCCTCCCGGGTTCACGCCATTCTCCTGCCTCAGCCTCTGGAGTAGCTGGGACTACAGGCGCCCGCCACCTCGCCCGGCTAGTTTTTTGTATTTTTTTAGTAGAGACGGGGTTTCACCGTGTTAGCCAGGATGGTCTCGATCTCCTGTCCTCGTGATCCTGCCCGTCTCGGCCTCCCAAAGTGCTGGGATTACAGGCTTGAGCCACCGCGCCCGGCCAGTTTTATTATTATTATTTTTTTTTTTTTTTTTTGAGACGGAGTCTTGCTCTGCCGCCCAGGCTGGAGTGCAGTGGCCGGCTCTCAGCTCACTGCAAGCTCCACCTCCCGGGTTGACGCCATTCTCCTGTCTCAGCCTCCCGAGTAGCTGGGACTACAGGCGCCCGCCTCGTCGCCCGGCTGGTTTTTTGTATTTTTTAGTAGAGACGGGGTTTCACCGTATTAGCCAGGATGGTCTCGATCTCCTGACCTCGTGATCCACCCGTCTCGGCCTCCCAAAGTGCTGGGATTACAGGCTTGAGCCACCGCGCCCGGCAATTTTTTTTTTTTTTTTTTTTTTTTTTTTTTTTGAGACGGAGTCTCGCTCTGTCGCCCAGGCTGGAGTGCAGTGGCCTGATCTCGGCTCACTGCAAACTCCACCTCCCGGGTTCACGCCATTCTCCTGCCTCAGCCTCTCGAGTAGCTGGGACTACAGGCGCCGCCACCTCGCCCGGCTAGTTTTTTGTATTTTTAGTAGAGACGGGGTTTCACCGTGTTAGCCAGGATGGTCTCGATCTCCTGACCTTGTGATCCGCCCGTCTCGGCCTCCCAAAGTGCTGGGATTACAGGCTTGAGCCACCGCGCCCGGCCCAGTTTTATTATTTTTTGAGACAGGGTCTTGCTCTGTGCTCCCGGCTGGAGCGCAGTGATGTGATCTCGGCTCACTGCAGCCTCTGCCTCTTGCCTCAGCCTGCCAAGTAGCTGGGATTACAGGCTCATGCCACCAAGTTGGATAATTTTTTAAATTTTTTGTAAAGAATGTGGTCTCACTATATTGCCCACGCTAGTCTTGAGCTTCTGGGCTCAGGCGATCTTCCCCTAGGCCTCCCAAAGTGCTGAGATTACAGGCAGGAGCCACCTTGCCCAGCTGTTTTTCCCTTTTTACTTGGAATAAGATCCAAGTCCCTGCCATGGCTCACAAGACCCTGCGTGGTAGGACCTCTGCCTTACTCTCTGACCTGTGCCACTATGATTATCTTTGCTCCTGGCACTTGCCGTCCCCACTCTCTGGAATGTTCTCCCACTAGATATTTCCATGGCTTGCTCTCTCACTTCTTTCAGGTCTTTGCCTCAGTGACACCTTCCCTAACCACCGAATTTTAGATTGTCACCTCCAGCCTTCCTTATTCCTTTCTCAGCTTTATTTTTCTCCATAACCCAGCCACTCAGGTTCCATTCAGCCTTGGTCCAGGTCCGCTCTGCCTCCTCTGCCAGGTTTTGACAGACTGCATCTCCCCCAAAGCCCTTAAGGGTGGTCATACCTGATTGGGGGCTGGTCTAACTGTCACTTCTGACAGAGTCACTTTTTATCACATCACCCTGGGATAAGAATAGCCTTTCTCATGCTCTGAAATAAGCTTAGTTATATGTTTACCTGTTTGCTTTTTGTCCCCACCCCACTCCACCCCTCACTTTTATGGGAACTCCGTAAGAGAAGAAACTTAGCTATCTTGTCCATTACCAAGGCCAGTGCCTGATGCATACTAGGTCTCAAATAATAGTTGACCAGGCTGGTTGTCAGTCTCCCAGAGAAAGCTGGGCACCCCCTACACTCACACCTGGGACTTGGTCTCCCTGGAAGTTCCTAGAACCCAGGCATCCCACCTCCTCTGCCAGCTCCCAACTACATCCCAGACTCCGTCTCTTAGAGCCCTCCTGTGGCCACTGCTATTGCCTGCTGCTGCTTCCCTGAGTCCCTTATGGGAGCTGTTTGGGGGCCCTGAAGCAGCAGCTCTGGAGGTTGGTGTTGGAGAGACTCAGGCATCAGGGGCCTAGAGCTCAATAAATTTTTTTTTTGTTTTTTTGTTTTTTTGGGGTTTTTTAAGACCAAGTTTCGCTCTTGTTGCCTAGGCTGGAGTGCAATGGCGTGATCTCAGCTCACCGCAACCTCCACCTCCTGGGTTCAAGTGATTCTCCTGCCTCAGCCTCCCGAGTAGCTGGGATTACAGGCATGTGCCACCACGCCCGGCCAATTCTGTATTTTTAGTAGAGACGGGGTTTCTCCATGTTGGTCAGGCTGATCTCGATCTCCTGACCTCGGGTGATCTGCCCACTTTAGCCTCCCAAAGTGCTGGGATTACAAACATGAACCACCATGCCTGGCCAAGAAATGCTTTTTGATTGAGTAAAACAGAAGACTTCAGAGATGACAGGGCCTCGCCAGGTGAAGAAGGGAGCAGGGGTACTCAGAGCAGAAGGACCAGTGTGAACGAAGGACTGGAGGCCTGGGAGTACACGTCATATTTGAAGAACGTGTTCTGATCTGGTGCTGTTGGAGGATTTTCAGGGGAGGGGGGTTGTAGGAGAACTTTGCCGGCCTGGAAGGGGAGGGCTGGAAGAGGAGGGCTGGATGTGGAGGGCTGAGCTCCCTGCAGGATCAGCAAGGCTCAGCATGTCTTAGGTTTAATCCTGTCCCCCACCGTCCGCCCCTCCTACTCCAACCCTGTCCTCCCCTTCACCCAGCCCCCAGCCTGACCACAACTGCAGCTGAATGGACTTCTCTCTGGGCCTACGCTTGGGGCCTCGGAATAAGAAGCCTGCCCACCAAGAGCCTCCTGCCCGCTCCAGGCATGGTCCACCTGCTGCCTCTCCTTGTCTGTCCTGTCCCCCCTCTGCCTGTGCCTTCCCCTGCCCTGGCTGTCCCCCACCCCCCTGTTCCTGCACTGCCTGTCCCTCTAGTGCAACTCCCTGCCCCACTTGTCCTAGCTTCCCGGGCCCATCCTGTACCTGCTCTTGCCCCCGCTGCCCTGCCTGCCCTCCCTTGACTTGTCCCCATAACTCCTGTGTCTCATGCTCCGGTCCACCCTTGACCTGCTGCCACCCTTCACCCTACCCGGTTTATCCTTGCTCCGTGAGCCGAGCTGCCTGTTTGAGCTCCCGTTTAGGCTGCAGTGACAGCTGTAGCTGTGGCCGAGGGGCTGCCTGGGGACCTCCAGGCTCCCTTGGCTGCTGTAGCTGCTGCTTCAGGGGACAACAACGCACTTCTCAGGGGCGCTGTCTGATAATTTAGGTGGACTGTTGCCCACCAGGAGACTGCCAGTCTCCTGGAGCACTTCCGTACTGCTGCCCTGACAAGGAGGCAGGAGCTGGGTGGAGTGGGAGAGGGATCAGCTGGACCCCTCCCTCAAGCAGGTAGAGGCAGCTGGCTTCCCCCAGTCCTGGGCAGGTGGCAGTGGGAATCTGCTTTGAAGTTAGTTTCTGGGTGTGCTCCTGCTGGTTCCAGAACCTCTTCCTCTGCAACCTCTGGAATGGAAAGTGTTCTTCTCAGGGCCTCCCTCACGGCCCCTGAAGGTGAGCAAGTTTGTCATTTCTTCCCCTCCACTGAGCCTCCATTGGAGTCTCCTCTGCAGTTCACATGAATAAATGGACTCTTCCTCTAGAGAAGCTGGAGGATCCTGTCCAGAGGCCACTTCTTCTCCCTCTGACCTACACCCAAGATTGACCCAAGAGTCTCTGAATCCCTGACCTCTCACCTTGAGTCAGGCAGAAAGGGTCAGTGGCTTTTGGACCAGAAGAAGAGGCTGAGTGGAAGATATTTGGTTCCTCCCTCCACTTGGAAATCCTTGGCATCCTTTGTGGTCTTTTGTTTCTAGCCAGGAACCCTCTGCCTGGATGTCTTGTCTTTCAAATCTCTGAGAGTTCACTCAGCCTCATGACCTCAGTCTTGCAGCAGTGATCCCATCTGTGACATACAGACTCATCTGGCATGGGGATGAGGGAAGCTGGGAACCCTTGACTCAGGCTCCTAAGGATGGCATCCACACATAGCTAGCTGTAAGTCTCCTGTCCCCAGGGGTGGGACTGGGAGATGAGACAAGCCACCCAGAGATAGCTGACAGCCAGGCTCAGTGGGTCATGCCTGTAATCCCAGCACTTTGGGAGGCTGAGGCGAGTGGATTGCCTGAGGTCAGGAATTCGAGACCAGCCTGGCCAACATAGTGAAACCCCATCTCTACTAAAAATACAAAACAATTAGCTGGGCATTGTGGCGTGCACCTGTAATTCCAGCTACTAGGGAGGCTGAGGCAGGAAAATCGCTTGAGCCCGGGAGGCGGAGGTTGCAGTGAGCCAAGACCACACCATTGCACTCCAGCCTGGGCAACAAGAGTGAAACTCTGTCTCAAAAAAAAAAAAAAAAAAAGAGAGAGAGAGAGATAGCTGGAAGTGGGAGACTCTGGTATCTGCCTGGGACAAGCTCTTAGGCTGAGAGCCCTTCAGCACCGCTCCATGTCTCTCCAGTTTTCTGGCTCCTGCACTAATCTGTTTCAAGCTTCTTTTTCTTAGTTGCCTTCTCTAGGACTCCTTTCGTTCTTGTCTTTCTAGCTGTTTATTTTTCCTTCTGTCTTTCTACTTCACTGTCTCCATTTCTGTTTCCTCCTCACTCTCTGTCACTGGGACATTTTGCCTTCACCTAATTGTATCACTACATCTGTTTTCCCCACTCTCTATCCCTCTATTACTCTATCTAATTTGAAATCAATTTAACATATGTCTTCAGCACCCTAGGAAAGGTTAAAAAAATTAGCATATGTGTTTTTCTTCCCCCTTCTCTGTCTCAATCCTTGTCTTCATGCCTATTTTCTTCCTTGGTCTTTCCTTTTCCCTCATAACTCTCTGCTTTTCTGTCCTGTTCTGCTTCTGGGTGCATTTCATTCTTTTTGTTTTTTGTTGTTAGTTTTTTGTTGTTGTTTGTTTGTTTTTTGAGACAGGGCTGGCTCTATCGCCTACGCTGGAATGCAGTGGTGCAATTAGAACTCACTGCAGTTTCTAACTCCCGGGCTCAAGTGATCCATCTCAGCCTCCCAAGTAGCTGGGACTACAGGCATGCACCACCACTCCTGGACAATTTTTAAAAATTATTTTGGAGACAGGTTCTCACTATGTTGCCCAGGCTGGTCTCAAACCCCTGGCCTCAAGCAAACCACCCACCTCAGCCTCCCAAAGTGCTAGGACCACAGGTGTGAGCCACTGCACCTGGCCACATTTCATTCTTGATCCCTTCTATTTCTATCTCCCTTTCTTTGTCTCTCTTTATGTCTTCTCTATCTAGCTGCTTTTTCACTCCTCTCTCTCTTTCTGTCTCCCCATATCTGGTTTGCTCTTGTACTGCCCCATCCCCCCATCTCCCTATCTCCCTGGGTCCTACACAACAGAGCACACCATGCCTGTCTCATGTCTTTGTCATTGCTGCCCAAGGGCCAGAGCACTGAGCTCTCCACCAGTGTCTGTCATGGACACACAGTCCATGCCCTGGAGTGAGCCAGGGGTAGACATGTCTACCAGAATAGCCCTTCCTTTCCCCACTCACTATCCAGGCCATTCATTCCTGCTCAGCTTTAAGCCCAAGCCTCTTTTCTTTCTTTTTTGTCTTTCTTTTTTAATGACACTTCTCCCAAATTCTTATTCTGGAAGTTGGCAATTAAAAAATAAAAAGAGGCCGGGCGTGGTGGCTCAAGCCTGTAATCCCAGCACTTTGGGAGGCCGAGGTGGGCGGATCACAAGGTCAGGAGATCGAGACCATCCTGGCTAACACGGTGAAACCCCGTCTCTACTAAAAAATACAAAAAAAGGGCCGGGCGCGGTGGCTCAAGCCTGTAATCCCAGCACTTTGGGAGGCCGAGACGGGCGGATCACAAGGTCAGGAGATCGAGACCGTCCTGGCTAATACGGTGAAACCCCATCTCTACTAAAGAATACAAAAAACTAGCCGGGCGACGAGGCGGGCGCCTGTAGTCCCAGCTACTTGGGAGGCGGAGGCAGAATGGCGTGAACCTGGGAGGCGGAGCTTGCAGTGAGCTGAAATCCGGCCACCGCACTCCAGCCTGGGCGACACAGCCAGACTCCGTCTCAAAAAAAAAAAAAAAAAAAATACAAAAAAAAAAAAAAAAAAAACAAAAAACTAGCCAGGCGAGGTGGCGGGCACCTGTAGTCCCAGCTACTCGGGAGGCTGAGGCAGGAGAATGGCGTGAACCCGGGAGGTGGAGCTTGCAGTGAGCTGAGATCCGGCCACTGCTCTCCAGCCTGGGCGACAGAGCAAGACTCCGTCTCAAAATAAATAAATAAATAAATAAATAAATAAATAAATAAATAAATAAATAAAATAAAATAAAAAAATAAAAAATAAAAAGAAATGGCTAGGTTCATTTCTTTTATGGGCTCATGCCCATAATCCCAGGACTCTGGGAAACTGAGGTGGGTGGATCACTTGAGGTCAGGAGTTTGAGACCAGCCTGGCCAACATGGTGAAACCCCATCTCTATTAAAAATACACAAATTAGCGGGGCGTTGTGGTGTGTGGCTGTGATTCCAGCTACTTGGGAGGCTGAGGCAGGAGAATCACTTGAACCCAGGAGGCAGAGGCTGCAGTGAGCTGAGATCACACCACTGCACTCCAGCCTGAGCAACAGAGTGAGACTCCGTATCAAGAAAAAAAAAAAAAAAAAAGAATTAAGCAAAAGAATTAAGCATTTATTAGCCGGGCGTGGTGGCAGGCGCCTGTGGTCCCAGCTACTCAGGAGGCTGAGGCAGGAGAATGGCGTGAACCCAGGAGGTGGAGCTTGCAGTAAGCTGAGATCATGCCACTGCACTCCAGCCTGGGTGAGAGCGAGACTCCGTTTCAAAAAAAAAAAAAAAAGGCCGGGCGCGGTGGCTCAAGCCTGTAATCCCAGCACTTTGGGAGGCCGAGACGGGCGGATCACAAGGTCAGGAGATCGAGACCATCCTGGCTAATACGGTGAAACCCCGTCTCTACTAAAGAATACAAAAAACTAGCCGGGCGACGAGGCGGGCGCCTGTAGTCCCAGCTACTTGGGAGGCGGAGGCAGGAGAATGGCGTGAACCTGGGAGGCGGAGCCTGCAGTGAGCTGAGATCCGGCCACAGCACTCCAGCCTGGGTGACAGAGCCAGACTCCGTCTCAAAAAAAAAAAAAAAAAAAAAAGAATTAAGCACTTTTGCTGCCTGCATGCATGTGTAAACTATATTTCAGGATAGCCAAATAGCTCTAATTGGTGAAGACAACTTCTTATTTACAGAATAATTCCAGCTAATGTGGAAGGAATATGGAATTAGAAAAATCACCATTTTGTAACTCCTAATGAAGTAATGATCAAAGCAAGACTCACCTAATGGATGAAACCAAAGATGATGGGTGATGGAGAACTTTACAATGGAAATTGAGCTGCCACAACCTAACCCCACGGATGCATCTTAGCTTCACTAAAAGTGACACAACCAGGCACTGTGTACCTCCTGATGTGACATAATCTGAAGCACTCATCACCACCTATGAAGGAATCTTGCCAAAGAAACAAACAAACAAACAAAATTGAACATAAACCTAATCAAACCTCTAGTGCTGACTTCCATTTAACAGGAAATACAGTGAATGAAGGAACAAATAAAATGACACAATAAGGAAGTAGGTAAACGCCCCCAGAATGTGTGACATTCTAAAGGAAATCTGACCCCATTTCTTCAACTAGTGAATGGCTGGGGGAAAAAAAATGAGAAGGGACTTAAGAAGACAACCATTGCATGGAACACAAGGACCTTGTTTGGTTCCTAATTTGGACAACTCAACTGTAAAGACAGTTGAGGACATGTAATTATGGACTGGGTATTTATGATAACAAGGAAGCAGTGCTAATTTTGTTAGATATAAAAATGGCTCTTGGGTTATAGAAGAGAAGGTTGTTATTTCCTAGAGATGTATGCTGAAGTATGGAGTGAAGTGACCTATTTAATTTTAAATATTTCAGCAGAGAAAAAAAGGACAGAAAGGGGCTGGGTGTGGTGGCTCACATCTGTAATCCCAGCACTTTGAGAGGCCGACGCAGGAGGATCACGAGGTCAGGAGATTGAGACTAGCCTGGCCAACATGGTGAAATCCTGTCTCTACTAAAAATACAAAAATTAGCTGGGCGTGGAGGCACACGCCTGTCATCTCAGCTACTCAGGAGGCTGAGGCAAGAGAATCGCTTGAACCCGGGAGGCGGAGGTTGCAGTGAGCCGAGATCACACCATTGCACTCCAGGCTGGACAACAGGGCAAGACTGTCTCAAAAAAAAAAAAAGAGAATATGTAAGTTCTGGCCTGGTGTGGTGGCTCACGCCTGTAATCCCAACACTTTGGGAGGCCGAGGTGGGTGGATTACCTGAGATCAGGAGATTGAGACCAGCCTGGCCAACATGGTGAAACCCCGTCTCTACAAAAATTACAAAAAATTAGCCAGGTGTGGTGGCAGGCGCCTGTAATCCCAGCTACTCGGGAGGCTGAGGCAGGAGAATCGCTTGAACCTGGGAGGTGGAGGTTGTAGTGAGCTGAGATCGCACCATTGCACTTCAGCCTGGGTGACACAGCAAGACTCTGTCTCAAAAAAAAAAGAAAAGAATATGGAAGTTCATAGAACTATGCTCTCTACCTTTGTGTATGTTTGAACATTTCCATAATAAAAGAGTTTTAAATGATGTTCCTCTGGTAAGCATGGTTTCCAGTAACTCCCAGAGCATCCTTCCCACTTGCCCTGAAAGCCAGGACTTCCCCTTTGGCTCCCCACGCACAGATCCCAGCCCTTTCTCCCCTCCACCCAGGCCACCCTTTATCCCCTGTAGTTGTCTGCTGGCACAGTCCCCACATTTAGGACCTTTCCCAGTTGTGCTTCACAGCTCTGAGGGGCCAGAGAGACCTTAAGGAGTATACATATTTTGAATAGGTCCTACAATAAACAAAAATAAACCAAAATAATATAATATTGCTTTTGGTCCCTATTAGGTGCTTCTGAGCAAAATGCAATGCAATACTGGTAGAAAACTGGCCTCCATCCTGTGAAATAGAAGGCAAGGGATGTAAGGTCACCCTGTCTCATCCACTGCCTTCATCCAGGATGACCTCCACCCCAAAGGAAATACCACTAAGAATTCAGAGACTGAGGCCGGGTGCAATGGCTCACACCTGTAATCCCGGCAATTTGGGACACCAAGGCAGGAGGATCACAAGGTCAGGAGATCAAGACCATCCTGGCTAACACAGTGAAACCCATCTCTACTAAAATACAAAAATTAGCCAGGTGTGGTGGCATGCGCCTGTAGTCTCAGCTACTGGGAAGGCTGAAGCAGGAGAATCGCTTGAACCTGGGAGGCGGAGGTTGCAATGAGTTGAGATCGCATCATTGCACTCCAGCTTGGGCAACAGAGCAAGACTTCGTCTCAAAAAAAAGAATTCAGAGACTCACTGTCATGAGTTCAAGGGGCTGAAGCCCAGGACTGGGATGGAGGGCACTTACTGAGTAACCCTGGGAAAATCATGATTTTTTTTTTCTTTTTCTTTTTCTTTTTTTTTTTTTTTGTTGTTGTTGTTTTTGAGACAGAGTTTCGCTTTTGTTGCCCAGGCTGGAGTGCAATGGCGCGATCTCAGCTCACCACAACCTCTGCCTCCCAGGTTCAAGCGATTCTCCTGCCTCAGTCTTCCGAGTAGCTGGGACCACAGTCATGTGACATCATGCCCAGCTAATTTTGTATTTTTAGTAGACATGGGGTTTCTCCGTGTTAGTCAGGCTGATCTTGAACTCCCAGCCTCAGGTGATCCACCCACATGGGCCTCCCAAAGTGCTGGGATTACAGGCGTAAGCCACCGCACACGGCTTTTTCCTTTTTTAAAGACAGGGCTTGTTCTGTCACCCAGGCTGGAGTGCAGCGATACCATCAGAGCTCACTGCAGCCTCCAACTCCTGGGCTCAAGCAATCCTCCTGCCTAAGCCTCAGGAATAGCTGGGATTACAGGCACCCACCACCATGCCCAGACAGGGGTTTCCCTAGTTGCCCAGGCTGGCCTCAAACTCCTGGCCTCAAGAGATCCTCCCACCTCAACTTCTTAAAGTGCTAGGATTACAGGTATGAGTCACCAAGCCTGGCAGAAAGCATGATTTTTTAAATTTTTGTTTATTTATTTATTTATTTTTGAGACAGAGTCTCACTCTGTTGCCCAAGTTGGAGTGCAGTTGTGCGATCTTGGCTCACTGCAACCTCCACCTCCAGAGTTCAAATGATTCTCCTGCTTCAGCCACCTGAGTAGCTGTGATTATAGGCGTGCACCACCAGGACCCGGCTATTTTTTTTGTATTTTTCGTAGGATGGGGTTTCGCCATGTTGGCCAGGCTGGTCTTGAACTCCGGGCTTCAAGAGATCTGCCCACCTTGGCCTCCCAAAGTGCTGGGATTACAGGCGCAAGCCACCACGCCCAGTCGGAAATCATGATTTTCTGTCTTAAGTGTTTCTAGATGAAAGCATGGGAACCATCACCCCTTTCTACTCTTCACTAGTTTGCCAGCTAGGGATGAAAGCGCTTTGGAACTTGTAGGATATAAACCAGCTGTTTTATCATAAGAAAGTATTTCTACAGGCTGGACGCAGTGGCTCACACCTGTAATCCCAGCATTTTAGGAGGCCAAGGCGGGTGGATCCCTTGAGGCCAGAAGTTCAAGACTGTTTTGAAACAGGGTCTCATTCTGTTGCCCAGGCTGTTGTGCAGTGGCGTGATCTCGGCTCACCACAACCTCTACCTCCCAAGTTCAAGCCATTCTCCTGCCTCAGCCTCCCAAGTAGCTGGGATTACAGGTGTGTGCCACTACTGCCCAGCTAATTTTTGTATTTTTAGTAGAGATGGGGTTCTACCATGTTGGCCAGGGTGGTCTGGAACTCCTGACTTCAAATAATCCACCCACCTTGGTCTCCCAAAGTGCTGGGATTACAGGCGTGAGCCACCATGCCTGGCCAAAAGAAAATATTTCTCCAGATGTAATCCCAAACCCTCCTACCCTATCTCTAAACTTTAGTATTAAAAAAAAAAACAACAGGCTAGGTGCGGATCACCCGAGGTCGTGAGTTCAAGACTAACCTGACCAACATGGAGAAATCCTGTCTCTACAAAAATTCAATATTAGCCAGGGGTTGTGAGCATGCCTGTAATCCCAGCTACTTGGAAGACTGAGGCAGGAGAATTGCTTGAACCCGGGAGCCAGAGGTTGCAGTGAACTGAGATCATGCCATTGCACTCCAGCCTGGGCAACAAGAAGCAAGAGCGAAACTCCGTCTCAAAAAAAAAAAAAAAAACATGTACTGATCTGCTGTGCAGGTAGGTGAACTAGTGTAATTGCAGAAACTATGTGAGCTTGGAACTGGAAAGATTGGGGTCCCAGTTCTGACTCTGTCTTTTACTATGTAACTCTAAACATGTTACCTAACCTTTCCAACTCTGGTTAGTACCTACTGTATGGATTGTTGTGACAATAAGATGAGATAAGTCATCTACGGCAGTTGGACTAAACCTTCTTTTTTTTTATTATTATTATTATTTTTTTGAGATGGAGTCTCGCTGTGTCGCCCAGGCTGGAGTGCAGTGGTGTGATCTTGGCTCACTGCAAGCTCTGCCTCCCGGGTTCACGCCATTCTCCTGCCTCAGCCTCCTGAGTAGCTGGGACTACAGGCACCCGTCACCACGCCCAGCTAATTTTTTGTATTTTTTTAGTAAAGACAGCGTTTCACCGTGTTAGCCAGGATGGTCTCAATCTCCTGACCTCGTGATCCACCCGCCTCGGCCTCCCAAAGTGCTGGGATTACAGGCATGAGCCACCGCGCCCGGCCTGGACTAAACCTTCTTAAAATTCCTTAGGTACGTAATAACTGACACGTGTTAACAGTTAATATGGGCCAGTACTTTTGATATTAATTTACATAAGTTACTCATTTATTCATAGAATATTTATGAAATATTTATGATCAATACATATCAATGACTGTTTTAAGTATTGGGAATATAGGTGAACAAAACAGATAAAAATCTGTAGGGAGAAGAGATAGTAAATATTTACTTATTTATTTACTTAGAGACAAAGTCTTGCTCTGTCACCCAGGCTGGAGTGCAGTGGTGCAATCTTGGCTCACTGCAACCACCGCCTAGTCTTGTCCCTCAGCCTTCTGAGTAGGTGGGATTACAAGCACGCACCACGAGGCCCATCTAATTTTTTTGTTTGTTTGAGACAGAGTCTTGCCCTGTTGCCCAGGCTAGAGTGCAGTGGTGCAATCTCAGCTTACCGAAACCTCTGCCTCCCAGGTTCAAGCGATTCTCCTTCTTCAGCCTCCCAAGTCGCTGGGATTGCAGGTGCACGCCACCACACCCAGCAAATTTTTTTGTATTTTTAGTAGAGATGGGGTTTCACCATGTTGGCCAGGCTGGTCTTGAACTCCTGACCTCATGATCCGCCCCCCCTCGGCCTCTCAAAGTGCTGGAATTACAAGTGTGAGCCACTGCACCCAGCAATTTTTTGTATTTTTAGTAGAGATGGGGTTTTGCCATGTTGGCCAGGCTGGTCTTAAATTCTTGGCCTCAAGTGATTCACCCATCTTGGCCTCTCAAAGTGCTGAGATTACAGGTGTGAGCCACCACACCTGGCCGAGATAGTAAATAAATAAACAAGGAAAATACATAGTCCACTGTAGAGTAAAAGCAGCAGAGAGAATAGAGAATTGGAAGGAAAGTAGGTAGATTACTGTGCTGGAGGTGGTGTTGTTGCTATTTTATTTTTGTTGTTGTTGTTGTTGTTGCTATTTTAAACAGGAGGGCCACGGAAGGCCTGTCTGATCAGGTGACATTTTTTAGAAATTTGTTTTATTTTATATTTTTTTGTGAGACAGAGTCTCGCTCTGTCACCCAGGCTGGAGTACAGTGGCGTGATCTTGGTTCACTGCAACCTTTGCCTCCCGGGTTCAAGCGATTCTCCTGCTTCAGCCTCCTGAGTAGGTGGGATTACAGGTGTCCACCACCATGCCTGGCTAATTTTTCTATTTTTTTTAGTAGAGACAGGGTTTCACCATATTGGCCAGGCTGATCTTGAACTCCTGACCTCAAGTGATCGACCTGCCTCAGCCTCCTAAACTGCTGGGATTACAGGTATGAGCCACCAGGCCCAGCCAAGATCAGGTGACATTTGAACAGAGAACTGGAGGAGGTGATGGGGGAACCACGTGGATATCTTGGAGAAGAACTGTACAGGAAACAGTGTGCAAAGACCCTGGCGGTAGCCAATATAGATGGAGTAGGAGGGAGAGTAGCAGGGGATGAAGTCAGAGGAGTGGCAGAAGGTCAGAGGACAGAGGGTCTTGTAGACCATTATAAAGATTTCGGCTTTTACCCTTAGTGAGATGGGAAGTCATTGGAGGCTCTTGAGGAGATAATACGGAAGCTGTAGAGAGGTTAAATAGCTTTTCCAAGGTAAAACAGCTTGAGTGGCAGAAGGTAGGGAGTTAAGCGCCAAGGCTGAAGTTCTTAACCCTATGCTGCCACTGAACTTTAGCCTTCTTTATTTGGGCATTGCTCTCCTGTGACTTCAAAGAAACTGGGACACTGGGAAGTTATGCGGCTTGCCTAAGGCCACACAGCTGGTAAGTGACAGGGGCAGAATTGCGCCTTAGTCTGTCTGCAGCCCGACTTCAAGTTCTTTACACCACACCGCCTCCCTCAGGTGTCTGGACCATACTGGCTTCTCTTGCATGGAGGTCACTGAAGTGGGAGAGGAGGCAAACCGAGGAGACCGTCTCGGCTTCGGGCAGCGGTGCTGTTCCTTAGGAAGCTCCAGCCCTTGGCTCTACCGGACTGCGGACATCTTTCCCGAGCAAGGCACGGAAGAAAAGAAAACTGGCCTTTATTTCGGGGTGGCCACGCAGGCATCCAAGAGCCAGAGGAGCAGGTGTCACGGGAGAGCGGCGAGCAAGGCCAGGCCAGGAGGAGCAACCGCAGCCGCCTACGGCCGCCCCTTCCTGACCCACCCCAGGTGTCCGGAGTTCCGCGCCCGGGTAGGGGAAGGAGGGCGGACGGGGCGGGGTTTTGGCGCCGCGCCCCCGTCACGTGACGAAGCCATCATGGCGGCGGCCAGAGGCCTGCCCGGCTCCCGGAAGCGGGCTGTGAGGGGCGGGAGCGCTGCTGGAAGCCGAGCTGGAGCCGGAGCCACAGCGGGGAGGGTGGCCGGGCGGCCTGGAGCCGGACGTGTCCGGGGTGTCCCCGCAGACCGGGACAGCAGGTGAGATGGAGTCTGGGTGAGGTGCAAGCGGATGTGGCATCGCTGGGCAGGGGCTAGGGGGCGCAGTGGGGCGCCAGTGACCTGGAGGAATGGGCATCTGAGATGCACACGCATGACCCTGAAGCAACTCGAGAGGCCTGCGCGGGTGGGAGGGATGCCCGGGACAGAGGATGAGACACTGAGGGCAAAAAGAGGCTCCCCAGCGAGGATGGGAGGTAATAGAAGGACGTGTGCGGGAGGTGCTGTGGGAAAAGGCAGTAGAATTTGGGGGAGCGGGATTATTGGAAGGGACTCCCTCATTACAGGCAAGGATGGGGTGAGTGCTCAGTCCTCTCCCCTGTCCTCTTACCCCTCCCTGCCCCACAGTGTCCTAGGAGACAGCTCTGGCGGGGCCACTCCTCCCACCCACCCAACTGGTCCCTCCGGTCTGAGATCTTGGGGAGTGGAGTTGACGGGGTTGGGTGGAGCTGCCTTCTGCTTAAGACAGTCGGCCCCTTGACCCTGCTGCCCGAAGGATGGATATGACTCTGACCCCTACCTCTCTTCCCAGGTCGTCGGGGGCCCACCATGCTGGTGACTGCCTACCTTGCTTTTGTAGGCCTCCTGGCCTCCTGCCTAGGGCTGGAACTGTCAAGATGCCGGGCTAAGCCCCCTGGAAGGGCCTGCAGCAATCCCTCCTTCCTTCGGTTTCAACTGGACTTCTATCAGGTCTACTTCCTGGCCCTGGCAGCTGACTGGCTCCAGGCCCCCTACCTCTATAAACTCTACCAGCATTACTACTTCCTGGAAGGTCAAATTGCCATCCTCTATGTCTGTGGCCTTGCCTCTACAGTCCTCTTTGGCCTGGTGGCCTCCTCCCTTGTGGATTGGCTGGGTCGCAAGAATTCTTGTGTGCTCTTCTCCCTCACTTACTCACTATGCTGCTTAACCAAACTCTCTCAAGACTACTTTGTGCTGCTAGTGGGCCGAGCACTTGGTGGGCTGTCTACAGCCCTGCTCTTCTCAGCCTTCGAGGCCTGGTACATCCATGAGCACGTGGAACGGCATGACTTCCCTGCCGAGTGGATCCCAGCTACCTTTGCTCGAGCTGCCTTCTGGAACCATGTGCTGGCTGTAGTGGCAGGTGTGACAGCTGAGGCTGTAGCAAGCTGGATAGGGCTGGGGCCTGTAGCGCCCTTTGTGGCTGCCATCCCTCTCCTGGCTCTGGCGGGGGCCTTGGCCCTTCGAAACTGGGGAGAGAACTATGACCGGCAGCGTGCCTTCTCAAGGACCTGTGCTGGAGGCCTGCGCTGCCTCCTTTCAGACCGCCGCGTGCTGCTGTTGGGCACCATACAAGCTCTATTTGAGAGTGTCATCTTCATCTTTGTCTTCCTCTGGACACCTGTGCTGGACCCACATGGCGCCCCTCTGGGCATTGTCTTCTCCAGCTTCATGGCAGCCAGCCTGCTTGGCTCTTCCCTGTACCGTATTGCCACCTCCAAGAGGTACCACCTTCAGCCCATGCACCTGCTCTCCCTTGCTGTGCTCATCGTCGTCTTCTCTCTCTTCATGTTAACTTTCTCTACCAGTCCAGGCCAGGAGAGTCCAGTGGAGTCCTTCATAGCCTTTCTACTTATTGAGTTGGCTTGTGGACTATACTTTCCCAGCATGAGCTTCCTACGGAGAAAGGTGATCCCTGAGACAGAGCAGGCTGGTGTACTCAACTGGTTCCGGGTACCTCTGCACTTACTGGCTTGCCTAGGGCTCCTTGTCCTCCATGACAGTGATCGAAAAACAGGTACTCGGAACATGTTCAGCATTTGCTCTGCTGTCATGGTGATGACTCTGCTGGCGGTGGTGGGACTCTTCACCGTGGTAAGGCATGATGCTGAGCTGCGGGTACCCTCACCTACTGAGGAGCCCTATGCCCCTGAGCTGTAACCCCATGCCAGGACAAGATAGCTGAGACAGACTCTTGAATTCCAGCTATCCAGGATTGTACAGATCTCTCTGTGACTGACTTTGTGACTCTGTCCTGTGGTTTCTCCTGCCACTGCTTTGTGTTTGGGAGGACATGATGGGGGTGATGGACGGGAAAGAAGGTGCCAAAATTTCCCTCTGTGTTACTCCCATTTAGAAAATAAACACTTTTAAATGATCATTGATTTGATTTACTCATCCTTACCTGTAGCCTTCTCAGTAGTTTCTGGTGAGTGGGCAGCTAGAGGTTTTTTGTTTTTTGTTTTTTCATTTTTTTATTTTTTGAGACGGAGTCTTGCTCTGTCGCCCAGGCTGGAGTGCAATGGTGCGATCTCGGCTCACTGCAACCTCCGCCTCCCAGGTTCAAGTGATTCTCCTGCTTCAGCCTCCCAAGTAGCTGGGATTACATGTGCCTGCTACCATGCCCAGCTAATTTTTTTTTTTAGTAGAGATGGGGTTTCACCGTGTTGACCAGGCTGATCTTGAACTCCTGACTTCAGGTGATCCACCCACCTTGGCCTCCCAAAGCGTTGGGATTACAGGCGTGAACCACCACGCCAAGCCCAGCTAGAGGTTTTAAGGTGGGATTATCAGCAAAAGTTAATCTATTTCTAACTTCTCCAAGGCTGTCTCCAGTTCAGACTGAGAATTATGGAATTGTTCTCAGCAGAGCTGTGTGGGAAGGGTCTGAGGCTCCTAGGTCCTCCACATTCCTCTGTTGTTGGACAGGCACTGCCCCCAGTTGTCAAGCAGAACCCTTGCTTACATCCAGGGTAAGATTATCTCCATAGCACATGAAGTAGATACCCAGTATGCCAGGCCACTGAGCAAAGATTCCAGGGGCTTGGGCTGCTGCTGTGACCACCTCTTTGGCAAAGCCAGGGCCCTTCCTAACAAAGTAAGCTTGCAGCTCAGCACAGGCCTGCTGCTTGCCTTTTGCCTCTGTGGCTATGAATGCACCATTTGTCCAGCATCATCAGGGTCTACCAGATCCTTTATCCCTGCATGAAACTGAAGTGAAAGGCTGCCAAGGGGAGAGTGGTGCATTGCTGAGGGACTAGGATATCTTGTCTATACCTGACTCTCCCCCACCCAGCCTGAATGAGGGTGAGGGAGCCATCAGGGCAGGAAACAGTACTAGTGAGCCAGTTCTGTGGGTCCCTCCCTGCCTTACCTCTGATTGTATCTGCCTTTCCTCCTCCCACCAAAACCTGGGCTTCTCAGGGGAAGCACAGCCAGCTTTAAGAAGGGTAGGAAGGGAAGGAGGGTAGGCTCAAGGATGTGTCCTGGAATGTGCTTGGGATGGGCATGGGGGACACCTATCCCTTCTGGAAAGGGATTGATCACCTTTCCTTGGGTCCCAGACTACTTCTCAGACAGAAAGATTCAGGATGTTCCAAGAACTGCAGGTCCCAACCTGTGTGGAAAGATAGCATCAGCAGGTGCTGGTGGAATGCAGGGTGGAAGGGCTTCTGCAGGGTGAGGCCAAGGGGAGGAATGGGTGGTGGTCTCAGTTCCCTTCTCAGACCAGAAAAAAACATGTTGCCCCACCCAAGCTTCAGGGAATAGAGGTTGAGATTAAGTAAGAAAAAACGTATCAGCCAGGTGTGGTGATTTACACCTGTAATCCCAGCACTTTGGGAGGCCAAGGCAGGTAGGATTTTGAGCCCAGGAGTTTGAGACCAGCCTGGGCAATGTGGCAAAACCCCGTCTCTACAAAAAATAGAAAAATTAGTTGTGCATAGTGGCATGTGCCCATAGTCTGAGCTACTTGGGAGGCTGAGGTGGGAGGATCAATTGAACCTGGGAGATAGAGGCTGCAGTGAGTGATGACTGAGCCATGCCACTGCACTCCAGCCTGGGCAACAGAGTGAGACTCTGTCTCAACAAACAAAAAGAAGAAAAGGTATCTTTTCTGCTACACCCCTACTCCTGCCACTCATCATCTCAAGACTAAAGACAGAGTCTTGCAATAACTCCACTTCCTCTTTCTGCCCTGTTGGGCTAGACCTAGATATACTTTATAGTTAGTTATTTGTAGACAATGCATCTCTTTCTATCATGCTGTGATCTTGAGGGGACAAGGAAACAGTCTTACTACCTTTATCTCCTGCATATATACGCACAAGTGGATGCTTTCCCCATGGCTGTGCTCAGTACATACCCGGAGAGGAGACAAGCTAGCTCACGCCTGGCTTTTCAGGAGACACTTGATAATTTGTTGTTTTGGATGACAATAATTATCATTATTATTGTTTTTTGTTTTATTTTGTTTTTGAGATAGGGTCTTGCTCTGTCGCCTAGGCCAGAGTATAGTGGCAGGATCACGGCTTACTACAGCCTTGACCTCCTGGGCTCAAGCGATCTTCCCACCTTAGCCTCCTGAGTAGTAGGGACTACAGGCAGCACCACCCACACCTAGCTAATTTTTAAAACTTTTGTGTAGAGACAAGGGTCTCACTATGTTGCCCAGGGTCATCTGAAACTTCTGGGTTCAAGCCATCCTCCCTTCTCAGCCTCCCAAAGTGCTGGGATTACAGGTGTGAGCCACCACACCTGGCCTGACGGTAATTATTTAGGGACCCTCACCTTCCTAAGTGATATGGAAACAGAGGGCTAGGGGAGATTAATGAGATTCCTTTAGCTTTGTCCCTGCTGAGCTTGCTTCAAAGGGGCTGGTGGCAAATAGAGTGGAGAGGGTTCTTTCCTGTCAGACTCACAGCATGTTAAGAGCTGGAAGTCATCTTAGAGATTATCCATTTGGCCTTAAACATTTTTTTTTTTTTTTTTGAGCACTTACTATGCCATGTGTTTTACTGCTAGGTACCGGTGATATATTTATTTTATTTTATTTTATTTTTTTGAGATGGAGTCTCGCTCTGTTGCCAGGCTGGAGTGCAGTGGCATGATCTTGGCTCCCATGTTCAAGTGATTCTCCTGCCTCAGCCTCCCTAGTAGCTAGGACTACAGGCATGCCCCACCACACCCAGCTAATTTTTGTATTTTTAGTAGAAACCAGATTTCACCATGTTGGCCAGAATGGTCTCAATCTCTTGACTTCATGATCCACCCACCTCAGCCTCCCAAGGTGCTGGGATTACAGGGATTACCTGCGTGAGCCACCGCGCCTGGACTTATTTATTTATTTACCCAAGAGGAAAATCCACTTAAAGAAAGCAAATAACTTGCCTAAGGCCATGTAGTGAGTGATAAAACTAAGACTGGCCGGGCGCGGTGGCTCAAGCCTGTAATCCCAGTACTTTGGGAGGCCGAGACGGGCGGATCACGAGGTCAGGAGATCGAGACCATCCTGGCTAACAAGGTGAAACCCCGTCTCTACTAAAAAATACAAAAAAACTAGCCGGGCGAGGTGGCGGGCGCCTGTAGTCCCAGCTACTTGGGAGGCTGAGCCAGGAGAATGGCGTAAACCCGGGAGGCGGAGCTTGCAGTGAGCGGAGATCCGGCCACTGCACTCCAGGCTGGGCGACAGAGAGAGACTCCGTCTCAAAAAAAAAAAAAAAATGTGGATCTGAGGCTGGGTGTGGCAGCTCACGCCTGTAATCCCAGCACTTTGGGAGGCCGAGGCAGGCGGATCACAAGGTCAGGAGATCAAGACCATCCTGGCTAAGATGGTGAAACTCTGTCTCTATTAAAAATACAAAAAATTGGTCGGGTGTGGTGGCAGGCGCCTGTAGTCCCAGCTACTTGGGAGGCTGAGGCAGAAGAATGGCATGAACCCAGGAGGTGGAGCCCGGCCTTGGCAACAGTGGGAGACTCCGTCTGAAAAAACAGAAAACAATATGGATCTGGCCCGGCACGGTGGCTCACCCCTGTAATCCCAGCACTTTGGGAGGCTGAGGCAGGTGGATCACCAGAGGTCAGGAGTCGAGACCAGCCTGGCCAACATGGTGCAACCCCATCTCTATGATAATACAAAAATTAGCCAGGCATAGTGGTGGGTGCCTGTAATCCCAGCTACTCAGGAGGCTGAGGCAGGAGAATCACTTGAACCTGGGAGGCAGAGTTTGCAGTGAGCTGAAATCATGCCATCATGACATTGCACTCCAGCCTGGGCAACAAGCAACAAGAGTGAAACTCCATCTCAAAAAAAAAAAGAAAAAGAGCCCAACTGCCTGATTTGAATCTGGCTCAACAACTCTGTGCCTCAGTTTCCTTGTCTGTGAAATGGGGAGGATAGTATAGTTTCAACCCCTAAGGGTTCCTGTAAGGATTAAATGCATCATTGTACTTAAGTGCTTAGAACAGTATTTGGCCCACAGTATAAGCACTATATAAGTGTTTGCTTTTATATTTTATTTCTTAACTTCTCCAATCCAACTGAGCCTATCTGGATTTGAGTGTGGGAATGAGTGGACAGGACTGTAATGGGGTGCAGAACTTTCTAATGCATCTCAGTGATTGGGGGATTCCCAGCAGCGTTTATCCTCAGTACTGGTCCAGATGGAATTATCAAGCTATTTGAAAAGGCTTCTACTCTGGAGTATGTGAGCATCTGAGCTGGGTGTCAGTGTGTTCCACTTGAACCCATTTCCTCTTCCTCTAGTGGGAAGGTCAGCTTGGGGTTAGACTGGATACAACCACCATCTTTCACTAAGAGGCTCCTGATTTTCTGAATTTCCATCCAGCTGGAAACATGATTATTTGATCTGGAGCTTTTAAGCGATCCTGAGGAGAGAAGAGAAACATCCCGAGGACCCAGGAGCCAATGGATGAGGAGGCAGGAGGACTGGGGCAGGAAGACAGTACAGGATTCTGAGGCCTGGAGGATGACCTCTTCCTGGAAATTCAGTCCCTGCCCTGGGAGGGGAGGGGCTGTTCCCAGCTAATGGTCAGCTGAGTCTAGGTACTCTCCTCATTGCTATTCCCCTAACCCCGATCCTGTGGTTTTCCCTGTCCTTTTTATTATTTTCTGCCACCACCTCCCCATAGAACCACAGATTGGAAATGTAACACAAACGAATGTCATGCTTGGGATCAGATCTGAAGTTATAAAAATACCTCACATTTACTTTAACTGTTTTTTCCATAAAGTTATAGGGTCTCATTGTAAAATGGTCAAATGCAAAAACAAATGCATATTTAATATACACATGTGAATATCAGTATGTGCTAATTATGTTATAGTAGTATATTAAAATACATATATTTGTATTGCTATATAAATATATAGTTAACACTTGAACAACAGCAAGCCACTGACCCATGGTGCAGTTCAAAATCTGCGTATGGCTTTTTCTTTCTTTTTTTTTGAGACAGGGCCTCCCTCTTTCACCCAGGCTGGAGTGCAGTGGCACGATTTTGGCTCACTGCAGCCTTAGCCTCCTGGATTCAAGCAATTCTCCTACCTCTGCCTCCCCAGTAGCTGGGACTGCAAGGTGTGTGCCGCCATGCCTGACTAATTTTTGCATTTTTAGTAGAGACGAGGTTTCACCATGCTGGCCAGGCTGGTCTCAAACTCTTGACCTCAAGTGATCCACCCACCTTGGCCTCCCAAGGTGCTACGGTTACAGGAGTGAGCCACCATGCCCGGCTTTTTCTTGAGACTGAATCTTGCTGTGTCACCCAGGCTGGTCTCCAACTCCTGAGCTCAAGCGATCCTCCCACCTCCACCTCAGCCTCCAGACAAGCTGGGACTACTCAAACTACTCGAACACCACCATGCTTGGCTTTTTTTTTAAATTTTGCCTTCTGTTGCTGCCTCTGAAAATAATTCATTTTTTTTTCTTCTTTTTCTTTTTAAGACAAGGTCTTATGTCGCCCAAGCTAGAGTGCAGTGGCGTGATAACAGTTCACTGCAGCCTCGACCTCCTGGGCTCAAGCAGTCCTCCCACCTCTGAGTAGTTTGGACTACAGGTGCACACCACCACGCCTAGCTAATTTTGTTTAATTTTTTGTAGAGAAGACGGTCTCACTATGTGGCCCAGGTTAGTCTCAAACCCTTGAGCTCAAGCAATCCTCCCACCTCAGCCTCCGAAAGTGTTGGGATTACAGGTGTGAGCCACTGTGACTGGCCTGAAGATAATTCTTTAAAGTTACTTTTTTACTTTTTTTTTTTTTTTTTTGAGACAGAGTCTCGCTCTGTCACCCAGGCTGCAGTGCAGTGGCACGATCTCGGCTGACTGCAATCTCCGCCTCCCGGGTTCATGCCATTCTCCTGCCTCAGCCTCCTGAGTAGAGTAGCTGGGACTACATGCGCCTGCCACCACGCCCGGCCAATTTTGTATATTTTTAGTAGAGACGGGGTTTCATCGTGTTAGCCAGGATGGTCTCGATCTCCTGACCTCGTGATTCGCCTGCCTCAGCCTCCCAAAGTGCTGGGATTACAGGCTAATTTTTACATTAAAAAATTTTTTTATGTATTTATTTTTTGAGACAGAGTCTCACCCTGTCACCCTGGCTGGAGTGCAATGGCATGATCTCAGCTCACTGCAACCTTCGCCTCCTGGGTTCAGCAATTCTTCTGTCTCATCCTCCCGAGTAGCTGGGACTACAGGTGCACGCCACCACGCCCAGCAAAATTTTTGTATTTTTAGTAGAGATGGGGTTTCACCATGTTGGTCAGGCTGGTCTTGAGCTCCTGACCTCAGGTGATCTACCTGCCTTAGCCTCTCAAAGTGCTGGGATTACAGGTGTGAGCCACCGCGCCTGGCCACTTTAACTTTTTTAGACATGGAATCTCATTTTGTTGCCCAGACTGGAGTGTAGTGGCAAGATCATAGCTCATGGGAGTCTTAAACTCCTGGGCTCAAGCAATCCTCCCACCTCAGCCTCTTGAGTAGCTATGACTACAGGCATTGGAGCAACCATGCCTGGCTAATTTTTCAATATTTTATAGAGATGGAGTCTTGCTATGATGCCTAGGTTGGTCTCAAACTCCTGGCCTCAAGTGATCCTCCTGCCTCTGCCTCCCAAGTAGCTGGGATTATAGATGTGAGCTGCCATGCCCAGTGATTGTGTACAACTTTTTTTTTTTTTCTGAGACAGAGTCTCTCTCTGTTGCCCAGGCTGAAGTGCAACGGTGGTGATCCTGACTCACTGCAGCCTCTGCCTCCCAGGTTCAAGCAATTCTCCTGCCTCAGCCTCCCGAGTAGCTGGGATTACAGGTGTGCACCACCATGCCCAGCTAATTTTTGTATTTTTAGTAGAGACGGGGTTTTGGCAAGTTGGCCAAGTGATCCACCTGCCTCAGTCTCCCAAAGAGCTGGGATTACAGGTGTGAGCCACCATGCCTGACCTTTTTTTTTTTGAGAGGGAATTTCGCTCTGTCATCCAGGCTGTAGCACAGTGGCACAATCTTGGCTCACCACAACCTCTGTCTCTTGGGTTCAAGTGATTCTCCTGCCTCAGCCTACCGAGTAGCTAGGATTACAGGCATGCGCCACCACACCTGGCTATTTTTGTATTTTTAGTAGAGACAGGGTTTCAGCATGTTGGCCAGGCTAGTCACAAACTCCTGACTTCAGGTGATCTGCCCACCTTGGCCTCCAAAGTGCTGGGATTACAGGCGTGAGCCACCATGCGCCTGACCACATATAACTTTTTTTTTTTTTTTTTTTTTTTTTTTTTTGAGACGGAGTCTTGCTCTGTCGCCCAGGCTGGAGTGCAGTGGCCAGATCTCAGCTCACTGCAAGCTCCGCCTCCCGGGTTTACGCCATTCTCCTGCCTCAGCCTCCCGAGTAGCTGGGACTACAGGCGCCCGCCACCTCGCCCGGCTAGTTTTTTTTTTTTTTTTTTTTTTTTTTTTTTTTTTTTTTTTTTTTTTTTTTGAGGCGGAGTCTCGCTCTGTCGCCCGGACTGCAGTGCAGTGGCCAGATCTCAGCTCACTGCAAGCTCTGCCTCCCGGGTTTACGCCATTCTCCTGCCTCAGCCTCCTGAGTAGCTGGGACTACAGGCGCCCGCCACCTCGCCCGGCTAGTTTTTTTGTATTTTTAGTAGAGACGGGGTTTCACCGTGTTAGCCAGGATGGTCTCGATCTCCTGACCTCGTGATCCGCCCGTCTCGGCCTCCCAAAGTGCTGGGATTACAGGCTTGAGCCACCGCGCCCGGCCACGTATAACTTTTGACTCCGCAAAAACCTAGCTACTAATAGCCTACTGTTGACCTGAAGCCTTACCAATGAATAATATAAACAGCCAATTAATACATATTCCATAATATGTATGATATTCTAGGCCAGGCGTGGTGGCTCAAGCCTGTAATCCCAGCACTTTGGGAGGCCGAGACGGGCGGATCACGAGGTCAGGAGATCGAGACCATCCTGGCTAACACTGTGAAACCCCGTCTCTACTAAAAAAATACAAAAAAACTAGCCGGGCGAGGTGGCGGGCGCCTGTAGTCCCAGCTACTCTGGAGGCTGAGGCAGGAGAATGGCGTGAACCCGGGAGGCAGAGCTTGCAGTGAGCTGAGATCTGGCCACTGCACTCCAGCCTGGGCGACAGAGTGAGACTCCGTCTCAAAAAAAAAAAAAAAAAAAAAAGAAAAGAAAATCCTCATGTAAATTCACCTGTGCAGTTCAAGCCCATATTTTTCGAGTCAACTGTACTATAAATATACATATATGCATGTAGAAATATAAAAGGTAAAAAATGACAGGCTCCCTTAATCCTGCTCATCAGAGATTACTACTGTTAAATGTTTTGGGTCTAGACCAGCAGCAGATTTAATATCAAATCTTTTTTTTAGAGAGTCTCACTCTGCTCACTCTGTCACTCAGGCTGGAGCGTAGTGGTGTGTTCTTAGCTCACTGCACCCTCCGCCTCGCGGATTGAAGCAATTCTTGTGCCTCGGCCTCCCAAGTAGCTGGGATTACAGGATTAAGCCACCATACCCAGTTCATTTTTGTATTTTTAGTAGAGACAGGGTTTTGTCATGATGAGCAGGCTGGTCTTGAACTCCTGTCTTCAAGTGATCCCCCTGCCTTGGCCTCCCAAAGTCCTGAGATTACAGGCGCGAGCCACTACGCCTGGCCAGTCTTTCTTCTTTTTTTTTTTTTAAACAAAAATTGGATCATACCATTCATACTTTTCTGCAACTTGTTTTCCATATATCTTTTTTTCTTTCCTTAAAAGTCCACAGGAAGACTGTAACAGTCATTCATGCATCTCTGACATTTTTATATGATAATATGCTTGACATGGGACATGCTTTTTTATTTTATTATTATTATTTTATTATACTTTTTTTTTTTTTTTGAGACGAAGTCTCGCTCCGTCACCCAGGCTGGAGTGCAGTGGCCGGATCTCAGCTCACTGCAAGCTCCGCCTCCCGGATTCACACCATTCTCCTGCCTCAGCCTCCGGAGTAGCTGGGACTAGGGGCGCCTGCCACCTCGCCTGGCTAGTTTTTTTTTTTTTTTTTTTTTTTGAGACGGAGTCTCGCTCTGTCGCCCAGCCTGGAGTGCAGTGGCCGATCTCAGCTCACTGCAAGCTCCGCCTCCCGGTTTTACGCCATTCTCCTGCCTCAGCCTCCCGAGTAGCTGGGACTACAGGCGCCCGCCACATCGCCCGGCTAGTTTTTTTGTATTTTTTTAGTAGAGACGGGGTTTCACCTTGTTAGCCAGGATGGTCTCGATCTCCTGACCTCGTGATCCACCCGTCTCGGCCTCCCAAAGTACTGGGATTACAGGCTTGAGCCACCGCGCTCGGCCTATTTTATTATACTTTAAGTTCTGGGATACATCTGCAGAACGTGCAGGTTTGTTACATAGGTATATATATAACACGGTGGTTTGCTGCACCCATCAACCTGTCATCTACATTAGATATTTCTCCTAATACTATTCCTCCCCTAGCTCCCCACCCCTCAACAGGACCCCGTGTGTGATGCTCTCCTCCCTGTGTCCATGTGTTCATTGTTCAACTCCCACTATGAGTGAGAACATGCAGTGTTTGGTTTTCTGTTCTTGTGATAGTTTGCTGAGAATGATCATTTCCAGTTTCATCAATGTCCCTGCAAAGGACTCATCCTTTTTTATGGATGCATGGTAGTCCATGGTGTATATGTGCTATTATTATTAGTCTATATATATATATTTTTTGAGATGGAGTCTTGCTCTGTTGCCCAGGCTGGAGTGCAGTGGCGCAATCTTGGCTTACTGCAAGCTCCGCCTCCCGGGTTCACGTCATTCTCCTGCCTCAGCCTCCGGAGTAGCTGGGACTACAGGTACCTGCCACCACGCCCGGCTAATTTTTTGTATTTTCAGTAGAGATAGGGTTTCACCATGTTAGCCAGGATGGTCTCGATCTCCTGACCTCATGATCCATCCACCCGCCTTGGCCTCCTAAAGTGCTGGGATTACAGGTGTGAGCCCCTGTGCCCAGCCAATTTTTTTTTTTTGAGATGGAGTCTCGCTCTTGTCACACAGGCTAGTGTGCAATGGCACAATCTCAGCTCACTGCAACCTCCACCTCTGGGTTCAAGCCATTCTCCTGCCTCAACCTCCCAAGTAGCTGGGATTACAGGTGCCCACCACCACGCCTGGCTAATTTTTGTATTTTTAGTAGAGACGGGGTTTCACCATGTTGACCAGGTTGGTCTCAAACTTCTGACCTCAGGTGATGTCCCCACCTCAACCTTCCAAAGTGCTGGGATTACAGGCGTGAGCCACCGTGCCCAGCCTCATGATTTATTTTTTTTGAGCCGGGCTCTTGCTATGTTGGCCAGCCTGGAGTGCAGTGGCTATTCTCAGTGAGATCATAGCTCACCATATCCTTGAAGTCCTGGGCTCAAGCAATCCTCCTGCCTCAGCCTCCTCCCAGCCTCAGCCTCCTGAGTAGCTGGGATGTTAGGCATGCACCATCACACCCGACCATTATTTATTTATTTATTTATTTATTTAGGGTAGAGACAGAGTCTCACTATGTTGCCCAGGCTGGTCTCAAACTCTGGGCTCAAGGGATCTCTCAGCTCGGCCTCCTGAAGTGTTGGGATTATAGGTATAAGCCACTGCTCCTGGCCAAAACATGTTTTGTTTTGTTTTTTTAGACGGAGTCTCGATCTATCGCCCAGGCTGGAGTGCAGTGGTGCGATCTCAGTTCACTGCAACCTCTGCCTCCCGGGTTCACGCCATTCTCCTGCTTCAGCCTCCCGAGTAGCTGGGACTACAGGCGCCCACCACCGCGCCCGGCTAGTTTTTTGTATTTTTAGTAGAGACGGGGTTTCACCGTGTTAGCCAGGATGGTCTCCATCTCCTGACCTCGTGATCCACCCGCCTCAGCCTCCTGAAGTGCTGGGATTAAAGATGTTAGCCACTGCGCCTGGCCCAAAACATGTTTTTTAATGACTGCCATGCATCGTTAGGGTTTTCAAGGCTATCTGAGGCCTTCTCCTATTTTGAGCCTAACAGAACTCCTGGAGGTAGTGAGGCTTGATGTTCCCATTTCACTGAGAAGGAAGAAATTAGAAGTGGCACTAGAACCTGGCTCTTCTGTCCTATCTCGTTTTCAAAGCTCTTTCAACCATCCTGTGCTGCCTCTATAACCTTGTGATTCACATGAGGAAATAATGTGACTCAAGTTCATATTAGTCAGCCTTTATTGATCTGTTGATACTTAAAGTATTTCTTGTAAGAAGTAGAAAAGAAATAAAAAAGAAAAAAGAAAAAAAAGCAAAACAAAAAACAACCAAAAATAAATAAATAAATAAAAAAGAAAAAGCTCTCTGCCCTTGAGGAGTTTAGAATTAAGTAGATATAATAGGCTAGGCATGGCCAGCCATGGTGGTTCACGCCTGTAATCCTAGCACTTTGGGAGGCTGAGGCAGGTGGATTACTTGAGGTCAGGAGTTCAAGACCAGCCTGGCCAACATGGTGAAACCGCGTCCCTACTAAAAATACAAAACATTAGCTGGGCGTGGTGGTGGGCCCCTGTAATCCCAGCTACTTGGGAGGCTGAGGCAGGAGAATCACTTGAACCCAGGAGGGAGAGGTTGCAGTGAGCTAAGATCACGCCATTGTACTCTAGCCTGGGTGACAAGAGCGAAACTCCGTCTCAAAAAAAAAAAAAAATGCTGGGTATAGTGGCTCACGCCTGTAATTGTAACACATTGGGAGGCTAAGGCCGCAGAGGATCACTTGAGCTCAGGAGTTCGAGACCAACCTGGGCATCATAGTGAGACCTCGTTTCTATCTTTAAAAAAAAAAGGCCGGGCGCGGTGGCTCAAGCCTGTAATCCCAGCACTTTGGGAGGCCGAGACGGGAGGATCACGAGGTCAGGAGATCGAGACCATCATGGCTAACATGGTGAAACCCCGTCTCTACTAAAAATACAAAAAACTAGCCGGGCGAGGTGAGGGGCGCCTGTAGTCCCAGCTACTCGGGAGGCTGAGGCAGGAGAATGGCGTAAACCCGGGAGGCGGAGCTTGCAGTGAGCTGAGATCTGGCCACTGCACTCCAGCCCGGGCGACAGACCAAGACTCCGTCTCAAAAAAAAAAAAAAAAAATTGTAGGTATAATAAAATACGTTGGGAAAAAGTCCTAGAATGCTTGCTAAACAACAGGTAAATGAACACTGATAGCTAAGGTGTAAGTAAGAGGAACTGAGTACTGTGATGAATAATTTTTTTTTGTTTTTTTTTTTCTGAGACAGAGTCTTGCTCTGTCACCCAGGCTGCAGTGCAGTGGCAGGATCTCAGCTCACTGTAACCTCCGCTTCCCAGGTTCAAGAGATCCTCTCAAGTAGCTGGGACTACAGGCCCCCAACACCACACTGGCTAATTTTTGTATTTTCAGTAGAGACGGGGTTTCACCATGTTGGCCAGGCTGGTCTCGAACTCCTGACCTGAAGTGATCCACCCGCCTCCGCTTCCCAAAGTGTTGGGATTACAGGCGTGAGCCACCGCGCCCGGCCTTCTTTTCTTTCTTTTTACAAAAATAATCTTCTCTGCTAGATTCTCAACTCATAAAAGAGCTCTATGATGATGGAGAAAGATGAATTATCCAGTAGAGTTCATCAGCAACAAGCTGATAGCCACTTTTGAGCTTAATTCTTTGGTGGAGGAAGGAAAGAGACAGCTGAATCTGTGTTTGGGGAAGTGGTTAGTACTTACGAAACATAAGCCATTAAAGACTGTGAAATATCCCAGGAAATGAATTTCCAGAGTTCTTCCTGCCACTCACAACTCCCACCCCACCCCACTACCCTCTCTCCCCAATCAAGGAGCACCAGATCTTGTCTTTCTCATACAACCGACAGAAGGAGTAAGGCTGGAAGGCAGAGAGAGAGCTGGAGGTCGCTACGGGTACTCATTTTAGTTCCCCTAGAAAACTATCTTCAAAATAATTTCGTAGGAAGTTGGGCGTGGCGGTGCACGCCCGTAGACTCAGCATTTTGGCAGGCCAAGGCGGGAGGATCACTTAAGCCCAGGAGTTCAAGGCTGCAGTGAGCTGTGATGCGCCACTGCACTCCAGCCTGTGTGTCAGAGCAAGACCCTGTCAAAAAAAAAAAAAAAAAAAAAAAAAAAGCATAGAAAAAAGCACAGAAGTCTAAGCCCTTTTCTTCTAGTAACCCAAACCGCTTGAGTTCCCAACTAAGCTCTTTTTGTTATTTCTCTTCTCTTGAAACTGAAACTCTTACCTGAGCTCTGAAGATAAAGGAGGAAAAGGGGTGGCATTACCGATAGCGACTAAGCGACGGGTAGCTGAGAAACTGAGCTCTGACTGGAAAAAAAGGGGAAATCCGCACTCCCAAGCAGCCTTAACGCACAGAGCAGCAAGACCCTCCGGGGAGCCGCGGGAGCGCGCAGCGCGGCGGGTAAACTACAACTCCCAGCGTGCCGCGCGCCCGGCGTTACGCCGCGCCCGCTGATTGGCAGTCGCGGATATTTGAAAGGAGGGGCTGGCGCGGAAAACGAAGGTTACATTTTGGATCCTCGCGGAGTACTGGTCAGGGGGGTAAGTCCTGTACTTAGGAAAGAGGGCGACCTCTGGGGCGGTAAGGCCGGAAGGGACTCGTGAGCGTGGGTACGTGCCGAAGTGAAGGAGATTCCCAGCGCTGACGCGAGGAGAGGCGGGGGTGGCTCCTGGAGGGAGTATCAGGAGGCCTTCGGACGGCCCCGGGGCGCTGAAGGGCTGGGCCGAGGCCTCCGGGGTAGCGCGGCGAGTGGTGTGGTAGTGCGGTCGGGGATCTACCCGGAGGAAGGAAGAGCGGAATCGTCCGTTTATAACGGGAGCACGGCGTCCTGGCGTCGGTTTTCTCCCCGATGAAATTTCTGGTGTGATTCTTTGCCTCCTTCCACGACCTTCAGCCCTCTTCCCTTCCTCCAGTTAGCTTCATTAACGATCTTCTCTAATTGGTCTCTTTTTCCCTAGCTCTCTGGTGTCATGAGGAACTTCAAAGGAGTCAACTTTGGGACTCTGCTAAGCAGCCAGAAGGAGGCTGAAGAGTTGCTGCCTGACTTGAAGGTGGGGGTGCTGCCTGGCCCGGGATACACCTGGCTTTCCAAACTGAGCTGTTTTGTGTTTGCCTTTTGAAGAGATGAATAAGTTGGGGACCCTCTCTGAGCAACGCTATTTCTTTCTCTACCTCTTTCCTGCCTTTGCTAGCCCCATTCGTATCTTTCTCTACTTCTAGGAGTTCCTGTCCAACCCTCCAGCTGGTTTTCCCAGCAGCCGATCTGATGCTGAGAGGAGACAAGCTTGTGATGCCATCCTGAGGGCTTGCAACCAGCAGCTGACTGCTAAGCTAGCTTGCCCTAGGCATCTGGGGAGCTTGCTGGAGCTGGCAGAGCTGGCCTGTGATGGCTACTTGGTGTCTACCCCCCAGCGTCCTCCCCTCTACCTGGAACGAATTCTCTTCGTCTTATTGCGGAATGCTGCTGCACAAGGAAGCCCAGAGGCCACACTCCGCCTTGCTCAGCCCCTCCATGCCTGCTTGGTGCAGTGCTGTCGCCAGGCTGCTCCCCAGGACTATGAGGCCGTGGCTCGGGGCAGCTTTTCTTTGCTTTGGAAGGGGGCAGAAGCCCTGTTGGAACAGCGAGCTGCACTCACAGCTCGGCTGAAGGCCTTGAGCTTCCTAGTACTTTTGGAGGATGAAAGTACCCCTTGTGAGGTTCCTCACTTTGCCTCTCCAACAGCCTGTCGAGTGGTAGCTGCCCATCAGCTATTCGATGCCAGTGGCCATGGTCTAAATGAAGCAGATGCTGATTTCCTAGATGACCTGCTCTCCAGGCACGTGATCAGAGCCTTGGTGGGTGAGAGAGGGAGCTCTTCTGGGCTTCTTTCTCCCCAGAGGGCCCTCTGCCTCTTGGAGCTCACCTTGGAACACTGCCGTCGCTTTTGCTGGAGCTGCCACCATGACAAAGCCATCAGCGCAGTGGCAAAGGCTCATAGTTACCTAAGGAACACCAATCTAGCCCCTAGCCTTCAGCTATGTCAGCTGGGGGTTAAGCTGCTACAAGTTGGAGAGAAAGGACCTCAGGCAGTGGCCAAGCTTCTGATCAAGGCATCAGCTGTCCTGAGCAAGAGTTTGGAGGCACCATCACCCCCGCTTCGGGCATTGTATGAGAGCTGCCAGTTCATCCTTTCAGGCCTGGAACGAGGCACCAAGAGGCGCTATAGACTTGATGCCATTCTGAGCCTCTTTGCTTTTCTTGGAGGGTACTGCTCTCTTCTGCAGCAGCTGCGGGATGATGGTGTAAGTTAAGGACCTGGAGGTAGGATGGGGACATGGTCTGTGGACTCACTACCAGCCTAGGGTATTTGGCAAGATCTGGAAGTCCTGGCTCCCTCCTTGTTAAGCTGCTCTCTGGACTGTGCCTAGTGAGCTAGCAAGCAGCCTAGTCTTTCCTCAGAGGGCACTGGCCCTTCTGGATATCCTTCCTCGTGCTCCCTGGGCTCTGTCAACTCTCCAGGACTCTGGGTCAGTCTTCAGCTTGGAGCCCTTTTTATCTCTGCTCCTCATACCAACCTTCTGCTTCCTTCCTCAGGTGTGTGGGGGCTCCTCCAAGCAACAGCAGTCTTTTCTTCAGATGTACTTTCAGGGACTTCACCTCTACACTGTGGTGGTTTATGACTTTGCCCAAGGCTGTCAGGTACTGTCTGGGAATCAAGGAACCTGGACTAGGCTCATAGGGTTTGGGGTTGCTCCACTGCCCTCAAACAGCTTTGGGGTTGCTTGGCTTTGGGTGTGGAGTGGATTGGAGGTCATCTTGGACCCAGCATGACTCCTCACCCTTCTTGTCCCTTCAGATAGTTGATTTGACTGACCTGGCCCAGCTAGTGGAGAGTTGCAAATCTACCGTTGTCTGGATGCTGGAGGCCTTAGAGGGCCTGTCGGGCCAAGAGCTGACGGACTACATGGGGATGACCGGTTAGTGCCCTGGGTCCCAGGCACAGAGTGTGGGAGGGTCATCACCCATTAGGCAGGTGAATAGTACTTGCTGCATGGTTCTGACCATTGTGAGGGTTCCTCATGGTTCAAGGAGGCAGTGAAAGAAATGTTTATAAGTACCAGCTACTCTATGTTTAACACCAGTAGAGAAGTGATGAGGCTAACTTATAGCAGCAGACACTATTTATTTGACTGGAATCTAACTTGGCATTAACAGTTGTACCTAATATGCAACCTTATGACCTTTCAATATATTTTTTTAATTTCTTTTTTTTTAATGTTTTCTTTTTTCTTTCTTTCTTTCTTTTTTTTTTTTGAGACGGAGTTTTTGCTCTGTCGCCCGGGCTGGAGTGCAGTGGCCGGATCTCAGCTCACTGCAAGCTCCGCCTCCCGGGTTTACACCATTCTCCTGCCTCAGCCTCCCGAGTAGCTGGGACTACAGGCACCCGCCACCTCGCCTGGCTAGTTTTTTGTATTTTTTAGTAGAGACGGGGTTTCACCATGTTAGCCAGGATGGTCTTGATCTCCTGACCTCGTGATCCGCCCGTCTCGGCCTCCCAAAGTGCTGGGTTTACAGGCTTGAGCCACCGCGCCCGGCCCTTTTTTTTTTTTTTTTTTGAGCTGGAGTCTAGTTCTGTCACCAGACTGGAGTACAGTGGCGCGATCTTGGCTCACTGCAACCTCCACCTCCTGGGTTCAGGCGATTCTCCTGCCTCAGCCTCCTGAGTAGCTGGGATTACAGGCATGTGCCGCCACACCCAGCTAATTTTTGTATTTTTAGTAGAGATGGGGTTTCACCGTGTTGGCCAGGATGGTTTCGGTCTCCTGACCTTGTGATCCACTCACTTCGGCCTCCCAAAGTGCTGGAATTACAGGTGTGAGCCACCGTGCCCAGCCAATGTTTTCTTTTTTTTCTTTTTCTTCACTTATCAGAATCCAGAAATCATTACAAATGACCTTTCTGTATATTTAAGTGGTTGGTTTTTGTTTTTTTTTTTTTTTTGAGACAAGGTCTTGTTCTGTTGCCTAAGCTGGAGTGCACTGGCACAACACAGTCTCAACCTCCTGGGCTCGAGCAATCCTCCCACCTCAGCCCCCCAAGCTCACCTTGCAAGTTCAAGCGACTCACCTGCCTCAGCCTCCCAAGTAGCTGGGACTGCAGGCATGCACCACTACGCCTGGCTGATTTCTGTATTTTTTGTAGAGACGAGGTCTCACCATGTTGTCCAGACTGGTCTCGAACTCCTGGACTCAAGTTATCTGCCTGCCTTGGCCTCCCTGAAACCCTGTCTCTACTAAAAATACAAAATTAGCCAGGCAGGGTGGTGCATGCCTGTAATCCCAGCTACTTGGGAGGCTGAGGCAGGAGAGTTGCTTGAACCTGCAAGGTGGAGATTGCAGTGAGCTGAGATTGCGCCATTGCACTTCAGCCTGGGCAACAGGGCACTCGAGCCTGGGCAACAAGAGCGAAACTCCATCTCAAAAGAAAAGGAGAATTCTTCCCACAGAGTACTGAAGACTGATTTTATTTTTTCCCAATCATCTATGTTGATGGCCAAGAAGCTGCATAAATAAGTTATTATCATTTATTCATTCAGCAAGTATTTGTTGAGTATTCACTGTGTGTGAAGCACTATTTTGAGTACTTGGATGTGTCAGTAAACAAAACAAAGATTCCTTCCCTCATGGAGCCACGTTCTAGTTTGGGGGAAAAGATAAACAGATTCAGTAAATAAGTGAATTATCAACATATTAGAAAGTGATGAGAAATGTGAGGGAAAAGGAAAAGTAGAGCAGGATAAGAAAGGGAATTGAGAGTCTAAGGTGCATGACGGGGGGCACGTTACCACCTTAAATCAGGTGGTCAGGGTAGACCTCATTGAGAGGGTGATGTGAGCACAGGCTTGGAGGACGTGAGGGAGTTAGCCATGTGGGTTCCTGGAAAAGAACATCCCTGGCAGAAGAAACAACCAGTGCTGAGGCAGGAGGGTGTCTGGTTTGTAAAACAAGTGCAGATGGGCTGAGTGGTGTGGGTTCACCGTACTAGAATGAAGCGCATGGGCCTATTTGGAGCAGGAAGGGGACAGCCACCCCTTCCTCATTCCTAGCAGTAGGGGTTCCTGTCTGATCTGGAAGCTGCTGAGCTGACCATAGATTGAGCTAATCTCTGCTGCCTCTCCAGGAGGAGAGGGTGGTGGGAGCCATTCCTACGGTCAATTGTGCCTTTTCTCCCCTGCAGCTTCTTACACCAGTAACTTGACCTACAACTTCTATAGTCACAAGCTCTATGCCGAGGCCTGTGCCATCTCTGAGCCGCTCTGTCAGCACCTGGGTTTGGTGAAGCCAGGCACTTATCCTGAGGTGCCTCCTGAGAAGGTACAAGGAAATGAGAGGTGCAGCAAGGGAGCTTATGTGGTCGGGGAGTGGGGGGAGCAGGAAAGGGCCTAGCCAGCACCCTCCCTTCGAGTAGGGGGTTAGTAGCAGCATGTTGGCACCAGTATTCGGAGCAGTGTTTCCCAAACCTCACTGTACTGTAACTTAGTGTTTTTCTTTAGATTGACTCACTTTTTTTTTTTTTTTTTTTGAGACGAGTCTCGCTTGCTCTGTCGCCCAGGCTGGAGTACAGTGGGGCCATCTCAACTCACTGCAACCTTTGCCTCCCGGGTTCAAACAATTCTCCTGCCTTAGCCTCCCGAATAGCTGGGATTACAGGTGCCCACCACCACGCCCAGCTAATTTTTGTATTTTTTGTAGAGACGGGGCTTTCACCATGTTGGTTGGCCAGGCTGGTCTCGAACTCCTGACCTCAGGTGATCTGCCTGCCTGGGCCTCCCAAAGCGCTGGGATTATAGGCTCAAGCCACCGCGCTGGGCAAGAACCAGTGTTCTTAAGCAAGAATACCTGTGAACTGATGCATTGGTGGGATTGGCAAGCAAGATAGGTCATAGAGGGGCTTGGGTTTCATCTTGACTGAGGTGATAAGCCTCTAAAGGATTTAAGTGGAGGCATGACAGCAGACAGGCGTTTTGGATTTCCCTGACTTCGCTGTGATGAACGGAGTGCAGGAGAAAAGACTGGGTAATCAGGCTGCTATAGTAACCTAGGCAGGGAGGGGTGGGCTGAACTGAAGCAGCTGCACAAGGGATGGAATGCAGTGGATGGGTGCAAGAAGCCAAGGATTAACCTAGTAGGTGACTGGTAGAAGGGAGAGCGAGAGAAGGAAACATCAGAGATGGCCCCACATTTCTGACTCAGGAGAAGGCAGTGCCATTTGCTGAGAAGGATTACAGGAGGAGAAGCAGGTTTTCAAGGGTGTGGGATTGGAGCCTCTGAGTTGAAGGCACTCAGAGTATTTCATTCTTAGGTGTCTCCTGTCTTGGGTGGGGGTGGCTCAGGAGGCCCACCTGCCAACCCCACCCCACCATGTGGTGTATGTACCTATGCATGTACATCCCTTTCCACCATACACACTCACTGGCTCCTCTCCAGTTTGGTCTGTTCCCTTTCTCTGGTCAGTTGCACAGGTGCTTCCGGCTACAAGTAGAGAGTTTGAAGAAACTGGGTAAACAAGCCCAGGGCTGCAAGATGGTGACTTTGTGGCTGGCAGCCCTGCAACCCTATAGCCCTGAACACATGGCTGAGCCAGTCACTTTCTGGGTTCGGGTCAAGATGGATGCGTCCAGGGCTGGAGACAAGGAGCTACAGCTAAAGTGAGTTGGGGGCCAGATGCGATGGCTCATGCTTGTAATCCCAGCACTTTGGGAAGCTGAGGCGGGTGGATCACTTGAGGTCAGGAGTTTGAGACCATGGCCAACAAGGGGAAACCCCATCTCTACTAAAAATACAAAAATTAGCTGGGTGTTGGCTGGGCACGGTGGCTGACACCTGTAATCCCAGCACTTTGGGAGGCCGAGGCGGGTGGATCACGAGGTCAGGAGATCGAGACCATCCTGGCTAACATGGTGAAACCCCGTCTCTACTAAAAATACAAAAAATTAGCCAGGCGTGGTGGCAGGCGCCTGTAATCCCAGCTACTTGGGAGACTGAGGCAGGAGAATGGCATGAACCCAGGAGGCGGAGGTTGCAGTGAGCCGAGATCGCTCCACTGCACTGCAGCCTGGGCGACAGAGCAAGACTCTGTCTCAAAAAAAAAAAAAAAAAATTAGCTGGGCGTGGTGGCGGGTGCCTGTAATCCCAGCTACTCAGGAGGCTGATGCAGGAGAATTGCTCAAACCCCTGAGGTGAAGGTTGCAGTGAGCTGAGCTCGCACCACTGCACTCCAGCCTGAGTGACAGAGGGAGACTCCGTCTCAAAAAAAAAAGTGAGTTGGGAAGGGGGTCAACCATGTATCTCCCATGGATAGAGTGGCTTTTGGTACTCATGGTCATGTCCTTTCATGTTTATGTCTGAAAAAGACAGTAATTCCTTCATTCATTAGTTATTCATTGAGTGCCTACTATATGCTAGCCACTATGCTAGGTACTTGCGGGTATAGTGGTGACAGTGGTCTTACTTTCGTGGAGCTTATATTCTACTTGGGGAGTTATTTTTAAAAAGGACATTTTGTGTCTGTTTTTTTTTTTTTTTTTTTTTTTTAATAGAGACAAGGTCTCACTATGTTGTCTAGGCTGGTCTTGAACTCCCAGGCTCAAGTGATCCTCCCACCTTGGCCTCTCAAAGTGCTAGGATTACAGGCATGAGCCAATGCACCCAGCCTTCATGTATGCTCTATGAAGACAACTAAACAGTGATTTGCCAAAAGAGGAAGCAACTTTAGGTAGGTTATTTAGGAAAGCCCTTTTTGAAGAAGTGACAGATGAGACCTGAGGATGTGAAGGAATCTACTCTATAAAGATCTCAGGGAGCCTGGGCAACATAGTGAGACCTTGTCCCTACTTAAAAAAAATTAGCCGAATATGGTGGCATGAACCTATAGTCTATTTACACTTAATTAGGAGACTGAAGTGGGAGCAAGGAAGAGCCTGGAAGATCAAGGCTCAGTGAACCGTGATCACGCTATTGCACTCCAGCCTGGACAATAGCGTGAGACTGTCTGGAAAAAAAAAACCTCAGGGAAGAGAATTCCTTGCAGAGAGAGTAGTAAATACAAAGGTTGCAAGGTGGGAACAAACTTGGGACCATGCTTGAGAAAGCCAGCATGCTGGGGGTAGTAGGAGTATAGGATGGAGAGCCATATGGAATTGAGGTGGTCAAGGTGGGAAGAGGCCAGGTCACACAGGGCCTTATAGGCCATGGTCAGGGCTTTGGAAATGATTCCTAGTGGGAGCCCACTGCAGTTTGTTAAACAAGAGGAGCAATGCAATCTGATTCAGATTTTTAAAGCCATGACTGGAAACTTACTGAGCTTTCAGCAAGCCAAGGCTGGGCCTCCTCAGCATGGGAGCAGAGGCTATATGCCTTCTGGACTCCACGCTGGTGCTGAGCATGCCCTCTCTCAGGACTCTGCGAGACAGCCTAAGTGGCTGGGACCAGGAGACCCTGGCCTTCCTGCTGAGGGAGGAGCTGCAGGCCTACAAGTCTGTGCGGGCTGACACTGGACAGGAACGCTTCAACATCATCTGTGACCTCCTGGAGCTGAGCCCCGAGGAGACACCAGCCGGGGCCTGGGCACGAGCCACCCACCTGGTAGAACTGGCTCAGGTGCTCTGCTACCACGACTTTGCCCAGCAGACCAACTGGTAAGGAGTAGTAGCTGCGGAGGCCACTCTTGCTCCTTGCCCTAGGTCCTCTCAAACTCTTCAGAACCAGTTTCCCTCTCCACATCCCTGAGTGCTCCCTTCATCTTGTGGCCATGGGAGCACATGCAAAGGGTGAGGCCAGTTGTTCTGCAGCCAGCCCTTCCCAGGGCACTGTGGCAGGTACTCATAGTAGGCCCAGCTTAAGCACATCTTCTCCCTGCAGCTCTGCTCTGGATGCTGTCTGGGAAGCCCTGCAACTTCTGGAGTCTGTGAAACCTGAGGCCCAGACCAGAGATCAGCTTCTGGACGATAAAGCACAGGCCTTGCTGTGGCTTTACATCTGTACTCTGGAAGCCAAAATGCAGGAAGTGAGTGTGGCTGCTGTGGGGCTCAGTAGAACTGGGTGTAGGAATTATTGTCCCTGGGCCCCCAACAAGTTGGTATCAGCCCTTTTTATTTTTGTTTTTATTTTTAGAGATGGGGTCTCTCTGTTGCACAGGCTGGTCTTGAACCGGGCTCAAACAATCCTCCCACCTCAGCCTGCCGAGTAGCCAGGACTATAGGCCCACACCACTGTGCCCTGTTTTATACTCCAATCTTCCCATCCAGGGTATCGAGCGGGATCGGAGAGCCCAGGCTCCTGGTAACTTGGAGGAATTTGAAGTCAATGACCTGAACTATGAAGATAAACTCCAGGAAGATCGTCTCCTATACAGTAACATTGCCTTCAACCTGGCTGCAGATGCTGGTGAGGGATAAATGGAGTATGGCATGGGCATCTCCATGGTTTCCTAAGAGTGGAACAGGGACCCCTGGTGAGGGAGAGCCTGACCTTGTAGAGTAGGAGGTTGCGTAAGCAGTGGGAGGTTGATGTAAAGGGCAGAGGATGTTATGGAGGAAGGCAAGTTCTCTCCAGATTGCCCATGCTGAGACAGCAGTCATTTTCTTCTGGCTTAACAGCTCAGTCCAAATGCCTGGACCAAGCCCTGGCCCTGTGGAAGAAGCTGCTTACAAAGGGGCAGGCCCCAGCTGTACGGTGTCTCCAGCAGACAGCAGCCTCACTGCAGATCCTAGCAGCCCTCTACCAGCTGGTGGCAAAGGTAATGAGGTGGGGCATTTAGGGGGACCCATATAAATAAGGACTAAACCAGAAACAGCTCCTTCACCTTCTTTGGCCTGTGAGCCTGCTGAGAAGCCATGAAAGCCAGTGATGAAGCACAGGCCTGTATCACCAGTCTTATTTTAAATCCAAGCTCCCTCATTGTGTATGGCCTCGGGCAAGTTGCTTAACTTTCTAAGCCCAAGTTTCCTTATCTCTAAAATAGGGGCCATACTACTGCCTCATGGCGTTATTATTCAGTGTGGCAGTGCATGGAAGAGGTATTGTGTAAATGGTGTGCTGAAATGTTAGCTTTAGTCTGGGCATCATAGCGAAACCCCATCTCTACAAGAAATAAAAAAAATATAGCCCGGTGCGGTGACATGTGCCTGTAATCCCAGCTACTCAGGTGGCTGAGGCAGGAGAATTCCTTGAGCCAGAAGGTGGAGGTTGCAGTGGGCTAAGATCATGCCACTGTACTCCAGCCTGGGGGACAGAGCAAGACACTGTTTCATTAAAAAAAAAAAAAAAAAAGTTAGCTTTAATTATTAGATGATTTGTTACCTATCAGAAAAATACATAGATGCCTTTATACACAATTTTACATTCTTACATTGTTATGTGTGCCTTTTTTTTTTTTTTTTTGAGATGGAGTCTCACTCTATAGCCCAGGCTGGAGTGCAGTGGCGCAATCTGGGCTCACTGCAACTTCCACCACCTGGGTTCAAGTGATTCTTCTGCCTCAGCCTCCCGAGTAGCTGGGACTATAGGCGTGCAACCATGCCTGGCTACTTTTTTGCATTTTTAGTATAGACGGGTTTTACCATATTGGCCAGGCTGGTCTTGATCTCCTGACCTCAGGTGATCCACCCGCCCCAGCCTCCAAAAGTGCTGGGATTACAGGCATGAGCCACTGTGCCCAACTTTTTTTTCCCCCCCCGAGATAGTCTTGCTCTGTCACCCAGGCTGGAGAGCAGTGGCGTGATCTCAGCTCACTGCATCCTCCACCTCCTGGGTTCAAGCGATTCTCCTGGCTCACTCAGCCTCCTGAGCAGCTGGGATTACAGGCGCATACCACCACACCCAGCTAATTTTGTATCATTGGTAGAGATGGGGTTTCACCATGTTGCCCAGGCTGGTCTCGAACTCCTGATCTCAGGTGACCCGCCTGCCTCAGCCTCTCAAACTGCTGGGGTTATAGGCATAAGCCACTGTGCCTGGCCTATAAGGCCATGTACATTCTTATTTCAGGGAGTTTCACAAACTTCCTGAAGCTCTACCCTAGACTCCACATTAGGAAATTTAGAAAAAAAAAAAAAAAGCCATTATACATGCTGTTAACTGTGAGCATTAGACCATATTTCTAGCAGGGGAAGCTACCTCAGCCCTAGATTTGAGTCTTGGTTCTGCCACATACCTTTATGTGAACTTAGACAAGCAACCCATGTGAGTCTTAACTTCCTGTACTGTAAATTTGGGATTAGAGTTGTTATGAGGGTTAAATGCATTGATGCATGTAAGCCTTGGCACAGTGCCTGGCACATAGTAAGAACTCAGAAAATCCTGGCTATTGATGATGAATGGCATCTAGGCTTTAAAACAGTAGGGGCAGGGTGATGATTACTTCATCTGGGTAACCACATTCCACCCAGGCCCTGAGGTCAAACTACAGTCCAAGGTCCCAAAGGGCTGGGGAGCAGAGGGTAGAAATGGAGGCTTGAGCAGGGGTGAAGTAAACTTTGGCTGCTCTTGCTGACCAGCCCATGCAGGCTCTGGAGGTCCTCCTGCTGCTACGGATTGTCTCTGAGAGACTGAAGGACCACTCGAAGGCAGCCGGCTCCTCCTGCCACATCACCCAGCTCCTCCTGACCCTCGGCTGTCCCAGCTATGCCCAGGTGAGTGCCCAACCAGCCTAGTCTGGAGACTGCAGGGGGCCTGTAGCTTTAGAGGACCACCTCTTTTCTGAGAAGACAGGATATCAAAGGGGCAGCTTCTCAGCCTTTTACCACCACAATTGGCTGGAGAATTGTGGAGTGTGGAGCAGCTGGAGGCGGCTGCAATAAGGGGAGTCATCTTTGTCCTTCCTGCAAAACCAGTTGTTCATTAAGTTTACAGACTGCTGCAGGAATATACCGCCAGTCTTGTATTTCCTGACTGGTTCTGTTGCCCTAGTTGATGCTTCATTGCTCACATAAGGCTATCACAGTGTCTCCTGGTTGGTCTCCTTGGCCTCCAGTTTCTCCCTGTTCTACTTCATCTTCTTAATGACCACTGGTAGGCACAGGTGTGATCTAATCTCTTTCCTGCTTAACCCTTTTCCCTTTTGCCCCAAGAATACTTGCCAGTGCTTACGGTTGCAGTGTTTACCCCTGGATAACTTTGCCACGAAATATCTCACTCTTACTATTTTCGCATCACTCTAGTATATTGACTTTGAAAACAAAAGACATGATTCTGTTTACAGCATTCTGTTTTTAGTGGTGTCATTTCCATTCACAAAATATAGTAATTCTTTTTTTTTTGAGTTCAAGCGATTCTCCTGCCTCAGTCTCCCGAGTAGCTGGGATTACAAGCACCTGCCACAATGCCTGGCTAATTTTTGTATTTTTAGTAGAGATGCAGTTTCACCACGTTGGCCAGGCTGGTCTCAAACCCCTGAGCTCAGGTGATCTGCCTGCCTTGGCCTCCCAAAGTGCTGGGATTATAGGCGTGAGCCACCGCATATGGCCAAAATATAGTAATTCTTTTTTTTTTTTTTTTTTTTTTGAGGTGGAGTCTCGCTCTGTCGCCCAGGCTGGAGTACAGTGGCGCAATCTTGGCTCACTGCAACCTCTGCCTCCTGGGTTCAAACAAGTCTCCTGCCTCAGCCTCCCGAGTAGCTGGGATTTCAGGCACGCACCACCACACCCAGCTAATTTTTATTGTGTTTTTAGTAGAGATGGGGTTTCACCATATTGGCCAGGCTGCTCTCGAGCTCCTGACCTTGTGATCCACCTGCCTCGGCCTCCCGAAGTGCTGGGATTACAGGCATGAGCCACTGTGCCCAGCAGCCTGCTTATTTTTTAAAATTTATTTTATTCATTTTTTGAGACAGGGTGTCACTGTGTTGCCTAGGCCAGAGTGCAGTAGCATGATCATGGCTCACAGCAGCTTTGACCTTCTGCACTCAAGTGATCCTCCCACATCACCTTCCTGAGTAGCGGGGATTACAGGTACATGCCACCACACCTGACTAATTTTTAAATGTTTTGTAGAGACAGAGTCTCACTGTGTTGCCCAGGCTGGTCTTGAACTCCTGGGCTCAAGTGATCCTCCCGCCTCAGGCTCCCAAAGTGCTGATATTACAGGCATGAGCCACTGTGCCCAGCTACTGCTTACTCTGTATATAGCTTTAATCTAAAAGTGGTTAACCAGGCTGGGCGCAGTGGCTCACACCTGTAATCCCAGCATTTTGGGAGGCCGAGGTGGGCAGATCACCTGAGGTCGGGAGTTCGAGACCAATCTGACCAACATAGAGAAACCCCATCTCTACTAAAAATACAAAATTAGCCGGGCATGGTGGCGTATGCCTGTAATCCCAGGTACTTGGGAGGCTGAGGCAGGAGATCACTTGAACCCTGGAGGCGGAGGCTGCAGTGAGTCGAGATCATACCATTGCACTCCAGCCTGGGCGACAAGAGTGAAACTCCATGCCAAAAAAAAAAAAAGTGGTTAACCAAGTGTTAAATGCACAATTTAGAGAGTGAATCAATAACTCCTATGCAGATTATAATATCTGAAATAATATAATATTTATTGGACATGTTGAGCATTTTGTTTGTAAATGCTTTACTCCACTTTTTTTTTTTTTTTTTGAGACAGAGTCTTACTCTGTCACCCAGGCTGGAGTACAGTGGTGCAATCTCCGTTCACTGCAACCTCTGCCTCAGGTTGAAGTGATTCTCATGCCTCAGCCTCCCGAGTAGCTGGGATTACAGCGTGTGCCACCACGCCTGGCTAATTTTTGTATTTTTAGTAGAGACGGGCTGTCACCATGTTGGCCAGGCTGGTCTTGAACTCCTGACTTCAGGTGATCCGCCCACCTTGGCCTCCCAAAGTGCTGGGATTACAGGCGTGAGCCACGCGGTCGCCCTTATTTACTCCACTTTCGTTTGAAGAGTGTGGCTGCCTTTCCTCATGTGCCCTCTGATTGCTTCCTTAGTTATACCTGGAAGAGGCAGCATTGAGCCTGAAGCATCTCGATCAGACCACTGACACATACCTGCTCCTTTCCCTGACCTGTGATCTACTTCGAAGTCAACTCTACTGGACTCACCAGAAGGTATTTCTCACTTTCTTCATCTCCGAAGGCCCTGGGTATTAGAAATAATTTAGGATTTTCTTGATATTTGCCTGGCTTTTGAGATTTCCCTGGAGCTAGGCAGAATGTTCCTGACCCTGAGAGGCACGCATATTTCCTAGCCTTGCCCTCGCCAGAGACTTGCTCACCAGTCCTCCTCTGGTCCTTTTCCTTCTTCAAGGGCAAGGGGCAAAGTCTGTCCTGTGACGAAAAGCTGGGACAACAGTGATCCTGGGAAGGCATGGGAGCTCTGGACTAGAAATCCAGGGGATCGCAAAGACTTGAGTTTTCTCCCAAACTAGTTGTGTGACTTGCGCATGTCTTCTACCCTCTCATGCTCTAGTTTCTTCTCTACGTTTTTATCATTCCTAAATTGGTGGACAAGTCACTGGTGAGGGCAAAGCTAGGAACTGTTACTGCTTCTCAGGGTCAGGAACGTTCTGCCTAGCTCCAGGGAGATCTCGAAAGCCAGGCAAATACTCAGAAAATTCTAAAATCTTTCTAATACCCAGGGCCGTCAGGGATGGGGCCACGTAATCTCCAGGGCCTCTCAAGCTCTGAAGTGCCTGTCTGACTCCACTTACTGCCTCCTCTGGCCCCTTCTCTCCTTTAGGCGACCGAGGGTGTCTCTCTGCTACTGTCTGTGCTTCAGGATCCTGCCCTCCAGAAGTCCTCCAAGGCTTGGTACTTGCTGCGTGTCCAGGCCCTGCAGTTGGTGGCAGCTTACCTTAGCCTCCCGTCAGACAGCCTCTCACATTCCCTGTGGGAGCAGCTCTGTGCCCAAGGTGAAAGAATAGGGTGGATGGCCCCCTTTGGATGACGTGTATGGTTTGTCTGCTGTCAGCTCTTCTCAAACCTCATCCCCTCTGCCAGCTGTGTGGCCCAGCCTACCTAGAACCTGCACAGAGTAGGCTTGGGATAGCAGATGGGTTTCAGTTTGCCTGCTGACTCTATTGGTGTCAGCAATTGGTGACTGCCTGGAATACTAGGCTGAAAGGACTTTTTTATTTTTTTTTCCTGAGGCGGAGTTTCACTCTTGTTGCCCAGGCTGGAGTGCAATGGTGCAATCTCAGCTTACTGCAACCTCCGCCTCCCGGGTTCAAGCGATTCTCCTGCCTCAGTCTCCTGAGTAGCTGGGATTACTGACATGCGCCACTACGCCCGGCTAATTTTTGTATTCTTAGTAGAGATGGGGTTTTACCATGTTGGCCAGGCTGATCTCGAACTCCTGACCTCAGGTGATCCGTCTGCCTCAGCCTCCCAAAATGCTGGGATTACAGGCTTGGACCACTGCGCCCAGACAGCTGAAAGGATTCTGAGACCCCATGGGATCTCAGAGGGAAGGCGTTATGAGATTGATTAGCTCTGCCTGCCTAAATGCAGAAGGAAGCATGGGAAGCAGGCTTTGCTGCCTTAGCAGCTGAAGGTGGTGAAGTTCTGGCTGCATCCTCTCCCTTCTTTGCCACACCCACCACAGGCTGGCAGACACCTGAGATAGCTCTCATAGACTCTCATAAGCTCCTCCGAAGCATCATTGTCCTGCTGATGGGCAGTGACATCCTCTCAACTCAGAAAGCAGCTGTGGAGACATCGTTTCTGGACTATGGTGAGTCTGGGGAGGACAGCAGGGCCCTGTTGGAATGGATAGGCTATATGAGAGGGCTGCAGTTTTTTCTCCAGATGATCCACACTGTGGCTGAGTGATGGTTGTCTTGTCTCTTTTGCTACAGGTGAAAATCTGGTACAAAAATGGCAGGTTCTTTCAGAGGTGCTGAGCTGCTCAGAGAAGCTGGTCTGCCACCTGGGCCGCCTGGGTAGTGTGAGTGAAGCCAAGGCCTTTTGCTTGGAGGCCCTAAAACTTACAACAAAGCTGCAGATACCACGCAAGTGAGTACAGGGCCAGAGGATATGGCAATGATGGCACCAGAGTGCCATGCACCCTTGAACATGGATTCCAAACTGTTCCACAGATTACATGCTATGTTTAGATGCATTCGTGGAAAAAGGCATTCCACAGCTAAATAAGTGGGAAATGCTGAGTTAATCAAGGTTAGATGTTTTTATTTCCCGTAGGACTCTCGTGTCCTTCAGTATGTGGATATACCTTGCAAATCTTTAAAAGGGAGATCTAGTGTACAGCGTTTCCCTAAGAATGTTTTCCCACAGGATCCTTTTTTTTTTTTTTTTTGAGATGGAGTCTCGCCCTGTCGCCCAGGCTGGAGTGCAGTGGTGTAATCTCGGCTCACTGCAAGCTCCGCCTCCCAGGTTCACTCCATTCTCCTGCCTGAGCCTCCTGAGTAGCTGGGACTACAGGTGCCTGCCACCATGCCCAGCTAATTGTTTTGTATTTTTAGTAGAGACGGGGTTTCACCGTGTTAGCCAGGATGGTCTTGATCTCCTGACCTCGTGATCCGCCCACCTCAGCCTCCCAAAGTGCTGGGATTACAGGCATGAGCCACTGCACCCAGCCTCCCACGGATCCTTTTATTGAGGAATGCAGTTTGGGAAATCCTGTCCCAAGGCACAAGGAGAGTTGGGATTAGAGAGAAGAGTAGAGAGTTTTTCCCCAGGGAGCCTTTAAGTCAGCTTAAGGGAGTGAATGCCTTTTGGAGGCAGGGAAGGACTGAGGTAGCTCAGCCTGGGAAAGAAACAAAGAGAAAGACTCTCCAGGAAAACAAAGGATTCCTCTGATTGGCTCTCCTCTCCTCTCTCAACAAGGTGTGCCCTGTTCCTGGTGCTGAAGGGCGAGCTGGAGCTGGCCCGCAATGACATTGATCTCTGTCAGTCGGACCTGCAGCAGGTTCTGTTCTTGCTTGAGTCTTGCACAGGTGAGCAGCCATGTCCCCATGCCCATAGGCCGTGCTGAAATGACCCACACTACAGCACATCTTTCTGTGTAAAGGTTTCGGTGCCTTTTATTTTTGAGACAGTCTCGCTTTATTACCCAGGCTGGAGTGCAGTGGTGTGATCTTGGCTCACTGCAACCTCTGCCTCCCAGGTTCAAGTGATTCTCCTGCCTCAGTCTCCCCAGTAGGTGGGACTACAGGCATGCGCCACCATGCCCGGATAATTTTTTCTTATTTGTAGTAGAGATGAGGTTTTACCATGTTGGCCAGATTGGTTTTGAACTCCTGACCTCAGGTGATCCACCCGCCTCGGCCTCCTAAAGTGCTGGGATTACAGGCGTGAGCCACTGCGCCCGGCCTTTGTTCCCTTTTTAATCAGATACTGACTTCTGGTCCCAGGGCAGCATTCCCTCGACTTTAGTCCAACCATTGGTCTCCTTTAGACAGCCTGTCCCAGACTTACCCTAGTTCTAGTTTTCAGTGCTTCCTAATACATTTTGGCTATTTAAATTTGATTTAGATAATATTTAGGGCCAGGCTTGGTGGCTCATGCCTGTAATCCCAGCACTTTAGAAGGCCAAGGCAGGCAGATCACGAGGTCAGGAGTTCGAGATCAGCCTGGCCAACATAGTGAAACCCCATCTCTACTAATACAAAAATTAGCCAGGTGTGGTGGCGGGCACCTGTAATCCCAGCTACTCGGAAGACTGAGGCAGGAGAATCACTTGAACCCAAGAGGCAGAGGTTGCAGTGAGCAAGATCGCACCATTGCACTCCAGTCCAGGCGACAGTGTGAGACTCTGACCCAAAAAAAAAAAAGAAAGATAATATTTAGAATTCAGGTCCTCAGTCACACTAGCCACACTTCATGTGCTCACTAGCCACATGGCTAGTGGCTACCGTATTGAGTAGCACGAACATCCTCAGGAGGGCTGAAGCTAATCATAAAACATTGCCTTTATGGCACATTTTGTCTCCTCAATCACATATACTTCTAGTATTTCATTTCCCCCACACTAGACCCCATAAAGCTGGGTGGGAGCATAGATTATTTTCATTTGTTAAATGAGAAAGTTGAGAAGTCAATGTTTGGGGCCAGGACCACAGGGTAGGAGGCAGGATTCAGGTGTGGGCCTGTTGGGGCCAGCCTGCTCTTCTCAGCCATGTGGCCCCTGAGCTGCAGGTGTGGGGGCTAGCTGGGCGTAGTGGCGGGCGCCTGTAGTCCCAGCTACTCGGGAGGCTGAGGCAGGAGAATGGCATGAACCCAGGAGGCGGAGCTTGCAGTGAGCCGAGATCACGCCACTGCACTCCAGCCTGGGCGACAGACCGAGACTCCATCTCAAAAAAAAAAAAAAAGGCCGGGCGCGGTGGCTCAAGCCTGTAATCCCAGCACTTTGGGAGGCCGAGATGGGCGGATCACGAGGTCAGGAGATCGAGACCATCCTGGCTAACACTGTGAAACCCCGTCTCTACTAAAAAAATACAAAAAACTAGCCGGGTGAGGTGGCGGGCGCCTGTAGTCCCAGCTACTCGGAGGCTGAGGCAGGAGAATGGCGGTAAACCCGGGAGGCGGAGCTTGCAGTGAGCTGAGATCCGGCCACTGCACTCCAGCCCGGGTGACAGAGCGAGACTCCGTCTCAAAAAAAAAAAAAAAAAAAAAAAAATTTTTTTTTACCTAAAAAATAAGCCATACTAATATTTGATATGTTATACAGTAATACATATATATATATATACATGTACATATATAAAACACGTATATTAGAGAGTTGGGCCCCAAAGTCGCTTAGGAAGTGCTTGATGCCATTTCTCCTTATTTTGTAATTCTTGTTCTGCCTTCTCCCCAGAGTTTGGTGGGGTGACTCAGCACCTGGACTCTGTGAAGAAGGTCCACCTGCAGAAGGGGAAGCAGCAGGCCCAGGTCCCCTGTCCTCCACAGCTCCCAGAGGAGGAGCTCTTCCTAAGAGGCCCTGCTCTAGAGCTGGTGGCCACTGTAGCCAAGGAGCCTGGCCCCATAGCACCTTCTACAAATTCCTCCCCAGACTTGAAAACCAAGCCCCAGCCCATACCCAACTTCCTGTCCCATTCACCCACCTGTGACTGCTCGCTGTGTGCCAGCCCTGTCCTCACAGCAGTCTGTCTGCGCTGGGTATTAGTCACAGCAGGGGTGAGGCTGGCCATGGGCCACCAGGCCCAGGGTCTGGATCTGCTGCAGGTCGTGCTGAAGGGCTGCCCTGAAGCCACCGAGCGCCTCACCCAAGCTCTCCAAGCTTCCCTGAATCATAAAACACCCCCCTCCTTGGTTCCAAGCCTCTTGGATGAGATCTTAGCTCAAGCATACACACTGTTGGCATTGGAGGGCCTGAGACAGCCATCAAACAAGAGCCTGCAGAAGGTTCTAGAGTCAGGGCTGAAGTTTGTAGCAGCACGGATACCCCAGCTGGAGCCCTGGCGAGCCAGCCTGCTCTTGATTTGGGCCCTCACAAAGCTAGCTGGCCTCAGCTGCTGTACTACCCAACTTTTTGCAAGCTCCTGGGGCTGGTGGCCACCATTAATAAAAAGTGTCCCTGGCTCAGAGCCCTCTAAGACTCAGAGCCAAAAACGTTCTGGACGAGGGCGCCAACAGGTAGCCTCTGCTCCCCTGCGCCTCAATAATACCTCTCAGAAAGGTCTGGAAGGTAGAGGACCGCCCTGCACACCTAGACCCCCAGGCCGGATCAAGCAAGCTGGCCCTCATGTCCCCTTCACCGTGTTTGAGGAAGTCTGCCCTACAAAGAGCACGCCTGAAGTTCCCCAGGCCCCCAGAGTACAACAGAGAGCTCAGACGCGCCTCAAGGTGAGGTGGGACTGTTGCTAGGTGGTGGTCATGGTGTTGGATGGGGTTATTCCTGGAGGAGAATGTTTTATAGAGCAGGTGTCCCTGTGGAATAGCGGGGTCCCCAGGGCCTAGTGGAACCTTAATCTCCTGCTATCTGCAGTACCCCAACATCTTGCTTTTTTGTTTGTTTTTTGTTGTTTTTCTGTTTTTTTGTTTTTTTGTTTTTTTTTTTTTTTGAGACGGAGTCTCGCCCTGTCACCGAGGCTGGAGAGCAGTGGCGCAATCTCAGCTCACTGCAGGCTCTGCCTCTCAGGTTCACACCATTCTCCTGCCTCAGCCTCCCAAGTAGCTGGGACTACAGGTGCCTGCCACCACGCCCGGCTAATTTTTTGTATTTTCAGTAGAGATGGGGTTTCACCGTGTTAGCCAGGATGGTCTTGATCTCCTGACCTCGTGATCCGCCCACCTCGGCCTCCCAAAGTGCTGGGATTACAGGTGTGAGGAGCCACCGTGCCCGGCCTTTTTTTTTTGAGACGGAGTCTCGTTCTGTCACCCAGGCTGGAGTGTAATGGCGTGATCTCGGCTTACTGCAATCTCCACCTCCTGGGTTAAAGCAATTCTGCCTCAGCCTCCTGAGCAGCTGGGATTACAGGCAGGTGCCACCATACCCAGCTTATTTATATATTTTTAGTAAATATAATATCATGGTTTCACCATGATGGCCAGGCTGGTCTCGAACTCCTGACCTCAGGTGATCCTCCTGCCTCAGCCTCCCAAAGTGCTGGGATTACAGACATGAACCACTGCACCAGGACAACATCTTTCACAGCAAGACCTAGTTCCAAGTCTCCCTTTGCTTCAGACAGAGACATTTTCCTTAACTCTAACGTTCCTTTTACCTTTTCATCCCACCTTCTGTTCCCTCATTTTCTCTCTCCTTCCCCTTCCAAGAGTCGCTGCCCCTCATCTAGAGTGTTGGGTGTCATGTGGGAAGTTAGTTCTGAAATCTTCCATGGTCCTGTGGGACAGTGCCTGATGGTGCCTCCACTGCGCCACCTGCTGTCACAAGGTGTCTTGTCACTGAAGACCTCTTGGCCCTTCACCCTTTCCCTCTGATCTCAGGTGAACTTCAATGAAGACAGTGACTTGGAAGACCCTGTCTCAGCTGAGGCCTGGCTGGCAGAGGAGCCTAAGAGACGGGGCACTGCTTCCCGGGGCCAGGGGCGAGCAAGGAACGTCCTGAGCCTAAAGACAGATGCCGTGGTTGCCCCAGGTAGTGCCCCTGGGAATCCTGGCCTGAGGGGCAGAAGCCGGAGGGCCAAGAAGGTGGCATCAAGACATTGTGAGGAGCAGCGTCCCCAGAGGGCCAGTGACCAGGCCAGGCCTGGCCCTGAGATCATGAGGACCATCCCTGAGGAGGAACTGACTGACAACTGGAGAGAAATGAGCTTTGAGATCCTCAGGGCCTCTGATGGGGAAGACTCAGCCTTAGGTAGGACAGCAAGGGTGAGATGGAAGGTGCATGTTTTGGGGGTTTGTTCTGGGGCAAAGCACAAGCAGTAAGTGCTTCCAAGGAAGTACAGGAAGAATGCTCTTTTGCTGACTCTAAGGGAGTGGATTACAGAAGGAAGAACAAAGAGAATGGCAGGGGGAGGGAGCACTGTGAAAAAGGCCTGCTCTCTCCCCAGGTAGGAAGGCTCCAGCGCCAGACCCTGAGGCAGCTTCTGGAGAATGGGAGCTGCTGAGGCTGGATTCCAGCAAGAAGGAGCTGCCCAGCCCATGCCCAGACAAGGAGAGTGACAAGGACCTTGGTCCTCAGCTCCGGCTCCCCTCAGCCCCCATAGCCACTGGTGAATATGCAACCCCTGACGTTGGTCACTTCGAGAGGGCTGAGCTTCTAGAACTCTTGACCCCTCTGTCTTTCCAGGCTGGATTCTGATCTGGATCCAGTAGCCTGTGAACCTGTGTTTGAACCCCAGCACTCTGTCTATGAGCTGTGTGCAGGTCACTTAACCTCTCCAAGCTTCTATTCCTTCTGTAAAAATGGGGTTTAGGGGGCACGGTGGAGTGAGTTGATGCCTGTTAGTTGCATGGCACCTCCTTTGGCACACTGCTCTTCATAAATGGTAGCTGCTATTTGCCATGTGGGAGATGAGATAGGGACTCTTCTTTCTTGGAAAGTTCCTGTCAACTATGAAATAAGGAATTCAGCTGTACCAAGTGTCCTGACATTCCTCTAGGTCTTTCTACCCTGGACTCCATCTGTGACTCCCTGAGTGTTGCTTTCCGGGGCATTAGTCACTGTCCTCCTAGTGGGCTCTATGCCCACCTCTGCCGCTTCCTGGCCCTGTGCCTGGGCCACCGGGATCCCTATGCCACTGCTTTCCTTGTCACCGAGTCTGTCTCCATCACCTGTCGCCACCAGCTGCTCACCCACCTCCACAGACAACTCAGGTGGGTGCCCACCATCCCCAAGACTCCTGCTGGGGCAGACTGGAGGGAGGGTCCAGACTTTGAAGGAAGGGGACCTCACCCCTCCCTGTGTTGCCTGCAGCAAGGCCCAGAAGTACCGAGGATCACTTGAAATAGCAGACCAGCTGCAGGGGCTGAGCCTTCAAGAGACGCCTGGAGATGTCCCCCTGGCCCGCATCCAGCGCCTCTTTTCCTTCAGGGCTTTGGGATCTGGCCACTTTCCCCAGCCTGAAAAGGAGAGTTTCCAGGAGCGCCTGGCTCTGATCCCCAGTGGTATGCGGGCAGGCTTCTGGCTGGCTCCTCTGTCCTCTTCTGCATCTTCTTACTGAGGAGCTGGGTGAAGGAGTTTTAGGCATTGGTTAGTTTACATCGATTTATGACCCTTATGTCATACCTTTTCACCTGTTAGCATCTTAAATCAGGAAGGTTTGTTGTTTTTTTAAACCTCAACTTTGAATTACCAGCAAATTCAGTGTCTTTCCTCAGAGGTGAGTTCAGATGCCTGGGGTCTTCTGAACTAACATGAAACATACACATGATTTGAGTACCTCACTTTGTTAGTTCCTGTGAGAAACACAAAGTACAGGACATGGTCTCTGTGCACAGGGAGCTATTAGGCAAGGGAGAGCACTTTGACCTCCAGTGACCAAGGAAGGCTTCTTGATGCTGTCTTGAGTGATGGACAGGGATTGAGTGCCCAAGACAGAGAAAGGAATTCTTTCAACAGCTGAATGATTCTGGCTGTATCCTGTTTGTCAGGGGTGACCGTGTGTGTGTTGGCCCTGGCCACCCTCCAGCCCGGAACCGTGGGCAACACCCTCCTATTGACCCGGCTGGAAAAGGACAGTCCCCCAGTCAGTGTGCAGATTCCCACTGGCCAGAACAAGGTAGGATTCCTGGGCCGTGGAGCGAAGTTGGGCTGGGTTGGGCTTTGGGTCAAGCTGCTCACATTCTGTGCTGGGAGAGGGAGAGAGATGGTGATCATGTGGACAGGCAGAGCTCTCACAGCGCCATCTCCCAAAGCTTCCTCTGCGTTCAGTTCTGAATGAGTTTGATGCCATCCAGAAGGCACAGAAAGAGAACAGCAGCTGTACTGACAAGCGAGAATGGTGGACGGGGCGGCTGGCACTGGACCACAGGATGGAGGTGTGTGCTCCGGGGGTGGGGTCAGGCCTGCCCTAGGAACGACCCGGGGGATCCCAGTGTCTTCTCTACCAGAGGGCCTGGGTCAGTGCTAAAGCCACTTCAAATCATTTCTGGAAGTGTAGACCTAAATTTAAAAATATGTCACCTGGGGAGAACTTCAGAGCCCTGAACTTGAAGAATATATGGGAATGGATATTTAAAGATATGCAGAAAAAAAAAGGACTTAAACCCAACTATCAGCTTCCCAGTTTTAGCTTTCATTGCCCACCTGTTAATATTTGTCACAACAGAGGGATAGATAATAGTCTGTACTCTCCCAGTCTCAGAAAATGAAAAAAGTTTGTAGATTCTTGCCTTCTATGACTAACAGAAAGATACGTAAGAGATATGCACGTTGGAAAACACATTTTCTCATCTCCAGAATGTCAGTGCCTGTGAGAAAGAAGCTCAGTTTCCTCTCGGACTAAAGGGTCTGCCCTCTGCATTCAGGTTCTCATCGCTTCCCTAGAGAAGTCTGTGTTGGGCTGCTGGAAGGGGCTGCTACTGCCGTCCAGTGAGGAGCCCAGCCCTGCCCAGGAGGCCTCCCGCCTACAGGAGCTGCTACAGGAATGTGGCTGGAAATATCCTGACCCCACTCTGCTGAAAGTGAGTGAGGAAAGGAGGGAATGGGGCCAGGCCCAGTGGCTTGCACCTGTAATCCCAGCACTTCGGGAGGCCGAGGCAGGTGGATTGCTTGAGCTCAGGAGCTTGAGACCAGCCTGGCCAACAGGATGAAACCCTGTCTCTACGAAAATACAAAAATTCGCTGGGCGTGGTGGCCGGCACCTGTAATTCCAGCTACTTGGGAGGCTGCAGCAGAAGAATTGCTTGAACCCGGGAGGCAGAGGTTGCAGTGAGCTGAGATTGCTGCACTCCAGCCTGGGTGACAGAGCAAGACTCCATCTAAAAAAAGGACAGGCGCTGTGGCTTAGGCCTATGATCCCAGCACTTCGGGAGGCTGAGGCGGGTGGATCATGAGGTCAAGAAGTGGAGACCATCCTGGCCAACAGGGTGAAACCCCATCTCTACTAAAAATACAAAACTTAGCTGGGCTTGGTGGCACGTGCCTGTAGTCCCAACTACTCGGGAGGCTGAGGCAGGAGAATCACTTGAACCCAGGAGGTGGAGGTTGCAGTGAGCCGAGATTGTGCCACTGCACTCCAGCCTGGGCGACAGAGCAACACACTATCTCAAAAAAAAGTAAAGCAGGGAAGGGGAAGAAACTGGACTTAATCCTTTCCCAGCAGCCATCATGAATGAAGATGGTGCTCACCACCACTGTTCCCCTGCAGATCATGCTCAGTGGTGCCGGTGCCCTCACCCCTCAGGACATTCAGGCCCTGGCCTATGGGCTCTGCCCAACCCAGCCAGAGCGAGCCCAGGAGCTCCTGAATGAGGCAGTAGGACGTCTACAGGGCCTGACAGTACCAAGCAATAGCCACCTTGTCTTGGTCCTAGACAAGGTAAGGAGCTGGGGCAGAGGGGCAGTGTCTAGTGGGGAGTGAGTACCAACTCATCCCCATGCCCCTTCTGACTTCTGCATATACCTGGCTGGGGACAGTAACCTCTTAGTGCTTTTTGCCCAGGACTTGCAGAAGCTGCCATGGGAAAGCATGCCCAGCCTCCAGGCACTGCCTGTCACCCGGCTGCCCTCCTTCCGCTTCCTACTCAGCTACTCCATCATCAAAGAGGTGGGGTTCAGGGAGTGGTGTCTGGGGATGACTGGCAATTGGGGAAGACCTCAACAAAGAAGGGCAAAGAAACCTGGGAAGAGAGGCGAGGGTCCTAGGAATGGCTCAGACATGGAAAGGGGCTTGGGCCTCTTGATGAGACAAGCATCCTAATCACCAGTGTCTCCTCCTCAGTATGGGGCCTCGCCAGTGCTGAGTCAAGGGGTGGATCCGCGAAGTACCTTCTATGTCCTGAACCCTCACAATAACCTGTCAAGCACAGAGGAGCAATTTCGAGCCAATTTCAGCAGGTCAGGGGCACGAAGACAAGAAGAGTGGGGAAGGGTAGACAACACACAGGGGCAACAAGCCTTTTCTCCAGAAACAGCTGTTGCAGCCCACCTTCTATTTAATGATCCCTCTGCCGTCTTTGCCATCTGACCCCTGCCATGCATTTCCCTATTCTCACTCCCGCCTTTTCTCTGCAGTGAAGCTGGCTGGAGAGGAGTGGTTGGGGAGGTGCCGAGACCCGAACAGGTGCAGGAAGCCCTGACACAGCATGATTTGTATATGTGAGTGCTTAAGGCAGGGATGTGGGGAGAGGGCAGTCCTGAGGATGGTATCACCATGGGTTGCTTTGGGACTTGAGAGCCTCTGGAGACAAAGGCAGAGGCCAGGTACTACTAGCTCAAGACTCATCTCACCTCCTTCTGCCTTAGCTATGCAGGGCATGGGGCTGGTGCCCGCTTCCTTGACGGGCAGGCTGTCCTGCGACTGAGCTGCCGGGCAGTGGCCCTGCTGTTTGGCTGTAGCAGTGCGGCCCTGGCTGTGCATGGAAACCTGGAGGGGGCTGGCATCGTGCTCAAGTACATCATGGCTGGTTGGTGAGTCTCCAAGGGCAAGACCCATCCTAGGGCACTAAGACTCCTGCCCTCACCCCAGGTTCTTTCCCAGTCTGAATCCTGCCTCTCTTGTGCCCCATTTTCCTCCTATCCCTAGTTCCGTGGCATGCCTGGACCATTTAACCCTTAGCTCCCATCTATTCTTCTCTTGTAACCAAGGGCCAAAGGAGTTTCTCATTGGTTCAATCCTCTCTACTCAGCCACCCCACCACCAATGGTGTTTTCCTATGTATTCTGTTTTAGAGCCCTTACTTTATATTTCTTTTCTTTTCCCAGCCCCTTGTTTCTGGGTAATCTCTGGGATGTGACTGATCGTGATATTGACCGCTACACGGAAGCTCTGCTGCAAGGCTGGCTTGGAGCAGGCCCGGGGGCCCCCCTTCTCTACTATGTAAACCAGGCCCGCCAAGCTCCCCGACTCAAGTATCTTATTGGGGCTGCCCCTATAGCCTATGGTTTGCCTGTCTCTCTGCGGTAAGCCCATGGAGCTGTCTTTCTGATGCTGGAAGCCTCATACCTGTCCTACCTCCAAGGTTAGATTTAATCCTTAGGATAACTCTTTTAACGTGACTTTCCCCAGTGTTTTATATGAAACATTTCCTTTTGATTTAACTTCAATATAATAAAGATACATCATTTAAACCTTGTTTTGTGTAGTTTATCTGAGAACATTTAAAGACACGTCATGACTGCCCCCCTTCCTGCTATGTGGTACTGTAAGCTGACAGGAACAGCTTACAGGGGATCAAGTTTGAGTGCCTGGGGAAGAAAGACAAAGACACAGGACAAAGCCTGCTGGGCCTGGCTGGGCCTCAGCAGACAAATCTGGAGAAGAAAGGGGCATCAAAATGCTAAGTAGAGACAGGCCCAATGAAGGGTAGTGATAGACCCGTTGAGAGTGTTTTGGCCAGGTACCATCTGTCCATCCTTTCTTCCTGCCTCAGGTATCCTTGGAGTGGCACTAGTGTTGTGTTGTTGTTGTTTTTGTTTTGTTTTGTTTTGTTTTGTTTTGTTTTGTTTTTTGAGACAGTCTTGCTCTGTTGCCCAGGCTGGAGTGTAGTGGCACAATCTTGGCTCTGCAACCGCTGCCTGCCGGGTTCAAGCGATTCTCCTGCTTCAACCTCCCGAGTAGCTGGGACTACAGGCACATGCCACCACGTCCCACTAATTTTTGTATTTTTAGTAGAGGCAGGGTTTCACCATATTGGCCAGGCTGGTCTCAAACTCCTGACCTTGTGATCCGCCCTTCTCAGCCTTCCAAAAGTGCTGGGATTACAGGTGTGAGTCACCATGCCCAGCCATGGCACTAGTTTTAATGCCTCAGTTGCCCTGCCTCCCTCCTAAGTAGATGTTAAAGGCTACTGCTGTCTGCCCATGTACACCTGTTACACTTACCAATGTGTAACTTTAGCAGTAGAGTGTGGATCTGTGAAGTTCTAGTGTGGTTTTTCTCTTCAGTTGTTAAGCTCAAGGGAAGCAAATATCTTACTCTCACGTATTCCTCACGTATAGCACATGGTAAAACTTTTTTTTTTTTTTTTTTTTTTTTGAGACAGTCTGGCTCTGTTGCCCAGGCTGGAGTGCAGTGGCGCATCTCAGCTCACTGCAAGCTCCGCCTCCCGGGTTCACGCCATTCTGCCTCAGCCTACCGAGTAGCTGGGACTACAGGCGCTCCCCACCATGCCTAGCTAATTTTTTGTATTTTTATTAGAGATGGGGTTTCACCGTGTTAGCCAGGATGGTCTTGATCTCCTGACCTCGTGATCTGCCTGCCTCGGCCTCCCAAAGTGCTGGGATTACAGGCGTGAGCCACTGCGCCGTCTTTTTTTTTTTTTTTTTTTTAAGAGACAGAGTCTAGCTCTGTTGCTAGAGTGCACAATCACAGCCTACTACAGCCTCCAACTCTGCAGCTCAAGCAATCCTCCCACCTCAGCCTCCCGTGTAGCTGGGACTACAGGCATATGCCACCAGCCCGGCTAACTTTTGTATTTTTTGTAGAGACGGGGTGTCGCCGTGTTGCCCAGGCTGGCCTCAAACTCCTGGGCTCAAGTGATCTGCCCTTCTCTGCCTCCCAAAGTGCTGGAATTGCAGGAATGAGCCACCATGCCCGGCCAAAACATTTTATTGATTAATTTGTGCTCTATGTGTTGACAATGGTGCTTCCTTGCTGTTCTCCCACCAACTCACTGGCAACGGGTTATAAACCCTTTTTCAGATTCTACTACGTGTTAGCCTACTTCCTGCTGGGGGAAGATGGTCATAGCGAGAGGGGAAGAATTGGTTCAGTGATGAGAACATGGTTGGTTCCTGCCTTCAACAAGCTTTCAGTCTAATGCCTGATTTTTTCAAGGACAATTCAGAACGGTCTGACAAGGGATTTTTTTGTTGTTGTTTGTTTTTTTCCTGCCTTTCGGCCGTTGTTGTTTTTTTTCCTGCCTTTCGGCCTCAGAGGCCATCTGGGAAAAATAGTTTAGAATTTTCCTGCCATTTCCGTGCTGTGCGGGGAGGAACATTTGAAATCGGACCTGGCGGGGTACCAGCAGGCAGCACAAGCAGGTGGGGTAGAGAGGGGCAGGGCGAGGCCCCAGGAGCCGTCACCATAGCAACCCAGCCTGCTTTCTAGTAGCTTATACCACCCACGTGGAGTAGCATACACTGCTTTGTAATATCGTGGTTGTGTCGTGAGAACTTTAAGATTTTGCAGTTCCTTATGGGCAGGAGTCCTGTTTGCTGCTACTTTACTGTACTAGGCTTAGGATATTTTATGAAAATAACTCACAGATCAGCCTCCTTCCCTTCCGGGACAGAGGATCATAGAGCTGTATGGCGCAGCGAGGCCTCCTGACGCCATCGAGACGCGCAGAGGACGGCTAGAGCGTTGCTCGCCGAGGGACTTCCTCTTTGTTAGTCCTCCTTCCCAATATGGCGCAGTCTATTAACATCACGGAGCTGAATCTGCCGCAGCTAGAAATGCTCAAGAACCAGCTGGACCAGGTAGTGACGGGCCCCATAGGAACCTCTTTCCCGCTCTACATCCCCTCTGCCCACGCGTACTTCCTGGCGCCCGGTCCCAAGTTGGGAGCCTACCTTTCCCAGGCGAAACCTCTATCCGGTCCCAGGACCCGCCCCCTCCCCGGCCGCTCTCCCTTTTCCCCATAGCCCTCTCATTGACCCGCTATACCCGTCCTCTGTAGGAAGTGGAGTTCTTGTCCACGTCCATTGCCCAGCTGAAAGTGGTACAGACCAAGTATGTGGAAGCCAAGGACTGTCTGAACGTGCTGAACAAGAGCAACGAGGGTATGGGGTAGGGGGGTGAGGGCAACCTAAAGTGGCAAGCCTGCTTCTCTCGTCCCACCTCCTAATCCGGTTTTTCTTACCTGAAACGAGAAAATCCATTACATATCGTATACTGCTTCATGAACCCTTTGCATGTTGCCTACCTAGAATTGAAATGTACAGGACATTCCTCTGCTTCTATTGCCCCTGTTTCCGTTCTTTTCACACCGTCTCTGGGTGCTGTGCCCTCTTGGAACTCTCTTTAACGTCTTACATTGGAGCCGCTAACCTTCCCCAGGTGTTTGTCTTCATTGCTTTCACAGGGAAAGAATTACTTGTCCCACTGACGAGTTCTGTATCCTTTCCACAGGAACGGCTACCTGCTGCCTTCTCCCTTTCTCCCTCACTCCCCCAAAAAGCGGGGAGGGGGATTGTTTTGATTACTTCAGTACTTCAGATTATCCTCTCCCCACAATGATTTTGATAACACCTTTTTTTTTTTTTTTTTTTTTAAAGACAGAATCTTGCTCTCGCCCAGACTGGAGTGCAGTGGTGTGATCTCGGCTCACTGTAACCTCCGCCTCCCGGGTTCAAGAGATTCTTCTGCCTCAGTCTCCCGAGTAGCTGGGACTGTGGGCACGCGCCACCACGACCGGCTAATTTTTGTATTATTAGTAGGGATGGGTTTTCACCATATTGGCCAGGCTAGTCTAGAACTCCTGACCTCGTGATCTGCCTGCCTTGGCCTCCCAAAGTGCTAGGATTACAGGCGTGAGCCACTGCCCCCGGCCAAGAGTACTCTTATTTCACACTTTGTAGCTCTTTTTATCTAACTTCACACCAACATCCAGCTAATGCCTTGTGAACACCAAGGAGTATGTATAGTTGAGATGTAATATTTCCCTTTGCTATTTGAGAACATTAATATGGAGATAAACCTGGTGGTTTACACTTTGCTAATATCTTAGAAGATACAGGCAATAGACAAAAATAGGAGGATATAGGAACAGGGAGGTTGCTCTGTTAATTGTGGCTCATTTCTTTTTTTTTTTCGCTCTGTCACCTGGGCTGGAGTGCGATGGCCGGATCTCAGCTCACTGCAAGCTCCGCCTTCCGGGTTTACTCCATTCTCGTGCCTCAGTCTCCTGAGTAGCTGGGACTACAGGTGCCCGCCACCTCGCCCGCCTAGTTTTTTTTGTATTTTTTATTTGAGACAGGGTTTCACCGTGTTAGCCAGGATGGTCTCGATCTCCTGACCTCATGATCCGCCCGTCTCGGCCTCCCAAAGTGCTGGGATTACAGGCTTGAGCCCCCGCGCCCAGCCTCATTGTGGCTCATTTCTAAACTGTCACTAAGAAACCTGGATTGTGTCCACTTGTTCAGTGTTTTACTTGAATGAGCAAGTTATAGCAGTAGGGCACCTTTAATCTGTAGTCTGAGAACTGACAGGCTAAAAGGAGCACAGGAATAGTAGTGTAGTAGGGAATGGTTAAAAAAAAAAAAAAATTAGCCAGGCATGGTTGCTCACGCCTGTAATCCCCAGCACTTTGGGAGGCCAAGGCTGGCAGATCACCTGAGGTCAGGAGTTCAAGATCAGTCTGGCTGACATGGTGAATCCCCGTCTCTACTAAATATACAAAAATTAGCCGGGCGTGGTGGCACACACTTGTGATCCCAACTACTCCGGAGGCTGAGACAGAAGAATCACTTTAACCCGGGAGGCGGAGGTTGCAGTGAGCCAATAGCGCGCCACTGCACTCCAGCCTGGGCGACAGAGCAAAGACTCTGTCTCAAAAAACAAACAAACAAAAAATTAACTTCGGTAGGAATTATCTACTTCATGATTGAGAGTGTTAAGGGAAATGAGGCTGGCTTTCCACTTATAGTACTCTACAACAGTAGGAAAACATTATATATAGTCTTTCTGATGGGGCTAATGAGAAGAATCGCAAGAACTGCTTAGAGGGTGAGAGATGGGATGAGGTAGAACAAGAGGGTGTTCCAGCATACATCATTTTCTCCTTAAAGAACCAATTTCTCTGTCTTCTTTCCATTTGGAGTTATTGTTCTGAGGCCTCCAGATTATTCAGTCCTTATGCCTTGAAGCTTTTTGGAAAAGGGTCTTTGGAGGCCAAGCAGGCTGGCTGGCGGAATCATGGCTCATGCTGGGCTACTTTTTGCCTTAATACTTGCTTCTCAGATGTATGTCCCTGGGAAGCTGCATGATGTGGAACATGTGCTCATCGATGTGGGAACTGGGTACTATGTAGAGAAGGTGAGTGAGAGCATGTGGATACCCCTCTGAACAGGGAAGGGAAATTTAGGGGAAGCTCTAGAGTGCAACATGGCCAGAGGGAGTCTCCTTTTAGCCCCTCATTCACCTCTGACCTTGTAGACAGCTGAGGATGCCAAGGACTTCTTCAAGAGGAAGATAGATTTTCTAACCAAACAGATGGAGAAAATCCAACCAGCTCTTCAGGAGAAGCATGCCATGAAACAGGGTAAGTTTTTCCTGGGGCACCTCTTGACCCTCTCTATCTCCATGATAACATGGATTGCAGAGTGAACCACGGGGGTGTCCCCTTTGCTGGAGTAAAACTACGTCTTAGTTTCTCTTTGGAATCTTTAGAATCTGTGTATTGCATAATCACTATCTGTAGATTCCTGGGTTGAGTGTTTGAGAAATTTAGAGGAAGGAAATCATGTTTCTGCTTTGGTGGAGCTCCTATTTAATGAGGATGGAATGGGGGAATGAGATGAACACACAGGAAGGAATCATGATCCAAATGAACTAAATACCAGCAATTATAACCCTGACTGCACATAAGAATCACTCAGGAAGTTTTTTTTTTTTTTTTTTTTTTTGAGACGGAGTCTCGCTCTGTCGCCCAGGCTGGAGTGCAGTGGCCGGATCTCAGCTCACTGCAAGCTCCGCCTCCCGGGTTCACGCCATTCTCCTGCCTCAGCCTCCCGAGTAGCTGGGACTACAGGCACCTGCCACCTCGCCCGGCTAGTTTTTTGTATTTTTTAGTAGAGACGGGGGTTTCACCATGTTAACCAGGATGGTCTTGATCTCCTGACCTCGTGATCCGCCCGTCTCGGCCTTGCAAAGTGCTGGGATTACAGGCTTGAGCCACCGCGCCCGGCCTAGGAAGTTTAAAAAGAAAGCCTGGGTCCGTTCCAGATTGACTAAATCAACTTGGAAGTCAAGGGAGGGGAAGTTGTACCAAGGTCTGTTTTTTTTTGTTTTTGTAAAAAGCTCCCCTCTGTTACAATCAGGATTCAGAACCAGTGTTCCAGAGGTAAAAATCTTTCCACATTATAGTTTTCTGATTACGTCAGAGTCATTTAATACCAAGTGTGTTCGTTTTTATATCTCTGATTAGCAGGGGTTTTTTTTCCCGAGACAGTCTCATTCTCACCACACCCAGCTGTGGTTAACATATTGATTGATGCATTGTAGACCCTAAATTTGTGTTAGCGACCCCACAGTGGATCACTGAGTTAAAGTTTTATTAACAGTGCCAGACGCGGTGGCTGACGCCTGTAATCTCAGCGCTTTGGGAAGCCGAGGCAGGTGGATCACCTGAGGTCAGGAGTTCAAGACCAGCCTGGCCACCATGGTGAAACCCCATCTCTACTAAAAATACAAAGTTAACCTGGGCATGGTGGTGCATGCCTGTAATCCCAGCTATTCGGGAGGATGAGGCAGGAGAATCGCTTGAACCCCGGAGGCGGAGGTTGCAGTGAGCCAAGGTCATGCCACTGCACTCCAGCCTGGGTGACAAGAGCAAGATTCCATCTCAAAAAAACAAGTTGGCTGGGCACGGTGGCTCAAGCCTGTAATCCCAGCACTTTGGAAGGCCAAGACGGGCGGATCACGAGGTCAGGAGATCGAGACCATCCTGGCCAACACGGTGAAACCCCGTCTCTATTAAAAAAATACAAAAAAACTAGCCGGGCGAGGTGGCAGACGCCTGTAGTCCCAGCTACTCGGGAGGCTGAGGCAGGAGAATGGCGTAAACCCGACTTAGAGTGAGCCGAGATCCAGCCACTGCACTCCAGCCTGGGCGACAGAGCCAGACTCTGTCTCAAAAAAAAAAAAAAAAAAAAAAAAACGTTTTATTAACAAACTGTAGTTAGTTGTCCACCTGTCCTTAAACTTGCCTGTAACTTCTCCTTAACTCTAGGTTCTCCTTTTTGCTCCTAACCTTGGACGCTTCTTTTTTTCCACAGCTGTCATGGAAATGATGAGTCAGAAGATTCAGCAGCTGACAGCCCTGGGAGCAGCTCAGGCTACTGCTAAGGCCTGAGAGTTTTTGCAGAAATGGGGCAGAGGGACCCGGCTTTGGGCATGGCTTCCTGGTGCTGGGAAGGGTCTTGTGTTTAATGCCAATAAATGTGCCAGCTGGGCAGAATGTTGGTCTTTTCTTGGATTAAGCAAGGGACTGGTGATGAGATGGGGGGGGTGGTCGAGAGTGTGGGCCCTGCCCCAGAGACTGATGCACAGGGTTGATGCGGTGCTCCTCTTGGAGGCTCCACCGCAGGGCCCTTTGACCAGCTGGAAGAAATCCTAGGCTGGGAGTGAGCTGCTGCTCACTCTGCGGAGCTGGTTGCCAAGGCAACGGTTGGCAAGCGGAAGTGGAGCTGCGCTGGCGCTTTCCCTTCCGGGTCGGCCCTCCTGCCTCACTGCTGGGAGAGTCTTATGGGACACCGCTTCCTGCAGGGCCTTTTAACGCTGCTGCTGCCGCCGCCACCCATCTGTACCCGGCACCGCATGCTCGGCCTAGAGTCCGTCCCGCCCCCAAAACGACCCCGCAGCAAACTCATGGCATCACCCCGAATCGGGACGCACAATGGCACCTTCCACTGCGACGAGGCATTGGCATGCGCACTGCTTCGCCTCCTGCCGGAGTACCGGGTACGGTTCGCAAAAAGTGACCCTGACACTGCGTGCATGCATGCCTCCGGGGTGGATGGCATTCCGCCAATAGGGTCCCTCCGATAGCGCGGGGCATCCCAAGCACCCTTCCTACCCACCTTGTCTCCCTGAAGTCCAACTTTAATCTCCTACCCGGCGACCCCCGGCAGCCCCTTCACCCCTGTGTACCTCGCAGGATGCAGAGATTGTGCGGACCCGGGATCCCGAAAAACTCGCTTCCTGTGACATCGTGGTGGACGTGGGGGGCGAGTACGACCCTCGGAGACACCGATATGACCATCACCAGAGGTAGGTTTTCAGATACCATTTATTTAACTTCCTTGACCTCAGCTTTCCTCTGTGCTCCAATTCAGCCATCCACTGCCGTGGTCCGCGTCAGCGAAAATAACTGCCTCATCGTTGAAATCAAACTCCCACTAGGACTACACCATCCTTCAGCCCTGCCTGTTCTTCACCCATCTCCTTGGCCTGGGACCTCCCTTGGTTCCCAGGGAGTCCCTCAGGCCCCTTATCTCATCTCCTTCCTTAGCCAAGGCTTTTTTCCCACCAGCGACTTCATCACCCTGAAGGGGTGGCCTGCCCCGCCCCACCTGTGGGCGTTTCTCCTCAGGTGGAACCAGAGACTTGAGAAAAGAAATGAGACACAGAGACAAAGTATAGAGAAAGAAAAAGTGGGCCCAGGAGACCAGCACTCAGCATACAGGGGACCTGCCCCGGCACCGGTCTCTGAGTTCCCTCAGTATTTATTAATCGTTATCTTTACTATCTTTTAGAAAAAGGGGAAGTGGCAGGACAATAGGGTCATGCAGGGAGAAGGTCAGCAGAAAGACATATGAATAAAGATCTCTGTGACATGTATAAGTTTAAGGAAAAGTACTGTGCCTTGATGTGCATATGCAAACATCTCCATAAACATTTTCAGTGCATAAAGAGCAGCATTGCGGCTAGCACGTCCCACCTCCAGCCCTAGTCCCACCTCCAGCCCTAAGACGGTTTTCTCCTATCTCAGTAAATAGACTATCACATGGGGACAAACCTTGGACAATACCTAGCTTTCCTAGGCAGAGGTCCCTGTGGCTTTCCGCAGTGTTTGTGTCCGTGGGTACCTGAGATTAGAGAATGGTGATGACTTTTGACAAGCATACTGCCTTCAGGCACTGGTTTAACAAAGTACATGCTGCACAGCCCCAAATCCATTAAACCTTGAGTCACCACAGCACAAGTCTCTGCAAGGACAGGGTTGAGGGTAGGGTTACAGATTAACAGCATCTCAAGGCGGAAGAATTTTTCTTAGTACAGAACAAAATGGAGTCTCTTATGTCTACTTCTTTTTTTTTTTTTTTTGAGACGGAGTCTCGCTCTGTCGCCCAGGCTGGAGTGCAGTGGCCGGATCTCAGCTCACTGCAAGCTCCGCCTCCCGGGTTTATGCCATTCTCCTGCCTCAGCCTCCTGAGTAGCTGGGACTACAGGCGCCCGCCACCTCGCCTGGCTAGTTTTTTTTTTTTTTTTTTTTTTTTTTTTTTGCATTTTTTAGTAGAGACAGGGTTTCACCGTGTTAGCCAGGATAGTCTCAATCTCCTGACCTCGTGATCCACCTGTCTCCGCCTCCCAAAGTGCTGGGATTACAGGCTTGAGCCACCGCACCCGGCCTATGTCTACTTCTTTCTACATAGACACAGTAACAGTCTGATCTCTCTGTTCCCCACATCACCCCAACTAAATAAACCCATCTGTGATTAATCCATTCTGGTGCCCTTGCTGCTGCACCTAACTGCTGGGCCCACATGATTGTGGCAGTTCATGACAGTTCAGATGTGTGAGGTGTTCTACTTCATTTACACCCTTCTAAAGGGAAATCCTTCTTGCTCAGGGGTAGCCCATTCCAATCCTTTTCTTCCCCCTCAAGCCTCTACAACATCAAACTGATCGTCCCTGCCTCTTCCCAAAAGAAGTTGAGCATTTCCGCAGTCTCCCACCTCAAACATCCTCAGCTCCCTCCTACCAATTAAGGGAAATTTCTTCCCTTCTGTTGGAGGTTAATCTCTGTCCTGTTTCCAGTCTATTACTTTCCTCTGGGATTCCTTTTTCTTTTTTTCTTTCTTTTTGTTTTTTTTTATGAGACGGAGTCCCCCTCTGTCACTGAAGCTGGAGTTCAGTGGCACGATCTCGGCTCACTGCAACCTCTGTCTTCCAGGTTCAAGCAATTTCAACTGTCTCAGCCTCCTGAGTAGCTGGGACTACAGGCGCCCACCACCACACCTGGCTAATTTTTGTATTTTTAGTAGAGACGGGGTTTCACCGTATTGGCCAGACTGGTCTCGAATTCCTGACCTTGTGATCCATCCCCCCTCAGCCTTCCAAAGTGCTGGGATTACAGCTGTGAGCTACCGTCGGCCTATCCTCTGGGATTTCATGTCACAGTTCCACTAGTGTCTCTGCCTCTCCTTCTCTACAGCCTAAAACCCTTCTCAAGTATCTTCTATCTTGAAAAGAAACAAAGGTATAAAAACAAAACTGGTCTTCAATTATACCACACCACGAAAAGTAATTATCTTGGAGAGAGGGATTATGATGTTTTAAGTCTCTCTCCTTTTTTCTTTTTTTTTTTTTTTTTTTTGAGAAGGAGTCTCGCTCTGTGGCCCAGGCTGGAGTGCAGTGGCCGGTTCTCAGCTCACTGCAAGCTCCGCCTCCCGGGTTTACGCCATTCTCCTGCCTCAGCCTCCCGAGTAGCTGGGACTACATTAGCTGGGACTACAGGCGCCCGCCACCTCGCCCGGCTAGTTTTTTTTTGTATTTTTTAGTAGAGACGGGGTTTCACCGTGTTAGCCAGGATGGTCTTGATCTCCTGACCTTGTGATCCGCCCATCTCGGCCTCCCAAAGTGCTGGGATTACAGGCTTGAGCCACCGCGCCCGGCCACCCTTTTTTCTTTTTTTAGCATACATTTTTTGTTTTTGTTTTTGTTTTTGTTTTTGAGACGGAGTCTCGCTCTGTCGCCCAGGCTGGAGTGCAGTGGCACTATCTCGGCTCACTGCAAGCTCCGCCTCCCGGGTTCACGCCATTCTCCTGCCTCAGCCTCCAGAGGAGCTGGAACTACAGGCGTGTGCCACATGTCCGGCTAATTTTTGTGTTCTTAGTAGAGACAGAGTTTCACCATGTTGGCCTGGTCTCAAACTCCTGACCTCAAGCGATCACCTGCCTTGCTTGCCAAAGTGTTGGGATTACAAGTGTGAGCCACTGAGCCCAGCCTGTATTTACTCAAGATTTAATAATAAAAGTCAGTTAACAAATGGAGCTCCCTAGGTAATTCTGAGATGGACTGGTATTTAGAAATCATGGCTGTAGTTTCTACTTCCCTAACATCTGTTATATCTTTTCTCTATTTTCTGCCCCACTGCTGTTCAAATTCTTGCCTTCTTTATTCACCTGAACCATTGCTGGTAATCTCCTTGCATCTGTTCTCCATGCTGGCTGGTGCAATGCTCTAACATGCACCTGTCTGCTTAAAATCCCTCAATGACTTCGATTACCCACAGATAAAGTCCAGTGGTCTGGCCCTGCCTGCTCTTCCAGCTTTTTCTTTTGCCATTCACATCTCACACCTGAGCTGCCTTTCCTGAAGTTCTATCAAGAGACTTGTCTCTCAGCCATCATTCATGTGGTTCCCTCTACTTGGAATGCTTTTCCTCTTTCACCCCTTGTCTATCTGGTGGACACCCACTAATTCATCTTTCAGAACTGACCTGAAGGCTCTCCTCTGAACCCTTTCCTCATCCCTTCCTTTCCCTTGTCTTGTCTAGTGAGAGTACTCGGGGGGTTGTGTTTGTCGGCCTCCAGCAGATGAATCTAAAGGTGAAAACAGTGTCTTGGTTTTTTTTTTTTTGAGACGGAGTCTCGCTGTGTCGCCCAGGCTGGAGTGCAGTGGCCGGATCTCAGCTCACTGCAAGCTCCGCCTCCCGGGTTTACGTCATTCTCCTGCCTCAGCCTCCCGAGTAGCTGGGACTACAGGTGCCCGCCACCTCGCCCGGCTAGTTTTTTTGTATTTTTTTAGTAGAGACGGGGTTTCACCGTGTTAGCCAGGATGGTCTCGATCTCCTGACCTCGTGATCCGCCCGTCTTGGCCTCCCAAAATACTGGGATTACAGGCTTGAGCCACCACGCCTAGCCAGAGTCTTGGTTTTTTACCCTTAATGTCTAATAAAACATAAAATGTGAGGCCGGGCGCGGTGGCTCAAACCTGTAATCCCAGCACTTTGGGAGGCCGAGACGGGCGGATCACGAAGTCAGGAGATCGAGACCATCCTGGCTAACCCGGTGAAACCCTGTCTCTACTAAAAATACAAAAACTAGCCGGGCGAGGTGGCGGGCGCCTGTAGTCCCAGCTACTCGGGAGGCTGAGGCAGGAAAATGGCGTAAACCCGGGAGGCGGAGCTTGCAGTGAGCTGAGATCTGGCCACTGCACTCCAGTCTGGGCGACAGAGCGAGACTCCGCCTCAAAAAAAAAAAAAAAACATAAAATGTGGCAGATAGGAAGCATTGAGTTAACCACTGAATGAATGCATGGAGAGTCCAGCCAAGGTGCCTCACCTCAGCCCCACCTCCCTATGCTCCTCAGGTCTTTCACAGAGACCATGAGCTCCCTGTCTCCTGGGAAGCCGTGGCAGACCAAGCTGAGCAGTGCGGGACTCATCTATCTGCACTTCGGGCACAAGCTGCTGGCCCAGTTGCTGTGCACTAGTGAAGAGGACAGCATGGTGGGCACCCTCTATGACAAGGTGGGGACCTGAGGACAGAGATGCCACCCACATGCATTTCTGGCAGACCACCTGGGAGCAGTGCTCACACAGCACTCAGCACTGGGCCTCGGGGCAGGGTTCCTGGCCTATAGCAGGCCCAACACTCATCCTCTCCCTCAGTCAGGCTCATCTCACAAGGGCATGGTGATACCTCCCCTGCCTACATCCTGGGGTGGTTGTGAGAAGTGGGTGCGATAATATATGGGGAAGGGCTTTGAAAACCATAAAGCAGCATGACCCTATCTTTTTCTTGACAAACACAAACAGCAATTGCTCCGCACCTTTGGGTAAACAGAGGGGAGACTGCTTATGTGTAGAAGCAGATGGCTCAGAGGTTCTGGCTGCCCTGAAGGTTGAGGGAAGCGTATATTAGGCACCCCTGTAATTCACTAGTGGCACAGAAATTGGGAAGCTCAGCTGGGAAGAGTTGTATTATGAAACTGTCTTTGGATTCCACCAGTGTCCCCTGCAAGCAGCTTCCTGCTGTTGGGGAAGGAATATGGCTAGTGGCCCTGGCATGCAAGTCAGGTCTCACATTACTGAGGACAGACACTTACTTGTTTACAAGTCAAAGCTCAGGTTCAGTCAGCTGTATTTCTTGCAGGTAGGCTGTTGAGTTCAGTTCTCAGTTTTAGCTTACCCATCTTCTGCCCTCTGTAACTACAGAGCTTTTGGAATATCAAGATTTTAGACTGCCTGGGTCAGTTTTCCCTTCCACTGCTGAAGGGTTTCTAAACAACTGACAATTTTTTTTTTTTTTTTTTTTTTGAGACAGGGTCTTGCTCTGTCATCCAGTCTGGAGTGCAGTGGCACGATCTCAGCTCACTGCAACCTCCGTCTCCTGGGTTCAAGCAATTCTCTCCTGCTTCATTCTCCTGAATAGCTGGGATTATAGGTGCCCGCCACCACGTCTGGCTAATTTTCGTATTTTTAGTATAGACGGGGTTTCACCATGTTAGCCAGGCTGGTCTCAAACTCCTGACCTCAAGTAACCCACCCGCTTTCACCTCCCAAAGTGCTGGGATTACAGGCGTGAGCCACTGCGCCCGGCCCTAACAATTGACTAAATTTAACCTGTGTTTATTTATTTATTTAATTTATTTATATATTTTTTTGAGACAGTCTCGCTCTGTTGCCCAGGCTGGAGTGCAGTGGCCAGATCTCAGCTCACTGCAAGCTCCGCCTCCCGGGGTTACACCATTCTCCTGCCTCAGCCTCCCAAGTAGCTGGGACTACAGGTGCCCGCCACCTCGCCCGGCTAGTTTTTGTATTTTTTAGTAGACACGGGGTTTCACCGTGTTAGCCAGGATGGTCTCGATCTCCTGACCTCGTGATCCGCCCGTCTCGGCCTCCCAAAGTGCTGGGATTACAGGCTTGAGCCACCGCGCCCGGCCTAAACCCATGTTTTAACTGAGCATCAGGTTGGGGTCCAAATCAGGAAGTGCTGGGCATAGAAGTTACTTTCTCAGTGCTCTGAGAGTAGCACGTTTCTACATACCACAGGTGTAGTGTTATGGAGGCCTATTTTGTAGGGCAATTTTGCATAAAGTTTCTGCCCCGAGACTCTTGAGGCATTATCCTACCATTTATTCAGACCCAGGAGACAACTGCTGATGTCATGTGGCACATTATGGGCTTCCCTGGAACCCTAACTCAGCAACCAGCTTTTGGTGTCTAGTCTCATATTCATTTTCTCCCTCTTGTGTTCTCAACCAGAGCCCCTCCTGCACCTCATTAACCATGTCACTGAATACCTACTCACCCTACCTGGAGACTTACCAGCCTTCAACCACAGGGACCCACTCCCACAGAGACCCTCTAGCATCTGGAGACCTTCCTTGTTCAAAAGTTAGCAGTCCCCTCCCCACACGTGTTGGCTTTGGTTTGGGCTTTGTGCAGCAGAATGAGCATGGTTTAGAAACCAGGTGATCTGAATTCCAGTCACAGCACAACGAGCCTTCTGAGCTTCAGCAAGCTGCTGAACTTGCCAATTCTCCCTTTTCTCATCCAGTTATGTTGAGAGATCCTCACAGGGCTGAAAGAGTGTGTATGAACATACTTTGAATCATGTAAGACTTCACATAAATAGCAGGTAGCCTCAAGAAAGTTTCCCCTGCTGCTGCCTTAGATGTATGAGAACTTTGTGGAGGAGGTGGATGCCGTGGACAATGGGATCTCCCAGTGGGCAGAGGGGGAGCCTCGATATGCACTGACCACTACCCTGAGTGCACGAGTTGCTCGACTTAATCCTACCTGGAACCAGCCTGACCAAGACACAGAGGTAAGGTGGCATGGGAGGAAACCCTGAGACCTGTAAGAACCTTGGGCAGGGGGAAATGGAGCATTTATTCCTCCTAAGCCCCAGCAAATTCCAAGTTTGGGCCAGCACCCTGGTTCTGATTCTCATCATTCCCAGGCAGGGTTCAAGCGTGCAATGGATCTGGTTCAAGAGGAGTTTCTGCAGAGATTAGATTTCTACCAACACAGCTGGCTGCCAGCCCGGGCCTTGGTGGAAGAGGCCCTTGCCCAGCGATTCCAGGTATAGGCCTTGGAGGAGGCATTGTGGCTTGGGGATTACTGACTGCCAATCAACAGGTGCTCCTGCTTCTACCCTAAACCCTAAATCTTTTTTTTTTTTTTTTTTTTTTTTTTTTGAGATGGGATCTGTCTGTCATCCAGGCTGGAGTGCAGTGGCAGACAACCTCAACCTCCTGGGCTCAAGCAATCCTCCCACCTCAGCCTCCTGAGTAGCTGGGACTACAGGCACACGCCACCTCACCCAGCTGATTTTTGTATTTTTTGTAGAGACAGAGTCTCACTTAGTTGCCTAGGCTTGTCTCAAATTCCTGAGCTCAATTGATCCTCCCACCTCAGCCTCCCAAAGTGTTGTGACTACAGGCATGTTCATCATGCCCAGCCTACCTTAAACCTTCTAGCTATCCTCTTCCTCTTTCAGGTGGACCCAAGTGGGGAGATTGTGGAACTGGCGAAAGGTGGATGTCCCTGGAAGGAGCATCTCTACCACCTGGAATCTGGGCTGTCCCCTCCAGTGGCCATCATCTTTGTTATCTACACTGATCAGGCTGGACAGTGGCGAGTACAGTGTGTGCCCAAGGAGCCCCACTCATTCCAAAGCCGGTGAGGCCCTAGGGAACCACCCTACTGACCTTCAGGCCTGTCTCAGCCTTGTTAAGAGAAGGCTGCCAATTCTGACCTCTGCTCTGCTCCCTCTTTCTGCCCACTTGTAGGCTGCCCCTACCAGAGCCATGGCGGGGTCTTCGGGACGAGGCCCTGGACCAGGTCAGTGGGATCCCTGGCTGCATCTTCGTCCATGCAAGCGGCTTCATTGGTGGTCACCGCACCCGAGAGGGTGCCTTGAACATGGCCCGTGCCACATTGGCCCAGCGCTCATACCTCCCACAAATGTCCTAGTGTAATAAAACCTTCCACCTCATACTGACCCAGTCCTTGACTCATTCTTGCCCTACACCATTCTGGAAACTTGTGAAAAGTGAAACAACTATTTATATGTAAGACCCTGTGCTAGATATATTTTCTTCACAGTAACTTCTCAGCCTTGCTTTCCAAAGCATTTGAAACCATACAGTTTCCAGGGTTAACGTGACCAAATTCACAAGTGGCTAAAAGGTGACAGAACAGGACCTTAACCCAAAGTCCATGCTTTTTTCTCCTACTCTACCCCAATGCAACTCCCTGGAAAAGACAGACTGGTAACTGAGTGGAAAACAAAAGGAAAACTTTTATTTATTATTAGAGGTGGGAATGTGGGGAGTGGGGCAGAACAGGTGGTGGCCCTGGGAGAGGGTCCCAAGGGGTAGAGGTTGGGGATGTCTCAGTAAAGAGGGGCAGGTCATGAATACAGCCTCCACCCCCAGCAGGGGGTTCTTGGGCCCGGCCAAGCACTGGGCTAAAACGTGGAAACTGGGCATTGACAAAGTATAGCGGGATGTGAGCAATTCGGCCTGTGGACCAGCCCTGCAGAGAAGGGAAAGAAAAGGATCAGAGCCTGGGCCCAAAGAAGGGCCATCTGGCAAAGCCATACAGCAGCCAAGGCCCTCAGCTTCTCCATCCAACTCCTGGAAGCCCCAGCAGCCTGGCCCACTCACCACACTGAGCAGGGCCCCTTTGTTGAAGGAAGGATGGAAAGTGATGAGCTGGGGCTGGGCTCCTGGCTCCCCCTGGATAACGCCACTAGAAGAAAAGGTGAGCAGGCAACGGGAGGCAGAAGGGAGCTGCATGTAGTGGGATGTGGGTTTTGTGCAGGAAGGCTGGTGAGAAGTCCAGACCTAAGGGCCCACATGGCACTTACCAGGGAAGGAGCTCAAACACAGGGCTGTTTCGAGTGCGAAAAAGGAGGATGACTGGTTTACCATCCTGTACTCTTGGGTTTCCTGTAAGAAATGGATCCAGGGATAGGGGAGGAACTCTGAAGACAGAGTCCCAGGACAGGGGCAGAGGAGAACTCCAGGCCAGGGCATGGCCTCACTAGATTAATTGGGAAGATGGCTGTAGGCTAAGCCCTTCATCCTTGCCTCTTACCTTTCATGAGCACAGCCAGACGCTCCCCACTGGGGTCCCAGACCATGGAATGAGCCTCTCCCCCAAGCCTGTGAGTGACGACAGGTTAGGAGAGTTTCAATGTGGTCCCTCCCACCTGCTTTTCACTGCTACTCCCTCAACCACTCAGCTCACCTCTCCTCACCATCTGGTGTCTGTATTGTTGTCTCAGACAGATCTGCCACAATTGTTGCTGACTTTGCACCTCCAACGCGCCCCTTTCCCTCACCTGTGGACGGATAAGACCAGAGACGTTCTTGCAAGAAACAGGCCTCCACCAGCTCACCAAACTGGTGAGCTGGTCCCCCACCAGCTCACCAAAGGCATCAACACCTCAAAATTTCCTAAGCTTCTATATTTCCCTTTATCCCTCAGAGCTGCATCTTACCAAAGGTTGCTGCCTCCCTCTGACCACCCCAAATACTGAAATGTTGCCCTAACTCACCACATTGCTCTGGAAAAGATAGGGAGTAAATCAGTGGCTCTCCCAATACAGTGAACAGCAGTCGGTTGCCATCTGGGCTCCAGCAGCCAGTCTGGGGTCAGGGAGCAAAAGGCAGGAGAAGGTATGTCTACAGTAGAATGCAGGAGGGAAAGTAGAGGTGGCCGGGCTTGGGGGCATCAGGGGCCCATTGGAATCATCTCCTCCCCAGCGTCTGTCAGTCAGAGTCCCCTCTTACCTGACAGCGCCCTGATAGAGTAGGCCACCTCTCACAAGTCCACATCTGGGCCTCCCAGACTCTTAAGCCAGAGAAAAGCAAATTATAGCTCAGGACCTCTAAGTTCTAAAACTTCGACCCACCTCCCTTGACAGAGCTTCCAGGAGCTAAGTGCCTTTATCTAGGTCCTTGCCCTCCCTCCATCCTCCTCCCACTCACCGAAAGATAGCTGAAGGAGTGGTAGCCAGGATTTTGCTGCCATCTGGGGACCAGAGCAGGTTGGTCACCCCACCTCCTCGAAACCAGGGAAGGGGGACACAGGTCTCTGTTGAGACATCCCATACCTAGGAGAGTGGGGCAAAAGATAAGGGAAAACTCAAGCACCCTATCATCTCTCAGAGGGCTGGCCTCTCTAATGTACACGGAGCCAGAAACGAGAGGAAGCGGGAGAGGGACTGTGAAACAAGAGGCACAGGTTCATGCTGACAATCACAGAGAATGGAATTTTAAACCTCATGAGTCTGATGGCAAAGCTCCTCTCTGGGTAAGTTTAAGACCGAATGAACCAAGGTCCCTCCTCCTTCCCCCAAGATGTTTCCACCACCGAGTGAGGAACGCTTTTGCCAGGACTGAAATGCACATGAGGGGCAGGGACCCACTCACTCGGATAGCAGCATCCACGGGTGAAGCTGAGAGCAGCCGCCCCCCACTGGGGGCCCAAGCTAAGCTGGTAACAGGTGTATGCCCAGGGTGAGACAGCACTTGGGCACAGCCAGAAGAGGGTCTGGAGGGGAACATAGAGGATGTGGAGTCAGGAGATGACAAGAAGCCATCCCCAAAATTCTATTTATTTGCCTCCTGCTAACACCTCCTATCGTGATGGTTGGGAAAAAGGAATAAGGATTGTGGAAGTTAAAAGAAAAACACAAACAGCGAAGGGGAAAAAAGGCCAAATCATGAGCAGGTCAACAGAGAAGAGGTGATTTGCAAGATCTCAGGCCAGGGTGAAAAAGAGTGCTTCCACGATAGGCCATGAGGAGGCAAAACCTAACCAGAAACCTAGAAGGTACTGCCCTGGGGCGGTATTAGGCCCCACCCCAGAACACAGCTATCTGCCCACAGGCCATCCAGCCTGGCCATCCATCCATGCAGGGATAATCTATGACATTACTTCAAGGTTCCAACCTTTTCTCTCCAGAGTTATCTAACACTCCTCAGAACACACCCTGTGCTCCGAAACAGCCCTCCTGCCTTGCCTTATCAGAGCGCCTCCCACCTCTGCACTCCTGCGTTTGCTGCTTATCATAAAGATGGTGCATGTGTCTCAGCCTCCATCACCAGCAGGGAACTACCTGACGGCGCCTGCCATGTGTCTGCAGCTGTGTGTCAGCTGTGTATTTCCAGAGTCATGTGCCTGGCCTGACAGATGAAGGCTACTACCTGAATTAACGCCACCTTCTCTTTCTACCTAACTATAACCACCTTCAGCTCCAGTGAAGTCTTAGTCACAGATGTACAATTTAATTCTCTCGAACTTTACAATAAATCACAGCTGCCTTTGCAGGTGGGTTCAGATTCATCTCATTCTTTTCGGTGGCTCCACTGTATACCACTCAATAGATGAACTATAATCTATTCAGTCCTGCCTCTACAAATGGACATTTGACTTGTTTGTAATTTTTTATTATACATAATGCTGTGAAAAATATCTCCTGGGCCAGGCATGGCGGTTCACACTCCAGGCTGGAGTGCAGTGGCACGGTCATAGCACACTGCAGCCTCAAACTCCTGAGGCTCCTGCCTCAGCCTCAGCCTCTAAAGTAGCAAGGACTACAGATGTACACCACCACGCCCAGCTAGTTTTTTCATTTTTATTTTTTGTATAGACAGTGTCTATGTTGCCCAAGCTAGTCTCAAACTCCTAGGCTCAAGTGATCCATCTGCCTCAGCCTCCCAAAGTGCTGGAATTACACCCATGAGCCATCACGTGCCTGGCTTTGTTTTTTGTTCATGTATTTATTTATTTATTTTTTTTTTTTTTTTTTTTTTTTTTTTTTGAGGCGGAGTCTCGCTCTGTCGCCCGGACTGGAGTGCAGTGGCCGGATCTCAGCTCACTGCAAGCTCCGCCTCCTGGGTTTACGCCATTCTCCTGCCTCAGCCTCCCTAGTAGCTGGGACTACAGGCGCCCGCCACCTCGCCCGGCTAGTTTTTGTATTTTTAGTAGAGACGGGGTTTCACCGTGTTAGCCAGGATGGTCTCGATCTCCTGACCTCATGATCCGCCCGTCTCGGCCTCCCAAAGTGCTGGGATTACAGGCTTGAGCCACCGCGCCCGGCCTGTTCATGTATTTATTTAAAAAATTTTTTTAAAATCAAGTTTCGCTCTTGTCGCCCAGGCTAGAGTACAATGGCATTATCTCAGCTCACTGAACTTCCACCTCCTGGGTTCAAGCGATTCTCCTGCCTCAGCTTCCTGAGTTGCCGGGATTACAGGCACACACCACCACACCCAGCTAATTTTTGTATTTTTAGTAGAAACAAAAACAAAAAACCAACAACTTTTCAGGCGTGGTGTATGCACCTGTAGTCCCAGCTACTTGGCAAGGGGCTCACTTGAGCCCAGGTGTTCAAGGCTGTGATGTGCGATGACTAAGTCTGTGAATAATCACTTCATTTCAGCCTGGGCAACATAATGAAACCCCATCTCTAAAATAACCAAAAAAAGGCTAGGTGTGGTGGCTCACGCCTGAAATCCCAGCACTTCGGGAGGCCGAGGCAGGCGGATCACCTGAGGTCAAGAGTTTGAGACCAGCCTGGTCAATATGGTGAAACCCCCGCCTCTACTAAAAATAAAAAATTGGCCTGTGGTGGCATGCACCTGTAGTCCCAGTTACTTGGGAGGCTGAGGCAGGAGAATCGCTTGAACCCAGGAGGCAGAAGTTGTTGCAGTGAGCTGAGATTGTGCCACTTGCCCTCCAGCCTGGGTGACAGAGTGAGATTCCATCTCAAAAAGAAAAAAGAAAAAAAATCTGTGATTACGTATTTTTTTCTTATAGTACCTACTGTCAAGATTTAGGTATTAGTGTTACATTAGCTTTATAAAAATAAATCAGGATAGATCCTGCAACAAAAAAAGGGAGGACAGGCCGGGCGCAGTGACTCATGCCTATAATCCCAGCACTTCGGGATGCTGAGGCAGGCGGATCACGAGGTCAAGAGGAGAATCCCTTGAACCCGGGAGGAAGAGGTTGCAGTGAGCCGAGATTGTGCCATTGCACTCCATCCAGCCTGGGCAACAAGAGTGAAACTCTGACCCACCCCCAAAAAAAAAAAAAAAAATCATTATTTTCTTCTACAATCCACTTTGGTAACTTGCATTTTGCTAGAAAATCAAACATTTCCACAGGGCGCAGTGGCTCACTCCTATAATCCCAGCCCTTTGGGAAGCCAAGGCGGGCAGATCACAAGGTCAGGAGTTCAAGACCAGCCTGGCCAATATGGTGAAACCCTCTCTCTAATAAAAATACAAAAATTAGCTAGCACACGCCTGTAGTCCCAGCTACTCGGGATGCTGAGGTGGAAGAATCACTTGAACCCGGGAGGCTGAGACTGCAGTGAGCCAAGATCACGCCACTACACTCCAGCCTGAACAACAGAGCGAGACTCCATCTCAAACAAACAAAAAAAGAAATCAAACATTTCCTTCAGATTTTCAAATTTGTTGGCCTAAACATGTCCATAATACTCTTTTATAATTCTATTTTCTACCATATCTATATCTTTCCACTTCTGAAAATAGTATACTTTGGTTTTCTTTTTCTCCTTAATTAGGCTGACCAAAAGGTTTTCTTCTTTATTCATATATCTATATATATATATACACACACACACATACACACTTTGTTTTTTGAGACAGTCTTGCTCTGTTGCCCAGGCTGGAGTACGGTGGCGCAATCTCGGCTCATTGCAACCTCTGCCTCCCAGGTTCAAGTGACTCTCCTGCCTCAGCCTGCCGAGTAGCTGAGACTACAAGCGAGCGCCACCACGCCCAGTTTATTTTATTATTTTTAGTAGAGATGGGGTTTCACCGTGTTAGCCACGATGGTCTCGATCTCCTGACCTTGTGATCCGCCCGCCTCGGCCTCCCAAAGTGCTGGGATTACAGACGTGAGCCACCATGCTCGGCCAATTTTTGTATTTTTAGTAGTGACATGTTGGCCAGGCTGGTCTCGAACTCCTGACCTCAGCTGATCCACCTGCCTCCACAGTCCAAAGTGTTGGAATTACAGGCATGAGCCACAGCGCCCAGCTTATTCATAATTTAAAGAACCAATTTCTGGTTTTATTTTTAGTTAGTTCTCACAGGTATGCTTTTTCTAATTTCATTAGTTTCTGATCTTATCAGCACTAATTTTCTTCACATTTCCTTTAAGTCTCCTGATAGTCCTCTGAAAGACAGTCTTTCCACCCCATAACCCACAGACACATTGTCCCCACAATCCAAAAAGCCCCTAGTTCTGTCTCTTTCTCCAGATTAGAGTATTCTCAGCAACCCACCTTGATCTTACATCTGCTTTTCCCACAGTCCTGGGAAGCGCTGTGAGGACAAAGAACTTCTCCTTTCAGACCTCCTCACCATCCACCATGCCTAGCATTGCGTAACTCTCAGGCCAAGGTAAGACAGGCTACTAAGACTTACCGGGTAGACAAGGAGGTAGGGTCCAGGGTCCAGATGAGAATGCAGCTCTGGCAGGCCACAGCCAAGACAGAGGCACTAAGGGGTTTCCAGGCCAGAGCCGCCACATTTCGCTGCAGCCGGTGCTTCAGGGAGGGGACTATGGTGCTAGGGTGAAGGGATAGGAAACTGAGTCAAGGCAGGAACACTAAGGCTCCAGCGACCAGAGTGCAGTTAAGGAGGGAAAGTCAGAGAGAAGAAGGAGGATTCATCTAGGGGCCAGGGGCACTATAGGACAGGAGGGGATAAAGGTTAGGTCTAGAAAAAGCACATATCCAGTTATCGAGTTTCCCTGATCCCAGTTCTGGAAGGAGCCCTATGAACCAGGTTCAAGAACTACAGGACTTTCCGGGACCAACGCTGGCAAGGGAAGATGATATTGACAAGTCAGAGCCCACCTGGTGTCTCCACACACACCTGCTGGCATTATACACACGGACTGAGTCATCTAGCAGGGCCACTGCAAACTTGTTGGTGTGGGGGTGCCACGCAAAGACACGCAAGCAGCAGCTGGACCTAAGGAAGGGTTAACATGAAGAGTTCCTGCACCTACCCCTACCCTAGACCAGAAGCTCACATTCATTTCCAGTAAGAACATGGTTTTTTTCTACTTTTTCTTGTATTCTCTTTTGGGGGGACAGAAGGAATGAGAACATGGTGAGCAATCAGAAAAGGAGTAGGAGTCTTTGCCTTCTCCCCAGAGGAATTTTCGAGGTTCAGGACTTCCTTCCCACAAAGCTCCAGGGCTTGTGCACTCACCAATTTGTGACTTGGGCAAATTCAGCAATCAGATCTTCACTCCTGAGCTGTAGGAACAAGGCAGACAGAGGACACACTGGGGCAAAAGGAGCCCATCCCCTCAATATTCCTACCGGGGAGCTGGACCACTCCTACCTTCTGAAGTCATCACACCCAACCCTGACCTGCAAGTATAGGAATGGGGGCACAGTAGGATGGGGACGCAGCAACTGCAGAGGGCTGGGGAGGAAGCCAAACTTACAGACAGATGGGGGAACAGGGACCCATGGAGGGAAGAGGCCCATCGACAGAGTGCCAGGGCCCAGCCGGATGCCGTCTTCACCCACTCAAACACTGTAGGGTTGAGGAAGCAGCTCTGATTAAACCATTCACAGGCCTCTTACCAGGTACCCTCTAGGTGAAAGACAAGGAAGGACAGGCACTCCCCAGGTCCTTCTGCCCAGTAAGTACTCTCAACATCCCACTCTGGACACCCACTCTGGACACCCACTCTGGGTTATTTGGGTAGGCAGAGGAGAGAAGATGACAGGAAAAATAGAGCTAAAAGAGGCTGGGCCAACAGGTGTCAGGTGAGTTCAAGAATATGGAGGGGAAGATAACCACAAAACGAGGGAAGGCTGGAGAGAAAAATACTTACCCTCTTCTTCTGAGTTTGCAATTTCATTTAGCACACCAAAAAGGCCCACATCACGCCTGATAAGGGAGGAAAATGTGGGTCAGATTTCTCTGATCCGGTGTCCCCCTCTACCAGTTTCATTCAGTCATTCAATACACATGTATTAAAAACACAGACACATTTAATGAATGCCAACTATGTACCAGGCACTCTACATGTTGTCCTTTCATTTACGTATCTCACAAATCTGAAAGAGATTCTAAACATTTACGGATGAGGCAACCAAGCCTCAGAGGACTTTTGGGCTTTGTGAGCAGGTTAAGGAGATGGGACTTGCTCTAAGACAGTGAATGGAAAGCCATGGAAGGGTTCTAAGGAGAGGAATAAACAGATCACACAGCAGCATTTTAGAAAGAGCAATCTGGCTGCAGATTAGAGAGTGATAAGAATAGAAAAGACCAGGATGGGCGCAGTGGCTCATACCTGTAATCCCAGCACTTTAGGAGGCCGAGGTGGGCAGATCACAAGGTCAAGAGATCGAGACTATCCTGGCCAACATGGTGAAACCCCATCTCTAATAAAAATATAAAAATTTGCCAAGCGTGGTGGTGCGTGCCTATAATCCCAGCTACTGAGGAGGCTGAGGCAGGAGAATCGTCTGAACCCAGGAGGCGGAGGTTGCAGTGAGCTGACATCATGCCACTGCACTCCAGCATGGGCGACAGAGTGAGACTTCGTCTCACAGAAAAAAAAAAAAAGAGAAAAAATAGAAAAAGTCCAGGTGCAGTGGCTCACACCCGTAATCCTAGCACTTTCAGAGGCCAAGGCAGGAGGATCACCTGAGCTCAAGAGCTTGAGACCAGCCTAGGCAACATAGAGAAATGCTGTCTCTACAAAAAAATACAAAACGTAGCCAGGTATGGTGGCACACACCTGTAGTCCCAGCTACTGCGGAGGCTGAGGAGGGTGCATCACTTGAGCCCCTGGGGGCTGATGATGCAGTGAGCCGTGTTCCATGTTTGCACCACTGCACTCCACGCTGGGCAACAGAGCAAGATGCCATCTCAAAAAATAATAATAATAAGAGAAAAATAAATCAGTTAAGAATCTACAGGCCGGGCACGGTGGCTCAAGCCTGTAATCCCAGCACTTTGGGAGGCCGAGACGGGCGGATCACGAGGTCAGGAGATCGAGACCATCCTGGCTAACCCGGTGAAACCCCGTCTCTACTAAAAAAATACAAAAAAAAAAAACTGGCCGGGCGAGGTGGCGGGCGCCTGTAGTCCCAGCTACTGGGGAGGCTGAGGCAGGAGAATGGCATTAACCCGGGAGATGGAGCTTGCAGTGAGCCAAGATCCGGCCACTGCACTCCAGCCGGGGCGACAGAGCGAGACTCCGTCTCAAAAAAAAAAAAAAAGAATCTACTTCAGGGCCAGGTGCAGTGGCTCACGCCTGTAATCCCAGCATGCTGGGAGGCCAAGGCAGGCAGATCACAAGGTCAGGAGTTCGAGATCAACCTGGTCAAGATGGTGAAACTCCATCTCTATTAAAAATACAAAAATTGGGCCGGGCGCGGTGGCTCAACCCTGTAATTCCAGCACTTTGGGAGGCCAAGACGGGCGGATCACGAGGTCAGGAGATTGAGACCATCCTGGCTAACACGGTGAAACCCCCTCTCTACTAAAAAATACAAAAAACTAGCCGGGCGAGTTGGCGGGCACCTGTAGTCCCAGCTACTCGGGAGGCTGAGGCAGGAGAATGGCGTAAACCCAGGAGGCGGAGCTTGCAGTGAGCTGAGATCCGGCCACTGCACTCCAGCCTGGGCAACAGAGCCAGACTCCGTCTCAAAAAAAAAAAAAAAAAAAAAAATACAAAAATTGGCCAGGCGCGGTGGCTCAAGCCTGTAATCCCAGCACTTTGGGAGGCCAAGACGGGCGGATCACGAGGTCAGGAGATCGAAACCATCCTGGCTAACACGGTGAAACCCCATCTCTACTAAAAATAGAAAAAATTAGCCGGGCATGGTGGTGGGCGCCTGTAGTCCCAGCGACTTGGGAGGCTGAAGCAGAAGAATGGCGTGAACCCAGGAGGCGGAGCCTGCAGTGAGCAAGATCATGCCACTGCACTCTAGCAAGGGCAACAGAGTAAGACTCCATCTCAAAAAAAAAAAAAAAAATTAGCCAGGCATTGTGGTGTGCATCTGTAGTCCCAGCTACTCCAGAGGCTGAGGCAAAAGAATTGCTTGAACCTGGGAGGCAGAGGTTGTAGTGAGCCAAGATCACGCCATTGCACTCCAGCCTGGGTGACAGAGTGAGACTCTGTCTCAAAAAAACAAAAAAGAATCTACTTCAGGAATCTAGGAAAAAGGTGAAAGTGGCCTGAACTGGTGGGATGAAGAAAAGGAGAGATTTGAGAGACTTAGGAAGTAGCATGAACAAGATGTGAAGACTAATCAGACATTAGTAAAGGAAAGAGCAATCAACACAAGAAAAACACCTAGGTAATAATTACATCAGCTAATACGCTTACAATGTGCCAGCTCTGGACTAGGTGCCTCACATGAACTAATCAAGCCATTATGACAATTCTACAAGATAGGTATTGTTATCACTGCATTTATTTTTATTTTATTGAGACAGGGTCTTGCTCTGTCACCCAGGCTGGAGTGCAGTATTACCATCATGGCTTGCTGCAGCCTCAACCTCCTGCACTCAGGTATTCCTACCTCAGCCTCTGGAGGAGCTGAGACTACAGGCACACACCATCATGCCAAGCTAATTTTTAAATTTTTTGTAGAGACATGGTTTCAGTGTGCGTGTGTATGTAAGACGGAGTCTCACTTTGTCACCCAGGCTGAAGTGCAGTGGTGTGCACTCGGCTCACTGCAACCTCTACCTCCTGGGTGCAAGCAATTCTTGTGCCTCAGCCTCCTGAGTAATTAGGATTACAGACGGAGTTTCACCACATTGGCCAGGCTGGTCTCGAACTCCTGACCTCAAGTGATACACCTGCCTTGGCGTCCCAAAGTGCTGGGATTACAGGCGTGAGCCTCCGCGCCCAGCCTATCACTGCATTTTTAGATGAGACAACAAAGGTGTGAAGAGGTTAATTAATATGAACAAGGTAATCTAAGTAGAAAGTAGTCAGGATTCAACTATCTATCTACCCCAGAACCTACACTCAAACCACTTTTTTCTGAATGAGTAATATGATCATTCCTTAAAGTGAACCATCCAGGGAAGCAAATTTGGAGAGAGAAATAAAGAGACTGGATTTGAGCATACTGAATATATGAAGTCTGAAATACTCAAGCAGGATAATTTGACAAACAAGTGAACACCAGGTCTGATGCATCGACTGGAAATCTAGCCCCAAAAACACCAACATTCAAGGGACATTAGGAAGAGGAGCCACCAAAAAGCCTGAGAAGCAGCAGCTGCAGAAGCAGGAGACAAGAAGGAGCCTGGGAATGAATGGATTTTCAACAAACTGATGTTCAACTTCACACACACATGCCCATTAAACTGTACTAAAGTACCAAAGATCAAAGCTTAACAGCACGTATTGGAAAACAGGCACTCTCATACACTGCTGGTGGGAACATATACATGTACAATTTTGACAGAGGACTATTTGGAACAGCTCACAAATTACAGATGAACATACCCTCTGAACCAGCAACTTAACTTCTAGGAATTCGTCCTATAAATAGTAATGGTATTAATAAAATATTAACTTTTTTTTTTATTTTTTTGAGACAAGGTCTCACTCAGTGCCACTGCACTGGCACAATCTTGGCTCATTGCAACCTCCACCTCCCAGGCTCAAGCAATCCTCCTATACATAAGCCTCCTGAGTAGCTGGGACTAAAGGTGCATTCCACCATACCCGGCTAATTTTCGTACTTTTCTTGTAGAGAAAAGAACATGGTTTCGCCATGTTCCCCAGGCTTGTCTCGAACCACAGAGCCCAAGCAATCTGCCAGCCTCAGCCTACCAAAGTGCTAGGATTATAGGCATGAGTCACTGTGCCTGGCATAAATAATCCTTAAAGGGATTTATATATGCCATTAATAGGTCCAGGTGCAGTGACTCACAGCTGTAATCTCAGCACTTTGGGAGGCCAAGGCAGGCAGATTACCTGAGATCAGGAGGCCAGACCAGCCTGGCCAACATGGTGAAATCCCACCTCTACTAAAATACAAAAATTAGCTGGGCGTGGTGGCACGTGCCTATAGTCCCAGCCACTCGGGAGGCTGAGGCAGGGGAATTGCTTGAACCTGAACCTGAGAGGCGGAGGTTGCAGTGAGCTGAGATTGTACTACCGCACTCCAGCCTGGCAACACAGCAAGACTCTGTCTCAAAAAAAAGAAAATGAGCCAGCGCGGTGGCTCACGGCTGTAATCCCACTTTGGGAGGCCGAGGCAGGCAGATAATCTGAGGTCGGGAGTTCAAGACCAGGCTGACCAACATGGAGAAATCCCATCTCTACTAAAAATACAAAATTAGCTGGGCGTGGTGGCACATGCCTGTAATCCTAGCTACTAGGGAGACTGAGGCAGGAGAGTCGCTTGAACCTGGGAGGCAGAGGTTGCAGTGAGCTGAGATCGTGCCACTGCACTCCAGCCTGGGCAACAAGAGTGAAACTCCATCTTAAAAAAAAGAAAAGAAAAGAAAATGAAACCAGGTAGTGTGGCTCCACTCCTACAAGTGCAAAGTGGATGACCTATGTAGATTATTCAATGCAACCTTATATCTAATCTTGCTGAGCTTTAGGTAAAAGCTCAGAAGTGTTAATGACATGAGGTGGGGGCAGGGAGCAGGTTCACCTAATCAAGCCAGAAAGCAAAGCAAGTTACTAGAGATTAAATAGAAGTACTTTTTCCATAGTGTTCCTGGGAAGGGCAAGGAAGGGAACCTGATATTTATTGAGCATTTGATTTCTACAATAAGGACTAAAAATTTCATATGATTTAAGATATACAGCCCTCATGGAGACAGCCTGAATAAGTCTTTTCAAGAACACCCCAAGGTAAAGAGTGGTGACTCATTTTCCAGGATCTGCAGACTATGACCCAGAAAACGCTTTGCCATGCCTCACCAAATGTTGATGCATCTCTTCCACACTTGCTCCCGGTGATGGATGAAGGCAGTTCTTGTGCCATGGTCCAGCCTTCCAGGGGTCTTTAGGGGATCCTTGGTCAGGTGTAGGACAGGAAGATTGATCCACTATAGCACAAAAGCGAGGGGTGTGATGGTGAGTCAAGATTCCAGAGGTCGGTTTTCCGTTTCCACAAAGCTAACACTTGTGAGTATGGGAAATAAGTCTTAGCTCCCGTATCTGTGCAACTAGAATAATATTTCACAGGGTTGTGATTATGAAACCATAGAACATTTTTAGAAAACACCTGACTCATTCTCTTTCTTACATAACAAACGCTCAGTAAATATCAGTTTCCCTTCCTTGTCCTTCCCAGGTACACCACGGAAAAAAAGTTCCAAGTTGTACCTTTCTGATCCTCCCCAGATACCGTCCCCAACTTTTAGACAGTTCTCCCTCATTCTCTCCATTCCCTCTAGGACTCCTCCACAGCTCCTTAACCCCCCCTTATACTCCAATCCCTGCCCTAAAACAGATTCCAGCCCTTCTATTCTCCTGCCGGGGCCAAGCTGTTTCCAGTCCACCAGACTCTGCGACCCTGCCCCTGTCACACTGCCTCCCTTCTCCAATTCTCCCCGACTCCGCCCCCATGCCTGCAGGTCCCCTCCCTCCTCGCCCTGGCCACCTGGCCCCGGAAGTCGGGGGGAGGGCTCTCATAGCTACTGCCCGTCACCAGTTCGTTATTGTGCTCATATAGGGTGACTTGACCCCGAGGCGGTGGAGGAGGGAACAACCCCAGGGAGCACATCTTGCCGGTTCGCAGGACGTCTAGAGTCGGCAAACTCCTGGCCGGAACGGCACAGACCGCCCTCCCGAAACTCGGTTCCCGGGCTAGATTCGTATGCGGACGGGTAGCCGCAAGGGACAAACGGCGAGGCGGCGCTCGACGGAAGTGAAGAAAAGACTTGACAGGAAAGAAGGACGAGTAAGCGGTCCCGGGACAGACCGCCAAAGCGTCCTCCTGCGCCCCCTGGCGGCCGGAGGGGGAGCAGCGCGGACACGTCCTCGGGCCAATCGTTGGTTACCAGGCTGGAGCGGGGGTTTTTTTGTTGTTTTCCAGGCGACTACTGTTTTTCCCAGCTCCGAATTCCCCAACGCCTTTTCCCACTCACTCTTTTAATGCTTAGAAAGCCCGAAATAACCCACATTCAGGGAAGTACCAAATTAACCCTCCCAGGCCTGTGGATCACCCAGAGGAAAATACAGGCTATGTCACAGGCAGCTGGCTGGAAAGTTGAGGGAAAAACCTCAGAGAGGAGGAACAGTCCTGCACCCACAAGGTTAGGCGGACTCCTGGAAAGGGAGGTGGGGACAGGTGGAAAAGTAACATTTCCTGCCAGGCGAGGTGGCTCACGCCTGTAATCCCAGCACTTTGGGAGGCCTAGGTGGGTGGATCACCTGAAGGTCTGGAGTTCGTAGACCAGCCTGGCCATGTTGAAAACCCCATCTATACTAAAAATACAAAAATTAGTCGGGCGTGGTGGCGGGCATCTGTAATCCCAGCTAATCGGGAGGCTGAGGCATGAGAATCTCTTGAACCCAGCAGCGGGGGGTTGCAGTGTGCCGAGATGGCTGTGTTGCACTCCAGCCTGGGCAACAAAAGCAAAACTTTGTCTCACAAAAAAAGAAAGTAAACTTTAATTTTATTTTATTTTATTTTATTTTTTTTTTTTTTTTTTTTTTTTTTTTTTTTTTTTGAGACGGAGTCTCGCTCTGTCACCCGGGCTGGAGTGCTGTGGCCGGATCTCAGCTCACTGCAAGCTCCGCCTCCCGGGTTCACGCCATTCTCCTGCCTCAGCCTCCCGGGTAGCTGGGACTACAGGCGCCGCTACCTCGCCCGGCTAGTTTTTTGTAGTTTTTAGTAGAGACGGGGGTTTCACCGTGTTAGCCAGGATGGTCTCGATCTCCTGACCTCGTGATCCGCCCGTCTCGGCCTCCCAAAGTGCTGGGATTACAGGCTTGAGCCACCGCGCCCGGCTTATTTTATTTTTTTATTTTTTTTTTTGAGACGGAGTCTCGCTCTGTCGCCCAGGCTGGAGTGCAGTGGCCGGATCTCAGCTCACTGCAAGCTCCGCCTCCCGGGTCCACGCCATTCTCCTGCCTCAGCCTCCCGAGTAGCTGGGACTACAGGCGCCGCCATCTCGCCCGGCTAATTTTTTGTATTTTTTAAGTGGAGACGGGGTTTCACTGTGTTAGCCAGGATGGTCTCGACCTCCTGACCTTGTGATCCGCCCGCCTCGGCCTCCCAAAGTGCTGGGATTACAGGCTTGAGCCAACGCGCCCGGCCTATTTTATTTTATTGAGACAGGGTCTCGTTCTATTGCCCAGGCTGAAGGCAGTGGCGCTATCTCAGCTTATGGCAACCTCTGCCTCCTGGGTTCAAGCAGTTCTCCTCCCTTAACCTCTGGAGTAGCTGGGATTACAGGCATGTGCCACTACGCCCAGCTAATTTTGTATTTTTAGTAGAGACAGGGTTTTATCATGTTGGCTAGGCTAGTCTCAAACTCCTGACCTCAAGTGATCCGCCCACTTTGGCCTCCCAAAGTGCTGGGATTACAGGCCTGAGCCACCTTGCCAAGCTACAAAACTATTTCCTGAGCACTTGTTATGATAAATGCTCTTACAATCTTTACAACCCCATAAGGTGGGTGCTGTTCTGTCACCACGAGGAAAGTGAGTCACAGAGAGATTGGACCTAGGTACACCCAAACCAGTTATTCTGACTTAAGAATAAAAGTGAGGCTGGGCATGGTAGCTCACACCTGTAATCCCAGCACTTTGGGAGGCTGAGGCTTATCTCTTTTTTTTTTTTTTTTTTTTTTTTGTGAGACAGTCTCGCTCTGTCGCCCAGGTTGGAGTGCAGTGGCCGGATCTCAGCTCACTGCAAGCTCCGCCCCCCGGGTTTAAGCCATTCTCCTGCCTCAGCCTCCCGAGTAGCTGGGGCTACAGGCGCCCGCCACCTCGCCCAGCTAGTTTTTTTTGTATTTTTTTTTTTTAGTAGAGACGAGGTTTCACCGTGTTAGCCAGGAGGGTCTCCATCTCCTGACCTCGTGATCTGCCCGTCTCGGCCTCCCAAAGTGCTGGGATTACAGGCTTGAGCCACCAGGCCTGGCCGAGGCTGATCTCTTGAGCCCAGGAGTTCAAGACCAGCTTGGGCAACATAGCAAGACCCTGTATCTACAAAAAATTCAAAAGTTAGCCAGTGTGGTGGTGTCAAGCGTCTGTAGTCCAGCTACTCAGAAGGCTGAGATGGGAGAATCGAGACTACAATGATCCAAGATTGCGCCACTGCACTCCAGCCTGGGGCAAAGAGCGAGACCCTGTCAAGCAAGCAAGAGAGAAAGAAAGGGAGGGAGAAAAAGCCAGGCGCAGTGGCTCACGCCTGTAATCCCAGCACTTTGGGAGGCTGAGGTGGGCTGATCACCTGAGGTCGGGAGTTCGAGACCAGCCTGACCAACATGGAGAAACCCTGTCTCTACTAAAAATACAAAACTAGCTGGGGCATTGTGGTGCATGCCTGTAAATCCCAGCTACTTGGGAAGCTGAAGCAGGAGAACTGCTTGAACCTGGAAGACAGAGGTTGCGGTGAGCAGAAATCACACCACTGCACTCCAACCTAAGCAACAAGAGTGAAACTCCGTCTCAAAAAAAAGGGGGAAAAAAAAGGGAGAAGGAGAAAGAAACATTGAATTCTTTGAGTCTCACTTTTCTCATTTGCAATGTCCTAATTATTTCATATGGTTGTTTTCCATACAAAATAATGAAGTGAAGCTATTTAATAAATTTTAAAGTGCTAAACAAATGTCAGAGGTTAATAGCTATAACTGTGCCATCAGCTAGGTGACCTTGGTCAGAGTTCATTAACAAATGTTAAGTGATTTGAAGAAGTAGAAGGCAGTCCCCACTCCCAAAAACTACCAGTCTTATTGAATAATCTAGGGGGCATTTAGTTCTAGTATTCTGGATTCCGTGTCTGCCCTTCTTTTTCACCTGAAAAATTTCCCCCAAGAGAGTTATTCCCAGGTCAGAAAACAAAGGGCTCCACAGTCTCCTGAAAATGCACTTCACCTGAGAAGGCAAGTGGCTCGCCTCTAATCTAGTACTTATCAACTGTTAAGGGACATATGAATCTCCTGGGCATCTTTTAGGGTGGAGCTCAGAGGCTATATTTCCAAAGAATCCCCAGCTGATACTGCACAGACGACATTTTAAGTAGCAAGGCTCTAACCTAGGGGTCCCCAATCTTTTTAGCACCAGGTTTAGTGGAAGACAGTTTTTCCATGGGGAGCGGGGGAGGGAATGGTTTTGGGATGAAACTGTTACACCTGAGATCATCAGCCATTAGTTGGATTCTCATCAAAAGCGAGCAACCTAGGTCCTTCACGTGCGCAGTTCACAACAGGGTTCGCGCTACTATGAGAATCTAATGCCGCTGATCTGACAGGAGGCGGAGCTCAGCTTGCTCAGCTCACCTACTGCTGTGCGCTTCCTTTACAGGCCACTAACACTAGGGGCGGCGGGACTCCTCCTCTAACCTTTACCCATAGCCCCATTTAGTTTCCTAGATGAGTTCACCGTCACCTGGGAAGTCACAGAAAGCTTGAAGAGCACAAGGTATACACTAGGGATGGTTTGGGGATCCTGGCTGGGAAAGCTCTCCCTGAGAAGGGGAAGTGAGCAGGTTTGAGGGAAAGAGGGAATAGGTGACAGATTAGTGGAGAGCACTGAAGACCCACGATAAAGTTTCCGTTTGTACCTTGGTAACACCATCCAAACCCAGATACCCCTAGGAAAAATCACTCCGGCCTGCATCTTGCATCCTTCGATGAAACCAACAGGTTATAATGATCGGTTTAGGTGCCTGCATCTTACCCTGTAAGGTGAACCAGAGAGAAGGAACAGTGCTGTTCCGCCCGCAGCCCCCGCCCTGGCCTGGCACAAGTACTGTCCCCTCCCCCATACTGCTTATCTAACATTTGTGGAACGCTTTTCACAATTTGCGGGTTCTAGAAAGGCCCAAGTCCAGGCCTACCGCGCTCACCCAGTAACTTCACCAGGGGGCGCGGCGGGCCCGGCGACGCAGCGACTGTGACCCCATGGGCTCGGAGCGCTTAGCGGGCGGTCTCCGCCGGCCCCTCCCTACGACCTGGGCGGGAACCGAGACAGCGCGCAGGCCGCTTCTAAAAGGGGCCCCCCACTTTGGGAGTCATCGCCGGAGCCTGGGTGCTTGGAGCTCCGCCCGCCACCCCTTCCCGGGCCCGCTGGAGCCCGGCGTCCCGACCCGGGGCCGGTAACCAGGCGCACATGGCCTGCCCGGCCCTGTTTGTCCTGGCAGCGCGCCGCCCTATTTGAAGCGGTTTTTATCTCCCAGAAACCAGCAAAACCCCAAGCGGAGTCTAGGGAAGATGAAAGGGGCCGAGGGGCTAGGGAGGGGAGGACCGCGAGGCTGCGGCGGGCAGGAGCTGGCACCGGACAGGCGGGGACCGGGAGGCGAGAGGGCCAGACTCTGGGGGGTCCGGAGGAGCCCGTCCGGCGGGGTTGGGGCGGGATCCCGGGGGTCCACTCCATCCAGGCCGCCGCCTCGCTCAGACCAGCTCCAAGGCGCCCCCCTTCCTTCCTCCGCCCCAGCCCCGTCTCCCGTGTCTCTTCAGTCACAGCCCCCAGCCCACTAAAGAAGTCTTCGGAACTCGGATTTCTTCAAAGCGCCTTTGAAGCAGCGCGCCCCGCCAGAGGGCAGGAGATTTCCCACCTGGGCGGGGGCGGGAGTGGCGTCAGGGGGTGGGGGGGGGCTCGTAACCCGAGCCCGCCCAGGATCGCTGGCCCCCTCCCACCCGGAGTATCGCCTCTTGCGACCTGCGAGGTGGACAGTCCGACGCGGGTCGCAGCTGGGAGTCGGGGCCAGGCTGGGGGGAGTGGCCTGTGAGTCCCCTCAGCCCAGCGGGGGAGCCTTGGGGGGCGGGGGCCGCACAAAGCCCTATTGTAGCTCGGGGATGGCCGCCACAGAGTGGCTTTTGTTCTTCGGCTAACTCCGTGGCGGGCACGACTGATTGCAGGCCCCGGGCAGGGGGCGGGTTACGTGCCAGGCCCAGTCTGCCCGCCGGGAGCCGCACCACCGCCCGACTGGGGCCGCGCTGTAGTCCGCACTGCAACCGCGGTGCCAGCGCTCGGTCGCGTCACTGCCCTGACCAGGCTCAGTTGGTGCAGTCCAGAAAGTGCCAGGGTAGAAACCAGTGAGTCTTCCCAACTCTGCAGAAAGCACTGCACGCCCAAAAACAACACCGCCGGAGGATTTGACCGAGAAACAATTTTGTTTTGTGTTTTGTTTTGAGACGGAGTCGCTCTGCCGCCCATGCTGGAGTGCAGTGTCACGATATCAGCTCACTGCAACCTCCGCCTCCCAGGTTCCAGCGATTCTCCTGCCTCAGCCTCCCAAGCAGCTGGGATTACAGGCACCTGCCACCACGCCCGGCTGATTTTTGTGTTTTTAGTAGAGACGGGGTTTCACCATGTTAGCCAGGATGGTCTCGAACTCCTGACCTCAGGTGATCCGCCCTTCTCAGCCTCCCGAAGTGCTAGGATTACAGGGGTGAACCACCGCGCCCGGCGGATAAACTATTTCGCCGCGAGCATAATAAGCAAACGTGCACGATAGAATATTCACCCATGAGTAGTCTCCAATTTGCTAAGGAAAAAAACTCATTGGCCCTCGCTTCGCCCTTCCTCTTCTCCTTTTCTCACCAGGACAAAATTTCAAATTCAACTTTTATTTATTAAATTAAAAAAAAGACTCCACAAAGGGCATGATCCCTTCCATTCCACAATGTTCTCTCCCCAAGCTCCAGCGGCTTTAACCCTTTAACTTGGGGCCTTGAGACAGCAGGGGACAGAAAAGGAGGATCCAAAGTTACAGGAAAGGCACGAAGCGGCTTTAAAAGTCACTGGAGGTGGAGATGGGAGCATCCGAAGTCCCAGAGTAGGGGTGTGTGGATGCACCCCCAGATCAGCTTGAGGGCCTCTGTCTTCCTAGCTCTGTAAGTTGTTCTTTCTCAGGGCTTCTAGGCACCACGTCTAGCACAGTACCTTGCACAGAGTAGGCACTCAAAAAATACTTGATTTATTTGAATCTGATCCCAGAGAAAGCCTTCCCCACTGATTCTTCAGGAGGTGCACCTCCAAACCAATGTCCTCCTGTTAGATGGGCTTCCCCAAAGAGCACATCTAAGATGGCAGCTGCAAGCTCTCCATAACCATGGCAACAGGGGATTAACCTGATGGGGTCATGGTGTCTAAGGGGAGGGGCAGTGGAAGAACCTGCTCTGGGGTCAAGGGAGCTGGGGTACATTCCAGTACTTCTCCCCTCCATAGGACTTGAGGTTTCACAGCTTCTGGCTGGGGCTGGGGATGTTAGGGATCCCCCTAATCAAGAGATACCCCATCAACTCTTTAGCAGAGATCTAGCTAACCCAATTTGTAGAGACTTCATTATAAGAGAAACCCCATCAACTGAGATCCTGATGATAGACATTCTATTGCCAAGATCTTCTCCACTAACATTTTGTCTATACAGAGATGCATTTGACTAGAATTTCCTTAGTAGAAATGGATCCACTTCCCTCCCCAGCTCACTCTACCTGACCCGTCATCATAACTTACATAAATAGAATTATTATTACTATTCATTACTCCTGGTACATAGGGGTTAAATATACAGGCCTGGGGGCAGCCTCCCTGACCCTGGGGTCACCCCATCTTTGGGATCAGATCCCTGCTGGTCTGCCCCCCTCTTAGCACCCTGCCTCTGGCCAGGTCACTAACCCCAATCCCCCTAACCATGGTCCCTGATGAAGAGGCCACCAGGGGGCAATAAATTATCATTATCATTGTGTTTGTAAAAAGGAAAAAAGTTCTGGAGAACGGAAAGCAATGATGTAAGAAGTTGGGAAGACTGAAGCCTAGAGGCTGAGGGACAGCAGTAAATAAGCTTGAGAAGTAGAAAGGGTACATTTCAAGGAGTGAGATGGAGAAATCGTGTTGGGAGCCCAAACTGAAAGTGTGTTGGTGTGGCAGGGCCAGAGTCTAGGAAGCGGGAGTGCGGAAATCAGGCACAAGGGGAGGGCCTGAGATGAGAGTTTGCAGAAAGCCAGTCTCATGGTGAAGGGAGGTGAGCTGAGGAGGCATGCAAGGAGATACCCAAGCCCAGAATGACCAGGAGGGAGAAAGAGGGAGAGAGCCCTGAAGGATGGCATGCATGGGGCAAAGAGAGTGATTGGCAAGCAGTGGTCTAGAGAGCCAAGAGAGACTGGCAGGGCAGCCCTGGGGTGGGAGACCTTCCACCCAGCTCAGATCTCCAGCAAGTTGCTCTGCTCAGGGCTGCCTCCAGGGGCTTTCTCTGGGGTTGCTGGCGAGGCGGAAGGTCGGGGCGTCTGACTGGCCTCCTCTTCCCCCGTGCTGCGGACCTCCCCCAGCTCCTTGGGGCCACTGGGAGGGGGACCTGGGCCTGGTTCTCCATGGGTGCGCTGGTGTTTGCTCAGGTGGTCACTTCGGGTAAAGCGCTTGGAGCAGAGCAGGCAGGTGAACTTCTTTTCCCGGGTGTGAGTGCGCACGTGACGCTCCAGCTCATCCGAACGAGTGAACCTCTTGCCACAGAAGAGCCAGTTGCAGACGAAAGGCCTCTCGCCTGTGTGCCAGCGCAAGTGGGCCTTCAGGTGCGAAGCCTTGCCATACACCTTGCCGCAGCCAGGGATGTGGCAGCTGTGGATGGGCTTCTTCCGCAGCCCAGCCGCTGCTGCTCCCAGCCGCTCTAGCTCCTGGCAATTAGGGCAGTCGCAGGAGGAGCGACCTGCCCCACTGCCCCCATATCCACCACTGCCCCCGGTGCTTGCACCCCGTGGGGGTTTGGCTCCACCACTCCCTTCCAGCTGCCCACTATTTCCCACTGCCTTGGGTTTGTAGACATCTTGGGGCAAGACATGCTGGGGCCCTGGTTGCAAGAGGTGGGGAGCTGGGTAGGGGGCTGGATTAATAGGAGTAAAGTCGGATGGGTAGGTGGGCAGCTGGGGGTTCAGTGGAGGCTGAGCTGGACCTGTGGGCAGTGTCCCTTGCAGCCCATCACCCTGGCCCTGTCCACCACCTAGCCAGTTGCCTCCAGGGTGCACGTCCCACCATGGAGTAGGAGCATTGCCTGGGCCTGGTGAAATGCCTGCATGGATGCCTGCCTTGTACCAGGAGCCATAGGGGTGTGTCATGTCCAGAGAGGTGTAGACACTGGGCAGACAGTCAGAAGAGCCGTGCCCCTTGGGCACTAGTAGCCCAGGCTCCTGGGTGCCCGTGGGCCCAGGGAATGAGTGGGAAAAGGGAGGGTAGTCATTGGCATAGCCTGAGGTGGGTGCTGGAGGACTGCCTGCAGGTGAGAGGAGCCCATTAGTGCTTGAAAAGGGGGCTGGATAAGCATCCCCCATGGTTTTGGAGGCTGAAAGGTCACTGCCCACAGAGTACGGCTTCTTTGTGCCTGCTTTGCCCAGTGTTGTTGAGTCCCGCAGAGGGCTGGAGCCACCAAATTTGCTGCACGCTGCCGTCAGCATGGCCAGGGGACTGGAGCCATAGTGAACTTCCTCCTGTGGAAAGAGGGACACACTGCTTAGGGAGAGGGGAGGAGAGGTGCAGAATGAAGGGCAACACTTTAGGTCTGTGACCTAGAGACATCCACAGCAGAACAGAGGGGTCAGGGAAGAGTTGAAGAGGGTGGAGAATTACAGGTAAAAGAGGTTGGCCAGTGAGAACTGGACCTCAGGGCAGACTCACATGGAGTCGTGGGAAGAAGAGCAGAGGCCCAAGACTGCAGCTCAGTATCCCAGCCTGGGAGGCAGGAAGCAGAGCTCATTCTGGAGTTGCTAGGGGTGTACTAGGGGCCTCCAAGGAACAGGAGGTTCTTTTTCATTTTGTTTCTGGTTTTTGTGTGTGTGTGTGTGTGAGATGGAGTCTCGCTGTTGTCGCCCAGGTTGGAATGCAATGGTGTGACCTCAGCTCACTGCAACTCCGCCTCCCGGATTCAAGAGATTCCCCTGCCTCAGTAATCCCCAAGTAGTTGGGATTACAGGCGCCTGCCACCACACCTGGCTAATTTTTTTTGTATTTTTAGTAGAAACGGGGTTTCGCCACGTTGACCAGACTGGTCTCAAACTCCTGACCTCAGGTGATCCACCCACCTCGGCCTCCCAAAGTGCTGGGATGATAGGCATGAGCCACTGTGCCCAGCCTTTTCATTTAAAAAAAAAAAAAAAAAATATTTTTTGAGACAGTCTTGTTCTGTCACCCAGACTGGAGTGCAGTGGCCCAATCTCGGCTCACTGCAACCTTTACCTCCCAGGTTCAAGCAATTCTCCTGCCTCAGCCTCCCGCATAGCTGGGATTACAGCTGCATGCCACCACATTGAGCTATTTTGTATTTTTTAGTAGAGACGGGGTTTCACCATGTTGGCCAGGCTGGTCTTGAATGCCTGACCTCAAGTGATCCAAAACTCCTGACCTCAGCCTCCCAAAGTGTTGGGATTACAGGCGTGAGTGGCCACGCCCAGCCAAAAAAATATTTTTAGAGACAGGGTCCCACTGTGTCTCCCAAGGCGCCATCACAGCTCACTGTAACCTCAAACTTCTTTCTGGGCTCAAGCGATCCTCCCACCCTTAGCCTCCAGAGTAGTTAGGACTACAGGCATATGCCAGGGGCTCTTTTAAAATGGCTGTGAGACAGCCGGGCGCGGTGGCTCAAGCCTGTAATCCCAGCACTTTGGGAGGCCAAGACGGCTGGATCACCAGGTCAGGAGATCGAGACCATCTTGGCTAACATGGTGAAACCCCGTCTCTACTAAAAAATACAAAAAACTAGCCGGGCGAGGTGGCGGGCGCCTGTAGTCCCAGCTACTCGGGAGGCTGAGGCAGGAGAATGGCATAAACCCGGGAGGCGGAGCTTGCAGTGAGCTGAGATCCGGCCACTGCACTCCAGCCCGGGCAACCGAGCGAGACTCCGTCTCAAAAAAAAAAAAAAAAAAAAAAAAAAGGCTGTCAGAGAACTGAGGATAGAGACAGCAGCTAGGTGAAGTGAGAATTGGGGATCCTGACTCTTGGAAGTAGGTTTGGAGCAGACCAAGGCCATGGTCAGGGCCTTGGAGAGGAAAGATGAGGCTCGAAGAGCAGTGTAGGAAGAAGGTCAAAGTATTAGGGGACTATATTTGTTCCCATGCCAGATTTTCCCAGCTTCATCCCATACCCCATATTCCATTTCCTGTCGCTGCTTCAGCTCCTGACTAAGGCAGTGGTCTGGTCTCCCTGAGGTCCAATCCTCATGTCCCTGGTAAGGAATCTCTTGGCAGGGACTCAGTTGGGGAGCAAGAGGAAGTGATGGTGGAGACACTGGGACATTGAGAGGGAACAGGGCTGCCGCCAAGCCCGAACTGTGGCTGAGACAAGAATGCCTTTCAAGCAGGCAGTCAGCACCTCCTGCTTTGTGGTGCCAGCTGGTACCCCTTTGAGAGGGCAGGAAGAGCCCAAAGTCATCATCCCCTTCCAAGGCAAGGAATGGGGTGACTAAGACACTGGCCCACAGCCACACTGCTTCATGCCTCAGTGTCCCCTAACATGTAGTCCTTCTAGTACTGTGAATGAAGGAAGACACGGATGTAGTGTATGGGAGTCTTTTAGAAATGCAAGGGTATCTTCTGGCCAGGCGCGGTGGCTCATGCCTGTAATCCCAGCACTTTGGGAAGCCGAGGTGGGTGGATCACGAGGTCAGGAGTTCAAAATTATCCTGGCCAAGATGGTGAAACCCCATCTCTACTAAAAATACAAAAAAAATCAGCCGGGTGTGGTGGCGGGCGCCTGTAATCCCAGCTACTCAGGAGGCTGAGGCAGAGAATTGCTGGGAGATGGAGGTTGCAGTGAGCCGAGATGGCGCCACTGCATTCCAGCCTGAGCTATAGAGCGAGACTCCATGTCAAAAAAGAAAAAAGAAAAAAAAGAAATGCAAAGGTATCTTCTTAATGCCCACCATGCTGCTGCTACCATGCCAAACCACTCTCAAGATCTCCGCCTCTCAGGAAATCATGGTACCTCTCCCTGGGGGAGGCATCCAAGGAGGAAATGCCCTACAGCATTGCTGGCTGGCATAGACATTCATTCATTGCTGGGAATCCCACCAAAAAAGATGCCCTCAACATCTACCCCTATACAGTTATATGAGTATGAAAGGGCTAAAAGAACATGTTTTGAGGATTGGGTTCTTCACAAATTGATATGCCTGATCCTTTCCCAGTAAAGCTGAGAAAATAACTCAAGAATTCAGAGTTCTCACACCTGCCTGGTAGCTCTTAGCATGTAGTATGTGTATGATGCCAATCTGAGAGGTGGGCCTGGGGCCCTAGGGTTGCCATGAGGCGTATGTGCAGTCCCCACTCCTGCACTGCTCCCCAAGTGCAAACCTGCTGCTCCTCCTGCCTAGTTACCTCTCTCTAAGGTCCCGTTGACTCCCAAACTGAGCCACCAAAAGCTTTCTCCAGTCTAACCACAGTGAACACTCACGGTTCCTCCTAGTCAGGGTTTCCCAGGAACCCCTGATCTTCCAAGCAGTGGGTGAGCTATGGCAAGGCAGCTGATGGGGAGGACTCAAATCCTAGCAGAAAGAAGAGGTAGAAACATGGAGTTCAAAGGAGAGATGCAGATACCCAGAGACATGGGGCACAAAGAACCTGCGTAGGGTGAGTGATTGAGGTAAAAGACCCATAGCAATGGGGAAAGGAGGACCTGAGAGGAAAAACTGGCATTGAATGGCAGAAATAGCTACAATTCCAGCACTTTGGGAGGTCAAGTGGAGGAGGGTTACTTGAGGCCAGGAGTTTGAGACCAGCCTGGGCAACATAGTGAGACCCCATCTGTATAACAGATTTTAAAATTAGCTGGGCTTGGTGGTGCATGCCTGTAGTCCCAGCTCGTCAGGAGGCTGAGATGGGAAGATCACTTGAGCTCAGTAGTTAGAGGCTGCAGTGAGCTATGATTGCTCCACTGCACTCCAGCCTGGACAACACAGCAAGACCCTGTCTCAAAAACAACAACAACAACAACAAAAAGAGGCAGAAATAGGCAGGGACCTAAAAGAGCAGAAAGGTAAAAAGACACAAACTAAGAAGGAGAGATGATGGAAAAGAGACTGGGCTAGAAAAGCAAAGAAAAACAGAGACGAAAAGAAAGGTGCGGAAAAAAGAAAAGGGGAGGAGAAGGAAGAAGGCAGCCTTCCTACCTAAGAGAAAACCACCATGGTGCTGGGCCCCAGAAAACCCCCAGACCAGGCCACTCCTCCCTTCTTCTCCCCCCTGACCGCCCCCTCTCCCTCTGCCCAGCCCGGCTCCGATGGTTTCCCTGCGGTCGGTTTATTTTTAAAAACGCCGACGCCGTCCCCCACCCAGCCCTCACACTGCGGCCACAGGGGCCTCAGCCAAGCCCAGGGACCCCACCCAGCTGTGGGGAGGGAAGGAGCGGTGAAAGAAGGCAGCCAGCCCCAGGCCAACAGGAGACCCCAGCCCTGGGGAGTGGAGGCCCAGAGGGCCCTTGAAGGCAGGGAAGGGGGAGCAAGGAACCAGACCCCAGTGATGGGGGAGCTACGGGCTGAGCACGTGGCTAAGTTTCACCACAGCCTCAGTTTCCTTCTCCTGCTGATTGTTCTCTCCTGAGAACTCAGGGAAAGAGTCCTGGTTAAGAGTTTTAAGTATGTGTTCCCATACCTGATCAAATGTGTTCCCTTTCCAGGGCCCAGCAGTCCCACCTTCAAGTTGTTCCCTCCCGACCTCCACCCCACCACCCTTAAAACAAAACAAACAGAATTAAAGTATTGAAGTGGGAGTGTTTGGAAAAAGAACAAGATAGGAGCTGTCCCAACTCTCCCACCCAGATGTGGAGCAGGGGAGGGGGACCCCTCCTCCCAGGCAGCTCATGGTGCTGTGCCCAGCCTGGCCTCCCAGTGGAAATGCTCACCAGACATCTCAGGGCTGACTGGCCTTAGGTTCCCATTTTCCAGTTCTCAACTTTCTCAGCCTTCTCCCAAGTTTCTTCGTTCTCCCAGCTTCCCAATTCTCCTTTCCCACCTAGGCCCCCAACCATTTCTTCCCCCTCCCTGTTCCCTGCATCTCACTTGGCCGAGGTGAGCCCCTCATCAAGCAGCAGCTGCTTCCCTCTCTGAACCCCACGTTCTTCCCACTGCCAGAGAGCCCACCCATACCAGGCAGAGGGGTTCCTGGGGAGGTGGGGAGGAAGTTAAGGGCCCTGGTGCCCAAAAACTAGGTGCAGGTGGTCGAGGGATAGGAGGGACTGGTGTGCCTTTGTGTTGCAGGCATCTCTAGCTCACAGGAATGAGGGGACATGAAAGCCTAGCTTCCAGGACACTCTCCTTTCGCCATGCACTATCCCAATCCCATGTCTTTCCAGCAGGCCTCTGGGCCAGTCCCTCCCAAGGCACCAGCGCCACGTTGGCAACACTGGCATGATGCCCACGCCCACTGACACTGTCCCTGCCCTGGGTGGACCCAGGATTTCCATGCATCTTATTCCTCAAGACCACAGTGTTTCAACAATGGCTCAAAATAGAGTCTGTTGGGGAGGCGGCAGGACAACAGTCTGCACCCATTGCATCTGCGGGTAGACCCCTGGCTGGATACAGAGTGTGACAAGGGACATGGTGTCCATCTGGTTGGCTTGCATTCTATTCCCCCAAACTCAGCCACAAACTCACTGTCTCACAGCCTTGTGCACGCACCATTTATCACTTGGACTCACAGCGCTCAGATGGCCCCACTTACACACACACACATACACGCTCTCTCTCTCTCTCTCAGAGCCCTCAGCACACTCGACTGCACCCTAACGATTACACTAAGGCCAATGAACACAGGTGGTAAAAGACTCCTGCCCCATCTCTCATACACACACCTCTCCCACAGGTTGAGTGAGTCGGCTTCCTGTTTGGCCCCGCACCCCTGGGTCTGAGCTAGGGCACTGGGAAGTGAGATGTGGGACCCAAGAATAGGGCAGAGTCAAGGCTACTGCAGGGGGCTGACTTTCGGGGAGGGCCCTCTGGCCCTCAATTTCTGCAGAGAGACCTAGAAAGCAGGACAGAGATGGTGACAGAGAAACAGTGTCAGAGACCCAGAAGCAGGGAGGAGTCTGGCCCTGAGTGGCTGTGAGCCCTCCCTTCCCAACTCTGTGCCTTGAGTCTCCTAGAAGCCATGGTAGAGTCAGAAATTTCTCAAGACGCCAAACCCTGACCCCGATAGTACCCCAATTCCCTTTGTCCCCAGCGCCAGAGGCAAGGGATGCTGGGGTCCCAGCCCGGAGGGGAAGTGGCCCAGTCCGCCCTGGAGCCTCCCACTCCCAAAATAGAGCTGAGTTTGTCTTTGGCTGAAAGCTAAATATTTGTGAGCCGGGCAAGCGGCCTCAGACCCCGTCCCTCCTCCTTGGTTCCCTCTCAGGCCTGGGCTCAGTTCCCCTGGTCAGCCCCCCCACACGCACAGGCTGGCCTCCTCCTTTCTCTCATAGCCTGCCTCCTCTCCTCCACACACCAGCTCACAGGCCCAGCCCCCTCCCCACACAACCAGGCAAGATCCTGCCTGGGCTACGAGTCCCAGGAGACAGGACCCCTAATGAGCTATACCCAGTTGCTGCTCTGTGCCCACTCAGCCAGTCCTCTCTGCCTTCTATCTCTGCTGCCAGCTTATGTATTTCCTACCTCTCTCTCCTCACTACCCCTCGTCCCCCTCCCCCTCCCCCTCCCCCTCCTTTCTCCATCTCTTTTCCACTCCTCACAGTCAGTGTGCTTAGCTGACCTTAGGTAGGGGTCCATGCTGTCTTCTGACCTAATCCCCTCTCACCCTCTTTTCACTGCCCTCTGAACCCTGGCCCTATTCTTCCCTCCCTTTTCTCCTGCCCTCTGCTTCCCCTTTCTTGGACCCCACTCCTCTCTCCGCATCAGAAGGACCCCTGGAATTGACAAGCACCAGAGCTACTATCTATGTGAGTTGGAGGAGGTGGGTGGGCAAGGACTAGGACCATTAAGGTTGTGGCTGGTTTCCTGGGGAGAAGAGGGGACAGTTACCTCAAGCAGGGAGGACGCCATCCTGAGGCTGGGGAACGGGTCCCAAGGAGCCAGGCAGATGGAGAGAGCTGAGCCGGGGAGAGAGAGAGAAGGGAGAGGGAGGGAGAATGGGAGAATGGGAGAGAAGAGATCTAAAGTTAGAAGGGACTGGGGTGGGGGGTGGGGGGTGGGGGGCTGCTCTCTGTCTGTAGGGATCCACCCTCTAATTACAGCTTTCCCAGTGGAGAAGGCTCCGGATCCAATGAGGAGGGTGAGAGAGGGAGGCAGAGGGTCCAAATTTCCTGCTCCATTTGCTGAGCTCCCCAAAGAAGGGATCAGGGAGGGAGAGGAGAAAAAGGGGCGCCCATGGAAGGGGTGGGAAGCAGGAAGAGGGGAGAGCAACACGGGCAAGTTGTCAGGGCTTCCTCGCGGGGGCTGCTGAGGGGAGAGGTTAAAGGGATGGTGGACCCCGGTGTCCTACACATGGCAGCAGTCCCATAGGCATCTGTGGGCACCCCTCCCAGAGCTCCCCAGTGTCATGTACCTGGGGAACCTGGGGCTGGCTGTCCCGAGTCTCTCCTCTCTGGAGGTCTGGCAGGGAGAGTGCAGGAAACGGGCGGCCTGAGGGTGCTGGAAGGGATCCGCTGTCTCCCAGGCCAGCTCCACTCCTGTTCCCACTCAGGCTCCGGTCCTACAGTTCTACTCTGACTCCAGAGTCCTTGCTGCTGCTCGGCGGCTGCTGCTTCTGCTACTGCTGCTGCCTAGGCTGCTGCTGCCCGCCGCTGCTGAGGAAAGGAACAGGAGGGAAAAGGAACAAACCCCAAACCACTAATTAGAGATCCAGGGGGGGGATGGGGGGTTGGGGACGACACTCACACACAGAGACTGGAACGCACTGACATACACACTCATGGCCGAACACAGGGGTGATGCATGCACACGTACACACAGTACCACTCACATGGGTACAGCCACTATCATGAATGAACACAGACGGACACACACAAATGCACACAGTGACACACTAGAGGCACACGTACCATACCCGCCCCAGCTGACCATGCAGAGGCTTGCTTCCCCAGTCACCCACCTGCCTCTAGATCAGGACAGCAGTGTGTACGTGCCCCTGTGTGTGTGTACGTGCCCGTGTGTGTGTGCATGTGTGTGTGTTTGTGTATGTTGTGTGAAGAGGGATGAAAGGTTCTGAGGTGGAGGTTTCTCCTGCCTAAACTTTTAGTGTCACTGAGGTAGGTTCCAGAGCAAGGCCTGGAGGAGGGGTTGAAGAGTTGGGAAAGGCTTGGTATTGGCTTGGGGTCCCTCAGTCTTCCAGTGCCTCAGTTTCACTGTTTGGAGGTCATACCTAGGCCTACCTCACTTCCTGGGGCAGAACCTGGATCTTGTTGATGAAGAGAAAATTTAAGACAGGCAGGAGTGAGGGTGGCGGTAGAAGGTCATTGGGTCAACTCATTCATGCCGACACCTAGCCCCTTTGGATTATTTCCCCCAAAAAGAAATACCCTAACCTCCATCATTCCTTGTCAGTTACCATCCCTGGGTAACCAAGTTACCATCTCTTAGAGGCCATGGTTTTTTGTTTTTTGTTTTTTGTTTTTTTTTTTTTTGAGACAGAGTCTCGCTCTGTTGCCCAGGCTGGGGTGCAGTGGCCGGATCTCAGCTCACTGCAAGCTCCGCCTCCCGGGTTTAGGCCATTCTCCTGCCTCAGCCTCCAGAGTAGCTGGGACTACAGGCGCCCGCCACCTCGCCCGGCTAGTTTTTTGGATTTTTTTTAGTAGAGATGGGGTTTCACCGTGTTAGCCAGGATGGTCTCGATCTCCTGACCTTGTGATCCGCCCGTCTCGGCCTCCCAAAGTGCTGGGATTACAGGCTTGAGCCACCGCACCCGGCCGAGGCCATGGGTTTAATCTCCATCCTTTGGTGGGCAGTTCTCCTGAGTGATCTGACTTTCCTGGGAACTCCAGGTTCCCTTTCTCATTGCCATACATCAATTCCCTCTTCCACAGAAAGAACTGAAGTTAGAACTTAATAAGGACTTCCCAACTTTGACTTCCCATCAAAATAGGAAATAAGAGAAGGAAGGTCTTAAGAAGAGAAACCCAAAAAGTCTATTACCTGAAACCTGGGCCCTGGGCCCTGAGGTGTTTATGGGAGAGAGAGGACTGGGCAGCTAAGTGGTAGAACCGGCAGCTCTCCCACAGTGGGGCTTAGCCTGCTGGGGTTGTTTTGCAGGTTATTCCTTAACACACACCTCTCCCCCTCCCAGCTCTGCCTGTCAGGGGAATAAAGCCCCATCATTTCCACTCTCCTCACTCCGCAACACCATCCCCTCACTTTCTTGGAGTGCCCACTTCCTTGCTCCTTTTGCTCTCCCAGATCTCCACAGAAAAAGCTGGTAGGTGGCAGGAGCAGATGGAGGTCCAGGGAGGGTTGCACAGCAGTTTCGCCAGCAGACAGGGACGAATTTCAGGGTAGGGCCCAGGAGTTCTGGATGCTAGCCCCATGATTTGATTTACCCCAAGGAACTCTGGGAACCCAAGGTTTAGGGGAAGGGTTTGGGAACCAGGTGGCTGATAGACAAAGAAAAGGCAGCAAAAGAAGAAACAGAGCAAATGAAACAGTCCAAGAGAATCAAAAGAGCTATCACCAGGTATTAGAAAGAGAGAGGAAAGAGGAAAACAGAAGACCAGATGTGTGGCTTTAAACAAAAACAACAACAACAAAAACAGAGCAGGAAAGAAACTAAAAAGGTAAAGAAACAGGCCCAGAGGAACAAAGATGGGGAGACAATGGCTTCGGAAGGACAAGGAAAATAGCCTGAGGCATAGCCAGGTCCAGAGGAGGAGGAGGAGAAGGAAGAGGAGGAGGAGGAGGAGAAGGAAGAGGAGGAGGAGGAGGAGGAGGAGAAGGAAGAGGAGGAGGAGGAGGAGAAGGAAGAGGAGGAGGAGGAGAAGGAAGAGGAGGAGGAGGAGAAGGAAGAGGAGGAGGAGGAGAAGGAAGAGGAGGAGGAGGAGGAGGGTGGTTGTGTTGTGTTGCCAGGCAGGTGGGGGGGCGGGGATGGAGTATAAATAGCACATAATTGTGTCCGCTGATTACACAGGCCACCCCACCCGTCTGCCTGAGAGGAAGTGCCCGTGGTGGGGTGTCCCTGTGACCTCGTGGTCTCCCCCTTGTTGGGGGAGTCTGAGACTGAGGTGCCAGATGGATTTCCAGGGCCCCGAACTCAGAAGTTGGGAAAGAGAAGCTTTAGAGAAATTCTGTATCACCAGCAGAAAAGCCCAAGCCCAGTTAGATCAGGCAGGAAACTGAGGCAGAGGAGAAAGTCTAGACTCTAAAGAAGAGATAGCAGGTGAGGAGGGGATTGGGACTCAGATTAGATGAGAGAAGAAAGGAAGAGACTGAAGGGGAAAAGGAGGAAGGATGGAAAGATGAATGGACAGACAGGGCTGGGGAGAGGGGTTGGAAGGAAGGGTCACCTTCTCACTCCCCGTGTGGGCTTTAATCCCTACCCAGGAAGGGGCAGATCCTATGAGTGCTTGGGAAATAAAAAGGAGGAGCAGAGTCCCAGGAAGATGTGAGCCAGGGCCCCTGATGTGTCAACATAGGACACCCTCTGGACACAGAGCCTGTTCCCCACCAGAGATCAGCACCAAAGATAGGTAGCGGGGCTGCCTGAAGTCCCCAGTTGCTGCCCTCAGGACCCCCTGGGTTCTGACTTCTCCATGTCCTTTTAAAAAATAGTCCTGCAGCCAAGCTGAGGCTCTGGCGTTCCTGGGTCCAGCTCCCTAGTTTCCTTCCCAGGGCCCTGAGGGGCTGGGGGCAGCAATTGGAAGTCCTAACCAAGGACCTACCTCCACCCTCTCAGGCCTCCCTCAGCCCAGCCTCCCAGGGGGTGGGGCAGCCCAGGCAGAGGCGCCATGTGGCAGGGGCGGGTAGAGGCTGCGGCTCTGGTCCTTCCAGTATAAACCCCCTAGGCATCTGGTTTCTATCCACCACCCCCCACCACCCTGGGGGCCCCTCAGCCTCCGCCCACGGCCACCCAGACGCTGAGCTCCAAGGGATGGATGCCCCAGAAGGAAGGGGTGGGATGATGCCTTTCTGATATCCCAATGCCAGGACTGGGCTGAACCACAGGAACCACTCCCTTCCCGCCCTCCCCTAGGAGAATCAGGGTGGGCTTTCTAGGTCAGAGGGGGTTGAATCTGGCACCTGCCTCAGTTCTCCAAATGATTTTGGATCTTTTTGGAAAGATCAGTGGGGTGAAAACAGAAGGAAAACTGGGCAGAGTGGGGCCAGGTGCGGTGGCTCACGCCGGTAATCCCAACGGTTTGGGAGGCCGAGGTGGGTGGACCACCTGAGGTCAGGAGTTTGACACCAGCCTGGCCAGCATGGTGAAACCCCGTCTCTACTAAAAATACAAAAATTAGCTGAGCGTGGTGATGGGTGCCTGTAATCCCAGCTACTCAGGAGACTCAGGCAGTAGAATCACTTGAACCCGGGAAGTGGAGATTGCAGTGAGCTGAGATCACGCCATTGCACTCCAGCCTGGGCAACAAGACCAAAACTCCATCTCACAAAAAAAAAAAAAAAAAAAAAAAAAAAAAAAAAAAAAAACTGGGGAGAGTGGGAGACCTGTACCCTCTATTCCCAAGGGATGCTACCTCCGTCGTCCACACCATCGCCCTCTACCACTCTTCTAGGTTGGGCTGTCTCTAAGAGCCTCGTCCAAAGGGACTCCCAACTTTTCACTGTTGCTGTTATAGGAGGTTTGACTACCCTAGGGAGAATCACCAGAGAATAGTGAGCAGAGCCCCTGAAACAGAGACTGACACATGCACTAATACATACCTGATGAGGGACACATTCATATCTGCATACTTGCACACACACAAGGTGACACATAATTCATACACATTTGTACTATGCAGGCATCCATATTGACAGACACTGATATATACATATACAGATAATGCTTACCCCAAGACACCCTAACCCCCAATCATAAAAATGCACACACCAGTATATATATATATATATATACATATATATATATATATATACACATCGTACAGACTCACAACCACCTGGACTACTCCCTACATGGACTCCCAGACACCCATCAACACACACATCTACACATGTGGCAAATGTCACATACATACACCCAGGGCTATCATTACAACTTTACAGCTCTGGAGATCTCTGAGGTCTCCTAAAGGGCATTTGGGAACCTCTTTCCCTATAAGGATCTGGGGATAAGGGTGATATGGAGGCCAATGCCAGTCCCACAAATTGCTGCCTCCAACTCCTACTAGTATAAGAAGCTCCAGTGTACCTTTAGGTACTGTTGGTCCAATACTCCACACACACACCAGAGTACAGAAACCCAGATGGCCCAGCAAACACCCTGGCCCTGGGGAACCCCAGCATCCCTACCCCCACCCAGGCCCCCGCTGCTCTGCGGCCCCGCTGACTCATCTCTCCCTCTGTGGAGCTCCCCAACCACAGGGGCCTGGAAGAGAAGCTTGGAAAGTTGCGCTCATGTCCCGGGCCCCTGGTCTGGCCACTACCCGCCCATGCACCCAGCCCAGCCCTTGTCTCCAGTGGATACTCCAGCGACAGAGAACATAGAGGGGACAGGAAAGAAGAAGGCACCCAGAGACGGAAACAAAAAGACACAGGAGAGACAAAGAGGAAACAAATGGTGGGCATACAGATGAGAGACCCTGAGGATCAGCTACTAGTCTGTTGGGTCCTCCAAGAGCAATGGGGCTGATGACCAGGAAAGCTTGCTCCTTGGGTTGAAGGAACATCCACTCATGGCCTCAGGATTTAGAGACTGCCGAGTGCCTTGACCCAGCATTTCTGACACTAGGCTCAGCGTACTTGGGGAAGAGGATCCAATTTTAGGAGGCAAAGCTGAGGACACGGGGTAGAAGGAAAGCTTTTAAGAGGCTGGCAACCTTTGTATAGGACAGCTTGGAAAAGGAGCTCCTCATCCCAACAAATATGTACACAAATTTACAGGTACAGACAGACTACAACTTCCCTCCCTCTCTGCTAGGTCTCCCCATCCCCTCTTCCAGCACCAGGGCTACAAAGCAGGACTTCTGCGACTGGCTCTGGCTCCCCTCTTCCCTGAACCTTGGGTTCCTTCATTGATATTGAGCCCTGATATAATTCAGCAGCTTTAGGAGAGGCAGATCAGAATCAGAAACAGAAGTACCATGTAAGGAGGAGGAAGGAAACTGGATGGCAGGGGACAAAGAGGAAAATGAAAGGAAGGGGAAGACTGAGGTCTGATTCTGAAACAAGGGACCTGTCCTGGATGCCTCTGTCTAAAATGGGACAACATTGAATTAAGTAAGAACCTAGTCATCTCTAGAAAATGACCCTTTGTAAAAATGACCCTAAAATCTGATCCATGAAATATACTAGTGTCTTTCATAACAAGAACTTGGGGTGATGGAGTTCTGATCACATCATCCCTAGGAGTGAGGCTGAGCAACTCAAGGGGATGGTCCTTCAAAATCCTAAATACAGACTGAGTGAGGTGGCTCACACCTGTAATCTCAGCACTTTGGGAGGCCGAGGTGGGTGGATTACCTGAGGTCAGAAGTTGGAGACCAGCCTGCCCAAAATAAAATTAGCTGGGTGTGGTGGCATGTGCCTGTAATCCCAGCTACTCGGGAGGGTGAGGTAGGAGAATCACTTGAACCTAGGAGGCAGAGGTTGCAGTGAGCCGAGATCGCACCACTGCATTCCAGCCTAGGGGACAAGCGAGACTCCATCTAAAAAAAAATAAAAAATTCCTAAAAATACACACCTCTCCCCGCTTTATCTGGCCTGCTGTGTTCTTCATGGGAGCACAGATTTTTGAGATGTGGAATGAACCTAAAGAACATTCTTTCATTCAACAAACGTTCAGAAAGCACCTACTTTGTGTCAAGCACACTGGGCTAGACTTAGGCATGCGATAACAAGCAAGACAGACTCATCCCTTCACCTCACAAACTAACCAGCAACTAATACAGAAGAGTAGGAAGTATCTCGATAGAATAAATACTGGGGAGCTGGGCGCAGTGGCTCATGCCTGTAATCTTAGCACTGTAGGAGGCTGAGGTGGGCAGATCATGAGGTCAAGAGTTCGAGACTAGCCTGGCCAAGATGGTGAAACTCCATCTCTACTAAAAATACAAAAATACTTAGCTGGGTGTGGTGGCGGGTGCCTGTAATCCCAGCTACTTGGGAGGCTGAGGCAGAAAATTGCTTGAACCTGGGAGGCGGGGGCTGCAGTGAGCCGAGATCATGCCACTGCACCCCAGCCTAGACAACAGAACGAGACTCCATCTCAAAAATAAATGAGTAAATAAATAAATAAATAATAAAAATAAAATAAAATAATAAGTACTGGATGTTATAGGAGACAAAAGGGTAAATCTAAGCCAGTGTTGGCGGGGTGAAATTAAGGAAGGCTTCCTGGAAGAAAGGATGACTAAGTAAAGAAACTGAAGGACGAATCAGAGTTATCAAGTAAAAAAAGGAAGTGTGGCCCCGGCGCAGTGGCTCATGCCTGTAGTTCCAGCACTTTGGGAGGCTGAGGTGGGTGGATCACATGAGTCCAGGAGTTCGAGACCAGCCTGGGCAACATGACAAAACCCCATCTCTGGCCGGGCGCGGTGGCTCAAGCCTGTAATCCCAGCACTTTGGGAGGCCGAGACGGGCAGATCACGAGGTCAGGAGATCGAGACCATCCTGGCTAACACGGTGAAACCCCGTCTCTACTAAAAAATACAAAAAACTAGCCGGGCGAGATGGCGGGCGCCTGTAGTCCCAGCTACTCGGGAGGCTGAGGCAGGAGAATGGCGTGAACCCGGGAGGCGGAGGTTGCAGTGAGCTGAGATCCGGCCACTGCACTCCAGCCTGGGCAACAGAGCGAGACTCCGTCTCAAAAAAAAAAAAAAAAAAAAACCCATCTCTACAAAAAATACAAAAACAAAAAACAAAACAAAAAACCATACCCTGGGTGACAGAATGAGACCTTGTCTTAAAAAAAAAAAAAAGCCGGGCACGGTGGCTCAAGCCTGTAATCCCAGCACTTTGGGAGGCTGAGACGGGCGGATCACGAGGTCAGGAGATCGAGACCATCCTGGCTAACACGGTGAAACCCCGTCTCTACTTAAAATACAAAAAACTAGCCGGGCGAGGTGGCGGGCGCCTGTAGTCCCAGCTACTCTGGAGGCTGAGGCAGGCGGAGCTTGCAGTGAGCTGAGATCCGGCCACTGCACTCCAGCCTGGACGACAGAGCAAGACTCCGTCTCAAAAAAAAAAGAGGAAGAGTGTTGTAGGCAGGGGGAAGAGTATATGCAAAGGCTCAGAGGTATGAGGGATTAACAACTTTTGAGATGCTGAAAATTGAATGTGAGTGCAACACAGAGTGCAGGCTGATGGAGAAGTTCTAATAAGCTATGCAAGGGGCCTAGACTTGATCCAAAGGCAACATAGGAGAATACTTGTATATTAGAGAAACAACTGACTTCAGAGAGGAGAATGAAATAGGGGCTTAGAGCCAGGCGGTTCTGGGTAAATCAGGCATTTACAATGGTGCAAGCTTGGGTAAGCTATTTAACCTTTGAGGCCTAAGATTCCTCTCCTGTTGAAAGGGACAATGTAATATGGTAACCTCCCAGGGTTGTTACAAGGATTAGCAATAATACATGTAGAGTTCTTAGCACAGTGTCTGGCACTTAGTAGTTTCTCCATAAATGGTGTCTATCAGTATTGTCACAGTTGGGAGAAGGGCAAAATTGGAAGCAAGGAAACAATCTGTTGCAGCAGTCCAAGCAAGATGTGGGAAGGTGTGGCCTGCAGTAGCAGAGAGGATGAGCAGAAGTCAATGAAGGGGGCCAGCACGGTGGCTCACACCAGCACTTTGAGAGGCCAAGGTGGGCAGATCACTTGAACCCAGGAGTTTGAGACCAGCCTGGCCAATATGGTGAAACCCCTTCTCTACTTAAAAATGCAAAAATTGGCTGTGCCAATTTTTGGCACATGCCTGTAATCCCAGCTACTTGGGAGGCTGAGACATTACAATCGCTTGAGCCTGGGAGGTGGAGGTTGCAGTGAGTAAGAGATCACGCCACTGCTCTTCAGCCTGGGCAACAGAGACAGACTGTCTCAAAAAAATAAAAATAAAAAAATAAGTCAATGGAGGGGTGATATTGAGGATGTGAGGTGGAGAGGACTTGGTGTCCAGTGGGATGTGAGGGGTGAGTAGTCACAGATGACTTCCCTTGATCTATGTGTTGATGTGTGTGCTTGCACACAGGACGTGCAGGCATTTTAGAGGTGTACCTATTCAGTTCTGAGAATGGTTCTTGACAGTTGCTGGATCTGGCCAACAGAGTGAAGGGCCAGGGCAGTATCTGAGGACCTGGCCTGCAGTTTCCCAGAAGAATCCCTGCCTCTGCCCTCTGCCCCAATCCCTCCTGAACTATTTCCTTTCCCTCTTTTCACCCATGTCTCCCTCCCCCCACATTCCATCACCTTCCCTACATAGGAACCCGCTGTAAGTTCTAAGCCTACCTAGGCCCACTCTTTCCCTTCCTTCCTTTTTCCACTGCCTCAGATAATGAGGGTCCTTGGAACTCAGCTACCAACATTACCACCTCCTCCCCGCACAGCCTCAATGGGACGCCCCTCTCTAGATTTCAAAGCACTGTTCAACGTCCCCCATCCACCCCCACCCCACGTGGACGTGTGAGGCAAGAAGCACAGTTGAAGCTGAGGCAGGATGGGGGGGTCTCAGCCCCCAGCCACAGCTGTGGGAGAGATAGGCACCCTCAGACGGACAGAACAGGTCGTGAGCTCCGGGGCTGCTGGGAGGTCTCTCGCGGCCTAGGCCGGGCTCAGGGCCGCCAGGGATCTCGCCTCCCTCCCGTGCCTCAGTGTCCCCGCGCGGCCGAGGGGCGGGCAGCCGGGGGGCGGGGAGCGGGCGGGGCCGGCCGGGCCAGGCGCCCGGGCAGGAGGCAGCTGCATATCTGCGGTCCCGACCACAATTGCTGGGAGTCGCGTCCCGGAGACTGGCGGCGCTGACTCTGCCCGCTGCGGCCGCCGCGCCGATTAGAGCCCGAGAGGGAGCGCCAGCCCGGGGGAGGGGGCGGCGGCGGGGGAGCTCCGGATGCCCCTTCGCCTCCGCCCAGCCAGCGCCCCCCGCTGCCCGGCCCAGTCCTTTTTCAGCCGCGGGAACCCAGGACTGGAGTCCTGCGTCTTCGGTCGTAGCTTTCTCGAGGCTGCATCCGAGCTTCTTCCTCCGGATCCTGCAGTGCCCGAGGTCCCGACGGTGTTAACATCCCGTTGACCCCAGCCTGCCAGTCTCTCATGCCCTTTCTCTTCCCCATCAACCCACACAGAGAGGAGTCAGGATCTCAGAGCTCCCCCATTCTCATATCCTCCGCTTCCCAACGCACTCTCTAGGCAAAAGCCCTTCCAAGCGAAGAAGGAGGTCAGAGACGCAGAGGACGGGCTTTCCAGGGCCAGAGCACCCCCTGCTGGCTGGCCCGAAGTCCCTCCCCCTCCCCGTCCAGCTGTGATCTCCAGCTGTGGTGGCTGAGAAGAGCTGGCTCCTTTGATCTAGGAGCGTGGCAACCCCCTCCAGGCGACCCATTAACCTCCATTATCCCAATTAGGCAGCCCTCCCAGTCCTGGATCCAAGCTTCAAAGCCCCCTCAGTTGGGAGAAAAGGGAGCTGAATCGTAGGCCCCCTACCTCCCCACCAAGCCACACCACTTTCAGACAAGATCCAGGTGCTCTGGTCTCCAGCTTGTGTACATGATAGCAGGGCCAGAAGAGGGATCCTCAGGGGCCACCCTGGTCCCAATCCTGAAACTTCATTAAAAAGAGAAGCAGATAGTCAAGGGGACCCTCTTTTGCTGGCCCATTTTCCTGCATTCAATGATTTCAGTGGCAGCATCCAGGTTACTGGCTGACCTGAGCTTCCTATCAACTTATCCAGCTTTATCCTGTGGAAAGGGGAGCCAAGAGCCAACCCTCTCCTCCCTTAATCCTATCTCAACACTCCCTTCCTCCCTCCCTCCTGGAACAATTTCCGCTGGGGGAGCCAGAGCAGGGCCCAGCACAGTGGCCACTTCCTGGAACATTTTCCTGTATCCGAAACCGCGGCTCCCTCCCCAGGGACCGGCTGATCAAGGCCAGATGGGAGCAGGGATGGGGGAGGAGGAGAGGGAGCCAGACTCTCACCATCACCCCCTCCCAACACATATGCACACCACAGGAGCCCCTGCCCTGACACACAGAGGCTGACACAGGCATATACCACATGTCACAGTCACACCATGGGCATTCATGGGGACACATGAACCACAGAGGTCAGGTCTTAGAAGAAGTTAACACACCCATAGATGATCACACTCTCTCTCTACCTGGCCCTCTAAAGTGTCCTTGGACCCTAGGCCTTCCTTGCCAGATAAGGAGACTTTAGGAATCCAAGAACACTGGCACAGGATAAAGGCGGACCTCAATTAACAGAGGAGACAGAGACATCTAATGTGTCCAGCCAGACAACACCCACCATCCCACTCTACTTCTAGATGATGCTCAGGCCTGCCTAACCCATCTCTCCAGGATCCTGGGAACTGGGGTAGAGGAAGGCTGTGGGGGCTTCTTCTCAAGTGCTACCTTCAGAGCACTTTCTAGTTGCTTCCAGATTCTTGGAGAAGATGCATACGATGTCTAGTCGGCTCACTCATGGCAGCCAAAGGACAAAGAAGGGGGAATAATGTGTGCAGCTGCAGGGAGCTCTGGGAGCCTGGAGGAGGAAGGAGAACCAGAGTAACTCCTGGGGACAGAGAGGAACCCTAGGGATTTTGTGGTCTTACTGGTGACATACTGCCCCCAACACTGCTCCTCCTGATCTCTTCTATCTCAGCCCTGGTGACTGAGAAGAAGAGGATAGGGATTGTGCCCCCAGCTCAGCCCATTCTTCAACCATATTATCTTCTGCCAGTAATCCGAGCACATTTCCAGTACAAGACCCTAAATTTTCCTTTTTCTAGATAGAGTCTTGCTCTGTCACCCAGGTTGGAGTGCAGTGGCATGATCTCAGCTCACTGCAACCTCCACCTCCTGGGTTCAAGCGATTCTCTTGCCTCAGCCTCCCGAGTAGCTGGGACTATAGGCATGCGCCACCACTCCTAGCTAATTTTTGTATTTTTAGTAGAGATGGGGTTTCACTATGTTGGCCAGGCTAGTCTCAAACTCCTGACCTTAGGTTATCCACCCACCTTGGCCTCCCAAAGTGCTGGGATTACAGATGTGAGCCACCACCCGGCCCTGATGACCCTAATTTTTACATCCCTCATTTGTCTTTTGCTGGAAAGGGCACAGATTTGTGCATGGATACAATATGGAACAGAGCTATGGAAAAGCTGAGGATGGAGATACATAGTCTTGTCTTTCCTGGAACATATCACTGGTTTAGGGAAATATTTGAAGCTGGAAAGTTCCAGAAAATCTGGGATGCATGGTTACCATGAAGGGATGAGGGACTGACTATATAATCATAAGAACCAAAGCTAATCAGGATGGCCAAAAGTCCTTGTGTTCTTTCTTCAGTTTTGTAGCCCCGTTAGAAGGTATATCTTCCTTTCCCAAGCTCACCTGGGGAGGCAATACCTCAAGCCATCTTTACTCACATGTTTAATGGTTTGCCTCCAACTATCCAGAAGTTATTTATTTATTTATATTTTTGTAGAGACAGGGTCTCCCTATGTTCTCCAGCTAGTCTTGAACTCCTGGGCTCAAGCGATCCTCCCACCTCAGCCTCCCAAAGTGCTGGGATTACAAGCATAACCCACCATGCCTTGCCCAGAAGTCCTTTATGTGGTATAACCATCATTGTCTATCTTCTTTTCAGCTTGTAACTTTTTGCTGTAGCTCCAATACAGAGAAGACTATTCATCAATTTGGTAGTCAATGGCATTTATTGAGTGGCCCCTTGGGTGAAATACTATAGAGAAAATGCTGCATACAACTCTCAGTCCTTGCTCTTTAGGAGTTTAGTAGTGTGGTTAGGGAAAAGAGATACAGGAAAAAACTAGGGGCCAGGCGTCATGGCTCCCACCTGTAACCCAGCACCGTGGGAAGCCAAGGTGGGTGGATTACCTGAGGTCAGGAGTTTGAGACCAGCCTGGCCAACATGCTGAAACCCCGTTTCTACTAAAAATACAAAATAATTAGCCAGGCTTGGTGGCGAGTGCCTGTAATCCCAGCTATTCAGGAGCCTGAGGCAGGACAATCACTTGAACTCAGGAGGCAGAGGTTGAAGTGAGCCGAGATCGCGACATTGCACTCCAGCCTCCAGCCTGGGTGACAAGAGCAAGACTCCGTCTCAAAATAACAAAAACAAAAAACAAAAAAAAGAAAGAAAGAAAGAAAAGAAAAAACTATGGACCATATTTGAAGGCACAGATGACTCACTTTACTCCTCAATGCCTCTATTTCCTCATTCAAAAATGAAGGAATTTGCCGGGCGTAGTGGCATGTGCCTGTAATCCCAGCTACTCAGGAGGTTGAGTTACGAGGATGGCTTGGGGCCAGAAGTTCTAGACCAGCCTGCACAACATGACTTTTTTTTTGTTTTTTTTGAGACAGATCACCCAGGCTGGAGTGCAATGGCGCAATCTTGGCTCGCTGCAACCTCCGAGAAGGCCATCTCTAAAAAAAAAAAGGAAGAAGTAGTAATTTGGCTATGTCTAATTGAGAACCACTAGTCTCCATGATCTTTTAGGTCCCTTTCTGATTTACCGCAGGAATTAGTTAATAAAGAACACATTAGGCCAGGCATGGTGGCTCACGGCTGTAATCCCAGCACTTTAGGAGACCGAGGTGGGTGGATCACCTGAGGTCAGGAGTTCAAGACCAGCCTGGCCAACATAGTGAAACCCTGTCTCTACTAAAAATACAAAAATTATTCGGGCATGTTAGCACACACCTGTAGTCCCAGCTACTTAAGAGGCTGAGGCAGGAGAATCGCTCGGACCCAAGAGGCAAAGGTTGCAGTAAGCCAAGATTGCACCACTGCACTCCAGCCTGGGTGACAGAGCAAGACTCCGTCTTAAAAAATAAAAATAGGCCGGGTGCGGTGGCTCATGCTTATGATCCCAGCACTTTGGGAGGCCCAAGCAGGCGGATCACTTGAGGTCAGGAGTTCGAGACCAGCCTGACCAACATGGTGAAACCCCGTCTCTACCAAAACTACAAAAATTAGCCAGGTGTGGTGGCAAGAGCCTGTAATCCCAGCTACTCAGGAGGCTGAGGCAGCAGAATTTATTGAACCCAAGAGGCGGAGGTTGCAGTGAGCCCAGATCCCACTACTGCACTCCAGCCTGGGCGACAAGACTGAGACTCCATCTCAAAATAAATAAATAAATAAAACACATTAATATGTTAAGCAAGAAAAATCAATCAGGCGTGGTGGCTCAAGCCTGTAATCCCAGCACTTTAGGAGGCTCAGGTGGGTGGATCACCTGAGGTCAGGAGTTCGAGACCAGCCCGACCAACATGGCAAAACCCCTTCTCTACTAAAAATACAAAAATTAGCCGGGCGTGGTGGCAGGCGCCTGTAATCCCAGCTGCTCTTCTCAAGGAGAATCTCTTGAACCCGGGAGGCAGAGGTTGTAGTGAGCTGAGATCACACCATTGACTCCAGCCTGGGGGACAGAGCGAGACTCTGTCTCCAAAAAAAAATAAATAAATAAAAGAAAAGAAAAATCACATCATCAATTCAATGGATGCTAAGAAGACATTTGACAAAAGTCAAGATGGCTATTCTTAATGAAACTCATTTAAAAAAAAAAACAGTATTCAACAAATGATAGAGATTACCATTTTAGGATCCTTCTTTGAAGGTGAAATGTGTTTTCTTTTTCTTCTTCTTCTTCTTTTTTTTTTTTTTTCTGAGACGGAGTTTTGCTCTTTTTGCCCAGGCTAGAGTGCAATGGCACAATCTCGGCTCACCACAACCTCCACCTCCTGAGTTCGAGCAATTCTCCTGCCTCAGCCTCCGGAGTGGCTGGGATTACAGGCATGTGACACCACGCCTGGCTAATTTTGTATTTTTACTAGAGACGGGTTTTCTCCATGTTGGTCAGGCTGGACTCAAACTCCCGACCTCAGGTGATTCACCCGCCTCAGCCTCCCAAAGTGTTGGGATTACAGGTGTGAGCCATGGCGCCCAGCTTGAAATGTGTTTTCTTAGAGCTGGTGGGAGCGAGGGATAAGAAGGTGGGTAGGGAGGCCGGGTGCAGTGGCTCACGCCTGTAATCCCAGCACTTTGGGAGGCCGAGGTGGGTGGATCACGAGGTCAGCAGATGGAGACCATCCTGGCTAACACGGTGAAACTCCGTCTCTACTAAAAATACAAAAAAACTAACCGGGCGTGGTGGCGGGCGCCTGTAGTCCTAGCTACTTGGGAGGCAGAGGCAGGAGAACGGCGTGAACCCAGGAGGCGGAGCTTGCAGTGGGTAGGTGGCTGATTCTTTTTTTTTTTTTTTTTTGAGACGGAGTCTCTCTCTGTCGCCGAGGCTGGAATGCAGTGGAGGGATTCTGCTAACTGCAAACTCTGCCTCCTGGGTTCAAGCAGTTCTCCTGCCTCAGCTCCCAAGTAGCTGGGACTACAGCCGCGCGCCACCACGCCCAGCTAATTTTTTTTTTTTTTTTTTTTTTTTTTTTTTTTTTTAGTAGAGATGAGGTTTCACCATGTTGGCCAGGATGGTCTCGATTTCTTGACCTCGTGATGGACCTGCCTCGGCCTCCCAAAGTGCTGGGATTACAGGTGTGAGCCATTCCACCCGGCCCTTTTTTGTTTTGTCTTGTTATGTTTTTCTTTGAGACGGAGTTTTGCTCTTGTTGCCCAGGCTGGAATGCAGTAGCACCAGCTCAGCTCACTCCGCCTCCCGGGTTCAAGCTATTCTGCTACCTCAGCCTCCTGAGTAGCTGGGGTTACAGGCACGCACCACCATGCCCAGCTAAATTTTTTTGTATTTTTAGTAGAGACGGGGGTTTCGCCACGTTGGTCTCGAACTCTTAGCCTTAGATGATCCGCCCGCCTCAGGCTCCCAAAGTGCTGGGATTACAGTCGTGAGCCGCCTCGCTTTTTGTATTGTTTCTGTCTTGAAGCCCTCATGGTGGGGGTGTGCACCATAATCTTTTCAGAGCTTAGGATCTTTAAGGGTCTTAACTCTATCCAATTCAGCATATCGGAAAACAGGAATGTCAAGGCGTGCTGCAAATGAGAAAGGATTCCACAAAAATAAAACCCTCAGGGGAACGGGCAGTGTGCAAAGAGCTTCTTCCACCCTTTTCTAGACAAGCTCTTCCCTTGGGTCCACTGCCGTGGAGAATGAGAAAGGCTTATTACTACCACCAGGTGGCAGAAGTGAGCCGCTCAACAACACCGATTACCGACTGCTTGGAGCTCATGGCTGGAGGCAGAGTGTTGGCACCTTTTTTGCAGGGGGACAGTGGCAGAGTTGTCAGCGCTTGAGGCAAGGGCTGAGGTGGGAAAAAGTCTCAGAGTTATGGTACTTATTCTATCGTTCCCTACAGTCTTGGTACAGAGAGGGCAAACACAAGGTATCCTGACTCCTAGTCAGAGTTCAGCAAGTGCTGGTCTATTTCCTGCCCCACTAGCCTACCTGATTGCCTTTCACAGACATTTCCTAAGCATTTACTGTGTGCCAGGTATGTGCTAGAAGTGTACAATATAGTATTTAACAAGACGTGTGCAACCTAGTGAAAGACAGCTTGGTAAACACTACACTCATATGAGACTGAGAATCAGTTTGAGTAGTGCTTAAGTACACTCCCTTGGAAGTCAGAGTAGGGTGTGAATTAAAGTACCAATGCTTGCACCATCTATCTGAGCCTCAATCTCCTTGTGTATAAAATGGGAGTAGAACACCTTCATAGTAGACTAAGATGATATATAAAAATTCACTGCCTAAGGAGAAAACATAAAGATCATTGCCTGCCATGTGGCAGTTATTACAAATGCCAATGCTCGGGTAGCAGTCCCCAGCTCAGTCTTGAGGAGACTTCTCAGAGAAGGGAACCACTGTGTAGAACTGTGAAGGATGAGTCTGGGCGCGGTGGCTCACGCCCATAATCCCAATACTTTTAGAGGCTGCAGTGGGCGGATTGCTTGAGGTCTGGAGTTTGAGACCAGCCTGATCAACATGGAGAAACTCCGTCTCTACTAAAACTACAAAATTAGGCTAGGCATGGTGGCTCATGCCTGTAATCCCAGCACTCTGGGAGGCTGAGGCGGGTGGATTGCCTGAGGTCAGGAGTTCGAGACCAGCCCCGTCTCTACTAAAAATACAAAAATTGGCCGGATGTGGTGGCTCACGCCTGTAATCCCAGCACTTTGGGAGGCCGAGGCAGGCAGATCATGAGGTCAAGAGATTGAGACCATCCTGGCCAACTTGATAAAACCCCGTCTCTACTAAAAATACAAAAATTAGCTGGGCATGGTGGCACGCGCCTTTAGTCCCACCTACTCGGGAGGCTGAGGCAAGAGAATCGCTTGAACCAGGGAGGTGGAGGATGCAGTGAGCTGAGATCGTGCCACTCCAGCCTGGGCAAGAGAGTAAGACTCTGTCTCCGAAAAAAATAAATAAATAAATAAGAAATACAAAATTAGCTGCGTGTGCTGGCGCATGCCTGTAATTGCAGCTACTTGGGAGGCTGAGGCAGTAGAATTGCTGGAACTAGGGAGGCGGAGGGTTCGGAGAGCTGAGATCGTGCCATTGCACTCCAGCCTGGGCAACAAGAGCGAAACTCCATCTCAAAAAGAAAAAAAAGAACTGTGAAAGATGAATGGCAGATGTGTAACGGTCTGGTGGGGAAAAGGTGGCGGTAGGGGAAAGTGGGCCAGGAGGAGTAACACAGACAAACTCTAGAGAAGATGAATGTACACGCCCTACTTCACCAGCACAGGGACAGGATAGGCCCAGCTTCCCATAGTGGAGGCTAGCATGGTCTGGATTCTCTCCTCAAATCAACATGCATTTGGTGAGCACCTGTTAGGAACTTCTTTCAAGAGTTATAAGAGTTGGCTGGGCACAGTAGCTCATGCTTGTAATCCCAGCATTTTCGGGAGGCTGAGGGGGGCAGATTACCTGAGATCAGGAGTTCGAGACCAGCCTAACCAACATGGTGAAACCCCATCTCTACTAAAAACACAAAATTAGCCAGGTGTGGTGGCACGCGACTGTAATCCCAGCTACTCGGGAGGCTGAGGCAGGAGGATCACTTGAACCTAGGAGGCAGAGGTTGCAGTGAGCCAAGATCGCACCATTGCTCTCCAGCCTGGGCAAGAAGACCAAAACTCTGTCTCAAAAAAAAAAAAAAAAAAAAGTTATAAGAGTTAATGAAGATAAGGCTGGGCACGGTGGCTCATGCCTATAATGCCTGCACTTTGGGAGACTGAGGCGGGTGGATCACCTGAGGTCAGGAGTTCGAGACCAGCCTGGCCAACATGATGAAACCCTGTCTCTACTAAAAACATACAAAAAATTAGCTGGGCGTGGTGGCACATGCCTGTAATCCCAGCTACTCGGGAGGCTGAGGCAGGAGAATCACTTGAACCCGTGAGGCAGAGATTGCAGTGAGCCGAGATCACGGCACTGCACTTCAGCCTGGGAAACAAGAGGAAAAACTCCGTCTCAAAAAGAAAAAAAAAACAAAAAAACAAAAACAAGAGTTAATGAAGATAAATAAAGAGCCGACAGCTAAGCACAGTGATACACACCTATAGACCCAGCTACTCTGGAGGCAGAGGCAGGGGGAGACCTTGAGCCCAGTTCAAACATGCAGTGAGCTATAATAATGTCATTGCACTCCAGCCTGGGTGACACAGCAAGATGGATGGAAGGAAGAGAGGGAGGGAGGAAGGCAAGAATGAAGACAGGAGGGAGGGAGGGAGAGAGGGAGGGAGAAACGAAAGCAGGAAGGGAAGGAGGGAGGGAGGAAAGGAAGGAAAAGAAAATAAAAGAAAAAAACAAAAGAAGAAACAAAAGAAAAAACAAAAGAAAAGAAAAGAAGGGTTGGATGTGCTCACACATGCCTATAGTCCCAGAGGAGGATCGCTGGAGTCCAGTTTGAGCCCAGTTCCAGATCAGCAACATGATGAGACCTTTTTTTTTTTTTTTTTTGAGATGGGGTCTCATTCCCTCACTAGGGGTGGAGTACAACAGCGTAATCTTGACTCACTGCAACCTCTGCCTCCCAGGCTCAAACAATCCTCCTACCTCAACCTCCTGAGTAGCTGAGACCACAGGTGTGCACCACCACACCTGGCTAATTTCTTTGTATTTTTGGTAGAGACTGGGTTTCGTCATGTTGCCCAGGCTAGTCTTAAACTCCTAAACTCAAGCAGTCCACCCACCTCAGCCTCCCAAAGTGCTGGGATTACAGGCGTGAACCACTGCACCCGACGAGACCCTGTCTTAAGAAAAAAAAAAAAGAAAAAAAAAGAGGCTGGGCACAGTGGCTCATGCCTGTAATCCCAGCCTTGGCCTCTGGAAGGCTTTGTGAAACCCCACCTCTAGTAAAAATACACACACACACACACAAAATTAGCCAGGCGTGATGGCATCCACCTGTAGTCCCAGCTAGTTGGGAAGCTGAGGTGGGAGAGTCGCCTGAGCTTGGGGAGATTGAGGTCGCAGTGAGCTGACGTCCTGTCACTGCACTCAAGGTCTAATCTTTGTTCTCAGAGAGCCCACAGAAACTTAAAAGAAGAAAAAGGAATGAAGAGTTATTGAAGGATGTGGAGCAGGGAGGTGAAAGGACCAGACTTTTATATCAGAATCGTCACCATGAGAAAGTATTACACAGAACTGTAAGATAACATGTTTGAGAATATTCATGACAGCTTTCTGGTTCAAGAAGTTAGTTCTTGGCCAGGCATGGTGGCTTCACACCAGTAATCCCAGCACTTTGGGAGGCCGAGGTGAGTGGATCACCTGAGGACAGCAGTTCAAGACCAGTCTGGCCCACATGGTGAAACACCATCTCTACTAAAAATATAAAAATTAGCTGGGCGTGGTGGTGGGTGCCTGTAATCCCAGTTACTTGGGAGGCTGAGGCAGGAGAATTGCTTGAACCCAGGAAATGGAGGTTGCAGTGAGCCAACACGGTGCCACTGAACTCCAGCCTGGGCAACAGAGTGAGACTATGTCTCAAAGGAAAAAAAAAAGCTGGAACTACAGGCGGCACGTGCCACGACGCCCAGCTAATTTTTGTATTTTTAGTAGAGACAGGGTTTCACCATGTTAGCCAGGATGGTCTCAATCTCTTGATCTCATGATCGGTCCCCCCTCGGCCTCCCAAAGTGCTGGGATTACAGGCGTGAGCCACTGCAACCCACTGAAACATTTTATTTTATTTTAAATTTATTTTTATTTTTATTTTTATTTTTTTGAGACGGAGTCTCACTCTGTCGCCCAGGCTGGAGTACAGTGGTGCTATCTCGGCTCACTGCAAGCTCTGCCTCCCGGGTTCATGCCATTCTCCTGCCTCAGCCTCCCGAGTAACTGGGACTATAGGAGTCTGCCACCACGCCCAGCTAATTTTTTGTATTTTTAGTAGAGATGGGGTTTCACCATGTTAGCCAGGATGGTCTTGATCTCCTGACCTCCTGATCCGCCTGCCTCAGCCTCCCAAAGTGCTGGGATTACAGGCGTGAGTCACTGTGCCCGGCTATTTTTAATTTTAGATTCGGGGGTACAAGTGTAGATTTGTTACCAGGGCATATTGCATGACGCTGGCCGGGCACGGTGGCTCATGACTGTAATCACAACACTTTGGGAGGCTGGTGGATCACCTGAGCTTAGAAGTTTAAGACTCACGCCTGTAATCCTAGCGCTTTGGGAGGCCACAGTGGGTGGATCACCAGAGGTCAAAAGTATGAGACCAGCCTGGCCAACATGGTGAAACTCCGTCTCTACTAAAAACACAAAAATTGCCGGGCGCGGTGGCTCAAGCCTGTAATCCCAGCACTTTGGGAGGCCGAGACGGGTGGATCATGAGGTCAGGAGATCGAGACCATCCTGGCTAACACGGTGAAACCCCCTCTCTACTAAAAAATACAAAAAACTAGCCGGGCGAGGTGGCGGGCGCCTGTAGTCCCAGCTACTCTGGAGGCTGAGGCAGGAGAATGGCGTAAACCCAGGAGGCGGAGCTTGGAGTGAGCTGAGATCCGGCCACTGCACTCCAGCCCTGGCGAAAGAGCGAGACTCCGTCTCAAAAAAAACAAAAAAAAAACAAAAAAAAAAAACAAAATTAGCTGGGCGTGGTGGCGGGTTCCCGTAATCCCGGCTACTCGGGAGGTTGAGGCAGGAGAATCACTTGAAGCTGGGAGGTGAAGGTTACAGTGAGCCGAGATTGTTCCATTGCACTCCAGCCTGGGCAACAGAGCGAGACTCCGTCTCAACAACAACAACAAAAAAGAAGTTCAAGACCAGCCTAAACAACATGGTGAGACCCCCACCCCCCATCTCTACTAAAAATACAAAAAAAGAAAAAAGAGGCTGGGTGCAGTGGCTCATGCCTGTAATCCCAGCACTTTGGTAGGTTGAGGCGGGCAGATCACCTGAGGTCAGGAGTTCGAGGCCAGCCTGGTGAACATGGCGAAACCCCGTCTCTACTAAAAAAAAATACAAAAATTAGCTGGGCATGGTGGCATATGCCTGTAACCCCAGTCTTGGGAGGCTGAGGCAGGAGAATCACCTGAACCCAGGAGGAGGAGATTGCCGTGAGCCGAGATGGCGCCTTTGCACTCCAGCCTGGGCAACAAGAGTGAAACTCCGTCTCTTGGGACTACAGGTACCCGCCACCTCGCCCGGCTAATTTTTTGTATTTTTAGTAGAGATGGGGTTTCACCATGTTAGCCAGGATGATCTCAATCTCCTGACCTTGTGATCCGCCTGCCTCATCCTCCCAAAGTGCTGGGATTACAAGCGTGAGCCACCGTGCCCGGCCACATATAACAAGCTTCTTTAAGTCAAACAATTCAATTGTTTCCGTCTCAGGGAAAAAAAGAAAAAGAAAAAGAAAAGAAAAGAACAAGGAAAAAGAAAAAAAGCTGGAAATGGCAGTGTGAGCCTGTGGTCCCAGTTACTTCAGAGGTTGAGATAGGAAGATTGTTTGAGCCTGGTGGGTGGAGATTGGAGTGAGCCAAGATCATGCCACTACACTCCAGCCTGGGTGACAGAGCTAGAAGACCCTGTCTCAACATCAACAACAGCAACGCCGGGCGCAGTGGCTCAAGCCTGTAATCCCAGCACTTTGGGAGGCCGAGACGGGTGGATCACGAGGTCAGGAGATCGAGACCATCCTGGTTAACACGGTGAAATCCCGTCTCTACTAAAAATACAAACAATTAGCCGGGCGAGGTGGCGGGCGCCTGTAGTCCCAGCTACTCGGGAGGCTGAGGCAGGAGAATGGCGGGAACCCGGGAGGCGGAGCTTGCAGTGAGCTGAGATCCGGCCACTGCACTCCAGCCCCGGCGACAGAGTGAGGCTCCGCCTCAAAGAAAAAAAAAAAACAACAGCAACAACAAAAATATTGCTGAGGTTTGGGCTTCTACTGATCCCATCACCCAAACAGTGAGCATAGTACACAAGAGGTATTTTTTAGCCCTTCTCCTTCCCTTCCCCCTTTTGGAGTCCCCAGTGATTATTGTCCCCAGCTTTATGTCCATGTTTAGATCCCACATATAAGCAAGAATATCCAGGCCAGGCGCAGTGGCTCACGCTTGTAATCCCTGCACTTTGGGAGGTTGAGGTGGGCGGATCACCTGAGGTCAGGAGTCGGACACCAGCCTGACCAAGATGGAGAAACCCCGTCTCTACTAAAAATATAAAATTAGCTAGGTGAGGTGGCACATGCCTGTAATCCCAGCTACTTGGCAGGTTGAGGCAGGAGAACTGCTTGAACCTGGGAGGCGGAGGTTGTATGGGCCAGGCACAGTGGCTCACGCCTATAATCCCATCACTTTGGGAGGGTGAGGCAGGCGGATCACCTGAGGTCAGGAGTTCAAGACCAGCCTGGCCAACATGGTGACCCCCATCTCTACAAAAATACAAAACTTAGCCAGGCATGATGGCAGGTGCCTGCAATCCCAGCTACATGGGTGGCTGAGGCAGGAGAATTGCATGAACCCGGGAGGCAAAGTCTGCCTTGAGCCAAGATCAAGTCATTGCACTCTAGACTGAGTGACAAAGTGAGACTCTGTCTCAAAAAAAAAAGGCACGGCACGGTGGCTCGCGCCTGTTTAATCCCAGCACTTTGGGAGGCCGAGGTGGGTGAATCACCTGAGGTCTGGAGTTCAAGACTAGCCTGACCAACATGAAGAAACCCTGTCTCTATTAAAAATGTAAAATTAACCACGTGAGGTGGTGCATGCCTGTAATCCCAGCTACTCGGCAGCTTGAGGCAGGAGAATCGCTTGAACCCGGGAGGCAGAGGTTGAGGTGAGCCAAGATCGTGCCACTGCACTCCTGGGCAACAAGAACGAAACTCCATCTCAAAAAAGAAAAAAAAAAAATTAGCCGGTGTGGTGTCACCTGCCTATGGTCCCAGCCACTGGGGAGGCTGAGGCAGTAAGAGCCTGGGTGACAGAGCAAGACCATCTCAAAAAAAGGAAGAAATATTTAACAGGGACTTACGAACAGAAGCCATGTTTGTATCTCTGGCGGTGCTGAGACAAGACAGTGTATCCCTGTGCCATTAATCTCCAGATGCAGAATTTATATACCATAGGGAAGGAATGTGTAGGACAATTGAAGTTGACCTCTACAGGAAAGGCAAGAATGTTCTGTGAATCTGCCTAAGGGCAAGATTCATGGTCAAGGTGGTCTTGACCTAAGGGCAGGATTTATAATAAGTACATGCTCTTACCCAAGGATCAGTAGATAAAATACAATTTTTAGAGGCATTCCTGGATCTAGGGCTATTCAGAAGTCAACATAGCAGATTAGCATCCAAGATGGAGTTGCTTCAGCCTCCATTCTGTAAAACTCTAGAAAAAAACAAATCTAGGGGCCAGGCACGGTGGCTCATGCCTATAATCCCAGCACTTTGGGAGGCCGAGGAGGGCGGATCATTAGGTCAAGAGATCGAGACCATCCTGGACTCCGTCTCAATTAAAAAAAAAAAAAAATTAGCTGGGCGTGGTGGCAGGCAACAAGAACAAAACTCCATGTCAAAAAACAAAACAACAACAACAACACCTGCAGTATGTGTGGAATTTAAAAAAAGACAATCCATAGGGAGAAAATATTTGTCACATTTTAAACAAATAATATAATACACATAACAAGCTCTTTTTTTTTTTTTTTTCTGAGGCAGAATCTCGCTCTGTTGCCCGGCCTGGAATGCAGTGGTATGATCTCGGCTCACTGCAGGCTCCGCCTCCCGGGTTCACACCATTCTCCTGCCTCAGCCTCCCGAGTACCTGGGACTACAGGTACCCGCCACCTCGCCCGGCTAATTTTTTGTATTTTTAGTAGAGATGGGGTTTCACCATGTTAGCCAGGATGATCTCAATCTCCTGACCTTGTGATCCGCCTGCCTCATCCTCCCAAAGTGCTGGGATTACAGGCGTGAGCCACCGTGCCCGGCCACATATAACAAGCTTCTTTAAGTCAAACAATTCAATACAAAAATGTAGGCTGAGCACAGACCCCATCTCTACAAAAAAATAAAAACATTTGGCTGGGCACTTGTGGTGGCTCATGTCTGTAATCTCAGCACTTTGGGAAGCCAAGGCAGGAAGATCACATGAGTCCAGGAGTTTGAGACCAGCCTGGACAACATATTGGGACTCCATCGCCAGAAAAAAATTTTAAAAATTAGCTGGGTGTGGTAGTCTGCGCCTGTAGTCCCAGCTACTTAGGAAGCTGAGGCAGAAAGATCACTTGAGCCCAGGAGGTTGAGGCTGCAGTGGACCATGATTGCATCACTGCATTCCAGCCTGGATGACACCTAAGACCTTGTCTCAAAAATTCATTTTAAGGCTGGGCAGGCTTATTCCTGTAATCCCAGCATTTTGGGAGGCCAAGGCAGGAGGATCCCTTCAGCCCAGCAGTTCAGAACCAGCCTGGAAAACATAGTGGGACCTTGTCTCTACAAAAAAAAAAAAAAAAAAAAAAATTAGCCAGGTATGGTGACAGGCACCCATGGTCCCAGCTACTTGGGAGGCCGAGGCAAGAGGATTGCTTGAGCCCAGGAAGTGGAGGCTGCAATGAGCCAAGATCCCACGACTGCACTCCAGGCTGGGTGACACAGTGAGACCCTGTCTCAAAAACAAAAACAAACAAATTATTTATTTTTTTGTTTGTTTGCTTTTCTTTTGTTTTTGTTCTAAGACAAAAGCCCTGTTGCCCACGCTAAAGTACAGTGGTACAATCTGGGCTCACTGCAACCTCTGCCTCCCACATTCAAGCGACTGTCTCACTTCATTCAGCCTCTGGAGTGGCTTGGGACTTCAGGTGTGCACCACAATGTCCAGTTAAAAAGAAATTTTTTTTTAAATAAAAATAAAAACATGGCCGGGCTCAGTGGCTCAGTGGTCAGGAGATCGAAACCATCCCGGCTCACACAGTGAAACCCCGTCTCTACTAAAAATACAAAAAATTAGCTGGGCATGGTGGAGCATGCCTACAGTCCCAGCTACTCAGGAGGCTGAGGCAGAAGAATCACTTGAACCTGGGAGGCAGAGATTGCAATGAGCTGAGATCACACCTGGTGACAGAGTGAGACTCCGTCTCAAATAAATAAATAAATAAGCTTGGATGTGAACCTTGACCTGTGGCTCCACCACCTAGATTCACTTCGTTCCACTGTTTTTTATTTTATTTTTATTTTATTTTATTTTATTTTATTTTATTTTATTTTATTTTATTTATTTTTCTGAGACAGAGTCTCATTCTGTCGCCAGGCTGGAGTGCAGTGGCACGATCTCAGCTCACTGCAACCTCTGCCTCCCAGGTTCAAGCCATTCTTCTGCCTCAGCCTCCCAAGTAGCTGCGATTACAGGTGCCCACCACCACTCCCAGCTAATGTTTGTATTTTTAGTAGAGATGGGGTTTCGCCATTTTGGCCAGGCTGGTCTCGAACTCCTGACCTCAGGTGATCCACCCACCTCAGCCTCTCAAAGTGCTGGGATCACAGGCATGAGCCACCGCGCCAGGCCTCCACTATGTGTATAAAGGTACAGACTTGTAAGGGCAACAAAGTGTTAACAGCTGCATGCTTAATAAGACAGTAGAGGTTGCAATGGGGGCTCCTGGAGTAGTGTGGCCAATTCAAAGAGAAAAGGGATGTTTTTGGAAAAGACTCCAGAACTGCAGCTTAATCTAAGACTTGAAAGGTGAGTTCTTCCCAGTACTTTGGGAGGCTGAGGCAGGCAGATCACCTGAGGTCAGGAGTTCAAGACCAGCCTGACCAACATGGAGAAACCCCATCTCTACTAAAAATACAAATGTTTTCGGCCGGGCACAGTGGCTCACACCTGTAATCGCAGCACTTTGGGAGGCTGAGGAGGGCGGATCACGAGGTCAGGAGATCGAGATCATCCCAGCTAACACGGTGAAATCTCGTCTCTACTAAAAATACAAAAAAATTAGCCAGGCCTGGTAGCGGGCACCTGTAGTCCCAGCTACTCAGGAGGCTGAGGCAGGAGAATGGCGTGAACCCGGGAGGTGGAGCTTGCAGTGAGCTGAGATCGCGCCACTGCACTCCAGCCTGGACGACAGAGCAAAACTCCACCTCAAAGAGGAAAAGAAAAGAAAAAAAAGAAAGGTGAGTTCTTGACCTATGGGAGAAGGGCACTCCAGAAGGGCACACCTATGTGTGTATCAGGGCAACGTCACAGAGGAAGGCACTTGGTCTATTTTTTTTTTTTTTTTTTAAGAGACGGAGTCTCTGTTGCCAGGCTTGAGTGCAGTGGTACTATTTCGGCTCATTTTTGTATTTTTAGCAGAGACAGGGTTTCACCATGTTGGCCAGGCTGGTCTCAAACTCCTGACCTTAAGTGATCTGCCCACCCTGGTCTCCCAAAGTGCTGGGATTACAGGCGTCAGCCACCGCGCCCAGCCTTGATTTCATTTTACCCCGATGAGATCTGTGTTCAGGTGTTCAGTAAGAGTCCCTGAGGCCACCATGTGGTGCCTATTTTGAAGAAGATCAACCGGGAGACAATGAATCTGTTAAATGCATACACAGGAGCAATGCAAATAAGCAATGAGGGAGTTAGGGCTTGTGGATAACTAAAGCAGTGACTAGGGGTATGGAGAGAGCAGAAGAGATAGGTCTGAAAGATACTTGTGGAATAAAATTGATGGAACTTTTTTTTTCTTTTTTTTTTTTTGAGATGGAGTCTCACTCTGTCGCCCAGGCTAGAGTGCAGTGGCACGATCTCAGCTCACTGCAAGCTCTGCCTCCTGGTTCATGCCATTCTCCTGCCTCAGCCTCCTGAGTAGCTGGGACTACAGGCACCCGCCACCGCACCTGGCTAATTGTTTTGTATTTTTAGTAGAGATGGGGTTTCACCATATTAGCCAGGATGGTCTCCATCTCCTGACCTCGTGATCCGTCCGCCTCGGCCTCCCAAAGTGCTGGGATTACAAGCATGAGCCACCGTGCTGGGCCTCTTTTCTTTTTTAGACAAAGTCTCACTCACTGTTGCCCAGGCTGGAGTGCAGGGACACCATCTCAGCTCACTGCAACCTCCATCTCCCCATTCAGCGATTCTGCTGCCTCAGCCTCCTGAGTAGCTGGGACTACAGGCACATGCCACCATGCCTGGCTGATTTTTGTATTTTTATTAGGGACAAGGTTTCACCATGTAGCCCAGGCTAGTCTCCAACTCCTTGGCTCAAGTGATCTGCCTGCCTCGGCCTCTCAAAGTGCTGGAATTACAGGCATGAGCCACCATGCCTGTAACCAAGCCTTCTTTTATTATTTTATTTTAAATTATTTATTATTTTATTTTAAATTGATAAGATTTGATGACTAATTACATATGCTGTGACGGGGATGATGGAAGTTTGAGAAGGAGAGAGTAGAAGTTTGTTGGGGAGTAAACTAGACAGAAGTTCCCTGAAAAAGGGATAACTTGTGTATGTATCTCCTTCATTGCAAGTAGGACAGTATATTATGATTACCTGTGTATGCATCTGCTTCCTCTAGTAGGCCATGAGTCATGGCCATGTCTCATCCCCCTCACCTTCCCTAGTGTCTGGCACAATGTCTTGCACACAGTATGTTCAACATTGATGAAAGAATATCAGTAAAGAGTGGCCTTAGTCTGGGGTGGTACTAAGGAGAGCAGAGAATGGTGGGGGTGTAAATAATCACACCAGTTGGAAGACAGGAAGTTCTCCAGGCTACTCCCTCCCTCCTCAGTCTTAGTCAAAAGTCTGACCCACGGAGGATTGCTCAATTTTCTCTGAGTCCTTTCCTTCTCTGGACTAGCCGCACAGTGTGATAGATGCTGACTAGCTGGGACATGGATGTCTTCAGTATGGGGGAGAGGGTCTCACCCAAAGTCTACTACTACTGCCCAGAAGCCATTCTTTTTTTTTTTTTTGAGACGGAGTTTCGCTCTTGTTGCCCAGGCTGGAGTGCAATGGCGCAATCTCGGCTTACTGCAACCTCTGCCTCCTGGGTTCAAGTGATTCTTCTGCCTCAGCCTCCTGTGTAGCTGGGATTACAGGTGCCTGACACCATGCCCGGCTAACTTCCTGTATTTTCAGTAGAGACGGGGTGTCACCATGTTGGTCAGGCTGGTCTCAAACTCCTGACCTCAGATGATCCATCCGCCTTGGCCTCCCATAGTGCTGGGATTACAGGTGTGAGCCACTGCACCCAACCCAGAAACTGATTCTAAAGAGGCACTGTGTGGGAGAAGCCTCGGACTTCTACTTCCCTTCTCTAAACCAGTAAGCCTTGACATATATGGCAAAAGGTGGCATGTCCTTGGCTCTGCGCCACAGGCTCATTTGGCAAGGGGATAAGAGAAGAGGACAGCTGAGAAGGTGCTGAACTCCAGCGAAAAGGAAAGGAGGCCATGGGCCTGAGGCTTGTGATGTGAAAGGAGAAAGGAGCCCGTGGGGATTTGTATTGTTATGATTATTATTATTTAAACATTTTGGCTAGGTGTGGTGGCTCAGAGCTGTAATCCCAGCACTTTGGGAGGCTGAGGCAAAAGGATGGCTTGAGCCCAGGAGTACATGGCTGCAGTGAGCTAAGATCATGACACTGCACTCTGGCCTGGGTAACAGAGGGAGACTCTGTCTTAAAAACTTTTTTAAATGGGTTGGGCGCGGTAGCTCACGCCTGTAATCCCGGCATCCCTGAGCCAGCAGACTGCCTGAGCTCAGGAGTTCAAGACCAGCCTGGGCAACACAGTGAAACCCCGTCTCTACTAAAATACAAAAAATTAGCCGGGCGTGCTGGTGTGCACATGTAGTCCCAGCTACTAGGAAAGCTAAGGCACGAGAATCGCTTGAACCCGGGAGGTGGAAGTTGCATTGAGCTGAGATCACGCCACTGCACTCCAGCCTGGGAGACAGAGCAAGACTCCATCTCCAAAAAAAGAAAAAAAAAATTAAAAATGGCCGAGTGCAATAGCTCACACCTGTAATCCCAGTACTTTGGGAGGCCGAGGCGAGCGGATTACCTGTGGCCAGGAGTTCCAGACCAGCCTGGTCAACATGGTGAAACCCTGTCTCTACAAAAAATACAAAAATTCACCCAGCATGGTGGTGCGCACATGTAGTCCCAACTACTCAAGAAGCTGAGGTAGGAGAATGCCTTGAACCTGGGAGCTGGAGGTTGCAGTGAGCCGAAATGGTGCCACTGCACTCCAGCCTGAGTGAGAGTGAAACTCTGCCTCAAAAAGTAAAAATTAAGGCCAGGTGCGGTGGCTCCCGCCTGTAATCCCAGCACTTTGGGAGGCCGAGGCAGGTGGATCACGAGGTCAGGAGTTCAAGACCAGCCTGGCAAAGATGGTGAAACCCCGTCTCTACTAAAAATACAAAAATTAGTCAGGCGTGGTGGTGGGTGCCTGTAATCCCAGCTACTAGGGAGGATGAGGCAAAGAACTGCTTGAACCCAGGAGGGGGAGGTTGCAGTAAGCCAAGATCGCACCACTGCACTCCAGCCTGGGTGACAGAGCGAGACTCCGTCTCAAAAAAAAAATAATAATAATAAAGTTAAATAAAACTAATACTGTTGGGGTCAGGCATGGCAGTTCACACCTCTAATTTTAGTACTTTGGGAGGCCAAGGCAGGAGGATATTGAGGCCAGAAGTTGAAGACCAGACATGAGGCAACAGAGCCAGACTCCATCTCTATAAAACAAAAATTTGCCGAGTGCGGCTGGGCGTGGTGGCTCACACCTGTAATCCTAGCACTTTGGGAGGCCGAGGCAGGCGGATCACGAGGTCAGGAGATTGAGACCATCCTGGCTAACATGATGAAACCCCGTCTCTACTAAAAATACAAAAAATTAGCTGGGCGTGGTGGCGGGCGCCTGTGGTCCCAGCTGCTTGGAAGGCTGAGGCAGGAGAATGGCATGAACCCAGGAGGCGGAGCTTGCAGTGAGCTGAGATCGTGCCACCCCACTCCAGCCTGGGCGACAGAGTGAGACTCTGTCTCAAAAAAAAAGAAAGAAAAGACAAATTAGCCGAGTGCAGGGGTGAGTGCCTGTAGTCTCAGTTAGTTAGGAGACTGAGGTGTGAGGATCACTTGAGCCTGGAAGTTGGAGGCTGCAGTGAGCTATGATCATGCAACTGCACTCCAGCCTGGGTGACAAAGTGAGATCCTGTCTCAAAAAAATTGAAAAATTTCACCATTTGTACTGTTAAAAAATCATTTAGGCCGGGTACGGTGTCTCATACCTGTAATCCCAGCACTTTGGGAGGCTAAGGCGGGTGGATCACCTGAGGTCGGGAGTTTGAGACTAGTCTGACCAACACGGAGAAACCCCGTTTCTACCAAAAATAAAAAATTAGCCGGGTGTAGTGGCACATGCCTGTAATCCCAGCTACTCAGGAGGCTGAGGCAGAAGAATCACTTGAACCGGGAAGCAGAGTTTGCAGTCGGCCAAGATTGTGCCATTGTACTCCAGCCTGGGCAACAAGAGCGAAACTCTGTCTCAAAAAAAAAAAAAAAACAAACAAACAAGGTGAGTTATTGACCTATGGGAGAAGGGCACTCTAGGAGGCTAAAACTGTGTGTGTATTAGTGCAATGTCACAGAGGAAAGCACTTGGCCTTTTTTTTTTTTTTTTTTTTAAGACAGGGTCTCACAAAACTTAGCTGGACATGGTGGAGCACGCCTATAGTCCCAGTTACTTGGGAGGCTGAGGCAGGAGAATCTCTTGAACCCGGGAGGCAGAGGTTGCAGTGAGCTGAGATGACGTCACTGCACTCCAGCATGGCAACAGAGGGAGACCCGGACTCAAAAAAAAAAAATAATAAATCATTTAAATCGGTATAGAGAAGAAAATGAACCTAGAACACCCATCATCTAAACTTAACAATTATTATTATTATTATTACTATTTTGAGACGGAGTTTCGCTCTTGTTGCCCAGGCTGGAGTGCAATGGCGTGATCTCGGCTCACGGCAAACTCCGCCTCCTGGGGCTCAAGCGATTCTTCTGCCTCAGTCTCCAGAGTAGCTGGGACTACAGGCACATGCCACCTCACCCGGCTAATTTATTTTAGCAGAGAGGGGTTTTCGCCCTGTCAGGCGCGGTGGCTCGCGCCTGTAATCTCAGCACTTTGGGAGGTCAAGGTGGGTGGATCATTTGAGGTCAGGAGTTCAAGACTAGCCTGGTCAACTTGGTGAAACCTCATCTCTATTAAAGATACAACAATTAGCAGGGCATGGTGGCTCACACCTGTAATCCCAGCTACTCGGGAGGCTGAGGCAGGAGAATTGCTTGAGCCCAGGAGGCAGAGGTAGCAAGGAGCCAAGAACGTGCCACTGCAATCCAGCCTGGGCAACAGAGCAAGACTCTGTCTCAATATAAATAAATAAGTAAATAAATTCCACCAAGGGTCACTGCACACTTACGGAAATGCTGAAGAAGTAGAATTGTAGTCAGGGAGTCCTGCCTGACCTGCCTTGAGACCTTGGTCGGGCACACTTCTCAAGCTCTGTTTATTTCCTAACTTTTGGAAAGGGATAATATATCTACAGATGTTAGTTATGAGTTTGTGAGTGACTGGAGAAATTCTTCCTGGGACACTCCCAGGGACCTTTGCCCAGGCACCTCTGATAGCCTACAGCGGCGGGGGAGGGGAGCGCAGAGCGCTGGCAGGAGGTGGTGAAGATTAACGCTTCCAAGCAGGGCATCTGGGGCGCGGGCAGTGGTGCGGAAAACCCCTCTTGGAGACAGAAGTCTGTGGCGCTCCTGTCCTCTCCCTCCTTCTTCTCTCCACTATTTTCCTGGCCATACCAAGAAGGAACTAACATGGTGTTCCAGGGCCTTTCCCCTACATGAGCCACCCACTTGCCCAGTTTTTCTCCCTGGGGGCAGTGAAGGCTTCCGGAAGAAGCGTTGAGAAGTCAGGTGTCAGGCCTCCAAGAACTTCAGCTAGCTTCTCAGGCTCGAGGGAGGGAGGGCAAAGCAGGAAGGAGGGGTTTGCGGCTGGGGAGAGCCACAGGGCCCACCCCTAACCGGAAACTGGGGGTGGAGAGGCCCCAGCCCAGCCCACGCCAGTCTTCCAGCTCCGGGCTGGGCCTGAGGCCGGCAAGCCCCACCCCATTCCTCTGGGCACCTCGTGGCCCGGGCGGGTTTGTTTACGAATCCGGCTCCCTCCTCCTCCAGCCCGGCCCTCCGCCCGCCCCCAGGGTGGCCCCAGTTCCGTGGGAGGGGGAAACAGAGCCAGCCCCTGGCCCGCTGCCCTCCTCTCACCTCCCCTTCCCTTCCTTCCTCCAGCCTCTGCCGTGAATGCCCAGGGAGAGCAGGTCCTTTTCCCACACCTGTTTGGGCCATGCTCCTTTTCTGGGAATGGGGTAGGGTCCCTTTCTTCTCACCTCTGGACTCTGGAGAGTTCTCAGGGCTACTTGTCTCAGGAGAGGAAGGAGAAAAGGAAACTGCTTCACTTTTGGTTAAAAGAGGAACTTTTTTTTTTTTTTAATGCTGAGCTGGGCCGGGCGTGGTGGCCCCACGCCTGTAATCCCAGCACTTTGAGAGGCCGAGGCGGGAGAACCACTTGAGGTCAGGAGTTTGAGACCAGCCTGGCCAATATGGTGAAACCCTCTGTACTAAAAACACAAACATTAGCGGGACGTCGTGGCATGTGCCTGTAATCCCAGCTACTCGGGAGTCTGAGGCAGGAGAATCACTTGAACCTTGGAGGCAGAGGCTGCAGTAAATGGAGATGGTGCCACTGCAGTCCAGCCTGTGCAACAGATAGAGACTCCATCTCAAAAAAGAAAAAAAAAATCTAAATGCTTAGCCGCCAGGCAGGCCCCCATCACACTTGGAGTGCAGGGGTCTGAGTGTGTGTAGGTACCACAGGGGTTAGATGACATTAAGCACGCCTTCCTCAGGGGTGTGGCAAGCCTAGGCTCCCTGAGGAGCCTTAGGGGTTTGGGTATTTGGGGAAGGGAAGGGAAATGTTTTAATTATGTGTTTGTTCCAAACTGGAATCCCTAGGGGTCAGATTTAAATGTTCAGGAAAGCTCTATGTTTGATCTACTTGGGGTATAAGCCCATTTCTGACCCTCCTCAGTTCCCTGAGCCTTCTTTCTCCAGTTCTCAAGAAAGCAGATGGATTGTGAAACTTCCAGTCTCTCAGCAATCTCTCTTCCTCTTCCTCACCATGCCTCCAACTACTATTGGTTTTATTTGGTAAAGGATCTTCCAGCTCCAGAGACCATCAACTGGGCTTACTGTCAGGGAATATTAAAAAAGGTTGAGCCAGAGTTCAGCTCCAACAATAACTAAATTGTGTTCCTGACCATACCTCCCAGCCCTCAAACAAAAACTCTCATTTTACAACCAGCCTTGCTCCTTCAGGGCCCTCAAGACCACCAGAGCCACAGACTCTGCAGAACTGAATGAACGTCTTCCTAGTATTACTAGGTGCAGCCCAGGCAGGGATGAATCACAGTGCTTCTCAAATGAGGAAACAAAGACACAGCAAAGGTACAGAATGAGTCATTTTAAATAGTGTTAATAATAATAAAGAATATTGGCGGGGCGCAGTGGCTCATATCTGTAATCCCAGCACTTTGGGAGGCCGAGGTGGGCGGATCGCCTGAGGTCGGGAGTTGGAGACCAGCCTGACCAACGTGGAGAAACCCCATCTCTACTAAAAATACAAAATTAGCCGGGCATGGTAGCGCATGCCTGTAATCCCTGCTGCTCAGGAGGCTGAGGCAGGAGAATCGCTTGAACCTGGGAGGTGGAGGTTGTGGTGAGCCGAGATTACGCCATTGCACTTCAGCCTGGGCAACAAGAGCGAAACTGTCTCAAACAAACAAACGCAAAAAAGATTATCAGCAACCAGTTAGCAGCAGCCAGTCCTGAATTTCTCACAAGTTCTGGGCTTGCCAACCAGGAAAAAGTCCGTCTTGTTTCAGTTTCTTTTTGGATCAATTTCTTGCCTTGCCAGGGTTCTTAAAAGACTTCGGGGGCTGTATGCGGTGTTCCCTCCAGTTTCTATAGTCCGAATTGCACTGAATGATCTTAGCCTGCTTATCACAAGCTTCTGATGTGAAAAGTCTAGGCTTGTTTTCTTATTCAGAGAGGTAGAAAGTAAGAGTTTAGAAGACTGCGAGACTTCACTATTTTGTCAAAAGACTTTTTTTTCTAGCCTCCTTTATCCTAGAGTAGGCAGGACAGGTAAAGAAATTTCAGTTGGGCCGGGCGCGGTGGCTCAAGCCTGTAATCCCAGCACTTTGGGAGGCCGAGACGGGCGGATCACGAGGCCAGGAGATCGAGACCATCCTGGCTAACACGGTGAAACCCCGTCTCTACTAAAAAATACAAAAAACTAGCCGGGCGAGGTGGCGGGCGCCTGTAGTCCCAGCTACTCGGGAGGCTGAGGCAGGAGAATGGCGTGAACCCGGGAGGCGGAGTTTGCAGTGAGCGGAGATCCGGCCACTGCACTCCAGCCCGGGCGACAGAGCTGAGACTCCGTCTCAAAAAAAAAAAAAAAAAAAAAAAAAAAAAAAAAAAAAAAGAAATTTCAGTTAGTCCACTTTGTACTTAGCTGTAGTTGAGAGTTTGATGGAGTTTCGCTCTTGTTGCTCAGGCTGGAGTGCAATGGCGCAATGTCAGCTCACTGCAACCTCCACCTCCAGGGTTCAAGCGATTCTTCTGCCTCAGGCTCCTTTATAGCTGGGTTTACAAGGCATGCGCCATCATGCCTGGGTAATTTTTGTGTTTTTAGTAGAGGTGGGGTTTCTCCATGTTGGTCAGGCTGGTCTTGAACTGCCAACCTCAGGTGATCTGCCTGCCTCAGCCGACCAAAGTGCTGAGATTACAGGCATGAGCCACCTCGCCTGGCCTGTAAAATGTTCTTAATTATCAGATTGCTAAATAGGAGACTGAAAAAAGGTGAGGATTGGGTTGAAAATCAGCAAGAGGCCCGGCGCGGTGGCTCACACCTGCAATCCCAGCAGTGTGGGAGGCTGAGGCGCGCCAATCACTTGAGGTCAGGAGTTTGAGACCAGCCTGGCCAACATGGAGAAACCCCCCATCTCTACTAAAAATACCAAAGTTAGCCAGGGGTGGTGGCATATGCCTGTAGTTCCAGCTACTTGGGAGGCTGAAGTGGGAGAATCACTTGAACCTGGGAGACGGAGGTTGCAGTGAACCAAGATCCTGCCACTGCACTCTACCCTGGGCGACAGAGTGATATTCCATCACACACACACACAAAAAATCAGGAAGAGTGATTTAACTTTTATAAGGCACCCAAATGAAAGCTGAGAACCAATCTTAGTATTATATCTGGAGACTATTCAGGATGGTCAGGATTAGGCTTCCCCTCCCATTTAACAAAAATGTTACTGGGACTCAACTATATTCCAGGCCCTGAGAATCCAAAGTGAAAAGGCATCATCCCTGCCCTCAAATCGCTTAATCTAGTCAGGGAGACAGGATACTCAGATACCTCTAATGGAGGCAAATAAAAGGAGCACAGTGGCCAGGGTATTCAATAATTGAGGGAGGTAGGAAAGGCTTCATAGAAGTCATTCTTATGAAAGATAGGAATTTGGCCGGGTGCACTGGGTCACGCCTGTAATCCCCGCCTGTAATCCCAGCACTTTGGGAGGCCAAAGCAGGCGCATCATGAGGTCAAGAGATCAAGACCATCCTGGCCAACATGGTGAAACCCTGTCTCTACTAAAAATACCTAAATTAGCTGGGCGTGGTGGTATGTGCCTGTAGTCCCAGCTACTTGGGAGGCTGAAGCAGGAGAATCGCTTGAGCCCAGGAGGGGGAGGTTGCAGTGAGCCAAGATCACGCCACTGCACTCCAGCCTGGCAACAGAGCAAGACTCCGTCTCAAACAAAAAAAAAAAAAAAAGAAAGAAAAAGATACGAATTTTAAGTGGGGCATGGTGGCTCATGCCTGTAATCTCAGCACTTTGGGATTGAGTTTAGGAGTTCAAGACCAACTGGGCCACATAATGAGATCTCATCTCAACAAAACATCAAAAAGTTAACCAGGTAGCCAGGCGCAGTGCCTCACACCTGTAATCCCAGCACTTTGGGAGGCTGAGGCAGGCAGATCACCTCAGGTCAGGAGTTCAAGATCAGCCTGGCCAACATGGTAAAACCCCGTCTCTACTAAAAATACAAAAATTAGCCAGGCATGGTGGCATATGTCTGTAGTCCCAGCTACAAGGGATGCTGAGGCAGAAAGAATTGCTTGAATCTGAGAGGCAGAGGTTGCAGTGAGCCAAAATCGTGCCACTGCACTCCAGCCTGGGAAACAGCACAAGACTGCGTCTTAGAAAAAAAAAACATTGCTGGGCACAGTGGCTCACGCCTGTAATCCCAGCACTTACAGGTCGAGGTGGGCAGAGGATCACCTGAGGTCAGGAGTTTGTTTGAGATCAGCCTGGCCGACATGATGAAACCTCATCTCTACTAAAATACCAAAATTAGCCAGGCATGGTGTTACGCGCCTGTAATCCTAGCTACTCGGGAGGCTGAGGCAGGAGAATCACTTGAACCTGGGAGGCAGGGGTTGCAGTGAGCTAAGATTGCACCACTGCACTCAGCCTTGGAGACAGAGTGAGAGTCTCAGAAAAAAAAAAAAAAAAAAAAGACACTGCGTGTGTGCATGTGAGGGATCTGAATAGCCTTGATATAAGTTTGGGTTTTTTGTGTTTTTTTTTCAATCTAAAGGAAATTTGTGCAGGTTTTTACAGAGCAATTGGACAAGATGGATCATGTCATTCATTTGCTCTCAGGGACTATCAATAAACTAGTATACCTCTAGGGTATTCCTCACTAGCCACATGCTGAATTATGTTCTTCTAGAGGAGCAGAGGCGAAAGAATTGTGAAAAGGATGATGGCTTTTGAATTTCTGAATCTAGGTCTTTTTCCCAAAAGATTCCCAAAATTGGGAATCTAATTCCCAATTCAGATGTAGACTAGGGCTATGGAAAAAACACAGACTTTGGAACTAAACAGAACAGTCATAATTTAACCAAAATATCTGAGCCTCAGTTTTCTCATCTGTAAAATGGGACAACTATCTCTTAAATTGGTAGGAATAATTAAATTAAATAAATATGTGAAATGTTTAGAATACTCCTCCACGGTGTTAGTTTCTCTCCCTACCTCCATCCCCAAGCAAGTTTAGGTATGGACAGTTGCTGAATGCACTAAACAGCTATTAAAATCTTCAGAGCTTGATTTACAAAGATGAGTAATGCAGTTTCTTCCAGGAAATTTCTCCCTTTCTGGAAGTTTCTTTTCCCCAGTTTCTTCTCTTGGTGTTTTTGTTTTGTTTTATTTTCTTTGAAACTGAATCTTGCTCTGTTGCTCAGGCTGGAGTGCAGTGGCATGATCCCTGGTTACTGCAACCTCCGCCTCCCGGGTTCAAGCGATTTTCCTGCTTCATTCTTTTGAGTAACTGGGACTATAGGCATGCGCCACCACGGCCGACTAATTTTTGTATTTTTCGTAGAGACGGTGTTTCACCATATTGGCCAGGCTGGTCTCAAACTCCTGACCTCAAGTATCTGCTTGCCTCTGCCTCCCAAAGCGCTGGGATTACAGGCGTGAGCCACCGCGCCCCGCCTTCTTGGTTTGTTTTAAACTGGGTTTAGGGACTAATCACTTGAAAGAGCTACTTAAAAACAGGTTTAAGGTGGAAGTCTAGGAATCTGCCTTTTTTGAAAAAGAACCCAGAGGATTCTGAGAGTGACATTTCGTTTTGAGAAACCTTGATATAGTGAGAGATGCAATTATTTGTCATGTAATCTGATAATTTTTCTTTTTTTTGAGACGGAGTCTCGCTCTGCCGCCCAGGCTGGAGTGCAGTGGCGCGATCTCGGCTCACTGCAAGCTCCGCCTCCCGGGTTTACGCCCTTCTCCTGCCTCAGCCTCCCGAGTAGCTGGGACTACAGGCTCCGGCCACCTCGCCCGGCTAGTTTTTCGTATTTTTTAGTAGAGACGGGGTTTCACCGTGTTAGCCCGGATGGTCTTGATCTCATGACCTCATGATCTGCCCATCTCGGCCTCCCAAAGTGCTGGGATTACAGGCTTGAGCCACCGCGCCTTTCTGATAAATTTCATAATAAAGGTATATAAGAGGATGATGCCATTTGAGCTGTCCTGGGAGTAGGGGTAGGATTTTTTTTTTTTTTTCAGGAGCTAGACAGTAAAGATTAAAAAGCATTTATATATTTACTTGCTTTGGGGACAAGGTCTCACTCTGTTGTCCTGCCTGGAGTGCAGTGGCAGGATTTGGGCTCACTGCAGCCTCAACCTCCTGGGCTCAAGCGATCCTTGGACCCCAGCCTCCTGAGTAGCTGGGACTACTGGCGTACATCACCACGTCTAGCTAATTTTTGTTATTTTTTTGTGGAGACGGGGTTTCACCATGTTGCCCATGGCTGGTCTTGAACCCCCGGGCTCAAGCGATCCGCCCGCCTCGGCCTCTCATAGTGCTGGGATTACAGGCCTGAGCTACTGCGCCCGGCAGCATTAATTCACTGAAGAATTTACAGAAAACTTTTTGTGGAACTATTCTGGGTTGGAATCTAACACTTAACGACTCATTTGCTTTGTGACCTTGGTTAAGTCACTTCTCGGCCTGAATGTCTTCACTTATAAAATACATAATATAGCTAATACTTAATAAAATCTTCCTGATAAGGATGACACGAAATACCAACTGCCTCCCTGACTTAGGCAGTCAGCAATCACTTCACGTTTTTACCTGTCTAAAGCAGCAGAGGCCTCAGTTCTTAACTCCAAAAGCCTTAAAATAGTATAGGAGAATTCAGATTTTAAAACGTAAGAATATATAAGCAAGCAACAACATTTAAGATACAAATACTGAAGGACATGACCTCATCGTGTCATTGATAAGCTATCAAGGCCGGCTCCACCAAAACACGGATAAAGAGGAGGCCAGAAATCCAGGTGCTTGCAGTAAAGTTTAACCTTCGTGATTGCAAAAAGCAGGAGCTCAGCTATCTTGCTTTGTGCATAGGCGGTATTTACTATTAACTGGGAAAAATGGAAGTGACTTATCTGCACTTTAGCCTCAAAGCTTGAAAAGTTAACCAGTCGTAAGTGGTTAGCGCCTTTGTCTGGCGGAACTTAACAAAATGGCGTTTTCTGGAATCTTACGGAGACTCTGCATATTGGTCAGCTCAGTATTAACTTATTTGGTGGGCGCTGTCCCCAAATCTCGTTCCGGCTGCACTCGCAGGGCTTGCAGCGACATTGAGGCATCTGCCCGCCTGTCAGCCCACCCGGGAAACGGATAAGATTTGAGAGGTACTTCATAGGGTCAGTTAAATGAAGACTCAAACAAATCCTAGTGTTGATGCGGAACTGCGCGCCAAATGCCTTGGCTCTGACACCTGTTGAGCTGCAGGACTCCATTAAAGCGTCCCACCTAATGACTGTAACAACTTCCCCTGAGGTGGGCCAATATGGCGACGGTCTCCTCTTGGCACAGCCCTCTTCCCTCCCTTATGATGGGCGGCTCCGGTAACGCCCATTGGCCAACTAGGAGGCGGTGCCAGGCTTACTTCGTTCCCTTATTGGATTGAATAACTGAGGGAGCCGCCAATTCTCCTCTGCCACTCCAAGTTTCCGCCCTCAGAGTTAATCCGGCGTTTAATTGGCTTTTAATTCACGTCAATATGCGTCCTTTCCTGTCTCTTTTCAGTCTTAATCCAATCATAACTTTCCTGGCTGCCCGCCTGATTTCTGATTGGTTTTAATCAGCTTCAGCCTATCCTATTCCTGTCTACTTCTTACCTCTCCTCCCACTAGGATTTTGCCCAAGCATATCCCGGATTCTAGTTGGCCGTTGTTCTGTCATTCCTATCAAAGCTTTCCCTATCCCGACGTCTCAGGGAGCCCGCCTGCCGGTTAACTGGTTTCCTTCCAAGCCAATAATCCCCAGATCCCGCCCATCTTCACTTCCTGCATCCTTCATTGGCTTTTAACACTGAGAGGGCGGTCTTTTTGGGCGGACACCAGGCACGCAACTTAGTCTTACACGCCTTAGAGAGCAAGCAAGTCTTGCCATTGGAAAATCTCACCGTCTTTCTTCCGCAAGTCCCTCCTTTCCCCCTCCCTCATTGGGCGGGGCAGCAGAGAAGGGGCGGGGCCTAGGTTGGGCTTGTGGCGCGCTGCTCCCTCCTCCTCACCCCCCCCTCCCTGTCCGGTCCGGGTTCGCTTGCCTCGTCAGCGTCCGCGTTTTTCCCGGCCCCCCCCAACCCCCCCGGACAGGACCCCCTTGAGCTTGTCCCTCAGCTGCCACCATGAGCGGTAAGGATGAGTCCACTCCAAGCTTAGGGGTGGGAGGCGAGTGAGGGGGCGCGCGCGAGGGCCGACCGGGCGATCCCCGCCGTGAGGGGGGGCGGGCGGGAGGCGGCGGCGGCGGCCTAGGTCCCGCCCGGGGCGGAGGGAAGGGAGGGAGACGGGGCAGTGGCGGGGCCTCCGAGGAGGAGGGGGATGGGCTGCCCGCCCCGGGGGAGGGGGCAGCGTGGCCTCGCCCGCCCCCTGCCCGCCCCGGCCACGGGGGACGGGCCTTACCCCCCACTACTCGGCCGCCCGCCTGAGGCTCCTCCCGCCGGGGGATGGAGCCGCGGGGGCGGCCCGAGCAGTGAAGGCCCCGCCCGGGCCAACCGCTTGTCTGGTCCGCCCTCTGGTCGCCGCCTGCTCCGGGGCCCTCCTCCCCCCACTTTCCGTAGATTTCCCTTCCCCCCGCCCCACCGTCCCGCCCTTTCCACGCCCCTCACCCCGAAACCGCCCTTTCCCTCAGGGCCCGCCCTCCGCCCCGAAATCTCCTGACTACTAACCAGTAGACCCCTTTAGTTCCTTAGTAGTATTCACAAATGTTTTCCTACTCACACTTTTTATTTCTTTTTCTCCTCTCCTCTTGTTACTTTTAACACTTGGATTTTTGTTTCTTTATCTCTCTCTTTTTTTTTTGAGAGGGAGTTTCGCTCTTGTCGCCCAGGCTGGAGTGCAATGGTGCGACCTCGGCTCACTGCTACCTCCCGGATTCAAGCGATTCTCCTGCCTCAGCCTCCGGGAGTAGCTGGGATTACAGGCATGCGCCACCACACACGGCTAATTTTGTATTTTTAGTGGGGACGGGGTTTCTCCTTGTTGGTCAGGCTGGTCTCAAACTCCTGACCCCAGGTGATCCTCCTGCCTCAGCGTCCCAAAGTGCTGGGATTACCGGCATGACCACCGCGCCCGGCCTCTCCATCTCTTTTAACCTTAATTTTAGGAAGCTTTCCATCCACCCACATGTGGTTTTTTGCCTTACCTGTCCTTTTTTCCCTTAGGATACTTTATCTTATTTTGAAACTCTTTCAACATGACTACCGTCCTTCACATTTCCTATCCCCAAAGCACTTTTTGAATGTTTTCTTAGTTTAATTTTGTGTAAGGGAGAATTGAGGTCCACTTTTGGCACCATTGAGCCTAGTTCATGTCCTGCATGCCCTGCAGCTCCCCTCTGCCCTCCAATCCATTTTCTTTATACTGGCGCCTTTCGCCTTCCTGTTAGTCATTGCTATTTCATCATAGCCTCCTTTTATCCTTCCTACTTCATCTCTTTTCTTCCCTCAAGTTTAAGTTGTTTGTTTTTTAATTGTTTTAGAGCAAGATCACTCCATGGATGAAATGACAGCTGTGGTGAAGATTGAAAAAGGAGTTGGTGGCAATAATGGGGGCAGTGGTAATGGTGGTGGTGCCTTTTCACAGGCTCGAAGTAGCAGCACAGGCAGTAACAGCAGCAGTGGAGGAGGAGGAGGGCAGGTAAGTGATAATGATAGAGTGGGGAAGATGTTGAGAGGATGTAAATATTCTTAGATAATTGCCTTACTCTTCATAGAAAGCTTTTTAGGGAGCTTATCAAAACCATTTTATAGATAAGAAGTAAGAGTATGGAGATCCCCAAAGACAGGAGTTTCAGCAATACAGATAGGTCAGCTTTTTGTTTCTGTTTTTTGCTCCTTGTCTGCACTACGTTGCTGTTTATTTGTTGTATACTGCCCCCTAGGCTGGCAGCTGGGTGTCACTAACTCCTTTCCTCTCCCTTATTTTTGGCCAGGAGTCCCAGCCATCCCCTTTGGCTCTGCTGGCAGCAACTTGCAGCAGAATTGAGTCACCCAATGAGAACAGCAACAACTCCCAGGGCCCGAGTCAGTCAGGGGGAACAGGTGAGCTTGACCTCACAGCCACACAACTTTCACAGGGTGCCAATGGCTGGCAGATCATCTCTTCCTCCTCTGGGGCTACCCCTACCTCAAAGGAACAGAGTGGCAGCAGTACCAATGGCAGCAATGGCAGTGAGTCTTCCAAGAATCGCACAGTCTCTAGTGGGCAGTATGTTGTGGCTGCCACTCCTAACTTACAGAACCAGCAAGTTCTGACAGGACTACCTGGAGTGATGCCTAATATTCAGTATCAAGTAATCCCACAGTTCCAGACCGTTGATGGGCAACAGCTGCAGTTTGCTGCCACTGGGGCCCAAGTGCAGCAGGATGGTTCTGGTCAAATACAGATCATACCAGGTGCAAACCAACAGATTATCACAAATCGAGGAAGTGGAGGCAACATCATTGCTGCTATGCCAAACCTACTCCAGCAGGCTGTCCCCCTCCAAGGCCTGGCTAATAATGTACTCTCAGGACAGACTCAGTATGTGACCAATGTACCAGTGGCCCTGAATGGGAACATCACCTTGCTACCTGTCAACAGCGTTTCTGCAGCTACCTTGACTCCCAGCTCTCAGGCAGTCACCATCAGCAGCTCTGGGTCCCAGGAGAGCGGCTCACAGCCTGTCACCTCAGGGACTACCATCAGTTCTGCCAGCTTGGTGTCATCACAAGCCAGTTCCAGCTCCTTTTTTACCAATGCCAATAGCTACTCTACTACTACTACCACCAGCAACATGGGAATTATGAACTTTACTACCAGTGGATCATCAGGGACCAACTCTCAAGGCCAGACACCCCAGAGGGTCAGTGGGCTACAGGGGTCTGATGCTCTGAACATCCAGCAAAACCAGACATCTGGAGGCTCACTGCAAGCAGGTCAGCAAAAAGAAGGAGAGCAAAACCAGCAGACACAGCAGCAACAAATTCTTATCCAGCCTCAGCTAGTTCAAGGGGGACAGGCCCTCCAGGCCCTCCAAGCAGCACCATTGTCAGGGCAGACCTTTACAACTCAAGCTATCTCCCAAGAAACCCTCCAGAATCTCCAGCTTCAGGCTGTTCCAAACTCTGGTCCCATCATCATCCGGACACCAACAGTGGGGCCCAACGGACAGGTCAGTTGGCAGACTCTACAGCTGCAGAACCTCCAAGTTCAGAACCCACAAGCCCAGACAATCACCTTAGCCCCAATGCAGGGTGTTTCTTTGGGACAGACCAGCAGCAGCAGCACCACTCTTACACCCATTGCCTCAGCTGCTTCCATTCCTGCTGGCACAGTCACTGTGAATGCTGCTCAACTCTCCTCCATGCCAGGCCTCCAGACCATTAACCTCAGTGCATTGGGTACTTCAGGAATCCAGGTGCACCCAATTCAAGGCCTCCCATTGGCTATAGCAAATGCCCCAGGTAAGCTTTCCGATCTTTTGCTTTTATTGGGAACCAACCCTAGCATCTTAGCTGAAACTTGAGTCGAAATAAGGGAATAGAGCCTTTTGAGATAACACTTTCTTGAGGGCTAGTCATTTAGACAAATAAATTTGAGAAATAGAGATTCTGTTTAAGTAATTTGGAACTGAAGTAAAGGAAACTTCTCCAGTTAGTTTGATGAGAAAGGAGCACTTCTGGGCAATATTTTGGAGTCTGTGTACTACTCAGTGTTTTTGGTGCTGCAGAATAAGGGTTGACAAACTTTTTCTGTAAAGGGCCAGATAGTAAATATTTTAGGCATTGTGGGCCTCATGTGGTCACGTTTTCTTTTTTTTTTTGAGATGGAGTCGTGCTCTTACCCAGGCTGGAGTGCAGTGACGCAGTCTCGGCTCACTGCAACCTCTGCCTCGGGTTCAAGCGATTCTCCTGCCTCACCTTCTTGAGTAGCTGGGATCGCAGACAAACGCCACCACGCCCAGCTAATTTTTGTATTTGTAGGAGAGACGGGGTTTCTCTGTGTTGGCCAGGCTGGTCTCGACCTCCTGACCTCCGGTGATCCACCTGCCTTGGCCTCCCAAAGTGCTGGGATTACAGGTATGAGCCACTGCACCCAGCCACATTTTCTTTTTTGTATGTTTTTTTCCACACCCCTTTAAAAATGTAAAACCATTTTTAGCTCTAAGGCCTTCTTTGACCTGTAGGCCAACTCCTCCATAGGATAAAAATTGATTATGGGCCGGGCACGGTGGCTCACTCCTGTAATTCAGGCACTTTGAGAAGACGAGGCAGGTGGATGGGTAGAGTTCAGGAGTTCAAGACCAGCCTGGGCAACATGGCGAAACCCTGTCCAACAAAAAACACAAAAATTGGCCGGGCGCGGTGGCTCAAGCCTGTAATCCCAGCACTTTGGGAGGCCGAGACGGGCGGATCACGAGGTCAGGAGATCGAGACCATCCTGGCTAACACGGTGAAACCCCGTCTCTACTAAAAAATATAAAAAATTAGCCGGGCGAGGTGGCGGGCGCCTGTAGTCCCAGCTACTCGGGAGGCTGAGGCAGGAGAATGGCATGAACCCGGGAGGCGGAGCTTGCAGTGAGCTGAGATCTGGCTACAGCACTCCAGCCTGGGCGACAAAGCGAGACTCCGTCTCAAAAAAAAAAACATACACACAAAAATTGGCCAGGCATGGTGGTACATGCCTATGGTCCCAGCTACTCGGGAGGCTAAGGCATGAGAATCTCTTGAATCTGGGAGGCAGAGGTTGCAGTGAGCCAAAATTGCACCACTGCACTCCAGCCTGGGCTACAGAGTGAGACTCTGAAAAAAAAAAATATAAAATGTAGTCAGGCGGCTGAGCACGGTGGCTCATGCCTGTAATCCCAGCACTTTGGGAGGCTGAGGTGGGTGGATCACCTGAGGTCAGGAGTTCATGACCAGCATGGCCAACATGGCAAAACCCCTTCTTTACTAAAAATACAAACAATTGGTCGGGCGTGGTGATGCGCACCTGTAGTCCCAGCCACTCAGGAAGCTGAGGCCAAGAATTGCTTGAACCTGGGAGGCAGAGGCTACAGTGAGCCGAAATCACATCATTGCACTCCAGCCTGGTTGACAGAGCAAGACCCTGTCTCAAAAAATAAAAATAAAAAATTTGATTGTGAGCCGGGTGCGGTGGCTCATGCCTATAATCCCAGCACTTTGGGAGGCCGAGGTGGACGGATCATGAAGTCAGGAGTTCAAGACCAGCCTGATCAATATGGTGAACCCCGTCTCTACTAAAAATACGAAAATTAGCTAGACGTGGTGGCACAAACCTGTAGTCCCAGCTACTCGGGAGGCTGAGGCAGGAGAATCTCTCGAACTTGGGAGGCAGAGGTTGCAGTGAGCCAAGATCGTGCCACTGCACTCCAGCCTGAGCGACAGAGCAAGACTCCATCTCCAAAAAAAAAAAAAAAAAATTGATAATGAATTTTGCCCGTTTGTAGAACACAGATTATCATCAGGTATTTCTTGTGAACTGTAACTCCTAATTGAAGGGAAAATGATCTAATGGGTTGTTTTTCAACAAAATAAGTTCCCTGGTTAGTATTAACGAGAATATCCCACACTGAGCGTGCTGGTTAATCAGGGATGAATTTTTCTTAACTCCTAGTTATATTAAAAACAAAATCCCATAGCTTCCCTTCACACTAACATATGAGTGTCCTAGGTGATTCTGGTATTTCCTAGGTAGCAGTCTAACTTCCGAGTCTGCTTTGAAAGTACTGTGTGTGGTTAGGGAGGAGAGAGAAAGGGAGTGGGGTAAGTTGGGGTCTGGAATGGAGTGGGGGATGTGGGATTGAGAAGAGTTAGGAATGAGGAGAGCATTGAAGGGAAAAATAATCTGGGAAGAATATTGAATTGGTTGACCATAATGTTCAGGGTCTTTCATTTTGAACTAAATGTTTCACTATTAATTTGAAATTAAAACAGTAAGCAGTTGTAAGTCCATGTTGTAAGACCAGTTGTAAGACCATGTCTTTTTTTTTTTTTTTTTTCCGTTTTTGAGACTGAGTCTTGCTCTGTTGCCCAGGCTGTAGTGGAGTGGTGCAATCTCTGCTCACTGCAACCTCCCCGTCCTGGGTTCCAGTGATTCTGCTGCCTCAGCCTCCCAAGTAGCTGGGATTACAGGCGCGAGCCGCCATGCCTGCCTAATTTTTGTATGTTTAGTAGAGACGGGGTTTCACTGTGTTTACCAGTCTGGTCTTGAACTCCTGACCTCAAGTGATCCGCCTGCCTCAGCCTCCCAAAGTGCTGGGATTATAAGTGTGAGCCAGCACGACCAGCCTGACTGTAACATTTTAAATTCCGTTGTATGGAGCTGATCTTTAATAAAGCACAATAAAAGGATATACACACATTTTTATATTCTGGCACAATTATACAAATATGGAAAATAGTTAAATGTCACCAAATAATATCACGCAACTTCTAGTTCTTTTTTTTTTTTTTTTCTTTTTCTTTTTCTTTTTCGGGACTGAGTCTTGCCTGTCTCCCAGGCTGGAGTGCAGTGGTGTGATCTTGGCTCACTGCAACCTCTGCCTCCCGGGTTCAAGCAATTCTCCTGCCTCAGCCTCCCGAGTAGCTGGGATTACAGGCGCATGCCGCCATGCCTACTAATTTTTTGTATTTTTTTTAGTAGAGGCGGGGTTTCACCATGTTGGCCAGGCTGGTCCCGAACTCCTGACTTTGTGATCCGCCCGCCTTGGCTTCCCAAAGTGCTGGGATTACAGGCGTGAGCCACCGCGCCTGGCCACTTCTAGTTCTTTTGGCATATATATGTGGGTTTATAAATTGTTTACTTTTGTTACCAAGTTCTCATTCCATTTAGACTGATTCTTACATAAGTGAGGGTAACAAATAGGCAACCATATTTCCTGCGTCTTGCAGTTTTGGTAAATCTGGGGGAAAAGTCTGCTTGAGTTCCCTGATTTTCTTACATTTCTGTGGTGTGTTTAGAAATACTGCATGTTGAGCTTTAACAAAACAGTAATTTTCTTAGTTAATTGAAATCTTAGAATTGAAAGTTAGAGCTGGAAGGGACTGAATTTATCTAGTACAACTGCCTTATTTTCTAGACGAGGAAATTGAGGTACAGAGAATCACTTAATGAGGTAACAGCCAGAGCTGGGGCTAGTTCTACTAGTCTAGGGTGTAACCTGTTTTAACTAGGGACTTGAAAAATTCTTTAGATTGTTAAAAATGTATTCGAAAAGATGTTTTTGCTTTATGATTTAATGCTCTAGAACTGACAGGTGTTCTATAAACTAAACATTTATGGGAGTAGAAATGGGAAAAGTTTTATAAAAACTGAGCTCTACAGCATAGAAAATTAGACACTTCTGGGCAACCTACACCATCATGTTTGTTTTCTTTTTTTCTTTCTTTTTTTTTTTTTTGAGACGGGAGTCTGGCTTTGTCGCCCAGGCTGAAGTGCAGTGGTGCAATCTTGGCTCACTGCAAGCTCCGCCTCCCGGGTTCATGCCATTCTCCTGCCTCAGCCTCCAAGTAGCTGGGACTGCAGGCGCGCACCACCACGCCGGGCTAATTTTTTGTATTTTTAGTAGAGACGGGGTTTCACTGTGTTTGCCAGGATGGTCTCAGTCTCCTGACCTCATGATCCACCCACCTTGGCCTCCCAAAGTGCTGGGATTACAGGCGTGAGCCACCGCGCTGGGCCTCATGTTTGTTTTCTATTTGCTCTTAGATTGAAGTACCCAGTTTTGCTCTTCTTCAAAGCAAAATGGATTATTCCTGTTAGTAATTTGGATCCTTGCAATTCTAAAAGGCTTATAACTTAGGCTTTAGAGAAAAGATATGATGCATTCTCATAGATAAATCATGCTCTGGGGAAGTCTGCTATTTAATATGTCATAGGCTAGTGCTACCTAGTTGTTACTGATGGTCTTTGAGCTGAAGAAAATGCATGTGTTTCTGTAAGGTAACAGGAGCTTGACATTCATTAATGAGATAATGAGGCATTGACAGGCTGTTTTGTGAGAGCTGAGATTGTTCGCTTCATTAATAGGGGTTTTTGAAGATCCAAACTTCCTCCTTTCTGGCAAGTAAAAATTGTGTAGTATTTCCCCTTTAATTTATATGACTTTATCCTTCATGAAAGATAAAAAAATTACTTCCCAGAAGCTCACTGCTTTTTCAGCTTTTGCCTTCCTGCTATAAAGTATCTTGTTTTGGCCAGGCATGGTGGCTCATGCCTGTAATCCCAGCATTTTGGGAGGCCAAGGCGGGCAGATCTCTTAAGCCCAAGAGTTCAAGACCAGCCTGGGCAACATAGGGATCCTCCATCGCTACAAAAGATATGAAAATTACCTGAGCATGGTAGCACACACCTATAGTCCCAGCTACTTGGGAGGCTGAGGTAGGAGGATCGCCTGAGCCCGGGACGTTGTGGACACAGTGAGCCATGATCACGCCACAGCACTCCAGCCTGGGTGGTAGGGTGAGTCCCTGGCAAAAAAAAAAAAAAAAGGTGTCTCATTTTACCCCCTTCTCTGATAGTTATTTTACTGTAAAATTTAACCTTTTTGTAATATGTTCAACTTCTTAATGGTATGATGTAGAAAGAACATTGGATGTGAAATGTTGTATGATACGTGTGTATGTCACTGTACAAAATGATTGTGGGAGATTGCGGCTTCCATGGTATTTACTTAGTCTGTTTACATTTATTATTTATTTTTTTAATGATTTTTTTCTTTCTTTCTTTTTTTTCTGGAGGCAGAGTTTTGTTCTTACTGCCCAGGGTGGAGTCCAATGGCGCAATCTTGGCTCACTGCAACCTCTGCCTCCTGGGTTCAAGCGATTCTCCTGCCTCAGCCTCCCAAGTAACGCCCACCACCACACCTGGCTAATTTTTGTATTTTTCGTAGAGTTGTACCATGTTGGCCAGGCTGATCTTGAACTCCTGACCTCAGGTGATCTGCCTGCTTCGGCCTCCCAAAGTGCTGGGATTATAGGCGTGAGCCTCTGTGCCCAGCTGCTGATTTTTGTATTTTTAGTAGAGACTGGGTTTCCCCATGTTGGCCAGGATGGTCTTGATCTCCTGGCCTCCCAAAATGCTGGGATTACAGGTGTGAGCTTTTTTTTTTTTCTTGACACCCCTCTTTCTTTATCAGCAGCTTTTCCTTTCATTTTGTAGTCATATTCTTCCAGATCTTTATTTTATTTTATTTTATTTATTTATTTATTTTGAGATGGAGTCTTGCTTTGTCACCCAGGTTGGAGTGCAGTGGTGCGGTCTTGGCTCACTGCAACCTCCATCTCCTGGGTTCATGCAGTTCTCCTGCCTCAGCCTCCCGAGTAGCTGGAATTACAGACATGCGTCACCATGCCTGGCTAATTTTTGTATTTTTAGTAGAGACAGGGTTTCACCATATTGGTTAGGCTGGTCTTGAACTCCTGACCTCAAGTGATCCACCCACCTCAACCTCCCAAAGTGCTGGGATTACAGACGTGAGCCACCATGCCCGGCCTATTTTATTTTATTTTTTATTTAAAGCCTCAGATGTTTTTCTTAGCCACTGCTGAATCCTGAAACTCTTGCCACAGGTTGAGGGGGAGTTGACTTTTAAAGATTAAGTTTGGATGACTTCTTGTGAGTTCTGTCTAATAAAGAGTGCAGGACTGGGCTTTGGCAGGAGAATAGAACATATTTCCTTGATGGGTATAATTCACTCACGAACCAAATTTCAGGTACTAAAAATAACGATTTCACATCTGCTGGGTTTTATTGGGGTCAGGAAAATGTCTTCTCTTAGAAGTTAAGTTGAATGTGATACCAGGGTTGGTTTGCCAAGGGTGTTACTAAACTTGGGGTCAGATTGCTGAGATCTAATTTGTTAAAAAGTTGTGTTTTAGACCAGTAAATTTGGACATTAATGAAAAGTAGGTTTAGATGATTTAAATGTCTTACCAGTTATCATGTTTGTGCAAAAGGTCATATGAGAGAATTTACTATTTTAAGATATTTTATCAAATATAATATTGAATGTTTCTGCATCTTTTGTCTTTACCTAGTATTATACTTGTTTCTTTTTATTTTATTTTATTTATTTATTTTTTTTTTGAGACGGAGTCTCCCTCTGTGGCCCAGGCTGGAGTGCAGTGGTCGGATCTCAGCTCACTGCAAGCTCCGCCTCCCGGGTTTACGCCATTCTCCTGCCTCAGCCTCCCGAGTATCTGGGACTACAGGCGCCTGCCACCTCGCCCGGCTAGTTTTTTGTATTTTTTAGTAGAGACAGGGTTTCACCGTGTTAGCCAGGATGGTCTCGATCTCCTGACCTCGTGATCTGCCCGTCTCGGCCTCCCAAAGTGCTGGGATTACAGGCTTGAGCCACCGCGCCCGGCCTTGTTTCTCTTTTTAATTTAAAAATTTTATTTTCTACAGATATCAGCACAGAAAGATATACTTGGTTCGTAGGGTGTTTGGTGCTTTTTAAATAGTTATTTCAGTTTAAGTAGGAAAGATCTCATTTAAAATCTAAGTGCTTTGAGGGGGCCGGGCGCGGTGGCTCACGCTTATAATCCCAGCACTTTTGGAGTCCAAGGCAGGCGGATTGTCTGAGCTCAGGAGTTTGTGACCAGCCTGGGCAACACGGTGAAACCCCGTCTCTACTAAAATACAAAAAATTAGCTGGGCATGTCAGTGTGCGCCTGTAGTCCCAGCTAGTAGGGAGGCTGAGGCAGGAGAATTGCTTGAACCCGGGAGGCAGAGGTTGCCGTGAGCTGAGATCGCACCACTGCACTCCAGCCTGGGCAATAAAGCTAGATTCCGTCTCAAAAAAAAAAAAAAAGGCCGGGCGCGGTGGCTCAAGCCTGTAATCCCAGCACTTTGGGAGGCCGAGGCGGGCGGATCACAAGGTCAGGAGATCGAGACCATCCTGGCTAACATGGTGAAACCCCGTCTCTACTAAAAAGTACAAAAAAAAAACTAGCCGGGCGAGGTGGCGGACACCTGTAGTCCCAGCTACTCGGGGGGCTGAGGCAGGAGAATGGCGTGAACCCGGGAGGCGGAGATTGCAGTGAGCTGAGATCCGGCCACTGCACTCCAGCCTGGGTGACAGAGCGAGACTCCGTCTCAAAAAAAACAAAACAAACAAACAAACAAAAAAAACAAAACAAACAAAAAAAAATCTAAGTGCTTTGATTGATTTGAAAATCAGTGGAATATGAGAAGACAGTCTTCAGACCTTTTCCATGGCTCCTATTTATTCATTCCAGTGGCTTTCTCTTTATGAATGACGTCATTGTTAAATCACGTTGCCTTGTGTAATGGGGCCATTTTAGTTCTTAATTAAATAACAAGAGTGCCTTCTGTTTCAGAAAAGTTTAGTATCTGTTATATCTCTCTTTCCCTTTGTTTCATTTTGTAAAGTAGCATGTAAACGTGCAACTAATAATTTAGTTCTGCTCGTTACTTGCTTTGAAAATGTTTTAAAATGTAAGATGAACATCTGTAGAAAAACTTTATTACATAATGCTTTTTAAATTACTTATTGGGTGTCTGTCAACATTAGTGGATAATAGTTGGTTTTTTTTGTTTTACTATTTAATTGAAAAACAAGCACATTATTTTTCATATTTCCTACAGAAAGTGTTACAATAGTATTGTCCTTTTCTTTAACATTTAGCAATATACAAGGCCTGGTATACTAAAGGATTACTTTAAAATGTATTTGTCCACACCACAATATGACTGTATTGTCAATACTGTGCTAGACTTTAAGTAAGAATTATTTCTCTTAGAAGACTGAGAAACTTTTTTTAAGTAATTTCTTTCTTTTTTTTTTCTTTGAGACAGAGTCTCGCTCTGTTGCCAGGCTGGAGTGCAGTCTCCGCCTCCCGGGTTTAAGTGATTCTCCTCCCTCAGCCTCCTGAGTAGCTGGGACTACAGGCGCAGGCGCCACCAGGCCCAGCTAATTTTTGTATTTTTAGTAGAGACGGGGTTTCACCATGTTGGCCAGGATGGTCTCAATCTCTTGACCTCATGACCCACCAGCCTCGGCCTCCCAAAGTGCTGGAATTATAGACGTGAACCACTGTGCCTGGCCTTTTTAAAAGTAATTTCAACTTTTATTTTGTTTGTTACATGATCCTGAGATTTGGGATACAGATGATCTTGTTCCCCGGATCCGGTCGTGAGCATAGCACCCAACAGTTAGTTTTTCCAATCTTACCCTCAACCCTTCTCTATCTAGTAGTCCCCAGTGTCTGTTGCCATCTTTATGTCCATGAATACTCAGTGTTTAGCTCCCACTTACAAGTGAGAACATGCGGTATTTTGTTTTCTGTTCCTCCATTTATTCACTTATGATAATGGCTTCCAGCTGCATCCAGATGCAAAATATATGATTTCATTCTTTTTTATGGCTATCCTGAAAAACATTTCTGTAGAAACTTTCTAAGTGTATCTTTGAGTTGGTTGCAAATCTGTGCTGTAATTTGGATTTGTCCTTTTGTTCCACTGTTTTTGGGACTCTGATTGGCTTGTGAAAATTGGGCAGTATGACTTGTTTGACAAGTGTGGATGTGTATATCTAATTTACTGTGAATCCTCCTTCTCACCTATATACAAAGTAAATAATAATTTAACCACTTGGAAGAAGGAGTTTTTTGTTTGTTTTTTTGAGATGGAGCCATGCTCTTGTCACAGAGGCTGGAGTGCAGTGGCGCGATCTCAGCTCACTGCAACCTCTGCCTCCCGAGTTCAAGCAACTCTCCTACCTCACCGTCCTAAGTAGCTGGGATTACAGGTGCCCACAACCATGCCCGGCTAATTTTTTTTGTATTTTTATTAGAGATGGGGTTTCACCACGCTGGCCAGGCTGGTCTCGAACTCCTGACCTAAGGTGATCCGCCCACCTCAGCCTCTCAAAGTGCTGGGATTTACAGGCGTGAGCCACCATGCCTGGGCTAGAAGGTTTTTTTGTTTGTTTTTGAGACAAAGCCTCTCTCTGTCTCCCAGGCTGGAGTGCAGTGGCACCATCTCAGCTCACTGCAACCTCTGCCTCCTGGGTTCAAGCGATTCTTCTGCCTCAGCCTCCTGAGTAGCCAGGATTACAGGTGCCTGCTGTCATGCCCGGCTAATTTTTGTATTTTTAGTAGAGACGGGGTTTCACCGTGTTGATCAGGCAGGTCTTGAACTCCTGACCTCGTGATCCGCCCGTCTCAACCTCCCAAAGTGCTGGGATTACAGGCGTGAGCCACCGCACCTGGCTTAGAAGGAGTTTTAAAATATAAAATACCTAGATCAAGACAAAGACTTAGACAGGTAGTGGCTCAAGTCTGTAATCCCAACAGTTTCAGAGGTTGAGATGTGAGGACTGGTTTAGCCCAGAAGTTCAAAACCAACCTGGGCAACGTAGTGAAACCCCCATCTCTATTTAAATTTTCTTTTTTCTTTTCTTTCTTTTGAGATGGAGTCTTGCTCTTGTTGCCCGGGGGCGATCTCTGCTCACCGCAACCTCCGCCTCCTGGGTTCAAGCCATTCTCCTGCCTCCACCTCCCGAGTAGCTGGGATTATAGGCGTGTGCCACCACGCCCGGTTAATTTTATATTTTTAATAGGACGGAGTATCTCCCTGTTTTTCAGGCTGGTCTCGAACTCCTGACCTCAGGTGATCTGCTAGCCTTAGCCTCCCAAAGTGGTGGGATTAAAGGAGTGAGCCACCGCACCAGGACTGCATTTCCTTTTTTTTATTTTTTTTCAATTTTGAGACAGAGTTTTCTTCTTGTTGCCCAGGCTGGAGTGCAGTGGTGCGATCTTGGTTCACTGCAACATCCACCTTCCGGGTTCAAGCGATTCACTTGCTTCAGCCTCCCAAATAGCTGGGATTACAGGTGCGGGCTACCACGCCCAGCTAATTTTCGTATTTTTAGTAGAGACGGGGTTTCATCATGTTGGCCAGGCTAGTCTCAAACTCCTGACCTCAGGTGATCCTCCCGCCTTGGTCTCTCAGTGCTGGGATTACAGGTGTGAGCCACCGCGCCCAGCCTTTAATTAGCCTTTGAAAGCAAGAAGGTTGAGCCAGGCATGAGCCACTGCGTCTGGCAGGAGATAAGGTCTTTCTGTGTTGCTTAGAGTAGTCTTGAACTCCTGGGCTCAAGCAATCCTCCGACTCAGCCTCCCCAGTAACTGGGATTATGGGCACAAGTTTCTTTGGTTTGGTGTCCCTTTGAAAGAATATCTGTATTTTCTGGCCAGGCGCAGTGGTTCACGCCTGTAATCCCAGCGCTTTGGGAGGCTGAGGTGGGTGAATCACTTGAGACCAGCCTGGCCAACATGGTGAAACCGTGTCTCAACTGAAAATACAAAAGTAGATGGACTTGGTGGCACGCACCTTTAATCCCAGCTGCTCCCAAGGCTGAGACAGGATAATCGCTTGAACCTGCGAGGTGGAATTTGCAGTGAGTTGAGACAGCACCACTGTACTCCAGCCTGGGCGATAGACCAAAACTCCATCTTGAAAAACAAAAGAATATTTGTATCTTCTGTCTTGTTACATTAAAAAACAAAAAAGAGTATCTGGTGTTATCACATTTTAAGGCTTCTTATCTAGCTTTCTTTTTTTTTTTCTTTTTTTTTTTCTTTTTTTTTGAGACGGAGTCTCGCTCTGTCACCCAGGCTGAAGTGCTGTGGCCGGATCTCAGCTCACTGCAAGCTCCGCCTCCCGGGTTCACGCCATTCTCCTGTCTCAGCCTCCCGGGTAGCTGGGACTACAGGCGCTGCCACCTCGCCCGGCTAGTTTTTTGTATTTTTTAGTAGAGACGGGGTTTCACCGTGTTAGCCAGGATGGTCTTGATCTCCTGACCTCGTGATCCGCCCGTCTGGGCCTCCCAAAGTGCTGGGATTACAGGCTTGAGCCACCGCGCCCGGCCTCTTATCTAGCTTTCTTTTTTTTTTTTTTTTTTTTTTTTTTGAGACGGAGTCTCGGTCTGTCGCCCAGGCTGGAGTGCAGTGGCCGCATCTCAGCTCACTGCAAGCTCCACCTCCCGGGTTTACACCATTCTCCTGCCTCAGCCTCCTGAGTAGCTGGGACTACAGGCGCCCGCTACCACGCCCGGCTAGTTTTTTTGGTACTTTTTTAGTAGAGACGGGGTTTCACTGTGTTAGCCAGGATGGTCTCGATCTCCTGACCTCGTGATCCGCCCGTCTCGGCCTCCCAAAGTGCTGGGATTACAGGCTTGAGCCACCGCGCCCAGCCTCTTATCTAGCTTTCTTAAGTGCCTCTTAAGAAATTCAGTTATATTATGGCTCAGTTAATGTACATAGGCATTTGCTGAACACCAGTATACTTAGTAATATAATTACTCCCAGCAGGCTCAAGAATGAGAAAAGTGTAAAAGTAAAAATGAGTTCCAATTTTTGGTACTTCATTCTTAGACAGATTTAGCAAAATTTATTATGTGCCAATGCCCTAGCTTCTTGGAGCCCTTGAAACAGGTAAGGCTGCTGCTAGGCTGGGTGCAGTGGCTCACGCCTGTAATCCCAGCACTTTGGGAGGCCGAGGCAGGCGAATCACAAGGTCAGGAGGTCAGGAGATCAAGACCATCCTAGCTAACATGGTGAAACCCTGTCTCGACTAAAACTACAAAAAAAAAAAAAAAAGCCAGGTGTAGCTGGGCGCGGTGGCTCACATCTGTAATCCCTGCACTTTGGGAGGCCGTGGCCGGTGGATCACAAGGTCGGGAGTTCGAGACCAGCCTGGCTAACATAGTGAAACCCTGTCTCTACTAAAAATACAAAAATTAGCTGGGTGTGCTGGCTCGCACCTGTAGTCCCAGCTACTCCAGAGGCTGAGGCGGGAGAATCGCCTGAACCTGGGAAGTGGAGGTTGCAGTGAGCTGAGATCACGCCATTGCACTCCAGCCTGGGCAACAGAGTGAGACTCTGTCTCAAACAAAAAAAAAAAGCTGGGCGTGGTGGCTCACACCTGTAATCCCAGTACTTTGGGAGGCCGAGGCAGGCGGAACACAAGGTCAGGAGATTGAGACCATCCTGGCTAACACGGTGAAACCCCGTCTCTACTAAAAATACAAAAAATTAGCTGAGTGTGGTGGTGGGTGCCTGTAGTCCCAGCTACTCGGGAGGCTGAGGCAGGAGAATGACGTGAACCCGGGAGGCAGAGCTTGCAGTGAGCCAAGATTGTGCCACTGCACTCCAGCCTGGGTGGCAGACTCCGTCTCAAAAAAAAAAAAAAGCCGTGTGCTGTGGCTCACGTCTGTAATCCCAGCACTTTGGGAGGCCGAGATGGGTGGATCACAGGTCAGGAGATCGAGACCATCCTGGCCAACATGGTGAAACCCCATCTCTACTAAAAATATAAAAATTAGCCAGGCGTGGTGGTGTGCGCCTGTAATCCTAGCTACTCAGGACGAGGCAAGAGAATCGCTTGAACCTGGGAGACAGAGCTGGCAGTGAGCCGAGATCATGCCACTGCACTCCAGCTTGGGTGACAGAGCGAGACTCTGTCTCAAAAAAACAAAAACAAAAACAGATAAGGTTGCTGCCTTCTTCGTGTGCTCCTCTGCTCCAGTTGCTTTTATGCTATAGCTTTACTTAGTGCACTTCAGAGGAGACCAGTTTTCACTCACCTATTCCTGAGAGTTGCAGACAAATGTATGAAATAATAGGGCCATAAATATTTTGATTTATAGTATAGTCTTGTGGGTACTGTGTTAGGTGTTATTAGATTATTTATTAAAATACTTTTTTTTTAAGAGTGTGTACATGGCTTACTGCAGCCTCAAACTCCTGGGCTCAAGTGATCCTCCAACCTTAGTCTCCCAAAGTGTTGGGATTACAGGTGTGAGCCACCACACCCAGCCTCTCCTGTTTTCTTGAGAGTTGTTCTGTTTTCTATAAATTAAAAAAAAAAACATTTTTTTGCCGGGCGCGGTGGCTCAAGCCTGTAATCTCAGCACTTTGGGAGGCCGAGACGGGCGGATCACAAGGTCAGGAGATCGAGACCACCCTGGCTAATACGGTGAAACCCCGTCTCTACTAAAGAATACAAAAAACTAGCCGGGCGACGAGGCGGGCGCCTGTAGTCCCAGCTACTTGGGAGGCTGAGGCAGGAGAATGGCGTAAACCCGGGAGGCGGAGCTTGCAGTGAGCTGAGATCCGGCCACCGCACTCCAGCCTGGGCGACAGAGCCAGACTCTGTCTCAAAAAAAAAAAAAAGCCGGGCGCGGTGGCTCAAGCCTGTAATCCCAGCACTTTGGGAGGCCGAGACGGGCGGATCACGAGGTCAGGAGATCAAGACCATCCTGGCTAACACGGTGAAACCCCGTCTCTACTAAAAATACAAAAAACTAGCCGGGCGACCTGGCGGGCGCCTGTAGTCCCAGCTACTCGGGAGGCTGAGGCAGGAGAATGGCGTGAACCCGGGAAGCGGAGCTTGCAGTGAGCTGAGATCCGGCCACTGCATTCCAGCCCAGCCCGGGCGACAGAGCAAGACTCCGTCTCAAAAAAAAAAAAAAAAAAAACAAAACAAAACATTTTTTTCCCTAACTTTCTAGACCCCTTTTTGTTTTTTGTTTTGAGAGGGAGTCTTGCTCTGTCGCCCAAGTTAGAGTACAGTGGTGCAATCTCGGCTCACTGCAACCTCCACTTCCTGAGTTCAAGCAATTCTCCTGCCTCACCTTCCCAAGTAACTGAGAGTACAGGCGCCTGCCACCACGCCCAGCTAATTTTTGTATTTTAGTAGAGACGGGATTTCACCTTTTTGGCCAGGAAGATCTCAAACTCCTGACCTCAAGTGATCCACTCGCCTCAGTCTCCCAAAATGCTGAGATTACAAATGTGAGCCACTGTGCCTGGCCTTAGACCCTGGTTTTATTAAAAGCACTGTTTTACTTTTCTTACTCTCAGCTAATTCCTGTCACCCATCTCATCCTCCCCTCAAAAACCCCAACACTTCAAAAATGTTTATGAGGTAATTCAAGACATCTAAGCAATATATACGATAATATAGTAATTTTTTTTTTTCTTTGTTTGAGATGGAGTCTCGCTCTCTTACCCAGGCTGGAATGCAGTGGTGCAATCTTGGTTCACTGCAACCTCCACCTCCTGGGTTCAAGCGACTCTTCTTTTTTTTTTTTTTTTTTTTTTTTTTAAATTTTGAGATGGAGTCTTGCTTTTCTCCCAGGCTGGAGTGCAGTGGCATGTGGCGGCGTGATCTCGGCTCACTGCAGTCTCTGCCTCCTGAATAGCTGGGATTACAGGTGCCTGCCACCATGCGCAGGTAATTTTTGTATTTTCAGTAGAGACGGGGTTTCACCATGTTGGCCCGACTGGTCTCAAACCCCTGACCTCAAGTGATCGTCCGCCTCGGCCTCCCAAAGTGCTGGGATTACAGGCGTGAGCCACTGCGCCCGACCATAGATAATCTTTTACCTGTATCCAAGTTCATGAAACAATACGTTACAAATACTAGTAAAGCCCATAAAAGCACCCTTTGTTAACACTTTTTAACATTGCTGCTGAACCTTTGGTTTTATCAGACAATGATATGGTTGTGTGTGTAGATGAACTTCCTTACTTTAATCTTCTAGTTTAAAATGAAAGTAGAAAATTAAACTATTTTGGTCTGAACTGACTGTTAATTTAGTGGAATTTCTTGACTTCTGCTTATCGAAGTAGGATGATTATAACTACTGAATTTATTGTGATGTAGATTTATAGATATACAAATACATATGAACAAATTATCTAAGTTCGTGTGTATTAACTATTCTTTGTACCTCTTGAACCACTTTAGATATGTCAGTGTTTTAGATCTTAACTGCCTGTAGGGCAGGAACCACCTCTTTTTTTGTTTTTGTTTTTTGTTTTGAGACAGAGTCTTCCTCTGTCTCCTAGGCTAGAGTGCAGTGGCATGATCTTGGCTCATTGCAACCTCTGCCTCCCGAGTTCAAGCGATTCTCCTGAGTAGCTGGGATTACAGATGTGCACCACCACGCCCAGTTAATTTTTGTATTTTTAGTAGAGACAGGGTTTCACCATGTTGGCCAGGCTTGTCTCAAACTTTTGACCTCAAGTGATTCACCTTCCTTGGCCTCCCAAAGTACTGGGATTAGACATGAGCCACCAAATCTGGCCTTTTTATTTTTATTTTTTAATAATACAAAATGTGTTTGCTGCCATAAACATTTGGGTACAGAATAAATACGATGTGAAGGAGAACAGTGGTTGTGCACAAAGGACTGCTGATGTAAATTACAGTTTCAGTGTGGGTAATGGGAAAATTCAAAGCATTTACTTGATAAAGATCTGTAGAACTTAAATTTGCAAACTTCTTTTGAGGATGGGAAAAATAAGTAACAATTATCTATAAATAATATTGATTAAAAATAGTCAAACTGCAAAATTAATAGAGAAAGTAAAATTTACTGAAATTTGTCCAAATGGATTCACTGTTGACAGTTTGGTGAACATCCTTCCAGCCATCTTTTTGTCCATTTCTGTACAATTATCTGTGTGTAGTTTTGTCAATAGGCACTTAAGTATGATCATACTATCCACAGTGCTTTGTAACCTATTTTCACTGACCAGTGTGTCATGAACATCTTTTCTTTTCTTTTTTTTTTTTTTTTTTTTTGAGACGGAGTCTCACTCTTTCGCCGGGGCTGGAGTGCAGTGGCCGGATCTCAGCTCACTGCAAGCTCCGCCTCCCGGGTTCACGCCATTCTCCTGCCTCAGCCTCCCGAGTAGCTGGGACTACAGGCGCCCACCACCTCGCCCGGCTAGTTTTTTGTAATTTTTAGTAGAGACGAGGTTTCACCGTGTTAGCCAGGATGGTCTCTATCTCCTGACCTCGTGATCTGCCCGTCTCGGCCTCCCAAAGTGCTGGGATTACAGGCTTGAGCCACCGCGCCTGGCCCATGAACATCTTTTCTATGTAAGTAAATGTAAAGTCTTCATCATTTAAAATGATTTTATGGTGATTCCATAGGGTATTTGTAGTAGAATTCCTAGAATTTATTTAACCTTATTGATATACATTTGTTTCCAAAATTTCACTGTTATAAGCAATACTATGGTGAACATCCTCATCCAATATTTGATTATTATTATTATTTTTTTTATTGAGACAAAGTCTGGCTCTGTCACCCAGGCTGGAGTGCAGTGGCATGATCTCGGTTCACTGCAACCTCTGCCTCCTGGGTTCACACCGTTCTCCTGCCTCAGCCTCTCAAGTAGCTGGGACTACAGGCGCCTGCCACCACGCTCGGCTAATTTTTTGTATTTTTAGTAGAAACGAGGTTTCACCATGTTTGCCAGGATGGTCTCAATCTCCTGACCTCCGCCTGCCTCGGCCTCCCAAAGTGCTGGGATTACAGGCATGAGCCACCGTGCCTGGCCTGTTTTTTGTTTTTTTGAACCTTAGCCTCCTGAGTAGCTGGGACTACAGGTGTGCACTACCACGCCCGGCTAATTTTTGTATTTTTATTAGAGATGGGATTTCGTCGTGGTGGCCAGGATGGTTTCGATCTCCTGACCTCGTGATCCGCCTGCCTGGGCCTCCCAAAGTGCTGGGATTACAGGCGTGAGTCATCGGTCCCGGCTCAGTCATTTTTAGTATATTCACAGGATTGTGCAACCATCTCCACAACCTACGAACATTTTCATCACCCAACAAAGAAACACCTCTTGCCCATTGGCAGCCATGCCCCATTCTCACGTTCACTTCCAGCCCCAAGCAACGTATGTACTTTTCACCTCTATAGAACTGACTATTCTAGATATTTCACATAAATAGAATCATACAGTATGTGCTCTTTTATGACTGGCTTCTTTCACTTAGCATGTTTTCAAGGTTCATCCATGTTGTAGCATGTATTAGTACTCTATTTTTTTTATTGCTAAATATTTCATTTTGTGTATATATACCACATTTTGTTTATTCATTCATCAGTTGATGGACATTTGGGTTATTTCCGTGTTTTAGGTATCATGCATAATGCTGCTATGAATATTTGTGTATAAGTTTTTGTGTGAACATATGTTTTAATTTCTCTTGGTAATATACTTAGGAGTGGGGTTACTGGGTTAGATTCAGTTGTGATGAGTTCGAGTCTGTATCTTTGTTTTGTTTCTTTTGTTTTTTGGGTTTTTTTGAGACAGAGCCTTGCTCCATCACCCAGGCTGGAGTGTTATGCTCTAGACTCATTGCAACCTCCACCTCCCAGGTTCAAGCAATTCCTGTCTCAGCCTCCGGAGTAGCTGGGATTACACATGTGCACCACCACACTGGGCTAATTTTTTTTTTTTTTTTTTTTTTTTGAGATGGAGTCTCCCTCTGTCGTCCAGGCTGGAGTGCAGTGGCATGATCTCGGCTCATTGCAAGCTCTGCTTCCCGGGTTCTTGCCATTCTCCTGCCTCAGCCTCCCAAGGAGCTGGGACTACAGGCACCTGCCACCACGCCTGGCTAATTTTTTTTTTTTATATATCTTTAGTAGAGACGGGGTTTCACTGTGTTAGCTAGGTTGGTCTCGATCTCCTGACCTCGTGATCCACCCGCCTCGGCCTCCCAAAGTGCTGGGATTACAGACATGGGCCACCGCGCCCGGACTTTTTTTTTTTTTTTTTTTTTTTTGAGACGGAGTCTCGCTCTGTCGCTCAGGCTGGAGTGCAGTGGCCGGATCTCAGCTCACTGCAAGCTCCGCCTCCCGGGTTCACGCCGTTCTCCTGCCTCAGCCTCCTGAGTATCTGGGACTACAGGCGCCCGCCACCTCGCCCGGCTAGTTTTTTGTACTTTTTTAGTAGAGACGGGGTTTCACCGTGTTAGCCAGGATGGTCTCGATCTCCTGACCTTGTGATCCGCCCGCCTCGGCCTCCCAAAGTGCTGGGACTACAGGCTTGAGCCACCGCGCCCGGCCTTTTTTTTATTTTATTGAGACAGAGTCTCGCTCTGTCTCCCAGGCTGGAGTGCAGTGGCACAATCTCAGTTCACTGCAAGCTCCGCCTCCCAGGTTCACGTCATTCTCCTGCCTCAGCCTCCTGAGTAGCTGGTACTACAGGTGCCTGCCACCATGCCTGGCTAATTTTTGTATTTTTAGTAGAGACAGGATTTCGCCATGTTGGCCAGGCTGGTCTCGAGTCCCTCACCTCAGATGATCCCGCCTGCCTCAGGCTCCCAAAGTGCTGGGGTTACAGGCATGAGCCACCTTGCCTGGGTGAGTCTATATCTTGATCTTAAACATATTGATTGCCAGATTTTGTTACTATCCTTGGCAGTCTTACTATTTTACTTATGTCCTAGAAATACTAAGTTCTTCTGGCCTGGCGTGGTGGCACGCACCTGCAATCCCAGCACCTTGGGAGGCCGAGGTCGGGAGTTTGAGACCAGCCCGACCAACATGGCGAAACCCTGTGTCTACTAAAAGTATAAAAATTAGCCAGGCATGGTGGCAGGCGCCTGTAATCCCAGCTATTCAGGAGACTGAGGCAGGAGAATCACTTGAACCCAGGAGGTGGAGGTTGCATTGAGCCAAGATTGCGCCATTGCATTCCAGCCTAGGCAACAAGAGCAAGACCCCATCTCATAAAAATAAATAAATAAAAGCACTGAATGCTCTTTTTTTTTTTTTTTTTTTTTTTTTTTTTTTTTTTTTTTTTGAGGCGGAGTCTCGTTCTGTCGCCCCGTCTGGAGTGCAGTGGCCAGATCTCAGCTCACTGCAAGCTCCGCCTCCCGGGTTTACGCCATTCTCCTGCCTCAGCCTCCCGAGTAGCTGGGACTACAGGCGCCCGCCACCTCGCCCGGCTAGTTTTTGTATTTTTAGTAGAGACGGGGTTTCACCATGTTAGCCAGGATGGTCTCGATCTCCTGACCTCGTGATCCGCCCGTCTCGGCCTCCCAAAGTGCTGGGATTACAGGCTTGAGCCACCGCGCCCGGCCTGAATGCTCTTATCTATTTCATGCACACAACAAATAATGATACTGGCAAGACATATTGAGATGTCAAGAAAATTTTGCACAGTCAAGAAAATTTTGATACGTTCATCATAATCATTACTTATTTTAAGAAAACATGATTTTGGGCCGTGCTCAGTGTTGATTAAATAAAATATTGGTATATATCTTATTTCATGATTACTTACTATGGTTTTGCCACTCCTTAAGATATTTTCCTAATATTGTTAGCTACAATGTGCAGTCTTGCCTTCCTGCAACGTCCATCTCCCGAGTTCAAGCAATTCTCCTGCCTCAGCCTCCCAAGTAGCTAGGATTACAGGGACCCACCACCACACCCAGCTGATTTCTGTATTTTTAGCAAAGACGGAGTTTCATCATATTGGCCAGGCTGCTCTGGAACTCCTGGCCTCAAGTGATCTGCCTACCTCGGCCTTGCAAAGTGTTGGGATTATAGGTGTGAGCCTACTTCATTAGTTTTTCACAGTAATTTTATGAAGTTGATAATTCATCGCAGTTTTACTGATGGAGAAACTGACAACCAGAAAGGTTTTTGCTGATTGTCAGAAACTTAATTAAATGGTTGTGAAAGGACTCATATCTAATTTTCTCTTACTCCAAAACCTGTTCTTTTTTTTTTGAGACAGAGTCTCGCTCTGTTGCCCAGGCTGGAGTGCAGTGGCCGGATCTCAGCTCACTGCAAGCTCCGCCTCCCGGTTCACGCCATTCTCCTGTCTCAGCCTCCCGAGTAGCTGGGACTACAGGCGCCCACCTCGTCGCCCGGCTAGGTTTTTGTATTTTTTTAGTAGAGACGGGGTTTCACCGTATTAGCCAGGATGGTCTCGATCTCCTGACCTCATGATCCGCCCGTCTCAGCCTCCCAAAGTGCTGGGATTACAGGCTTGAGCCACCGCGCCCGGCCCACTCTTTGTATTTTCAATGATGATTCTTGAGATTTTAGTGAGTCTTCAGGTGTCAGTGAATGGAATGGCTGAACATAAAAAGGCTTCAAAACTTGTGATACTGTGGACGTAGGATGTCAGTTCAAAAGAAATGATGCCGCGACTGTAGGGTATCACTGAGATGCCAGTGATAACCTGCCTGTGTCATATGTTGACTCTTTTCTCTCTTAATTATAGGTGATCATGGAGCTCAGCTTGGTCTCCATGGGGCTGGTGGTGATGGAATACATGATGACACAGCAGGTGGAGAGGAAGGAGAAAACAGCCCAGATGCCCAACCCCAAGCCGGTCGGAGGACCCGGCGGGAAGCATGCACCTGCCCCTACTGTAAAGACAGTGAAGGAAGGTGAGTTGACCCAGCAAGTTTCTTACAAATATGAAGAAAAATTAATAGGATTTGGAGGAAGGAGGAAGAAGGTTTTTTTTTTTTTTTTTTTGAGACTGAGTCTTACTCTGTCTCCCAGGCTGGAGTGCAGTGGCGCCATCTTGGCTCACTGCAACCTCCGCCTCCCAGGTTCAAGCAATTCCCCCTGCTTCAGCCTCCCAAGTAACTGGGATTACAAGCATGTAGTCCACACCTGGCTAATTTTGTATTTTTAGTAGAGATGGGGTTTCACCGGGTTGGTCATTGAACTCCTGACCTCAGGTGATCTGCCCACCTTGGGCTCCCAAAGTGCTGGGATTACAAGCATGACCCACCGTGCCCGGCCTTGGTTTTTTTTTGTTTGTTTTTTGTTTTTTGGGGTTTTTTTTTGAGACAGAGGCTTGCTCTGTGGCCAGGCTGGAGTGCAGTGGTGTGCGATCTCATTTCACTGCAACCTCTGCCTCCCGGGTTCAAGTGATTCTCCTGCCTCAGCCTCCTGAGTAGCTAGGACTACAGGCATGCACCACCATGTCCAGCTAATTTTTGTGTTTTTAGTAGAAATGGGGTTTCACCATGTTGGCCAGGATGGTCTCAATCTCTTGACCTTGTGATCCACCCTCCTTGGCCTCCCAAAGTGCTGAGATTACAGGCGTGAGTCACTGTGCCCAGCTTAACTTTTAAATTTTTTATAGAGATGGGATCTCCCTGTGTTGCCCAGGCTGGTCTCAGACTCCTGGGCTTAAGCAGTCCTCCTGCCTTAGCCCCACAAATTGTTGGGATTACAGGCATTAGCCACTGCACCCAGCCTAGAAGCCTTTTTTTTTTTTTTTTTTTTTTTTTTTTTTTGAGACGGAGTCTCGCTCTGTCACCCAGGCTGGAGTACAGTGGCCGGATCTCAGCTCACTGCAAGCTCCGCCTCCCGGGTTTACGCCATTCTCCTGCCTCAGCCTCCAGAGTAGCTGGGACTACAGGCGCCCGCCACCTCGCCCGGCTCAGTTTTTTGTATTTTTAGTAGAGGCGGGGTTTCACTGTGTTAGCCAGGATGGTCTCGATCTCCTGACCTTGTGATCCGCCCGTCTCGGCCTCCCAAAGTGCTGGGATTACAGGCTTGAGCCACCGCGCCCGGCAGAAGCCTTTTTTAAAATTTAATTTTTTTTTTTTTTTTTTTGAGACGGAGTCTCGCTGTGTCGCCCAGGCTGGAGTGCAGTGGCGCGATCTCGGCTCACTGCAAGCTCCGCCTCCCGCGTTCCCGCCATTCTCCCGCCTCAGCCTCCAAGTAGCTGGGACTACAGGCGCCCGCCACCGCGCCCGGCTAGTTTTTTTGTATTTTTAGTAGAGACGGGGTTTCACCGTGTTAGCCAGGAGGGTCTCGATCTCCTGACCTCGTGATCCACCCGCCTCGGCCTCCCAAAGTGCTGGTATTACAGGCTTGAGCCACCGCGCCCGGCCCTAAAATTTAATTTATTTTTTTTGAGAGAGACTGTGTCTCTCACTCTGTCACCCAGGCTGGAATGCAGTGGCGCAGTCTTGGCTCACTGCAAGCTACGCCTCCCAGGGTTCCCGCCATTCTCCTGCCTTAGCCTCCCAAGTAGCAGGGACTACAGGCGCCCGCCACCACACCTGGCTAATTTTTTTTGTATTTTTAGTAGAGACAGGGTTTCACTGTGTTAGCCAGGATTGTTTCGATCTCCTGACCCTGTGATCCGCCTGCCTCCACCTCCCAAAGTGCTGTGATTACAGGCGTGAGCCACCACGCCCAGCCCCTAGAAGGCTTTTTTTTGTTTGTTTGTTTGTTTTTTTCTTTGAGAGGGAGTCTCGCTCTGTCACCCAGGCTGGAGTGCTGAGGCCGGATCTCAGCTCACTGCAAGCTCCGCCTCCTGGGTTCACGCCATTCTCCTACCTCAGCCTCCCGGGTAGCTGGGACTACAGGCGCCGCCACCTTGCCCGGCTAGTTTTTTATAGTTTTTAGTAGAGACGGGGTTTCATCGTGTTAGCCAGGATGGTCTTGATCTCCTGACCTCGTGATCCGCCCGTCTCGGCCTCCCACAGTGCTGGGATTACAGGCTTGAGCCACCGCGCCCGGCTAGAAGGCTTTTTAAAAGGAAGCTTTGGTCCATTGCGGTGGCTCACGCCTGTAATCCCAGCACTTTGGGAGGCGGAGGCAGGCGGATCGATCACCTGAGGTTAGGGATTCGAGACCAGCCTGGCCAACATGGCGAAACCTCATCTGTACTAAAAATACAGAAGTCAACTGGACATGGTGGCGTGCACCTGTAATCCTAGCTACTCGGGAGGCTGAGGCAGGAGAATCGTTTGAACCTAGGAGGCGTGAGCCATGATCATGCTATTGTACTCCAGCCTGGACGACAGAGTGAGACTGTCTCAAAAAAAACAAAACAAAACAGAAGGCTTTTTCAAAAAATAAAAGTTTGGGTTAGTTTGGTGTAGGTTGGGTGACTGTTGTTGATACTTTGTGGTTCTTTAGTTTCTGTCTCTAGAATGAATGATAAATAGTTGTATCCTCATTTTCAGGGGTTCGGGGGATCCTGGCAAAAAGAAACAGCATATTTGCCACATCCAAGGCTGTGGGAAAGTGTATGGCAAGACTTCACACCTGCGGGCACACTTGCGCTGGCATACAGGCGAGAGGCCATTTATGTGTACCTGGTCATACTGTGGGAAACGCTTCACACGTTCAGATGAGCTACAGAGGCACAAACGTACACACACAGGTGAGCAAAAGCCTATGGGAGAAAAATATAGTAATAGCCTAGAATGAAAAACACAAAATATACCTACAAAATAACTAAAATTTCTGAACAACTTAATTTGAAACTAAATATATGGGTCACAAATGGAATTGGAGTTAATCTGGAAAACTTTTAAGAAGGAAGGAGAAGCTGGGCGCAGTGGCTCACATCTGTAATCCCAGCACTTTGGGAGCCCAAGGCGGGCAGATCACGAGGTCAGGAGATCAAGACCATTCTGGCTAACACGGTGAAACCCCGTCTCTACTAAAAATACAAAAAAATTAGCCGGGCATGGTGGCAGGCTCCTGAAGTCCCAGCTACTGGGGAGGCTGAGGCAGGAGAATGGCAGGAACCTGGGAGGCGGAGCTTGCAGTGAGCCAAGATCGTGCCACTGCACTCCAGCCTGGGCGACAGAGTGAGACTCCGTCTCAAAAAAAAAAAAAAAAAAAGGAAGGAGTTGGGTGCGGTGGCTCACGCCTGTAATCCCAGCACTTTGGGAGGCCGAGGTGGGTGGATTTCTTGAGGTCAGGAGTTCGAGACCAGCCCGACCAACATGAGGAAACCCTGTCTCTACTAAAATTACAAAATAGTCAAGCGTGCTAGCGCACACCTGTAATCCCAGCTACTCGGGAGGCTGAGGGAGGAGAATTGCTTGAACCCAGGAGGTGGAGGTTGCAGTGAGCTGAGATTATGCCACTGCACTCCAGCCTAGGCGACAGAGCAAGACTGTCTCAAAAAAAAAAGAAGGAAGGAGCTAGATTTGAGTGGGATTTTTTGAAGGCAAAGCATTGAAACCATTACTCTTAGTCTCTGCCCTGCCTTACTTTTCTGCTAAGTTCTACCTTCCTTACTGAGTACTCCCCAACCTTTATCTACTTTTCTTCCCCACGCCCCCACCAAAGGAAAAGATACTTGAAGATTTTTCTTGTTTTTAATCATCTTCTCATACTGGTCTTACTCAGCTTAGTAATTACTGAATTGGGTAAGATAACCTCACTTCCTAACATGTCAGCTTCTTATCTTTCCTTCCTTTACCTAGGTGAGAAGAAATTTGCCTGCCCTGAGTGTCCTAAGCGCTTCATGAGGAGTGACCACCTGTCAAAACATATCAAGACCCACCAGAATAAGAAGGGAGGCCCAGGTGTAGCTCTGAGTGTGGGCACTTTGCCCCTGGACAGTGGGGCAGGTTCAGAAGGCAGCGGCACTGCCACTCCTTCAGCCCTTATTACCACCAATATGGTAGCCATGGAGGCCATCTGTCCAGAGGGCATTGCCCGTCTTGCCAACAGTGGCATCAATGTCATGCAGGTGGCAGATCTGCAGTCCATTAATATCAGTGGCAATGGCTTCTGAGATCAGGCACCTGGGGCCAGAGACATATGGGCCATACCCATCAACCCTGGGATGCAAGGTAGCATGGGTCCAAGAGACATGTGGGAAGAGAGAGCCATGAAGCATTAAAATGCATGGTGGTGAGAAGAATCAGGAGAGGGATACAAGAGAAGAGATGGGGTCCCGGCACCCATCTGTATCATCAGTGCCTCTTAGAAGGTGGGAAACATTAGTGAAAATTCTGTTGGTGCCACCCTTTGATGAGCATTTGTTTGACCCCAGTTTCTTCTTACACTTCTTACCCCAGCCTACCCTTCCTGCATTTCTCTTCTCAGCTCTTCCATGATGGATTCCCCCCCCTTTCCTAAAGCCATCATGCCTTGATAAATATATATGATCATTGAAATACTTTTTAACAAGAAACAGATTCTATATTATTATATATATATATATATATATAAAGATATATAGAGATGCATTCACAGGGGTTGGCTGGGAGGAGGAAGAAGACCATTCTGTGACCAAAATACCTTGGTCATTTTTTTTATATTGCCTTATTTCCCTATGGCTGAGCCTTGTTGTGACACATCAAGCTTTTCTATAGATGTTGTCTTGGCTTCCCACCAGATTAAGCATTCATACGCTCTGCTTTTAGTTCATATATACATACATAATGTTTTTCCTTTCTTAATTTTGTCTTTTTATTTGGGATCAGCTTCTTGCACTCCTTTCCTAACTCAACTGTTGCCGTCTCACCTTCTCTCATCTGATCACTTCATGTTTTGTTTTTGTTACTGCCTGGATGAGGCACTTCTGTCAATTTTTTCAAGACCTTAGTTCCAGCAGCAGAATGGAAAAATCCTTGAAGCCCAGGCTGATGCTTGAAGTAGCTGTGGAGGGAGTGTTGAAAATACTGCTGACGCAGGCACCTTCTTGGCGCTGGAGAGTCAAAGTCATCTCCTTTCATTAGCTGCTCTAAGCATCGAAAATTAGAAGTCTTTGGGTGGAATTGTACAAGAGTCCCTTTGAAGATAATAATCTTGACTCAGTTTGTATAAACTGTCAAATTTTCAAATAATAGGTAGGGGGCTTTCACTAGGAAAATCATGTGCTCAGAGAGGAGATGACTTGTAGTCAGGTTCAGGAGTTAAGAATATTTGGACTTTGGTACCACTGTCTTCCAGGGTAGCTCTAAGTTTTGATGTGTGGGCTTCTGAGTTTACATTCTGAAAGTAAATATACTTCTTTTGAACATCCCCACTAGGTTCTTTTCCATTGTCAATAAGGAGCATCAGCCAATGAATCTGTTTTCAGGTTTCCATTCTGCAGAACTCCTCCAGAACGTGCTAGTGGCAAGACAGTGGTTCTTAGGATCTTTTCCCTTAACTTTTCCTTGAATGTTCTTGGGTGGTTCCTAAGGGAAAAGGAAGCACATGATCATGGGAATGCTAGCCCAGAACAAAAAGAAATCTTGTCTTACCACGGTGGTTTATAGGAGAGATTGGGAGAAATCCTGTTTTCTCTGTGACCTGATTTCAGAAGAGACTGATCCAAAAATTACAACGGCAGGGAACCTAGTGCATTTGGCACTGAGATGTAAATGCAACCAGAATTGTCCTCAAGGCCCAGCCATAAAAGCATTGCCTCTCTCGACCTTCTGGTATCTTGTTAGAGAGCTTTTCACTGTGAGGAAGTGTGGAAAAATGGCTGTGTGTGTGTGCGTGTGTGTAATCTGTTAGGTTGGGGATAGGTTTTCTGCTAGCCAATATTAAAAGAGACCTGCAATAAAAAAATTACCCTGATCTGATAGAAAGCAAATGTTTTTGTATGTGTGGGTGAATGTGTGTTCATGCCTGTATATGTCTACACACAAATGACAAATTATATTTGAAATTGTTGGAAAATAAATTCAGATCAAAATATCTTTCAGGCCCATTACCTAGAAATCTATCTTAAAACCTGGGTATGTTCCTAAGGTCATTTCTTTGCTTATGCTAAATTAATTACAATTATGAATGGAGGATATTCTACTGTACTTTTTTAAAAAGAAACTATTTTTGTGTTTGAAAGTGAAACCAACATGCAGATCTATAGCAGAGTCCTTATTCTTTTCATAAATCTTTTTACTTTGGCTACAAATAGATGATGGTATGATTCTATTATATATTTTATATAAAATCCATCCAAATTAAGTTTTGGGTAAGTGTGTTGTTTAACCTGAAATATAATAACTTAATACTCTAAACAATAGTTCATTCGATTTGGTCCTTTCTCCACAGATGTAATTCTGTTTTCAACTCAGGAACTATGACAAGGAACTTTCCCCAGATCAAATTCTATTAACGCTGAGATACAAGTCATCCATGCACAGCCACTATCATACCCTTTATTCTCACTGAAAGGCAGAACTCAGAACCTGTTATTTTATGTCTGTAATCATGTACTTTGGCATCTTTTGGAGGAAAGGGGCAGGATAACTCACTGAAGTGTACAGTATTTTGCCAGTGCATTTCAAGGAATGGAATCTTCTCCAGTATGAAATTACTAGATATAAACTAGTGTAATGATAGTGAGGATATAAGCTTTTAGAAGGTAATTTGATGGTATTTCTCTCTTGAATGGAAAGCTGCTGGTTTACCCTCAACCCTCTTCATTAGCATTACCATGAGTGAATTTATATCTAATTATTTCCACTTGCCCTGTTCTCTTCTCACCAAGGAAGCTCCAGATCCAGTATCTTGTTTGGCCTCAAAACAGAAGCAGCTTCTTTTGTCTCCCAGCAGTAGTGAGCCACTCAGTCTTTTCCACAGGAAGTTAGGAGCCTACATTCCTTGAGTCAGGAGCTCATTACAGAAAAACCCCGTTTCCCTGAACTTTTGGCTAACAGAAATTAATGTAACTGACATGCATATTGATTCTGAAATTTTTTCATACGTTTTTTTCATTTTTTTGAATGAGTTTTTTAAATTAATTTTTTAGATGACCAATCTTGCAGGGCAGGGGATGCCCAGAAGAGTGGTGAGATAGTACAACACTTAATCCCTCATCCTTTCAGGTTTTCAGGTTGCCCATTTATATTCATTTGCATATCATTTGACTGTCTCACTTTTTACCCAGAACAGTAACAACCCACACCATCTTCCTTCAGGAACTTCCCAACTGGCACTCTGTGGGTGCTATACAGAGTGCAATTTAATGGATATTTCTCAGCCTGGTTCAGAATAAATTGAACCTTTGATCCCAGAAAGTATATATTGAAGTGTGGGATAGATTACGATTAGGGGAGGTTTGGAGACAAAAGCTGTAAATTACTATGGCTGATTTATTTCTACTATATACATATATATTTTTTGCTTTTGTGTATCCTATATAGGAAACTAAGCATTGTATTTTTTTTTTAACAAATCTAAAAAAGCACTATGAACTGCAGGTGTTTGACTTTCAAAGTATATTTTGTATTGTTAATATCTTCACGTTTTGTGAATACTGGAAGCTGCAGATCTTTGCTAGGACGCAATAAAATTTATATACTTTTTGAGGGGTTCTTCTGGGGGTGCTAATCAGGCCCCTATTATGCTTAGGGGGAGCCCTGGTGCTACTTGCTTGAAGTTTTCAGTTGTAAGTACCCTGATGCCTTTTGGACCTTGGGATCAGATCAAGAGTTTTGGAGATCAGGTACCAAGGAAATAGGGACAGTCTAGCTGCCTCAAGTGAGGGGGCCTTTGCATAGCTCTCCTTCCCCCTCACTGAAGCTGGGTAGCCTCTTGGGGTTGAGAGGGAAAATGTGAAATCTTGGAATTTATCTCCCTTAGAAGAGAGCCAGTAACTTACGTACAAGGATGAAAGGTCACAGCAGTAGCTTTGGGGAAAGGGAAGAAGATATGGCACTTCTCCAACCCCGGAAAACATTGCTTTTGAAAACTGCTGATAAAATATGAGCCGGTTATTACTTCTGTTTGGGAGACTGTGCTCTCTGTGGTGCCTCTCTTGGCTCTACTCCATAGATACCAGACCTCTTCTAGGAGGATGAGCAGACCAGCTTTGAGGTTGACCTGTTTCTTTGTCTGCCTTCCCAAAACACCAGCCCCCAGGAAGACATTAAGCAGTCTTAAGCTTAAATTCCTACTCCCTCTTCCAAATTTGGCTCACTTGCCTTAGATCCAAGGCAGGGAAAGGAAAAGAAGGGGGATCCCTGGCTTTATTACTCCCCTGAGTCTTCACTCTGACTTCCCCAAACCCAGAAAGATTTTCTCCACAGTGTTCATTTGAAAAGAAGAGTATTTTGTCCCATTTTCCCCTTCCTCATTATCAAACAGCCCCAGTCTTCCTTGTCTCTGCTAAGAGAGTAGAGGTATGATGATCTGCCCCTCAACTGCCTTAAGTCCTAGCTAAGTATCAGGGAAAAAAAAAAAACACCTAACAAATGGGATTAGACTAGGGCTGCAAGTAGTGAGGATTTTGTTGATACCTCTACTGGATGTGTGCTTTCCCATATCTTGCCTTCAGGAATTACACTGTGCCTTTTCCCCAGGGATATGGGCTCTGTCTACTCAGTGCTCCAGTTTCCTGGTAACTGCTCTTGACCATTGTGGACAAGGGCAGGTCTTCATATTTCTGATCATCCCTTACTCCCAGTGAAATCCCATAGCCCTTACCTAGAGTCTAGGGCACAAAGACTTTGGGGAAGATACGCTGAGACATCTACACACACCAGTGGCAGCTGCCCCAGGGCCTGCTTCCTCTTCCTAAGTCTGTCATCCTCTGGAAGGGAGGGGTGGTGCTCCAATCTCTGGTGCCTAAAAACCCAAGTTTATTTCTCTCTCAACACTGGCAATAACCAGTCCACACCACTGTTGCCTTTTAAAACCTCTTAATAATCTCATGCTGTGTTGTTGATTCCAATCCAATTATCACCAGGGCTGTGTGGGTAAATGCTTTTAAATGCTCTCTCATCTTGCTATTCCCCCTCACTCCCTACTCTTAGGTATGTATGATGCTAATCTTGTCCCTAAGTAAGTTTCTTCCTGCTCCTTTTGTATCTTCCTTTCTTGTTTTTCCTCCTACCTTTTGTCTCTTGGTGTTTTGGGACTTTTTTTTTTTTTTTTTTTTTGGCCTTTTGTACAAAGGTTAGTTTCAATGTAGTCTGTAGCCTCCTTTGTAAACCAATTAAAAAGTTTTTTAATAAAAAGCCATGTCTCTGGTGTATTGAGGAGGGTTGGGAATGGGAAGAGTGTACGTTTATAACTTCATACTCTGAACCTAACGAAGGTTTACAGCTATACTGTGTTGTGCTCCATACATGTTAATCAGTGCAGTTGCCCTACACTTAACTCCTGGGTAAATGTTTTCATGATCAGATCAGTGTGCCACAACTGCATGGAAATGTGGAGGACCAAGACAAACAGGCAGCACTAACTTTGTTTTTTTTTCCCCATATGCTTTTTTATTTTGGAATAATTTTAGATTTACAGAAAAGTTGCAAAGCTAGAACACAGTTTCCGTATGATCCTTACCCCATTTCCCTCATTGTTAACATTACCATGGTACATTGTCAAAATTAAGAAACTGACATTGGGGCTGGCGCTGTGGCTCATGCCTGTAATCCCAGCACTTTGGGAGGCAGAGGTGGGCAGATCAGGAGGTCAAGAGATGGAGACCATCCTGGCTAACATGGTGAAACCCCGTCTCTACTAAAAATACAAAAAGCCGGGCGTGGTGGCGGGCACCTGTAGTTGCAGCTACTTGGGAGGCAGAGGCAGGAGAATGGCGTGAACCCAGGAGGCGGAGCTTGCAGTGAGCTGAGTTCACGCCACTGCACTCCAGCCTGGGCGACAGAGCGAGACTCTGTCTCAAAAAAAAAAGAGAAACTGACATTGGTACATTACATTAGCTAAACTCCAGACTATGGGTTTCATTAGTTTTTCCATTGATGTGTTCTTTCTGTTCCAGGATCCATCCCAGGGTACCACATAGCATTTACTCGTCATGTCTCCCCAGTCGGCTCAGAGTTTCTTAGTCTTTCCCTTTTTTTCATGACCTTGACAGTCTTTGGGAGTATTGGCCAGATATCCTGTAGAATATCCCCCAATCTGGGTTTGTCTGGTGTTTTCCCCATTGTTAACACATGACCTTACCTCCTAGAGGGTGATATCTACATCTATTATCTGGATTTTTTTTTTCCTCCCAGCTTCCCAAGCTTATGGTGGAATTCTGTAAGAAAGGGAGGTTTGTCTCTTCTCCCTCATTTAGTCAATTTATATTAGTATGTGTTAATGTGTATTTCTTTTATACATGGATTATAATCCAGTACTATTTTGTTGCTCAAATTTTCCCAGCTACAACCATTGTTACCTTTTGTCAGCCTATAAGCATGTTCTGGCCAGGCACGGTGGCTCACCCCTGTAATCCCAGCACTTTGGGAGGCTGAGCTGGGTGGATTACCTGATGTCAGGAGTTTGAGACTAGGCTGGCCAACATGGCGAAACACTGTCTCTATTAAAAATACAAAAACGTAGCCAGGCGTGGGAGCTGGCACCTGTAATCACAGCTACTTGGAGGCTGAGGGAGGAGAATTGCTTGAACCGGGAGATGGAGGTTGCAGTGAGCCGAGATCGCGCCATTACACATTGTCTGGGCAACAGAGCTGTCTCAAAAAAAAAAAAAAAAAGGCCGGGCGCGGTGGCTCAAGCCTGTAATCCCAGCACTTTGGGAGGCCGAGACGGGCGGATCACGAGGTCAGGAGATCGAGACCATCCTGGCTAACACAGTGAAACCCCGTCTCTACTAAAAAATACAAAAAAGCTAGCCGGGCGAGGTGGCGGGCGCCTGTAGTCCCAGCTACTCCAGAGGCCGAGGCAGGAGAATGGCGTGAACCCGGGAGGCGGAGCTTGCAGTGAGCTGAGATCCGGCCACTGCACTCCAGCCTGGGCGACAGAGCGAGATTCCGTCTCAAAAAAAAAAAAAAAAAAAGCATGTTCAAGCATTCCCCCTTCCCCCATTTTGAAAAACCTCAGCTTCCTCTTCAAGCTACTGATTAGTTTTTTCCATTTCCAAAGTTAGTGAAAGTAGTTTATACTCATTTTTCTCTTCCTTTATTCAATCCTCAGGCTACTTTGTGGGTTTGCTTTTGTTTTTTTGTTTTTGTTTTTTGGGATGGAGTCTTGCTCTGTCACTCAGGCTGGAGTGCAGTGGCACAATCTCAGCTCACTGCAACCTCCACCTCCCGGGTTCAAGCAATTCTCCTGTTTCCGCCTTCCGAGTAGCTGGAATTACGGGCACGCGCCACCATGCCCGGCTAATTTTTGTATTTTTAATAGAAATGGGGTTTCACGATGTTGGCCAGGCTGGTCTTGAACTCCTGACCTCAGATGATCCGCCTGCCTCGGCCTCCCAAAGTGCAGGGATTACAGGCGTTAGCCACTGTGCCCGGCTTGTTTTGTTTTGTTTTTTTTTTTTTCCGAGACAAGGTCTAGTTCTATCACCCAGGCTGGAGCGCAGTGACATCACTCTCATCTTGCCTCACTGCAACCTCCATCCCCTAAGCTCAACCTATCCTCCCACCTCAGCCTCCCAAGTAGTTGGGACTACAGGTGTGCGCCATCACACCCGACTAATTTTTTTTTTTTCTTGTTTTTTGAGATGGAATCTCACTCTGTCGCCCAGGCTGGAGTGCAGTGGCGCAATCTCGGCTCACTGCAAGCTCCGCCTCCCAGGTTCATGTCATTCTCCTGCCTCAGCCACCCGAGTAGCTGGGACTACAGGCGCTCACCACCATGGCCGGCTAATTTTTTGTATTTTCAGTAGAGACGGGGTTTCACCGTGTTAGCCAGGATGGTCTCGATCTCCTGACCTCGTGATCCGCCCGCCTCGGCCTCCCAAAGTGCTAGGATTACAGGCGTGAGCCACCGCGCCCGGCCTACACCCAACTAATTTTTGTATTTTTTGTAGAGACAGAGTTTCGCCATGTTGCCCAGGCTGGTCTGGAACTCATGAGCTCAAGCGATTCACATCTGCCTCGGCCTTCCAAAGTGCTAGGATTACAGGCATGAACCACTGCACCTGGCCCAGGCTACTTTGTTCAGCATCCATCATTTACCAGAAAATTTCCCAGTAGCATCAACCATCTGGATGCCAGCTCTGGTGATCTTTCAGTCATTAACCTCTTAGACCTCACTGCTTCAATGTGCTACTTTTGACTACTGTATCTTAGAGCTTTCTTCCCATAGAATGTGACACTGATACACTCTTGGTTCTCCTTCAGCATTTCTTTTTTTTTTTTTTTTTTTTTTTTGAGACGGAGTCTCACTCTGTCACCCAGGCTGGAGTGCAGTGGCCAGATCTCAGCTCACTGCAAGCTCCGCCTCCCAGGTTCACGCCATTCTCCTGCCTCAGCCTCCCCAGTAGCTGGGACTACAGGCGCCGCCACCTCGCCCGGCTAGTTTTTTGTATTTTTAGTAGAGACGGGGTTTCACCGTGTTAGCCAGGATGGTCTTGATCTCCTGACCTCGTGATCCGCCCGTCTCGGCCCCACAAAGTGCTGGGATTACAGGCTTGAGCCACCGCGCCCGGCCTTTTTTTTTTTTTTTTTTTTGAGCCAGAGTCTCACTCTGTCACCCAGGCTGGAGTGCAGGGGCATGATCTTGGCTCACTGCAACCTCTGTCTCCTGGGTTCAAGCAATTTTCCTGCCTTAGCCTCCTGAGTAGTTGGGATTACAGGCACCCGCCGCCATGCCCAGCTAATTTTGGTATTTTTAGTAGAGACAAGGTTTCATCGTGTTGGCCAGGCTGGTCTCGAACTCCTGACCTCAGGTGATCTGCCTGCCTCAGCATCCCAAAGTGCTGGGATTACAGGTGTGAGCTGCCGTGTGTGGCACATTTCTGTATTTTTTAGTCTCCTTCATAGCCACTTCTTCCTGTGTCTCTACTATTTGTGTTCCCTGTCTTGTGTCCTTTCCTTTCTCTACCTTTTTCCCCCTTAAACAAGTCCCATCCACTCTAACATTAGATTATGTCCACATTGATGACTCCCAAATCGTGAGCCCTAACTTTTCTCTTGCCCTGGAAGTCTGCTTGCTAGACATGTTCATCTGGTTGTCCTCCAGATGAATTCAACATGGTAGAAGGGGAAATAATTCTTTGTCTTTCACATCTCCCTAAATAATATCACCCACTGCTCCTTGATCACTCATACTTGAAACCTCAGAATCATCTTTTAGCTCCCCTTTCACCTACTAATATTCATTTGATTACCAATCCTGTCAACATTACCTATACAATATATATCAAATTTTTCCTCTTTTTTTTTTTTGAGATGGAGTCTCACTCTGTCTCCAGGCTGGAGTGCAGTGGCGTGATCTTGGCTCACTGCAACCTCTGCCTCCTGAGTTCAAGCGATTCTCCTGCCTCAGCCTCCTGAGTGGCTGGGATTACAGGTGCGTGCCACCACGCCTGGTTAATTTTTGTATTTTTAGTAGAGACGGGGTTTCAGCATGTTGGCCAGGATGGGCTTGATCTCTTGACCTCGAGATCTGCCCGTCTCGACCTCCCAAAGTGCTGGGATTACAGGCGTGAGCCACCGCGTCCGGCCTCCTCTTTTATTTTCATTTCCACTGTCTCAGTACTCACTTTGTTTACTGCTTAGGTCTTGCAACTGATCTCTCCAAACCCCAGTAGTCATCCATCTTCCAATTGCCACCAGGCCCCTGCCTAAAATATTTTGCTTTTTGGGAAAGTCTAAGCTCCCTGATACAGAATTGAAAACCTTTCCAGTTTGGTCCATCTCTCTCTGAGGTGATTTTCTGTCTCATATCTCATACTGCTTCCTCCTCACTCCTTCCACCTCTAACACACAAGGCTTTGTGTTTACTTCTCTGTGCCTTTACTCTTGCCATTCCCTTTGCTTAGAACAACTGTTCTCCTCTTACCATTGTGTTTACCTTTGGGACTATTTAAATATCCCCTTCTCTGTGAAACTCTCTGGGTACCTTTCTTCTATGCCCTAGGCAAAATTAGCTTACTTGATCTATTTGTATAGCTCTTTGCTCATGCCCCTAGTAGGAAACACAGTTTTCTGGTTGCTTGTCCATATATCTGCCTGCATTTCTACACTATGAGTTCCCAGAGGGCAGTAATCACATCTCTATCTTTGTAGGCCCAGCACTTAATGAAATATGTTTTTTTTGGCCTGGTGGAGTGGCTCACGCCTGTAATCCCAGCACTTTGGAAGGTCTAGGCGGTGGATGACCTGAGATCAGGAGTTTGAAACCAGCCTGGCCAACATGGTGAAACCCCATCTGTACTAAAAATACAAAAAATTAGCCAGGCGTGGTGGAAGGCATCTGTAATCCCAGCTACTTGGGAGGCTGAAGCAGGAGAATTGCTTTGAACCTAGGAGGCGGAGGTTGCCGTAAGTGGAGATTGCACCACTTTACTCCAGCCTGAGTGACAGAGTGAGGCTCCGTCTCAAAAAAAAAGGGAATGCTTTTTTTTTTTTTTTTTAATAATATAGATGGGGGTCTCACCATGTTGCCCGGGCTAGTTTCAAACTCCTGGCCTCCCAAAGTACTGGGATTACAGACATGAACCACAGCGCCCAGCCTCTATCACCATCTTAACTCTAAAACCTAACAGCCCAGAGCAGGTATAGTTCCCATAAACCTGACTGGAATGTTTCTGTCTTGGAAAGAATTAGTTATCCAAAGCTTTGGGTGAGGAGACTGCCTTTCTGCCTGATCCTTACCCTGCTCCCACTCTGGAGGAGATAGTCTCCTGAGACATTCCAGACACAAGAAGCTATTTCACCTTCAAATTTCCCCTCAACCCCCACCACACACACCACCCCAGACTTATCTGATCTGGGAGCCAGTGAAGGAAAGTAGCTGGAAGCACAACATTCCACCTCACTGGCAAGGTCCTGCAGACTCCTGGAAGGGTCCAAGGAAGGATGGGCGGCTATCTCTGTCCCTGGTCATTCCTCCCGCTGCTGTTACACGACTACTGGAATTTTTACTTTCTTCCTTTCATGCAGGTTCCCCAGAAGAAAGACCCCAGAATCAAAAATTCAGTACTCAAGCTGGGCGCAGTGGCTCCTGCCTGTAATCCCAGCACTTTGGGAGGCCCAGGCGGGTGGATTACCTGAGGTCAGGAGTTTGAGACCAGCTTGGCCAACATGGTGAAACCCTGTCCCTACTAAAAATACAAAAATTAGCCAGGCGTGGTGGGCGCCTGTAGTCCCAGCACTCAGGAGGCTGAGGCAGGAGAATCGCTTGAACCCGGGAGGCAGAGGTTGCAGTGAGCCGAGATCACGCCACTCCACTCCAGCCTGGGTGACAGAGTGAGACTTCCTCTCAAAAAAAAAAAAAAAAAAAGTCAGTACTCGGACTATCATCCTTGGTCTAAGCCCCATCATTCCAAGAAAGGGTTTCCAGGCAGCCACTAGGGCAACAGAAAGCTAGGGAAACAGAGAACAAGTCCCCTCTGACTCTAATTCTCAATGAGCCAGTGGCTCACAGGGGTGGAAGTGATTACCTATTTCTGTTTATTACTCTGGGAAAGAGTCTGGTGGAGTTGACTCCTCTGTCTCTATTGCAGAACAAGCCATAGCCCTCTCCCACCTCCATGCTGAAATTCTTCACATCCTGTGCCCGCCCTTCACATTTTATAGTTCCTGCAGCTTGGTAAATGTAGGAGGTGTACTATATGTATTAGTCATCAGAGGAGGTACTTTCTGCCCTCTCACCGCAGCAGGGAATTTCTCCTCTGCTGACCTCTGGTGGTGATAGTTTGAACTGTATCCTCCCTTTTTAGTTGGTAGCATGTTGGCAGGTAATGTTGCATATTTTCTCAATTTAAATTCAAATGTCCAAGTATAGTACTAAGTCGTTATTTTTTTTCATTGTTGAATTTTGTACGTCTTTCAGGCAGTATACAAAGAATACAGCCGGCCTGGTGCGGTGGCTCACGCCTGCAATCCCAGCACTTTGGGAGGCTAAGGCGGAGGGATCACTCACGCCTGTAATCCCAGAACTTTGGGAGCCCAGGCGGGTGGATCACGAGGTCAGGAGATTGAGATCATCCTGGCTAACACGGAGAAACGCCCTCTCTACTAAAAATACAAAAAATTATCCCGGTGTGGTGGTGGGCACCTGTAGTCCCAGCTACTCGAGAGGCTGAGGCAGGAGAATGGCGTGAACCTGGAAGGTGGAACTTACAGTAAGCCGAGATCGCGCCACTGCACTCCAGCCTGGGCGACAGAATGGGACTCCGTCTCAAAAAAAAAAAAAAAAGATCGACCCCATCCTGGCCAACATGGTGACATGGTGAAACCCCGTCTCTACTAAAAGTACAAAAATAATAATTTAAAAAAAAAGAATAGGCCCGGCGCGGTGGCTCAAGCCTGTAATCCCAGCACTTTGGGAGGCCGAGACGGGCGGATTACGAGGTCATGAGATCGAGACCATCCTGGCTAACGCGGTGAAACCCCGTCTCTACTAAAAAAATACAAAAAAAAAAAAAAAACTAGCCGGGCGAGGTGGCGGGCCCCTGTAGTCCCAGCTACTGGGGAGGCTGAGGCAGGAGAATGGCGTGAACCCGGGAGGTGGAGCTTGCAGTGAGCCGAGATCCCGCCACTGCACTCCAGCCTGGGTGACAGAGCAAGACTCCTTCTCAAAAAAAAAAAAAAAGAATAGAACCTGGACTTTGGAGTCAGACTTGCCTAAGTTCAAATTCCAGCTCTGCTATTTTCTAGCTGAATGACTTTGGGCGACTTACCTAAGCTCAGTTTTCTTACGTATAAAGTGGAAATAATAAAAATAATAGGCCAGGCACAGTGGCTCACACCTGTAATCTCAGCACTTTGGGAGGCCAAGGCGGGCAGATCACGAGGTCACGAGATTGAGACTATCCTGGCCAACATGGTGCAACCCCATCTCTACTAAAAATACAAACATTAGCTGGGCATGGTGGCATGTGCCTGTAATCCCAGCTACTCGGGAGGCCGAGGCAGGAGAATTGCTTGAACCAGGGAGTGGGAGGTTTCAGTGAGCCAAGATGGTACCACTGCACTCCTGCCTGGTGACAGAGCAAGACTCAGTCTCAAAAAATAAATAATAATAATAATAATAATAAATATTTCAGGGAAGAATTAGATGAGATGATTGTAAAATGCATAGCCCTAGCTGTGACCCAGAATATAGTAGGTGCTTGATAAGAACTTCCTCCTTAATAATGGTTATTTGTTCAGTCTGTGAACCAATGTGATTTTTTTTTAAAGTGAAATCCACATAGCAAAATTTACCATTGTTACTGTTTTCAATGTGTTTTTTTAAAAATTCAGGTAAGTTTTATGTACTTTCTGATTCTTAAGTTGGAAAACAAGGTAACCTCTAATATGGGCTGTGAGGCCTTCCTCTGCCCAAGCAGCTGAGGATATGAACCCTGAATATAAAGGGATCTTAGGCTAGAAGGGATCTTGGGCAGAGCTGAATGGCTCTAAGCATTTGACCTCACCTTAGTTTCCTCCTGAGAAGAGTCAACAGAGTCCAGCATCTTCTTCCAAGGTCAGGAAAGGGCAAAGATTTGAAATTAGGCATCACTGGGTTCTCAGCTGGGCCTGCAAGATCCCCTCCTCCCACTATGCAGAGCAAAGAGGAGGTTGCAGAAGAGAAGAGGATACAGATTGGTTCTCTGCTCCTCCCTTTCTTTCCCTGCTTTCCCCACACCCACCCTCTCCCCCACAGCAGCCTTCTCCCCCACAGAGGCTGGGATAGAATGAGGGGGGCGGAGTTGGGGACTGAGGGATCAGAAGCCCCAGGATGCCCTGTATCTGAAGAAAGCTTTGGCCAGGGGCAGCTGTGCTGGCTCATGCTCTCCTCCTGCTGCTGCTGCCATCCTCCAGCAAGATGCTAGGGTCTCTGGGGCTTTGGGCATTACTTCCCACAGCTGTGGAAGGTAAGCGTCTACAGGGAGGGGAAGGGTCTTTCCATCCATCCAGCGAGGGAAAGGGATGCTTGAAGCAAGAGCCACCCCTTTGGAAGAGTGGTGAGTGGGCTGGGTGAGTGAGGGTGAAGGACAGAGCCATGTGTCCCCATGGCGGGGCTCAGGTTCCAGCCCTCTGCTGACCCTGCTTCCTCCTGTGGCTTTACCATACTGACGCTGGGATGTGGAACATGTTTTGTCTGTTCTTTTGGCCACTTTTTTGCCTCTGCATTCACTCCCATCTCGAATCCTTTCCTTCCCCACCCTGGGCCTCAGCACCCCCAAACAGGCGAACTTGTGTGTTCTTTGAGGCCCCTGGAGTGCAGGGAAGCACAAAGACACTGGGAGAGCTGCTAGAATCAGGCCCAGAGCTCCCTAGAGCTATCCGCTGCCTCTACAGCCGCTGCTGCTTTGGGATCTGGAACCTGACCCAAGACCGGGCACAGGTGGAAATGCAAGGTGAATGGTAAAGTATATGGCAGGTGATAGCTAGAGTGGGAGACAGACACATCCTGGGGTGTGGGTGGCAACCAAGGGGGAAGGGGAGAAATAGAACATGTGGTGGGAAAGAAAAGCCCATGAGAGATGGAAGGGATGCCTCTGATAGAGAAGGGATTTATCCTCTGTTTCCACACGCCATTGTGCTTTCTCCCTTTTCCCCCTTTCTCTCCTCTTCCCCTAATCCCACCCCATCAGGATGCCGAGACAGTGATGAGCCAGGCTGTGAGTCCCTCTACTGTGACCCAAGTCCCCGAGCCCACCCCAGCCCTGGCTCCACTCTCTTCACCTGCTCCTGTGGCACTGACTTCTGCAATGCCAATTACAGCCATCTGCCTCCTCCAGGGAGCCCTGGGACTCCTGGCACCCAGGGTCCCCAGGCTGCCCCAGGTAGCCACCCAAGGGTACTGAAGGCTGGTGGGGGCTGGGGCCCAGGTTAGGATGAGAGGTGGAACCAGGGCCAGTTCTCACCCTACTCCCACCCCACACTTTCCTCCTCCTGGCCTTGGGAAGTTGGTTGCCCTGGTGACTGGGAGATAAGGGGTCTTGTGACCAGGGTGGGGGTGGGTTGAGAAGCAAGCTCTCAGGAGGGGAACAGCAGAGAGCAGGTTTGGGTCAGTGCTTGCCAGCCTGCATTCTTGCCTTGATGTCCAGGTGAGTCCATCTGGATGGCACTGGTGCTGCTGGGGCTGTTCCTCCTCCTCCTGCTGCTGCTGGGCAGCATCATCTTGGGTATTAATCCACCCCATCCCTCCCTTGTGACCCCAAGACATTGTCCCCAAAGCTCTGATCCCTCTCCAGGCACCCCTGACCCCATGGTCTTGGGATCTCTATAGCCTGATTCCCAGACTCCCATGACCTCTCACAAAGCTCCCTTTCCATAGAGTCCCTTTTCCTGTCCCCATGCATGTGCACCCTGAATCTAAGGCTCTTCTCTGTTCCAGTCCTGCTACAGCGAAAGAACTACAGAGTGCGAGGTGAACCAGTGCCAAGGCCAGGGCCAGACTTGGGCAGGGACTGGAGTGTGGAGCTGCAGGAGCTGCCCGAGCTGTGCTTCTCCCAGGTGCCCCAGGGAGGGAGAGAAGGGATCCTCTGGGCACTCCTGGAGGTTGTGCTGGGGAGGAAGCCTGGCCCTATTATAGCTCAGAGGCCCACACTCAGCACAGTGTCCCTACCAGGTAATCCGGGAAGGAGGTCATGCAGTGGTTTGGGCCGGGCAGCTGCAAGGCAAACTGGTTGCCATCAAGGCCTTCCCACCGAGGTCTGTGGCTCAGTTCCAAGCTGAGAGAGCATTGTACGAACTTCCAGGCCTACAGCACGACCACATTGTCCGATTTATCACCGCCAGCTGGGGGGGCCCTGGCCCCCTGCTTTCTGGGCCCCTGCTGGTACTGGAACTGCATCCCAAGGTGAGCACCAAGGAGTATATATGTGTGTGTGCCTGTGTGTATGTATGGAGGTGGGGGCTACATGGCAGCTGGGCCTCGTTGATGCTTCTGCTTTCGATTTTCTCTTTTCTAAGACATTAAAAATGGCCAGGCGAGGTGGCCCATGCCTGTAATCCCAGGACTTTGAGAGGCCAAGGTAGGTGGATCACCTAAGCCCAGGAGCTCAAGACTAGCCTAGGCAACATGAGGAAACCCCATCACTGCAAAATTAGCTCAGCATGGCAGTGCACACCTATAGTCCCAGCTACTCAGGGGGCTGAGGTGGAAAGATCGTTTGAGCATAGGAGGTTGAGGCTGCAGTGAGCCGTGAGCATCCCACTGCACTCCAGCCTGGGAGACAGAGTGAGACCATCTCAAAAAACAGTAACAAGCTGGGGACGGTGGCACACGCCTGTAATCCCAGCACTTTGGGAGGCCAACTTGGGAGGACTGCTTGAACCCAGGAATTCAAGAACAGTCTGGGCAACACTGTGAAACCCCACCTCTACAAAAAAGAAAAAATTGGCTGGGTGTGATGGCACGTGCCTGCGGTCCCAGCTACTTGGGAGGCTGAGGTGGAAGGAGCACCTGAGCCTGGGAAGGTCAAGACTGGCAGTGGGCCAAGACTGTCCCACTGCACTCCAGCCTAGGTGACAGAGTAAGACCCTGTCTCAAAATAATAATAATTTTTATTTATTTTTATTTTTCATTACATAAACAATACATGTTTATATATTTATTTTATTTTATTTTATTTTATTTTATTTTATTTTATTTTATTTTGTGAGGGGGACAAGGCCTCGCTCTGTTGCCCAGACTGGAGTGCAGTGGCATAAGCTTGGCTCACTGCAACCTCTGCCTCCTGGGTTCAAGCGATTCTCCTCCCTAAGCCTCCCCAGTAGCTGGGATTACAGGTGCCTGCCACCACGCCTGGCTAATTTTTGCATTTTTAGTAGAGACGGAGTTTCACCATGTTGGCCAGGCTGGTTTCGAACTCCTGACCTCAAGTGATCCACCCATCTCAGCCCCACAAAGTGCTGGGATTACAGGCATGACCACTGTGCCTAGCCAAAAAAAAAAAAAAAACAATGTTAAAGAAATACCTTCAAGGCCGGGCGCGGTGGCTCAAGCCTGTAATCCCAGCACTTTGGGAGGCCAAGACAGGCGGATCACAAGGTCAGGAGATCGAGACCATCCTGGCTAACACGGTGAAACCCCGTCTCTACTAAAAAACACAAAAAACGGCCGGGCGCAGTGGCTCAAGCCTGTAATCCCAGCACTTTGGGAGGCCGAGACGGGCGGATCACAGGGTCAGGAGATCGAGACCATCCTGGCTAACATGGTGAAACCCCGTCTCTACTAAAAAATACAAAAAAAAACTAGCCGGGTGAGGTGGCGGGCGCCTGTAGTCCCAGCTACTCGGGAGGCTGAGGCAGGAGAATGGCGTGAACCCGGGACACGGAGCTTGCAGTGAGCCAGGATCCAGCCACTACACTCCAGCCTGGGCGACAGAGCGAGACTCCGTCTCAAAACAAAAACAAAAACAAAACACACACACACACACACACACACACACACACACACAAAACTAGCCGGGCGAGGTTGCGGGCGCCTGTAGTCCCAGCTACTCGGGAGGCTGAGGCAGGAGAATGGCGTGAACCCGGGAGGCGGAGCTTGCAGTGAGCTGAGATCAGGCCACTGCACTACAGCCTGGGCGGCAGAGCGAGACTCCGCCTCAAAAAAAAAAAAAGAAATACCTTCAGGCACAACCCTCCAAACTCATTCATATATTCATTCAACAAATAATTATGAACTATATGTCAGACACTATGCTGAAGGCCAGAAAAAAACACAGTCCCTGCCTTTACAGATTTTATAGACTAGCAGGGGAGACAGAAATGGATCAAGTAAACACAAGTGTCAAATGTCAAGTGTGCTAAGTGCTAGAAGAGAGGGCCACTGAACTATAAGAATAATAAGATGTGACTTGAAGGGGAGAGCAATGAGCAAGAAGAAGAGGAAAAGGTAGGCAGAGGCCAGCCACACCAGGCCCTATGGGCCTGCTAAAGATTTAGGACTTTTTAAGCTTTCATACCATTTCCCATCTGCTTCCTGCTAGGCATTACACTACTCACTTTTTTTTTTTTTTTTTTTTTTTTGACAGAGCCTCATTCTGTTCCCCAGGCTAGAATGCAGTGGCATGATCTCAGCTCACTGCAGCCTCCGCCTCCTGGGTTCAAGCAATTCTGCCTCAGCCACCCGAGTAGCTGGGATTACAGGCGTGCCGCCACTACTTACTCCTGGCTAATTTTTGTATTTTTAGTAGATATGGGATTTCACCATGTTGGCCAGGCTGGTCTCAAACTCTTGACCTCAAGTGATCCGCCTGCCTCGGCCTCCCAAAGTGCTGGGATTACAGGTGTGAGCCACCCCGCCCGGCCATGCTACATACTTTAAACATTTCCAAACATACCCTTCGCAAACACATTATGAGGTAGGAATGATTATCCACATGGGGCTCAGAAAAGGAAAGTCATTTGCCCAGAATCTATGTGACTCTAGAGCTGGCTCCTCATCATCATGTCTGTTGCCTCCTGGTGGGGTAACCCTCCACCAGGACTGTGTGTGTCTCTGTCCACGTAGAAGAGCTCCCCACAACTCACTTTGCCCTATTGTAAGTAGTTCAACCTCCACCACCTGTTTCAGTGCCCAAATGCAGTGTCTCTTCCCTGGACTTTTTCAGCCCCTACAGCTTCTGCACCTCCGAAATCTTGAATGATGGAAAATCCCCTCTTTGACCACATACCTCCTGTCCTAGCTCAAAAATCACTGTTTTTTTTTTTTTTGTTGTTGTTTGTTTAAATTTCTCTCACTTCTCCAGGCAGTGTTAGTCATTCTTGCTTTATGCCCCTTGGCACTCGGTTAATTTTCCCATCTTGGGGTTTACTGCATTCTTTATCTCTTACCTTCTCATCTGAGCCATCTTGGTGCCTGCACACAGCTCATGGCCACTGAAGGTGCTCGATGACGCTTGTCGAATGAGGGGTTCTATTGCTCCCTTCCCTCCAATTCCCACTTGCCCTCCACCTGCTACTCTGTTATCTACTGGCTCTGCCTGTCTATGTGTACACATGCCTGACACCTCAGACAAGGTGGCTCATGAGGTATGCCCCTGACTAGCTTACGCTGCCTCCTCTGTTACTGTCTTTGCCCCACATTTTCTGAGTCAGTATAAGGTGGTGGTTATTAGTAAGTGATCTTGAGTCAGACTGCTTGGATTCAAGCTCCACTCCTGCCTCACCGACTGACTTCAAGCGAGTTTCCTTAGTTCTCTAAGGAAAAGCTCATCTGTTAAATGGTGTGACAGGAGCACCTACCTCCTAGGGTTGTCACAAGGATTATAGGAGGCCACATCCACTGGGCCTGGACCACAGTAAGTGCCTAGTAACCTTGATCTCGAGTTACTATTTTTCATGTCAATTGATGCACAGTCTTACTCCTTCTACCTATTGTCTTGGCCAGCATCCGTTGGTGTGTCTGTCTGCTGGGGAGATGCAGGGAGAAGACTATCAATTGATCTCTGCTCCCTGGGATGGATCAGCCACCTCCAGCTTTGTGTACCATCCTTTTCTCTCTGTTTTTTCCCAGGGCTCCCTGTACCACTACTTGACCCAGCACACCAGTGACTGGGGAAGTTCCCTGCGGATGGCACTGTCCCTGGCCCAGGGCCTGGCATTTCTCCATGAGGAGCGCTGGCAGAATGGTGGGTGAGCTGGGCATAGGAAGTCAAGGCAGCCACCCCTTAGTTTGGAGGGGAAGGATTGGGTCAAAAGGGGGAGGAAGAGCCGGGCGCGGTGGCTCACGCCTTTAATCCCAACACTTTGGGAGGCCGAGGTGGGCGGATCACGAGGTCGGGAGATCGAGGCCATCCTGGCTAACATGGTGAAACCCCGTCTCTATTAAAAATACAAAATATTAGCCAGGCGTGGTGACACGTGCCTGTAGTCTCAGCTACTCGGGAGGCTGAGGCAGGAGAATCGCTTGAACCCACGAGGCGGAGGTTGCAGTGAGCCGAGATTGCGACATTGCACTCCAGCCTGAGCAACAGAGTGAGATGCCGACTCAAAAAAAAAAAAAAAAAAAAGAGGGAGGAAGAACATCCATGTTCCTTCGACCTTGGATTCCCCCACAGGCCAATATAAACCAGGTATTGCCCACCGAGATCTGAGCAGCCAGAATGTGCTCATTCGGGAAGATGGATCGTGTGCCATTGGAGACCTGGGCCTTGCCTTGGTGCTCCCTGGCCTCACTCAGCCCCCTGCCTGGACCCCTACTCAACCACAAGGCCCAGCTGTCATCATGGAAGTGAGTTCTCTGGCTAACTGGTGAGGCCCAGGATGATGGTGGTGCCGCTGATGGCAATGAATCCATTGTGTGTCAACAGTTGTAGCAATACCTATAGCATTTGGGACATTGCTGAGTCTGTGGTTGGGGGGATATTGCATGGACCATTGCTGCAGTGAGGGTTGCCACAGAGATGATTCTTGGCCCTTCGTGCCTTGCTCTCCAGGCTGGCACCCAGAGGTACATGGCACCAGAGCTCTTGGACAAGACTCTGGACCTACAGGATTGGGGCATGGCCCTCCGACGAGCTGATATTTACTCTTTGGCTCTGCTCCTGTGGGAGATACTGAGCCGCTGCCCAGATTTGAGGCCTGGTAAGGATAAGTGGTACAGTCCCTTCCCGTGGGCTCCCCCCAACCCATTCTAGGTTCACCCCAACCTGACCTGGTCCTGAGAAAGCTCTGCTCTTCCCTGTCTTGCCTTTTCTACATGGTAGGCACCCCTAGGACTAACTGACACCCAAGCCCCTCTACCTCCCTCCAGACAGCAGTCCACCACCCTTCCAACTGGCCTATGAGGCAGAACTGGGCAATACCCCTACCTCTGATGAGCTATGGGCCTTGGCAGTGCAGGAGAGGAGGCGTCCCTACATCCCATCCACCTGGCGCTGCTTTGCTACAGTAAGAGGCCTAGGCTGTTGGGCTGGGAACCTGGAGAGTGGGGGCTGGGCATGGGCTTCAAGGACATCTCTGCCAGGGCATCTGTCTACTCCTATCTCCTCTCATCGCCCATCACTCCTTGGTTCATGCTCAGCTGGAACTGGGCAAGCCTGCTCTCTCCCTCAGTTCATCCTCTTCCACCCTAAGTCTCACACAGTCCATTCCATCTACCTGAGACACACACCTTCCTCCTGCTCAGCCTTGCCCAGCCTGTCTCTCCTCTCTACCATCAGTTAGCCCTGTTCCTCAGTCCCCTTCTCCAGGATGCCTTCCTTGGCTTTGCTCTTGTCCTGAGCTCTGCCCCATCTGCTCTCCCAATACAGTAAAGCCCAAAAATCAGTTCAATAAGTCCCCATTCTGTCATACATTGATGATGTTTCTGCTGTGACTCAATAAAAGGCAGTTCTGGGTATAAAGGGTGAAAGCAGTGGCCTCACAGTGAAAGTTCAGGGCTTTGCACAAACACTTTTTTTTTTTTTTGAGACAGAGTTTCGCACTGTTGCCCAGGCTGGAGTGCAGTGGTCCGATCTTGGCTCACTGCAAGCTCTGCCTCCTGGGTTTATGCCATTCTCCTACCTCAACCTCCCGAGTAGCTGGTACTACAGGTGCCCGCCAACGTGCCCGGCTAATTTTTTCTATTTTTAGTAGAGACGGGGTCTCACCATGTTAGCCAGGATGGTCTCGATCTCCTGACCTCGTGATCCGCCCGTCTCACCCTCCCAAAGTGCTGGGATTACAGGCGTGAGCCACCACGCCTGGCCACAAATACTTTTTTAACAGAATGTCCCTTCTGCTACCTGATCTGAAATTTCCACGGCACAAGTGTTAAGTTAGCTAACGGAAACTGGGCATTACTTGCAGAAGACTCTGGCTCTCTGAGAGGAAAGAGAGTAATTTCCCATTAGCATATTAAGCTGTCAACCTATATTAGCTCCTCAGAGGAAATAGTGGGCTGTACAGAAGACCCCCACAGAGCCTGTTTCATAGGGAACAAGATTCAGAAGGCTGGAATTCAGCAAGAGGGAGAGGAGGGAGGCTCCAGGAAAGATCAGAAGTGGGTGTTGAAAGCAGGAGAGTGATGGACACTGAAGATGCCTTTTAACCCTGGGGCCCACTCAAGATCCTAGAGTCAACCCTCCCTCCCTGTCATTCCTCCCAGGACCCTGATGGGCTGGGGGAGCTCCTAGAAGACTGTTGGGATGCAGACCCAGAAGCACGGCTGACGGCTGAGTGTGTACAGCAGCGCCTGGCTGCCTTGGCCCATCCTCAGGAGAGCCACACCTTTCCAGAGAGCTGTCCACGTGGCTGCACACCTCTCTGCCCAGAAGACTGTACTTCAACTCCTGCCCCTACCATCCTGCCCTGTAGGCCTCAGCAGAGTGCCTGCCACTTCAGTGTTCAGCAAGGCCCTTGTTCCAGGAATCCTCAGCCTGCCTGTACCCTTTCTCCTATGTAAATATGCAGTTTATGTGTAATCAATGTACATGCCAACATAAACATGGCAAATGCATAGCTGTCTTGTCTGCCTCATCACTGCCTTTCCCACCTGCCGAATCCTTGGATTCTTCTGCGGGCATCCAGTCCACAGCAGTTCTGACCAGTGACTCAGGGTAGGTGTGCAGGAAACAGAATAAAGTCAGCTTTCCTGACGCATATCCTTGGGCCTTCCTCTATTCCTGTAATCCAGGGACCCTCTTGTCTCTCTTCCCTTCCACTAACATTTATTTTTATTTATTTATCTGGTTTTTTTTTTGGAGACAGAGTCTCTGTCCAGGCTGGAGTGCAATGAAACAATCACGGCTCACTGCAGCCTTGTCCTCCCTGGGCTCTTGTGATCCTCCTACCCCAGCCTCCTGAATAGGTGGGACCACAGGCATGGACCACCATATCCAGCTATTTTTTCTTTTTTGAGACAGAGTCGCACTCTGTCACCCAGGCCGGAGTGCAGTGGCACAGTCTCCGCTCACCGCAAGCTCTGCCTCCCGGGTTCATGCCATTCTCCTGCCTCAGCCTCCCGAGTAGCTGGGACTACAGGCACCCACCAACATGCCCGGCTAATTTTTTGTATTTTTAGTAGAGACGGGTTTCGTTTTGTTTGTTTGTTGTATTTTTTTTTTTAGTAGAGACGGGGTTTCACTGTGTTAGCCAGGATGGACTCGATCTCCTGACCTCGTGATCCGCCCGTCTCGGCCTCCCAAAGTGCTGGGATTACAGGCTTGAGGCACCGCGCCCGGCCTAGAGACGGGTTTTCACTGTGTTAGCCAGGATGGTCTCGATCTCCTGACCTTGTGATCCGCCCACCTCGGCCTCCCAAAGTGCTGGGATTACAGGCCCACCGCATCTGGCCTAATTTTTTATTTTTTGTAGAGATGAAGTCTTGCTATGTTGCCCAGGCTGGTCTCGAACTCCTGAGCTCAAGCAGTCCTCCTTCCTCAGCCTCCCAAAGTTCTGGGATTACAGGCATGAACCACTGCACCCAGCATTTTAAATTGTTTATCTTAAAAAATTTTTATTTATTTATTTATTTTGAGACTGGGTCTTGCTCTGTCGCCCAGGCTGGAGTCCTGTGGCACGGTCTCAGCTCACTGCAAGCTCCGCCTCCCAGGTTCATGCCATTCTCCTGCCTCAGCCTCCAGAGTAGCTGGGACTACAGGCACCAGCCACCACAGCTGGCTAATTTTTTTGTATTTTTAGTAGAGACAGGGTTTCACCGTGTTAGCCAGATGGTCTTGATCTCCTGACCTCGTGATCCGCCCACCTTGGTCTCCCAAAGTAAATTGTTTATTATTTTTGTTTTTGAGATAAGCTCTTGTTCTGTTACCCAGGCTGTGATCATAGCTCACAGCATCCTTGACCTCCCGGGCTGAAGCGATCGTCCCACCTCAGCCTCCCAAGTAGCTGGGACTACAGATGTGTGCCACTACACCCGGCTAATTTTTGTATTTTTTCATAGAGACAGGGTTTTGCCATGTTGCCCAGGCTGGTTTTGAACTCCTGGGCTCAAAGGATCCACCTGCCTAGGACTCCCAAAGTGCTGAGATTACAAGTATGAGACACCACACCCAGCCTTAACATTTATTTTTAAAGGTGGGATCTCATGGTGGGCACTGGGGAAAGAAGGGTAAACACAACAAAAATCACTGCCCTAAAGGTGCTCAAAGACCTTGTACATCACATTGTTGGGGTCCTGTACACTGTCCTGGGGGTAACAGGAGAGACTTGAGCAGGAATGCTTCACAGAGCACAGGATGCTTGAGCTGTGTCTTAACTGAGCAAGAGTTTCCCAGGAGCGTGTTCTTGTCCCTTCCTGTGACCCAGCTCTCATCCACATCCAGTCAGTTCTCAAGTTCCACTGAGGCAACCTAGGCAGGGGCTAGTTCTTCTTTTTCTTTTCTTTTTTCTTTTTTTTTTTGAGATGGAGTCTTGCTCTGTTGCCCAGGCTGGAATACAATGGAGGGATCTCGGCTCACTGCAACCTCTGCCTCCTGGGTTCAACTGATTCTCCTGTCTCAGCCTCCCGAGCAGCTGCGACTGCAGGCGCCCGCCACCACACCCAGCTAATTTTTGGTGTTTTTTAGTAGAGATGGGGTTTCACTCTGTTGGCCAGATTGGTCTCAAACTCCTGACCTCGAGATCCACCCATCTTGGCCTCCCAAAGTGGTAGGATTACAGGTGTGAGCCACCATGCCTGGCCTTCTTTTTCTTTCTTAATCAACCTACATCATACTTTGATGGGCAGGGCCTGCTTCTGGGCACCTTCTCTTTCCTTCTTCCTAGGACTTGCAGGCCCCAACTACTATAATTACCCCCTGGCAGCTTATGTTTCCCCTAATCTAGGCTAAACAGTACTCTCTGGATATTCTTTAATTTTTAAAATTTTTTTCGGACGGAGCCTCACTCACAAAAAAATTTTTTTTTGACAGAGGCCAAAGTGGATGGATTACCTGAGGTCAGGAGTTCGAGACCAGCCTGGCCCACATGGTGAAACCCTGTGTCTACAAAAAATACAAAAATTAGCCGGTCATGGTGGCACGTGCCTGTAGTCCCAGCCACTTGGGAGGCTAAGGCAGGAGAATGGCTTGAACCTGGGAGGTGGAGGTTGTAGGGAGCCAAGATCGCACCACTGCACTCCAGCCCGGGTGACAGAGCAACAGTCCGTCTCAAAAAAAAAAAAAAAAAAGAAGCTGGGCCAGGTGGCATGTGCCTGTAATCTCAGCACTTTGGGAGGCCGAGGGTCACGAGGTCAGGAGTTCGAGACCAGCCTGACCAATATGGTGAAACACTGTCTCTATTAAAAATACAAAAATTAGCTGGGCATGGTGGTGCCCGCCTGTAATCCCAGCTACTCAGGAGACTGAGGCAGGAGAATCCCTTGAACCTGGGAGGTGGAGGATGCAGTGAGCCAAGATGGTGCCACTGCACTCTAGCCTGGGCAACAGAGCCAGACTCTGTTTCAGAGAAAAAAAAAAAAAAAAAAACAGAAAGAAAGAAAAAGAAAAGAAAAGAATGTACAAACATGCTGATGAGCATAAGGCTATGTTCAATCAAAAATAAACCTATGGGTCGGGCGTGGTTGCTCACACCTGTAATCCCAGCATTTTGGGAGGCCGAGGCAGGTGGATAACCTGTCAGGAGTTCGAGACCAGCCTGGCCAGCATGGTGAAACCCATCTCTATTAAAAATACAAAAATTAGGCCAGGCGCAGTGGCTTATGCCTGTAATCCCAGCACTTTGGGAGGCCAAGGCGAGTGGATCATGAGATCAGGAGATCCAGACCATCCTGGCTAACACCATGGAACCCTGTCTCTACCAAAAATACAAAAAATTAGCCGGGCGTGGTGCTGGGCGCCTGTAGTCCCAGCTACTTGGGAGGCTGAGGCAGGAGAATGGCGTGAACCTGGGAGGCGGAGCTTGCAGTGAGCCGAGATCACGCCGCCACTGCACTCCAGCCTGGGCGACAGAGCGAGACTCTGTCTCAAAAAAAAAAAAGACAGAAAAAAACCCCACAAAGATACAAAAATTAGCCTGGTGTGGTGGTGCACACCTGTAATCCCAGCTACTTGGGAGGCTGAGGCAGGAGAATCACTTGAACCCGGCAGGTGGAAGTTGCAGTGAGCCAAGATTGCGCCATTGCACTCCAGCCTGGGTGACAGAGTGAGACCCTGTCTCAAAAAATAAATAAATAAATAAAAATAAAAATAAAAATAAATAAAATAAATAAGCCTATGATTGGGAGACTGAGGAGGGCAGGTCACCTGAGGTCAGGAGGTGGAGACCAGCCTGGCCAACATGACAAACCTTGTGTCTTCTAAAAATACAAAAATTAGCTGGGCATGGTGGTGCAGACCTGCAATCCCAGCTACTCCGGGGGCTGAGGATAGAGAATCGCTTCAATCCGGGAGGTGGAGTTTGCAGTGAGCTGAGATCAGACCACTGCACTCCAGCCTGGACGAGTGAGGCTCCATATCGAAACGAACAAAGGAAAAAAAAAAAAAAAAAAAAAAAAAACAGAGAAGAGTAGCATGGTCCTTGTGGAAGGATGACATGCACATTTGTGAAGCATTCCGTATTTTAAACAAACAAACAAACAATGACCATATCCCAAACATCAGAGAGGCCATAAATAGAAAGACAAGGGGAGTGTTGTGGTATTACAGTTTCTACTTGTAGTTTTTTTTGTTTTTTTTTTGAGACGGAGTCTCGCTCTGTCGCCCAGGCTGGAGTGCAGTGGCCGGATCTCAGCTCACTGCAAGCTCCGCCTCCCAGGTTTACGCCATTCTCCTGCCTCAGCCTCCGGAGTAGCTGGGACTACAGGCGCCCGCCACCTCACCCGGCTAGTTTTTTGTATTTGTTTAGTAGAGACGGGGTTTCACCATGTTAGCCAGGATGGTCTCGATCTCCTGACCTCGTGATCCGCCCGCCTCGGCCTCCCAAAGTGCTGGGATTACAGGCTTGAGCCACCGCGCCCGGCTCTACTTGTAGTATTTTTGAATGAATGTATTGTAATATGTTGTATAGAAGGGATCACTAGGCCGGGCGCGGTGGCTCACGCCTGTAATCCCAACACTTCGGGAGGCCGAGGCAGGCGGATCATGAGGTCAGGAGATCGAGACCATCCTGGCTAACACGGTGAAACCTCGTCTCTACTAAAATATACAAAATGGGCGTGGTGGCGGGCGCCTGTAGTCCCAGCTACTCCAGAGGCCGAGGCAGGAGAATGACGTGAACCCAGGAGGCCGAGCTTGCAGTGAGCCAAGATCGCACCACTGCACTCCAGCCTGGGTGACAGAGCGAGACTCTGTCTCAAAATAAATAAATAAATAAATAAATAAATAAATAAATAAATAAGAGATTGCTAAAAGCCAGAAAATATAGGTATAATCTTGTCTCTCCTAACTGTGAACTCTTAGGAAAGTTTATTTTTCTCAGGAAATTGAATAAATGTTTTTCTAAGTCATTTCCAACCCTATAGTTCCATGATTTTGTGATAAAATGATAAAATATGAAAGTCCCAATTGTGAAGATGAGTTTACCAAATCCAGTGTTTGCCTAATATGATATTCCCATGAGTAGTGATTTCATGCTCCTAGAGATGTATTAGGCATGTAAATACACTTTTTAGAAACCTGGGCTCGGCCGGGCGCGGTGGCTCAAGCCTGTAATCCCAGCACTTTGGGAGGCCGAGACGGGCGGATCACGAGGTCAGGAGATCGAGACCATCCTGGCTAACATGGTGAAACCCCGTCTCTACTAAAAATACAGAAAACTAGCCGGGCGAGGTGGCGGGCGCCTGTAGTCCCAGCTACTGGGGAGGCTGAGGCAGGAGAATGGCGTAAACCCGGGAGGCGGAGCTTGCAGTGAGCTGAGATCCGGCCACAGCACTCCAGCCTGGGTGACAGAGCGAGACTCCGTCTCAATTAAAAAAAAAAAAAAAAAAAAAAAAAAAAACCTGGGCTGGGTGCAGTGGCTCATGCTTGTAATCCTAGCACTTTGGGAGGCAGAGGCGGGCTGGTCATCTGAAGTTGGGAATTTGAGACCAGCCTGACTAACACGGAGAAACCCTGTGTCCACTAAAAATACAAAATTAGCCAGGCGTGGTGGTGCATACCTGTTATCCCAGCTACTTGGGAGGCTGAGACAGGAGAATGGCTTGAACCCAGGAGGCCAGGGTTGCCGTGAGCCAAGATGGCACCACTGCACTCCAGGCTGGGCAACAAGAGCAAAACTCTGTCTCAAAAAAAAAAAAAAAGAAAAGAAAAGAAAAGAAAAAAGAAAAAATAAACTTCTAGAGTAGGCAAACCTTTTTTTTTTTTTTTTGAGACGGAGTCTTGCTCTGTCACCCCCAAGTTGGAGTGCAGTGGTGTGATCTCGGCTCACTACAACATCTGCCTCCCTAGTTCAAGAGATTCTCCTGCCTCAGTCTCCCAAGTAGCTGGGATTACAGCATGTGCTACCACGCCCAGCTAATTTTTTATTGTTAGTACAGATGGGGTTTCACCATGTTCTTTGGGATGGTCTCAAAATCCTGACCTCGTGATCTGCCCACCTCGACCTCCCAAAGTCCTGGGATCACAGGCGTGAGCCACCGCGCCCAGCCTGTTTGTTTTGAGATAGGGTCTCACTCTGTGAGTGAGACTGGAGTGCAGTGGAATGATCTTGGCTCACTGTAACTTCTGTCTCCCAGGCTCCAGTGATCCTCCCACCCCAGCCTCCTGAGTAGCTGGGATTATGGGTGCACATAACCGCGCCCAGCTAATTTTTCTATTTTTTGTAGAGACAAGATTTCACTATGTTGACCAGGATGGTCTCGAACTCCTGAGCTCAAGGGAATCCACTAGCCTCAGCCTCCCAAAGTGCTGGGATTACAGGCATGAGTCACCCCGCTCGGCCAAAATGCAGTTTTGTTATGTAAGATACTATCACTGGGGATGCCAGGTAAATTTTACAACTTCTTGTGAGTCTAAAATTATTTCAAAATAAAAGAACACTATCTAGGCAATACCACTCAGGACATAGGCAGGGGCAAAGATTTCTTGATGAGATCACCAAAAGCAACCGCAACAAAAGCAAAAATTGACAAATGTGATCTAATTAAACTAAACAGCTTCTGTACAGCAAAAGAAACTAACATCAGAACAAACCGCCAACCTACAGAATGGGAGAAAATTTTTATGATCTGACAAAGTGTCTAATATCCAGAATCTACAAGAAACTCAAACAAATTTACAAGCAAAAAAAATCCCATTAAAAAGTGGGCAAAGGACATGAACAGACACTTCTCAAAAGAAGACATGCAGCCCACAAACATGAAAAAAAGCACATCACTGAACATCAGAGAAATGTAAATCAAAACCATAATGAGATACTATCTCATGCCAGTCAGAATGCTGATCATTAAAAAGTCAAGAAATAACAGGCCAGGCCTGGTGGCTCATGCCTGTAATCCTAGCACTTTGGGAGGCCAAGGTGGGTGAATCACTTGAGGTCAGGAGTTTGAAACTGCCCTAGCCAACATGGTGAAACCCATTTCTACTAAACACACACACACACACACACACACACACACACACACACACAATATATATATATATATTTATTTATTTATTTTTCTGAGACGGAGTCTCGTTCTGTCGCCCAGGCTAGAGTGCAGTGGCGTGATCTCGGCTCACTGCAAGCTCTGCCTCCCAGGTTCACGCCATTCTCCTGCGTCAGCCTCCTGAGTAGCTGGGACTACAGGTGCCCGCCACCACGCCCGTCTAATTTTTTTTGTATTTTTAGTAGAGATGGGGTTTCACCATGTTAGCCAGGATCATCTCAATCTCCTGACCGCGTGATCCGCCCGCCTTGGCCTCCCAATGTGCTGGGATTACAGGCATGAGCCACCGCGCCCAGCCAATTTTTTGTATTTTTAGTAGAGATGGGATTTCACCATAGTTGGCCAGGCTGGTCTTGAATTCCTGACCTAGTGATCCACTTGCCTCAGCCTCCCGTAGTGCTAGGATTACAGGCGTGAGCCACCCTGCCTGGCCTAATTTTTTTGTATATTAGAGACAGGGTTTCGCTATGCTAGCCAGGCTGATCTCGAACTCCTGGCCTCATGTGATCCACCTGCCTCGGCCTCCCAAAGTGCTGGGATTACAGGCATGAGCCACCATGTTCTGCCTATATCCCACAAATTTTGGATCTAATATTTTCATTATGGCTTATTTCTTTTTGTGCTCTTTTGCCCAGGCTGGAGTGCAGTGGCATGATCTTGGCTCATTACAACCTCCACCTCTCAGGCTCAAGAGATCCTCCCACCCCAGCCCTGAGTAGCCGGGACAACTGGGTGTGAGCCACCACACCCGGCTAATTTTTGTATTTTTATGCCCGGCTAATATTTGTATTAGAGACAGGGTTTCCCCTGTGGCCCAGGCTAGTCTTGAACTCCTGGACTCAAGGAATCTGTCTGCGTCAGCCTCCTGAAGTGTTGATTACTGGCGTGAGCCACCACACCCGGCCCGCTCCCTCCCTCTCTCCCTCCCTCCCTCCCTCCCTTCCTTCCTTCCTTTTTTTTTAGACTGAGTCTTGCTCTGTTGCCAGTCTGGAGTGCAGTGGCACCATCTCAGCTCACTGCCATCTCTGCCTCCCGGGTTCAAGCGATTCTCCTGTATCAGCCTCCTGAGCAGTTGGGATTACAGCGTGTGCCATCATACCCAGCCAATTTTTGTATTTTTAGTAGAGACAGGTTTTCACCATGTTGGCCAGGATGGTCTCAAAATCCTGACCTCGTGATCCACCCGCCTCGGCCTCCCAAAGTGCTGGGATTACAGGCATGAGTCACCGTGCCCGCCTACTTATTTCTAAGTATTTAATTTCCATCATGGCTTATTCTTTCCATGGTTATTTTAAGACAATTTATTTATTTATTTAGAGATTGAATCTTGCTCTGTCACCCAGGCTGGAGTGCAGTGGTGCGATTTGGGCTCACTGCAACCTCTGCCTCCCAGGCTCAAGCGATCCTCCCACCTTACCCTCCTGAGTAACTGTGACTACAGGCGTGCACTACCACCCTCGGCTAATTTTTTATTTTTGTGGAGATGTAGAGATGATGTCTTACGAAGTTGCCCATTCTGGTCCTGAACTCCTGACCTCAAGTGATCCTCCAGCCATGGCCTCCCAAAGTGCTGGGATTACATGCATAAGCCACTGTGCCCAGCCTGGATGACAGTTAAACAATTTTTTTCTAAAAAAGAAAATCTAGCTGTATGTTTGCTTATATTTTACATCGTGGTCAGAGAATATGTATTGAACAGTTCTTTCAAAATTGAATTGCATCAGTTGAGACATGCTTAACTTAGAATGTGACCAATTTTTATAAATGCTGTAAGCATGCTTAAGGAGAATTAGCAGTCGTTAAGTTTTGAGAGCATGGTTCAATGTATGTTCATTAGGTCAAGTTTGTTAATTGTATTGTGTGTTTTTTTTGGTTTTTTTTTTTTTTTTTTTGAGACGGAGTCTCACTCTGTCACCCAGGTTGGAGTGCAGTGGCATGATTTCGGCTCACTGCAACCTCCGCCTCCCGGGTTCAGCGATTCTCCTGCCTCAGCCTCCCAAGTGGCTGGGATCACAGGCACATGTCACCACGCCCAGCTAATTTTTGTATTTTTAGTAGAAACGGGGTTTTACCATATTGGCCAGGCTGGTCTCGAACTCCTGACCTCGTGATCCGACAGCTTCGGCCTCCCAAAGTGCTTGGATTACAGACATGAGCCAAAGTGGCCACTTGTATTGTTTTCTTTAAAAAAAAAAAAAAAAAAAAAAAAAAAGGCCGGGCACGGTGGCTGAAGCCTGTAATCCCAGCACTTTGGGAGGCCGAGACGGGCGGATCACGAGGTCAGGAGATTGAGACCATCCTGGCTAACACGGTGAAACCCCGTCTCTACTAAAAATACAAAAACTAGCCGGGCGAGGTGGCGGGCGCCTGTAGTCCCAGCTACTAGGGAGGCTGAGGCAGGAGAATGGCGTAAACCCAGGAGGCGGAGCTTGCAGTGAGCTGAGATCCGGCTACTGCACTCCAGTCCGGGCGACAGAGCCAGACTCCGCCTCAAAAAAAAAAAAAAAAAAAAAAAAAAAAAAAAAAAAAAAAAAAAAAAAAAAAAAAAATTCTGGGCGCGGTGGCTCACGCCTGTAATCCCAGCACCTTGGGAGGCCGAGGCAGGCAGATCATGAAGTCAAGGGATGGAGACCATCCTGGCCAACATGGTGAAACCCCATCTCTACTAAAAAGTACAAAAATTAGCCGCGCCTGTAGTCCCAGCTACTCGGGAGGCTGAGGCGAAGAATCGCTTGAACCCGGGAAGCAGAGGTTGCAGTGAGCCGAGGTCTCACCACTGCACTCCAGCCTGGCAACAGAGCGAGACTCCGTCTCAGGAAAGACGGAGAGAAGTGGAGAGATTCCAGATGTATTTGAGAGACAAAACTGATAATTTGGGGTAAGGGAGGTGAAGGAGACAGAGGGATCACGGACGACCTCCTTGGTTTCTGGTTTAAGCTTCTTGACAGATGGCGGAGCTATGCAATTGAGAGAGAGAATCCTGGGAGAGATTATGAAATCTCTGTATTTTCCGCAAGAATGTTTGTTTGCTTCCCTTGCGAGTGTAAGAGGGAGCCGGGAACATTGAGGCTTGGGGCTAGGACTCAGTAGCTCCTCTGCCCTTACCGAGAACTCTGTCTATATCTGTATTACAACACTTACCATAGTGTATTCACTTTACAAGGTATTGCACCCAGTGAACCATGACTAGTAGAGAGCAAGGGCAGAGTTTCTTCTCGGTGTCCCTGGGACTTTGCCCAGCAGCTGGCCCCGCCCGCTCTAGCGCTCTCCGCCTAGCTCCGCCCCCAGGAGATTTCCGGCTTCTCAGTACTGGCCTAGTCGTAAAGGGCTCAGCTCTGCCGCTAGAGCAACCGTTTCCTCCTCTGTCGGACCAGAGTGATTGATTAGTTTGTTGTCCAATCATCAGCCGAGTGGCCACATAATTACCAATTAGGCAGTAGCAGAGACGGGTACCGAAGTACGGGGTCTGGGTGACTAGGAAGTAAGAGCCGAGACTGCGAAGAACGCGTCTACCCCAGGCGGCGGTGGAAAGGTGACGTGGTGTCTGGATTCCATGGGTTTTTTCCTTTTCCCAATCCTGGGTTAACAGCCCCTTCGCAGCTTGGGGCTAGGATCTTCATTTGCCTTTTTTCTTTTTTGGAGGAAAGGAGCTGTGTCCATATATTTAAGTATTTGAGGTTCTTGAGCAACTTCCTTCTTCGCCTCCAGGCGTATCCTTTTCTTAGCCTGAGGTGGGGTCCTCCCCAGGGAGAGAGAAAGTTGTTTGAGATCCTTTCTTACTCTGTGGGTGGTTAAAGGCCTCCGGACTCAGTTCCAGGAAAGGGAGATGAATAATGGGGGTGCCAAGACTCGCGGGCTCTGCCCTCTTGCGAAGAGTTAGACGCTTCCACCTGGGTGGAGGGGCCCTGGGAACTAGATTCCTGTGTTAGGAACTAAGTAGGTGTTGAGGGCGAAGAAACAAGTGGAAAGAGACATTTCTCTTTTTTTTTTTTTTACGAGGCGGTGTCTCGCTCTGTTGCCCAGGCTAGAGTGCAGTGGCGCGATCGCAGCTCACTGTAACCTCCGCCTCCCGGGTTCAAGCGATTCTGCTGCCTCAGCCTCCCGAGTAACTGGGATTACAGGCGCCCGCCACCGCGCCCGGCTAATTTTTAGATTTTTAGTAGAGACGGGGTTTAACGATGTTGGCAAGGCTGGTCTCGAATTCCTGACCTCGTGATCCACCCGCCTTGGCCTCCCAAAGTGCTGCGATTACAAGCGTGAGCCACCGCGCCCAGCCAGAAAAGAGATGTGTCTTATGTGGAAGTCGTGGTAGTTCTCCAGGTGGGAGAGCCTCCTGTGGGGTGGAAGACGTTAGGGCTGGGCTCCGGTGCTAAGTCCACTTCCTACCTCTAGACTGTCATCTTTTTTGCCTCATTTCTTTCTCCTCAGGCTGGAGGACACACCTAAACATGTGGAATCCCAATGCCGGTAAGTGTTTGGGGGTTTCTGTTCCACCCCTAACCCTTTTTCTGATGGACTCTATAACAGGAAGTTTCTCTATCAGCTGCCCCACCCCCGACCCGCCACACCCGCAAAAGCAAAGTCCTTAGTCTACAGCTGACCATTGCTTTTTTATTTTATTTATTTATGTATTTATTTATTTATTTTTTTTTGAGACGGAGTCTTGCTCTGTCGCCCGGGCTGGAGTGCAGTGGCCGGATCTCAGCTCACTGCAAGCTCCGCCTCCCGGGTTCACGCCATTCTCCTGCCTCAGCCTCCCGAGTAGCTGGGACTACAGGCGCCCGCCAGGTCGCCCGGCTAGTTTTTTGTATTTTTAGTAGAGACGGGGTTTCACCATGTTAGCCAGGATGGTCTTGATCTCCTGACCTCGTGATCCACCCGTCTCGGCCTCCCAAAGTGCTGGGATTACAGGCTTGAGCCACCGCGCCCGGCCTTATTTATTTATTTTTTGAGATGGAGTCTCTGTCGCCCAGGCTGGAGTGCAGTGGCGCGATCTCGGCTCACTGCAACCTCCACCTACTGGGTTCAAGCGATTCTCCTGTTTCAGCCTCTGGAGTAGCTGAGATTACAGGCGTGCGCCATCACGCCCAGCTACTTTTTGTATTTTTAGTAGAGACGGGGTTTCACCATGTTGGCCAGGCTGGTCTCGAACTCCTGGCCTCATGTGATCTGTCCACCTCGGCCTCCCAAACTGCTGGGATTACAGGCTTGAGCCACCACGTCCCCCGGCCTGACCAGTGCTTTAGTCTTCCTCAGGGTTCACTGTCTCCCTCCTCTCTCCAGTCCTTCCAGGGACATTCCCCCTTTTATCCCCAACTCAGGTTTGTCTCCCCTACCCTCTATTCTCCTTTGTCACCTTTCCATTTCCCTTTAAGTGTTGGGTGAGAAAGAATCTCTTTCTTTTTGTTGTTTGTTGTCGGAGACTCTAGGGAATTCTAATGTTTATTATCTGCTTCTTCCACCAGGGCAGCCAGGGCCAAATCCATATACCCCCAACATCAGGTGCCCTGGAGGTTCCAATCCTGCCCACCCACCACCTATTAACCCACTCTTTCCCTCAGGCCCCTGTCCTCCTCCCCCAGGAGCTCCCCAGGGCAATCCAGCTTTCCCCCCAGGTGGGCCCCCTCATCCTGTGCCACAGCCAGGGTATCCAGGATGCCAACCCTTGGGTCCTTACCCTCCTCCATACCCCCCGCCTGCCCCTGGAATCCCTCCTGTGAATCCCTTGGCTCCTGGCATGGTCGGACCAGCAGTGATAGTGGACAAGAAGATGCAGAAGAAAATGAAGAAAGCTCATAAAAAGATGCACAAGCACCACAAGCACCACAAGCATGGCAAGGTCAGTACCCTCTGGAGCCTGGCTAGGGAAGGGGTGCCCCCTCAGAGGGACTAGGTAGGCAGAGGTTGGATGAGAGGGATTCACATTCTGTGGACGTGGGGGGATGACGATTGTGTCGCTCTGGTAGATGATTCTTCCTTTTTTTTTTTTTTTTTTGAGACGGAGTCTTGCTCTGCCACCCAGGCTGGAGTGCAGTGGCCGGATCTCAGCTCACTGCAAGCTCCGCCTCCCGGGTTTACGCCATTCTCCTGCCTCAGCCTCCCGAGTAGCTGGGACTACAGGCGCCCGCCTCGTCGCCCGGCTAGTTTTTTGTATTTTTAAGTAGAGACAGGGTTTCACCGTATTAGCCAGGATGGTCTCGATCTCCTGACCTCGTGATCCTCCCGTCTCGGCCTCCCAAAGTGCTGGGATTACAGGCTTGAGCCACCGCGCCCGTCCGATTCTTCCTTTTTGTAAAAGATTGCTACTGGGAAGAATCTGATTATCTTGAAAAGAAACATCAGGCTTCTCCTATCTGGGGGGAGCTAGGGGAGACTTAAAATGGAATTTAGAATCAAAAGCCAAATCTTTTCTGCACTACTCTCTCCCAGAACTTTTGCTCCCCTCCCCACAGGTGCATATTCTAGCAAGTTGGACCCCCCCACAGACATTGTCAAAACGTCAGTTAAAGTCATTCCTTTGACAAAGCAAAGTCTTATAATAATTAACAGAATAATAATATGGCCCTAGTTCCTGGAGTTCTTTCTCTCTTTCAGTGTTCTTAGGGCCTTGTGTTAATTACATGGGCCCTTTGCCCTATCATCCAGCAGAAAAAGTGAGGACAAGAGCAGTCAGTGACTCAGCCTCTAACAAAGCCTAGGACTAAGGAGGTTTTATACTAAGCCCCAAGGCTGAGTATCTTTGTTTTAGAGGACTGTTAAAAATTAGTAAGGATTGCCGGGCGCGGTGGCTCAAGCCTGTAATCCCAGCACTTTGGGAGGCCGAGACGGGCGGATCACAAGGTCAGGAGATCGAGACCATCCTGGCTAACCCGGTGAAACCCCGTCTCTACTAAAAAAATATAAAAAACTAGCCGGGCGAGGTGGTGGGCGCTTGTAGTCCCAGCTACTCGGGAGGCTGAGGCAGGAGAATGGCGTAAACCCAGGAGGCGGAGCTTGCAGTGAGCTGAGATCCGGCCACTGCACTCCAGCCTGGGCGACAGAGCGAAACTCCGTCTCAAAAAAAAAAAAAAAAAAAAAAAAAAAAAAAATTAGTAAGGATCATGCCTGTAATCCCAGCACTTGGGAATTATTAGCTGGGTGTGGTGGCGCATGCCTGTAATCCCAGCTACTCAGGAGGCTGAGGCAGGCAAATTGCTTGAACCCGGGAGGCGGAGGTTGCAGTGAGCCCAGATCTCACCACTGCACTCCAGCCTCGGTGACAGACAAGACTCCATCTCAAAAAAAAAAAAGTGCAAGGATGAAAGCAACTCTGAGGACAACTCTGGAAGGATTAAACCAATCTCTATCTTGATGAGGCCTCCATTTACATTTAACTGCCCAGTATTTATTTGCCTTGTGGATTCTAATTCCTGATTCTGGGTATTTGATAGAAGTGTGAAGAGAAGGCCAGGCACCGTGGTCCACACCTGTAATCCCAGCACTTTGGGAGGCCGGGGCAGGTGGATCACGAGGTCAGGAGTTCGAAACCAGCCTAGCCAACATGGCGAAACATGTCTACTAAAGATACAAAAAATTATCTGGGCATGGTGCTGCGTGCCTGTAATCCCAGCTACTCCGGAGACTGAGGCGGGAGAATCTCTTTTTTTTTGAGACGGAGTCTCGCTCTGTCCCCCAGGCTGGAGTGCAGTGGCGCGATCTCGACTCACTGCAAGCTCCGCCTCCCGGGTTTACGCCATTCTCCTGCCTCAGCCTCCCAACTAGCTGGGACTACAGGTGCCTGCTACAGCGCCTGGCTAATTTTTTTTTTTTTTTTTTTTTTTTGAGACGGAGTCTCACTCTGTCGTCCGGGCTGGAGTGCAGTGGCCGGATCTCAGCTCACTGCAAGCTCCGCCTCCCGGGTTCACGCCATTCTCCTGCCTCAGCCTCCCGAGTAGCTGGGACTACAGGCGCCTGCCACCTCGCCCGGCTAGTTTTTTGTATTTTTTAGTAGAGACGGGGTTTCACAGTGTTAGCCAGGATGGTCTCGATCTCCTGACCTTGTGATCCGCCCGCCTCGGCCTCCCACAAGGGCTGGGATTACAGGCGTGAGCCACCGCCCCCAGCAGAGATCAGCTCACTGCAAGCTCCGCATCCCGGGTTGACGCCATTCTCCTGTCTCAGCCTCCCGAGTAGCTGGGACTACAGGCGCCCGCCCTCGTCGCCGGCTGGTTTTTTGTATTTTTTAGTAGAGACGGGGTTTCACCGTATTAGCCAGGATGGTCTCGATCTCCTGACCTCGTGATCCGCCCGTCTCGGCCTCCCAAAGTGCTGGGATTACAGGCTTGAGCCACCGCGCCCGGCCCAGAGAATCTCTTAAACCCAGGAGGTGGAGGTTGCAGTGAGCCGAGATCATGCCATTGCACTCCAGCCTGGGCGACAGGGTGAGACTACATCTGAAAAAAAAAAAAAGTCTCAAGAGAATTGAGATTTAGTGGGGAAGAAGGGGGAGAAGTTACCCTGGAGAGACTGAAAAACGTTTTTATTTAATTACTGTAGCATTGCTGGGAGTATGTGCTTAAGGAACATTGAATAGAACTCCCAGCCTTTTCTTACATCTTCCCCACTTTTTCCCATTGTGCTTTGGAAAAGGTAGAGATACGTGCACACACAACTGCTGTTTCTACTGTCTTCTTAGATTTGTAGAATCCAATTTCTTAAAATCATAGGACTTTGCATGCAGCTAATGAATAAGCATTTATAAGGTAACTGCTGTTTCCTAGCATCATACTATGCTTGTGCCTGTAATTTATTCCTTGCCTAGGCATCGATTCAGGTAAAGAAAGTTGGAAATTTGCTCCAAAGGCAATATGTTAAATTTTAAAAATTCTGTGTGATAATTTAGGATGGTTTAATCCATTCCTGTGTGCTCACTGCTGAAGGAAACCCTTGCTTTTGTTTAGGTACAGTCTGTTCAAGACTCCTGACCTTCTTAGGGAAGCAAGGGATACTTGGGTGGAGGGGTGGGGCACCAAAGAATGGCCCACGGAGTGATGAAAGGTCATTTGGATCTGATGCTTCTTTCCTCTTTCCCCTTTCCCCTTGCAGCATTCTTCCTCCTCTTCCTCCTCCTCTTCCAGCAGTGATTCTGACTGAATACAGGCCCTGGACCCTTCCCTCAAGTCTCACCAGTTCTGCTCTCCCATCAAGCTTCAGATGCCATGTTGTACTGGGGGAAAGTAGCCCTTGTACTCCCCACCCCCAACTTCCACCTGAGCCTCATCCTGCTGTTGAGCCCTGAGTGGCTAGGGGAAATGGGAAGAGGATTGCCATGGCCTGGCCATCTTGTTGCTGCTTGGATAGATCATATAGCTAATGAATTAGGCAGGGGAGCTATTCTTTGAAAATGATGAACTAAATGTTGAAGACAAATTTGAGATCTGTAAAATGTGATTTTTTTACTTCCGCTTATAATACTTGTGATTGAGGAGGTTTGCGGAAATTTAATTATGATGAAAAACCTCTATCTTTTTTGTAATGTTGCCATACTTGGGGAATTTAGTGGCAAATACATTCCCCAGCAGGCCTTTTGTTGGTTGCACTAACTGCAAAGTTGCTGGGAGGTAGAGTCCGTTTGGTTGATGAGCTTTGACCGCCATTTTGGAACCTTACCTTTCCTCCTTAGCCCAATATAATGTCTCAGGTCCTATTCAAATAAAGATATTTCTCCTGGTCTCTGTTCACCTGTGCTATCACCTTGGCTGGGTATGGCACATTCTACTGCTGTTGCTAACCTTCCACAGACCCTTTAAAGTGTATCAATTTTATAGAAGGGAGCCAGAGCTTCACTGAGGAAGACACCGTGTGATTCCTATGTTTTTTAAGTGGGAGAACCCTTCAAAATTGGGTCAGGCAGAGTGGCATGAATCTTTATTATCTTCCCTTGGGTGAATGGATATAGGCCTTTAGCTTATGTTTTCTTAACTCTGGCTGCCCATCAGCTATGAGAGAGTAATATGGGGCCTGACCCCAAATCTACTGAATAATACTTATTTTAAAAAAAAATTTTTTTCCTAAAACTTCTTATTTTTATTTATGTATTTATTTATTTTGAGATGGAGTTTCGCTCTGATTGCCCAGGCTGGAGCGCAGTGGCGCAGTTGTAACCTCCACCCCCCAGGTTCAAGTGATTTTCCTGCCTCAGCCTCCCAAGTAGCTGCGACTACAGGCACCTGCCACCATGTCCGGCTAATTTTTGTATTTTTAGTAGAGACAGGGTTTCACCATGTTGGTCAGTCAGGTTGGTCTCAAACTCCTGACCGCAGGTGATCCACCTGCCTTAGCCTCCCAAAGTGCTGGGATTACAGGCATGAGCGACCGTGCTTGGCTAAGACTTTTTACACGTGTCCCTACAAATCAGTATATTTAAGAAACTGTGGGCCAGGCGTGGTGGCTCACGCCTGTAATCCCAGTACTTTGGGAGGCCGAGGTGGGCAGAGCACGAGGCCAGGAGTTCGAGACCAGCCTGGCCAACATGGAGAAACCCCATCTCTACTAAAAATACAAAATTAGCTGGGCATGGTGGCTCATGCCTGTAATCCCAGCTACTCTGGAGGCTGAGGCAGGAGAATCGCTTAAATCCGGGAGGCAGAGGTTCAGTCAGAATTGGAGCTTAAGACAGCCTGGCTTCTGAGTCTCTGCTCTTAACCCAATGGATTCCAGGCAGAAGCAGCAGTTTTACAAAGGTGCCAAGTTGCAAAAAGTGTACGATGAAAGTTAGGAGCTCCTGAACCTGAGTTCCTGAAAGCAGGAAATGAGGCTGCAGTTGGGGACGTGGGGCTAGAGGAAGGAGTAGACTTAATAGATGTTTCTGAGGTGGAAACCATGGGTGTGGGCATTGAGTGTAGGGATTGAGGAGGAACAGGGAAGAAGGAGTGTTTTGAGTTGGCTATACTGCATCCATAACTTCCCTGGAAAGAGTTCTATGAAATAAATGCCTGAGGTCTTCTTATATTTTACAGCTAGCTTCTAATTTTATTAGAAAATCCATGGCTGGGCGCAGTGGCTCACACCTGTAATCCTAGCACTTTAGGAAGCCGAGGTGAGCGGATCACCTGAGGTCAGGAGTTCGAGACCAGTCTGGCCAACATGGTGAAACCCCGTTTCTACTAAAAATATAAAAATCAGCCAGGCATGGTGGCAGGTGCCTATAATCCCAGCTACTTGGGAGGCTGAGGTAGGAGAATCACTTGAACCCAGAAGACAGAGGTTGCAGTGAGCCAAGATCTTGCCACTGCACTCCAGCCTGGGTGACAGAGAAAGACTTGTCTCAAAAAAAAAAAAAAGGCCGGGCGCGGTGGCTCAAGCCTGTAATCCCAGCACTTTGGGAGGCCGAGACGGGCGGATCACAAGGTCAGGAGATCGAGACCATCCTGGCTAACACGGTGAAACCCCGTCTCTACTAAAAATACAAAAAACTAGCCGGGCGAGGTGGCGGCGCCTGTAGTCCCAGCTACTCGGGAGGCTGAGGCAGGAGAATGGCGTGAACCCGGGAGGCGGAGCTTGCAGTGAGCTGAGATCTGGCCACTGCACTCCAGCCTGGGTGACAGAGCGAGACTCCGTCTCAAAAAAAAAAAAAAAAAAAAAAATCCAAAGCCAAGGTTCACTTTTCCAGTGTCTTGGATTTGGGGGCCATTATAATTTTTTTTTTGAGACAGAGTTTTGCTCTTGTTGCCCAGGCTGGAATGCAATGGCGTGATCTCGGCTCACCGCAACCTCCGCTTCCTGGATTCAAGCAATTCTCCTGCCTCTGCCTCCCGAGTAGCTGGGATTACAGGCATGTGCCACCACGCCTGGCTAAGTTTGTATTTTTAGTGGAGACGGGGTTTCTCCATGTTGGTCAGGTTGGTCTCAAACTCCCGACCTCAGATGATCCTCCCACCTCGGCCTCCCAAAGTGCTGGGATTATGGGCATGAGCCACCGCGCCCAACTTTCTAATTGTTTCCCCCCCAGCCACTCTGTTTTCCTTTATCAGCTCCTTTTTGGAGGGGAGAGGGAGATGGTGGGCATGGGACAGATTGTGAGGTGAAGAGAAATAGATGGTGACCAGGTGCAGTGGCTCATACTTGTAATCCCAGCACTTTGGGAGGCTGAGGCAGGAGGACTTCTTGAGTCCAGGAGTTCAAGACCAGCCTAGGCAACATAGCGAGACCCTGTTCTCTTCAAAAAATAAAAATTAAAAAAAAATGAGCCGGGTATGGTGGCTTGAGCCTGTAATCCCAGCTGCTTGTGAGGATGAAGCAGGAGAATTGCTTGAACTTGGGAGGCTGAGGTTACAGTAAGCCGACATTGTGCCACTGCACTCCAGCCTTAAGTGATCCGCCTGCCTCAACATCCAAAAAAAGTGCTGGGATTTCAGGCCTGAGCTACAGTGCCTGGCCCCAGCCTTCCAACTTATTCAACCAATCTTTTATTACTATAATTTTATATTTGTTTCTAGTTTTGATATATACTTAACTACTGTTGTGAACATTTTGGTTCATACATCTTTATCAAAGATTGAAAAATTGGGAGCCCATGTTATACCTGGGTCTGAGACTTTTTTTGGAGGGATCACTCTCTATGTTTTTTTTTTTTTTTTTTTTTTGAGACGGAGTCTCGCTCTGTCGCCCAGGCTGGCGTGCAGTGGCCGGATCTCGGCTCACTGCAAGCTCTGCCTCCCCAGTTTATGCCATTCTCCTGCCTCAGCCTCCCGAGTAGCTGGGACTACAGGCGCCTGCCACCTCGCCCGGCTATTCTTTTGTATTTTTTAGTAGAGACGGGGTTTCACCTTGTTAGCCAGGATGGTCTCGATCTCCTGACCTCGTGATCCACCCGTCTCGGCCTCCCAAAGTGCTGGGATTACAGGCTTAAGCCACCGCGCCTGGCCTTCTCTATGTTAAATATCAGGCATTTTCAGTAAAGATTCAGATTTCAAACTGACAAGTCTAGCAAGAGTGGGCCCACATTCCTGAAGGAAGAAATTTGTGACTATGAGTAGTAATAATTATATGTAGATGGGTCTTCCCATAGTCTTTTCAACTCCCTGTTATCTTTCTGTAGTCCAGATTAGATTAATCCTTGGCTCTTGAGAGCTTTGTGTTTGTGTCCCTGCTTTGTGCATCAGTATAAATCTACTAAGGTGGTGGTTCACAAATGTTTTTGTCTTATGCCTTCAGCATCTCATACAAGAACTTCTGGGATTCTGTCATTCTCTCTTTTTTTTTTTTTTTTTTGAGGCGTGGTCTTAACTCTGTTGTCCAGGCTGTAATGTAGTGGTGTGATATCGGCTCACTGCAGCCTCAACCTGGCCAGGCTCAAGTGATTCTCCCACCTTAGCCTCCCGAGTAACTAGGACCACAGGCATGTCCCACCACCATGCCTAGCTAGTTTGTTTTTTTTGGAGGCAGAGTCTTGCTTTATCCCCCAGGCTGGAGTGCAGTGGAACAATCTTGGCTTACTGCAACCTCTGCCTCCCGGGTTCAAGCAATTCTCCTGCCTCAGCCTCCTGAGTAGCTGGGATTACAGTCGTGTGCCACAATGCTCGGCTAATTTTTGTATTTTTAGTAGAGACGGGGTTTTGCCATGTCGGCCAGGCTGGTCGTGAACTGCTGACCTCCGGTGATCCATCTGCCTTGGTCTCCCAAAGTGTTGGGGTTACAGGCATGAGCCACCGCACCTGGCCATTTTTTTGTATTTTTTGTAGAGACAAGGTCTCTCTATGTTGTTCAGGCTGGTCTTGAACTCCTGGGCTCAAATGATCCTCTCACCTCAGTCTCCCAAAGTATTGGGATTACCGGCTATTCTTTTTTTACTAGGAACTAGCAAGATTTCCATTCATACGAGAATGGGAAAGATAGGAAATCCATGGGATCTAAAAATACAAGTTGACATTTTAGTTTAGGAACTGTGAGTTAATGGGATGAATCTTTTATCTAGTTTGCTGCCTTTTTGGAATCAACTCCCTATATCAGATTGCTTCATGGCCCTAGGCAGATTCATTCTCTTGACTTAGTTTGGTTCCTCTTCTGGGAAGAATTTATTGATTCATAAAATTATCAGGTATGGCTATCAGAGGCGTCTCATCTTTCTCTTTTTTTTTTGAGACGGAGTCTCGCTCTGTCGCCCAGGCTGGAGTGCAGTGGCCGGATCTCCGCTTACTGCAAGCTCCGCCTCCCAGGTTTACGCCATTCTCCTGCCTCAGCCTCCCGAGTAGCTGGGACTACAGGCGCCCGCCACCTCGCCCGGCTAGTTTTTTGTATTTTTTAGTAGAGACGGGGTTTCACCGTGTTAGCCAGGATGGTCTCGATCTCCTGACCTCGTGATCAACCCGTCTCGGCCTCCCAAAGTGCTGGGATTACAGGCTTGAGCCACCGCGCCCGGCCTCATCTTTCTCTTTTAAAGCTGGGTGCAACTGTTGGCCAGTTCCAATACGGACATTTGATATTTGTTTTGCCCCCCCAACATTAGAGATGATTTCATGGATAGATTCACCCCAGTTCTCAGAGGTATGAATGTCCCCTGTGAAACCTTTTTTTTTTTTTTTTTTTTTTTTTTTTTTTGAGACAGAGTCTCGCTCTGTCGCCCAGGCTGGAGTGCAGTGGCGGGATCTCAGCTCACTGCAAGCTCCACCTCCCGGGTTCCCGCTATTCTCCTGCCTCAGCCTCCCAAGTAGCTGGGACTACAGGCACCCGCCACCTCGCCCGGCTAGTTTTTTTGTATTTTTAGTAGAGACGGGGTTTCACCATGTTAGCCAGGATGGTCTCGATCTCCTGACCTCGTGATCCACCCGTCTCGGCCTCCCAAAGTGCTGGGATTACAGGCTTGAGCCACCGCGCCCGGCCCCTGTGAAATCTTAAGGTTAAACGTGACCTTCAGCCAGGGCTTCACATAAGTACACTCCTTAGTTTGGTTTTTCCTGGGTGTCCTAACATTTTCCTACTTCATTTCTTCCCTTTCATCACTTGGTCTGCCCCTTACCAGATGACAGACTTCTTTTTCTTCTTTTTTCAGAGACAGGGTCTCACTGTTGCCGAGGCTGGAGTGCAGTAGGCTGCTGAAGCTATGCTCTTGCCTCAGCCTCCTGAGTTGCTAGAGGTGGCGCTGGCTAATGTTTAAAAATTTTTTTGTAGAGATGAGATTCTTGCTGGTCTCTACAACTCTTGGCTGGCCTCAAGCAGCCCTCCTGCCTTGGCCTCCGGAAGTGCTGGGATTACAGGAATAAGCCAACTTGCCTGGTCATCTTTTTCTTTCTTTCTTTCTTTTTTTTTTGAGACGGAGTCTCACTCTGTCGCCCAGGCTGGAGTGCAGTGGGGCACGATCTCGGCTCACTGAAACCTCTGCCTCCTGGGTTCAAGTGATTCTCCTGCCTCAGCCTCCCGAGTAGCTGGGACTACAGGCGCCGCCGCCACGCCCAGCTCAGTTTTGTGTTTTTAGGAGAGATGGCCTTTCGCCATGTTGGCCAAGCTGGTCTTGAACTCCTGACCTCAATCCATCTGCCTCGGTTTCCCAAAGTGTTGAGATTACAGGAGTGAGCCACCATGCCTGGCCCTTTCTATTTCACATTGTTCCTAATACAATTTAGGGGGTGGGAGGAAAGGCATTTTAGTCCTCAAGCCTAACTTTCCACTTCAGGAAGCTACCTCTCTTTAGATGCCTCCATCAGTTTGGGGCTGCCCAATAAAACGTGACTAGAGTCAAGGGGCTAGCATGCAGTGGCATGTTCAAGGCTCACTGCAGCCTTGATCTCCCTGGTTCAAGTGCTCCTCCCACCTCAGCCTCCCAAGTAGTTAGTACTACAGGTGTGTACCACCATACATGGCTAATTTTTAATTTTTTATAGGGACAGGGTCTCACTATGTTGCCTAGGCTGCTCTCGAACTCCTGGCTTCAAGTGATCCTCCTACCTTGCTCTGCCCCCAAAAGTGTGGGATTACAGGCATGCGCCACCATGCTCGGCCATCCCTCGGTTTTTTTTTTTTTTTTTTTTTTTTGATTGTTTCTTTGAGATAAGGTCTTGCTTTGTTGCCCAGGCTGGAGTGTAGTAACACACTCACAGCTCACTGCAGCCTCAACCTCTCAGGTTCAAGCGATCCTCCCACCTCAGCATACCTAGTAGCTGAGACCACAGGTGTGCACCACCATACCTGGCTAACTTATTTATTTATTTATTTTTGAGATGTAATCTTGCTCTGTTGCCAGGCTGGAGTGCAGTGGCGCGATCTCAGCTCACTGCAACCTCCGCCTTCCCAGGTTCAAGCAGTTCTCCTGTCTCAGCCTCCCAAGTAGCTGGGATTACAGGCGCCCACTGCCCCTCCCAGCTAAGTTCTGTATTTTTAGTAGAGACGGGGTTTCACCATGTTGGCCAGGATGATCGCAGTTTCTTGACCTCGTGATCCACCTGCCTCGGCCTCAAAAGTGCTGGGATTACAGGGGTGAGCCACCGCGTGTGGCCACCCTTAAATATTTCATCATGTACATCCTAAAAACCATTTCTTTACATAACCATGGTTCCATTGTTACACTTAAGAAAATTAAAAATACTTCCTAATATTATCATTCAGATAATGTTTGAATTTTCTTTTCTTTTTTTTGAGACGGAGTCTCACTGTGTCACCAGGCTGGAGTGCAGTGGCTGGATCTCAGCTCACTGCAACCTCTGCCTCCCAGGTTCAAGCCATTCTCCCGCCTCAGCCTCCTGAGTAGCTGAGACTACAGGCGCATGTCACCATGACCGGCTAATTTTTGTATTTTTAGTAGAGATAGGGTTTCTCCATGTTGGCCAGGATGGTCTATTTTTTTTTTTTTTGAGACGGAGTCTCGCTCTGTCGCCCGGGCGGGAGTGCAGTGGCTGGATCTCAGCTCACTGCAAGCTCCGCCTCCTGGGTTTACGCCATTCTCCTGCCTCAGCCTCCAGAGTAGCTGGGACTACAGGCGCCTGCCACCTCACCCGGCTAGTTTTCTGTATTTTTTAGTAGAGACGGGGTTTCACCGTGTTAGCCAGGATGGTCTCGATCTCCTGACCTCGTGATCCGCCCGTCTCAGCCTCCCAAAGTGCTGGGATTACAGGGCGCCTGGCCGACCAGGATGGTCTTGATCTCCTGACCTTGTGATCCACCTGCCTCGGCCTCCCAAAGTGCTGGGATTATAGGCGTGAGCCACCGCGCCCAGCTAATGTTTGAATTTTCTCACTTGTTCCTTAAATGTCTTATGCAGCACCTTTTTTTTTTTTTTTTTAAACCAGGATCCAGGCTGGGCGCAGTGGCTCATGCCTGTAATCCCAGCACTTTGGGAGGCTGAGGCAGGCGGATCACGAGGTCAGGAGTTTGAGACCAACCTGGCCAACATGGTGAAACTCTGTCTCCACTAAAAATACAGAAAATTAGCCGGGCTTGGTGGCAGGTGCCTGTAATCCCAGCTACTCAGGAGGCTGAGGCAGGAGAATCACTTGAACTCGGAAGGCGGAGGTGGCAGTGAGCTGAGACTGTGCCACTGTACTCCAGCCTGGGCAACAAAGCGAGACTCCGTCTCAAAAAAAAAAAAAAGGAAAAAAAGAAAAAAACCCGGGATCCAAGCAAGAGCCACATATTATATTTGGTTGTTATTGCCTTAAGCATTTTAAAATTCCTGCTTTTGTTTCATTTATTTACCAATTAAGAGATGGGTCTTGCTCTGTCACCCAGACTAGAGTACAGTGGTGCCATCTTAACTCACTGCAGCTTTGAATTCCTGGGCTCAAGTGATCCTCTCACCTTAGCCTTTTGAGTAGCTGGGACTATACAGATGCATACTACCATGTTCAACTAATTTTTTTTTTTTTTGAGACGGAGTTTCGCTCTTGTTGCCCAGGCTGGAGTGCAATGGCACCATCTTTGCTTAACATAAACTCCGCCTCCTGGGTTCAAGTGATTTTTCTGCCTCAGCCTCCAGAGTAGCTGGGATTACAGGCATGCGCCACCACGCCTGGCCAATTTTGCATTTTTAGTAGAGATGGGGTTTCTCCATGTTGGTTCGGCTGGTCTTGAACTCCTGACCTCAAGTGATGCATGTGCCTCGGCCTCCCAAATTCCTAGGATTACAGGCGTGAGTCACCGTACCCGGCCAATTTTTTTCTTTTTTTGTATTCTATTGCTTTTTTGACAAGACTGGCTAGCTGTCTTGTGGAATGTTCTGGATTTGCAAAATATCTCCTTGCGTTGTATTAAATTTCCTATAAATTGCAAATCAGATCTAATGGCTTGACTAGATTAAGATTAAGCACTTTTGGCAAGAATATTTAATAGATGATGTGGTGTACTTCTTGTTGCATTTTTTCCAAGGACCACCCGGTGTCAAAGTTGTCCTACTATGAGTGATGCAGTTTGATCATTTATGTACTTGGGTAAGGTGGTAACTGCTAGATCTCTCCATTTGAAGTTGCTTTTAAAAAATTTGTTATTTTTGCGGCCGGGCGCGGTGGCTCAAGCCTGTAATCCCAGCACTTTGGGAGGCCGAGACGGGCGGATCACGAGGTCAGGAGATCGAGACCATCCTGGCTAACACGGTGAAACCCCGTCTCTACTAAAAGATACAAAAAACTAGCCAGGCGACGTGGCGGGCGCCTGTAGTCCCAGCTACTCGGGAGGCTGAGGCAGGAGAATGGCGTGAACCCGGGAGGCGGAGCTTGCAGTGAGCTGAGATCCGGCCACAGTACTCCAGCCCGGGCGACAGAGCGAGACTCCGCCTCAAAAAAAAAAAAAAAAAAAAAAAAAAAAAAAAAAAAAAAAAGTTGTTATTTTTGCTACTCAGGAGGCAGGAGAATCGCTTGAACCCAGGAGGTAGAGGTTGCAGTGAGCCGAGATTATGCCATTGGACTCCAGCCTGGGCAACAAGAGCGAAACTCTGTCTCAAAAAAAAAAAAAAAAAAAAAAAAAAAAAATTTGTTATTTTTGAGACAGGCTGCAGTGCAGTGGCCATCATCATTGCTCACTGTAGCCTGGACCAGCAGGGCTTAAGTAATCCTTCCACCTCAGCCTCCCAAATAGCTAGGACCACAGGTGTGTGCCACCACAGCAGCGAATTTTTGTATTTTTAGTAGAGATGGTATCTTAAACTCCTGAGCTCAAGCGATCTGCCTGCCTCAGCCTCCCAACCACTACCCCTGGCCCATTTGAAATTACTTTAAAAAAAAAAGAAAAATATTTGCAAATTTGTGTGGTGATATTTGGTGCCATGATAATATCCTGTTCCCTAACAACCTTTCTCAAAATTTTAATGATTGATACACTTGCCTGAATCAATTATTTCATTCTGGGTTGCAGAATGGTGACTTTTCAACTCCCATTCCTTCTATTTCTTTCATTCCTTCTACATTTATTCATGGAACTCTTTAAAAAAGAGCTTTCCCTTATCAGTTACAGATGAACTACACACAGTTCTTCCTAAAAGGAAAGTTAAATGCTTAATTCTTCCCTTTTAAGAGTAAGGAGTTGATACAATGGTCACCTCAAACGTGGAAAGTTAGTTTTCTTTCCTTTTCTTTTTTGAGTATCCCTGTAGATTACTAGGATTTCTTCATCCTTTTTCATTCTCTTTCCACCCATCCTTTTCTCTACTCTCTACTCGCCACTTCTTGATCCATGGCGACTGCTCCGTCTCCGCACTAACGCCTGAACTTTCCAGTCAGTCCACTAGGGGCCACTGGTTTCCTTCCCGCCCCCCACGCCTCCGCTCTATCGCAGTTCTCCGCTTGCTAGCAGCCGTTGTCTCGCTGGTGCTTACGCTGTCCAACGAGCCACTCTAGGCTTTTGGGAGGCCGTCTGCATTGCGTGGGGAAGGTTTGGACGACGCAATCGCCTCGCCGGCCCCCGGGGCGGTTAGCGCTTCCGGGGTCGAAGGGTGCGCGGGGTTGAAAGCAGGCCGCTCCGCCCCGTCCCCCTCCCAGACCAGCAGAGGCAGCAGCCGGAGCAGCCGCAGCCTGCGCCCTCTCCCGCCCGCCCGCCCTCCGCCCGCCCGCCCGCCCTCCGCCGCCCTCCACCCGCCCCGGGGTCTCTTTCCCCCTTCCTCCTCCTCCTCCTCCACCCCCCCCTTCCTCCTCCGCCCGCCCGCGGGGCCCCCCTCGCCTTCCCGCCCGCCCCTATTGTTCCGCCCCCGGCCTCCCGCCCTTCCCCTTCCCGCCCGCTCCCCTTTTCCCCTCAGTCGCCTCGCGCCTGCAGGTAAGCCTAAAAATTTTCCCTGCGTCCCCGACTATGGCTACCATTTCCACTTTCGTCTTCTTTCTTAGCCGGCTCGGGTCGTAGTCACGAGCCCCGGTCTCGCGTAGTCTCGCGTGAGCGCTTACCACCTCACTGTGCCTGGCCGGTCATTCACGCGAGGCCGTGGCTCTGGCGCGGCCTAGTAGGCCTCGCGCAAGGCCTGTTTCCCCCTCCCCCCGCCTTTTCCCGGTGGCGGCTGCGCAGGAGTCAGGGAGGGCGCGCGCGCGGTAGGGGGGGCGGCGGTGGATTTGTTGGTTGTGGGGGGTTGGGGAAGGCGATGGCCGGCTTGCTGGTCGGGCGGGTGAGCGCGGCTCCCCGCGGGGGTCAGGCGCTGGCGCAGCCACACGAGGAGGCGCTACTAGTCCGGCCCCTCCCCCTGTATCGCAGCGCCCCCCCCCGACCGAACCGTTTATTTTTCCCCCCCCTCTTCTTTTCTAGTCGAGGGAAGGGGGGGCTTTTTTTCTTAAGTGGAAAATGCTTGGATGACCGAGGGGAGAGTGGGCTGCGGAGTTAAAGAAAGGGTAGACGGGCTCCCAGTTGCCGAGTTAATCAGGACGTTTCTCCGGGTAACGAATTTTTAAATTACAAAATGCCTGCGGGTGTAAACCCAGACCGAGCTATTTATGGAAGGGGTATTGGACAGCAGTATTAGCAGCTGGATTGCTGAAATGGGGTACATTTATCTTGACCTAGTCAGGAGGGAAATCTGACAGATTTCTTGGATTGTTTAGATGGTTTGGAGTTAAAAATGCATCTTTGTACTTTACCTCAAGAAATGGCTTCAAATAGGTTTCCTGGTTTTTTTTTTTTTTTTTTTGCCTTTTCGAAGTTGCGTTATTGTAATATTTGTAAAGGGCTTCTTATTACATCTGCAAGGGGATAAGGAATTAAATTGCCAGATTTTTACCAGACCTTATTAAAAAAAGAAAGTCATTCTTACAGACCTAACGCTTCTTCCCCCACCAAGCACTATTTTTCTATGAGTGAAAAGTGTTGAATTCTGGGATTTTGCCAGCAATTAATTGTATTCTGAAAAAGGGGAAATGATGTGCTTTGGGGATGCACTTATATAATCACTTACATTCTTGGAGTAGCCAGAGGACAGTTTGCCATATACAGAATGGTGTGACAGCCACTTAAGCACCTAAGATATTTAGGGTATGGGCTTTGTGTTAGAGGAAAGTTAACACAGTGGCTGGTTTTGTGAAGGAGGAAATCTAGCTGTGGGAGGAGAGAGATGACATGTTGAGTTTTAAAAGGATGGATACTTAAAATGTCATTGGGGACATTCTACAACTTGGGAGACGTCCTTTTTAAAGCTATCACGATTAGGTGCTAAAGGAGGTATTGAAGGCAAAGGCATATCCAAAAAAACCAAATTTTCTTTCTACACATAACTAGTTATTCTAAAGCAGAAATGTTAGGAACAATATTAGGAATTGTTTCATAGGTGGGAAAAGGGCCATCCTGTATAGGAAAGGTACACTGCTGTTGTTCCTGAAAACAAAAATAAAATTTTAGCAGTGCCAGTTTTATTTTGATTGTTTTCTTTGGGAGGAAATTTAAGATTTAACAGACTTGAAATAAAAACTGGATGGTAGACACAAAAGCAAGGAAGACATCTCAAATCTGAGTAACAAGTTGGGTTGGAAGGAGGAAGAGGAGAAAAGGACTCAAGTGTACTTAACGTATTGAGTCATTTTCTGAAGGGGAGTATGGAACCCCAGCCTGCATGGAAGGCGTCTCAGATAATGTCTTTTCAGTGAGGATGTTGATCTAAATCTTTTAGAAATCATTTGGTGTTAGCCATCAGCATTTGAAATTTATAATGTGGGATACATCTAAATTTCCTTTTCTAGAAATTGCTACTACGAAGAAAATTTACATGTGTTCTCTCTAGTTTTCAACTTAAACTGCTCCCCAGCAGGGAGACAAAAGGTCATTTGCCCTCACTGTAGTTAGTTGGAAGTTTGCTCTCATGATTTCCAGGTGTTTCTGAATTCTTTGAAGCTTTTTCTGCTGAAGGACAAGTGGTGCACGTTCAGCAGTTCCCTTAGAACCATTGCCAATTGAAGGAACCTTCTTCATCCCGAGAGTCAGCGGAAACCCTATCATTAATGAGAGGAACTGGAAAGTTGTCTTCTATACTCTGTAACAGAACCTGAACTGTATATTTTGTCATGCAGTTGTGCTTGGTGTGTCTGTAAGTCTGACATACTGTCATTTAAGGAAAAATGGAAAGTAGAAAATATTGATAAAGTGAAAATAATTTGGGAAATAATAATCCTGTTGTTTTTCTCCTCTGATTTTGGTCATGTTTGCATTTTAGTTTTTGGCTTTCACCCCCTACCAGTGACCAAAGACTTGACCACTCAAAGTCCAGCTCCCCAGAACACTGCTCGACATGGACACCGGTGTGATTGAAGGTGGATTAAATGTCACTCTCACCATCCGGCTACTTATGCATGGAAAGGTATGCTCCAGCTTGGGAAATTGGGTCATAGTAACTGCTAGGGGAGGGGCCAGGAAGAACAGACATGCATCTTGGAGCTCATCAGATTAGCACTGTGGGGCATCTGGCTTTAGCACATTTCCCTAATGGAGTAGATGTGAGTGTAGTGGGAAAATGGACAGACTTGACTAGGAAGCTCCACTGAGCAGGAAAGGCTTAATTAGAGGCTGGAGCCAAAAACTGTCTCATACCTGGATGGTAGGGTTTTTCTTATTGAGATTGCTTATAGTAAGTCCAATCCCCCCAATAAATCTTCAAATCTTTCCATTCCTTTGGGGTAATAATTAGCATAGATAGCAGTCTGTCAGCTGGACAGTTAAAATTCATTTTCGTAGTGAATACTTAATTAGAACATGTAGAGAAAGGAAAAATAAAATGTTTTTAAAAAGAAATACTTTGGGGTTTCCTCTTACTGATGTTAGTTTTCTGCATTGCAGGAAGTTGGCAGTATCATCGGAAAGGTAAGACAATTTCACTTCAACTTTAATTACCATTTAGTTGTTGTGGATTGAAATAGCAGTTGGAGCTCATGCTTGACTTTTCCTTTACAGAAAGGAGAATCAGTTAAGAAGATGCGCGAGGAGGTAAGTTATGAAAGACTTTGAGATTGTTAACTTTGGGAAGTAACAAAACCTTTAAAACAAGTGAAAATTCTTTTTCAGGAATTAGGGAGGAAAGTCTCAATAAGGGAAATATGTATTTTTTTCCAGCCTGGTTATCTGTAATGACAATCTGGGAAGTGTATTTTTTTTTTCCCTCTTCGGGAAGTGTGGTTTTGACAAGTCATAGAATTCATTCAAGATCTAAGGCAGCTGCTGTAGGCTATATTTGAGGATAGACATGGAGCAGCAGTGTTTGGAATGATGCTGACTTTGCTTTGCATCAGGATCGTGTACATTGGCAGTTCCTTGTCCCTTTTACAAGGGACTGTAGATCCTGTACATACTCAGATCTTACTTGTATCTTTAACTTCGTTTGGCTCTTGTTTCCTATCTAGAGTGGTGCACGTATCAACATCTCAGAAGGGAATTGTCCTGAGAGAATTATCACTTTGGCTGGACCCACTAATGCCATCTTCAAAGCCTTTGCTATGATCATTGACAAACTGGAAGAGGTTTGTTGTCTCCCACTCCCTCATTCTTCGTTTTTAAGTGCTTCCAGAGAGCTTGTTGATTTTCTAAGAGCTTTTTAAATTTAAGGACAAACTGGACCATGAGACTCCGTAAATGGGTTCTTAGCTTCCTGTAGCCTGCCACAAAATTCAACCATTTGTAGGTAAAAAAGAGTCACTTGAGGCTGGGCGCGGTGGCTTGTGCCTGTAATCGTAGCACTTTTGGGAGGCTGAGGCGGGCACATCACCAGGTCAGGAGTTAAGAGACCAACATAGTGAAACCTCGTCTCTACTGAAAAATACAAAAATTAGCCAGGCATGGTGGCGTGCGCCTGAAATCCCAGCTACTTGGGAGGCTGAGATAGGAGAAACGCTTGAACCTGGGAGGTGGAGGTTGTGGTAAGCCAAGATTGCACCACTGCACTCCAGTCTGGGCAACAGAGCGAGACTCCATCTCCAAAAAAAAAAAGTCACTTGAATCATCAAAACAGTTTGAGTTTTGCCACGGGCTTAATGTAAATAATTTGCATGAAAAACATCTGTGGAAAGTATGCCATTGCTTTGGTAAAAGGCTTGAGTATACACCAAACTGATACGGTTTACACAAACAATCTTCCAATCCTGATGCTCTTAGGTTAAAAAGTCAATCTGCTAACATTGTGTCAAAATTACACTTGTTGGGAAGAGACCTAGGTTATCAGAATTAAAATACTCAACAGCAGAGGTTTTATCAAGAGGAAGTTTTTCCCCCGCCAACCTTCAGAGGCTGAGCTATTGTCCTGGGTCTTGTATTCAGTCCCCCTCTCTCCCCCTTCTGCGGTAATGCAGCTAATTGTGCAATTGATAACACAGAGGAGTGCTGCTTCCTTGGTGATTGGTACTTAAACGGTGCCTGACATCTTATCCTTGCCAAGATTAGAAATGTTATCTTTTGACCCCCAGGGTCCAGAACTAGAAGTTCTAGAAGTCCAGAACTCATGGCTTAAAAAAAACGTTTTATTCTTGTTCAAGTTCAAGAATGAACTTGAAATAGTTTTTATACGTCATAGTATTTAATTAATTTTTTCTTTTGAGGCAGGGTTGTGCTCTTGTCACCCAGGCTAGAGTGCAGTGGTATACCTGTAGCTCACTGCATCCTCCCAGACTCAAGTGATCCTTCTGCCTTAGGTTCCTGAGTAGCTGGGGCTACAGGTGCATGCCACCCTGCCTGGATAACTTTTTTAAAACCTTTTCTTATAGAGATGGGAGCTTGTTATGTTTCCCAGGCTGGTCTCAAACTCCTGGCCTCAAGTGGTCCTCCTGTCTCGCCTCCCAAAGTATTGGGATTACAGAGGTGAGCCACCATGCCCAGCATGAACTGTTTTTTTTTGTTTGTTTTTTGAGACAGGGTCTTGCTCTGTTACCCAGGCTGAAGTACAGTTGTGTTACTGTGGCTCATTGCAGTAGTCAAGTAGTCATCCCACCTAAGCCTCCCCAGTAGCTGGAACCACAGGCACGAACCACCATGTCTGGCTAGTTTTCGTGGGTTTTGTAGAGACTGAGTCTTCCTGTGTTGCCCAGGCTCATCTTGAACTCCTGGGCTCAAGCAATCCTCCTGTCTCAGCCTCCCAAAGTGCTGGGATTACAGGCACTAGCCACCAGGCCAGGCCTTTATTTTATTTAAAAAAAAAAAAAAAACATTTTAAGCTAGAATACGAACTGTTTTCTATATATTTCTATAATAGAATATAAACATATCCTTGTCTTTAGGGGTCTTAACTGCTTAAGCAGTTTCCAGATCTCTAGTTACCAGCCTAGAGATTAGGCTAATAAGTGACATTTAAACCACTTAATCTTCGGAAGACTAAATTTAACTAGATTAAAACCATGCCTTTTTGGATGCAGCATGTGTTTATGGGAAAGAGTATAGGCTTTGAACCAATGCAGTCAAATCTACGAGTTTGTTTTGTTTTGTTGAGATGGAGTTTCCTTGTCACCCAGGCTGGAGTGCAATGTCGCGTTCTCGGCTCATTGCAACCTCCGACTCCTGGGTTCAAGCAATTGTGCCTCAGCCTCCCGAGTAGCTGGGATTACAGGCGCTCACCACTACGCCCGGCTAATTTTTGTATTTTTAGTAGAGACGGGGCTTCACCGTGTTGGCCAGGCTGCTCTTGGATTCCTGACCTCAGGTGATCCACCGGCGTGAACCACTGTGTCCTGCCTGTTTTTAGTTTTCTAACAGGGTAGAGTTGGTGTAAGTAGGGTTGTATTGTTTTATATCTACCTTTTTTGTTTTTTGTTTTGTTTTGAGATGGAGTCTGATTCTGTTACCCATTCTGGAGTGCAGTGGTGTATTCTCAGCTCACAGCAGCCTCTTCCTCCTGAATTCAATTCTCCTGCCTCAGTCTCCTGAGTGGCCTGGACTACAGGCGCATGCCACCACACCCAGCAATTTTTTGTATTTTTGTAGAGACGGGCATTCACCATGTTGGCCAGGCTGGTCTTGAACTGCTAACCTCAGGTGATCCGCCCACCTCGGCCTCCCAAAGGCCACTGTGCCCGACCTGTTTTATATTTTTTCTTAATATTTGATTTGATTTAATTTTTTTTTTTGAGATAGTCTCACTCTGTTGCCTAGGCTAGAGTGCAGTGGCACAATCTTGGCTCACTGCAACTTTGCCTCCTGGGTTCAAGTGATTCTCCTGCGTCAGCCTCCTGAGTAGCTGGGATTACAGGTGCCAGCCACCATGCTCGGCTAATTTTTGTATTTTTAGTAGAGCTGGGGTCTCACTGTTGGCCAGGCTGGTCTTGAACTCCCTGACCTGAAATGATCCACTTGCTTCAGCTTCTCAAAGTGCTGAGATTACAAGCATGAACTACGGTGCCTGGCAGTATTTGATTTAATTTTGACATCACCTTTTTTCCCCATTGCCTGGCCAATGTAACTGCAAAACAGATTATCACTTTTATCCCTACCCAAGTACATTCCTTCAGGGTGAAGGAAAATATATTCATGGCTAATTCTGAGGAATTTTTTCAAGAGCTTTTATCTGTACATCAGAAATAGTTTGAGAGGGGCATGGTATTGGAACTTTTGTCTGTGGTGGGTTATGACCTCACATGTCCTTACAAGATCAAGGGTGAGTGGTTCTTTAATGGCAGTTACTGGTTTCCAGGGATCTGCTTATCCTGGTGTTCTTTCTTTCTGTAGGACATAAGCAGCTCTATGACCAATAGCACAGCTGCCAGTAGACCCCCGGTCACCCTGAGGCTGGTGGTCCCTGCTAGTCAGTGTGGCTCTCTCATTGGAAAAGGTGGTTGCAAGATCAAGGAAATACGAGAGGTTAGTGACTTTTGTGCTCCTTTTAGAAATGTTAAGTATTTGTTCCAGATTGGCTCTTTGTATGGCTGGGAAAAGTTAGCAGTGAGATGAAGATTTTTGTTGAAGTAGCAGTTCTGGAGGATTACAATGTGATTGTACTGAAAACTATCATGCAATATAATTATTTTGCATAATTCATAAATTGTAGTAAACAGAACATGAGAAAGTTAATCAGAATTTCCAACTATTACATATAACAAGTTTCTTTCTTTTTTGGCAACTTTTCCATGAGGCTACATAGTTCTTTTTCATGTTTCAAGGGATGAGTTTGCAGTAGTAGCAACAGTTTTTCTATTTTTTAATTTTAATTTTTATTATTATTATTTTTTACACGGTCTCACTCTGTCTCCCCAGGCTGGAGTGCAGTGGTGCAGTCATGGCTCACTGCAGGAAAACATCGACCTCCCCAGCCTCAGGTGATCCTCCCATCTCAGCCTCCCAAGGAGCTGGGACTGCAGGCTCCTGCCACCACATCCAGGTTTTTGTATTTTTTTGTAGAAATGGTGTTTTGCCGTGTTGCCCAGGCCGGTTTCAAACTCCTGAGCTCAAGCAATCCAGCACCTCAGTCTCCCATTGTTGATACTACAGGCTTGAGCCAGCATGCCTGCTTGCCTGCAGTGTCATTTTTCTTGACCAGACTTATAAACAGCAAGGAGAAAAATAGGAAGATGTATAGGGAAATAGATGTAATTCTACTTTTTTTTTTTTTTTTTGGAGACAGGGTCTCACTGTTACACAGGCTGAAGTGCAGGGCGTAATCATGATCATGGCTTACTATAGCCTCGACTTCCTAGTCTCATGTGACCCTCCTACCTCAAGCTTCCTGAGTAGCTGTGACCACAGGCGTGCTCCACAATGCCCAGCTAATTTTTTTTTTATGGAGACAGGTCTCACTGTTTTGCTCAGGCTGGTCTCCAACTCCTGAGCCTTAGTGATTTGACTGCCTTGGTCTCCCAAAGTGCTCGGATTACAGGTGTGAGCCACCATGCATGGCCCCTACTTCCTGTTTAACTATGGAAGTTACATTGTAATTGTGGAACATTTTAATTGTATTTAGATGTTACTGAATGTGTTGGAATGAAACTCGAATGGCTGCTTGAGTTTTTGGGAGCGTATTGTACATGGCATGACAACAGAGATCCTCATTTTGTTAATTGCTGTATTCCAAGCACTTGTCCTGGTACCTGGCACATGAATGGCCTTGATGTAAATATTTATTCAGTAAGATAATGAAAGGTGGGTGATACTTGGTGGGGCTTTTGCTTTGCCCAGAGGAACTATCATTAGTTGAGAGAAAACTATTTAGAAGGACCTTTTGCTTGAGAGTAGGTTAAATTTAGGCTGTTATTGAGGCTTATTCTTGTCTTTCAGTGGCTAATTTATTTTTAACTCTAATTCATTAAACAGTTCTATCTGGAATAAGGGAAGAGTGGGACAAAGAACAAAAAGGGAAGATTGGAAATGGATAAATATCCATTAGAGTTTTAGACTCTGAAATTGCTGCTGGGAGGAATTGGAAAAGCATGAGCTGTTTTTCTCTGATTTTGAATTTCTTTTTACTCCAAAGAGTACAGGGGCTCAGGTCCAGGTGGCAGGGGATATGCTACCCAACTCAACTGAGCGGGCCATCACTATTGCTGGCATTCCGCAATCCATCATAGAGTGTGTCAAACAGATCTGCGTGGTCATGTTGGAGGTAAGCCCTCAGGCTCATGCTGAGAATGGGGGGAGGGCCTTTCTGGGGACAGAGGGACTGATCTATATTTAGTAAGACTAGAATTAAGTGAAGCTGTTAAGGCTTCCAGTGGGGGTGGGGGTAAAAGGTTCCCTGAGTTCATATTTTCCTTCCCTTAGCTTTGACTTTTCTTATGGTCTGTGAGCAAAAATAGAAACTGCTAAGCAGCAATGGTCTTTGGTTCACAGCAGTTGTGTACCAGAGTCGGTGGGGAAGATGCACTGCATGGACTGAGGGGGCCACAGATGTATTTGGGTTCCCGAGTAGCTGAGTTACTACTTTTTGAATTGCTGTATTTTGGTTACATGGAAATTGGACATGTTCTTTAACAACTTGTCACTTTGTAGGAGGGTATTCAAAGTGTTTATAAAGAGTAGAAAAATGTATGTATGATGATGTTTCCGAATGGCTAATGAGGTCCTCATTACATACTATTACTCTATTAAAAGAATAGCAAAATTCAGAAAAATTAAGCCTTTTCAGATTTGTGATACGGAGTTGGTTTCATTGGTGAGAAATGAAACTGGAATTTTTTCTTTCTTTTTTTAGTTGTGTGTGTGTGCGTGCGTGTGTGTGTGTGTGTGTGTGTGTGTGTGTGTGTGTGACGGGTTCATTCTGTCACTCAGGCTGGAGTGCAGTGGCGCGATATTGGCTCACTGTAAACTCTGCCTACCAGGCTTAAGCGATTCTCTCACCTGTCTCCCCAGTAGCTTGGTCTACAGGCATGCGCCACCACACCTGGCTAATTTTTTTTATTTTTTGTAGAGACGGGATTTTTGTCATGTTGCCCAGGCTGGTCTTGAACTCCTGAGCTCAAGCCATCCACCCGCCTCAGCCTTCCAGAGTACTGGGATTACCAGCATGAGCCGATGCACCCGGCCTGGAAACTGGAATTTTCAAGTAGAGATTAGAAAAACCTTGATTGGGCCTTTATTTATAGATAGTGTCTATATTATTCTGGACATAACACTTGAGTATTTTACTTCCAGTTTTGACTTTATTTCCTATTCAGGCCAAAAAAAATTGTGAGGTACTAAAAATTACCAACTAAAATGTATATGTTGAACAGTTTTTCGTGTTCATTAAATTTATTTAAAATTTTGGAAATAGTGCCAAAGATTATTACATGGACATCTCACTTGATGAGAATTAGTTTGAATTGTGTAGTCCTTGGACTTACTGCATTAAAGGCAAATAACGTTTAGTAGATGATTTGAGATTAGATCTAGCCAGAGACAATTTGGTAGTTAAAGGGATGGAAGTAGTTTTTAATTTAACTGACCTGTGTGAGCTAAAGCCACACAGCTGAAGCAGCTTTGAAACCTTATCTCTTTTTGTTTTTTTCCCCTCTGACTCTCTCCCAGTCCCCCCCGAAGGGCGTGACCATCCCGTACCGGCCCAAGCCGTCCAGCTCTCCGGTCATCTTTGCAGGTGGTCAGGTAAGAAAATTCTTTTGGTGGGCTAGAATGAACAGAGATTATATATGAAATATCAACTTTGCCAGCATCACACCAAGCCACTCTGCATGCTTGCTGAAACCTATACTCTGGCCATAGTTTGACCTGCTTTTAGTTTTATTTTTTGTACTGGAGAAAGCTGAATGCCTTAATTTTTAGCAGGCAATGGAAGTTTTGTAGGCACTCGGAAGAGGTAACTTACTTGGTTACTTAAGGCGGGTTGGGTTGGAATATGAGTTGAATTGCCTTACTGTTTCTACTTCTCTCCCTGTTCCCACCCCATCCGTGTTTTATGTGTGTGGGGTGATATTTAGAGGTCTAAATAAATAAAAGGTAGCAAAGAATCGGACCTCTGAAGGAGATTCTGGATGGTGGTCTCAAAATTTGGGGGTCCTGAATTTGAGTGTCCTACAAACTTCCCCTTCCCTCCACCTCACCTCCCCTACTCCTACCCCTTCACTCCCAAACTCCAGTGTGTTGTCCCCTAGGCTCTTAACCTCATAAACACTGGTTTGAACCCACATGGCATGACTGAAATCAGCTGGGGTAAGAGTTCAGTGTACAAGAATAGAAGGGGGTGAGCATGTTGGACTGTGGTGCTGTGACATTTCGTGTTAGAGTAAGAACACCAAAGCACCACCATGGCCTCTCTCTGCTCCTTCCTCATCAACCTAAACTCTTGATCTTTGGCACATGGACGATTCTGAAGTTAGATTATTATGACAGAAGCATTGATGAGGACTTAGTCCTATGCTCTGATTGTATTTGAGGGGTAGGTAGGTCAGGTTTTAAAATAGAATTGGCCCTTTGTGGGTTCCACCTTCAGCCTACCTCAGATCAAAAGTATTCAGGGAAAAAAAATGGGTGGTTGCATCTGTACTGAACATGTACAGGCTTTGTCTTGTCATTAAACAATACAGTATAACAAATATTTATATAACATTTACATTGTATTAGATATTATAAGTAATGTAGAGATGATTAAAGTATATGGGAGGCTATGCTTAGGTTATATGCAAGTACTATACCATTTTATGTAAAAGACTTGAGTATCCATGGATATTTGTTTCTATGGGGGGATCCTAGGACTAATCTCCCACCAATAACATAGGGACAACTGTATTGGGATTCAGGTTGAAATAGTGACTGATTTTGGTAGCTGCCTGAGCAAGTGCATTGCTCAAAACACCTTCTCCCACTTGGGGTTGGTCTGTTATAAGCATATTTAGTTAACTAGTTCCATCTTACTTGCCTTTGATCTGGGAGCCATTTAGAGGGCAAGCATAAACTTGGGAGTCCATCTCATTCACATTCTGTTGAATTGGCATAAAAATGAACAAGTTTTTAGGGATTTAGTTTGTTGTGTAGTTACGAGAGGTTTCACAGGAAGGTCGGTTATGTCACAGTGTTAACTTGGAGTCAGTTTAGTACCTTACTTTTAGACAAGTACAAACTGGTTTGGTCAAAGGACTCTCAGTCTAGTTAGAGTTGGGCAGGATAAACGAAGACCCAGAGTCAGTGTAGCCCGAAGGGGTTAGCCTTAGGAGTTTTTCCTTCCCAGGAACTCCAGGTTCCTGCTCTTCTGGATTCTCCCACTCCCCCTTCGGAATATAGAGTCCCATACTGGGTGGCAGCAATCCTCTGTACTTAAAATTCTTCCTTCACTTCCTTTTTTTCCCCCTCCCCATCACACCTCCCCTTTCATACCTCTTTGCTTCCCTACCCTCCCTCCCTCCCTCCCTTCCCTTTATTTAGTTGATGGACCACCGTCTAAAAATTTGCAGTTTCTTCTATGAGTGGCCCTGTCATGGATCGTTCCCACAGGCCTTTTTAAATATACAATGTCCACAGATGGACCTGTGTCTTTTGTTCCTTTGTGGCAAAGTGGGCTCTGTAGGGGTTCAACTTAATCCCACACTGACCAGGAGCTGGCATCAGCTCTGTTGCCCCACCCCTTCATTCTTACTGAAAATAGCCCAATTGTGCAGTGTGAGATCTGCCACTAGGTAACTTTTTTTTTTTTAATTCACTGATTACAGCTCGTTTCAAATTGTGTCTGAGCTCCTTTTTAAAGGAAAAAGGAAAAAAATAAACAACTTTTTTTGTGTGAATTTCATGCTGGTGACAAGGTGCCGGATTGACAGCCCTGGAGACTGAAATCCTCTATTTATCCACAGGACAGGTACAGCACAGGCAGCGACAGTGCGAGCTTTCCCCACACCACCCCGTCCATGTGCCTCAACCCTGACCTGGAGGGACCACCTCTAGAGGTGAGAGGGGATGTTCAGTCTCCAAGGCTCACTCAATCCTTCCGCCTCAGCCGAGACTGCCAACACACGGGGGGCCAGTGGCGCTGGTGATTTTTGGTGCTGTGGACACCACCTGTCCACGGGGACCTGGACTGACCCCCCCAACCTCATTTCACCCAGGCCGCGTAGCCCACCAGATGGTAACACCCAACTTTTTTTTTTTTTTTTTTAAATTTTTTTTTGTTCAACCCCTCTTCCCCTCTCCCACTCCTCCCACCCCATTTTCACCTTCCTTCCACCCCCACCTGGGTGTACTTTTGGGGGTACTGGCCACTGTGATGTGAGAAGCTTCACATCCTGTTAACCAGCCACTCCTTCCTTCCCCTCCCTCCCTGTTCCCTTTTCCTTTCCTCCTGTTCCCTACCCCATTGCCCTGAAGACCCAGCTCCCTTTTTGGGAGGTTACGTTGCGGGGGGAGGAGGGCATAGTGGGAGCTGCAAGTGCCTATGGAGGGGAGGTCGGAGAAGACAGAAATTAGAACACAGTGGTTTTTGTTTACCTGTGATCAGCTCCCTAGTGTTAGGGACTCAGCTAGCACCCAGTGTTCTTAAGGTCTTTAGGCAGATAGAAAAATAAGCTGGAGAAAGGGAAGTGTTTCAAAACATGCCATGTAGGTTTGTGCAGATAGAGATCTTCCACATCACCACAATTGGTAGAAGGGTTGGGGTGGTGAGGGAAGAGATCATTATTCCTCCTAGGCTATCTTGTATACAGCGAGGAAGAGTGGGGCTTGGTCAATCGAGGCATTGCTAATCTCACTTCCCACATTTTCATTAAGAAACAGTTATGTATATTTTGCCTTTGATTGCAGGGAACTTGTCTATCTTTATAGGATCCCTGGAACAAAGTCATATTTAGGTTTCAAAGAAGGCCAATTTGGGTCTGACTGTATTTGTGAGATTCCATCTACTGCCTCAGTCTCTGGCCTCCCCCATTCTGTAGTTCAACTCTGGCTTCCTGGCTAGTTGAAGTGTCTTTTTCCCCCCACTGGGTGGCTGTCCGTGATTGGTTTTTAATAGGAACTGTTTTCCTCCTTTTGTAGGCCTATACCATTCAAGGACAGTATGCCATTCCACAGCCAGATGTAAGTTTTGTTTTCACTTCTTGTTTTGAAAAGCTCCCTCTCCCATCCAAAATTGTCTCACTCCTTTCTCCCAAGTAGCCAGAAGTGAGTTGGGTCTTCAGCATTTGCAATATTAAGTTGTTTTCTTCACAAGGTCAATCCCATATTTCAGCCCTTTAATCAGGGTAATGCCTTGTTTGCCTTTTAATATTTAACCCCTGAAATTTAATTCAGCATATTAGCTTCTCCTTTCCCCCTGTGTTTCAGATTACCCTGTTTCTAAAAGGGAAATGTTCCGTGGTATACTGTGATTTGTTATCTCAGGGCACAGTTTAAATTGACATTGGGACTGTACTTCCTTGCATGCAGTTCTCTTTTCCATGAGGGTAGTGGGAGGTTTGGTTTGCCTTTGGGAACTCCTCAATCTGAGATGACAATATCAAAAGTATTTGGAGGGATGGGGAAGGGGCTTATGTTACACAGAGAGGGATAGGAACCTGAACATTTCAGAATTCAACTCAAACCTTTCTTGCTGCTAAAACCTATTTAAAAGTGCTGGTATTGAGACTTCAAGGGCATTTTTTTCCTGCACTTTTATTCTTACTAACATTTCCAGGTGCTGAGCATTAGGCTTGGGAAATTGAGTTTCAGTCTTGGTTAGTGGTAGGCCCCAGGAGAGAGAAGTAGATGTGAAGGAGGATTATTTTATGACAGGACAGTTTATATAGATGAATAAAAATAGCTGTAGTAGTCAGTGGTGGTGGTGATGGGACTAAACCTAGTATGGTTTCTACACCTCTCCTCCTCGCAGTCTCCCTGCCCCCCTCATCTCCTTCCCTCTCCCCAATACTGATGAAACCCTGCATGGTGTGTTTTCCCTAGCACCACTGCACAGTTTGTTTACCTAGCCTGTCTGTGCTTGTCCCTGCGGCAACTGTTGCAATGGCTGCAAACTACCTTCATTATAAGTAGCTCCCAAGGGGATGGTCGTTGGGCAAGTGCTGTTGCTTTTCTATTCGCACACCCAAAAGGCATTCATTCTGTTCTTCCAGGCACCCTTTCTATTTCTAACCCTTACCCTTCATATTCTGCCAATCCCCAGGATTGCGATGCAAGCCCCATCCCTACCCTCTGTTGTAGTTTAAGTAGTAGAGTCAATTTTGGGGATCAGGACCTGCATTTTCAAATTTGAATGTGCTTGAGCCCTGGCTTTTTTAAATCTTCTAATGCCAACCTCCTGTTTCCTCCTTGCAGTTGACCAAGCTGCACCAGTTGGCAATGCAACAGTCTCATTTTCCCATGACGCATGGCAACACCGGATTCAGTGGTATGGATACCTCAGTGTTTATTTCTGTAAGGTGTAGTGCAAGAGAGAGGCCAGTCCTAAGGTCTCAGCTTGACATCTGTTTAAAACAAACTTCGTTATCCAGCATCCTGCTGGTTTAAACTTGCCTGTCTACTATGGCTAAGCCCAAGGAGGTAATGTGTTTGTTAACGTGGTTTTCATTTGGGGTCAGTTATTCTAAAAGAAAAAAAAAAGCCCTGGAAGGATTGGGGGTGAGGTTTGGGGATGCTTGTCAGGCAAAGGGTAGGCTGATATTTCTTTGAGCCCATCCTGATTGCTGCCCCCTTGATCTGATCAGCACCCCCTTTCTCTCCACCAGCAATTCACAGGCTTGGGTAGAGACCATCCATTTGTGCCAAATTGTGTAGTGTTTTTTTGTTTTTGTTTTTGTTTTTGTTTTGTTTCTGTTTTTGGGGCTTTTCTGTATAAGGAATAACTTGTCCGATAGGGTTAGGATGAGACCACCAAACTCATTTTCACTTGTATCTTAACAGGCATTGAATCCAGCTCTCCAGAGGTGAAAGGCTATTGGGGTAATGATTAAAAAAAAAAAAATCTGTAGTATTCTACTGTTATATTAATAAACTGGTGGGAGTCTTGTTTCACTGCCCATGAACCATACCAGCAACATGCACATGGCAGAGAGGAGCTGAGAGAGCGAAGGGGTGGGCCTGGTGCCCCCGAGGGTCCCTTGATGGATCTGGCCAACCCCCTTCTAAAAATGATGAGACCAGCAGCCGTAGTTGAGATGAGGACTAAGCTTGAGTATTAGCCAGCTGGCCTGGTTCAGTCCAGGTGTTGTTAAAGATGGGTATGGGTATTTGCTGATGGGATTTTTTTTTTCTTTCTTTTTCTTTGGAAAACAAAATGAAAGCCAGAACAAAATTACTGAACAAAAGACAGGGACTAAATCTGGAGAAATGAAGTCCCCTCACCTGACTGCCATTTCATTCTATCTGACCTTCCAGTCTAGGTTAGGAGGATAGGGGGTGGAGGGCCTTAATCTGATACAGGTATATTTAAAACAACTCTGCATGTGTGCCAAAAGTCCATGGTACCCATTAACAGGCATAATATTGGCACTGGTGCTAGTGAGCATCAGGTGAGATACAGTTTGGAACACAACAGCAGGATAGGGATAGAAGTACAGAAGGACTTGTTTAGACATTGGTCCTCTTTGAGGATACCACACTCCCTTGCCCTTGCTTCCATTCCCCCGTCCCTAATAGGCTGGGCTTTGCAGGAAATGGCATGAAATCAGCTCTTCTGAGTGTACAGAAGAACCTTTCGAGCATTATTTCTACACCCTTCTCCCCCCTCTTTCCTCTTTGGAGGCTTCCAAGTTAGTGATGAATCCCAACAGCCAATGATGCTGGGTTTCCAGTTTATTTCCTTCTGTTAGTTTAATGTGCAAGTCAGTGGGGTTTTGAATGCTGTGCATTGAATTTGCTTGCTCTCTTCTGTCTTTTAGCAGGTTTGGATGCATCTGCTCAGACTACTTCTCATGAACTCACCATTCCAAACGATGTAAGTGTAGTTAGGTTGTGTAGGATGAAAATGAGAAAATTGACTTTAAAGAAATAGATGTCGTTTCAGCAGTGTCCTGCTACCTTTTTTTTTTTTTTTTTCCCCGAGACGGAGTTTCACTCTTCTTGCCCATGCTTGAGTGCAATAGCGCGATCTGCTCGCTGTAACCTCTGTCTCCGGGTTCAACTGATTCTCCTGCCTCAGCCTCCTGAGTAGCTGGGATTACAGACATGTGCCACCACGCCTGGCTAATTTTGTATTTTTAGTAGAGATGGGGTTTCTCCATGTTGGTCAGGCTGGTCTCGAACTCCCGAGCTCAGGTAATCTGCCCATTGTGGCCTCCCAAAGTGCTGGGATTACAGGTGTGAGCCCCTGCACTTGGCCTACATGTCCTGCTACTTTTAAGCCCTAGGGAAAGAAACTGGGAATTTTATAATTTTATCTTTGTTTTTGTTCTTCATACCCCAAGAATGGAAAATGGGAATTTTTAGATACAAAAATAAGTTGGTTATAGTATGTAGAATTGTGATGACAGATATGATAGAATTATTGTGTGAGGTATGACAAGACAACAGTAACTTTGTTGACAGTAGAAATTCCTAGCTGGGCGCGGTGGCTCACACCTGTAATCCTAGCACTTTGGGAGGCCGAGGTGGGCTTATCACCTGAGCTTGGAAGTTCGAGACGAGCCTGACTACCATGGAGAAATCCATCTGTATTAAAAATACAAAAAGCTGGGCATGGTGGCACATCTCTGTAATTCCAGCTATTTGGGAGGCTAAGGTAGGAGAATTGCTTTAACCTGGGAGGTGGGAGGATGTAGTGAGCCGAGATGGTGCCATTGTACTCCAGCCTGGGCAACAAGAGTGAAACTCCCATCTCAAGGGGAAAAAAAAAGGGGCGGGGGGAGAAATTCCTGTCCATTTGCTGCTTTTTTTTTTTTTTTTTTTTTTTTTTTTAAGACGGGTGTCTTGCCCTTGCTCTGTGTCCCAGGCTTGACTCATTGCAACCTCTGCCTCCTGGGTTCAGGTGATTCTCCTGCCTCAGCCTCCCAAGTAGCTGGGACTACAGGCGTGTGCCACCATGTCCAGCTGTTTTTTGTATTTTTTTAATTAGAGATGGGGTCTCTCCATGTTGGTCAGGCCGATCTTGAACTCCTGACCTCCAGCGATCCCCCCTTCAGCCTCCCAAAGCATTGGGATTACAGGCGTCAGCCACTGTGTCCAGCCTGCCTTTGTTTTTTATAGAAGCTAAAGCCTTATCCTTAGAAAACGTAGTGGTTTTCGGCCGGGTGCAGTGGCTCATGCCTATAATCCCAGCACTTTTGGGAGGCCGAGGCAAGTGGGTCATGAGATCAGGAGACAGGCCTGACCAACGTGGTGAAACCCTGTTTCTGCTAAACATACAAGAATTAGCCAGGCATGCACACACCTGTAATCCCACTTCTCAGAAGGATGAGACAGGAGAATCACTTGAACCCGGGAGGCAGAGGTTGTAGTGAGCTGAGATCGTGCCACTGTACTCCAGCCTGGGCAACAGAGCAAGACTCTGTATCAAAAAAAAAAAAAAACGAGAAAAAAAAGGTGTGGTGGCTTTCTTTTGACACAGGGTCTCCCTCTATTGCCCAGGCTGGAGCAAGAGAGGCATGATCCTGACTCACTGCAGCCTTGGAATTCCAGGCTTAAGAGATCCTCCCATCTCAGCCTCCTAAGTACCTGGGACCACAGGTGCATGCCGCTATGCCTGGGTAGCTTTTTTTGTATTTTTTTGTAAAGATGGAGTTTCACCGTGAAACTCCTGAGCGCAAGTGATTGACCCGCCTCAGCCTAAAGACATGAGTCACTGTCCCCCACCACAGTGTAGTGGTTCATGAACTTGAGATCTGTGCTATCCAAGGTCATATTGTTTACAGTATTAGTGCAAATGTTGACCTTTTTTTTTTTTCCTCCACCTTTTCCCAAGGCAAAAACACCTTAGGAATTGGCCAGAATTCTTGTCAAGGTGGTAATTACGGCAGGATGACTTGAAGCATCTTTGCTGCCAGAAACAATGTATTTCTACCTTTATCTATTTCTAGCTGTCTAAATTTATTCTTGTTTTGGCTCTGGTTTATTTTGTTTTTGGAATTAATACTCTGAGGACAGAAATAATGAAGAGCTAATACTTGGACCTAAGAGTGAGTTGGCTCAGAACTGGCTCTCACCATGGTACGACTGAAGAATGGGTCAAAAGTTGAGTTTTTTGATCAAAAGTGTACAGATAAAGGGTGTAGGATGAAGTTGGGCAGGGCGGTATACACCTGTAATCCCAGGTACAGGGAGTACAGAGATACAGAAGCTGAGGTTCGAAGATGGCTTCAACCATGGAGTTTGAAACTAGCCTGAGCAACATAGCGAGACCCTGTTTCTATTTTTTTTTTTTTTTTAAAGGCCAGGCGCGGTGGCTCGCACCTGTAATCCCAGCACTTAGGGAGGCTGAGGCGGGTGGATCACAAGGTCAAGAGATCGAGACCATCCTGGCCAACATGGTGAAACCCCATCTCTACTAAAAATACAAAAGTAGGCTGGGCATGATGGCATGCGCCTTTAGTCCTGCTGAGGCAGGAGAATTGCTCAACTCCAGGAGACTGAAGTTGCAGTGAGGTGAAATCAGACCACTGCACTCCAGCCTGGCCACAGTTGTAGGAGCTAGAGGGTGGGGGTGGGATTCTTGGACCTAGCCATGCAACTCTAATTTGTTGTGCCTTGTTTTTCTCCCTTAAGTTGATTGGCTGCATAATCGGGCGTCAAGGCGCCAAAATCAATGAGATCCGTCAGATGTCTGGGGCGCAGATCAAAATTGCGAACCCAGTGGAAGGATCTACTGATAGGCAGGTTACCATCACTGGATCTGCTGCCAGTATTAGCCTGGCTCAATATCTAATCAATGTCAGGTAAGATTGCCCTACCTTTTGTCTTTCTTACGCCAACACAGTAATGTGTGTGTTAGGGAGAGCTGCAGTATGTTATTAAATGTGGGATTACATGGGCAATCCGTAAAGATGGCCAAAAATTTTGTTTTTTTGGTAGCCCTACTTTGAGTGTAGCAGAAAAAGTAAACAAATTGCAATAAGTTTGCAAGGGGTTGGAGAATAGGGAGCACAGATTGCCCGCATTTAACTTGATGATATGGGAAGAGGCAAGAGTGGCCCATGTCTTCAATAATAAGAGTTCTCTGGCTAGAGCACTCACAAAATCAATTGTGGGTCTCTTGTTCTACATAGCATATAGACTACTGTTTCTTCCACTGATTTGATTTGGAGTCCAAAGCACCCTTAATTGTAATAAGGACAATGGAGTAATAGGACAACAAGGCAGTTTCTTGGAGGCAGCAATTACCATTTGTTCCGGAAACACCCATTTTTCTCAAATTGCACGTGTTTTATTCAGAGCTTGTGGGAATGTGGGAAGCACAGGTATTGGAATGTTTTGGAAGTGTGAAGTGTGTTTTCTATCTCACCCCACCCCCAATCTCATCCCTTAATGACTTCCTGAGGGTTTTATTTCCCTTATCCATGGCTAGGTAATGTTACTACTCTGAGAATTTGAGGACACTGTTCACAGTCAAATGGGATCCTACAGTCATTTATATTACTTGCTTTCTCAACTCATATGCTGAAGTCACACCCTTAATTGCTTATTAATATTTTTAAAGCATTGTTAGCCCTGAAGCCCTTAGGTCTCTTTTAATGGGGAGTGTTGTCTAGTTATCATTTACTTTTCTTACAAGTGTTTGGTCTCTTTGTCATAAAGTTTTATATGAGTTCCTGAATCTAGTACAGGGGAAAGGAATTCCTATGAGGTCTGTATTGTTGTGCTTGTACTGACCATGTTTGTATGCCATGGTTATTTAGTGCTAGCTAAGAACATACCATTTCCCCAGTAGCAGTCTTTTGCTTTAAGTCTCTTCATTTCTTTAGGTGCTGCTACTCTCTGTGTAGAAAAGCTTTCCCATTCCTCGATTTGTTTTCTTGTCCACCCACCAAGCACACTAGGTTCTTAATGTTGAGAATGAAATGGTAGTAGTAGACTTTTACACCAAGGTTGTTTGCAAAGAGGTCTTTTTCTTTTTTAGAGAGAGGGTTTCACCTTGTTGGTCAGGCTTGTCTCTGACTCCTGACCTCAAGTGATTTGCCTCCCCAAGTTCTGGGATTACAAGAATTGTTTTTCTTTTTTTTTGAGACAGAGTCTTGCCCTTGTCACCAGGCTGCAATGACTCAATCTTGGCTCACTGCAACCTCTACCTCCTGGGTTCAAGTGATTCCCCTGCCTCAGCCTCCCAGGTAACTGGGACTACAGGCACGCGCCCTCACGTCCAGCTAGTTTTTGTATTTTTATTTATTTATTTTATTTATTTATTTTTTTCCTGAGACGGAGTCTCGCTCTGTCGCCCAGGCTGGAGTGCAGTGGCCGGATCTCAGCTCACTGCAAGCTCCGCCTCCCGGGTTCACGCCATTCTCCTGCCTCAGCCTCCCGAGTAGCTGGGACTACAGGCGCCTGCCACCTCGCCCGGCTAGTTTTTTAGTATTTTTTAGTAGAGACGGGGTTTCACTGTGTTAGCCAGGATGGTCTCGATCTCCTGACCTCGTGATCCACCCGTCTCGGCCTCCCAAAGTGCTGGGATTACAGGCTTGAGCCACCGCGCCCGGCCGTTTTTGTATTTTTAGTAGAGACGGAGTTTCACCATGTTGACCAGGATGGTCTCAATCTCTTGACCTCATCATCTGCCCGCCTTGGCCTCCCTAAGTGCTGGGATTACAGTTGTGAGCCACTGCGCCCGGCTTTTCTTGTTTGTAATTAGGATTTTGGAGGGCAAGAATTTTTTGGTTTTTAGTGGCAAGAATCATGTTTTTGAAAGGTGGAGTTTGTTTTGTTCTTTCGGTAGGCTTGCCCTTCATGTAATTTAAATTGTGACTGTTTAAATGTGACCTGCTTGTCTAGCCCCTGCAATAGGTCAGTGGCTACATTTCAGGAAGCAGAATTCTCTTGGTAGAGTCGCTCTTTTCAGGATCATTGTTACTGAATAGCAATCGAGTATCATTGAAGCCTTGGATTAGGGTCAAAGTTTCATCTAACACCAAAGCAAAGACTGCATGCACAAAGCTTATTCTTTCCATTCTTTGGTGCAGTTTAAATGTAGAAGTCAAAAGGTTTTTTTGTTTTGTTTTGTTTCATTTTTTTAAGGTGAGAAGGATTTCACTGGAGTTTGGGCCTTTTCTCCTGTCTCTTGATTTTTCATGGTGGCAGTCTGGGTCCTTTTATATAGTTAGTGGACTTCTGTATCCCTCCCTCTCCTTTATGGATTGCGGCTGTCTTTGGACATAGGTAACAAAATTAGGTTTTAAGAGGAGCCTTTTTGCTCTTGAAGACTTAGCCTTGTGGGCTTAATTGTCCAGGCAAACTTCCCAAATATATGTGGTTCTGGCTTAGACACATACAGGCATTTGGGAGACACATATCCTTACTGTTCTGTGGAGCTTATTTTGGGAGTAGAAGCAGCAGCATTTTTGCTTTTTAAGTATGAATTTTTAGGTGATACTTGAGTTTCTCTTTTCCACTTCTGAAAGGTCCACATTAAAAGTATGATCGGTCAAAAACAACTTTTTATATCACCTCCCACCAGAAAAGCTTCCCTAGTTCTTATCTACACTTCTGTTCTCAGCATTTTTCTTTGAAAATGCTACATTCTTTGAAATTTGAAATTAGTCAGTGACCTACTTTGGACTCTTGTCTCTTTCTACCCTAATATTGGTTTATTTGCTGTGGAAATATAAGCAGACTTTAATACTACAGCTGGAAGGATTTTTAAAAAATTCTGCTTTATGAATATTCAAAGCTTCACAAGTAATTACGGGATAATTGATTTTCTGTTAGAATAGGAAATTGACATTTGATTAGAGGAAACATTTCTTCCTTGTTGGGTGATTGATGAGTATCTTTTTTCTACCTGAAATCATTCCTTCAACATCTGGGTTGGGTCAGTGTGCCAGATACATGGAAGTATGTGCCCTATGTTTTCTTTTCTCTGTCAGCTTTTTCTTCCCCATAGCAGTTTTTAAGTAGCTCTGTGGAATGGAAGTATACATATTTAGAGGGTGGGACACAGGCTAAAAGAAAGCTTGTCACAAGTTGACACTAGGTCTTCCTAATTGTCAACCAGAGGCACTTACTGATATAACTGAAGCAGTTTTTGTCCTGTACTTATTCCCTTTTGTGGTCTTCCCTTCCACCCACCCTTTTTTTTTTGTTCCTTTTTTCCTCTGTTACAGTTTAGAAAACGCTAAACCCTCCTCCCAGGCAGCCTCCGTCACGATCCCTGATCACCTCAGCATCAACCTCTCTCAACCCTCCACCCCTTCTTCTTCTTCCTCCTCCACCACCACCCCCTCGCTCGCCACAGCGGGGACCTCCGACGCACCCTCCAGCCTCCCCAACCCTCTTCCGACCGCCCCTTGTGTCTCCAGTCTGCTTGGCATGAAACCCATCCCTCTCCTGGCTCTAAATGTTGTGTCTGCTGCTAAGGGTACCGGGGCTTCAGCTACCACCACCACCACCTCTGCCGTGCCATGTGTAACTAACAAACTGAAAGGCGAGAAACAGAGATTCTCTCCCTACTGATTGCATATCTTGAGGCACCTCCTCCAGTATTATTTGGTTCATTTTGTTTTCATTTGTTAACATTGGTGAGAATGAAACTATTGTGAGCTTGTTACCCTTTCTTTTTACTACTTTGGGGTATAACTGGGTGGGGGTGGGGGGAGTGGTAACCCTTGTTTAGGTTTAGGCCATTTCAGCTGAGTGCCTGTTTCAGGGTCTGACTTGAATTCTTTATCTAGAGCCACAGTTTTCTCTTCTTTCTTGTTTGTTACTCTTCTTTGTAGCTTTATTCTGCCTTGCAATATAACAATGTGTTAGGCTCTGTGTTAATGAATAAAAGCTGCTTCGTTAACCTTTTTTTTTTTTTAATAATTATTTAATGGTTAAGCTATCAGCACGCCTTCTTGGCCATATTTGTGTTTCTAGCTGTAATAAAGTTGGCGCAGTAAGAACCTTAGTACACTGTGTGCTGTGAAGGGTTAAAGGGTTGGGGGCTTGTGACCTGTGGCTGTTCAACTAGGAAGCCTGTATAACTGACATGGGCTTTTTGAATCCCAAGTGAATTTTATAGTCCTTTGTCAATATTCCCACAAAGAGATAAAAGCCTGCGGCAGTTTAGATCCTGAGGGTCCTCTGTAATTGGCAACAAGCTTCACTAATGAGGAAGTTTGTCTGACTTCTCAGATGGCCTTACCTTGCCAGCACAGCGGCTAACAAGGTGTTCATCCCAGGATTCCTCTGGTGAATGGTTACCGTGAGGGATCTCTTCCAAGTCATACATTAAAAGAACGTACTTCTTTACCCAGAATGAAGGGGAGGAGCAAAGTGGGATAAGTCTAATAAAATTAGGCAGCTTCTGTCTGCATTCCTCTAAATTACCATTATGCCTCTTTCTGTGACATTAGGGTATATCTCAGCCAACCCGTGACATTATCCACAACTTGACATGATGCCATCCACTCATCCTAAACCAACTTTGTTAACCAAGTTTCTTTACCCTTTTTTCTATTCCTTGCTGTATCCTTTCTCCTCCCCACCAACACTATCACAAGTAGGAAGTGACATGCTTAGATTTGGAAGGAACCTTAAGGATCAACTAATCTGTAACACATTGATCCCTTCATTTTACAGATTAAAAAATAGAGGCCCTAAGGTAATTTAAATTCATAGGTTATGAGTGACTAGCCAGGACTAACAACTTAAGCTTTACTTTTACTCATATCATACTAACTTCCCTGAAACCTTGTTCATTTTCTTATGCTAAGATGGGTACAGGCCTCTCATAAAACACAAATGTACTTACATAGTGGCATAAGGCCTCTGATAGCCTTCCATTCAACCAGAGTACACATTGCCACAGTGCTGAAAGTATAATGCTCTTCCCAGGGCATTAGAGAACTCAGTGTAGAGATACTTCCCCTGATGACTTTTTCCTAGCATCCCCATTGGCTGACCAAAAAAAAAAAAAAAGCTGTTAGTATTCCAATATATTGTCTCATTCTCTGATGTTATTGTGGCCCCTTCATCCCAGATTGGGCCTATGAAGAAGTGTTACACGTCCCAAGTATGCATAAAGGATTAGATGGCCAAACCTGTCCAGTTAAGAGTTTTATTTAGTTGCTCCTTTATCATGTGGTCCAGCTCTCTCCCTTGCTAAGCTCTCTCCTGTAGTTAGGCCTTAATTGTGCTGATACCATCTCCCCCCAGGGACCTGGTTTTGTTTATGTAGTTCTTGATTGGAAAGCCTCTTAATCTAATGGCTATTCCCCAAGGAAGGATTCCACATGTTTAAGGGACTAGCTACCATCAGTACCTCCAAAAGACCTTAGTTTTAATTTTTTTTCAAGCTCAGAGCTCCCCCATGTGGTCTTCTATCCTAGAATACTTGACTCAGTATTTCATAGCATTTCTCCTTGCCTCACCTCCCCTACTCCAGCAAATCCCTATTTGGGCTTGATACACATTCAGGACATTTCTTTTAGAGCTCTGGTGGGGCCAGAGTGCTACCACCAATTTTTATAAAATTAAATTTTTAGGTCCTAGGTCTAATGGTATCTAGCAGTTGCTTTCTTAGACCTTCAGTTCTTACTGAACCCTTTAATTCACGGCTATTGTTTACCTTTCCGTAGATCATTGTGTTTTGAAATAGCACGAGTCTTACCCCCCTTTTAAGAACTAAATATTCCCTTAATGCTGAGGTGGAGAAACCATTTCTGACTAAAAATAAATAGTTTGTAGTCGAAGGACTTAACATTTTTTGGCCCTTGCTTTTCTACCCAGCTTTTGGCTTTGCATTGTTGTGGAAGGGATACAGATGGTGAATTACCAGTCATGTTTTCATGACATATCACAAATATTTTGTGCCAATTTAAAATCTTATGAAATAACTTCATGAACTGAAATGAAGTCTTATACATTTGGTTCTATTCAAAATGAGAGCTGCCTGCCTGTCTTGCTGCCTGCCTATCTACCTACCAATGAAGCATACCGAGTACTTGAATACCTTTCCCTGAAAGCCCTAAATTGGATTCCAGGACCTTAAATGACCATCTCTTTGAAACAGAAAGGCATTGTAGCCAGGTATGTTTAGATGGAGGATATGGCTTGACAAGATCTAGGAGCTTGTAGAGTGAGCTACAGAGTTAAAACAAATTATTTTGTACGCTACTTTTAAGTCCGCCGGGCGCAGTCGCTCATGCCTATAATCCTAGCACTTTGGGAGGCCAAGACAAGTGGATCACCTGAGATCAGAAGTTTGAGACCAGCCTGGCCAACATGGTGAAACTCCGTCTCTACTGAAAATACAAAAGTTAGCTGGGCATGGTGACAGCTGCGTGGAATCGCAGCTACTCAGGAGACTGAGGCAGGAGAATCGCTAGAACACGCGAGGTGGAGGTTGCAGTGAGTTGAGATTGTGCCATTGCACTCCAGCCTGAGTGACGAGTGAAACTTGGTCTAAAAAAAAAAAAAAAAAAAAAACCAATAAGGCCGGGCGCAGTGGCTCATGCCTGTAATAATCCCAACACTTTGGGAGGCCGAGGCAGGTGGATCACCTAAGGTCAGGAGTTTGAGACCAGCCTGGGCAACACGTTGAAGCCTGGTCTCGACTAGCTGGGAGCGGTGGTGGCTGTCTATAATCCCAGCTATCGGGTGGAGGCTAAGGCAGGAGAATTGCTTGAGGGCGGAAGTTGCAGTGAGCCAAGATCACGCCACTGCATTCTAGCCTGAGTGACAGAGCTAGACTCTGTCTCAAAAAAAAAATCAATTAATTAATTTAAATAAATAAATTTGAGTATAATTCTTGACCCATAGTTATTCTTTTTACATCTCTTTTTAACATCTCTTTACCTTTAAAACTGTGTTACCTCATACCCTACACATTGATAGAACTTCAGGGTTTTAAAGTAAAGGCCTTGAGTTGTCTCAGCATTAAACCCTTGAGACTACTCTCAGATGACTGTTTCTTTCCTAAACTGGTATTCTGTCAGCTGTTTGGGAGGAGCCACAGTGAGCTCAGCAATAAAGAAACATTGCTTCTGTGTATTGTGAGCACTCTTTAGAGGGGCCTGTTTCCAGAAAGTATGCTCCTTGGTTAGCCCACCATGGAGGTGGAACTAAGAATATAGTTTGAGGGACATTTGATAACCAAGGGCTGTTTCCCTTGGTTCTGAGGTAATAGACCTCCACATGCTTGGATTGCAAGGATTAAAGGATTATGGTACTGGTAAATTTAAGAAACCTTAAAAATGTCTCCCTTGGTACTCCAGCACTGATTATTTACTCTTCACATTTCATGGACCAGGTAGAGATGAAGTGCAGCTGGGCACTGGGGAAACTAACTGAGTTCTTGTTTCTGTGTTACAGGCTTTCCTCGGAGACGGGTGGCATGGGGAGCAGCTAGAACAATGCAGATTCATCCATAATCCCTTTCTGCTGTTCACCACCACCCATGATCCATCTGTGTAGTTTCTGAACAGTCAGCGATTCCAGGTTTTAAATAGTTTGTAAATTTTCAGTTTCTACACACTTTATCATCCACTCGTGATTTTTTAATTAAAGCGTTTTAATTCCTTTCTCTGTTCAGCTGTTGATGCTGAGATCCATATTTAGTTTTATAAGCTTCTCCCTGGTTTTTTTTTTTTTTTTTTTTTTTTTTTTTTTTTTTTTGGTTTTTTGTTTTGTTTTTTTGGCTCATGAATTTTTCTGTTTGTCATGGAAATGTAAGAGTGGAATATTAATACATTTCAGTTTAGTTCTGTAATGTCAGGAATTTTTCAAAAAAATTAAAAGATGGACTGGAGCTTTTTCTTTGTGAATAGAAACTGGATGCCACAGTGATTCATGTGGGTTTTATTCCTCTTGTCTTGCTGTTATTTTTGTACCTTTTATCCCTCAAAGGACCCTTCTTGGGTTTTTAATAGAAGCCTTTATTCCGGTTAAGATGTTTTCTTCTATTTTACCACTTCCATCTTTTTTTGTGGCCCTTGATCCTGTTTTTCCCTGACTTCATGCTTGGTTGGCCCTTATAAAACTTGTGTCCAAAAGATGGAGGATTAGACTTTCCTAGGACTTACCTGTCCTACAAGCAGGCAAGCACTTCCACTTGGGGGTGGGGGAAAGGAATGACACATGACATACATGGCATACACATTAAGCAGTTGGTCATATGTCTGACTGGGTTCCAGTTTTTTGGGAATGTTGGTCCCCTTGTTCAGGCTTGCATATTTTAAACTAAAAATTTCAGTGTATTTTTAGTAACTCCATAACGAGTTAGAAAGATGTACCTGCTACCATTTATTCCTGTAATTTTAGAAAGTTGGGGCTTGACATTATACTCAATTTAGTGAGAATAGATGCAAAAAAGTGGAGGGGCAGGAGAACTTGTCCAGGCACCTTAGATGAAGTCCGGAGCCCAAGGCTTTATCTTAACCATGTATGGTACCCCATTCATTCATCAAGAAAACCCTCAACAGCTGGGCCTGCATGGAGTGGTTATATTTCAAGGTTTTTCACAGGGGTTACAGTAGGACAGTCCCCACCCCAATCAGGCACCAGGAAGAAAGTAGGGACTTAAACAGCACCCCAGTTCTTCAGCCTGAGCCATCACATGCTATCAGTCTCCTAACCTCCCCCTGGACCCTAAGACAGGGCTTGGGCAGAGAAGATCAATGGAGGAACAAAAAGATGAGTTACATTGCCACCTGAGAAACCTCAGAGGGGAGGACCCAGCCTTAGTCTCCCTTCTCCCAAGTGCAAAATGTGTAAACAGAGTAAAACGGAACAGAAAAGTGCAGTCTAAGTGGTTTTCTCTCCTGCCCCTCCCACCCTTCCCTCCCTCCGCCCCCATTCTTTGGGGATAAAGAATATAAAGACAACCCTGGCTTTTCTATTGCCTTGTTGCTTGCTGAATATAAGGAATGGGGTGGGGCAGGAAGGGGCCAGTTTGCCCTTAGGCACAGCTCTGCGGCTGTGCCTCATTCATTTCCACAGCTGCCAGTGTCCCTAGAATATCAGGTGAATTGGTCAGGGGATCAGTCTCCCTCGGCCTGACTTACGGCTGGGACAGCCCCATCTTTCTGTTGATTATGTGGCGCATATATATATATGTATATATATATAATTTATATAAATATTTCTCTATGTACAAGGAATATGAGTGGCTTTCATGGAGGGAGGGAAGCTGGGGGCCGCAAGGCATCAATGCTGCTGGAGTTGTCCAGTTCAGTGCTGTCACAGTCTGAGTCCTCAGAATTGGGAGGGCCCTGTGAGAAAGAGTAGAAATGGAGTGAGATTCCTTAGGGTTCTTTGCTGGGGTCATTTTAATAGCCAGTGGCTTACTGATTTGTTTTTTGAGATGGCAGTCTCGCTCTTTTGCCCAGGCTGGAGTGCAATAGCGCAATCTCAGCTCACTGCAACCCTCCGCCTCCCAGGTTCAAGCAATTCTGCCTCAGCCTCCTGAGTAGCTGGGACTACAGGCGCGCACCACCACACCCAGCTAATTTTTGTACTATTAATAGAGATGGAATTTTACCATATTGGTCAGGCTGTTCTTGATCCACCTGCCTCGGACTCCCAAAGTGCTGGGATTCCAGGTGTGAGCCACCGTGCCCGACCGGCTTACTGATTTATTTATTCCAGATTTCAGTTGCTCAGGCCATTCTCCAAGGTGTCAGACTCCTTTCAGAATCCTTCCCTGGCTGCAGCTTATAGCTACACACAAGCTACTGGTCAGGCACCATAATAGATGCTCTGCAAGAGGCTTCTGAAATTCCACCACGTGGATATTTGCTCTTTATGGTACTTTCTGGCCTGTGCAGCTGTCTCCCCAAAAGCTGTCAAAAGATAAGGCATCTATCTGCTTGTTGCTGTTGTGCCACTCACCTGCTTTCCTCTGAGAAGTTCCTGGTGTGGAATGGGCAGGGAGCTGGGTTCTGGGCTGGGGATGGCCTCTGAAGGAGGTGGGTCCAGTGGGATTTCTGAGCCCTGGGAGCACATGTCATCAGACCGCTCATCTGGCCGCTCATCAGTGTTGGTGCTGCCAACTTCAGGTGTGCCACTGGGGGAAGGTTCACTAGCTGTGCCTTCCTCCCCATCTGATGGATTCTCTGAGCTGAAGGTAGATAGTGACTGGCGCATGTTCAGGCTCTGAGGCCACCTACATGTTGAAGAGGGGGATTACAGCTTGGTTCTGCCCCTTGCAGAAAACAAAAATGCCATTAACTCCTGTACTCCATCACTTACCTCTGGCTTGATGTCAGCTCTACTTCACTGTCCACCTCTCCTTCCTCCTCTTCTGATGAGATGCCACGTTTCTGGAGGAGAGATGGGACTGTGGTCAGAAGTGGAAAGAGGTCACTAAGAATTCAGGAGAAGGGAGCACAGTTAAAAAGGGTAAAGTAGGGAATGGCTTAAAATTGAGCATAATGTGAGGGATTAGACTTGGACCCCAGGGAGAATAAGGAAAAAGGGAAAGAGCTCAGGAGCCTTCCCATACTTTACCTGACTTCGGGTGACGGCAGCCCTGTACAGCAGTGCAGCTGGGGTCAAGTGCTGGGACCCAGCCCGGCTTCCTCCCCGGCCCGAGGTCCCTTCCCTTCCAGTTCCCAGAAGCCCCACACCTTCACCAGGCCCTACTGGAGGAGGTGGCTCCCCTTTGGCTCCCCCAGGTGAATCTGGGCTGGTAGAGCCAGGGGCTGATCCCTCACTTGGTGGGGTGTCACCCCGGGCCGGAGGTGGTGAGCCAGGATCCCCAGCTCCGCTTGTGGCCCCCTGGCCCCGGGACCCTAGTGCTGCTGACAGCAGGTCTGGGGACGATGAAGACATTTTGCGGAGCAGGAGGTCATGATGAAGCCCACGGAGGGCGGGAGGGCAGGCCTCCCAGGCTGAGGGTCCCCCTCCTAGGCTTCCTGGTCCTCCGGGTTCATGGGGTGGCACAGGTGTACGAAGCCCAGGCAGGTCCCCACAGCTCCCCTTGGCGCTGGCCTTGCGGTGACGGGTCTTGCCACGGCGACTCCGTCCTGGTGAGGGGGGACCCTTAGGACACCCAGGAAGCCCAACCCCACTTAGGGCTGCATCTAGTTTAGGGAGCAAAGACTCCGTCTTGAGGATATCTGGTCTGGAAGGAGAGAAAAAGTCAAAGGTTGAGACTGCCAAATCTGTGTACTCAAAAGCACTCCCTAACCTTGGACACTACAGTACGCATCTCCCTGCTAAACATTTGCTGCCACTTAAGTATCCCTCTTGCCGTATTGGAATCACCATTCATGGCCCACCTTTTGCTATGGGGTGACAGCTTCTGTGGCACATTCCTCTTCTTGATAAGCTTCTCCATTGTGTTTCCATGCAGGAGGCCCCGGGAAGGGTGTGTCTTCAGCAGGCCTGGGCACCTCCGCTCTAAAGCTTGCTCTCGCCTAAAGATCCAGGCACCTTCTCAGCTGGGCAAATGACCAGGAAGGGGCACCCCAGTCTCAGTAGGATCTCAGGCAGGCACAGCTCCAGGGCTTGGTGCATAAGGACAGGTAGGGTTACCTGAGCAGCTCCCTCTCCTTGAGTTCCAGCTGCAACATGAGGGCATTAAGTTCCATATACAGGTTGTTGGCTCTCTCCAGCTTCCTTTCATAGTGTTCCCTGATGTCCAAGGCATGTCTGCAATGGGCAGAAGGGTTCCCCAAGGTGAACTGGGTTCACCTAGGGCCATAATAGAGTGGCAGTCTCAGAATTCCTGTCCACAGTCCTTTCATAGTCCTTCCACCCTCCCTGGGGCTGGGTAGGAGCTGACTGGGTGCATAGTCCTTGCTGTTGGTAAAATCACCTCCCCAAGCACAGGAACTCACCTGAGCTCCTCCCTCCTTCTCATCACCAGTTCCTCTTCTAGGCGGTGCAGACAGGTCCCTTCTGACTTAATCTTTTCAAAGTGCAGTTTTACTTCTTCCCGCCACTCTGCCTGTGGGTGGAGAGCAGACGAGGAGTGAGCCATCCTTTCACCCAGTGAAAGGCTCTGCAGGTTGCCCACACGTCACTGCCAATGTGTGTGCTGGAGCAAAAAGGAGTGGATTGACTACGCTCTCTAAGAGCCAATCTCTTCAGTCCCACTTAACCCATTTCCCAGCCTCCCCCTCAAATGGCATCATCTCTGCAAAGAAGGGGAATTAGGTATTCATTTTCCTACCCACAGCACACCTGGGACTTAAAGTAAGTCTCCTGGGGTGTGGAGAGTACATCAGCTGAGGCAATGTCCAGATGCAGCAGGATCTGTCGGAATGATGGGCGATTTCGCGGTTTGCTATTCCTGAAAGGAATGGAGTTAGGAGGAGAGGGGAGAATTTTGAGGGAGGACCAGATAGGAACTAGAGCATCCTTTCCCAAAGTGTGTCCTGGAGAATCCAATCCTAGAATGTACTCTGTGACAAAAGAACTTATGGTCAATGGTCTCTAGGGAATATTACACACTATTCATTAGTGTGTCAAAATCCTGCAGTAAGGAAACCTGTTGAATCCCATATTTTCCAACTTGTCTCCCCAAATAAAGGCCTTTTCTGAATAACATCATTGAAGGAACCACACTTTGGGAGATGATCATCAGATTAGCCATCTTCAAACTTCCCTGGGTCTAGGTTCCAAATGAGGGTCTGGGACCCTTTCCTTCTGTGTTCTAAGGTTGTTTACTTGAGGCCCAACGAACCATGCTTGGTGGTTATGCTGCTCCTTCCCTGTACTTGTATGCACTCACTGACACTTCATGACAAACCAGGAATGCAGATACTGTTAACTGTATTTTATAGATGAGGAAACAGTTTCAGAGTGATACCACTTGCCCCTGGTGACTCAGCTCAGAAGGTACATGAGCCTGATTCAGATGCAAGTCAGTCCTTTGTATTAAATGCCCCTGCTATTTATTGGTCAGTCCAGCCCCTCTCAGTTCTAGATTGTAGTTCCCTGGATCCATATCCTGAGTCCTCAGTACCTGGGGAGCTACATCTGGGAGCCCTGACACCCCCTGTTAAGGATTCTGAACTTGGCCACCTAGGGTTCTAGGTACTGGCTGTCCATCAGTACTGCTGTTCTTCTCAACTTCTCCAGGCCCAGTATCCCAGCTCAGCCCATCCTTACCAGCACTGGCGAAGTAGGATCTTGAAACCATCTGGGCAACTGGAGGGCACGGGCAGATGGAGACTGTTGCTTCCCACACCCCAGATGATGGCTGAGGAATCTACGTCTTTGTAGGGGATCTCACCAGTCAGCAGTTCCCACAGCACCACACCAAAGGACCTAGGGATGAGGGTACATCACTTGGGAGGGGGTTCCTCCAGAGGTCCTGGTTGCTACCGGCCCATCACTTGTGCTCAAGCCCTAGAAGTTGCCCACCATACCCCCAGGGCTGGGCACCCACTCTTCTCAGCTTTCAGCCTAGTCCTCACCAGATGTCGACCTTCTCAGACACAGGCTCATTGCGGATCACCTCAGGGGCCATCCAGGCTACTGTCCCTGCAAAGGACATCTTGGTGCTCTTGTCACTCAGCTCCTTGGAAGTGCCAAAATCTGAGATCTTCACCACATCGTCGTAGGTGATTAGCATGCTGGTAAAGAGTGTAGTCAGCTGGGGTCCACACCCCTCCACACACCTCATCTAACTGCAGCAACTCTGCCTTTCAGGTTTTTGTTTGTTTGTTTGTTTGTTTTTGAGACGGAGTCTCGCTCTGTCACTCAGGCTGGAGTGCAGTGGTTCAATCTCAGCTCACTGCAACCTCCGCCTCCTGGGTTCAAGTGATTCTCCTGCTTCAGCCTCCTGAGTAGCTGGGACTACAGGCATGTGCCACCATGCCCCACTAATTTTTTTGTATTTTTAGTAGAGACAAGGTTTCACCATGTTGGCCAGGATGGTCTCGATTTCTTGACCTCATGATCCACCTGCCTCGGCCTCTCAAAGTGCTGGGATTACCAGGGTGAGCCACTGCATCCGGCCTGCCTTTCAGTTTTAAATCATTTGGGACACCCAAAGGTGAGGGGCTCACTACAGCCCTCCTGAGATGGGATTATCACTTGGAAGAGGTTTCTGAGATGGCCACATGGACGTAGGGCATGGTTTGGAAGTGCGGAGAAGGCCACACTGACTTGAGTGGGTCACCTGCATGCACATTTATTGCTCCCTGCTTGCTTACTCACTTGGGTGACTTGAGATCCCTGTGGATAATCTTGTGTAGGTGCAGGTAGTTCATGCCACCAGCGATGCCCATGGACCAGTCAACCAGTAAGGAGGGGGTGACAGGGCGGCCAGCCCGCAGTACCTCATACAGCTGGCCCTGGGCGCAGAACTCCATGAGGATGCAGTAGCAGGGAGCCTGGGTACACACACCCCTGCGAGACAAACAATGGTATGAAGGCCTCAGCTGGCTGAGCCTTCACCTGATTAATACCTGGAACCCCCATTCCCACCCATTCCACCTAAGGGTCTCCTCTGGGAAGGATGGGGTAGGTCCCACTGCCCAGGAGGGTACCAGGCCTTAGCATAGTATCCCCAATACCCAGCCCCTGCCCTGGACCTCACTTGAAGGTGATGATGTTGGGGTGCTTCAGCTTTCGCAAGTGCTTGATGTCGGTTTCTTTGAGGTCTCGCACCTTCTTCACAGCCACCTCCTCCCCGTGGAAGCGCCCCAGGAAGACAGCACCCTGGGCCCCTGAGCCCACCCACTGCAGGTCCAGGATTTCCTCAAAGGGGACCTCCCAAAGGTCTGTGGGCAGGAGGCACAGTGCCACAAGCCTCAGAAAGAGCCACACTCAAGGCCAGGGACGGGATAGCATTGGGTTGGCTGAATTGACTTAAGGAGGGTGAAGCAGAAAGGTAGCCAAAAACAGGCCGAGAAGAAGGTTCGAGGGGACAGGGAAGGAATGAATGGGTGACCTTAAAAGAAGGTGGGAAGTTAGAGGCTGATGGATGGCTAAGGGACTAGGGCTGTGTCATGGGGAGGGGAGGGACCATTGCATGACTTTAGTGGAGCTGACCAACAGATCTCGGGCTCAGGGAAACAGGGAGGAGGCTCCCACAAGGACGTGGCCTACCTTCCTGCTGCTGCTTGTGCTCAGTGGAGTAGGCTTTGCCAATCATGGTCCAGACAGGGCGCAGGCAGCCAAAGAGGCCCTCAAGGAAGCCACTGCCACTCTGGCACTGCAGTCGCACCTCGTCAGCTCGAACTCTGGATGCCCGACTCTCAGGTGACCCAGCTGCGCCCCCTGGGCCCCCTGCATCCTGCTCATGTAGCTGCAGGACACTGTTGGCAAAAGGCTCAGGGGGCGGCTCTCCACCTGGGGAGGGGCTGGGCCCTCCCCCACCCTGCCCACCAAGGGGTACCACATCTCGAAGTACACACTGGGTAGGCGTCAAGTCCTTCTCGGGAGTGCAGTCAGAAGTGTCTGGGTCCAGCTTGCGCATGGATGCCTCACTTAGGGTAGACACGAAGCCCCCAAAGGAAGGAGAGGGTGTTCGGGTCTCATGGAGGCAAGCCATGGCCTCTGGCCCCTGGTGTGATGGTGAACGCTGGGCCCTGTGGGAATGAAGGAAGGAGGGGCTGTTAAAGCCCCAGGCGTGCCCGCTCAGGATACTTACCCCAGAGGCACAGATTGGGGTTCTGGGTTCACAGAAGCCCTGCTGGAGGTAACACTTGTGGCTCCGTTTCTCATGCCCCTCCAAGTTGCACCTTGACCCATCTTAGGAAATCTGATACACTTGGGCTTCCTCTCAGGCATATTAGTAAGACAAGTAATAGGTAGATAGGTATCATACCTGGGTATCATTCTCAGGTAACAGCCCCACGTGGGTACACACTGGTAAAATATGTCTCAAATTCAAGTATAATGGTAACAGATGAGTTCCCTTCTCCCTGTAAGATGACTCATTCATTGCTGCGGCACATGTTTTTCACCTGAGACTCACAGGCACACACAGGTATCAGGAGGGTCTCACATTTACACCTTTACCTCGGGGTCAACCTCAGGCACACAATAGTAACACCTAGACCTCCCTCACACTGAAGCACACACAGGATGCTAGTAAACCTTTCAGGCACCCTTGGACAGCATTCCTGAGCTGCCTACATACAGGTGATACCCTTAGGCCTCCCACCCAGGTGCTTACACACTGTACTACTGAGGCCCTCTCAGGAACACAACTCAGGTGAGAGCCTCATGACAAGACACACTCCTGGGCCTCTCCAAGGTAACTGAAGGTTGTAACCACAGAGTTCTGTGTCCCCCCAACATTGGCAGAAGCAACCAATGGGAATGCAGACGCTGTCACAGAAGGCCACTGCTTCGTCCCCCTTAGCCCTCCCTTCAGTCCAGCGGCTCTCCCAGGGGTCAAACAAGGTCTTGTCTCCTCTTTCCTCTTCATTGCCCTATCCCCTGCTCCTCAAACTTTCCAGGCAATGGGGATGTGTCCCAGTTCATAGCTGGGTGCTATTTAAAAAACAACCATTAGGCCGGGCGTGGTGGCTCATGCCTGTAATCTCAGCGCTTTGAGAGGCCGAGGCAGGCGGATCACCTGAGGTCAGGAGTTTGAGACCGGCCTGACCAACATGGAGAAACCCCGTCTCTACTAAAAATACAAAATTAGCAGGGTGTGGTGGCACACGCCTGTAATCCCAGCTACTTGGGAGGCTGAGGCAGGAGAATTGCTTGAACCCGGGAGGCGGAGGTTGTGGTGAGCCGAGATCACGCCACTGCACTCCAGCCTGGGCAACAAGAGCAAAACTCTGTCTCAATAAATAAATGAATAAATAAAACGCAACCATTAAAAAACCTGAATCCGGCACGGCGTGTTGGCTCATGCCTGTAATCGCAACACTTTGGGAGGCTGAGACAGGTGGATCACTTGAGCTCAGGAGTTTCAGACCAGCCTGGGCAACATGGCAAAACCCTGTCTCTACCAAAAATACAAAAAAAAAAAAAAAAAAAAAAAAAAAAGCCAGGCATGGTGATCCTGTGACTGTGGTCCCAGATCCTCTGGAGGCTGCAGTGAGAGGATTGCCTGAGCCCAGGTGGTGGAGGTTGCAGTAAGCCACTGCACTCCAGCCTAGGCGACATAGCCAAACCCCGCCTCAAAACAAAAAACAAAAAATACCCTGAATCCTGACTTGCTTCTGCCACATAATGGCTATATGACCTCAGGCGAGCTATAGTTGAGCCTCAGTTTTTCCAGCTATAGAAAGGAATAAACTGGCTGTCACTAAGGCACAGCAAACCCTTAATGCTACACGAGATTTGTCCAGAACTTGACACCAGGAGCCATCCTGGTCTCCCAACTCACTCCACACTTGTCAGTTACCAAATCCTGAGATTTGAAGATTCCCTAGAACAAGCATCCCTCTAATTGTTCCTCATAGCTAGCAGGGTCCTTCCATGAGCCCCTGGGTTAGTCTGGAAATTATTGCCATACATTCTGAATTACAGTGGAGAATTACAGGGGGAGGGGTGGGAGCAATCTCCACATGCAGAAGGGTTCAGTAGATGATTACACAGGCATACAAGAAGGCTTGGGAAACTTCGATAGTTCTTGTAATACTTAATTACCAGGACTTTCCCTTGAAGACTTTTTCCTGGGGGGTGAGGGTGGTAGGCCTGGAATCAGCATATTTAACAAGCACCCTAGATTTGTTAAGCTCTAACCCAGTGCACGCTATTTTCTAGTCCTACTGTTACTGCCTTAGTTCAAGTCTCATTAGCTGTCCTCAGCTGGCCCAGGACAGCTGGTCTCCAAGTGCCCTCCCTACCCCCAATTCTTCACTCAGCTCCTTCAGAAGGATCTTTCTAAAACAGACTGGGGGCCAGGTGTGGTGGCTCACACCTGTAATCCCAACACTTTGTGAGGCCGAGGCGGGCGGACCACCTGAGGTCAGGAGTTTGGGACCAGACTGGCCAACATGGTGAAATCCCATCTCTATTAAAAATACAAAAAAATTAGCCAGGCATGGTGGTGTGCACCTGCAGTCCCAGCTACTTGGGAGGCTGAGGCACGAGAATTGCTTGAATCTGGGAGGAGGAGGTTGCAGTGAGCTGAGATCACGCCACTGTACTCCAGCCTGGGCAACAAAGCAAGACTCTGTCTCAACAACAATAAAAAAAACAGATTGGGCCAGGCATAGTGGCTCACACCTTTAATCCCAGCACTTTGAGGGGCCAAGGCAAGTGGATCACTGAAGCCTGTAAGTTCAAGACCAGCCTGGGCAACACAGTGAAACCCCATCTCTACAAAAAATATAAAAATTAGCCAGCCAGGTGCAGTGGCTCATGCCTGTAATCCCAAAACTCTGTGAGGCGGAGGCAGGCGGATCATGAAGTCAGGAGATCGAGACCATGCTGGCTAACACAGTGAAACCCTGTCTCTAGTACAAAATACAAAAAATTAGTCGGGCGTGGTGGCGGGCGCCTGTAGTCCCAGCTACTCAGGAGGCTAAGGCAGGAGAATGGCATGAACCTGGGAGGTGGAAGTTGCAGTGAGCCAAGACTGCGCCACTGCACTCCAGCCTGGGCGACAGAACAAGACTCCATCTCAAAAAAAAAAAAAAAAATTAGTCGAGTGTGGTGATGTGCACCTTTAGTTCCAGCTACTCGGGAGGCTGAGGTGGGAGGATATCTTGAGCCTGGGAGGGTGAAGCTGCAGTGAGCACTGATTGCACCACTGCACTGCAGCCTGGGCGACATAGGTGAGACCCTGTCACAAAAGAAAAAACAACTGCCTGCACCAACACCGGAACTTAGCCATGTCAGGTTTTTGAACCAGGACACCCAATGATAATGGCTAACTTAAGGAAGGCTTACGGCTGGGCGCAGTGGCTCACGCCTGTAATTTAGCACTTTGGGAGGCTGAGACAGGAGGATTGCTTAAGCTCAGGAGTTCGAGACCAGCCTGGGCAACACAGTGAAACCCCCGTCTCTACTAAAATACAAAAAATTAGCCGGGCAGGGCGGCGGTCGCCTGTAGTCCCAGCTACTCGGGAGGCTGAAGCAGGAGAATCACTTGAACCCGGGAGGCGGAAGTTGCAGTGAGCTGAGATCGCGTCACTGCACTCCAGCACCACTGCACTCCAGCCTGGGCGACACAGCGAGGCTCCATCTCAAAAAAAAAAGAAAGAAAAGAAAAACAAAACAAAAAAGGCTTACTATTTTAGCTTCTGGTAAAGGTGCATTAGCACTTTGCGTACGTAATCCTCAAAACGGTAAGCTGGGCATTATCAGCCCCGTTTTACAGACTAAGGCATAGAGGTATTAACCTGCCCACAATGCCATAGCTATTAAGAAGCTCAAGCTCGGCTGGGCGCGGTGGCTGACGCCTGTAATCCCAGCACTCTAGGAGGCCGAGGTGGGCAGATCGCTTGAGCTCCGGAGTTTGAGACCAGCCTGCGCAACATGGGCCTGGGCAACATGGGGAGAGCCTGTCTCTGCTAAAAATACAAAAAATTAACCGGCGTGGTGGCACATGCCTATGGTCCCAGCTACTTGGGAGGCTAAGGTGGGAGAATCGCTTGAGCCCAGGAGGTGGAGGTTGCAGTGTGCCACGGCACTCTAGCCTAGGTGACAGAGCAAGACTCTGTTTCAAAAAAAAAGAAAAGAAATAAAGAAAAAGAAGCTCAAGCTTCACCCCCAGCCTGGAAGGCGCTTCTCATCTCTCTCCAGGTGTCACTTTATCCTGGACGTCCTTCTTTCCTGATCCGCTCCAGGTTAATGCGCCTTCTGGGCGGGCACAGCCCCGGTATGCTTCCTCTATTATGGTTCCCATTATACTGGAGGTACAATATGGCCGGCCCCTGGCTCCTTTGAGAGCCTGGACAGCCTTTAGAGAGACGACTTCGCATCACAAGGGAACCATGGTTTGCAGCATCACCTGGCGCGCAGAAGGTGCTTGGTAAGGTGCAACCACTGCTCTACCCACCCCGGAGGATCGCCTTAAGCACCACACACTCTATGCGCGCGCGCGCGCGCGCGCACACACACACACACACACACACACCAATTAGCTCCCTGAATCCTCAGAAGAGCCAGGTGAAGGAAGTACTACTGGTCCCATTATATTCTTGAGAGAACTGAGGCCCAGAAAGCACAAATCACAGTAAAGTTCAGCTTCCAAATCCCCAACATACCCCACGCGGTATTTGTGGCTTCAAGAGGTAAGGTGTAGGTTGCAATGCAAATCACAGATAAACACAGACCAAGTAAAATGCCAACATATGGGAGAATTTCGTCTGGAGGACCCAAGGGATTTTGCCTGCCACCCCGCACCCCCGCGCCCCCACCACCTCCCACTCCGCCGCAAGCAGGGGATTCGCTTCTGGACCACCCAGAAACAAGGCCCAGGACTCTGGGACGCTCTCGCCTGGCAGGCCAGGAGGGAGGAATGGCAGGATTGGAGCGCTCGGGGAGGAGCTGACAGCTTGGTCACCGGCAATGGAAGGCCGAAGCCCAAGTCTGGGCAGCTCAAAGTGGAGAGGAAGGGGTTACAGCCACAGCGCCCTCTCCCACTTCCCGACTTCCTTCCCGGCCATCACGTGGCGCGTGGTTGGGGCGGGGGCCGCCGCGGCGGAAGGGGGTGGTCCGGGTGGGGAAGGGGAGGGGACACGGCCGGCTGGGGGAAGCGCTGGGCGCTGCGGCGTAACCATGACGACTGGGCCCTAGGCGGCGCGTGAAGTCACCAGGACAAGATTAGCCCCAGATCACGTGAGCGCGACGTGGGGGCGGGGCTGTGCCTGGGCCCCGCCCCTGACCTGGGCCGGCCCAGGTGGCTGGTTGCCGGGATGGCTGCGAGGATCGTAGGTGCGGACCCCCACCCAGCGGTCTGCCCCATCTGTGTTCCCTTCCTTCCCCTGCCCCCGCATGCAGAGAGCTCCTCGGCTGAGGCGTCGGGTATTGGCAGGAGGGGACTTGTGGGGTTGGCATTGGGGGTGCAGTACCACGGGGAAGGAAAGCAGGAAATGAGAGAAAGGGAGACGGCACAGAAAAGGCGAGGCACAGCTAGAGAAGAAGGAAGGAGCCAAGACATATACAGACACCGGAGCAGCGTGAAGCGGTGTCAAGCCCGAGAATGATGGCTTGAAAAGCTGTTTGGAAAAGCAGAGGACCCTGAGAAAATGGAGATGAAAGGGGAGTGAGAAACACGGACTGCATCCATCTCCTTTTCTGTCTAGAAGCCGAGCTTTGAGTAGGCACAACACCTGACTTTTTAAAGGAATTTTTCAGCCGTCATCTGGTTGTTTGACGACTAGGTGGTTTAGGCATAGAAAGGGTGACATGCTCAGAGACACTTGCAGCCAGCAGAGCCTCCCTCCAGTTTACCAGGCTTCCCCAGAGGCCCTTCTGGTATCCAGGGCCAGCAGCTGGGGAGAGAAGGAGAGAAGCCATTTCACCTGTTTATCTTTTAGGGTAGTGGGGATAGCTGAAGAAGTAGGAGATGGGACCAAGGGAAAGATCTCAGGCTAATGACAGCTCTTCCAGATTGACCTGGAATGGAGGGAAAGCTGCTGCCCCTGGGAGCTATAGTAAACTGGCGATTCCTCTCTCCCAACACACACACACACCCCTTTCTGTTTCCTTTATTTCTGACCTGCCAGCTGTGTCCCACTGCCCCCTGGCAGGGCCTTGGCGCCAGAGTTTTGGAGGGGCGTCTAGGATGACTAGGAGCCCCTGGCCCAGTCAGTCACCCTGGGGGATGGGAGCTGTCTCTCCGTTATCAATTATGCAGAGCATGGGGGAAGGGCAGCAATGTGACAGGAGGGTGGGTCTCTGTCATTCTGTCAACCATATCTACCATGTGTTGATGGTGGTTCTGCCTCACATTGGGTGAGGGGACAGAATGATCTCTAAGCCATACAACTGCCAGGGGAGGAGGCTCTTTGGATACCCAAGAGGCCCTAATTCAGTGCTTTGCTGGTGGCCCCAAAGTGACTCCATAAGGAGGCTACAGGGTAGAGTGGGGTAGGAAGTCACCCCCCATCTATCCCACCTTTCAGGTTCTCTGGCCTGAGATTTTGGAAGCCTGTGGCACGTAAACTCTGAATTCTCTCTAGCTCCTTCTTGTGTAACAGCAGAATGTCAATGTCAAGCTGTTCGTTTGGTGGTCTTAGGGGCTCAGTTCAGAGGCCAGGTCATCTGCCTAAATCTTGGGCTGTCATACTAAGTGCTCTCCACTGTCTGAGACCTCATTTTTCACTCAGGAAAAGGATGATTCCCTTTCTCTCATGAGTAGGGGTAGGGAGGGGAGTTTTCAAAGGGAAAGGAGACCCAAGACTTTGGAGTCCTAATTCCACCTCTGCAAGCTTTGAGGCCCTGAGAGGATAAAGGTCTCTGATGAATCGCAGCCATGCCTCCTGTCCGCTTGGCTGCAGCTTGTATTGTTTTTGAAACAGGGTTTCGCTTTGTTGCCCAGGCTGGAGTGCAGGGGCATGATCATGGTTCACTGCCTGCAGCCTCAACCTCCTGGGCTCAAGTGATCCTCCCCCTTCAGCCTTCTGAGTAGCTGGGACTACAGGCACTCACCACCACACCAGACTAAATTAAAAAAAAAAAAAAGAGGCCAGGTGCGGTGGCTCACACCTGTAATCCCAGCATTTTGGGAGGCCAAGGCAGGCAGATCACAAGGTCAGGAGATCGAGACCATCCTGGCTAACACGGTGAAACCCCGTCTCTACTAAAAGTACAAAAAATTAGCCAGGCGTGGTGGCGGGCGCCTGTGGTCCCAGCTACTCGGGAGGCTGAGGCAGGAGAATGGCGTGAACCCAGGAGGCGGAGCTTGCAGTGAACTGAGATGGCACCACTGCACTCCAGCCTGGGCGACAGAGCGAGACTCCGTCTCAAAAAAAAAAAAAAAAAAAAATTGTAGAGACCATATCTCACTCTGTTGCTCAGGCTGGTTCCAAACTCCTGGGCTCAAATGATCCACCAGTCTAGGTCTCCCAGAATGCTGGTGTTACAGGCATGAACCACTGTGCCCTGCCCTGCAGCTTGTTTTGATTTTCCTTTTTACAGGATTCATGGTCCTGGCCCCAGGGTCCCAAGATGGAAAGTGCTATCGCTTTTCTTAGTGCCCTCATGAGGAGGAAATGACTTCCCCTGAGAACTTGGGGGAAAACTGGAGATCACCCCTAAATTCGGGTCCTTGATTGGAAAATCAAGCCCTGAGACCCCTAGCTGCCACCCTTCTTCCAATGGGGTGGACAGTGAAAGGGTTCAGGGAAGGGAGGGACAGTACTATTTAGGAAAAAAGAATCAGCTTCAGATTTGGAGAGATCAGAGCTAGAATCCCAGTTTTGCCACCAATTAGTTTAAGGAATGTAATCTCTCCATGGTGCCCAACCCTCCCTGCTGGGGTGGTGAAGGTTAAGTAAGGTGATGGCGGGGGTGCAGGGAGCAGCATGCTTCCTCCTTGCTTTGTCTTCCTGGTTGGCTGGACACCAGGTCTTTCTTTGTGGATCCTGGAGAGGCTGAAGACTTGGTCTCTGACCTTCTGCTTTCCCAGGACAAACCGTGATTTCAGGTTCCAGGAGAACCAGGTCACAGTGCTAGTGATTGTGCTGGAGTCTCCAGTCATTCCTTTACCAGATCACCAGGCCTTCCTCTGTAAATCCTGCCATTCTGTCTCCTCTGGACTAAGGGGGAAGGCCTAATTTTCTGTACCCCATCCTCACTCCCTGACCAGTTATCTCTGGAATCTGCTCTCTTAAGCAGCTATACTGCTAAGATCCTCCCTTTGATCATGTGGCCCTGGATCACCCCTCAGCCTTACCCATAGAGGCCTCGGGGAAGGGGAGGGCAGGAGCAGGGTAGGATGGGCCTCAGGAGTCCCTCCTACCTAGGACCTCAGATAGACCAAGAGGAAGTTCAGTGGATGTTAACAAATAGTTCCTCAGCTGGATGGACATTTTTAAAAATCTGGAAGAATAAATACCAAAGTATAACAACAGTTTCTAGGTAGTTGGAATTATGAGTGTTTTAATTTTCTCCTTTGGGTTTACGTCTATTCCTAGTATTTCAGTAACAACTTTGAATTGCTTTTAAAGTAAGATATAACATTTATTTTAAATTGTAAAACAGAAAATAAGATTGATGGACTGCTCATGCATTCCTTCATTTAGCTTATTAGGACAGTTGTGCAATAGGGAGAGGGTAGGTGGTAGAGGAGAGAACACAGGCCTCACACTCGGAGTGGCTTCCTGAGGTCTTGTCTCTGCTTCTGGCCAGTTGGGTGACCTGGCTTGAGACTTCTCAACAAACCTCAGTTTCTTCATTGCTAACTGGGGACGGTGGTACCTATGTCCCACAGTGGCAATGCAGCACATAATGTGGTGGGTAAGAACACAGGTTCTGGGTCACACAGACCTGGGTTCAAATCCTACCTCTTGCCACATACTAACTTTTTTACTTTAAACAAATTACTTAAGTTTCAGTTTTCTCCTCCATCAGAGATGATGATAACACTAGCTCACTTGGTCTTGTTAAGGGCATGATTAAGACAATCAAAATAAAGTTCTTGGCCCAGGACCTGGCACACAGGAAGCTCTCTCTAAGCATTAGCCATATGGAAAGTGCCTAACACACAGTTGTAAGTTTTTTATGAATGTGATTCCCTTCCCTTCTTTCCCTTGTTCTTTCTCAAAGCAAGTGCCAGTAGGGAAGGTACAGGTGGAAAGGGAGGTGGAGAAACAAGAGGGGAAAAAAGACCAAAGAATGAAGAGACCAAAGGACAAGGGCTCTATCCTGAATGATCTTTAGCCTCCTCTGGAATCTGTCCACTGTCGCAGTCTCCTCACCTTCCCCACACACACATATGACCCCAGTGCTTCTGGGAGCCAATGAACTGGACAGACCAGTCTCTGTGGCCAGGCCCTCATGAAGCCCCTATGTCCCCTGCTGGCATCATCTCAACAGTATCCTCCTTCTTCCCAGCATCACCTCGGTCAACAGTGTGAGTGAATGGATGAGTGGCGGGCATGAGGGGGCAGACATTTCCACTTCACTGGAAGAAGCGTGGCAGCTGGGGGTCCCGGGGCTTGACTGGTATAGGGCTGAGGACCTGAATGTAGGGGTGATCTCCAGTCCACCCTAGCAAGGACTTCTTACGGGGCTGATTCTCTCATTCCTTCTTTCTCTCCAGATCTAGGCAGGGGAGAGGGAGGACTGTGGATTACAACAGTCTGGGCAGTGAGTGGTAGAACCAAGGGTCCTCTTCCTAGAAAAGCCTGATCCTACCATATTGTCACCACCAGGGGAAGAGCAATTGGTTTTTATTTTTTTATTTTTTATTTTTTATTTTTTTTTTGAGACGGAGTCTCACTCTGTTGCCGGGGCTGGAGTGCAGTGGCCGGATCTCAGCTCACTGCAAGCTCCGCCTCCCAGGTTCACGCCATTCTCCTGCCTCAGCCTCCCGAGTAGCTGGGACTACAGGCGCCCGCCACCTCGCCCGGCTAGTTTTTTTGTATTTTTTAGTAGAGACGGGGTTTCACCGTGTTAGCCAGGATGGTCTCGATCTCCTGACCTCGTGATCCGCCCGTCTCGGCCTCCCAAAGTGCTGGGATTACAGGCTTGAGCCACCGCGCCCGGCCCAATTGGTTTTTAGAAGGGTTCTGCCCTCTTCAGCTATAAGGAAGCCTAGGAAATCCTGAGCCACATCTAACTTCTTGCCTCCTCTGTCCGTAACAGGGATGGGTATTTAGCTGGTGGTCTCCATGTTGAGAGCTGGGGTTTTCCCAACATTACCCCAGTTGACAATGGGAGTGAGTGGATGAATAGTATGCTTGAGGGGACACACACATTTTTTTCACCTGTAAGTGTGAGATAGGAGGGAGTGGGGCCCTAAAGCTCAGAGAAACTTCAGTGTCTGGACAGGAAGGCTCAGGGGGCACTTGAGTCCTTTCCTTCCTAAATCCTTTCTGTTGGCCTTGGCTTGGTATGACCCTCTGGCTGAAACTCTGAGCTCCTAGAGCGATGGAGCCCACCTTGAGAACTGCAAGGGAAATGTGTTTAGAAGGACGCACTGACTGTGGCTTGAGATGACTCTGGGTGGGGTAAGGAGACCTCATGTGCACTCCCTCCTGATTGGAGGCCACTCACCTACGCTCCTCTGAAAAAGGCAGCAGATGAGCATCTACAAGGTAGGACTCCTCCCTTAATTCTAAGGGACACCTCACTGTCTCCTCCCACTGTCTACACAGCCTTGACTCTTCCCTCCTCTCAGTCAAGGCCTTGGTTACCAGCAAGTCTCAACTCTTGCTTATTTTTAAGCCAATGAGTTTGAGGAGTGTTTGTGGGAAAGGGAGGAGGTTTTTGGAGGGTTTGACTGGGGGAAACGGGTTAGGGGAGCCAGAGGAGATGGAGAGAAAGAAGAGGCAGAAACCCACACGTGAATGGGGGAGGGGAGGATGCAACAGCTGGATGGAGGTGAATGCCACAGCTAGAGGGGATTAGGAGGATCACAGCTGGAAGGGGAGGGGAACAACGCCTGGGCATCTAGGAACAGGTGCTCTCTGACTAATCTTCAGGTCCAGCCTGCTAAGTGTGTGTGTGTCTGTGTGTGTCTGTGTGTGTCTGTGTGTGTGTGGAGGGAGATGGTGGGTACATCAGTCCTTGCCCTTCCTTTCCTTCCCTGGAGGGGGCCAAAACTCTCCCTCCTCCTTCCCTCTCTCCCTTCCTGAGGATGAGTGGGAGGAGATGTTCTCTTGCCCTCTGTCCTTTAAGTCTGTCCCCCAATCACCCTCCACCCCACCCCAATACGGTCCTTTCCAGCTCTGGAGGCCCTTCATCTCCAAGCTGGGCCGCGGCATCTCTCCGCTCCATTCCCTTCCTTCCCAGCCCCACACGCGTCGGGTCCAGGTCCCCAGTTCCTCCATCCCCACAGCTTCAGCATCCCCACACCACCACCCCGCACCAGGCCACATCTGCATCCCGACCCTCCCTCCACGCCCGGATCCCAGGACCCGGACCCATCCCTACCCCCCACCCCCCACCCCCCCACAACTCGGCCAGGCTCTCACCTCGGGGGCTCCGCGGCCGCAGCACAAAAGGCGGCGCTGCTGCAGCTCCGTTCCGGATGCTGCTCCCGCCTCCTCCTCCTTCTCCTCCTCCTTCCCTCCTCCCCCCGCTGCCCTCCACCGGACCCAGGGCGCTGTCACAGGCGATGCTCGTGCGGTGTCCGGATGCACGGGTGTCAGCTTCAGCTTGCTGCCCCCACCCCCCGACCCCTAGCCCCGTCCCTGCTCGGCTTGAACTCCCGCTCCTTCCAGGGCCCCCGCCCCTGGCCCCCCGGGACGGACACGCCCTGAGCGGGGGATGCTGCGATGGAGCCGCCGGCCTCTTAAAGGAGCCCGCTGCTGCCATCCGGCGCGCTCCACGCTCGTCCCTGGTCCGCCTGGGCCCCGCGCTTCCCTGCTGGCAGTGTCCTATGGAGGTCCCACCTCAGGCCTTAGGCTGATTCCACAGGAACCCCCTATAACTCGTCTTATAGACTCCTTTCTACATCGGAGAGAGCAGCCCCTCAGTTGGGATCCCTAGCGCTCTGGCATTGCTCCCCCTATCATACTGATCTTGCCAGCTCTCCTTCCCTTGATTGCCACCGCTCACTCTAATTTCACCCACTTGGAATTCACTCGACTCTAGGCCCCATCCTCCTCCAGTGTTCCTGGATGACCCCTCATTATCATTTAAAGATTCCTCTGGACCTCCAACCCCGGCTCAGAGTAAGACATCTCTTTCTTGACCCCTTCTCAGAACACTCATTAGAACCTTTTTATTTATTTATTTATTTTAATGTGATATCTCCCTTTCTCCAAGGTCACAAGATTTCCCTTAGCCCAGTGGTTGTGCGACTTTGGGGGAGGAGGCAATGGGGCTCTCGGACTAAAAAATTTGCGTCTGCTCAACACCCAGATCAGTTGATTAGTCTTAGGCGGCCAAAATTCACTCTTGCTTTCTTCAGCTGAGCGACCCAAGACTCATGGCAGAGGGAACGAAACCCCCAGGTGCCTAGTCCTTCTAATCCTGTCGCCCCACACTACAGCCTGATCATCAGGCCCCAGAGGTTTCCTTGCCAGTTAGAGAGGTTCACTAGAGCCGTTCTAAAAAGGTTTTACGAAAGAAGCAAAACCTGAAGGGAGGTGAAGGACGACTTAGGAAGAGGAAGCAAGTTCTGTGTCACGGAGGCCTAAGGGCCAGGGGCTTAGGCTGTGGGTTGAGGGGACTGAGACTGACTTGGACCTGCACCAGCTCCAGAGCCCTGCGCAGACAGACATCGGTCCCCTCCGACGTCTAGGTAAAGCCCACCCTCTCAGACCGCAAAGAGCCCGGATCCGACAGCAACCTCTCCGGACCAATCACAACCTTTCTTCACCAAGGAGGCGGGGTCAGGGGGCTGACTTTTCCTTGTCCCCGCCCCTTTAGTCGAAGTAACCAATTCCAATGTGCCTAGAGGAAGTAAACGCAATGGGAGTAACCAATGACAACATGAAGCTTCTCGTACGTGCTTGACCCTGCCCCTCCGGCTGCGGCAAAGATGGCGCGCGGGCTCCTGGGTTCTGTAGTTTCTCGGGATCCAAAAGGCTCCGTGCCCAAGTGAGTCCTTACCGCCCCGCTACCCAGTGGCTTCCCCTCCGCTAGTACGCATGTCCACAGCCTCAGGGCCCGGGAGAGAGGGGGCGCGGAAGGAAGGAGGCGGGACGGTATTACAAACAAAAAAATACGGCCTTCTCGAGAAGTGACTGCGGAGAGCCCGCTCCTCCCAGAAGGCGGTGCAGCCTGCCCGGGCGAGCCACGCGGAGGGTTGTGGGGCGGATAGCTCCCCTCCAGATGGAGGCTCATGAAGTAGGGTGGGCGGGGGACTCCATATCCCAGCGTGCCCCTCGGCGGGCCCTACCGGCCGCGACTCCGGGCTTGGCCCCGGCCCTAGCTCGTCGGCGGTGTACTGGGGCGCGTGGAGGCTGCAGTCACGGTGGCGCCCGCGGGGACGGAGGAGGGAATGAGTGAAGAGGAGCAAGGCTCCGGCATTACCACGGGCTGCGGGCTGCCTAGGTGAGCCGCCTCGTACCGATTCCTTCTGGGCAAAAAGCGTGGGGCCGTGCGGAGGGAGTAGCGGCGCGGCCCCAGCATGCACCTGGCCTGAGGGTTGTTCCCGGCAAGCACTGGGGCAGTGGGCAGTGGTTCCCGGCGTGCACCGGGGCAGTGGCTGCTGCCTCCAGCTCTAAATAGTTTGGGGTTGGCCCGGTTCCCAGACTGCACTGGAACACTGGGCTTTATGCCCCCACATTCAGTGCATTTGGTGGGTACTGAGTTCCTGGCTTGCACTGTGTCAGGGGGTATGCACTTTCAACCTGCATGGGGCACAGGATCGTGCCCACCTTAACTGAGGCAGGAGCAGTGCATTCTTCCCCCCTTGCTTTGAGGTAGTGGGCCCTACTCTTCCAGCCTGCACCTACACTTGGAACCCAGCCAATGGATGCTAGACTGCCTGGGGTTCCTTGGACCCTATGTCCCCCATAATGTGCCTAGGTCTGGTATGGAAGTGCTTGGCCAGGTGGGTACAGAGAGGGGAGGTGTGATATGGATCTGTGCCCCTTCCCCCAGTATAGAGCAAATGCTGGCCGCCAACCCAGGCAAGACCCCGATCAGCCTTCTGCAGGAGTATGGGACCAGAATAGGGAAGACGCCTGTGTACGACCTTCTCAAAGCCGAGGGCCAAGCCCACCAACCTAATTTCACCTTCCGGGTCACCGTTGGCGACACCAGCTGCACTGGTGAGGAAGGCTTGGGCAGCCTGGCTGGGGTGTGCATTTGCAGGTCCCCATGGCTTTGTTTCTTGGAGTCTCTCTCTTCACAGTCCTTTTCTCCAAGGCCAGTGAGGGAAGGAGAGATTTCAGGGGAAAAGCTACTGACTGGATTGGGAGAACAGGGCTGTGAGAAGGTGGGTAGGACGTGGGAGAGTTAGAGGATCGATCAGGACTGCCACATCACCCTAGAGGAAAAGGAAGAGAAGATAACTGAAATCCCAGTGGAGTATTTGGGGGAGTGAGTGCCTGGCGTGCTGGGCTCTGTTCCCGGTGCTTAACCAAATTCCCATTTAATTTTAAACCTCAGTCTAACCAGTGATGTATGTGGCAGTATCCCCCCCCACTCCTCCCCGCTCGCCCATGTTGAATATGAGGAAACTGAGTATTTGAGATAGTAAATGGCTGGTGCATGGTCACATGCCTAGTATGTGGCGGAGTGGGGCTTTTACTCCAGAGCCTACCCTCTCTTATTCCAGCTCTCTGTTTTTATTGAGGGAAAAGAAAGTGCTTTGCAAGGGAAATTAAAGCATTTGAGCTCAGAAGTCCACCCAAGGCGTTTGAGCTCAGAAGTCCTGCTTGGCATGGCTTAATTCTGGAAGCTAATGGAAAGATAAGGGCTCTTCCTTCTAGCAATTAGTGAAATACTTCCAGTCTTCAGCAGGAGGTGGTTGGTCAGAAGGGGCTTGATTGATTCCCTCTGGCTGTGAGGAGAGAGGCTGTAGGATGCTGGTTTCTCTCCCATCCTTCCAGTGACCTCCAGTATTGCCCATGCCCCCTCTCTCAGGTCAGGGCCCCAGCAAGAAGGCAGCCAAGCACAAGGCAGCTGAGGTGGCCCTCAAACACCTCAAAGGGGGGAGCATGCTGGAGCCGGCCCTGGAGGACAGCAGGTGAGGGAGGAACCGAGGCATCCCAGAAGCCCTTCAAGGAACCCAGGCCCTGCACCACCCCCTCTGCCACCAGGCCTGGCCAGGTGACACTTAACCACCCTGACCTGGCCTCTTCCTGAGAGTCCCTCTGGACCTGAACAGGGTCTTCCAGGGCTTCTGCTGCTATGAAGAATTCTTGGGGTGGAGGGGTTGGTTAGCCCCATAGAGGGGTTGTGGCAGTAGATTGGGACCTGGGTTAGGGAGGGAGAGGGGTGGAGGCTGAGGCTAAAGGGAGTTGCTCCCCAACATACTTCCTTGTTCTAGCAAGATGTCCTTCCTTCACACGCAAGTTGGAGTTTGTTGCTCCTCTGGTTCTTTGGTACAAAGAGACCCTCTTTGAGACCCTCTTTTCTCAGTCTTTTTGCCGGTGTTTGGTGGCAAAGGATCCCAGGAGGAAGCTGTTGGTTGAGCCTCCCTGATTCTTTGGCTCAATTTGGAAGTTCTCTTAGGGGATCGGGAGGTCAGGAGGATGTGGGTCCCCCACCCCTCTCTTCCCCCTATACATGGGTGTGAATCAAAGGCCCCCTTCCCCTCGGGAAGTTCTTTTTCTCCCCTAGACTCTTCACTGCCTGAGGACATTCCGGTTTTTACTGCTGCAGCAGCTGCTACCCCAGTTCCAGCTGTTGTCCTAACCAGGTATCTGTGTCCCCTGACTGCCTGAGGTGGGTGGAGGAAGGGGTTCTGGTTTTTGGCTCCTCAGTCTTTGGACCCAGGCTGGTCAGGCATGAGGAAGTCTGAGAATAAACAGAATGGAATAGTTGGGAACCAGAACTTGAAGAAATCACAGCAGCTGGGGTAAGCTCTTGGGTCAGAAGGTCATTTGTGATTTTCAGATAGCCTTATGGATGATGTTCGACCATATTTAAGGGTCTCGCAGGCCCCATTTTCTTCTGGGTTGACCACATGTCAGTTCTGTGTTTGAGGCCCATCAGGCACTTCTGGGACTGGAAATACAGCTCTTCTCCCACTGTCCTGGCTTGGATGATACACAGGTGTTCCAGATTGGAAATGGGCTGGGGCCTGGAGAAGGCCTCCCTTGAGTGGGAGGGGGAAAGAAGCCAGCTAGAGCAGGAGGGAGCAGGCTCGATGTGTGGACAGACAGCTGCCTGCCCGGTGGGAATCAGGAGATAGTAGTCGGGAATCTAAAGTAGTGGTTAGGCTTGGAGCTCACGGGCAGGCTCAGATGGAACCCTTCACCTCAACTTTGGCCCTGCGCCCTTTTTCCTTCAGGAGTCCCCCCATGGAACTGCAGCCCCCCGTCTCCCCTCAGCAGTCTGAGTGCAATCCCGTTGGTGCTCTGCAGGTGTGCCCCATCCTCATTTCGCATGCATGCCTGTCTTCCCTTGAGCCAGGGGCCATGAGGGAAGGTTATGTGTGTTTGGGGGTGGGGGCAGTTCCCTGTGCTGAGGCCCTTTCCACCCCCCTCTCTCCTTCCTCTCACCTAGAGTCTGAGGCTCCTGCGTGGGGACCAGCGTGGGTGTGAGAAGCCTTTTTTCACTTAGCCTCATGCACCCTGTGTCTCCCTTCCAAGGAGCTGGTGGTGCAGAAAGGCTGGCGGTTGCCAGAGTACACAGTGACCCAGGAGTCTGGGCCAGCCCACCGCAAAGAATTCACCATGACCTGCCGAGTGGAGCGTTTCATTGAGATTGGTAACCGGGCAGGAGGGGGTTCTCACAGCTCCTCTCCCGCAGCACTCTGGCCCCAGCCCCAGAGCAGCTCCTAGCCTCACTCTGCTACACCCCCTGCTCTCTTAGCTTTACAGTCCCTGGCTCAGCCCCTTCCTTTTAGCTTCTTGACACCCTATCTGTCCCCTTCTCCCTGGCCGACCAGGTTCTCAGGTGCACGGGCAGGTCTTGAGTTCCCTTTTCCAGTTGACATTCTGGGGGGACCCTTAATCCAAGTATGACCTGGGTGAAAGCACTGGGTCTGTGGGGAATCATAACCCAGCAGCCCTCTCTCCACATGCAGGGAGTGGCACTTCCAAAAAATTGGCAAAGCGGAATGCGGCGGCCAAAATGCTGCTTCGAGTGCACACGGTGCCTCTGGATGCCCGGGATGGCAATGAGGTGGAGCCTGATGATGACCACTTCTCCATTGTGAGTGGCTCATGTGGGCTGGGCACCGTGGCCCATCCTCCATGCCAGGGCAGGGCTCCAGGGACTTGGGTCTGTGACTCAGCAGTGAGTCTCGCTGGGTCCTAGGCCTGCTTCTGCCACACTTTTCCTACCAGACCCAGGGTTCCTGGGGCCGACACAGCCTTGACTGTAGGCCCGCTCTGTAGCTCTGTTACTGGGATGAGGAGGGATGCTTGGCCACCTGGCCCAGGACCTGGTAGTTAGAAGGGGCCACCCAGAGATTGAGTGGAGGAAGCATTGTTTGTTCCTTGTTCTCCTTTGACGTTGAATGTTTCAGTGCCTGGGTCCCACAGTCTCTCGCTTCATCTTTCTCACTGTTCCATCTTGACAGGGTGTGGGCTCCCGCCTGGATGGTCTTCGAAACCGGGGCCCAGGTTGCACCTGGGATTCTCTACGAAATTCAGTGGGAGAGAAGATCCTGTCCCTCCGCAGTTGCTCCCTGGGCTCCCTGGGTGCCCTGGGTCCTGCCTGCTGCCGTGTCCTCAGTGAGCTCTCTGAGGAGCAGGCCTTCCATGTCAGCTACCTGGATATTGGTATGGCTAGCTGGGGAGTGAGCCAGGGGATGGTGGGGGCTGGACTGGAGCAAGTAGAAGGGGGTGATGATGACGTGAACACAGCCCTCCCCAGGGCTACCTCCCCACCCAACATTGCCTCCCTCCTCTCTCTTGCTCTCCAGAGGAACTGAGCCTGAGTGGACTCTGCCAGTGCCTGGTGGAACTGTCCACCCAGCCGGCCACTGTGTGTCATGGCTCTGCAACCACCAGGGAGGCAGCCCGTGGTGAGGCTGCCCGCCGTGCCCTGCAGTACCTCAAGATCATGGCAGGCAGCAAGTGAAGCCCCAGCTAGACTCATGGATGTGCACCCTTTGCTCCGGGCTCTTTCTGCTTCTGGGCTCATGTATCTGCGCAGCTGTGGTACCCTCTGTGGGTACCATCTCTACCTCTGACACAGACTGCCTGCCTTGAGGCTGAGAAGGCACAGGGCAAGGAGCCAAGGACCACAGGGCCTCAGCCAGCCCAGGATTTGTCCTCATTTTATTGTTGATGATGAATGGGAATGAAATCGGGGCTGTCTACTAGAGCCTGGAATAAATATGCTGCTTTGTAGATTTTTAAGCCCTTCTCTTATTTCCTGAGCAGTGTGGATAGCAGAGGAGGTTACCACATTACTTTTGTGTGCCTTCCTTCAGCTCCTGTTCCAGCCATTCTCATGTGTTCCTTTCTGGTGGGAGGAGGCTGGGTGCAGTGGCCTCCTGGAATGTTGTCGGCTGCCTTGTTGGAGGGCTGGGTTTGGTGGAGAGGGAAGGGCAGTGGTTCTTGCTCTTGGGCTTCCACCCAGCCCTGTAAAGTCTCACACAGACACACATGGATTCAGAAGCCAGACAACTTTATTTGGGGGGCAAATATTGACACTTTTCGGTGTGGGCCTTGCATGCAAACATATCAAGGGATGACATGTCACTTCTTCCCAAAGCGTTGAGGGGCAGCCAGGCTCCAGAACTGGGAATTCAGCCCCTCTCCAGCCCGGGGACTCAGCCGTTCATTGCTCCAGGATCCCCGGGTATTTCTGCCAAACCTTAGGAAAGATTTGTCCTCAGGTCCCTGCAGTCTCCCTTCTCTAGCCCCCTTCCTTCTCCTCGTCCTCTGTCTCCTGCCCTTTCTACCCCCAACCCCTGCCATGCTTGTATCCCTTTCAGACTCACCTCTGGGGCTGAAACAGGAAGGCTTGGCTCCGGCCAGGTCTCTCCATTGCCTGGAGCAGGTAGTGCAACAGTGACCCAGAGGTCTGGGCATCCTGTGGCGGGAGGCGTTCACTGTCTTCCTCCTGTGCCAAGGGGGTATCAGGGAAGGAAGATGGGCAAATACCCTGGACATGTAAGTCACAAGGGGAAGGGACTGGCTTCCAGGGGCAAGGGGTAGGAGGCTGCAGAACCATTTCCTCAGATGTGAGGACCTAATGGCAACCTTGACAGCCAGAGAAAGTATCAGAACCTAGAGCACAAGTCTCAACCGAGGTAGAAGCAATGGTGCTATGGGGACGGGACACACACTCACCGTGGGGAGCTGGTCTTCTCGCTGGCCTCCTGGCCCTTCAGCACAGCCCTGGTCTATTAACAGCAGCAGCACCAGCAGTGCAGCAGCCTGCCTAGAATCCATGCTGCCATCCACCCTCCTACAGCCACCCCAGCCTCTTATACCTGCTGTCCCCCCCCACCCCCAGCCTCACAGTAGCCTTAGGGGAATCTAGAGCAGGCAAATGGAAATGCAGGGCTCATTAGGAGCCGCCTGGGATCTCCTCCCATGGCGCCCCCAGGACTTCATGCTCTCAGCCTCCTGCCCCAGGCCCCTAAGCCTGGAGTTACAGACTTTATTAGATGCATAAATCCTGTCTCCAGAGCTCAAGAAGCGTCATTAGTTGCAGATGCTTTGTCAGAGCTAGGCCCTGGGGAGACTTACAAGAACCCCTAATCCCTCAACAGGTTGGAGAGCTTCAGTTTATCACTTCCCCTCTTTCCTAACTTGTAGACTAAAGCACAAGAAACTCATGTCAGGAGTAGTTAAGTAGGATGTCCTGGAGTGGAAGAGGAGTGGGAAGAGCCAGGGTCAGAGTGTCAGGATGACTAGACAGGGCCACACAGCCTATCCTCTGCTTGTGTGCCTCTTGGAGGCTACTCAGATTTGCCTGTGGATAGAAAAAAATATATTCAACTTCATGATGGTGCAGAGAATTTAACTTTTTTTTTTCTTTTTGAGACAGAGTTTCGCTCTTTTTGCCCAGGCTGGAGTGCAGTGGTGCGGTCTTGGCTCACTGCAACCTCTGGCTCCTGGGTTCAAGCGATTCTCCTGCCTCAGCCTCCCAAATAGCTGGGACTACAGGTGTGAACCACCATGCCCAACCTATATCTTTTTTTTTTTTTTAATTAAAAACATTTTTTTTTGGCCGGTGCAGTGGCTTGCACCTGTAACCCCAGCACTTTGGGAGACCGAGGTGGGTGGATCACTTGAGGTCAGGAGTTCGAGACCAGCCTGGCCAACATGATGAAACCCTGTCTCTATAAAAATACAAAAATTAGCTGGGGGTGGTGGCAGGTGCCTGTAATCCCAGCTACTCAGGAGGCTGAGGCAGAAGAATCGCTTGAACCCGGGAGTCAGCGGTTGCAGTGAGCTGAGATGGCACCACTACACTCCAGCCTGGGCAAAGAGAGAGACACTCTGTCTCAAAAAAAAAAAGAAAAACCATTAAGATATAGAAGGAGGCTACAGGGTTTTGGAGCCCACTGAATGGGTGTGGCTTCAAATCTTTGCAGACAGATCCCCCATCTTCACTAGAGAGCACTGCTTTCGGACTGGGCTCATTGCCCTTGCTAGAGTCGCCCTCCACAGCTGAAGCACTGCTGCCACCCTGTGGTCACAGCTCCTCACTGCCAGCTCCGGCCATTTCCTTTTCCTAGAACAGACCTCTGCAGAGGAAGTGAGGAGGGTGAGGCTGAGTGGAGGTGCTAGGGTCCAGACTCTAGGGAGTCCCAGAAAGACAGGAGCAGGCTACTATGGGGCTGGACTATCATTCTGCCCCCAACTCTGGTCACCACAGCCGCTGCCTGGCTCTGGCTCTCGCTCTCACATGCTAGGGTAGCCTCGAATCCTGTCTTAAGAAAAATCAGAGGCCGGGCGCGGTGGCTCAAGCCTGTAATCCCAGCACTTTGGGAGGCCGAGACGGGCGGATCATGAGGTCAGGAGATCGAGACCATCCTGGCTAATACGGTGAAACCCCCGTCTCTACTAAAAATACAAAAAGGCCGGGCGCGGTGGCTCAAGCCTGTAATCCCAGCACTTTGGGAGGCCGAGGCGGGCGGATCACGAGGTCAGGAGATCGAGACCATCCTGGCTAACACAGTGAAACCCCGTCTCTACTAAAAAATACAAAAAACTAGCCGGGCGAGGTAGCGGCGCCTGTAGTCCCAGCTACTCGGGAGGCTGAGGCAGGAGAATGGCGTAAACCCGGGAGGCGGAGCTTGCAGTGAGCTGAGATCCAGCCACAGCACTCCAGCCCGGGTGACAGAGCGAGACTCCGTCTCAAAAAAAAAAAAAAAAAAAAAAAAAAAAAAAAAAATAAAACAAAAACTAGCCGGGCGACGAGACGGGCGCCTGTAGTCCCAGCTACTCGGGAGGCTGAGGCAGGAGAATGGTGTAAACCCGGGAGGCGGAGCTTGCAGTGAGCTGAGAGCCGGCCACTGCACTCCAGCCTGGGCGGCAGAGCGAGACTCCGTCTCAAAAAAAAAAAAAAAAAAAAAAAAAAAAAAAAAAAAAAAAAAAAGAAAAATCAGAATCACTAATCCTCAGGGAGAGGCCTTCAAAGCCATATAGTGCAGGTTCCTTCTAATCCTCGAGTCCATTTCTGAGAATCCCCACCAGTGTGGGTCTCTAGCCTGTGCTGAGGAAGAGCCAAGACATAAAGGCCTTGGCCTCTGCTTGAGCAAGTTGTCTCCTGCTCTGAGCTTCAGTTTCCTCACCTAAAACATGGGCCCATTTTACAAGGAACTCCTTCCTAGGGTGTGCATTAACATACTTTTTGTAATCCATTCAGTAAAACAGCTGGCATAGAACAGGTATCCTCAAATTGTTAGCTGTGATTACCTCACGTGCCCTAGTCGGGGAACTTACCGTCTCCTCAGACAGTCTTCAGACATATTTATCCTTGTGCTCAGGGGGCTTTGGCCTTCCTGTGACTTCTACTGGGGGTCTTAGTTTGCTCCATTAAGTCTCAACAGAACGTCTCTCATCTCTTTCATGTGTAAAAGCTCTTCATGGGCTGGGCGCGGTGGCTCAAGCCTGTAATCCCAGCACTTTGGGAGGCCGAGGCAGGCGGATCACAAGGTCAGGAGATCAAGACCATCCTGGCTAACCCGGTGAAACCCCGTCTCTACTTACAAATACAAAAAACTAGCCATGCAAGGTGGCGGGCGCCTGTGGTCCCAGCTACTCGGGAGGCTGAGGCAGGAGAAAGGCGTAAACCCGGGAGGAGGAGCTTGCAGTGAGCTGAGATCCGGCCACTGCACTCCAGCCTGGGCGACAGAGCAACTCCGTCTCAAAAAAAAAAAAAAAAAAAAAAAAAAAGAAAAGCTCTTCATATTTTTTGAAGAGAGTTCATTCTTCTACTCCAGCCTTTTTTAAAGATGGAGTCTGGCTCGGTCACCCAGGCTGGAGTGCAGTGGTGCGATCTCGGCTCACTGCAACCTCTGCCTCCTGGGTTCAGGTGATTCTCCTGCCTCAGCCTCCCAAGTAGCTGGGATTATAGGCACACACCACTATGCCTGGCTAATTTTTGTGTTTTTAGTAGAGCTGGGGTTTCACCATGTTGGCCAGGCTGGTCTTGAACTCCTGACCTCAAGCAATACACCTGCCTTGGCCTCCCAAAGTGTTGGGATTACAGGCGTGAGCCACCGCAACCGGCCCACTCCATAGTCTTTTTTGCTCAAGGGGAAGCACCCCACTCTTTAAGGCAAGGCATCTAGGAACCAATTTATCCTTTAGATATGCAGATCACAGCAGGTTTGGATCTGGATGCTCCAGATACTGTATTTCTATTAATGCAGACTAAGCCAGGGTAAACCTTTTTGTAAGCTTTGTCTCATGGTTGGTCCCAAGCATAGAACCTGACATTCATCATCATGGCATCTTGTAGTTTTGTTTTTTGAGACGGAGTTTTGCTCTTGTTGCCCAGGCTGGAGTGCAATGGCTTGATCTCACCTCACTGCAACCTCTGCCTCCCAGGTTCAAGTGACTCTCCTGCCTTAACCTCCCAAGTAGCTGGGATTACAGGCATGTGCCACCGTGCCTAGCTAGTTTTGTATTTTTAGTAGAGATGGGGTTTCTCCATGTTCGTCAAGCTGGTCTTGAACTTCTGACCTCAGGTGATCCGCCGCTTGGGACTCTCAAAGTGTTGAGATTACAGGCATGAGCCACTGCGCCCGGCCAGTTTATCACTTCTTAAAAGGGAGTATCAAGGACATGGGAAGATGGCTCTTCTGTGGGCAGTAGCTGCTGCATCTCAGCATAATCCTTGTCTGCTCCTATCTGACAGAGGTCCAGAGAAGCAGCAGTGTGAGGGTGGATGGGACACTGCAGAGGTGGCTCTGGGTCAGACAGAACTCAGTTGTAATCCTAGCTCTTGAACGTCACTGTGTGACTTGGCTAAACCTCAATTCATCATCAATAAAATGAAGCGACTATTCCTGTTATCACGAGGTGAACAGTAAAGCAATCTACCATTCCATGTAGCATAGGGCAGACATTCCATGTTTCCATGTTTACCATCCTGCTGCTTCTAGTATTTCCTTAAACATCAATTACAAGTGGCTCTGGGCTGAGCTGCATTCAGAAAGAGGCTGGTCTAGGGGGCTTCCTGTGTCCAGGATGGAGGTCACTGGTCTCCTTTGAAGTTGGAATGGGTTGATTCCTCTAATTTGGTGAACTGCCCAGTTTTCAGAGTGCATTCCCACCTCCAAAACCTCATAATCTGGGCTTTGGTATTTGGCTTTTAGCAATTTCCTTTCTTACCCTTATCTGGACCCCCATGTGCTCTTGGCCACAACACAGTGAAGACCACCACTGCCTTTCCTGCTCTCCTCAGGAGGCACAGGCTATTTGTGTCAATTGTCTACCAAACACCAGCCACAGATAGCTTCTTAAATCACTTCTCTCCTACTGGGAAACTCCAGAGACACCTGCTATCTCTTTTGTCAAATTCTTCCGCCTGGCTCATTGTTCTCATTTGTGATGTTAATTATAAAGGAATATACAGATGCAATAAATTATCTGTGATTTCCCTAAACGTCTTCCTGATTCCCATAGTCTCTGAGCATTACCTGTTTTTCTTGTGAACTCTTACCTGCTTCTTTTTTTTTGTTTGTTTTTTTTTTTGAGATGGAGTTTCACTCTTGTTGCCCAGGCTGGAGTGCAATGGCGTGATCTCAGCTTACTGCAACCTCTGCCTCCCAGGTTCAAGTGATTCTCCTGCCTCAGCCTCCTGAGTAACTGGGACTACAGGCATGTGCCACCACGCCTGGCTAATTTTTGTATTTTTAGTAGAGACGGGGTTTCTCCATGTTGGCCAGGCTGGTCTTGAATTCCTGATCTCAGGTGATCAACCCGCCTCAGCCTCCCAAAGTGCTGGGATTACAGGCATGAGCCACCATGCCTGGTTTTCTTACCTGCTTCTAAATAAACTTTGCCCCTCATTTCCAGACCAGCCTCCTCCTTACCATAGAAAGCTATACTTTCTGTCTTTGTCTGTGTGTGTGCTCCCTGGTCACAATGGCAACTTTTTTTTAATGGTTGGGTGGGGGTTGGCAACAAAACACTGAAAAGTAAAAGGCCATTTGCCATCAGCAACTCTCCCACCCACCATCCACATAAAGCACATACTAAGTTTCCTGGTGAGTGCTTGCTGCCAGGATGCCAAGGGCCTTTGTCTCCAAGGCAGTCCACAGGAGCTTTGCCCCGGGCCTTCTGTCATACTTTGTAATTTATAGAAATCATCCACCTTCTATAGGCTGTGTCTCCCCTGCATAAAAAGACAAGAATCCCTGTTCTTTCTGTCCTAAGAAATGGGGGAGTGAGGAAGATGACAGATGCGAAAGGCCAGTGACCTCCCAGAAGAGTGGACAATGGGGCCTGTGGATAGAGGAGTGAAGCATCAGACATAACAGTGGTTCACTTGATAGTTTAATGTTATATTTGCAGCATAAATAAGGCACAATATATGCCAGGGCAAGGAAGGGAGGGAGAGGGCATGGCTGGGGGGATAACTGCTAAGTGGCAAGGGGGAAAGGAAGACAGTATGGTTAGGGAGAATAGAGCGAAGCCCCTGCCTCAGCCCCGTCCCAGGAGATTGTGAGAACCAGCTCACAGGGATCATGCTGAATCAGGTGGAGGGGAAAAGGGAAAAGACAGTTTTGTAACAAAAAACAAAATAGCCTGTAGCACTGCATCCTCCTACCTGTCAAAGGCCACCACTGGGCACTGGGGAGACCCAGACCGAGTTCCTTGATAAGATGGAGAGGTGTCGCTACATGTCAAAAATATATAGATGATCAGAGATATAATCATAGATACACACTGCTTCCTTTTCAATAGATACTATGTTAGGATGTGGCAGCCTCCACTCTTGGGGCTGGAGGCTCATCTCCTCCCTGCCTGAAAGGTGTGTGTGTTGTGCGGGGAGGAACGGGACAGCTGAAGCTCTGGCTGGTCCTTACTGTAACAGAGAACATGGAGTGACCAGTCTGCAAGGGAATATGGAACAACTCCTGTCCAGACCAATGCATGGTTTTAGGGATACGACTAGAAAGAAGACAAATCTAGATTTTGAGATCAGTGATATGATGGGGATTACTTTAATGGGAATGGAGGAAGAGACTGAAAGAAATGGAAGAATGTTAGTGCAAAGGCAAAATATGTATTTGAAATATCCTCCACACCTGTAATACTTTCCCAGCTTATCCCTAAGAAATGGTTCTCAACCTTTAGTGTGCATTAGAATCACCTGGAGTGCTTTTAAATCCTGCCCCCAGAGTCTGTGATTCAATAGGTCTGGGATGGGGCCTGAGAATGTGTATTTCTTTTTTTTTTTTTTTTTTGAGACGGAGTCTCGCTCTGTCGCCCAAGCTGGAGTACAGTGGCCGGATCTCAGCTCACTGCAAGCTCCGCTTCCCGGGTTCACGCCATTCTCCTGCCTCAGCCTCCCGAGTAGCTGGCACTACAGGCGCCCGCCACCTTGCCCGGCTAGTTTTTTGTACTTTTTTAGTAGAGACGGGGTTTCACCGTGTTAGCCAGGATGGTCTCGATCTCCTGACCTTGTGATCCACCCACCTCGGCTTCCCAAAGTGCTGGGATTACAGGCTTGAGCCACCGCGCCCGGCCAAGAATGTGTATTTCTAACAAGTTCCCAGACGATTGTGGCACTGATGTTGCTGGTCCTGGACCATATTCTGGGAACCACTGCCCTAAGATAAAGTCAGTGAAACTATTGCTCATAGCCACTTCTTACAGCTAAAACATCACTCACCAGTAGCTACTGCTAGTGAGATATCTCTGTACTATTGGCCCCCCCATTAAAAAAATAAACCTTAGTAGCTATGATACAAACCTACATCTACAAAGGACATAAGCTCCTTTAACCTGCCCTACTCTCCCCAGCCTTTTCTCATTCTGGGGTAGGACTTTACCCCAAAGAGAGACAACTCAACTGGTGCAGAGGGTGGTAATGGTGGCTGCTGGCCACCTATGCTCATTCCTGCTGGGTAACCACCTTGGTATGGGGTGGGGGAATTTATGTCTGTATGCACATTTGTGTGTACAAACAGACACAGAGAAATCAGTTCTGTACTATGAGAGGGATGACTAGAGTTGTGGGAGGCTGTAGTGGGGTGGAGGGAGTCCTTCAATCTGCCTTAGGATCCCCACCTTTCCTGTTCTTCCAAACACTCCCACCCCCGTCAAACATTAAGTCTAAAGAAAGCAGAAAGAGCATATCAACAAGGCATATGTGATACAGCTAGGAAGACTGGAATCTAAACAGACTGGTTATGAAATTAAAAAAAATAACATATTTCCTTCCTGTGTATACAATGTACAATATTAATGAAAAATTAATGATTTGGGGATGAGAAGAAAGTTATGAAAAAAGGAGAAAACTGGTGGGGATAGCTGTCTCAGGGGCTAGCACCTTTAAGGAGCCTCTCAGTGTGGAGCAGGGGAGCCCCAGAAACCACAGGAAGAATTTTTTTGGTGTCTGCTTGGTGCTTCAGGCTGTACATAGAGCATGGTTGGGGTTAAGCACTCTCCATCTACCAGGATGGGTGGTGCTAGAGGGCAGTGAATCAAGAAAGGAGCCAAAACCAATGGAACAGGGATAGAGAAGTGAGCGAGAGGAGGTTCAGTTTGCCCAGTCCCTCTTTAACCACTACTTAGAGTACATGGTCTAATGCTTGGGGCCAAGGAGGCAGGTGAAGGCTAAGGAAGTCAGATTTGGGGTGCATAAACAGCAGCAAAAGAGTAAGTAAAGGGGGCATGACTTTTTTTTTGGTGGCCTCTCTAGCAGTGTGGGAGCCTTTCTCAGACTTTTCAACTCTAAGCAAGCTTTCTGTTAGGGGAATGGGGCAGAAAGTGAGCAGACCAGAAGACCTGGTTCTGTCCCCTTCCTCTGTGGCCTTGGGTACGTGGCAGCTAGCTAGAGTGCCTGTGTATTGAGCACTCACATTGGAGTGGGGTGGGAAGTCTGAGTCCTGTATTCACGTGAATGAATTCAGGACACCCACCATACACTCAGCTCCTTTCTGAAAGTGTCCTCCCTTAGGCCTCTAGAAAGGTCATGGACTTTAGGAAGGACCAAGTGACACCTTCCATGATGTTTGGTTCTGGTCCAGATGGGTCTGGCTGGTAGCAGTAATAAGGTAAGTGATGTTACCTTTGACTATTAGAGAAGTTTCAGGGTAGGCAATTGTTCTGCCTCCTTAGTGAGACTGAGAACCAACTCAAGAACTATCTAGGGGGTTCTGACCTGCTACTTCCTTAATTCAGTGCCATTTTGTTACTGTGGTTCTGGCAGTGCTCCTCATTGAGGTCCCGTATACATCTTCCCACTGATAAAAATGAAGTTAGGACTAGATAATTAGTCATGGGGGCTAAGAAATAAAAAAGACCCTCTACATAGTCACCCAACACAGGGACAGACTGGCAGGACGTGTATGCAGTGACAAATTAATTCTTAACTATAAAAACACTTGACTGAGGGCGGAAGAAAAATAGTCAAGAGTCTTAGGAAAGCTCCTTAGGAGCCATAAACTCAGTCAAGCTTTAGGGCAAGGCTGCTACTGGGAAATCAAGATAATAAAAAACGAAACAAAAGCAGGAGAAAATCCCAAGGAGCAGCCGGCTAAAGGGGAAGTCCTGAGCACAAGTTATGGCTGTGAATTTTTAAAGGCAAAAGTGAAGTCCCTGGATGTGGTAACCTGCATCCTGACCATCTGCCATAACATTTGCTAGTCTGAATCACTTCAGGGCCTATTCCTGTTGGGTACCTGGTGGTAGAGGATGAGAAAACCATGTTTTCTCTCCTTTGTCTTTAGGGGTGTGGCCTGTTTAGCACCAGCTCTGAAAAGCAGGAGGGGAAATTTTAAACAAATGCAGCAGAACCTGCTACCTGACTGGTTCACTAGGATAGGATATCACTTTAAGGAAATGGGAATCTTGTAGCTTAAAATATTTTCTCATTCCCCTGTGACAGTGAATTTTGGAGACAAAATAAGAAAGGAAGCTGGCAGTTATTTTGTATGTTTAAGATGGAGGTAGGAAAGATGGAGAGGACATTCTTGGCTTGCACAGATGGCAGAAAGTGGCTCTGGGACAACTGGAAGGGTTTCATACGGAAAGGCAATTAAAGCTGACCTATCTATCCACAGGCCTCTGGCTCTGAATTGCTTCCTATGGTCCTGGTAGAAACTGCATAGTTCAGAGCCCAGGGGAGATGAGAAGCCTTAATGTGGAAGAAACAGGGACAAGAGAGATGAACTGCTCCCTCTGCAACCCAACTCTTCAAAGAATGGTTGAGAGCAATAGTCACCAATTTCCCAGGCCAGACCCTGGGGTCCTTTGCTGGGGGCCAGTTCTGTACTTTCCCTCTTCCCTTCTTCCCTCCTTTCAATCTTATACTCAATAAACCCACTCAGGACCTTGGCTATGATGCTTCAAGATCCTGGAGCACTGCATGTAAGGGGAAGAGAGCAGAAATGGGTTGAAGAAACTCTGGAGGACCTGGAAGACCTAGTGGCTAAGCTAGGAACCTGGTGAAAGACAAAGAGGATAGTCCAGATGGTGATGGGCACTTGTGAACAGAAGACTCTAGCTCAGAAAAGCAGACAGATGTGTGAGGGGGAGAGATGGGGTAGAGCAAGGGGGGAGAGATGGGGTACAGCAAGGGAACTCGAGAGTCCCCTACGTGACAGCCTCCAGGAGGGCTGTGTCTGAAGTAGTTACAGAAGAGAGACGGGGGGGTAATGTTGACAGGGAAATGAAGAGGGAGAGGCAGGAGCAGAAAGATGACCAAAGATGACAATATGTACGCTTTGGCCAGTAAACTCTTATAAAACATAAAGGAATCAACTGATTCCTAACCTGATGGACCAAGCTTTGAAATATTTTGTTCCTGTCTGCCCTGATGATTAAAACTGAAGAAGGAGGGAGGGGAGGAGACAGAATCAGCCAGTCAGATTCTGGGCCCTTCCCTTTCCACTACCAAGCAATCTTTAATAATAAGGCCACAAAACGAGGTTGCCAAGGCCTAGTGGGGTGGTGGGAAAGACCCCACCACTACACTAGATAAAGTCAAGCAACAAAATGAGGTACCCAAATAGCTCTGGAAATAGATGAGAAAGAATTAGAACTCTTGAGGGTCTCTTTCTTTTGCTTTTTTTTTTTTTTTTGGTGGCAGGTAGGGAGAAGGAATAAAGCTTATGGAAGAACTGGAAAATACTGCTACTTCATACATCAAAGGTAACCTTATATTCTCTGTAAGTGAATGTTTTAACTAGAATTAAGGAAGGGGAAAAAGGAACCAGGGGTAAATAAGCAGCTATGGGAGACAGAGTCCTGAGTCCATGGGGTGGCTGGGGCTGGGTCAGTGGGTGATATGAAATCAAATCTAGCCTCCCTCTATCTGGCAGGAAGTGGCATGCTGGTAAGGAACAAAAAGGTAACAGCCACAGCTTAGTGGGAAGAGAGGGAACTGAGAAACCCCAAACCTAGAAGTGCCAAGGGTTAGTGTTAAAAGAGACAGATACACGTGCATGGGGCAGGGGTGATTGTTCGGACCATCTGGATAGGCCTTTGGCTGTGGGTGCATCAGAAACCCCACCCTTGGGGGATGATCTGTGAGGCTCTGGGGCTGGGAGGCCCCCAGCACAGGTGTCAAACGTACATGACCATGTGGCTAAAACGCCCCATATCTGTCCATTACTCACAACACACAGTTCCCACCGACCCATATTGCCATGTCCAAGGCAGATGGGAGGAGATAAGATGACATCTCTCTTGGCTCTTGGGCGGGCGAGCTCTGGCTGAGGACCTCTCCACCAGAGGAGGCATCATCTACCTGCAGACTGGGACTGTGGGGTCATGATTACATGCGATTGTATTGGCATGTTCAGTTCTGTCCTTTGGCTGGCCATCTGAGTGAGGACTGAGGTGGCCACAGCTTCAGCTGCAGAGCGAACACTGAGGCCATTGGTAGGGGCTGTTGCTGAGCTGTGCTGAATCACAGGGGCTGGAGAACCCGTTGGCTCTGAGCTTTCCTTGGGGCTTTCTGCCAGGAAGGAGGGCAAAGAGCAGAGAGCAATTGGTTAGAAAACAGAATGGGGAAAGAGGCAGGACTACCTTTTGCCATAATTCTAAAGGAGACCAAAAGGGAAATGAAACCCATCTTTTTTTGGGAAACACTTCCCAGAATCCTGGCTTCTAAGTCATAAATGGGCTAGGAAATGGGAAGGTGTAAGAAGGGAAGAACTAGGCCAAAATTAACCTATCTATCCCAATAAAATGAATCTCCAACATGTTAATTACACTGTCTGGTTTCTAGGTCTTTGCATAGTTCATTACCCAACTCTTCTTATTATTCATTACTTCCATTCTTTCTTGTTTTTAAGAGATAGGGTCTCAAGTGATCCTCCTGCCTTGGCCTCTCAAAGTGCTGGGATTATAGGCATAAGCCACTGTGCCTGGCCTTCATTTCTTCAAAGGTGATTTAAAACAGATCTCTTTTTAGCCATCCTCTTTGATTAATTATCAGAGGAACTGAATTATTCCATTATTTTATTTAATTATTTTTTTTTCCTGAGACTGAGTCTTGCTCTGTTGCTCAGGCTGGAGTGCAGTGGTACGATCTCAGCTCACTGCAACGTCCGCCATCCAGGTTCAAGCGATTCTCGCGCCTCAGCCTCCCCAGTAGCTGGGACTACAGGTGCACACTGCCACACCCAGCTCATTTTCGTATTTTTAGTAGAGACAGGGTTTCACCATGTTGGCTAAGCTGGTCTCAAACTCCTGACCTCAAGTGATCGGCCTGCCTCGGCCTCCCAAAGTGCTGGGATTATAGGCGTGAGTCACTGTGCCAGGCCTATTCCATTATTTTTAATGTTCCTTTGCCATGTAGTTGTACCATAGGTAAGTCTGATAAATATCGAGTTATAATCAAATGATATTATGAATGGCCAGTCCCTGGCCCAGGTTCAGTCAACATGTAAAACTACAAAGAAATCTTAAGACCCTCCTGACTAAAAATTAGCTAGGCATTAATGATTATAAAACATTATGACCTATGCCACTCCACCTAAAGTGACATTAACATTTGACTACCAAACACAACTACCTGAGCTACATACAATGGTAACTCCATGTTGCTCATCAGTCAAATATTTTTTAAATTTTTTTAGAGGGTCTCATTCTGTCATCCAGGCTGGAGGTGCCATGGCACAATTACAGCTCACAGCAGCCTTCTACTCCTGGCCTCAAGCCATCCTCCTGCTTCAGACTCCCAAATTGCTGGGATTACAGGTATGAGTCATCACACTCAGCAAGTCAAGGAGTTTTATTAAACATCAGATAGCCTCTATAGCTGCTTAAACAGAGGTATGTGGAAAAAAGGCAAACTTTCCATAGTCAGTTGTATTTCTGACACCCTGATGAATGCCTGAGTTTTCTTTTAAGATTCAAATATGGCCGGGCACGGTGGTTCACGCCTGTAATCCCAGCACTTTGGGAGACCGAGGCAGGAGAATGGTGTGAACCTGGGAGGTGGAGCTTTCAGTGAGCCGAGATCACACCACTACACTCCAGCCTGGGCGACACAGCGAAAACTCTGTCTCAAAAAAAAAAAAAAAAAAAATTCAAATATTGCCTCCTCTGTGAAGCCATCTTTGTTACCCTCAGTACATTAACTGCTTTATTCTTTGTGTTTTCACAGCGTATATTCATCAAACATTTACTGAGCATCATCCATGTACCAGGCATGGGTACACAGAGAAGAAAACGGGAACACTGCCCTTAGGAAGCTCCCAGTTCAGGGGCTCCTTGACTAGAATATCCATCCTTACCTCATCCACAGGTTTATATGACCCTATGATTCTTTCAGAGGTAGCGACAATGTCTTATTCATCATGTGTCAAGTACTTACATAATGTCTATACCACACAGCAGGAACTAAATACATCTTTGCTATAATGAATAAGTAAGGCCGGGTGTGGTGGCTCACACCTGTAATCCCAGCACTTTGGGAGGCGGAGGTGGGCAGATCACATGAAGCCAGGAGTTTGAGACTAGCCTGGGGAACATGGCAAAACCCTGTCTCTACTAAAAATACAAAAACGAGCTGGGCCTGGTGGCGCCCGCCTGTAGTCCCAGCTACTCGGGAGGCTGGGGCAGGAGAAAAAAAAAAGAATAAGTAGTTTAATGGACTAACTACATATCAGAGTTCTTGCAAGGACTAAGTGGAAAACTGACCCTATATAGATTATATACTGATAAACAGTCCTTATCCTCTTAAGCCCATCAACAGGATTTGGTTTTTTTGTTTGTTTGTTTTTTTAGACAGAGTCTCACTCTGTCACCCAGGCTGGAGTGCAGTCGCACTATCTTGGCTCACTGCAACCTCTGCCTCCCGGGTTCAAGCTATTCTCCTGCCTCAGCTTCCCAAGTAGGTGGGACTACAGATGCACATCATCACGCCCGGCTGATTTTTTAAATTTTAATAGAGACGGGGTTTCACCGTGTTAGCCAGGATGGTCTCGATCTCCTGACCTTGTGATCCACCCGCCTCGGCCTCCCAAAGTGTTGGGATTACAGGCGTGAGCCACCGTGCCCAGCAACAGGATTTAAAATCACTGAACTTCTTGAAACACTTTTTTATTTTGATTTACAGAATACCACATTCAGCTCTGTAGCTGGTTTTCCTCCTCACTTCCTGGTTGTTTCTTCTCAGTCTCTTGTGGCTTCTTTCTCATTTCTATGAACTGTAAATGCTGGAGTACCCCATTGTTCATTCCTGGGACTTCTCTTTTTCCATCTCTGCTATCTCCCTTGGGAACTTCATCTAGTTTCAATGCTTTAAAAACTATAGCCAGGTGTGGTGGCTCACACATGTAATCTCAGCACTTTGGGAGGCCAAGGCGGGCAGATCCCTTGAGTCCTGGAGTTTGAGACCAGCCTGGCCAACATGGCAAAACCTCATCTCTAAAATAACAAAAAAATTAACTGGTCATGGTGGTGCATCCCTGTGGTCCCAGTTACTTAGGCTGAGGGGGCAGGATCACTTGAGAGCCTAGGAGACAGAGGTGGACCCTGCCTCCAAAAAACCCCAAACCAAATAAAACCAAAACTAGCTATATGCTGCCGACTCCCGAAGTTTTATCTTCAGCCTTTCCTCTGAATTACAAATCCATATAACCAACCGACTGCTTGACATCTCCACCTATAAGCCTAATAGGCTCCTTAAACTCAGTTTGTCCAAAACTGAGTTCCTGACAGATCTCCCAAACCATTTCCCCTACACTTTACCCTATCTCAATTAATGACAACTTCATTCTTGCAGTTGCTTAAGCCAAAAACTTTAGTGCAATTTTTTATTCTTTTTGTCGTATATACCACCCCATCTGCTCTCATCACTCTTAACTTCAAAATATATCCTGGATTCAACCTGTTCTCATCGCTTTCACTACCATCATCCCTTGCTTGTATTACTGTAATAGCCTCCTAAGTGGACTGTCTGCTTCTGCCCTTGTACCCCTGATGTCTCTAACAGAGGAATCCTGTACAAATGTAAGTCAGATCAGTTTTTTTTGTTTGTTTTTTTGAGACAGAATTTCGCTCTTGTTACCCAGGCTGGAGTGCAATGGCACGATCTCAGCTCACTGCAACCTCCGCTTCACAGGATCAAGTGATTCTCTTGCTTCAGCCTCCCAAGTAGCTGGGATTACAGGCATGTGCCACCACGCCCGGCTAATTTTTTGTATTTTTAGTAGAAACGGTTTCACCATGTTAGCCAGGCTGGTCTCAAACTCCCGACCTCAGGCGATCTGCCTGCCTCGGCCTCCCAAAGTGCTGGGATTAAAGGCGTGAGCCACGGCGCCCAGCCTAGTCAGATCAATTATATCACTTTTCTGCTGAAAACCCTCTAATGGCTCCCAGTGTAGAGTAAAAGCTGAAATCCTCACCATGACTGATGAGACCCTACATGAAATGCTGCTATTACCTCTCCTACTTGGTCTCCACCTACTCTCCACACCCAACTCCAGCTGAGCCTCCTTGATGTTCCTAGATGTACCAGGTACTTTGTGACTTTGCATCTTTGCAGTTGCTGAACCTCCTCCCTATAGTACTTTTCTTCCATATAAATGCATATAGCTCCTTCACTTCCTTCAGGTCTTTATTCAAAAGCCACCTAATCTAAAATTTCTGTCCTGCTGCTAACATTTCATATTACCCTTCCCTGTTTTGTTTTTCTTCTAACATTTACTGTTATCTAACATGTCATATATTTTACCTATTTATCTTGTTTATTGTCTGTCTCACCCACTAAAATACAAGCTCCTCAAGGGCAGGGATTTAATCTAATTTATTTGGTTCCTTATTATATCCCCAGCATGAAAAACAGTGCCTGGCACAGAATAGACATTCCATCAATATCTGCTTAATGAATGAATGCACCTTGAAGTATATATTAAAATTAAAATTTAAATAGAGATGTTTAAAATTGGTGATATGGTTACTCCTTTTCTATGGGAACACATCTCTGAAATAATAAAGACAGCAGAAAAAATAATTCAATATATCAAAATTTGATAGCAATAGTTCTATGAATTTAATTTGCAAAAAGAAAACTAGCATTTATTAGCTTTTATTGCCCATAAGCAAATTATTCACAGTAATTTTAACTTCAGAATTGTATGTCCTGAGCACAACTCTGTGGCCATTGCCTTCTAGCAGTATTTTATGTGTGCTCATAGATTACAAACTGAAACCAATATCAGCCTATCATCAGATAAAATATACCCTATATCCCAATGTATCATCTGTGGTTTATGTCTTTTCTAGGCCAAGACATTATTTTTGGAGTAAGAAATACCTAGATGTGCCAGGCAGTGGTGGCTCACACCTGTAATCCCAGCACTTTGGGAGGCTGAGGCAGATGGATCACCTGAGGTCAAGAGTTCGAGACCAGCCTGACCAATATGGTGAAACCCTGTCTCCACTCAAAATACAAAAATTAGCCAGGCATGGTGGCTGGAGCTTGTGGTCCCAGCTACTCCAGAATTGCTTGAACCTGGGAGGCAGAGGTGGCAGTGAGCCGAGATCATGCCATTGCACTCCAGCGTGGGCGACACAACAAGGCTCCGTCTCAAAAAAAAAAAAAATAGATGTGCCGGGCGAGGTGGCTCACGCCTTAATCCCAGCACTTTGAGAGGCTGAGGCGGGCGGATCATGAGATCAGGAGATCGAGACCATCCTGGCTAACATGGTGAAACCCTGTCTCTACTAAAAATATAAAAAATTAGCTGGGCTTGGTGGCGGGCGCCTGTAGTCCCAGCTACTTGGGAGGCTGAGGCAGGAGAATGGCGTGAACCTGAGAGGCGGAGCTTGCAGTGAGCTGAGATCGCGCCACTGCACTCCAGCCTGGGGGACAGAGCGAGACTCGGCCTCAAACAAAACGAAACAAAACAAAGCAAAAAAACATAGATGTAAATCTTGGCTTCACCACTTTCCCAGCTTGGTAACTTCAGCTAAATGACCTAATCTAAGTGCAGTTTTCTCACATATAAATGTAGGTAATATCCAATTCATGAGAGATTTGGGAACACTGTAGCATGCCTAACACAAAATATGCACCCAGTAAATACTGCTATCCTTCAACCCCCAACTATAACAGATAATTAGGATAACTCTATATTGTTGTCAAAAACAGTTTTTTCTAGGTCTGGTTGCTCCACAGGGGCTACTCACTCATCAGTGTGGGGTCCCTAGAACATTCAGAATGGAGTTACAAAATTATAAGCAGTTGAGACACTCAGGACATGCAGTTTACTGACTGACTGAACTTAGGTTGTGTGCCACTCACCTAAATAGCCTTGAGTCTTTTTCTGTAGTGCAGTGACTGGGCAGTCTTTATGAGCTAATAGTAGCTGTTTCAACTGGGCCACCTCATTGCGTAGTAATGTGACTTCATTCTGAGGAGGGAGGGAAGAAAAGAGTATCAAGAAAATTCATCCTCTATTCTTGCACCCTTAGTGGCTGTTCCCAAAGGAAGGAGGGAATATTGCCTCGATTTTCTCCCCTGAATTGGGACAAGACTCCTCATCCAGCAAGTTTTCACAGGGCCCAGGGCCAGTATAGTCATGAATTCAATGACAGGAGTTGCTGACAGTGAAAAGTCAGGATTTATAATGGAAAAATTACTCCTATTTAAGATAAATATGATTATACTGAAATTAATAATACACATGCTCTTTGACTAAGAAGGCCTACTTCTAGGAATCTACGTAACAGAACTGTTTACTCAGGTGCATGCAATGTTCACTGCAACGTTGTTCTAGCAAAAAATTAGAGCAGTATCAATATCCATACCTTATAACATCACTACACAACAGAATATACTACTATACAGCTATTAAAAAGAATGAGGTAGATCTCCCATACCCATGGCTAGATCTCCGGGAAATACTGTTAACCTGTTTATCTTAAAAACAAGCACACAACCCTTCCAGCCCTACATAAAAACTATAAATAAAAAATATTTAGGAATGTGAATCTGTCTGGAAGGTACATACTAAATGTATCTATAGGAAAGAGAACGGGACTAGAAAAGGCAGATTAAAGAGGGACTTTGCTTCTATTCTATACATTTGTGTGTATATTTTATAATACAAATGTATTTATATATTGCTTTTTAAATTAAATATTTTAATAATCAGAAGGAAAAATAACATTCAAGAGAATGTATGGTTTATAGATTATAGTTATTATATTTGTTCTTGTAGCACTTTTTTTCTCTTTTACTAAGCTGCATCATCTACGGCAAACACATTTCCCGTTGGGTTTTCATGACCCCAGTCAGATTCTACAGATGATTTAAAAGAGCACCCTGGGGTGCTTAATCTAATTCCTTCATCCAAACGCGTTTATGGATGACTCTAGCAGGAGATTTGGGGGTAGATGATGAGTGTCTTCACCAATCCCTATGAAAGAGATTTCAACTCTGACTGTTAAGAGATTCTTCCTGGAACAACTTCTAGATCTGTCCTAATTAGAGAATTACCATCTTTTATCAAATTGTACCACTTTTTCTGATTCCATTCCACTTTCTGGATTTTCAACAATTCCAGTAAGCATCCACTCACACTCAGCTGAATGTTCTGAGAAGTGAGTTCTTCGGCCTTCTTCTCTAGGGAGGACACCCACAGCTTTCGCTTTTGGCGGCAACGGGAGGCCGCAGCCCGGTTGCGCTCCAGAAAGCGCTGCCGTCGCTCATCTGGATCTTCATCTACTGTGCGCCGCCGTCGCCCCCCAGTACTAGGGGTGGGCTGGGCTGGTGAGACCTGGTGCCCAGGAAGGAAGAGAGGTTACCTGATGAGAACATTAATCCTTTCCAAATCACACCTGATGTTAGGTAGATTAGTAAGATCTGGTAAAAGGATGTACCAGCCTCTGGTAACCACAGCAAGTCTCATTACTATGTCCCCGAGCTTCTCTTATGTAGGAGTCCTCAATTTTGCCTCCTATTTCCTTCCAGTCTTCTCAGTCTCATACTTAGACAAACTACAGTTCATTTGGAAACTGATTATTTCTCAGACAGACAGACAAATGAAACTACGGTTACTTTATGTTTCTTAACAATAGGGAATCTTGACTGGCACGGTTGGCTCACACCTGTAATCCCAGCACTTTCGGAGGCCAAGGGAGGCAGATCACCTGAGGTCAGGAATTCAAGATCAGCCTGGCTAACATGGTGAAACCTCATCTCTACTAAAAATACAAAATTAGCCGGGCATGGTGGCATATGCCTGTAATCCCAGCTACTTGGGAGGCTGAGGCAGGAGAATTGCTTGAGCCCAGGAGGCGGAGGTTGCAGTGAGCTGAGATCATGCCATTGCACTCCAGCCTGGGCAACAAGAGTGAAACTCCATCTCAAAAAACAAAACAAAACAAAACAAAAGGGAATCTTATAGGCAGGGAAATCAGAATTGGGGGAAGATATTAGGGGAACTTTTAGAAGACTGTGAAATAAAAAAGTTTGAGAATCACTGATTTGGACAAGTGACATGTAAAAACAACTGCATACTATTACAGGTTTCAGAAATGGAGACAAATGTTCTCATCCATTTCATTACTAGTGACATGTGAGTTATTATGGGGAGATATAGATAAGCATATTATTTTTATTTATAATCAGTTATTAATCATCCTCAAGAACAACCCCCCACTTTTGTTTACAAACAAAAAATGTTTAATCACTTTGCAAATTGGTGATACAGGACTGTCTTTTGTTTTTAAAGTTCGGGCTGAAGTCCCTTGTCACTAAAGCACTTTTGGATCATCCCTTTCTGTTAGTTGTGATGCACTTGGAGAAGAAAGGCCAATTTTATAACAGAAGCCAAAAATTTTTTAAAATGTAGAAAGGTCAACCATCTGTAGAAAAAAGTTCACCCTTGAACACAGGCTTGAGCTGCAAAGGCCCACTTAAATGCAGATTTAAAAAAATAAGTTATACCGACCAGCTGGGCACGGTGGCTCATGCCTGTAATCCCAGCACTTTGGGAGGCCGAGGCAGGCGGATCACTTGAGGTCGGGAGTTCGAGACCAGCCTGACCAACATGGAGAAACCCCATCTCTACTAAAAATACAAAATTAGCCAGGCGTGGTGGCACATGCCTGTAATCCCAGCTACTCGGGAGGCTGAGGCAGGAGAATTGCCTGAACCTGGGTGGCGGAGGCTGCAGTGAGCCAAGATCGAGCCATTGCACTCCAGCCTGGGTAACAAGAGTGAAACTCCATTTCAAAAAAAAAAAAAGTTATACCAAGTGTGCCTGTTTCTCCGACCCCCCTTCCAACTTCTTCACCTCTTCTGCCTCTGCTTTCACTGAGACAGCAAGACCAAGCCTTCCTCCTCCTCCTCCTCAAAGCGAAGATGATGAGGATGACGACTTATATGGTACTCCATTTCTGCTTTAATGAATAGTAAATATATTGTCTCTTCCTTATGATTTTCTTAATATTTTCTTTTCTCTAGCATCCTTTATTGTAGGAATACAGTAGATAATACATATAACATACAAAATGTGTGTTAAAACAACTCTATGTTATTGGGATGGCTTCTGGTCAACAGTAGACTATTAGTATAGTTTTTGGGGAGTCAAAAGTTATACGTGGCCAGATGCAGTGGCTCATGACTGTAATCCCAATACTTTGGGAGGCTGAGGCAGGTGGATCACCTGAGGTCAGGAGTTCGAGACCAGCCTGGCCAACATGGCAAAACTCCGTCTCTACTAAAAATACAAAAATTAGCCAGGTGTGGTGGCAGGCGCCTGTAATCCCAGCTACTCGGGAGGCTGAGACAGAAGAATCGCTTGAACCCGGGATGCGGAGGTTGCAGTGAGCTGAGATTGTGCCACTGCACTCCAGCCTGGGCAACAGAGCAAGACTCCGTTTCAAAAATGTAAAAAATAAAAAAGTTATATGTGAGGCCAGGTGCAGTGGCTTATGCCTGTAATCCCAGAACTTTGGGAGGCCGAGGTTGGGAGGATCACTGGAGCCCAGCAGTTTGAGACCAGCCTGGGCAACACAGTGAGATCCATTTCTACAAATAAATAAAATCAGCTGGGCATGGTGACGCATTCCTGTCATTCCAGCTTCTTACGAGGCTGAAGTGGGAAGATCATTTGAGCACAGAAGACTGAGGCTGCAAGTGAGCCATGATTGTCTCATTGCACTCCAGCCTGTGCAACAGAGCAAGAACCTGACTCAAAAACAAAAAAAAGATGCTGGGCATGGTGGTTCACACCTGTAATCCCAGCACTTTGGGAGGCCAAGGCAGGTGGTCACTTGAGGCCATGAGTTCAAGACTAGCCTGGCCAACATGGTGAAATCCCACCTCTATTAAAAATATAAAAATCAGCTGAGAGTGGTTGTGCGCACCTGTAATCCCAGCTACTTGGGAGGCTGAGGCATGGCTTAGACTAGGATGGAGGTTGCAGTGAGCCAAGATCACACCACTGCACTCCAGCCACAGTGACAAGGTGAGACTCTGTCAAAAAAAAAAAAGAATCTCGTACTCTACTCTAGGCCCTACTGAATTATGTTCTCCATTAATATAGATAATTAAGAAATGATTTTTTTTTTTTTTGAGATGGAGACTTGCAGTGTCGCTCAGGCTGGAGTGCAGTGGTGTGATCTCGGCTCACTGTAACCTCCACCTCCCAGGTTCAAGCAATTCTCCTGCCTCAGTCTCCTGAGTAACTGGGACTACAGGCGCCTGCCACCATGCCCGGCTCATTTCTTGTATTTTTTTTTTTTTTTTTTTTTTGAGACGGAGTCTCGCTCTGTCACCCAGGCTGGAGTGCAGTGGCCGGATCTCAGCTCACTGCAAGCTCCGCCTCCCGGGTTCACGCCATTCTCCTGCCTCAGCCTCCCAAGTAGCTGGGACTACAGGCGCCCGCCAACTCGCCCGGCTAGTTTTTTGTATTTTTTAGTAGAGACGGGGTTTCGCCGTGTTAGCTAGGTTGGTCTCGATCTCCTGACCTCGCAATCCACCCGTCTCGGCCTCCCAAAGTGCTGGGATTACAGGCTTGAGCCACCGCGCCCGGCCTCATTTCTTGTATTTTTAGTAGAGACAGGGTTTCACTGTGTCAGCCAGGATGGTCTCGATCTCCTGACCTCGTGATCCACCCACCTCAGCCTCCCAAAGTGCTGGGATTACAGGCGTGAGCCACCTGCCCGGCCAAGAAATAATTTTTTAAAATTCAGACTAATATTATCTCTCCCAAAATAAAAAAATGGAGAGGAAATTTCCAACTCAATTTAATGAACTAGAGGCCTTGGGTCACTGCTTCTCTTGGTATAAGAAATTTGTAATAGTTCTCCTGAGAATTTCGGCTTCCTCTTTATCTTTAGCTGACTGGAGCATATGTAAAGATTAGCCCTTTATGGCCGGGTACAGTAGCTCATGCCTGTAATCCCAGCACTTTGGGAGGCCAAGGCGGGCAGATAGCCTGAGTTCAAGAGTTTGAGACCAGCCTGGGCGACACGGTGAAACCCCATCTCTACTAAAATACAAAAAATTGGCCAGGTGCGGTGGCTCATGCCTGTAATCTCAGCACTTTGGGAGGCCAAGGCGGGTGGATCACCTGATGTCAGGAATTTGAGACCAGCCTGGCCAACATGGTGAAACCCCATCTCTACTGAAAATATAAAAATTAGCAGGGCATGATGGCAGGTGCCTGTAATCCCAGCTACTCAGGAGGCTGAGGCAGGAAAATCACTTGAACCAGGGAGGCGGAGGTTGTGGTGAGCCGAGATCATGCCACTGCACTCCAGCCTGGGCGACAGAGCGAGACTCCATCTTGAAGAAAAAAAAAGAAAAAATTAGCTCTTTAGGACAGGGGAAAGGAAAGGTTCCTATTCTGTCATAGACAATTCAGTAAGTCATGCAGGGAATGGAGGTGAAAGACTAGGCCAAGAGAAAGAGGGGAAGAATGACAAGGAAAGGAATCAGTGTTGATTAAAAAGGAAACTGGGGCTGAGCGTGGTGGCTAGGGCCTATAATCCTGGCACTTTGGGAGGCTGAGGCAGGAGGACTGCTTGAGGAGTATGAGACCAGCCTGGGCAACATGGCGAGACTCCATCTCTTTTAAAATTATTAAAAAAAAAAAAAAAAGAGGAAGCTGGAAATGCTTTACCATGTTCAGGACTGGCTTCAGGTACAGTAGCTCATGACCAGCCTGGGCAACATAATAAGACACTGTTTCTACTATTATTTATTTATTTATTTATTTATTTATTGAGATGTAGTTTCGCTCTTGTTGCCCAGGCTGGAGTGCAGCGGTGTGATCTGGGCTCACCGCAACCTCCACCTCCTGAGTTCAAGTGATTCTCATGCCTCGGCCTCCTGAGTAGCTGGGATTACAGGCATGTGCCACCATGCCTGGCTAATTTTTTTTTTGTATTTTTAGTAGAGGCAGGTTTCCCCATGTTGGTCAGGCTGGTTTAGAACTCCTGACTTCAGGTGATCCACCCACCTTGGCCTCCCAAAGTGCTGGGATTACAGGTGTGAGCCACAGTGCCTAGCCTGCTACTATTATTTATAAAATATATATATATATATTTTTGAGACGGAGTCTTGCTCTGTAGCCCAGGCTGGAGTGCAGTGGCATGATCTTGGCTCACTGCAGCCTCCACCTCCCAGGCTCAAGCGATTCTTCTGCCTCAGCCTCCTGAGTAGCTGGGATTACAGGTGTGCGCCACCAGGCCTGGCTAAGTTTTGTATTTTTTTTAGTAGAGATGGGTTTCACCTTGTTGGTCAGGCTGGTCTCGAATCCTGACCTTGTGATCCGCCCACCTCGGCCTCCCAAAGTGCTGGTATTACAGGCGTGAGCCACCGTGCCTGGCCTATTTATAATAAAAATTTTAAAAACAAACAAATAACACTAAAAAGGAAGCTATGTCATTTCCCCAAGAAAGAAGGCAGCATAACTCAGGCAAGGGGGCTATTGCTTTGCCATCTTCAGGATTGGCTTCAGTGGGGTTACAGGAGGGTAGGCAGGCTTAGCTTCCAACAGAAAAACTCAAATGAAAGCTTTTGTTGTTGGCCAAGCTTTACCGTAGCATATGGCCATGAAATGTTTGGACATGTGGCAGTAACTGATGAAGCAGGTGGTGACATCAGGAAAAGAGGGGCCAGGCAAAGGGTATAATTCTAGAAACCAATCTCAGGTGCTGTCACCTGTCCAGTGCAGACGATATGAAAACTGAGGACTATTCAGTTTCCAAAGAATCTTGTTAAAACTGAGACCTCCTTGAGAAGAGAAATGGGTAACTAAATGGGACCCCCTCTGCCTTTTTTAGCATTTTAGTTTCTCTGTGATAAAAAGGGATTTAATTGGTAATGAGGTGTTTTTTGGTGTCTCGTTTTTTTTTGTTGCTGTTGTTGTCGTTAGTTTGTTTCTTTCCAGACAAAGCCTCACTCTATCGCCCAGGCTGGAGCGCACGATCTCCGCTCGCTGCAACCTCTGGCTCCCAGGTTCAAGCGATTCTCCTGCCTCAGCCTCCTGAGTAGCTGGGACTACAGGCGTGCGTCGCCATGCCCAGCTAATTTTTTGTATATCTAGTAGAGACGAGGTTTTGCCATGTTGGCCAGGCTGGTCTCGATCTCCTGACCTCAGGAGATCCACCTGCCTCAGCCTCCCAAAGTGCTGGGATTACAGGTGTGAGCCATTTCACCCGGCCTATTTTTTATTGAGGTATCTTAGTACTATAACATCACATTTCATTAATAAATTGTTATGGTTTTTGTTGTAAAATCTTATCAGGTAAGTTACTACTTTTTAAGACTTAATAGACGGGAAAGAGACTAGGGGAGCCTCTTTTGTTTAGTGTGTGGCTTGAAGTAAGGCTTTGTCATATTTTAGAGGATTCTGCAGATACACTAAACCATGACTCACATATGGAAAAAACGGGGCTGGGCATAGTGGCTCACGCCTGGAATCCCAGCACTCTGGGAGGCTGAGGCAGGTGGATCACTTCAGGTCAGGAGTTCGAGATCGGCATGGCCAACATGGTGACACCCCGACTCTACTAAAAATACAAAAAATTAGCCGGGCATGGTGGTGGGTGCTTGTAATCCCGGCTACTCAGGAGGCTGAGGCAGGAGAATCGCTTGAACCTGGGAGCCAGAGGTTGCAGTGAACTGAGATTGTGCCACTGCACTCCAGCCTAGGCAACAAGAGCAAAACCCTGTCTCAAAAAAAAAAAAAAAACAAAAAACAAAAAGCGGCTGGGCGCAGTGGCTCACGCCTGAAATCTCAGCACTTTGGGAGGCAAAGGCGAGCGGATCACGAGGTCAGGAGATCGAGACCATCCTGGCTAACACGGTGAAACTCCGTCTCTACTAAAAATACAAAAAAGAATTAGCCAGACGTCATGGCGGGCACCTGTAGTCCCAGCTACTCGGGAGGCTGAGGCAGGGGAATGGCGTGAACCTGGGAGGTGGAGCTTGCAGTGAGCTGAGATCGTGCCACTGCACTCCAGCCTGGGAGACAGAGCCAGTCTCCGTCTCAAAAAAAAAAAAAAGGTGAGGCTGCTGCTGCAACAGTCCTGCATTACTCAGTCTGTTTGTATGATAGTCTAACACAAGGGTGAATAAAGAACGGTGTGTTTTTGCTATTAAATGATGGTCTCAGTTAAAATAAAAATAAATAAATAATAAAAAGAATGGTACGTTTTGCTGTAGTCAAACTGCCATCAAGAACCAAAGTAAGCAGGAAGAAACCCAGAAAGCTGAAGTCCATTCTTCTCTAATCTTCTGCTCCCTGAAAAATAGGTATGACATAAAGATGTGTCATAAAGATATGATATAAAGAGTAAGAGCCACTGACCTGTGGTTGGGCAGGGGATGGGGCATCAGGGTGCTGGATGAGGATCTGGCTCTGCTCTGGGCGGGCTGTCACCATGGTGCTGGCAGTACCCACCACCATTCCACAACCACCATTGATTGAGGAGACTTGGTGAGTTAGGGTGGCTTTCAGTCTCTGTGGGCAAAGATAAGAAAAAACGCTTGTTAAGGATGAGATTCTATCAAGGATGAGAAGAGTGGCCTTAGATTTTATTACTGACCTTATAGATAGCTAAAATTTCCACTCTAGTTCTCTCTTAACAGAGGAATTAAGAGAAAATGACAGGCAGAGAAAATGTGCACCTGGATCCCTAAAATGCCTACTCTGTTCCCTGGCTATCATCCTGGGCACAGTTGGGGGCTAGGGGTTGTTAAAACAATAGTGTCCAGATGAAAGCTCTCCTCTGGAGCCTGGCCAAATGCTGGTTACGCAGCTATTCACCTCTTGGCCAGCTCCCCTGCCCACTCACCCACCCTCCATCTGTCACCCCTAAAACTAAAACGGCAAGTGTTCCATTCCAAACAATCTGTGCTGCCTCTTTTCACTGCCATGGTCTACGTACCAGGCTCTAAAGGTGAGGAGAGGAGATGGGAGCTATGAATCAGAGTCTTTTCTTTTCCAGACTCCACAGCAGGGAGTCCTTAGCTTTGCAAGTCCCAGAAGGTTCCTTTGCTTGGCTCACTTGAAAGACCTAGGCTGAGATCACCCACTTCTTTCAGAAAGGCCAACATTGCCCCAGGCTGAGATGTACTCACCATCTTGGCTTCTGATGGTATAGGGTGGCCAGACGGAGAAATGGAGCCACTGCTGTTAACTGGTGGGCCAGGGATACCAGGAATGTTCGGCACCATGGACACAGGTCTGGCCAGCTGGATTGAGAGAAGGGGAAAAAAAAAAAAAAACAGAAGGGAACATAATAGTATCGGTGGGGCAACAGTTTCCCTAAAATGAAGTGCTTTTGAGATTGGCACATCAGGGCCTGTTGTGTGCAATGTGCCCATAGGGCATGCAGGGACAGCCTGGGAAATACTTTCTCCATGGAGCACCACAGAGTAGGGAATTTAATCCTTCAGTGTTGGGACAATTTCTGTGGGAAGGGTTGGGGCTGTTATCTTGAGGAAAATGTTGGGCAATTTGGGAGGTGCTACGTGCCAAGTGAAAGCAACTAATCAGTGGGCTGGCAAGATCAATTCCTAGACTAGGAGCCAATTGTCCAGATGAGTCTTTATCTAGTGTTCCATAGTGCTGGATTGGCAGAGGTTAGTGAAGAGTTTAGGCAGGCTGCCATGCTCAACTAATATAGATCAGAGCCCACATTTCCCTGGGGCTCGCGTGTGTTTTATGACCATTCAGGTGGAAGGGAAGGATTACCATGTTGGTAGGGTTGGCTGCCCCAACTACAGAGCTCACCGATATAACAGACGGCATCTGTACTGGAGGCCCTGGCAGCACAGGCATGGTCTGTCCATTAGCAAGATGCATGACAAGAGGGAGGGAGCCAGTGGGAGACCTAGAGGAGACATGAAGTGAAATGCTCAAACACGGACCTTTTGTCCATGGATCCTACCTCCTATAATTACAGAAGATTTTCCAGTCTTCTCTAGTTAGCGAAGGTATAAGGCAGCATGGTAAAAATCTTGACACCCTCATGTGGGAAGGCAGGGAATCCTATTCAACTTACCTTACAGATGGAGAAAAATGGCAACATCTTTATACTTTGCAAATTAAGCAAACTCAAATCGTAGAAAGCTAATCCTATTAAAGGGTTTAGAACAATTAAATATCCCTACCACTGGCTAGCCTTGGGAAAGGGGGAGTTGGATCAAAGTCGTCATTTTGCAAAACTGAATTAGGTCACATGATGGCCAAATCTGAACGTTTCTCTTGTTCCTTTCCATGACTTGCTCTACCCTGCCTCAAAAAGAAGCTGTCTCTTTTTATTTTTCCTAGTGGGTCCAGAGAACAATAAGCTCTAAGAATCTGAATCCTGACAACAGCCTCTTAACCCATGGGTACCATGCCAGGAGTGAAAACAAACAAGACAAATAAAATTAGAGATGGCAAAGACCAAGAACCCTAACTGGAACTGAGGAGACTTAATGGGTTTCAGTGTTTCATTCAGCAGTACCCCAACAGACTTCTATAGGGTGTGGTTTCCACACCATAATGAACTTCTAATGTTTTAAGAGCTCCTCTTTTTAGATTAAAGAAGTATTACCCCCAAATAAATATTTTGCTTGTCTATTAAAAAGGTAAAGAAGATTCTGTTTATGGGGGAAAATTTTGAGAGATAATCTCAGTGACTTATTTTCCTTGAGTACTGAAAAACTGTCTCAGTTTTATCAACTAGTTTCATGTAATGGAAAGAAATGCAGCCTTCACTATTTCTCCCTGCTCTCTGTACTTACCCCATTTGCCTGTTGGATGGTGGAGCCTGTGTGATGACAGAGGTTGGGGAGGGAAGGGTTGGATGAAGTGGATCATAGCCCAAGTGGAGAGGCAGAGAGCCAGGACGTACAATGGTGGGTGTGGGGGTAGAGATCAGAACAGGCTTTGGGGCAACCTCCTGGGGAGAAGAAACCAACAGATCACAAAATGCTTTAAGGTGTGCTTATAGGGAAATATATAGATGGTAACATCTAGTACAAATTTATTGGAAAGAGCATTAGAGCCATTCATTAAATCATGATCTGATTCCATCAGGATCAGGGACCCATAACTCACTCATCCATTCAGGAGAAATGGTGTATTAAGATCTCTTGGCCATCTCCCCCTTCAGAGACAATGGCTACATAAATAAGATGACAGCTGGAATATCACTTGAAATCTTTGAAGCAGCACTGTAGTACCATATAAATTCTAGAGACTGTTACAATTTTTCACAATCTAGATACTCTCATTCCAAACTCGATGCCAAGTGTCCTCTGAACTTCAATGGGAAAAGGCAGGTATACTGGTGACAAGGCAACCCAATATCGCCAATATACCTCTTTTTTTTTTTTTTTTTTTTTTTTTTTTGAGATGGAGTCTCGCTCTGTCGCCCAGACTGGAGTGCAGTGGCCGGATCTCAGCTCACTGCAAGCTCCGCCTCCCGGGTTTACGCCATTCTCCTGCCTCAGCCTCCCGAGTAGCTGGGACTACAGGTGCCGCCACCACGCCCGGCTAGTTTTTTGTATTTTTAGTAGAGATGGGGTTTCACCGTGTTAGCCAGGATGGTCTCGATCTCCTGACCTCGTGATCCGCCCGTCTCGGCCTCCCAAAGTGCTGGGATTACAGGCTTGAGCCACCGCGCCCGGCCTAATATACCTCTTAAAAAAGGGCTATAGAAGTTTGGATAATGATCATACTGTAATAAAACAAACTGCTCTCATTGTTAACTTCTTTAACTTTTTTTTTTTTTTTTTTTTTTTTTTTTGAGATAAGAGTCTCGCTCTGTCGCCCAGGCTGGAGTGCAGTGGCACAATCTTGGCTCACTGCAACCTCTGCCTCCCGGGTTCAGGTGATTCTCCTGCCTCAGCCTCCCGAGTAGCTGGAATTATAAGCACCTACTACTATGCCCAGTTAATTTTTGTAGTTTCAGTAGAGATGGGGTTTCACCATCTTGGCCAGGCTGGTCTTGAACTCCTGGCCTCATGATCCACCTGCCTTGGCCTACCAAAGTGCTGGGATTACAGGCGTGAGCCACCGCACCCGGCCTCACTGTTAACTTCTTAAGATGTCAGACTGCCAGTGGTCATAATGGCCTTGAGAGCATCTCTAGACAGTCTCTAGGACTTTGTTGCTGATGAAAAAGGGAGGAGAGAGGCGGAGGAGGTTGCAGTGAGCTGAGATGGTGCCATTGCACTCCAGCCTGGTGACAGAGAAAGACTCCGTCTCAAAAACAAAAAAAAGATAAAAAGAAAAGGGGAGGAGATGGGATGGTTGTAATGTTTATGAGAGGACAGATTTGTGAAGTTATCAAGCCAAATTTGGAGGGAAGTAACATGAGGTACAGACGCTCTATCCATAGTGGATGTTAAAATTAATAACCACTGGCAGAGTAGTAGAGATTGAAAGGAGGAGGAAGTATGAGGGGGTTTCTGAGGTTCTAATAAAATATTTTTGATCTAGGTGCTGGTTATACAGGCTACTGACTTCGTGAAAATTCAGTAAGTTATATAATTACAATTTATATACTTTTCTGTACATGTACTATATTTCAATAAATGTATTAGAAATAGTACATGAAAGTACTTCCTTTAAAAAGAATAGTAGGACGCCTAGTAGATACTTTCTTTAAATCACTTCCCTGTAGGATTACATTTTTTTCTAAACTGTTTGATGTCCAATTTATGAATTATGTGAATTTTTCTTTTTTTTTTTGAGACAGAGTCTCGCTCTGCCGCCCAGGCTGGAGTGCAGTGGCCGGATCTCAGCTCACTGCAGGCTCCGCCTCCCAGGTTCACGCCATTCTCCTGCCTCAGCCTCCCGAGTAGCTGGGACTACAGGCGCCCGCCACCTCGCCCGGCTAGTTTTTTGTATTTTTTAGTAGACAGGGTTTCACTGTGTTAGCCAGGATGGTCTTGATCTCCTGACCTCGTGATCCGCTGGTCTCGGCCTCCCAAAGTGCTGGGATTACAGGCTTGAGCCACCGCGCCCGGCCTATGTGAATTTTTCTTTCTCACTTATTAATTGAAGTATAACATACAGTGATGTGCATTAAAGTCATAACAACAAAATGACTTTTAGGCTGGGTGCGGTGCTCACATCTGTAATCCCAGCACTTTGGGAGGCTGAAGCAAGAGAATTGCTTGAGCCTGGGAGGCAGACATTGCAGTGAGCTGAGATTGCACCACTGCATTCCAGCCTGGGCATCAGAGCGAGACTATGTCTCAAAAGAAAAAAAAAACAAGATGACTTATTACAGATGTAAAATCAGGATACAGACCATTTCCAGCACCCCATAAAGTTCTATGTCCCTTTCCAATCCACACCATTCCTTCACAGGAGGTAAACTCTATCCTGAGTTCTATCATCGTCAAACAGTTTTGCCTCTTCTTGAATTATACAGTATGTACTTTTGTGTATGACTTTTTTGTTGTTGTTGGATATGTTTGTGGGATTCCCTCACATTGCTATGTAATTATCAGTTTACTTTTTTTTTTTTTTTTGAGACAGACTCTTGCTCTGTCACTCAGGCTGGAGTGCGATGGTGCAATCTTGGCTCACTGAAACCTCAGCCTCCTGGGTTCAAGCAATTCTCCTATCTCAGCCTCCCGAGTAGCTCGGATTACAGGCACACGCCACCACACCTAGCTAATTTTTGTATTTTTGGTAAAGACGGGGTTTCACCATGTTAGCCAGGCTGGTCTCGAACTCCTGGCCTCAAGTGATTCCACCGCCTCGGCCTCCCAAAGTGCTGGGATTACAGGCATGAGCCACCGTGCCCAGCTGATTTTTGGCTATTAAGAATACAATTGCTGGCCGGGACGCGGTAGCTCACTCCTATAACCCCAGCACTTTGGGAGGCCGAGGCGGGCAGATCACCTGAGGTCAGGAGTTCAAGACAAACGTGGTGAAACCCCATCTCTACTAAAAGTACAAAATTAGCCGGGCATGGTGGCATGCACCTGTAGTCCCAGCTACTTGGGAGGCTAAGGCAGAGAATCGCTCAAACCCAGGAGGCAGAGGTTGCAGTGAGCCAAGATCAGGCCATTGCACTCCAGCCTGGGCAACAGAGCAAGACTCTGTCTCAAAAAAATAAAAATAAAATAAAATAAATAAAATAAATAAAAAAGAATACAATTGCTAGGAACATTCTAACATACTTCTTTTGGTAGACATATGCACTAATTTCTCTTCTATATAGACTTATAAATGGAATTGCTGGGAAAGAGAATAGGTATAATTCATAGAAATCTTCTAAATAACATTCCTTTAAATACAGTCAGTCCTCCTATAACACATACTTTTTTTTTTTCTTGAGACAGTCTCACTCTGTTGCCCAGGCTGGGGTGCAGTGGAGCAATCACAGCTCACTGCAGCCTCGACTTCCAGGGCTTAAGTGATCCTCCCACCTCATCCTCTCGAGTAGTTGGAACTACAGGAATGCTCCACCACGCCCAGGTAATTTATGGATTTTAAGTGGAGATGGGGTTTCTTTATCCATGTTGCCCAGGCTGGTCTTGAATTTCTGAGCTCAAGTGATTCTACCATCTTGGTCTCCTGAATAGTTAGGACACACTATTTATATAATTAATGAATCAAAGCTTTATCAATTAACATTTGAGATGACCTTTGGTAGAGAATTTACCTTCTCCTTCAGTGGTGGGGAACAGGGACTAGAGGAAGGGCTATCAGGTGGGGATGAGTCTACCTCCACGGGCTCTTCTTCTTTGATTTTGATGTCTGGTGTGGAAGGTAGAGACATGTCAAGGGGCCCAGCAGCAACCTGTTGTGAAAGAAAAATGAACAGAGTTTAACCCTATGATTCCTTTCAGGTTGAATCTATATCTTCCCATTTCCAAGACAAGGGAATATGCTTCTAAGAAGTTCAGCTCTTGTTCAAAGCACTGAACTGCATATCAAAGAAATGTGGGCCCTTTATGTTTGTTTTGTTTTGTTTTTTGAGGCGTTGTTTCGATCTTTTTTTTTTTTTGAGATGGAGTTTCGCTCTTGTTGTCCAGGCTGGAGTGCAATGGCACGATCTCAGCTCACCACAACCTCCGCCTCCTGGGTTCAAGCGATTCTCCTGCCTCAGCCTCCCCAGCAGCTGGGATTACAGCCACATGCCACCATGCCCGGCTAATTTTGTATTTTTAGTAGAGGCGGGGTTTTTCCATGATGGTCAGGCTGGTCTCGAACTCCCAACCTCAGGTGATCCGCCTGCCTCGGCCTCCCAAAGTGCTGGGATTACAGGCGTGAGCCACCATGCCTGGCCTGTAGTTTCGATCTTGTTGCCCAGGCTAGAGTGCAATGGCATGATCTTAGCTCACTGCAACCTCCACCTCCCGAGTTCAAGCGATTCTCCCACCTCAGCCTCCCGAGTAGCTGGGATTACAGGCGTGAGCTACCACACCTGGCCAAGAAATGTGGGCCCCTTATATTTTATGTACAATTCTGGCCAAATCATTTTGTCAGTAATTCTCAGGGCTTCTGTTTCCCCAACCATAAGATGAAGATAATACCTACTTCACCAATGGTAAGCAAATATTTATAAAGACCTGAAAAAGTGCTCGCTTCGGCAGCACATATATAATAAAGACCTGAAAAAAAAGATGTCATTTAAATCCATGCAAATATTATAATATTTTTCAGGAAATCAAAATGATTCCTGAATCTGCTGGCCACTGGAGAGCTGTGAACACTTTCTCTGCCAACAAGGATGACTAGATTACCCAATTACCAAAGGCAAACAAAGACAAACTGGCTATTCAAGTACTGCAAACCAGATAGGAAAGGTATTTTCTGGGGAACTCACCATGCTTGATGGTGATCTCATCCCAAAATCTGCTACTGGATGTATCAGGTAGATAAGGGTTTTGGGGTAACAAAGAAAAGAAAGGCTGATCTTCTGATTGGTGAAATAAATGAGTCTTGGGAGCAAGACTGGAGAAAACCAGAAAGGAAAGAGAGCACTTTCCTGGCAGTGATGCAATCACCTCACAGAACTGTGGAGCTGTAAATGGCCTTGTAGGGAACAATAAACCATCTGAGATAATGGCCTTGACACTCCTTGACAGGAGCGTTGGCATTGCAGTTGTTTCATAACAAAGTGGATCCTTTGTTCTATCTATCCCATATCCCAGGCTTCTTGGTGAAGCAACTGCTTGTTTCAAGATCTTCCCTTGCTACCTTAATTCTCAGAAACCTTCTTGATAGCTAGCTGAGTAAATTAAAGATAATGTGGTATCTACTACATTAGAGAAGGTAGTAGTGGTTCTTTTTCCCCAATCTGAGGAGGGTGAGTAACAGCAAAGGTGGCTTCATTTCTGCCTCATTTTTTCTACATTGCTGTCAGGTCCAATTTAGCTAATTCTGAGATCTCTTAAGTCAGAGATTAGTGGGAAGGAGAAGGCTCTAAGTAAATACAACGATAGATTTGAAATCCTCTAGGGCATCTCCTAGCAAAGCTGTGGTTCAGGCAAGTTCCGCTTCTGGAGACTCTTCCACTAAGCCTGTACTTCTCATTAAAGGGAAGTAAAGACCACTCCTGTACAGGCAGGAGGAAACACCAAGGAATGCCCAGTGAGGAAAGGGCTGACTAACTATGAACTAGTCTCCTGGAAGTGTCAACTGAGCTAAAATGGCAATGAAAAAGACTTGAAGCTTTTTATGGGATGCTAATTTTCTTGAATTTGCCTATAGTAAATTGGGTATAAAATCCCTCATAGGCCAAGCGTGGTGACTCTTGCCTGTAATGTCAACACTTTGGGAGGTCAAGGTGGGAGGATCACCTGAGGCCAGAAATTCTAGACCAGCCTGGGCAACATAGCAAAACCCTCTTGCCAGGTGTGGTGGCTCACGCCTGTAATCTCAGCACTTTGGGAATTCGAGGTGGGAGGATAGCTTGAGCCCAGGAGTTTGAGATCAGCCTGGGCAACATAGTGAAACCCTGTTTCTATGAAAATAAATTAGTCAGGCATGGTGGTATGTGCCTGTAGTCCCACCTACTTGGGAGGCTGAGGTGAGAGAACTGCTTAAGCTCAAGAGGTGGAGGCTGCAGTGAGCCATGATTCTACCACTGCACTGTAGTCTAGGAGACGGAGCAAGATCCTGTCAATGAATGAATGAAAAAGAATGATGAGAAGACTGTGGCTACTTCTGCCATTGGAAAGTAGAACTACAAGACCAGGTATGGTGGCTCACGCTTGTGATCTCAGCACCTTGGGAAGCTGAGACTGGTGGATCTCTTGAGCCCTGGAGTTCAAGACCAGTGTGGGCAACAACGCAAAACTTTGTCTCTAAAAATAAATACAAAAATTAGCTGGGTGTGGTGATGCCCATAGTCCATTACTCCAGGGACTGAAGTGGGAGGATCACTTGAGCCTGGGAGTTTGAGGTTGCAAGCACCACTGCACTCTGACCTGGGCAACAGAGTGAGGCTCTGTCTCAAAAAAAAAAAAAAGGCCGGGCGCGGTGGCTCAAGCCTGTAATTCCAGCACTTTGGGAGGCTGAGACGGGCAGATCACGAGGTCAGGAGATCAAGACTATCCTGGCTAACACGGTGAAACCCCGTCTCTACTAAAAAAATACAAAAAACTAGCCGGGCGAGGTGGCGGGCACCTGTAGTCCCAGCTACTCGGGAGGCTGAGGCAGGAAATGGCGTGAACCCGGGAGGCGGAGCTTGCAGTGAGCTGAGATCCGGCCACTGCAGTCCAGCCTGGGCGACAGAGCGAGACTCCGTCTCAAAAAAAAAAAAAGAAAAAAGAGGCCGGGTGCAGTGGCTCATGTTTGTAATCCCAGCACTTTGGGAGGCTGAGGTGGGTGGATCATGAGGTCAAGAGTTCAAGACCAGCCAAGCCAACATGGTGAAACCCTGTCTCTACTAAAAATACAAAAATTAGCCAGGTATGGTGGCACGGACCCGTAGTCCCAGCTACTTGGGAGGCTGAGGCAGGATAATCACTTGAACTCAGGAGGCGGAGGTTGCAGTGAGCCATCACGATTGCGCCACTGCACTCTACCTGGATGACAGAGGGAGACTCCGTCTCAAAAAGAAGAAAAAAAGAAAGAAAAAGTAGAACTACAAATATATGCTACTGAGTTTCCCCGCTGCATTAATTTATTTAAAGACACGGTCTGGGCCAGGCGCAGTGGCTCATGCCTGTAATCCCAGCACTTTAGGAGGCTGAGGTGGACAGATTGCTTGAGCTCAGGAGTTGGAGACCAGCCTGGGCAACATGGCAAAACCCTGACTCTACTAAAAATACAAAAAAATTAGCCAGGCGTAGTGGCATGCATCTGTAATCCCAGGTACTCAGGAGGCTGAGGCAGGAGAATTGCTTGAACCTGTGAGGTGGAAGTTGCAGAGCCGAGATTGCGCCACCACACTCCAGCTGGGGTAACAGAGGGAGACTCTGTTTCAAAAAATAAAAAAATAAAATAAAATAAAATAAAATAAAGACAGGGTGTTGTTCCACTGCCCAGGCTGGAGTGCAGTGGTTCAATCATGGCTAACTGCAGCCTTGACCTCCTAGGCTCAGCCTCCCAAGTAGCCAGGATCATAGGCGTGTGCTACCACACTCAGCTGGTTTTTAAATTTTTTGTAGAGATAAGTCTCACCATGCTGCCCAAGGCTGGTGTTGAACTCCTGAGTTCCAGCAATCCTCCCATTGTGGCCTCCCTAAGCACTGGGATCACAGGTATGAACCACCATGCCTTGTGCAGTCCACTTTCTGTTAGTTTGAGGGAGATAGCATAAAAAGAAACTCAGAAATCTATGGAACTTGGAAATAACTCCAGTGATAAAGACACTATCTTGCTTTCTTACCACTTAAACTGGATGGAAAAGTCATATATAACTATCTGGATTTACCTGTTACGCCCTCTTAGAAGGAAAGAGCCCCCAGGGAACTTCTTCTTAAATATAGGGAAAAATAGAAGTGGTTCCAGCTATTCTATATTCTGATAGGATCCCATGACTCACTATACCATGCAATTGTGAGGTTAATGTGTTTATATATATACGTTTTGGGATAGAGATATTGGAATCTTTTATGATTCCAGAAAATCAGGAACACAGACTTGATTTTAAAAATAGTGGCCGGGCGTGGTGGCTCAAGCCTGTAATCCCAGCACTTTGGGAGGCCGAGACGGGTGGATCACGAGGTCAGGAGATTGAGACCATCCTGGCTAACACGGTGAAACCCCGTCTCTACTAAAAATACAAAAACTAGCCAGGCGAGGTGGCGGGCGCCTGTAGTCCCAGCTACTCGGGAGGCTGAGGCAGGAGAATGGCGTAAACCCGGGAGGCGGAGCTTGCAGTGAGCTGAGATCTGGCCACTGCACTCCAGTCCCGGCGACACAGCGAGACTCCGCCTCAAAAAAAAAAAAAAAAAAAAAAAAAAAAAAAAAAAAAAAAAAAAAAATAGTGATTGCCGGGCGCGGTGGCTCATGCCTGTAATCCCAGCACTTTGGGAGGCCGAGGCGGGCGGATCACGAGGTCAGGAGATCGAGACCATCCTGGCTAACACAGTGAAACCCCGTCTCTACCGAAAATACAAAAAATTAGCCGGGCATGGTGGCGGGCGCCTGTAGTCCCAGCTACTCGGGAGTCTGAGGCAGGAGAATGGTGTGAACCCAGGAGGCCGAGCTTGCAGTAAGCCGAGATTGCGCCACTGCACTCCAGCCTGGGCGACAGAGCGAGACTCCGTCTCAAAAAAAAAAAAAAATAGTGACCAATAACCTAGAATTCTAATTCTAAAGTAAAATTTGATCTTTGCATTTTTCTTTTTCCCCCAAGCCCCTTATTCCATGGGAACTATCTCCCTTTAACTCTGCTTCTTCGAGTATTTCCTCTGGTCTTCCAAACTAAGGGATTCTCTAGGGATCTGGACTATATAAAGGCTAAAATCAGAGAATCATAGCGCCTCAGGATTAGAAGGGATTCTGGCATTTTAATCCCCTCTACAATACCTCTACTAAGTGGCCTACATATAATTGAACATGTTTTGTGAGAGCTTCCACCCAGTGGTCCTACTTCTACCTTTGGGCCACATGGAATAAATGCAACCCCTCTTTTAATGAATACTTTTGAAGACTGCAATTTGTTCACACTAAATCTCTTTTCCAACCAAAATTTCCTCAATTTCTTTCTTTCTTTTTTTTGAGACAAAGTCTCACTCTGTTGCCCAGGCTGGAGTGCAGTGGCACGATCTCGACTCACTGCAACCTCCGCCTCCCGGGTTCAAGCGATTCTCCTGTCTCAGCCCCCTGAGTACCTATGATTACAGGCGTATGCCACCATGCCTGGCTAAATTTTGTATTTTTAGTAGAGACGGGGTTTCACCACGTTGGTCAGGCTGGTCTCGAACTCCTGACCTTGTGATCCGCTTGCCTTGGCCTTCCAAAGTGCTGGGATTATGGCCATGAGTCACTGTGCCTGGCCCTTTTTTTTTTTTTTTTTTTTTTTTTTTTAAGAGATAGTGTCTCCGGGCCAGGTGCAGTGGCTCACACCTGTAATCCCAGCCCTTTGGGAGGCCGAGATGGGCAGATCATGAGGTCAGGAGATCAAGACCATCCTGGCTAACACGGTGAAACCCCGTCTCTACTAAAAATACAAAAAAATTATCCGGGTGTGGTGGTGGGTTCCTATAGTCCCAGCTACTCGAGAGGGTGAGGCAGGAGAATGGCGTGAACCTGGGAGGTGGAGCTTGCAGTGAGCTGAGATCGCGCCACTGCACTCCAGCCTGGGCGACAGAGCAAGAATCTGTCTAAAAAAAAAAAATATATATATATATATATATATATATATATATGGTCTCACTCTGTCACCCAGGCTGGAGCGCAGTAGTGCAATCATCGCTCACTGCAGCCTTGATCTCCTGGGTTCAAGCAGTCTTCCTGCTTCAGTCTCCCGAGTAGCTAGGACTACAGGCATGCACCACCATGCCTGATGAATCTTTAAAACTGTTTTTGTAAACATGGAGGTCCTGCTATTGCCAAGGCTGGTCTTGAACTCCTGAAACGCTGGCCTCCCAAAGTGCTGGGATTACAGGCATGAGCCAATGTGATTGGCCACTCGATTTCTTTAAAAGTTCCTGAAGTAACATAGTTTCTAGTTCTTTCACCGTCCTGGTTGATCTCCTTTGAAAGATAGTAAGAACATCCTTATCTTTAATACTTTGAATAAAAGTAGAAAGCTACTTAAACGCAAAAACCACATATACTGAAACAAAGAAGAGTGGAAATTTGATAAATGTTTATTGACTTGCTGATTCAAAAAAACAGTGCAGCTGAGAAGTCTGATCAGCTCAGGAAAGAGTGGGATTTGGCAACGAATATGTTATCTAACAAAATCTGAGTAATTTGTCACCTTTTAACATCTTCAACATATTTATAATATAAATATTTTTTAAAAAACAGATTATTAAACTAATACTCCCCTGGAAGAACAAGAGGACTAATTTTCAGTGACAACAGACTTGTGCTGATCCATCATCTGGAACTCCTAAAGACCTGAATGGCTGACTGGGATTAGTGACTACTATCTGGTTTTACTCTACTAAGCCCATGATTTTGTGTTTTAACCAATTAAGAACATTATCCCAAAGCACAATGAAAATAGCCTAGGTCTGAATACCACCAGTTTTTTGGCAACAGTCCTGCTTCTTGCCTTTTTCTCATCCTCATCTGCAGCTTTCTTGAATTCATGTTCAAAGGAGCTAGCTAGTTCATTGAAGAGTCCCACCTCCTCACAGTTCTTCAGGAATCTAGTTGGAGTAGGAGTTTGATCTGTAGATGTGAAAGAAAAGGAAACTGTTTTAGTTTTGATCTGAAATTAAAACTTGATATTAAATAGTATATAGATAATGCATTTGTACTTTTTGATTGGGAGATAGAGTCTTTGTGTTAGGGCAAATTTGCTTTAATGGAGCTCTAGTAGGTGAAGGCTGGTGCTAGGCCACCAGAGGGTGTCTGTGTTGTGTTGCCTCAAAGCCAGCAGGGGGAAGACAGAACAGCGTTTTGTTGTGTGACTATCCATGTACCCACTTTTCTCTCAGTGCTAGTTTTACCACGTTTACCTCCAACCAAACCAAACTACCCACACAGGTGACACAGATTTGAAAACCAAGTATAGTTAAGCAATGTTTTATTTTGTAAACTTACTCCCTGCTAGCTAGGTCTGAAGTGAGCAGAAAAAGCAGATGGATGTCAAAATCTGATGAGAAGAAACTGAGGATCAGATGGTTGAGTTTGCTGACTAAAGCTACCAAGTAAGAAATAGTGCCTTGTCTTTCAGTGGTCACTAAGGTAATAATGGTCTGTTACCTTCTGAAGGATTCCAGGCAAATCTAGGGGCTGAGGAGTAAGACAGCAAGATCATGAGCTGGAAAAGGAAACTGCAAACAATAGACCTAATTTCACAGAGACCTAGGCCCAGAGCAAGTTCCCGAAACCAGGATATTTGGATTTAGTTTTGCCAGCCCAAATATGCCCACAGGGGCTGCACGAATCTCCTCAACACTATGCCTCTGCCCTTGGGAAGAGAAAGGCTCTTGGTAAACCATTGGAACTTTTTTTTTTTGAGACGGAGTCTCGCTCTGTCACCCAGGCTGGAGTGCAGTGGCCAGATCTCAGCTCACTGCAAGCTCCGCCTCCTGGGTTCACGCCATTCTCCTGCCTCAGCCTCCCGAGTAGCTGGGACTACAGGCGCCGCCACCTCGCCCGGCTAGTTTTTTTTTTTTGTATTTTTAGTAGAGACGGGGTTTCACCGGGTTAGCCAGGATGGTCTCGATCTCCTGACCTCGTGATCCGCCCGTCTCGGCCTCCCAAAGTGCTGGGATTACAGGCTTGAGCCACCACGCCCGGCCCACCATTGGAACTTTTTAAGCAACCTGAATTTTACATTTGAGCTTCTCCCTCCCAATCCTGCTTCTTTAGACCTGAATCTTGTTCACAGATCCTAACTCTATTATGATAGCTTTCCTTGGCATGCTACTTCAGGGATTCATCTCATACCCCAAACCACTAGAATGAATGACAAAAATAGAGAACAATGTTTAAATGATATTTTAAGGAGTGAGACCTGGGGTTAAAATCACCCCTTCTTGGCTGGGCGCAGTGGCTCACGCCTATAATCCCAGTACTTTAGGAGGCTGAGACGGGTGTATCACTTGAGGTCAGGTGTTTGAGACCACCCTGGCCAACGTGGTGAAACTCCGTCTCTACAAAAAATACAAAAATTAGGTGGGCATGGTGGCAGGCGCCTGTAGTCCCAGCTACTCAGGAGGCTGAGGCAGGAGAATCCCTTGAACCCAGGAGGTGGAGGCTGCAGTGAGCCGAGATTACTGCCACTGCACTCCAGCCTGGGCAACAGAGTGAGACTCTGTCTCAAAACAAACAAACAAACAAAATAGAAAAAAAAAAAAAACCCATACCCCTTCTAGCCTGATCAGTTGAAAATAGTACAGTGGGACTTTCCATGGAAACAGCACGATTTTTATAAAAAATTTAAACAAAACCTCTTCTGAATCAGAGTGTTTGGAAAAGTTACCACTACTTCTCAAAATAGTTTTAAAAGGTTCTCTGGCAGCTTTGGTTGGCTAACGATAAAGCCACTTTCCCTCCTTCCCTGGGTGAGTAGAAGTAATATCATCCTTTATGCTTAGAGAGTACTTTAATAAGGGCATACCCAAAATCACAACTCAAGTGGAACAGGAGGGGGCAGCTAAGGGCATGGCTATGGCAGAGGAGGGACTTTCAGACCTTTGATATGAGGCTCAAACAAACTTCTGCGCCCTGCTGTTCAAGCTCATTTCTGGTTTTTTAAAGGCTCCCCAGTGTTAAACCTAATTCCTCACTTTGCAGGTGGCCTCTAACTTTCAAATGGCTCTGGTTTGTGAACAAACAGACTGAAAATATATCAGAGAACCCTGAACCTGCTCTAACGAATCCTAAAAAAAAAATCAGTAAGTTTTTGTTTTGTTTTGTTTTGACACAGAGTTTCCCTCTTGCTGCCTAGGCTGGAGTGCAATGGATAGCTACTCTCAGCTCACCACAACCTCCGCCTCACCGCAACCTCTGCCTCCCGGGTTCAAGGGATTCTCCTGACCCAGCCTCCCGAGTAGCTGGGATTACAGGCATGCACCACTATGCCCAGCTAATTTTATATTTTTAGTAGAGACGGGGTTTCTCCATGTTGGTCAGGCTGGTCTCGAACTCTCGACCTCAGGTGATCCACTTGCCTCGGCCTCCCAAAGTGCTGGGATTACAGGCGTGAGCCACCGCGCCTAGCCAAAAAAATCAGTAAGTTTTTACTGAATACTCTCTATATGTTTTGGTGCTACATGCACACACTTGTGTATATGTTTGGGGGAGGGGAGGGATAGGAATATAGGAGTATTGCCCAGATTTAAGACATGGCTCTTAGGCTGGGGGTAGTAGCTAAGGCCTGCAATCCCGGCACTTTGGAAGGCCAAGGCAGGTAGATCCCCTCTTGAGCTCAGGAGTTCAAGACCAGCCTGGGCAACATGGTGAAACTCCATCTCTACAAAAAATACAAAAATTGGCTTGGTGCAGTGGCTCACACCTGTAATCCCAACGCTATGGGAGGCCAAGGCGAGTGGATCACCTGAGGTTGGGAGTTTGAGACCAACCTGACTGACATGGAGAAACCCTGTCTCTACTAAAAATACAAAATTAGCCAGGCATGGTGGTGCATGCCTATAATCCCAGCTACTTGGGAGGGTGAGGCAGGAGAATTGCTTAAACCTGGGAGGCAGATGTTGCGGTGAGCCGAGATTGCACCATTGAACTCCAGCTTGGGCAACGAGCGAAACTCCGTCTCAAAACAAAAAAAAAGAAAAAAGAAAAAAAAAACACAACAAAAATTAACCAGTGTGGTGGTACATGCCTGTGATCCTAGTTTTTTCAGAGACTGGCTTAAGCCTGGGAGGCAGAGGTTGCAGTAAGCCAAGATTGCGCCACTGCAGTCCACCCTAGTGAGAGAACCAGAACCTGTCTTAAAAAAACAAAAACAAAAACAAAAACAAAAACAGGAGAAAAAAGAAAACATGGCTTTTGGCTGTAGAAAATTAAGATGATAGGCTGGGCGCGGTGGCTCAAGCCTGTAATCCCAGCACTTTGGGAGGCCGAGGCGGGCGGATCACGAGGTCAGGAGATCGAGACCCTCCTGGCTAACACGGTGAAACCCCGTCTCTACTAAAAATACAAAAAAAAACTAGCCGGGCGCGTTGGCGGGCGCCTGTAGTCCCAGCTACTTGGAGGCTGAGGCGGGAGAATGGCGGGAACCCAGGAGGCGGAGCTTGCAGTGAGCTGAGATCCGGCCACTGCACTCCAGCCCGGGCGACAGAGCGAGACTCTGTCTCAGAAAAAAAAAAAAGAAAATTAAGATGATGTTTTCTTTTCTTTCCCAGGCTGGAGTGCAGTGGTGTGATCCTGGCTCACTGCAACCTCTACCTCCCAGGTTCATGTGATTCTCCTGCCTCAGCCTCCCAAGTAGCTGGGATTACAGGTGCATGCCACCATGCCCAGCCAATTTTTTGTACTTTTAGTAGAGACAGGGTTTCACCACGTTGGCCAGGCTGGTCTCAAACTCCTGACCTCAAGTGATCCACCTGCCTTGGCCTCCCACAGTGCTGGGATTACAGGCATGAGCCACCGCACCTGGCCTCTTTTTCTTTTTTTGAGACAAGATCTCACTTTGCCACCCAGGTTGGAGAGCAGTGGCACGATCTCGGCTCACTGCAACCTCCACCTCCCAGGCTCAAGTGATCCTCCCACCACAGCCTCCTGAGTAGCTGGGACTACAGGTAGGCGCCATGCCTAACTAATGTTTGTATTTTTTGTAGAGATGGGGTTTCACTATGTTGCCCAGGCTGGCTTTTTCTTTCTTTTTTTTTTTTTTTTGAGACAGAGTCTTGCTCTGTCGCCCAGGCTGGAGTGCAGTGGTGTGATCTCCGTTCACTGCAAGCTCCGCCTCCCAGGTTCACGCCATTCTCCTGCCTCAGCCTCCTGAGTAGCTGGGACTATAGGGACCTGCCCCATGCCTGGCTGATTTTTTGTATTTTTAGTAGAGACAGGATTTCACTGTGTTAGCCATGATGGTCTCAATCTCCTGACCTCATGATCCACCTGCCTCGGCCTCCCACAGTGCTGGGATTACAGGCGTGAGCCACCGCACCCAGCCTTCTTTTTTTTTTTGGAGACAGAGTCTCAGACTGTCACCTAGTCTGGATGCAGTGGTACAATTTTGGCTCACTGCAACCTCCGCCTCCCGGGATCAAGTGATTCCCCTGTCTCAGCCTCCCAAGTATCTGGGATTACAGGTGTGCACCACCAGGCCCAGCTAATTTTTGTATTTTTAGTAGAGATGGGGTTTTAGCATGTTGACCAGGATGGTCTTGAACTCCTGACCTCAAGTGATCCGCCCACCTCAGCCTCCCAAAGTGCTGGGATTACAGGTGTGAGCCACCACACTTGCCCATTTTCTTTTTTTCTTTTAAGAGACAGTCTTGCTCTGTCATCCAGGAGTGCAATGGCATGATCATAGCTCACTGAAACCTTGAACTCCTGGGCTCAAGCAATCTTTCTATCTCAGCCTCCCAAGTAGCTAGGACTACAGGTGTGCACCACCATGCTCGGCTAATTTTATGTATGTATATATGATGTATTTATTTTTAGATACAAAGTCTCACTCTGTTACCCAGGCTGGAGTGCAGTGGTATGATGATAGCTATGTATGTATATATGTATTTTTAAATACAGGGTCTCACTCTGTCGTCACCCAGGCTGAAGGCAGTGGCACAATCATAGCTCACTGCAGCCTTGAACTCCTGAATGCAATGATCTCCTACCTCAGCCTCCTGAGTAGCTGGGAGTACAGGCAAGTGCCACCATGCCTAGCTAAGTTTTTTTGGTAGAGAGGGGGCCTCATTGTGTGGCCCAGGATGCTCTCGGACTCCTGGCCTCAAGCAATCCTCCTGCCACTGTGTGAGCCACTGTGTCGCTAGGCCCCAGAGAACGTTTTCTTTTTTCTTCTTTCTTTATTCTTTTTTAGAAACAAGGTCTCCATTTGTCACCCAGGTTGGAATGCAGTGGCATGTTCATAGCTCACTATAACCTTGAACTTCTGGGTTCAAGTGATTCTCCTGCCTTAGACTCCCAAGTAGCTGGGACTACATGCATGTGCCACCACACCTGGCTAATTTTAAATTTTTTTCTAGAGATGGGATCTTGCTATGTTGCCCAGGCTGGCCTCTAACTCCTGGGCTCAAGTGATCCTCCCACCTGGGCCTCTCAAAGTACTGGGATTATAGGTGTCAGCCACAGTGCTCAGTTGAGAGTGCTTTCTAGTTGAGGAAATAAAACTAATATATGTGGAAAGCATCATAGTGTACAAAAATAAGTACTTGGCTGGGCATGGTGGCTCACGCCTCCCTGCACTTTGGAAGGCTGAGACGAGAGGGCTGCCTGAGGCGAGGAGTTCAAGACTAACTTGGGGAACAAAGCTAGAACCCATCTTTACAAAAAATAAAATAATTAGCTGGGTGTGGTGGTGCACATCTGTAGTCCCAGCTACTGGGGAGGGTGAGGTGGGAAGATGGCTTGAGTCCAAGAGTTTGAGGCTGCAGTAAGCTGTGATTGTGCCACTGCACTCCAGCCTGAGCAACAGAGTCTCTGTCTCCAAAAAATACCCACCAAAATGGCCGGGCACGGTGGCTCACGCCTGTAATCCCAGCACTTTGGGAGGCTGAGGCGGGCAGATCATGAGGTCAGAAGATCAAGACCATCCTGGCTAACACAGTGAAACCCCGTCTCTACTAAAAATACAGAAAAATTAGCTGGGAGGGGTGGTGGGCACCTGTAGTCCCAGCTACTCGGGAGGCTGAGGCAGAAGAATGGCGTGAATCTGGGAAGTGGAGCTTGCAGTGAGCCGAGACCACACCACTGCACTTGAGCCTGGGCGACAGAGCGAGACTCCGTCTCAAAAAAAAAAAAAAGAAAAAAAAAATACCCCCCAAAACACACAAAAAAATTAAAACTTGGGTGAATGCCATGGTGCTAGGTTATGAAGAGCCTGAAAATCCAGGTATAAATAGCCCTTTCTTTCTTTCTTTTCTTTTTTTTTTTTGAGACAGAGTTTTGCTCTTGTTGCCCAGGCTGGAGTGCAATGGCACAATCTTAGCTCACTGCAACCTCTGCCTCCTGAGTTCAAGTGATTCTCCTTCTTCAGCCTCCCAAGTATCTGGGATTACAACAGGTGTGCACCATCATGCCCGGCTAATTTTGTATTTTTTTGTTTTTGTTTTTTTGAGATGGAGTCTTGCTCTGTTGTCCAGGCTGGAGTGCAGTGGTGTGATCTCAGCTTACTGCAACCTTTGCCTCCTGAGTTCAAGCGATACTCCTGCTTCAGCCTGCTGAGTAGCTGGGACTACAGGTGCCTGCCACCACGCCTGGCTAATTTTTGTATTTTTAGTAGAGACGGGGTTTCACTATGTTGGCCAGGCTTGTCTCGAACTCCTGATCTTGTGATCTGCCTGCCTCAGCCTCCCAAAGTGCTGGAATTATGGGCGTGATCCACCATGCCCAGCTAATTTTATATTTTTAGTAGAGATGGGGTTTCACCATGTTAGTCAGACTGGTCTCGAACTCCTGACCTCAGGTGATCCACTTGCGTCAGCCTTCTAAAGTGCTGAAATTACAGGTGTGAACCACCACGTCCAGGCTTAAGTAGCTTTAAAGAGAAAAGGGCCCAGGGCAGTAGCTCACGCCTGTTATCCCAGCACTTTGGGAGGCCGAGGCAGGTGGATCATTTGAGGTCAGGAGTTCAAGACCAGCCTGGCCAACATGGTGAAACCCTGTCTCTACTAAAAATACAAAAATTAGCCGAGCGGTAGTGGCATGCGCTTATAATCCCAGCTACTCAGGAGACAGAGGCAGGAGAATTGCTTGAGCCTGGGAAGGGGAGGTTGCAGTGAGCCGGGATCACGCCACTGTACCCCAGTCTGGGCAACAGAGTGAGACCCCGTCTCAAAAAATAAATAAATAAATATAAATAAAGAGAAAATAGGAAAATAATGATAGATTTTTGACTTGACTAGAAGAGTAGAATTTAAGGAAGACTGGCTTTTCAATAGTATGTATGCAACATGGATTAGAATGAGAGACTAATCAAGGAGGCCAGCTAGGAGACTTTAGAGGAATCCAAGCATAAAGAAGGTGATGGTAGGGAGAATAGGAAGGAATAGAATAGAAAGAATTTGAAGAATAAAACAACTCAAGATTTTGAGATACTAATGAATAACAAAGGAGAAGGAGCTGGTTTAGGAGACAAGGAGGTTAAGTTCAGTCACTGACATAAAGACTTGAAAGACAGCCAAGTAAAAATGTTCACATAAGGGGTTGGGATACATATGACACACCAGGTCTTAAGTGGAGATGTGAGAATTACCAGCATAGATATATGATAGCTGAAGTCATGTGCAACAAGATGAGCATTCCAGAACTGAAAGCAAATAGTAACAGGAGAACACGTTTTCTCCTTGAGACCATCCTGGAGCGACTTCTCTTACCACCCCTGGAGACTTGGTGTAGACCCTTCCACCCATTTGGAATAACCTCTCCAACTTTATAACCTTGCCCCAAATTTACCTCTCAAATAAACTTCTTCTGATTAATTCTACTTAACATTAGCTCATTTAGTATTCATATTGTTTATAGTATTCACTTATACTTGTCTGTAAATACAATTTTTTTTATGAATATATTCCCTGAATTAATTATGTCTTACCTATATGTATACCCTATCCACTATTCCCTAAGATCTCTCCCAGGTTTCCCTTTTGCTTTTAGAGACAGGGTCTTGCTTTGTGGTCTAGGCTAGAGTGCAGTAGCATGGTCATAGCACACTATAACCTCAAACTCCTGGGCTCAAGCAATCTTCCCACCTCAGCCTCCCAAGTATATAGGACTATAGCCATGCATCATCACATTTAGCTAATTTTTAAACATGTTTTGTAGAGACAAGGTCTCTCTATGTTGCTCAGGCTGGTCTCGAACTCCCAGTCTCAGGCAATCCTCCTGCCTTGGCCTCCCAAAGCATTGGGATTATAAGCATGAGCCACCACACCTGACTTCCCCCCAGGTTTTCTTATGGATCATTGATGACAGTGTTCCCATTTATGTCCTTTTCCTAAGGATTACAAATCTACAAGCTCCTAGCAAACGTGCCTGGTGTATATAGTAGACATGAAATAAATATCTGCTGAATTAATGAGGAATAAGAGGCCTGTAAAGGCAAGTGGCAAGTCCCTTTCATCATGTATAGAAGTATGATGAGGGTTCTGTCTCTCCTTCTCCATGTCTATGGTAGCATTTTGGCCAGTAATACTTAGAGAAACTCTGTTTTATCTGAGTTATTATAGCTAATGTAATAACCACCAACTAAATACCCTAGGAATTAAATATTGAGTTAAGCTTGCTTAGATTGAGGTAAATCAGAACCTCTCATGGATCAAAAGAAAAAGCTCACTTTGGTTTGTATGTCTGTCTGGCTGAAAATGGTACAGCAGAATTGCTGCCTGGTTTGAGAGCAGTTGCTAAGAGGGCTCCCTTGAGAATGGCATATACAAGCAAGACAGTATCTAAAACAACTGCTGAGAGGTTCCAGATCACCCAAATTGGCTTAGAAAAGTCCCACTGACTAAATGTCTTGTTTGAGCTTTGGAAATGTGCCCTCAATGGTGTCTGGGTTAAGGGAAGTTGAATTTATGAACTGACAGTCTGCCTGCTGGAGGAAAGCTGACACCCAGTGGAAGAGAAGCAACCAGGCTAGGTTGGCTTTTTTTTGCATTCTTTTGTTCACCCCTTTGCTGTGGGTAGGGAAAATGTCAAAGGCATCTTTTGTCTGTAAATCTTTCAAAGTCTTAATAAACAGAAAGTAAGACGGTAATAGACTGAAAAAAACTGAGAGGAAACCTCAACACACCTACCCTCAAAAACCACAGAACACAATCTTGTTATTAAAAACAGAGTGGAGGGTACAATAGAAACTTGGGAGCTTTAAGTGTTCCTTTTTCCTGATTAAATGCAGATCACATAAGGGCTCTTAATGGGAGAAAGGGAGTACAGCTCCCAGTACATCTGGTCTCTGGTATTAATCTTAACTGCCTGGTGGTATCAAGGCACATGGCTTTTGGGGCAGCAAATACCTGCAATGATGACTGAGTCAGTTCGGGCTGGGCCAAATTTCAATGTCATCTCATGCTTGTGTTTATGAACTGCCAGGTGGTCCTCGTTTGTAAATCTCTGAAACAAAACAGAAATGGAGATGTGAAAAAACAAAAACCTGCTTCAGTGCCCTTTTAAAATGTCCTACCAAACATCTTGCAATGAGATTGGTCCCTGGAAAGAAGAACTGGAGAGGGAGAAAACACTGGAAGAGGAGAAAAGTTGGAGAAAAAAGGGTGCTGGAGGGCAGGGAGAAGAGGAGAAGGGGAAGACCACACCACCAACTGCTCTGTAATATCAGGTCCAAACAACAGAAGTGGACAGATTGTTGGTGAAGTGGGGTCCAAATAGGAGGCTCCAAATGAAAAAAACATTAAGGCAAACTCGTATTGAACAAAGGGAAACAATTTTTAATAATAATAATAAAGAGAAAAGGGAAGGGCTGGGCACTAGTTGGCCATCACAAAAACAGGAAATTGAGAATGAAGCCCTCCATGGTAGGGCTGAATTGGATTCTTTTATGAGGGGGCTAACAGGGAGATAAATTATGCAGGATTAGGAGAACCATTTAACTTCTTGGCCCCTACAGTGCTGCAGCAGGCGCCTGCATGGCTATTTGGCTTAGAGTTTTAATGAGCCAGGATGGAGCTGTAGAGGACCAAGGCCCAATGGCCAGTAATGGCACATACCAGCCCCATCGGCCAAATGCTGTCTCCCCTCATCGGGCAGCCCGCCTGGGCTCTATCAGCCATAAAAGGGCCAGCACAATGCTGATGACTATATAATGGTAGAATAAAAATGCCAGCAAAAAATATTTTTTTAGGGGTAGGGAGGAGCCTGTAGGTAGGATGAGGGAAGAGAAAGGGAGATGGTATAGAGATTTTATTTGTTTGGGATTTGGGTGAAAGGACAATAAAGAAAAGTGGGGTAAGTCTATCCAGTTTATGACTAAGTAAAATAGAGTTACTGGACAATAATTTATGCTCCAACCCCTTCTTAAAAGGGGGAGAGTGAAGGGAACAGATGAACAGCCGTAATTCAAAAAAATAATATTCTCAAAAGTCCCTTAGAGGCTCCTGGCCATACTCCTTCATTAAAACATGCCCGCAACACAGTTACAGCCTGGATGCTGCAGTTTTCCACAGCTCCTTCACAGTGAGGCTCTGAAACATGGTTCTATTTGCCTTTTTGCTTCTAAAAATGGTGACTGGTTAGTCCTCTCTTTTTACTTTCTTCATCACGTGTATACTCCTCACCAAATACTATACGTTTAGCCTCCTTTTCCACAGCTCTTCTTGACTGCAAACAAAATACACAGGAGTTGGCCTCATCCAGCTTCTACCTGTCAGGAAAGCAACACCAAACTGTTTCTACTACTTTATTTACCTGAATTTACAACTAAAGCCAATTTAAGATCCAAAATCCTAGGCTGGGCGCGATGGCTCATGCCTTTAATTGCAGCACTTTGGAAGGCTGAGGTGGACAGATTGCTTGAGCCCAGGAGTTCAACACCAGACTGGGTAATCTGGCAAAATCCCATTTCTATACAAACATTTTTTATTTTTATTTATTTATTTATTTTTGAGATGGGAGTCTTGCTCTGTTGCCCAGGCTGGAGTGCAGTGGCGCAATCTCCGCTCACTGCAACCTCTGCCGCCTAGGTGTAAGCAATTCTCCTGTCTCAGCCTCCTGAGTAGCTGGGACTACAGGCGCATGCCACCATTCCCGGCTAATTTTTGTAGTTTTTTTTTGTTTTTTTTTTTTGTTTTTTTTTGAGACAGAGTCTTGCTCTGTTGCCCAGGTTGGAGTGCAGTGGCGTGATCTTGGCTCACTGCAAGCTCCACCTCCCGGGTTCACGCCATTCTCCTGCCTCAGCCTCCCGAGTAGCTGGGACTACAGGTGCCTGCCACCACGCCGGGCTAATTTTTTTGTATTTTTACTAGAGACGGGGTTTCACCGTGTTAGCCAAGATGGTCTCAATCTCCTGACCTCGTGATCCGCCCGCCTTGGCCTCCCAAAGTGCTGGGATTACAGGCATGAGCCACTGCACCTGGCCAATTTTTGTATTTTCAGTAGAGATGGGGTTTCACCATATTGGTCAGGCTGGTCTTGAACTCCTGACCTCAGGTGATACACTCACCTCGGACTTCCAAAGTGCTGGGATTACAGGCATGAGCCACCATGCCCGCCACAGAGAATTTTTAAATTAGCTGGGTGTGGTGATGCTCACCTGTGTTCCAGCTACTCAGGAGGCTGAGGTGGGGGAAATCACTTGAGCCCAGGAGGTCGAGGCTGTAGCGAGCCGTGGTTACATCACCGTACTCCAGTGAGACCCTTTCTCAAAAAAGGAGTGGTGGCTCACTCCTGTAATCCCAGCACTTTGGGAGGTCTAGGCGGGTGGATCACTTGAGGTAAGGAGTTCAAGACCAGCATGACCAACATGGCGAAACCCCATCTCTACAAAAAACACAAAAATTAGCTGGGCATGGTGGTGGGTGCCTGTAATCCCAGCTACTTGGGAGACTGAGGCATGAGAATTGCTTGAACCCGGGAGGTGGAGTTTGCAGTGAGCCAAGATCCCACCACTGAGCTCCAGCCTGGGCGACAGAGCAAGACCCTGTCTTAAAAAAAAAAAAAAGCCTCAGTGGGTTTCTGATTGATCTAGGGCAAAACTGAATAAAATGTGGTAAAATTTAGCCAAGAACTTTAGTTTTCTCTATTGTTGGTAAACTCCAGGCACCATCTTTTTCAGTTACAGATGTTTCCGTAAGAAAAAAGTGGCCGGGTGCGGTGACTCATGCTTGTAATCCCAGCACTTTGGGAGGCTGAGGCAGGCGGATCACCTGAGGTCAGGAGTTCAAGACCAGACTGGCCAACATGGTAAAACCCCATCTCTACTAAAAATACAGAATTAGTCGGGCATGGTGGCACGTGCCTATACTCCTAGCTACGTAGGGGACTGGGGCTGAGGCAGGAGAATTGCTTGAAACAGGGAGGAGGAGGTTGCAGTGAGCCGAGACTACGCCACTGCACTCCAGCCTGGGCAACAACAGTGAAACTCCATTTCAAAAAAAAAAGAGTGAGGGTTTAGGGGAAGGAGAGAATAGTGTATGTATATATACATGTACATACACATATATATACACACACACATATACATATGTATATATATATTGTGTGTGTGTGTGTGTGTGAGACGGAGTCTTGTTCAGTTGCCCAGGCTGCAGTGCAGTAGTGCAATGGCACGATCTCAGCTCACAGCAACCTCCGTCTCCCGAGTTCAAGTGATTCTCCTGCTTCAGCATCCTGAGTAGCTGGGATTCCAGGCATGCGCCACCATGCCTGGCTAATTTTGTATTTTTGATAGAGAAGGGGTTTCTACATATTGGTCAGGCTGGTCTCGAACTCCCGACCCTCAGGTGATCCGCCTGCCTTGGCCTCCCAAAGTGCAGGGATTATAGATGTGAGCCACAGCGCACCCCCTTTTTTTTTTTTTTTTTTTGAGACAGAGTTTCGCTCTTGTTGCCCAGGCTGGAGTCCAATGGCACAATCTCGGCTCACTGCAACCTCCACCTCCCAGGTTTAGGTGATTCTCCTGTCTCAGCCTCCTGCATAGTTGGGATTACAGGTGCCTGCTACCACACTTGGCTAATTTTTGTATTTTTAGTAGAGATGGGGTTTCACCATGTTGGCCAGGCTGGTCTTGAACTCCCGACCTCAGGTGATCTGCCCACCTCGGCCTCCCAAAATGCTGGAATTACAGGTGTGAGCCACTGTACCCAGTCAAAAAATATAATTTTAAGGAGATACGACAAGTAGTAGATTATGCAGGGCTGTAAGTTTTCAAAATGTACTTATGTTGGCCGGCACAGTGGCCCGGCCTTTTTTTCATATATTTTTGAAAACCGTATTATAATATCATTAGTTTCCTTTGTAATCCTATGTATTTCATGAATTTAAAAATATTACTCTAGGCTGGGCATGGTGGCGCATGCCTGTAACCCTAGCACATTGGGAGGCCAAGGCAGGTGGATCGCTTGAGTGCAGGAGTTCGAGACCAGCCAGGGCAACATGGTGAAACCTATTTCTAATACAATTCTTTTTTTTTTTTTTTTTTTTTTTTTTGAGACGGAGTCTTGCTCTGTCGCCCAGGCTGGAGTGCAGTGGCCGGATCTCAGCTCACTGCAAGCTCCGCCTCCCGGGTTCACACTATTCTCCTGCCTCAGCCTCCGGAGTAGCTGGGACTACAGGCGCCCGCCACCTCGCCCGGCTAGTTTTTTTGTATTTTTTAGTAGAGACGGGGTTTCACCGTGTTAGCCAGGATGGTCTCGATCTCCTTGACCTCGTGATCCGCCCGTCTCGGCCTCCCAAAGTGCTGGGATTACAGGCTTGAGCTACCGCGCCTGGCCTCTAATGCAATTCTTATCTTAAATGCCTAGAAGGGAGAATAAAAGTTTACTGATGCTTTCTGTCAAAGTGATCGCCAGGCCAGGTGCAGAATGGCTTGAACCCAGGAGGTGGAGGTTGCAGTGAACAAAGGTCATGCCATTGCACTCCAGTCTGGGCAACAAGGGCAAGACTGTGTCTCAAAAAAACAAAAAAACTCCAAAGTGATTGCTAATCTGGCTATGTTTACATAGTCCTTATATTTTCTCTCATTTATTAAGAGTTAACACTTCAGAAATTCTCTAGAATACTGAGTCCCAGTTCTCCTGTCCTTGGCCACAGCTGGGGTGAGTGGGCCTAAGCCAGGGGGCTGTGGGTGCTTGGTGCACCCTCACTCATGGCAAGGGAAGGGTGGGATGGACCCCCATAAGAAAAAAAGAAATTCTCTAGATTAGTCATACACTTAATGCTTAGGAAACCATCCTTCTGAAAGCAATTTCTCAATTAAAATAGCTAAAATTATTATCATAGTATTTTTTAGTAAGATGGGATCTCATTATGTTGCCCAGGCTGTTCCTGAACTCCTAGGCTCAAATGAGTCTCCTGCCTCTGCTTCCTGAGTAGCTGGAACTATAGGCACACAACATTGTGCCTGGCTAAAAATAGCTAAAGTGTTATTAAGTGATAAAAATCTTGACCTAAGTAAAAATATATTCTTTTGAATTAAAATGGGTGAAGGGACTCCCCAAAATATTTCCTTTTTAAATTACTCCCCATTAAAAAATCTAGTTCCCTCATTTGTTTGTTTTCCTGTTTGTTTGAGACAGGGTCTTGCTCTGTTGCCCAGGTTGGAGTGCAGTGGCACAATCTTGGCTCACTTCAACCTCCGCCCTCCAGACTTAAGCAATCCTCCCACCCCAGCCTACCAAGTAGCTGGGACTACAGGCATGCACCACCATGTTCGGGCAATGTTTGTATTTTTTGTAGAGACGGGGTTTCACCATGTTGCCCAGGCTGGTCTTGAACTCCTGAGCCCAAGTGATCTGCCAGCCTTGGCTTCTCAAAGTGTGGGGATTTACAGGTGTGAGCCACCATGCCCAGCCCCTCATTTGTTAATACCCTTAAAGGATCTTTCTTTGTTCTTTGGCATTACCTATGTCTAAGGTTTTGGCAAATAGCCACTCACTCAGGGAACACACTTGCCCTCACTGTAGGGTAAATATAATAACCATCTCCAAGGCAGAAGAAGGCTTAATACAAAATCAGGACAGTATCTCTCCTCTCCTTTATGCCAAGACTAATTTGCACCCCCATCTGGAGACTAAGATCATCTAGATCTGCACTATCCGATATGGTAGTCACAAATAGCTATTGAGTACTTGCAATGTGGCTAGTCTGAATTGAAATGTACTGAAAATCAAAACACACACTGGATTTTAAAGGCTTAGTAAAATATCTTGTTAATTTTTACGTTGATTACGTGTCAAAATGATACTATTTTGGATATACTAAGTTAAATAAAATATATTATTACAATTAGTTTCACTTGTTTACTTACACTTTTTAATGTAGCTACTAGAAAATTAAAACTTACATATGTGGCTCACATTTGTGGTTTGCATTATATTTCTTTTGGACAGCTCTAATCTAGATAATATGCTCCAAGATCCCACGGGAATTTTAATCACGTACCAATCTTCAATCTTCCTCCTAAATCCATTTTCTTTAAATGCAGTTTATAGTATGTGGCAGTGGTTCTCAACCAGAGGCAACTCTGTCCCCCATGGGACATCTGACAATGTCTGGAGATATTTTTGTTTGTCACAACTGGGAGGATGCTACTTGCCTCTAGAAGGTAGAGGCCTGAGATGCTCATAAATATTGTATGGTGCACAGGACAGCCTCCCAAAACAAAGAATTGCATAACTCAAAATATCAGTTGTGTTTGTTGAGAAACCTGCTACAGAGTAACAGGGGAAGAGAAAAAGAAATAAGAAAAAAAGCTGCTTTTTAGTTTCCTTTTCCAAACTGCCAACACATGTTTTTAGATCTGAAACTTGGAAGAAAAAAAGCACAGGCAAAAAACTTCCAGCCTCATTTTATAAAATGGCTGATGGACTCCAGATCTGCAAGTATTTAGGATAGGGAAATTAGGAAGATGGAGACAGAAGGCACTGTATTTGGGAGAACAGACTGAATGAATTCTCATGCACTGCCTTGTTAGTAACAAAGAGATAATATAGAAGAAGCTAATCAAAATAATTTTAGGTACTTTTGATTTTTACTCCCTTATGAAGAAAAAAAGCGAGAAAGAAGATTCTTTTCATTTAAGAAATACTGGGCCAGGCGCGGTGGCTCAAGCCTGTAATCCCAGCACTTTGGGAGGCCGAGACGGGCGGATCACGAGGTCAGGAGACAGAGACCATCCTGGAGAACACGGTGAAACCCCGTCTGTACTAAAAAAATACAAAAAACTAGCCGGGAGAGGTGGTGAGCGCCTGTAGTCCCAGCTACTCGGGAGGCTGAGGCAGGAGAATGGCGTAAACCCGGGAGGCGGAGCTTGCAGTGAACCGAGATCGCGCCACTGCACTCCAGCCTGGGCGACAGAGCGAGACTCCGTCTCAAAAAAAAAAAAAAAAAAAAAAAAAAAGAAATACTAAGAAGCATAAAATAGAATGTCAGGACTATGAGGAAGTCAATCTGAAAACTGATACTACCTCCAGAATGGACATGGAAAGTAGTTTCCTATTAACAGTTAACTTTCCATGGGACATCTTTAGTAAAAACTCTTTCCATTTTTAGTAAGTTTTACTCTCACCTATCCTTCTGTAATAGGAGAATCTAGAATCCTTCCTCCTCACAAACTTACTAAATGAATAGAGCTAAGTAAAAAGTTAGGATAGGCTGGGCGCAGTGGCTCACACCTGTTATCCCAACACTCTGGGAGGCTGAGGCGGGAGGATGGCTTGAGCCCAAGAGTTCAAGACCAGCCTGGGCAACATCGTCAGACCTTGTCTCTATTTAAAAAAAAAAAAAAAAAAAAAAAAGGAATGGCCTGAAGAACACAGATGGTGGAAACTGTAAATAAGGAATAGATCTCAATGAATAAAGTCTTAGGATTTCTTTTTACTTTTTCCTTTTTCTTTCTTTTCCCTTTTTTTAGAGACGGGAGTCCCATTACGTTGCCCAGGCTGATCTCAAATTCCTGGGCTCAAAAGCAGTCCTCCTGCCTCAGCCTCCCAAAGTGCTGGGATTATAGGCATGAGCCACCATGCCTGGCCCTTTTAACACTGAGGTATAAAATACAGAAAATGGGCTGGGTGCAGGGGCTCACACCCTTAATCTCAGCACTTAGGAAGGCAGAGGTGGGCAGATCACTTGAGGAGGTCAGGAGATCGAGACGAGCCTGGCCAACACAGTGAAACCCTGTCTCTACGAGAAATACAAAAATTAGCTCGGTGTGGAGGCACGTGCCTGTAGTCCCAGCTACTCGGGAGGCTGAGGCACGAGAATCGCTTGAACCTGGGAGGCAGAGGTTGCAGTGAGCCAAGATCATGCCACTGTGCTCCAGACTGGGCGACAGAGTGAGACTCCGTCTCAAAAAAAAAAAAAAAGAAAGAAAGAAAAAAAATGCAAAAATCCTTAGTGTACATCTCAATGAATGTTTAATTTTTATATTTGCATATACCTGTGTAATCACTACGCAGTTCAACACATGAAACATTTCAGATATCACAGAAGCCTCCCATGTATCCCTGTTTTCTTAAGCTTTTAAATGAAATAATTATATAAAACAGTACAGTACCTTGGACACACAGCACATATTCAACTAGTTCCTTCCTCTTTACTTTTTAAAAATTTTATTTATATATCTATTTATTGAGATGGAGTTTCGCTCTTGTTGCCCAGGCTGGAGTGCAATGGTGTGATCTTGGCTCACGGCAACCTCCGCCTCCCAGGTTCAAGTGATTCTTCTGCCTCAGCCTCCCGAGTAGCTGGAATTGCAGGCACCTGCCAAAACGCCTGGCTAATTTTTTGTATTTTTAGTAGAGATGGGGTTTCACCATGTTGGCCAGGCTGGTCTTGGACTCCTGACCTCGTGATCCACCTGCCTTGGTCTCCCAAAGTGCTGGGATTACAGGCATGAGCCACTGCACCCAGCCTCCTCTTTACTTTTTTAAATTTCAAGAGAGACGGGTATTATAGTAAAAAAGTAACTTTTTTTTTTTTCCAGGATAATTCTAAACAAGTAAATGCCTAGACATACTGCAGTTCTTTTCCTAATCTCATTTAACCTATTCTCTAGACGTATTTTGAAATAGCAGCACTGAACAGACCTGAAAAGAAGGCTCAGGGCAAATGAGACACAAGGCCAAACTAAAATTAAATTTTTGCCTTTTGACTCTGAGCCAGGCACAAGCATAGGGGGATTAGGAATGTAACAGTTTCAAGCTAAATCCTTGGTAAAGCATTGTGACCAATGAAATTTCTCTGAAATATGCACTCAACTCCTAGCCAGATACATTCCTGAAATGTTGCTTTTGGCCACCACAGCACCCATTTTCATGAGGATTTGCCTCACATTTAAAAACGCTCTTAATATCCTGACTTATGATGAATTCATGTCCCTTTCCTTGTTTTAGAAGACTAGACTGGGTGAAGGAGACAATCAGAACTCTTTAGTTATTAGGAAATGAGCCCTGAGTGCCTAAACTATCAAGAAATAATACAAGGAACCGAGTTTACATTTGTGATAGTCTGAAAAGTAATTTATGCTGAAACTTAACTACGCCTTTTCTCCAAAGTTTCTGGGTTTGGCAGTGCTTCTTTTAGTTCAGTATCTATACTTGGGCTTTTTTTTTTTTTGAGACGGAGTCTCGCTCTGTCGCCCAGGCTGGAGTGCAGTGGCCGGAACTCGGCTCACTGCAAGCTCCGCTTCCCGGGTTCATGCCATTCTCCTGCCTCAGCCTCCCGAGTAGGTAGGACTACAGGCGCCCGCCACCACGCCCGGCTAATTTTTTGTATTTTTAGTAGAGACGGGGTTTCATCAAGTTAGCCAGGATGGTCTCAATCTCCTGACCTTGTCATCCGCCCGCCTCGGCCTCCCAAAGTGCTGGGATTACAGGCGTGAGCCACTGCGCCCGGCCTTTTTTTTTTTTTTTTTTTTTTTTAAGATAGGGTCTCACTCTGTAGCTCTGTAGCTCAGGCTGGAGTGCAGTGATGTGATCATACATCACTGTAACTTCAAATTCTTGGGCTCAAGCAATCTTCCCACCTCAGCCTACCAAGTAGCTGGGACTACAGATTGGCACCACCACGGGCTATTGTTTTGTTTACTTCAGAGATAGGGTGTTGCTGTGTTGCCCAGGCTGATTGCAAACTTTGACCTCAAGCAATCATTCCACCTCAGCCTTCCAAAGAACTGGGTTTATCTGGCCCATATACTTGGGCATATTTTGATGAAAGAAAATAGTATGAAAAAGTCATAGAAGACAGCACCACTGCACTCTAGCCTGGTCAACAGAGTGAGACTCTGTCTCTTAAAAAAAAAAAAAAAAAAAAAAAAAAAGTCATAGAAAACTTGAGAAAAATTATGAAGAGTAAGTTCTAGAATATAGTGATACTGGTGCCAAGCAGGTGAAGGAAGAAATAACTGATCTTCTTTTTGAACACTGTTTAATTAGTCACTTCAATTGATCACATATTCTGAAAGAAGAAACTGGAAGATGTGTAAAAGTTCTAACAAAGCTTCTCACCCTCACTTCCATGCTTCTGTTCCCAATGTCAGACATCACTTAAGTTTGGAAAAGCAGGGAAAGGGAGAAGAAGGAAGAGATTAAATACACACATACTTCAAACTAAACATAACTTTCTTTCTTTTTTTTTTTTTTTGAGACGGAGTCTTGCTCTGTCGCCCAGGCTGGAGTGCAGTGGCCGGATCTCAGCTCACTGCAAGCTCCGCCTCCCGGGTTCACGCCCTTCTCCTGCCTCAGCCTCTGGAGTAGCTGGGACTACAGGCGCCCGCCACCTCGCCCGGTTAGTTTTTTTGTATTTTTTAGTAGAGACGGGGTTTCACCGTGTTAGCCAGGATGGTCTCGATCTCCTGACCTCTTGATTCACCCGTCTCGGCCTCCCAAAGTGCTGGGATTACAGGCTTGAGCCACCGTGCTCGGCCTAAACATAACTTTCATTTCTACCTTGGTCAGTCCTAGGCTCCTGCTCTCTACTTCAAGATGTTTAGCCAGTGATGGGCAATAAATAAATAAATAGGAAAAAGAAAGATGCTGCTGTTTGCTAAGTGAGTCACACATCCTACTTTGAATGTTTCATGGCTCTTAAATGAATCATTTCAAAGTACGGGATTGTTCAACAAATAAATACAACCACAGCAACAGTAGCTCATATGCTGCATGTGTGAGCAAGATAATTTATAGAGGAAAAACAAGAACAGAAAACTTTCCCCCAAAATACTCAAAGATAAAATGTTGTCAGGGGAATGAAGGAGGACAAACTGAACAGAGGGGCGGGGACAACCCACCAAACTGTACCTAAGGTAAATTCATTTGTCTATGGATTGAGGAATTTTCTATTTTGGGAAGGCTGTTGGAATATCTTAAAGATTCTGACAGCTTAACAAATAAGTCCACTGTATAAAGAAAAGGAATTTTGAAAGCAGAGATATTATTTGATAGTTGGTCTAGCTGCCATGCTGCTACTAGAATGTAAGCTCCTCAAGAACAAGGATCTCTCCATTTGCTTGTTTATGGACAAATCCCAAGCACCTAGAACAGTATCTGTACACAGTAGGTGCTTAATATTTGTTGAATAAATGCCAACTAGTTACAAAGAAACCCCAACCTACGAAACTTTTGCCCATGTGGGCCGGGTGCAGTGCCTCACGCCTGTAATCCCAGCACTTTGAGAGGCCGAGGTGGGTGGATCACCTGAGGTCAGGAATTCGAGACCAGCCTGGCCAACAAGGTGAAACCCCGTCTCTACTTAAAAAACAAAAAAATTAGCTGGGTGTGGTGGTACACACCTGTAATCCCAGCTACTTGGGAGGCTAAGGCAGGAGAATTGCTTGAACCCGGGAAGCGGATGTTGCAGTGAGCCGAGATTGTGCCACTGCACTCCAGCCTGGGGGACAAGAGTGAGACTTCATCTCAACAACAACAACAAAAAAAACTTTCGCCCATGTGTGCAATGGTGGGACAAATCTCACTGTCCATATCCAAAAGGACAGCTGGTATCTATCTTAAACACCAACTTTTTCCTATGGAACCAGAGGCTGGGCCCAGTCAGGACCAAGAATACCCTAATGCAAGGATGCAAGAAGATCAGAGTAAGAAACAAATAGAATTTCAAAAATTGTAACAACAGGAAAAAGACAAAATGGCAGCAATGCGGATTTAAATCATTAGGAAGGATTTGACTCTGGCGGTGGGGTGGGTTTGAAATCATTCCCAAAGGAGATTTTAAAGGAATGTAAAATACATTACCTTTCTGTCCTCTTGTCCTTGTTTATGATTTTATTTTCTCCTATTCTTCTACTAACACCTTCTACCGGGGTCAGTCTCTTACTGATCTGCAAAGTCTATTTGTTTTCAATTTTGTGCCTCCATGCACATTCCCATATTCCTTGACATGCATTCCTCTCTCCATCGTTTATTGGAATCCTACCATTTTTCTAGACACAGCTGAAATCCAATAGCTTTTTGAAAGCTTCTCTAATGATTCCAATCTTCAGTGATTGATCTTTCTTGAACTTGTATAGTATTCAAATGGAAATTTATTTATATAATTATATATAGAATTTTAGGCTATACGGTCTCACAGTTTTTTTTTTTTTTTTTTTTTTTTGAGACTGAGTCTGGCTCTGTCGCCCAGGCTGGAGTGCAGTGGCCAGATCTCAGCTCACTGCAAGCTCCGCCTCCCAGGTTCACGCCATTCTCCTGCCTCCGCCTCCCAAGTAGCTGGGACTACAGGCGCCCGCCTGGTCGCCCGGCTAGTTTTTTGTATTCTTTAGTAGAGACGGGGTTTCACCGTATTAGCCAGGATGGTCTCGATCTCCTGACCTTGTGATCCGCCCGTCTCGGCCTCCCAAAGTGCTGGGATTACAGGCTTGAGCCACCGCGCCCGGCCGGTCTCACAGTTTTTATCTTTTTAAAGTAGACAGTATGGGCAGGCGCAGTGGCTCATACTTGTAATCCCAGCGCTCTGGGAGGCTGAAACAGGAGAACTGCTTGACCCCAAGAGTTTGAGACCAGTCTGGGCAACAAGGTGAAACCCCAGCTCTACCAAAATAAATAAATAAATAAAATTTTTAAAAAATTAGCCAGGTGTGGTGGTGTGTGCCTGTAGTCCCAACTAGGAAGGCTGAGGTGGGAGGATCACTTGAACTGGAGGTAGACGTTTCAGTGAGCCAAGACTGCACCATCGCACTCCAGCCTGGGCAATAGAACAAGGCTGTCTCAAACAAAGTAGACTGTAAACTACTAGAGGGTTAAAAACATGTTTCACACTTATTTTTTATCCTTCTCACCTGCCCCACCTCTGGGCTTACCCAGTTTGGTACTCAATAAATTCCTGCTTCATTGATTGGGCAAATTTTTATATAGTGACATGAGAGTAACTATTGAGAAGCTTTATCACTCTTTTATTTTCAGACCTTAACATGGCACACTTTCAGAAAGATCTGATGGCTTTGCAACTCCATTTGCAAAGTAAATTTCACTTTTCAAATCAGTGAGAATTAGTGTATCCTCTTCCCTACTTTTTTTGGTACCTTTGATTCCCTTTCTTATAGAAAGGTACCTAAGACAATTACAGTATGTTAGAGTTATATCGCTGGTGTACGAAAGGACACTGGTGCCATGGTCTTTGTGGGTTAATTCACTTTCTTAGGGTATCTGATTCCAGCTCTGAATTTTATTACCAATTAAAATGCCCTGTGTGGCCAGATGCGGTGGCTCACACCTGTAATCCAGCACTTTGGGAGGCTGAGGTGGGCAGATCACTTGAGGCTAGGAGTTTGAGATCAGTCTGGCCAACATGGCAAAACCCTGTCTCTACTAAAAATATAAAAATTAGCTGGACGTGGTGGTGCATGCCTGATAATCCCAGTTACTTGGGTGGCTGAGGCACAAGAACCACTTGAACCCAGGAGGTGGAGGTTGCAGTGAGCTGAGATTGCACAACTATATTCCAGCCTGGGCGACAGAGCAAGACTCTGTTTCAAAATATAAACTAAACTAAAATAAAATACCCCGTGCAAAAAAATGTGAATTTACAAGCCATTCCCTTTTAAGTTCCTTCTTCACTCCCCAAACCACTAGTGGTAATTGTAACCCCATCTTTCTGAGCATTTTCTTTTAAGGTCCCTATTATTTGAATTTTACAGGGAGAATATAAGCATCTCATAGGTGCCAAACAGTGTCAAGCACTGGATTCCTCCTTTAAAAAACTGTACACTCCAGTATCTGACAAAAGGAAAAGTATATTACAATCCAATCAACAAATTAGTTAGAGGGGAACAGAACAAGAATATTAAACCCATAGTCAACACTGAGTTGTTGGATCTTCATCGTTATGATCTGGGTTTCATATCAATGCATTATTATTCTACATCAAACTTGTCCAACCTTCGGCCTGCAGACCACATGCAGCCCAGAATGGCTCTCAACATGGCCCAACACAAATCTGTAAGCTTTCTTAAAACATTATCAGATTTTTTGGCAATTTTGTTTTTGTTTAGTTCATCAGCTATCATTAGTGTTAGTATATTTTTACGTGTGGCCCAAGACAAGTCTTCTTCCAATGTGGCCCAGGAAAGCCAAAAGATTGTACACCTCTGTTTTACATTATACAGACCAATGGTATAACTATTACTCTAAGTAGCCTAAGTTTTAAGTACTCAGCCATACTGCAACACTTGCTTCTATTTTGGTTCCTTGTTCCTTCCTCCTGACAAATGTGAAAATTCATGAGCCCCATGGGTCACATCTTTTGCCAAGTAAGTTGCAGGTGCCCAATAAATCACAGCAAAAAGGAAACTGAGCTCCAAAGGTCATTTAGGCCAACTCCATCAGGGACTGGGCAATGTAGGAAAGAGGGTAGTAAACAGAATTTCTTATCAGTTTGGGTTAAAAAAGATTAGTTTTGTTTGTTTTCAAATGTTACTTATTATTTGATGGGACTGAGAAATATAACCTCATCATAGGTATAGATACACTTAGCCAAAGTCTTGGTCGTCTCAGTTTCTGCTATGAGATTCCTAAACACCACAGTCAAGCCAAAGTATAATTCTTTGCTCGCTCTTCTCTCAGTGCTCTTTTTTTGGGGGCAGAGGGGGGACAGAGTCTTACCTCATCACCCAGACTGGAGTATAGTGGCATGATCTTGGCTCACTGCAACCTCTGCCTCCCAGGTTGAAGTGATTCTCGTGTTTCAGCCTCCTGAGCAGCTGGGATTACAGGTGTATGCCACCACACCCGGATAATTTTTATAGTTTTAGTAGAGATGGGGTTTCACCATGTTGCCAGGGTGATCTTGAACTCCTGACCTCAAGTGATCCACCTGCCTCAGCTTCCCAAAGTGCTGGGATTACAGGCGTGAGGCCCTGTGTCTGGTCCCCTTCTCTTTTTAATAGTACTCTTATGACTTATTTCAATAAGGTTATTGTATTAGCCTGTTCTCACGCTGCTTATAATGACATACCCAAGACTGGGTAATTTACAGAGGAAAGAGGTTTAATGGACTCGCAGTTCCACATGGCTGGGGAGGTCTCACAATCATGGCAGAAGGCAAAGGAGAAGCAGAGTCACATCTTACATGGCGGTAGGCAAGAAGTGTATGTGCAGGGGAACTCCCCTTTATAAAAGCATCAGATCTAGTGAGATTTATTCACTATTACGAGAGCAGCATGGGAAAAACCTGCTCCCCATGATTCATTTACTTCCCACTAGGTCCCTCCCACAACACATGGGGATTATTACAATTCAAGGTGAGATTTAGGTGGGGATACAGCCAAAGTATATTAGCTATAAACTATAAACAATCAGTCCTGAGAAGACTGTTGTCAATTAATGCCTTGTATAACTGGATTGCTTAGGAGAAGGGAGAGTAAGGCAGTGAAAGGGAGGGGGCAATAGGTTTGAGGAAGACATTATTGGTTTCTTAACCCAACCCCCATTTTTCAACCATTTTCTCTTGCTTGCCTCTCACTATAAAGGCTGAAAAGCGAGATATTCCTTTTTACTATGCAGCTGGTATTAAACCTGTCACACAGTTCAGGCCAATAAGACAATGAAATCCACCGTGGGGTGGGTGGAGGATGGCACTTCTGAGTAAGGCTTTTGTCTCCTTATAAAAGGGAAAGCCAGAACAAGAGAGTTCCTGATGCTACCTGCCCCTTATTTCTTTACCATCCTCTGATAGTGAGGCAACAGGCATGAGGATTAAAAGGTAAAAGCTAAAAATGGTACAGCAGAGAGAAAGAACCTAGGTCCTTGATAAACTTGCTTAGCTGCTGAAATAGTCCTAATTCTGGACACCTTGTGTTATAAGTGTTGACACAGTTTTGTTTTGTTTTGTTTGTTTTGAGTCTTGCTCTGTTGCCCAGGCTAGAGTGCAATGGCATGATCTCGGCTCACTGCAACCTCCGCCTCCCTGGTTCAAGCGATTCTCCTGCCTCAACTTCCTGAGTAGCTGGGATTACAGGCACGTGCCACCATGCCCAGCTAATTTTTGTATTTTTAGTAGAGACGGGGTTTCACCATGTTGGTCAGGCTAGTCTCCAACTCCTGACCTCGTGATCCACCCACCTTTGCCTCCCTGAGTGCTGGGATTACAGGTGTGAGCCATTGTGCCTGGCCTGTGTTCACAAAGTTTTAAGCCACTGTTAGGTATTTGCATCTGAAACCATTCCTAACCAATATATGATTTTCAGTATGTATAGATTCTGCTTCATTTTCTATCTAAGGCACTTAGAAATGGAATATATAAGAAAGTATTTTATTCTACATCTTCATGAATATTTACCAGTTGCATCCTAGTGCAGAATTCTGTTTTCTTTTTCACATAATATACCAAATAAATTCTATCTCATCATCACCTATTGCCCCAAGTTTCCTTAGAAACAATGGCTATACACTGGGCTTCTGGGAAGAACAAGATGGTAAGACAGTGGCACCTTATAATGCTGCTTTGGAAACTGAGGCAGTTAAAGATCACTCCTCACTAAAGAATGGAGCTTTAGATTGGAGTAACATTTTCTTTTTTTTTTTTTTTTTTTTTTTTTTGAGACGGAGTCTCGTTCTGTTGCCCAGGCTGGAGTGCAGTGGCATGACCTTGGCTTGCCGCAACCTCCGCCTCCCGGGTTCAAGCAATTCTCTGCCTCAGCCTCCCAAGTAGTTGGGACTACAGGTGCGCGCCACCACACCCAGTGAATTTTTGTATTTTTAGCAGAGACGGGGTTTCACCATGTTGGTCAGGCTGGTCTCAAATTCCTGACCTCAGGTGATCCACCCACCTCTGCCTCGCTAAGTGCTGGGATTACAGGCACGAGCCACCACGCCTTGGCCTGGAATAACATACTTTCTTATTCCTCACTGCTCCTCTTCTTCAATACCTAATGTTTGGCTTTTTTTTTTTTTTTTTTTTTTTTGAGACAGAGTTTCACTCTTGTTGCCCAGAGTGGAGTGCAATGGCAGGATCTCGGCTCACAGCAACCTCTACCTCCTGGGTTCAAGCGATTCTCCTACCTCAGCCTCCCGAGTAGCTGGGATTACAGGCATGTACCACCACGCCCGGCTAATTTTGTATTTTTATTAGAGATGGGGTTTCTCCATCTTGGCCAGGCCGGTCTTGAACTCCTGACCTCAGGTGATCCCCCTGCCTCAGCCTCCCAAAGTGCTAGGATTACAGGCGTGAGCCACTGCACCCGGCCTGTTTGGCTTTTTATCAAACTCCAGGGCACTCTCGGGAACTATGCTTAAGAATTAACAAGGACAGATCCATGATATTTCCTTAGATGGCAGCTACTTACTTGGATGGATTAAATGCTCAACAAACTTTAAAGGACCAGTGCCTAGCAGGCAGAGAAATCCCAGCAGCAATTCAGCCAGGCCTGGTCCTGTGTCAGTTACATGGCTAATTGCTTTCTCCACTGCTCTTGCCTAATGGTAGACCTTTTAGTATTCTACTTTCCAGATGTAGCCACTTAGCTGGGGTAACATTAAAGTCCCCAAAGGGATAACTTTAGTTCTTAACAAAGCAAGAAAAGGTTCTTTTTAAAACAAAATAATTATCACACAGCCCTATTAAGTTCTTGTTGACATTATACATTTCTATTTTTCAATCTCATCTCTCTTCCTAAATTCTTATTAGGATGTTATGAGGTACAAAATCCTTGAAAAATATATCAAATACTTTTATCTTCTAATTTGCTACACATTAAGTGTTACAATCCCTGGATCTCAAAAATGGGTGGGAAGGACAAAGTTACAGAGTGAAAAGTATGAACCTACTACATTGTGGTTTGGCTTGAGCTGCTGAAAATTTCACCGTGGAAAAACAATACTGTAAATACTTCCTGATAATACAGGAGTTTTAAAATTTTGAATGCTTACAATGCATTCAGAGTAGAGCACATACAAGTCAGTACCAAACCACAATAACGAAAACTCTGCCCTGATATTTAAGGCTTTATGCAATTTAGTACTGTAATAGTCAAGCCAAAAGAAAATATATAACTGGAAGGTGAGGAGGGGGAGAGAAAGAAAGCACGGTTCTAAAACTGTCTCTAAACTCGTCTCTAAACTTGGTCCAAGTTTACAAGGAGATTACGCATACACACACTCTCTCTCTTCTCTCTCTCCCTTTCTCACTTTAAAAAAATTGCAAAATACAGTATTAAGCTTTTGTTTTAAACAAGTTTTCAAAGCTTAAGGGCCCAGGGACTCAGAAACCACAGAAGAGGTTGCAGCCTGGTAAAGAAATCGGCAACGATAAAGACTCAAATAGTTTGGCAGGTCTTTTATATAAACCATAAACTGGTCGAGTGCTCTAATTCTGCCCTGCCATCTTAATTTAATGCAGCAAAGAATTCTTAGCATAATTTGTTGACATATTCATCTGATTATCTTTGTGTCTAACCAGGAAAGTTCTGATAAGCTATCTTTATTTTGACATAGTTAGGCAAAAGGAAAACTTCCATTTTGGATGTCTGCTTTTTAACCATAAGTGATTTTTTTTTTTTTTTTTTTTGAGACGGAGTCTCGCTCTGTCACCCAAGCTGGAGTGCACTGGCCAGATCTCAGCTCACTGCAAGCTCCACCTCCCGGGTTCACGCCATTCTCCTGCCTCAGCCTCCCGAGTAGCTGGGACTACAGGTGCCCACCACCTCACCCGGCTAGTTTTTTGTATTTTGTAGTAGAGACGGGGTTTCACCGTGTTAGCCAGGATGGTCTCGATCTCCTGACCTTGTGATCCGCCCGCCTCGGCCTCCCAAAGTGCTAGGATTACAGGCTTGAGCCACCGCGCCCGGCCCATAAGTGATATTTTTTAGAATGCTGGCCACAGACTAGAGGTCTACACTAAAAGAAGGTGGGCAGGCAGGGGAAAAGAAAGAAACTGCAGCTAAGCACTGTGGCTCATGCTGGTAATCCCAGCTACTTGGAAGGCTGAGGCAGGAGGATCACTTGAGGAATTTGAGACAAGCCTGGGCAATATATATTGAAATCCTGTCGCTTAAAAAATTTAAAGAGTAGCCAAGCATGGTTGCACATGCTTGTAGTCCCAGCTACTTGGGAGGCTGAGAAAGAGAGAGAGAGAAAGGAGGATCCCTTGAGCCCAGGTGTTTGAGGCTGCAGTAAGCTATGATTGTGCCACTGCACTCTGGCCTGGGCAACAGAGCAGGTCTCCATGTCTCTAAAAAAGAAAAAAAAGAAAAGGAATCTACACTGCCTAACAGTAACACTTATCCACATACTTCTAAACAGTCATAGTGATCCAACACAGAAGAACATCAGCAGCTGGGGAAATTGTCTTGTTCCTGTCTCATCTCCTGCTGCTCTCCATCACAGTATTAAACTACTTGAATTTTTTCTGAACATATCATGCTGTTTCATTCTCTTGCATCTGCTATTCTCTTATGCATTGAATGTTTTTCTCTACTTTCTCTGGGAAACTTCTATTTACCTTTCAAAACCTGTTAAAGCATCATTTCCTCCAGGAAGCCTTCTCTGATGTTTACCAGAATTCTCAGTACTTGCAAATACGTATATTGTTATACTTATCATATTAGAATGTAATTACATTTTCATGTGTCTGTCTCCCCTATAAGGCAGTGAATACTTTCATGTCTTACACATCTCTCTGTCACTAGTACCTAGCATGGTGTTTGGTACATTGTAGATGTTCAACATTTTTTTTTTTTTTGAGACGGAGTCTCGCTCTGTTGTCCAGGCTGGAGTGCAGTGGTGCGATCTCGGCTCACTGCAACCTACCTCCGCCTTCCAGGTTCAAGGGATTCTCCTGCCTCAGCCACCTCAGCAGCTGGGACTACAAGTGCGTGCCACCATGCTCGGCTAACTTTTGTATTTTTAGTAGAGACAGGGTTTCACCATATTTGCCAGGCTGGCCTCCAACTCCTGACCTTGTGATCTGCCTGCCTCGGCCTCCCAAAGTACAAGGGATTACAGCTGTGAGCCATCGTGCCTGGCCGGTCAAATATTTTTTATTGAACTGAACCGCCTGGCCGTTCAAATATTTTTTATTGAACTGAACCCACAAAGGCTTATGAAGGTCTGAGACTGAATTGAGAAAATTATTCATGGCCTAGTTTCTGGAAACCTGAACCCAGGCTTCCTCAAGGTTAGAGATACCAGGCAGAATACATAAATAATCAAATCAAATAAAATACCTTGATTTTATTTTTACAAGGGATTTGTGTGCACTAAGTCTCTCATGAGAGACATTTGGGAAAACCCATGTTCAATTTTTGATTATGGTCTAAAACGATAACAAATTGTTCCAATTATATAGAACCTGCCACTCTATTATATCATAATGTAGACAAACCAGGAAGTGCTAATGGGATCCTATTAACCTTCATATCACATTGCAACAGCCTAGGGGAAGACAGGAGAGAAAGGATAAATACAAAGGCCATTAAACACACTGATGGGTGTCAGGCAGGAGCTAAGAGGTTGGAACTTCCAGTCCTCATCTCTAGGTAACAACTCACTACAATATAGCAATTGTAGATTTCAAGCACAGTATGGTAGGCCGATAATGCCTCCAGTATAGACCTGTCCTGCCAAAATACAACATACCAGGTGGCTTAAACAGAACTTTATTATTTCTCAGTTCTGGAGGCCAGAGGTGTTACCAGGGTTGGTTTCTTCTGAAGGATGTCAGCGAGAATGTGTTTCATGCCTCTTCTAGCTTCTGGTGGCTTGCTGGCAGTCTTTGGCATTCTTTGACTTGTGGAGCATAAATCCAATCTTCACACAGTGTTCTCCCTGTGTGTTTGTGTGTCTATGTCCAATTTCCTCTTTTTATAGGACACCAGTGGAGTAGGGCCCCATCTTACTTCAGTATGATCTCATAATAACTAATGCCATCTGCAATGACCCTGTTTACAAATAAGGTCACATTTTAAGGTACCTGGGGTTAAGACTTCATGATAAAAATTCAGTTCAATCCATAACAGCTCACAAAGATATATCAATGTCCGAATTCTTAGAAGCCGTGAATGTTACCTTATATGGTGATTAAATTAAGGTCTTTGAGATTAGGGGATTATCCAGACGGGCCCTCAAAGCCATCACAAGTGTCCTTATAAGACAGCAGCAAAGGGAGATTATACACACACAGAGAGGAGAAGGCAATGTGAAGAAAGACATAGAGATTAAAGTGATGTAACCACAAGTCAAGAAATGCTGGCAGCAACCAGAAGCTGGAAGAGGCAAGGAAAGGATTCTCCTGGAAAGCCTTCTCAGGAGGATACGGTCCTCTTCAATACCTTGGTTGTGGGCTTTTGACCTCCCAAACTGTGAGATAAAAAAAATTTCTTTCTTTCAAGCCACCTAGTTTGTGGTAATTTGTTATAACACCTACTGGAAACTAATATACATATTATCTTTTCATAATTTAAACATCATTATTTCCATTCTAAGAGCAGCAGAGGAGCAGGCAGATAACAGACAATAGGTGACAAATTCCAAGCAATTATACCCATATCCACAAACCCCTGTTACCATCATTTTAAAAGGGAAAGCCAGGCACAGTGGTGTGGGCCTGTAGTCCCAGCTACTCAGAAGACCGAGGATGGAGGATCATTTGAGCCCAGAAGTTTGAGTCCAGCCTGGGCAACACAGTGAGACTCCATCTCTTTAAAAAGAAAAAAAAAAAAGCAGGGAGACAAATCCACACTGAAATATCACCATCACATCAAAAGAAACTACAGAGTACGTCACATTAGGTAAGGGTGAATACTATTACATGGCTCTCTAATTTTTTTTACATAAAAAATGTGTTTTGGTCAGGCACGGTGGCTCACACCTGTAATCCCAGAACTTTGGGAGGCCAAGGCAGCCAGATCACCTGAGGTCAGGAGTTCAAAACCAGCCTGGCCAACATGGAGAAACCCAGTCTCCACTAAATATACAAAAATTAGATAGGTGTGGTGGCGCATGCCTGTAATCCCAGCTACTCAGCAGGCTGAGGCAGGAGAATCACTTGAACCCGGCAGACGGAGGTTGCAGTGAGCTAAGATAGTGCCACTCTGTACTCTAGCCTGGAATACAGAGCAAGACTCCATTTCAAAAAAAAAAAGTGTTTTAAGTTGCAATGTAAAATGCATTTCTTACTCTGATTCATAAACCAAAAGGATTGAGACTTCTGGTTTTTGGCCTGGCATATAAAGAGCTTAGAATAACAGTTGTCAATCTATCCTAACAACAAATAAAAAGCTGAACTGAAAAATCTAAACAACTATTCATAGATCTATCAGAGAAGTGAGTTCACAGGGCAAACTGCTGTTCCCCAAATTGGCAGATACAGAGCATCACAACCTAAAGGAGCAGAAAGCCATGAGCTGAACCTGCATGACAATCAAGTGCCAGGGGAGGAAAACCTGAACTATAATTGATGAAGCTAGAGGCTAAGTGTGGACAAGTCTGAGAGTTAAAAACGCCAGGGAGACCCAGTCACACAGGAGCCCCCACACTGTTGTGAGTTTCACCTCCAGGTTCTCCCGGCTCTACTAGGTTCTACGGTGAATATCAGGGGAAATTTCTTGTGCTTTTGGCAGGGGGAAAGGGAAAAGTACAGTAATCTCCCCTTACCCATGGTTTCACTTTCCATGGTTTCAGATACCCATGGTCAACTGCAGTTCAAAAATAGATGAGTACTGGTCGAGTAAGGTGGTTCATGCCTGTAATTCCAGCACTTTGGGAGGTTGAGGTGGGAGGACCGCTTGAGTCCAGGAGTTCGAGACTAGCCTGGGTGACAGAGTGAGACCCTGCCTCTATTTAAATTTTTTTTTTTTTTTTTTTTGAGACAAAAGTCTCACTCTGTTGCCCAGGCTGGAGTGCAGTGGCGCGATCTCAGCTCACTGCAACCTCCGCCTCCTGGGTTCAAGCGATTTTTGTGCCTCAGCCTCTGAGTAGCTGGGATTACAGGCATGCACCACCACAGCCAGCTAATTTTGTATTTTTAGTAGAGACGGGGTTTCACCATGTTGGCCGGGCTGGTCTCAAACTCCTGGCCTCAAGTGATCTGCCTGCCTCAGCTTTCCAAAGTGTTGAGATCACAGGTGTGAGCCACTGTACCCGGCCAAAAAAAAACAAAAAACAAAGATGAGTACAGTATAATAAGATATTTTGAGAGAGGGAACACATTTATATAACTTTTATTACAGTATATTGTTATAACTGTTCTATTTTATTATTAGTTATTGTGAATCTCTTACTGTGCTGAATTTATAAATTAAACTTTATCACAGGTATGTACATATAGGGAAACATAGTATAGTCATCCCTCCATATCCATGGGGGACTGGTTTCAAGATCCCTGAGGACACCAAAATCCACAGATACTGTAGTCCCTGATATAAAATGGTGTCTCAAAAAAAAAAAAAGGTGTAGTATTTGCATACAAAATGTGCACATCCTCCTACATACTTTAAATCATCTCTAGATTACTTATAATACCTAATACAATGCCTACATATCACTTCATTCATGTAGATTCAATGTAGTGCTTGGCAGGCAGCAAATTCAAGTTTTGCTTTTTTGAATTCTGCGGAATTTTTTTTCTGAATATTTTTGATCTATGATGGTTTTAATCCATGGATGAGAAACCCATGGATACAGAGGGCTGACTGTATATAGGGTTTGGTACTATCTGGTTTCATGCATCCACTAGGAATCTTGGAATGTATCCTTGTGAATAAGGGGGGACTACTGGAACCATTTTGAAATACCCCAGAGCATTCTGTTCTTCTTTACAAGGCCTGCCCTCAGGAGAAAATACTTTACCAGAGCCTAACCTACTGCAGTTTTATCACAGACTAACTAACCTGGGAGAAGGATAATACCCAATTCTATCCTAGTCTATCCATCCTGTCCCATCCAAGTGGGGAAAATAAAACAAAACTGAGAAGCACTGGTGAAGTTTATAGTCCAGGGCATAGGCTCACCAAAATATTGAGATCTAATTACAGGACAATAGAACACTTCCAGTTCCCCTCCCTGTCATACCTCATCACAACTTTACTAAGGATGCATTTACCAATTCCTTTTACCCAGTATATCATGTCCACCTTTCTTTTTTTTTTTTTTTGAGACGGAGTCTCGCTCTGTTGCCCGGGCTGGAGTGCAGTGGCCGGATCTCAGCTCACTGCAAGCTCCGCCTCCCAGGTTTACGCCATTCTCCTGCCTCAGCCTCCCGAGTAGCTGGGACTACAGGGGCCAGCCACCTCGCCCGGCTATCTTTTTGTATTTTTTTAGTAGAGACGGGGTTTCACTGTGTTAGCCAGGATGGTCTCGAACTCCTGACCTTGTGATCCGCCCGTCTCGGCCTCCCAAAGTGCTGGGATTACAGGCTTGAGCCACGGCGCCCGGCCATGTCCACCTTTCAACAGAAAATTGTAAGTCATATTGAAAGGCAAAAGTACACTTTGAAGAAACTGAATAAGCCTCAGACCCAGTGAGATATGGCAGAACTGTCAGAATTAACAGTTCAGGAATTTCAAACACTATGATTAATATCAACAACATGTAACAACAGATGGATAATATAAGAAGATAAATGGAAATTCTAAGAAAGAATGAAAAAGAGAAACTTTTAGGCTCCTGAACACATGGAGGTGCAGGAGTGTGACAGGCCCAGGAAGGGCATAGAAGCGTTGCGCCCCTTCCCACCAATGCATCTCCTTATCTGGCTTTCATCCGTATCCTTCTTAATATCCTTTATAATAAACTGGTAAACATCAGCCATCCACAGGCTTTCTCTCTCCATGGAGAGCAAGACAATGTCCTACGACCTCAGAGAGCAAGATCAAAGCCAGAAATCCATCTCTGTCCCTACTGCCCACTGGTCTTTTCCAGTCAACACTTTGTCAGCAAATACATGCCGCATAGCCGTGCTGCTCAGAGGTCTCCTGGCTTATATGCAGAAAAGGACCTGTGGCCCAGGATCACAGTAGCAACAATATTCTCATCAAAGCAGCCAGAGTGATACAGCAGAAGGTCAAGAGACAGAAAAAAGCACTAAACCCTGGTTTATAAGAGAGCGGCAGACTTCAAGGGTTGTCTCCTAAGACAACAAGTAAGCTCAAGGGGAAGCTTATAACCAGTAAGCTTCAGAGTGGTGAAAAAAGAGCCTAGCCAGGCCCAAATGGAAAATTTTAAAGAAATAGACAAATATTAAAAGAAATAGTAAATTCAAGATGGAGAGCATTCAAATGTGCAGAGGGTAAGCAAGACTTTAGTTAGAAAATAAAATTACTCTTTCTTGCCACTGAGCTTAAGCCAAAAAAAAAAAAAAAAAAAAATTAAAGAAAAGAAAGCTACTTGGCTGGGCATGGTGGCTCATGCCTGTAATCCCAGTACTTTGGGAGGCCGAGGCAGGTGGATAACCTGAGGTCAGGAGTTCAAGACCAGCCTGGCCAACAAGTGAAACCCTGTCTCTACTAAAAAATACAATAATTAGGCTGGGCGTGGTGGCTAACGCCTGTAATCCCAGCACTTTGGGAGGCCGAGGAGGGCTAATCACCTGAGGTTGAGAGTTCAAGACCAGCCCCAAATTAGTCGGGTGTGGTGGTGCACGCCTGTCATCCCAGCTCCTCAGGAGGCTGAGGCAGAAGAATCGCTTGAACCTGGGAGGCAAAGGTTGCGGTGAGCCGAGATTGCACCACTGCACTCCAGTCTGGGCAACAAGAGCAAAACTCCCTCTCACAGAATAAAAAAAAAAAAAAAATTAGCCGGGGTGGTGGTGCATGCCTGTAATCCCAGCTACTCGGGAGGCCAAGGCAGGAGAATCACTTGAACCTGCGAGGTGGAAGTTGCAGTGAGCCAAGACGGCACCACTGTACTCCAGCCTAGGCAACAGCAAGATGCAGTCTCAAAAAAAAAAAAAAAAAAAAAAAAAAAAAACTACTAATACACAAAAAAGCATACGCCAAGCATTAGTTTTTTATACGCAGGGAGTGATGAGTCAGCATTACTCTTGCACCAGAATACACATGCAGGAGGGAAGTCCTATGTGTGTAATAAGTGAGGGTGGGGCTTTAGAAATAAGTCACACTTCACATACCAGAAGACACACTCAGGGAAGAAGGCTTTCTTGTGAAAGGAGTGTGGGCAAGGCTTCTCACAGAAGGCAGTTCTCACTGTGTATCAGAAAACCCACTCAGGGGAGAAGTCTTTTGTATGCAAGGAGTGTGGGCAAGACTTTACCCAAAAGTCAACTGTGCATGAGAGAACATACTTGGCAGAGAAGCCTTATAGTTGCCAGGAGTGTGGAAAAAGGATTAGGTATAAATCATCTTACGATAAGCACTGGAAGGCACACTCAGGGGAGAAGGATTTTTGGGGAGGGAGTATGGGCAAGACTTCAGCTTGAAGACATCTCTTACCAGACACCAGAGGACACACTCAGGGAAGTAACTCTGCTTCTTTAAAAAGCTGTAGCCAAGACTGTACACCTTGTTTATGGATATATCATGAAGGCAGAAGGGATCCAGAGGGCTAAGAGAACCTGAACTTGGCCCAACTTATTCCCAGAGATTCTGAGAAAAGAGGTCAAGATTTGGGAAACAAAGATACCAGGTAAGGGGAGGGGATTACCTGGACTCTTGGGGAAATGTGGTCTTATTCCCAGTGTTGTATCTGTGCCATGCCATACTTCCCAGGGAATGTTCTTAGCCAGTGGCTGTGGGCGTGGCGCTGAGAGCCTCACTAACCTCCTTAGATGGCCCAGCAGTCTAGGACCCCTCCACCAACCTTTCCCTACCTTTGTTCTTCCCTCTGGCAGCTCTCCCAACTTTCCTTAGTGCTATGGTTTGAACAATGTTGTCCCTTACAAAATTCATGTTGAAACCTAATCACCAATGTAACGTTATTGAGAGATAGAATGTTTAGGACGTGGTTAAGTCATGAGGATGGAACCTTCATGAATGGCATTGGGTACCCTTATAAAAGGATTTGGCAAAGGACTTGGCATCACTTTACCCTTTCCTCCAACTGCCATGTGAGGACACAGAGTTCCTCTCCTCTGGAGGATGTTGTGTCAAGACACCATCTTGGAAGCAGAGAGCAGACCTTGTCAGACAACCAAATCTGTTGGCGCCTTGATCTTGAACTTCCCAGCTTCCATAACTATGAGAAAATAAATTTCTGTTCTTTATTAAATAAATAAATAAATAAGAAACGCTATAGATAAAAAATACTGTAACAGAAATGAAGAATCCCGGCCAGGCACGGTGGCTCATGCCTGTAACCCCAGCATTTTGGGAGGGAGGTGGGCGAATCACTTGAGGTCAGGAGTTCAAGACCAGTCTGGCCAACATGGTGAAACCCCCATATCTACTAAAAATATAAAAGTTAGTTGGGTGTGGTGGTGCACGCCTGTAGTCCCAGCTACTCAGGAGGTGGAGGTTGTAGGGACCTGAGATCGTGCCACTGCACTCCAGCCTGGGCGACCAAATGAGAATTTGTCTCAAAAAAAATGAGAATTTGTCTCAAAAAAACAAAAAAAAAAAAAAAACAAAAAAAAAGAAAAGAAATGAAGAATGCCTATGACGGGCTCAATAGTAGACTGGACACAGCTGAGCAAACAGTCTTTGAACTCGAGCTGGGCGTGGTAGCATGTGTCTGTAGCTCCGGCTACTTGGGAGGCTGAAACCAGAGGATCACCTGAGCCCAGGAGTTTGAGACCAGCCTAGGCAACATAGTGACATAGTGAGACCCTGTCTCTAAAAACAAAGAATCTCTGAACTTGAGGATATGACAACAGAAACTTCCAAAACTGAAAAGCTAAGAAAAGAAGAACTAAAAACAACAACAACAACAACAAAATATCCAAGAACTGTGGGACAAATATAAAAGGTATAATATGTGGATAATAGGAGAAGGAAAGAAACAAACACAGTATCTGGTGTTGCTAAACAATAACTAAAGTGATAACTAAAAATGGCCCCTACAAATCGATGTCAGATACCACACCATAAGAACATTAAGCAGGCTATATGCCAAAAAAAAAACAAAAACCTACACCTAGATATATCATATTCAAACTTCAGAACATCAAAGAGAAAGAGAAACATCTTGAAAGAAGGCAGAGGGAAAATCACCTTACCTACAGAGGAGCAAAAACAAGAATTACATCTAACGTCTCAGAAACCATGCAAGCAGAGAGTAGAGTGAAAGAGAAAACCCCATCACCCTAGAATTCTGTACCCTGCAAAATTCTTCAGAAGTAAGAAAGGCCATGTGCAGTGTGGCTCACGTCTACAATCCCAGCACGGCGGATGGACTGCTTGAGTCCAGGAGTTTGAGACTAGCCTGGGCAACATAGTGAGACGTCATCTCAATGAAAAATAAACAAAATTAGCCAAGTGTTGTGGTGTGTGCCTATAGTCCTAGTTGAGAGGCTGAGGTGGGAGGATCGTTTAAGCCCAGAAGGTTGAGGTTACAGTGAGCTGAGATCATGCCACTGCACTCTAGCCTGGGCAACACAGTGAGATCCTCTCTCAAAAAAAAAAAAAAAAAAGTGAAGGAAAAATAAAGACGTTCTCAAGCAAACAAAAATACAGAGAAACTGTTGCCCAAAGACTTGCCTTGCCAGAAATCTTAAAATAAGTTCTTTAGAGAGAAGGAAAATGAGCTAGGCATGGTGGCTCATGCCTGTAATCCCAAGGCTCTGGGAGGCTGAGGCAGGAGGACTGCTTGAGCCCAGGAGTTTGAGACCAGCCTGGGCAATATCAGGAGACCCTATTTCTAACAAAAATAAAAATAAATTAGCTGGGCATGGTGGTGCTTATCTGCTGTTCCAGCTACTCCAGTGGCTGAGGTGGGAGGATTGCTGGAGCCAGGGATGTTGAAGCTGCAGTGAGCTACAACCGTGCCACTGCACCCCAGCCTACATGACAAAGTGAGATACGGTCTCAAAAAAAAAAAAAAACAAAAAAAAAATCTGGGATTCGAATCAGCCCTCTCCAACTCCAAGCACACTGGGATCTCTGCGGCTGGAGGTTGCTGTTGGCTTCTGCCCATGCTGTGTGTTGGGATCTGCAGCCAAGCATGGGAGCTTATGAAGGCATCTGGTGGTTTCTCAGTAAGAAAACAGTGTGGATGCCAGACGTGGTGCCTCACGCCTATAATCTCAGCACTTTGGGAGGCTGAGGCAGGCAGATCACCTGAGGTCAGGAGTTCGAGACCAGCCTGACCAACATGGCGAAACCCTGTCTCTACTAAAAATACAAAAAAATTAGCCAGGCATGGTGGTGCCTGTAGTTCCAGCTACTTGGGAGGCTGAGGCACAAGAACTGCTTGAACCTGGGAGGCAGATGGTTACAGTGAGCCGAGATGCTGCCATTGCACTCCAGCCTGGGAGACAGAGCAAGACTCCATCTAAATAAAAAGGGCCGGGCACAGTGGCTCACACCTGTAAGCCCAGCACTTTGGGAGGCCAAGGCGGGCAGCTCACAAGGTCAGGAGTTCAAGACCAGCCTGGCCAACACAGTGAAACGCCGTCTCTACTAAAAATACAAAAATTAGCCAGGCATGGTGGTATACACCTGTAATCCCAGCTACTCGGGAGGCTGAGGCAGGAGAATTGCTTGAACCCGGGAGGCAGAGGCTGTTGTGAGCTGAGATCTTGCCACTGCACTCCAGCCTAGGCGACAGTGTGAGACTCCATCTCAAAAAAAATAAAAATAAAAAATAAAAAATAAATACCATGGAGTGTGCGTAATTGTGTTTGAGGAAGAGATAGTCACTGTCTCTGTGGTAGTGTCTTTAGGGAACTATCTGTGCCTGGATCCTGGGGAATTATGACAAAGCAGTCTGCAGGTTTAGCAAGAACTCTGAACCTTCTCCCTCTGCAGGATCTTCAATAGAAAGGTCCTGTCCTGAGGAAACAGAGGCACTTCTCTTGCTTGTGAAGCCTGCCAGCATGTGTGTTTTGGTCAGCACTGAGATGCACATGACAAATTATGCGCAATGCCTCAGCACAGTCAAACGGGGTTTTTTCTGTTTGCACTTAACTAGCCTTGGACAGTAGGAGGAAACCTTAAATATTTCCTTCTACTCTCACAAACCCTTTATGTTTTTTTTTTTTTGAGACGGAGTCTCATTTTGTCGGCCAGGCTGGAGTGGCACAATTTCAGCTCACTGCAACCTCCACCACCTAGGTTCAAGCGATCCTCCTGCCTCAGCCTCCTGAGTAGTTGAGACTACAGGCACACACTGCCACACCTGGCTAATTTTTGTATTTTTAGTAGAGATGAGGTTTCACCATATTGGCCAGGCTGGTCTCAAACTCCTGACCTCAGGTGATCCACCTGCCTCGGCCTCCCAAAGTGCTGGAATTACAAGTGTGAGCCACCACACCCGGCCTCACAAACGTTTTATCTAATAAAACAAAATTACTGCCAAAAAAAGAAAAAAAAGAGACAATGTTAGAGTCGATCAAAAAACAAGACCTAACTGTATATTGTATATAAGAAACCCCCTTTAATACAAAAACACATATAGATTAAAAGTAAAAAGGCTGGGCGCGGTGGCTCACACCTGTAATCCCAGCACTTTGGGAGGCCAAGGCGGGCGGATCACAAGGTCAGGAGATCTAGACCATCCTGGTTAACACAGTGAAACCCCGTCTCTACTAAAAATACAAACAATTAGCCAGGTGTGGTGGAGGGCGCCTGTAGTCCCAGCTACTCGGGAGGCTGAGGCAGGAGAATGGCGTAAACCCGGGAGGCGGAGCTTGCAGTGAGCTGAGATCCGGCCACTGCACTCCAGCCTGGGCGACAGAGCAAGACTCCATCTCAAAAAAAAAAAAAAAGTAAAAAGATAGAGACGGATATACCCTAATCCAAAAAAGTTGAGAGTAGCTGTATTAATTTTAGAAAGAAAGATATCAGGAATAAAGACGAGTATTACATAATGACAAAATGGTCAATACTCCAAGATGACATACAAATTCTTAATGTAGGCCGGGCATGGTGGCTCACACCTGTAATCCCAGCACTTTGGGAGGTTGAGGTGGGTGGATCACTTGAGGTCAGGAGTTCGAGTCCAGCCTGTCAACATGGTGAAACCCTGTCTCTACCAAAAATACAAAAATTAGCCAGGCGTGGTGGCACACGCCTATAATCCCAGCTACTCAGGAGGCTAAGGCAGAACCATTTGAACCTGGGAGGTGGAGCTTGCAGTGAGCCAAGATTGCGCCACTGCACTCCAGCCTGGGCGACAGAGCAAGACTTCATCTCAAAAAAAAAAAAAAAAATAGATAAAAAATAAAACCAAAAATAATTAATGTGTATGTAGCTAACAACAGAACATCAAAATATATGAAGGAAAAACTGACAGAACTGCAAAGAGACAGATAGATGAATCTGCTCTTATATTAACAGTTGGAGACTTTAACACCCCTCTAATCAGAAATGGACATATCCAGCAGGCAGAAAATCAGTAAGGACATAGTTGAACTCAACACCACCATCAATCAACTGGACATAATTAACATCTATAGATTAATTCATCCAATAACAACAACAACAACAGATTATACATTCTTCTTAATTCACATGGAACATTTACCAAGATTGACCACATTTTGGGCCATATAACACACCTTAACAGGTTTAAAATAAATCACACAATGTCTGCCTTCTAACTGCAATAGAATTAAAGTAGAAATCAGTGACAGAAAGATAGCTGGAAAATATGAAAAGACTTAGAGATTAAATAATATACTTCTAATAATACAAGAAGCAAAAAAGAAATCTCCAGAGAAATTAAAAAGTATTTTGAACTAAACGAAAATGCAACTTATAAAAATTTGTGGGATGCAGCAGAAACAGTGATTAGTGGGAAATTGATAGCAGTGAATAAACATACTAGAAAAGAAAAAGATCTAAAATCAATAATCTAAGCTTCCACCTTAGAAAACTAGGGGGAAAAAAGAGCAAATTAAATCTAAAGTAAGCAGAAGAAAAGAAATAATAAAAATTAGTGTAGGCCAGGGGTGATGCCTCATGCCTATAATCCCAGCACTTTGGGAGGCTAAAGCAGGAGGACTGCTTGAAGCCGGGAGTTTGAGACCAGCCTGGGCAACATTGCAAGACCATGTCTCTATAAAAAATAAAAAAAATTAGCCAGGTGTTGTGGTGCTCAGGAGGCTGAGGCAGGAAGATCATTTGAGCACAAGAGTTGGAGGCTACAGTGAGCTAAGATCACACCACTGCACTACAGCCTGGGCAACAAAGTGACACCATGTCAAATGAATGAATGAACAAAGAAAGAGTGGCCAACATGGTGAAATCCTGTCTCTACTAAATACACACACACAAAAAATAGCTGAGCGTGGTGGCACACGCCTGCAATCCCAGCTACTTAGGAGGCTGAGGCAGGGGGATCTCTTGAACCCGGGAGGTATAGGTTGCAGTGAGCCGAGATTGCACCACTACACTCCAGCCTGGCAACAGAGTGAGACTACGTCTCAAAAAAAAAAAAAAAAAAAAAAAAAAAAAGACCTACTATAGACTGGGCATAGTGCCTTATGCCTGTAATCCCAGCACTATGGAAGGTCAAAGTGGGAGGATCGCTTGAGACCAGGAGTTTGAGACCAGCCTGGGGAACATAATGTGACCCTGTCTCTACCAACACCCCCTGCCAAAAAAAGAAAAAATCGACTATAAAGCTACAGTAATAAACACAGTGTGGTACCAGAAAAAGAATAGACACATCAATTACTATATATATGTATTTTTTGAGATAGAGTCTCGCTTTGTCACCCTGGCTGGAGTGCAGTGGCGAGATCTCAGCTCACTGCAAGTTCCGCCTCCCGGGTTCATGCCATTCTCCTGCCTCAGCCTCCCAAGTAGCTAGAACTACAGGCACCTGCCACCACGCCCAGCTAATTTTTTGTATCTTTAGTAGAGATGGGATTTCACCATGTTAGCCAGATGGTCTCCATCTCCTGACCTCGTGATCCACCTGCCTCGGCCTCCCAAAGCGCTGGGATTACAGCGTGAACCACCATGCCCGGCCATCAATTACTATATTTATGTGAATAAATAGAGGGCCCAGAAATAGACCCACATAAATATAGTCATTGATCTTTGACAAAGGAGCAAAGGCAACACAATGAAGCAAAGATAATCTTTTCAACAAATGGTGCTGGAACAACTGGATAACCACATGCAAAAAAATGAATCTAGACACATGCTTTATAGCCTTCACAAAACTTAAAATGGATCACAGACCTAAATGTAAAATGCAAAACTATAAAACCTCTAGAAGATAATATACGGGAACACCTACACCAGGGGCCACACAGCAGGCAGTGAGCAGCGGGCAAGTGAGGGAAGCTTCATCTGTATTTACAGCCACTCCCCATCGCTTGCATTACAGCCAGAGCTCTGCCTCCTGTCAGATCAATCGTAGCATTAGATTCTCAAAGGAGTCCCAATCCTACTGTGAACTGTGTATGTGAAGGATCTAGGTTGCACATCCCTTATGAGAATCTAATGCCTGATGATCTGTCACTGTCTCCCATCACTCCCAGATGAGACCATCTAGTTGCAGGAAAACAAGCTCAGGGCTCCCACTGATTCTACATTATGGTGAGCTGTATAATTATTTCACTATTATGTTACAATTTAATAATACTATAAATAAAGCACACAATAAATGTAATGTGCTTGAATCCCCTCCATCCCCAGTTCACGAAAAAATGTCTTCCAGGAAACCAGTCCCTGGTGTCAAAAAGGTGGGAGACCACTGACCTAGATGACTATGGTGATGACTTTTTAAATACAACACCAAAGACATGATCCATGAACTAAGTAATTGATAAGCTGGACTCGGGTAAAATTAGAAACTTCTGCTCTGTGAAAGACAATGTCAAGAGAATGTAAAGACAAGCTACAGAATGGGAAAGAATGTAAAAGTTACACCTGATAAAGGACTGTTATGCAAAATACAGAAAGAACTCTTAAAACTGAACAGCAAGAAAATGAACAACCTGATTAAAAAATGGGCAACAGACTTTAGTCAGACACTTCACCAAAGAAAAATACAGATGGCAAATAAGCATATGCAAAGGTGCTCAACATCAAGCCATCAGGGAAATACAAATGACTGTTATTATTATTATTATTATTATTATTATTATTATTATTTTTTCATCTTTTTATTTTTTTGAGACGGAGTCTCGCTCTGTCACCCAGGCTGGAGTGCAGTGGCGCGATCTCGGCTCACTGCAAGTTCCGCCTCCCGGGTTCATGCCATTCTCCTGCCTCAGCCTCCTGAGTAGCTGGGACTATAGGTGCCTGCCACCATGCCCAGCTAATTTTTTTTTTTTTGTATTTTTAGTAGAGACGGGGTTTCACCGTGTTAGCCAGGATGGTCTCGATCTCCTGATCTCGTGATCCGCCTGTCTCGGCCTCACAAAGTGCTGGGATTACAGGCGTGAGCCACCACACCCGGCCTGTTGTTGTTATTTTCTGAGGCAGACTCTCACTCTGTCACCCAGGCTGGAGTGCAGTGGCACGATCTCGACTCACTGCAACTTCCACCTCCCGAGTTCAAGTGATTCTCCCGGCTTCAGCCTCCTGAGTAGCTGGGACTACAGGCACTCACCACCACGCCCAGCTAATTTTTGTATTTTTAGTACAGACGGGGGTCTCATCATATTGGCCAGGCTCATCTCAAACTCCTGACCTCAGGTGATCCACCTGCCTTGGCCTCCCAAAGTGCAGGGATTACAGGTGTGAGCCACCATGCCCGGCAGGGAAATGCAAATTAAAACAACGAAATCCATTACACACCTTAATTAGAGTGGCCAAAATCCAAAACACTGACAACATTAAATGTTGGTAAGGATGTGGAGCAACAAGAACTCTCATTCATTTTTGGTGGGAATGCTAAATAATATGGCCACTTTGGAAGACAGTTTGACAGTTTCTTACAAAATTAAACATAGTCTTACCATAAACATAGTATTACCATATTATCTAGCAATCACACTCATTGATATTTACCCAGATGAACAGAAAACTTATGTCCACACAAAAGCCTGCACATGGATATTTATATACCAGCTTTCTTTACTCATAACTGCCAAGTCTCAGAAGCAATTAAGATGTCCTTCAGCAGGTGAATGGATAAATTGTGGTACATTCAGACAATGGAATATTACTCAGCACTACAAAGAAATAAGGTATCAAGCTATGAAAAGATAAGGAGGAAACTTAAATGCATATTACTAAATGAAAGAAGCGGCCGGGCACGGTGGCTCAAGCCTGTAATTCCAGCACTTTGGGAGGCCGAGACGGGCGGATCACGAGGTCAGGAGATCGAGACCATCCTGGTTAACATGGTGAAACCCCGTCTCTACTAAAAAATACAAAAAACTAGCCGGGTGAGGTGGCGGGCGCCTGTAGTCCCAGCTACTCGGAGGCTGAGGCAGGAGAATGGCATAAACCCGGGAGGCGGAGCTTGCAGTGAGCTGAGAACCGGCCACTGCACTCCAGCCCGGGCGACAGAGCGAGACTCCATCTCAAAAAAAAAAAAAAAAAAAAAAAAAAAAGCTAGTATGAAGTGGCCTTATATTGTATGATTCCAACTAAACGACATTCTGAAGATGGCAAAACTACAGAGACAGTAAAAATATCAGTGCTTGCCAGGGGTCAGTGGGAAGTGAGGGATAAACAGGCAGAGCACAAAGGATATTTAGGGCACTGAAATGATTCTGTATGACACTACAATGGTGGATACATGTCATTTTATGTTGATGGATTGACTGATTTGACAGGAGTTCACTCCGTTGCCCAGGCTGGTGTGCAGTAGCACAATCATGGCTCACTGCAGCCTTGACCTCCCGGGCTACAGCAATCCTCCCACCTCAGCCTCCTGAATAGCTGGGACTACAGGTGAACATTACCACACCTGGCTAATTTTTATTTTTATTTTTTTGTAGGGACGGGGTCTCACTATGTTGCTTAGGCTGGTCTTGAACTCCTGGACTCCAGCAATCCTCCTGCCTCGGCTTCCCAAAATGTTGAGATTACAGGCATGAGCCACTGTGCCCAGCCTCATTATATATTTGTTAAAACCTACAGAATGTGCAATACCAAGAGTGAATCCTAATATAAAGTACGGACTCGGGTGATAATATGTCAATGTAGGTTCACTGAATGTAACAAATGTACCATTGTGGTTCAGTATGTTGATAGTGGGGGAAGGCTAGTATGTGTGAGGACAGGAGGTATATGAGAATCCTCTGCACTTTTCACTCAGTTTTGCTGTGAATCTAAAACTGCTCTAACAAAGATAGTTTCTTAATTTAAAAAAAGCAAAGGAAGAGCATAAATGAAAAAAAGAAAAGACTGAAGACCACTAAGTAAATGTGAATTGCTTATTGTATATTCATTCTCATAGAGTGCTCAGAAAAGAGTCTAAGATTTTAATCTTGGAGTATCCATTGCTCATTATTCTAATGTTAAGACAGAAAACCAAAGCATAGCAGAAAGTCCAGCTTCCAAGCAGGAACTGTTGTCTCCTTGACAAAGCTTCAATCCAATTATGCCCTAGTCACTAACTTTCCATCACCACCTCCCCTTTGTTTCAGACAGAATATCCACGACCTTCCGTTCATGCGGTGGAGGAAGAAATTGCTTCCCAGAAAGGCTTAGCCCACTGCATTCTACTAGATAAAGGAAAAACAAAAAGCCACTCCACTCTGACAAGCCGATTACTGTCTATGGAGAAGCAAAATGCCTCCCTTAGGACTATGGGAATAGCCAACAAGGTACAATAAGTTTAAACCTTTAACCATGACTCTGCCAAGAGCTGCTATGTATGTGAATACAATCCCCTCATCTGGGCAGTCAAATATGCGTAACTGAAAGTACAAGCCTCCATAAGGCCCTGTCTAGTTATAGCTTCAACTGCATAGAAAGTGAAAGAAGGCTGAAGTAAAGTCTCCCCTTTCCACTACTGCAATTATCTAGGTAAAGCCTAGAAGGAAAGAACAGGAAAGACTGAAGAGGGAATGCTAAAGTGTTGAATATAATGTGATATTTTATAAAATATACACAGACATCTAGACCCTTGAAATTTTTAGAGTAACCACTTTTATTGTTCCCTCACAATACATACAACCTGAGACTAGTCTCCCCCTTAGTCCTAAAAAATACCTGAAACTGAAGTAAAATGACAAATGTCTGAAGTTATGAACATAATATAATTTTAAAAATCAATGTGCATAGATTGCCACCATGTAAAAAAAAAGATGTTCACTGAAGTGACAGATATCTATAATACTATTTACCCATTCCGGTATTATACAAACTCCAGGTATATACTACAACTGAGATCTTTAAAACTATCTGAACACCTTTTTTCACTTGATTCAAATAACTATGCCAATGAAAGACTTGTTATTGTCAGTGAGCTTGAGAACAGAGACATAAAATGGAGGTAATGAAAGCTTAGCATTAAAATGTAGTCTTCATCCATCCTGTTAAACTGTCATTGTCTCTCTGATAACTTCCCAGGAGCCACGCTTTTAGCTCAGTTCTATAGGCTGCTGCCCTGAACCACTTTTTCTTTGCATTTACTTTTTTATAGGAACTCCTGTCGTCACTCACACACACACGCACACAACATGCATGCTCACACGCAACTAACTGTTCTATCAGAGGCACCCAGCAAAATAAACAAATGAGATCTTTGGATACCACGAGTGATCATTTTGGTCAGTTACAACCTTACCCAATGAGGCATTCTCAGTTCTGAAGCCAAGAACTTGGGTTCGTGGTAAGAGGTAGAAAAGACAAGACTCTAGTCAGGTATTTCCTGCAGCTGAATACACAGTTAATTGCACATGGTTCACAGATATACAATGAATCATTATCAGAATCAAGAAGGAAAATGTGCTGGGTGTGGTGGCTCATGCCTCTAATCCCAGCACTTTGGGAGGCTGAGGCAGGCGGATCACTTGAGGTCAAGAGTTTGAGACCAGCCTGGCCAACATAGTGAAACCCGGGCTCTACTGAAAATACAAAAATGAGCTGGGTGTGGTGGTGCACATCTGTAGTCCCAGCTACTTGGGAGGCTGAGGCAAGAGAATCCCTTGAACCTGGGAAGTGGAGGTTGCAGTGAGCCGAGTTTGCGCCACTACGGTCCAGCGTGGGCGACAGAGGGAGACTCCATCTCAAAAGAAAAAAAGGAAAATGTGGCACGCGCTTATAATCCCAGCACTTTCAGAGGCTGAGGTGGGCGGATCACTTGAAGTCAGGTATTCGAGACCAGCCTGGCTAATATGGTGAAACCCCACCTCTACCAAAAAAATACTAAAACTAGCTGGTTCACACCTGTAGTCTCAGCTACTTGGGAGGCTGAGGCATGACACTTGCCTGAAAGTGGGAGGCAGGGGTTGCAGTGAGTGAGCTGAGATTGGACCACTGCACTCCAGCCTGAGTGATAGAGCGATCAAAAAAAAAAAAAAAAAAAAAAAAAAGGAAAATGTATGTTTTAAGCAACTTTCCAGTGAAAGATAAAGACATTCAGACAATATATACAAAGAATCCCTTTACTGTAAATATCAACTATTAGATGCTCTGCTCGCTTTTGATCCTCTATGTATACTTCTACATATATATATATATATATATATATATATATATATATGTATTTGTTTTTTTCGTTTGGACACGAAGTCTTGCTCTGTCACCCAGGCTGGAGTGCAATGGCACGATCTAAGCTCACTGCAACCTCCGCCTCCCAGGTTCAAGTGATTCTCCTGCCTCAGCCTTCCAAGTAACTAAGATTACAGGCGACTGCCACCACCCCCAGCTAATTTTTGTAGTTTTAGTAGAGACAGGTTTCACCATGTTGGCCAGGCTGGTCTCCAACTCCTGACCTCAGGTGATCCGCCCGTCTCGGCCTCCCAAAGTGCTGGGATATCAGGTGTGAGCCACCCGCGCCTGGCCACTGCTACATATTTTTATCACTTAAATTATTTCACATAAATATTTCCGTGACTCTACATAGCTAGATATTTTCACTTGCGATGATAAATGAAATCTCCATTGCATTAACACAACACAGTTTCTAAGGGAAAAGGAAAAAGCAGATGTGTAGAGGTGCTATGAAGTCAAATAAAGACAGGATGTGAGACCTGAGTGGAGAATTGTATTATTCAACAGGCAAGATCCTCTATGTAGCCATATGCCAAAAATGTCAGAGAATAAGCAAGTTAGCAATCACTGAGCAGATTATACATCTCACTATAGTGCTGTCGTAATCATACCCTAATTCCACCTTAGTCATATTTCCTCTTACCAATAAGTATGGCAGCCACCAGAACAAAATACCCATCCTTTGTATGTGGGAGCTTATGGGCATAAAACTTAAGGCGAGAAAGAAGAAAATATGGATCAGGAAGTAACCTAGCCTAGAATGCACAAAGATGACACCCACAATGCTTCTCTGGGCCTATTAGTAGAGGATGCTGAAGCCATGATTTTAGGTCCCAGTTTTCTAGTTCTGTCTACGTTTCTGGTTGGTCAAAAATTAATTTTCTTTCCTCTTTAGAATCACGTCCTTGCTGCAAAATGATGGTGGTTTACCTCAGAGTGTAGACACATTTCAGCATCATTACCAGGCAGATAAAAAACATTGTAGATTAAGGCTGAGGCAGTTGCAGAAAGATTTCTTCATTTTCATAAGAATTTACACCTTTTTTTCCCCTCAGACAGAGCTCAGCTACAGATTTAGCTCTCTCTGGTATGGCAGCTAGATATATAGATCAGTAATAAACTATACAAAAGACTTAGCTGACTGATTTGGACCATTTACCAAAAAACACTACTTACTCATTTTCTTCTAGGCTAGATGTGGATACTGATGTGCGTATGGAAAATAACAAGGAAGCAATTTAGCAGAGTGGTTAAGAGTGCTGGTCTGGAGTCTAATCATCTGGGTTTGTGTTACAACTCCATCACAAAATACTGAGTAACCCTGTACAAGTTAGTTCTCTGAGCCTTAGTTTTCTCATTGGTAATTCTCCCTCAGAGGTTGCTAGGATTAAATAAAATATCCCTGTAAAGTACTTTGGCACAGTACATGATAAAAACTCAGTGAGCTATAATTATTGTTGCTGTTGCTTCTGTTATATCAATAGAATCAAACAATTTTCATTGTATTTTATTCTCTCCCTTCCCTGTATGCTTTCTGGATGGAAAGATCATTTTCCTGTACCTCATATAAACATACTTCCTCTAAATTGTATATGCATGTATGCATACATGACCTGTTAGTATGCACTAATTGATGGTAACCCTGACAATCATGCTAAGAACTTTCCCTAGGCTAATGTTCACTTTACCACAGAGTCAGTTCAGTCTGACAGGTTAGGAAAGTAGTACTGACCCAAGACTGGGAGATTCTCATATTTAGTCAAATCGAGAGGATAAAGAGACAATATCTCTATGAAAAAGATCCTACTCCCTACCAACAAGCTAGAATTCTAAGCAGACAGGAACCATGAGTCCTAGAACTAAAGAAATCAGTATTTCCCTTCCCCCATATTTTATCAATCTAAATTTTCCAGAGTAGCAAAAGGAGGAAATGGTTCTTTCTTTCTAAATTAAGTTGGTTCCAGTGTTTATTTGGGCTATTCTTAACATTTACACTCCTCAAGTAGCTTCTTTTTTTATTTTTATTTTTTGGTAGATTCAGGGTCTTGCTTTGTTGCCCAAGCTGATCTCAAACCCCTGGCTTTAAGCAATCCTCCTGCCTTGGCCTCCCAAGGTGCTGGGATTACAGGTATGAGCTTCTAGCAAAAGAAGCTGAGATAGCCCAAAATAAAATGCAAAAGTAAATCTGCTTATCTTGCATATCCTCATAAACATCAATATCTCCTTTGCTCAGGGACCATTTTACCTAAGCCAGTCCACATCTGTGATCCCCTAACCCCAAATAAAAACGTTCATTTCTTTATGTAGCCAATATCACAGTTGTCATTAAACCAATTCATACTAAAGTGTGAATGACAGCCCCCATAGAGTTCTCCATAGTTTTGCAAGTACTTAGTAATTTACATGAATCTTTAATTAGTATAGAAGTACAAGAGTTTATTTCTGGATGAGGAATCTTTGCACTAATCTTCTTTAATCATATATGACTGCCCATGGGAAGAAGAAAGAGAATGAGACTTTATTGTCCTCAACCTATTCAATGGAAAAGAGATGAAATGCTCTACTTCCTTTTGCTTTTGCTCAACCCTAATACCTTGATTCCCCAGATACAGCCCATTCAGTGTTCATCTCGTCCTTGCTCCTAACACCTAGAACTAATAAAACTGTCACTAGGCAAGCTAATTCCTATAACATCAGAGAGACTCCCAGCAAAGAAGAAGAAAGGTTGGCCACCTAAATCTCCCTGGATAAATGCTTGGAGTTTTAGATAGAACTTGGAGCTGTGGAGCCTCCCACGTCTTTCCCTCCCCCTTTTTTCCAACAATTTCCAATCACATGCTTATTCTACTCACAACTTTAAAAAATTAGAGGGCTATATGATTCCTACTACACAACATTCTAGAAAAAGTGAAACTACGAGACAGTAAAAAGATCAGTGGTTACCGGAGGTTCAGGAGGGTGGGATGAATAGGTGGAGCACGAGAGATTTTTATGGCAGTGAGACTATTCCATATGGTATTGTTATAGCAGACACATATTATTATACTTTTGTGAAACCCCACAGAATGTATAGGCAGTGAACACTAATGAAAACTATGGCCTTCAGTTAATAATAATGTATTAATGTTTGGTTCAACAATTCTAACAAATATAGCACACGCATGCAAGATGTTAACAATAAAGGAAATTGTGAGTAGGGGGTGGAGTGAGGAGGTATATGGGAACTCTCTGTACTCTCCACTCAATTTTTCTATATGCTTACCACTGCTCTAAAAAATAAAATCTATTCATTTTTTTAAATAGAGGAAACACTGGTGAATAATCCCCACCAGGTACACAGGCTAATAAGAGCCAAGATAAGCTGTATAAAAACGACATAAAAATGTAAAAAATTAGACTATAGGGCTTGATCTCAAACAGTAACTAAAGGACAGTAACTAAAGACAGGAAAGAAGCTTGAGGAAGTGAAGGAAAGAAAGATAACCTCATAGTGGCATTTTATAGTGACTGGTGTGCAAACAACTAAAAACAAATTTATTTCCCTTAGAGAAAAAGAACAGAAGCCAAGACACTTATAAGGGACACTGAGTTTCTCAGCAGAAAAATCACCACCATTAAGCCTCTGGCATACTTACGAGTATCACCCTGATGCCTCTCCCTGTGGCTAAGGAATCAGAGCTTGTCATTGTAACCAAGTCAGCAACCTGTGCTGGTGCCAATCTTTATAGTGGATTGAGCTATTTTTCAGGAAAAGCAAGGGATAATTGCCCAGTAGCAAAAGAAGATCTGACCCTTGGGAGGAGAAAGGAGGTGTTCCTTTTGCCACAGGATGATTCTCTCTGGAATAACATAAATGGCTCTTTGAGAGACCATGTCTTTGATAAGCAGCAGTGCAACTCTGACAGCCAATCTGCTGAATGTCGAACAGAGCACTCAGCTTTCTACAATGAGTCAAAGGATACGGCAAGGCTGCAGATTTATTCTGCTGACTTTCCCTGCACAGCCACTCAAGTTTTTCAAAGGCAAAAAGGAAGAACTCTTTCCTTTCAATCCAGGGAATTGCAAATTCCACTGGGATTTAAAGACAGAGCTATGTTTGCTCAAAATCTGACATCACGGATGTGAACAACAAGATTTAAAAGCTTGGAATGATGGCTGGCAATTTTAGTAGTTAGAGCAGAAGTTGGTTCGGCACTTCAATCTGCCAGCAGAATCAGCAGTCACACAGGGCACATGGTGTGCCAGACTGGGAATGAGCTAATTTCACAAAATTCATTCTCATTCTCTTTGTACTTTCACATGACAATTGCAAACAGTCCACATTCTTACCAAAGCACAAATACAAAGGTAGCATATTTCACTGCACAAAGAAATTTCGAAGTAAAAACACAAAGGCACTGTTACAAAGAGATAAACCTCAAAGCTTCCATCTTTTCTCCATGATGCTTTCCTTCTTGAAATCCTACCCTTAACATGATAATTTTGTGACACAAAACTTTAAAAAGCAACATCTCCCCACAATAAACTATTAAAACTATTTCTTCTTCACAATTTGTATGTCAATTCTGCGAGATGAGATTTTGAAACAGAAAACCATTCTACGCATTCTACCTCAAAAGTAACATCCATGTACTATGATTTAAAGGACAAGCTCTCTGTGGTTAAATAGATTCAACCCCCAACAGACAAAAGAAAACTAGGCTTGACAGTTAAGATACCCAATTTCTGTTTAAAATATGTGTTATCTTATGATAAGCAAACAAAGAAAAAAACCCTCAAATTTAGGGGTGATGAGTTCTATTGTGATTTTAAAAAACATGTACTAGTGTACTAAGTACACTAGTACAATAGGTACTGAAGCAAAGGGATTAGTAATAGCAAAACAGCACAGAAAATTATAAGCAGAAAATCAGAATAACATTTTCCCCAAACAAAATACATAACCTTTTCACAAAAATTAATGGAAAGAGGACAAAAATAAAGATGTTTTGTTTTATAAATAATATTGGCAAACACTATACTTTATGTGTTTTTAGACATAACCAAAGGCCTGACATTTAACCAAATGTCAACTTGCACTGTAACTCTTTCAGAAAGATTTATCATTTGGTTATAAAGACTCTATTAAGATCAAAATCTCAGTATGACTAAACTCCAGGGCATGGGGCTTTTCTTAAAATATTACAACGTCCACTTTAAAAGGGACTTTGTGCCAGGTGCGGTTGCTAATGACTGTAATCCCAAGCACTTGGGAGCCTCAGGTGAGAGGACTGCTTTAGGCTGGGAGTTCGAGACCAGCCTGGGCAGCACAGCAAGACACTGTCTCTAAAAATAAAAACACAAAATTAGCCAAGCATGGTGGTGTGCACCTGTAGTCCCAGCTACTCAGGAGGCTGAAGCAGGAGGACTGCCTGAGCCCAGGAGTTTGAGGCTTCAGTGAGTTATGATTGCACCACTGTATTCCAGCCTGGATGACAGAACAAGACCCTATCTCTAAAAAAAAAATAAAAGTGGCATTGTGTTTAAGTCACTGGCACATAGTTAAAAAGCTTAAGTTTGCCCAGTCATGACTCTGAGCAGAATGTTGAAATTCTTTTTCTCTTCAGAAAAAATCTTCCAGAGAGCATCTCTTGTACCTTGTTCATAATGTACAATTTATTGGCATTTCTTTTCCTTTCTAAATGGCCAGGAGGGAAGAAGAGCTCCACAGCCACTGTATGTGGTTAGTAATGGCGCTTTGTACTTGTCATTGTACAAAGCCTGTTAAATATTTACAACACAGACAGCAATATCTAGTCCTAAACACCCAGTTGTGAGTTTGAATTTTTTTAGAAATAAATCTACGACAAGTTTTCCCCAGCAAAATGCCAGACGACTTTACTAACAGCTTCAAGAGACCCAGAGGATCCAGAGGAGCAGTTATAGGCCATCTGGTGATTACTTATTATTATTTATACAGCACTGTAGATGTACACACAGATGTGTTATGAATCCACATACAGAGAGGCCCTAACAAGGGCTGCAGACAGAATGTGACTGCTGAGCAAGTCAATCTGCATTAAAGAAATAGGCTAACCAGAGAGAGGGACTACAGGCCGGCTGCTTTTTAACCTGCTGCATTCGCTGGAAGACTATTTGATAAAAGAATGAAGAATTCTATATAATGACAGTATCTTGTAAGTCAACAACCTAGCTATATGCTACATGTAGTTTTGCCAGAGTGGCAAAAGAAGGATATATGAAAGACAGACTTTAAGATTTAGAAGGCACTTTGTAAACTCAGCAGTTTGCAAAAGAAGGGAGTAGGAAAGACGCCTTTTAACTTAGGAAGAGCTGAGATGGAAAGACAGATTTTATTTTTTTTCTAACAGGAATGCTCTGAAAACAGTTTCTGGGTTCCCGTTTCAAACATTAAGTTATATCTAAGGAAAACAAGAGTGAATAACTGAAAAATGTCACCCTAATTTCCTGGATGTAGTACCAATTAGATTCATGCAGCCTTTTTTGGGAGGGGCAGATCAGAGCAAGGATGCTTTTAATCTACTGTGCTCTAGCAACATACATATATTTGTTTAGATATAACATGAAAAACAAAAATAACCAACTACATGTTTCTAAGGGCAAGTATCAAGAGTATCAGATCCGACATTAAAAAACTTGAGTTTGGCCGGGCGCGGTGGCTCAAGCCTGTAATCCCAGCACTTTGGGAGGCCGAGACGGGCAGACCACGACGAGGTCAGGAGATCGAGACCATCCTGGCTAACACGGTGAAACCCCGTCTCTACTAAAAAATACAAAAAACTAGCCGGGCGAGGTGGCGGGCACCTGTAGTCCCAGCTACTCAGGAGGCTGAGGCAGGAGAATGGTGTAAACCCAGGAGGCGGAGCTCGCAGTGAGCTAAGATCTGGCCACTGCACCCCAGCCTGGGCGACAGAGCAAGACTCCGTCTCAAAAAACAACAACAACAACAACAAAAAAAAACAAAACAAAACTTGAGTTTAATTCCTGCTCTTAACATCTCTATTTAAAAATTCCAGTCCCAGGCCAAGTGCGGTGGCTCACGCCTGTAATCCCAGCACTTTGGGAGGCCGAGGCGGACAGATCACCTGAGGTCAGGAGTTCGAGACCAGCCTGGTCAACATGACGACACCCCATTTCTACTAAAAAATACAAAAATTAGTCATGTATGGTGGTGGGCGCTTGTAGTCCCAGCTACTGGGGAGACTGAGGCAGGCGCTTGTAGTCCCAGCTACTGGGGAGACTGAGGCAGGAGAATCACTTGAACCCGGGAGGCGGAGGCTACAGTGAGCCAAGATCGCACCACTGCACTTCAGCTTGGATGACAGAATGAGACTCTGTCTCAAAAAAAAAAAAAAAAAAAATCCCAGTCCCAATTTTGTCTATATGATACATAAGAGTGGCCTACTTCCACCAAAGGTTAGTGCAGCATCCAGAGAGTGAACTGAAAGTTATTGCAAAGTCAACATATTACAAAAAATAAGGTTAGCATTTGGCCTAATTTGTGTATAATGCCATGTATTTTCAGCTGCCTGACAGCATGCAGGCACTCTTACCAGATGGGAACTAGATGAATTATTGAATGAAATATGAATTATTAAATAAAAATTAGAATTTTCAAAAACTCTTGGCAGACGGTAGGGAAAAAAGGCTTATTTGTTTGCCTGAAATTGCCTTCACCTGTCGAAACATGTAAACATAGCATATACTACCACAAATGGCATTTACCTACCAGAGCCATTGCTTCCCCTTGTAATTCTCCAATTCAAGATGCTTCCCTAACATAAAGAATTAGTAATCACCACCAACTCATTCTTTCCTGCTTTTCTTTTGTGCTTATGCCAGATAATAGGGCAACTTGCCAAAGGGACAGAATTAAAGATCCAGAGTCCCACAGTACCAGTATGGCCCATTTAATGGGAGGGCTGGGATAACAGGAATAATCTCTATAGATTTGTGTTATATAGGCAATAAAACATATACCTTTGCAGCATGCCAGCATTTAACCAATCATAGGAGCTATTTGTTGCCTCATATATTACAGAGCAATAGAGATTTAAGGGATAATGTTCATGGAGGCAGAGGATACGAAGCAATAAACAGCTTTGGAGGTTGGTTAAATGCCAAGTGAAGCCAGGACTACAACACCATAAACATTATTCCTATTATATGACAAGATAAGGAGGTACAAGAAGCTGCCCTCAATCCCATCACAACTAGGGCTCCATCACTATTCTTGGCCTTAGAAAGGAAAAGCAGGCCCCAGAGGTCTATGAGTTAGTTATATGTTTTGTATCTCAGTCAGAAAGATATGAAGATAATTTCAACCTGTACCTAAATGTCCTCTGGGAGAAGAGAAGAAGATCTGATAGTAGATCTCTTCAGGCAAAAAAAGCGTAATAGCCCCTCAGGGTCACACTGGACAGAGAAATAATCAAAGGAATTTTTTTCCTTAAAAGGACAAAGGTGGGCCGGGTGTGGTGGCTCATGACTGAAATCCCAGCACTTTGGGAGACCAAGAGGGGTAGATCACCTCCGGTCAGGAGTTTGAGACCAGCCTGACCAACAAGGCGAAACTCTGCCTCTACTAAAAATACAAAAAAATTAGCTGGGAGAGTTAGTGGGCACCTGTAATCCCAGCTACTTGGGAGGCTAAGGCAGGTGAATCACTTGAACCCAGGAGGTGGAGGTTGCAGTGAGCCGAGATCACACCACTGTACTCCAGCCTGGGCGATAAGAGCAAAACTTCGTCTCAGAAAAACAAAACAAAACAAAAAAAGGACAGAAGTGATACAGAATAGGATATGACAGAAACCTTTCTCACTGGCTAAGAACAGGATGATACTAACTCTCCATGAGTAGTATCTCCTCAGAGGAAATGTGTTCCTGTTTTTAAGGAAATTGACATTCTAATAAGCTGATATGACCATCTTCTGTTCAAACACTTGATTATGGTAACCAGAAAGACTACTTAAATCTGCATAATTTATACTGCAAACGTGTGTCATATGCCTGAGACGGAGGCATAGGAATATGGAATTTGTTGATCCCAGTAATAAAAAACTGGGCAAAAACATCCAAAAGGTAAGTTATCTAACTGCATACGCATGAAATAACATCTAAAATTCAAGATTACTGACAGAGACATGGTATTTATTCCTGCTTCCACATACAATGGAACAACTTTATAATCCATATTCCAGTAAAAGTGTCCTCCAAAAGTATTAAAAACTTATAAGACTTCCTATTAATAGATTCAGTACCAAACTATATTTCTATTATTTTAACAACACGAAGCTGTTTTATAGTCACAATGTCTTTAAATAGATGCTATCTTATAAACATTTCAAAAACCCACACAACTCAAATTCAACCAGTCCTCTGCCAAGAGGGTATCTGGGGCATTGTTGCCTTAACAACACTAACCCCATTCTCAGGAGGCAGCTCTATTAACTACTCCTGCTACCACATTCCACAGAGAGGCATTAGCAGGGATATTGCTTTCCCTGAGTTCCTCTTCATGAGGTTGATGAGGCCTCAGGAGAAACAAAAAAAACTCAACAAGAGAATAGAAATAACAGGGCTAAAAAACCCTGTCACCTGTCTTTTCTGATAAGAATGCAGACAGCACAATCTTCAGCAGCGTTTTTTTTTTTAAGTACATGCAGCATATTTAGAACTCAGCTGTGTCACATCAGACTTACTGTTGGGAAGTGGATCATGAACAGAATCCAAAAATAACAGCCATTAAAGACCTAGCAACCAAAACATGTTTACGTATCCATTGAAAGCCTAGTGGTTTTGATTATATAGTGGAGAGCATAATCCACTAGTCTATTTTAGGTGAATTTTCCTTTCACCTTCCCTTAATATTAAGGCACAGGACAATTTCTGAGTTTAGGAATGCACAGGGTAAAGTCTGGTGAAGGAGCAGATATTGACATAATGTAAGGTTCCTATAGTTTTGTTTGTTTTTTAAGAAATAGTGGCTGGGCGTGGTGGCTCACACCTGTAATCCTAGCACTTTGAGAGGCTCAGGTGGGCAGATCAGGAGGTCAAGAGACCGAGACCATCCTGGCTAACACGGTGGAACCCTGTCTCTACTAAAAATACAAAAAATTAGCCGGGCATGGTGGCAGGAGCCTGCAGTCCCAGCTACTCGGGAGGCTGATGCAGAAGAATGGCGTGAATCCAGGAGGCGGAGCTTGCAGTGAGCCGAGATCGCGACACGGCACTCCAGTCTGGGCGATAGAGCAAGGCTCTGTATCAAAAAAAATAATAATAAATAAAAAATAGAAAACAAGAAATAGTATCCTGAGTTATAACTGTTTTCATTCCTACTTCCTCTACCCGGTAGAAGCCACTGCTTTTTGAGACTTCTATGGTAGCAGGTTCTAAACCATGTCTTGCAAAAATTATCATGGTTCTTATTACCCATTCTGGGATTTACATAGCCTTTTTGTTATTATACCATTTCTGGAAGAAAGAACTTGAATCTATGACAAATGGATTATAAATAGCTTGAAAGGCTCAAGGTGGCTCCAGAATGAAACCATTCTCAAGGGATATTAAGGAGTTGGATGACAGGCCAAGGGTAGTTCACTTTACCAAATTTATCTTGTCTGCCAGATTTTCACTATTTCATATAACATAAAGCAATCACAGTAAATCTTGTAGAGATTCCAATCTAGAGTTATTTATTACCAGATAGTCGGAGAAACTTGGAAGAGACTAAATATAACTGAAGAACTATAATCTCACCTGACCACAAAGTTTTGATATGCAAAGGAGGTAAAGGGATGAATCATGCTACCTTCAAAGCCTTAGGTTGTACCTTTGTGTCCTTTTTCAATGAAATCAGTATCTTGAATCCAAAAGAAAAAGGTAGCAATGTTCCACACTTACCTTCCTACTGAGGGGAAAAAGCTTTTAGAACCTAACCCAGAGGTTATAATGAATCCTAATCACCAAAATACCAACAAATAATTCAGAAACAGGAGAGAGAAGTAGGGGAAGGAAATGGCTTATGGTAAGTGGAACGCAACTTTACGAGAAGGAACCAAAGTCAAAAGTCCCTATATTTTCCTAACTCCAGTCCAAAACACAGCAAAACAAAAACAAATTTCACAAATCTGTGACATTGCACAAATTTCAGTGGATACTACTATTTTCTGATGAGACAGCCTGAAGAGGTGTTATTTATATCTTTCTTCCTCAGAGAGCTTAAGAGAAGCTTTTCTAATATATTCCTTTTTTTTTTTTTTTTTTTTGAGACGGAGTCTCGCTCTGTCACCCAGGCTGGAGTGCAGTGGCCAGATCTCAGCTCACTGCAAGCTCCACCTCCCGGGTTCACGCCATTCTCCTGCCTCAGCCTCCCGAGTAGCTGGGACTACAGGCGCCGCCACCTCGCCCGGCTAGTTTTTTGTATTTTTAGTAGAGACGGGGTTTCACCGTGTTAGCCAGGGTGGTCTACGATCTCCTGACCTCGTGATCCGCCCGTCTCGGCCTCCCAAAGTGCTGGGATTACAGGCTTGAGCCACCGCGCCCGGCCATATTCCTTATTTTTATCATCTATTTTTACTTCTTTGTGAAGTCCTTGTCTGGGTGGTTTAAGCATATAACATATAAGAGGAGTTCAGGAGTAACTTAAACAATAAGTGAAGAAAAATAATGGTAAGTATTAGAAAAATAAATCTTTTCACCAAAAATGCCTATTTTTCAACTAAAAGCAAGAAGTAAAAAAGGGATGAGGGCCGGGCACGGTGGCTCACGCCCATAATCCCAGCACTTTGGGAGGCCGAGGCAGGTGGATCATGAGGTCAGGAGATCGAGACCATCCTGGCTAACATGGTGAAACCCCGTCTCTACTAAAAATGCAAAAAATTAGCTGGGCGTGGCGGCGGGCGCCTGTAGTCCTAGCTACTTAGGAGGCTGAGGCAGGAGAATGGCGTGAACCCGGGAGGCGGAGCTTGCAGTAAGCCGAGATCACCCCACTGCACTCCAGCCTGGGTGACAGAGCGAGACTCCGTCTCAAAAAAAAAAAAAGGGATGAGGTATTGGTCATAGCATCATAGTAAATAGTATTATCTAATTCACATGTAAAAGTTTGGAGAGATCATTTTTAAATTTATTTATTTTGAGACAGTGTCTCGCTCTGCTGCCCAGGCTGGAGTGCAGTGGCATGATCATGGCCCACTGTAGCCTCAAACACCTGGACTCAAGTGATCCTCCTGCATCAGCCTCCCGAGTAGTTGGGATTACAGGCGTGTGCCACCATGCTGGCTAATTTTTATTTTTATTTTTTTTTTGTAGAGACAGGGTCTCGCTATATTGTTCAGGCTGGTCTCAAACTCCTGAGCTGAAACGATCACCCTGCCTTGGACTCTGAAAGTGCTGGGATTACAGGAATGAGCCACACCAGCCTAGGAGAGATCATTTTTAGAAATGTATTTCAATAAAGCTGTCTGAAAAGTGAAACAAATGTATTCTATTTTCCCAACTGGCTTTTACTTCAAATATTTATATACATCCATATATAAATGGATATATATATTAAAGAAATCAGGCCGGGCGCGGTGGCTCAAGCCTGTAATCCCAGCACTTTGGGAGGCCGAGACGGGCGGATCACAAGGTCAGGAGATCGAGACCATCCTGGCTAACACGGTGAAACCCCGTCTCTACTAAAAAATACAAAAAACTAGCCGGGCGACGTGGTGGGCACCTGTAGTCCCAGCTACTCAGGAGGCTGAGGCAGGAGAATGGCGTAAACCCGGGAGGCGGAGCTTGCAATGAGCTGAGATCTGGCCACTGCACTCCAGCCTGGGCGGCAGAGCGAGACTCCGTCTCAAAAAAAAAAAAAAAAAAAAAAAAAAAAAAAAAAAAAAAAAAGAAATCACATGGGGAAACGTAGTAAATAATAAAGTTGAAAACTTTGACATGAAAGGAAATACACCCTAGGATGCCAAATACTGCAGAATACAATGCCTTTGTTGGTCTTTTTTGAAAATTTTAGCATTTACTGGAATTTGGAATCTTCCTTCTGTTCATTCCTTGTCACCACCCCCATTTTATCTACCTCTCAAATTTATAGGAATCTCTGAAGTTAAGCTCTTCTTTTTGTCCATATTTACAATGTTTAATATAATTACTCTGTAATCTCACATACCACCAGTAAGTGTCAGTGGACAGTCACATGACATATTCCTAAGTGAACAGAAATTCAACCCTTTGAGTTCTATAAAGCGAATTAATGAAGGCAAATAAAACTTCCTTTGTATTCCTTTCTTCATACTTTGTGGAACATGGCAATAGGGGAAGGTCTAGGAAGAAGAGTTAAGAAGATGCAAAATGAAAAAAAAGGCAATTTCAACAAAAGTACTTTATTAAAAAAGCATATGATGAAAAATAACATACAATATACACATATGAATATAATTACGTGAGAGCTGACATACAGAACAATGCATTTATGGCATTAGAGAAAATGTTTATATAATGCTGTGAGATCTCAAGTTCTATATTGGATTTGTCTTTTCTAGATAGATATCTGCCGTAGCTGCTAACAATGATTTCCTGGACCAACAGTCAAAAGAAACGTTTTTTTTTTTCCTTATTTAAAAAAATCCAAATAGATTCTGGCAGATTGGGGTTCACAATGAGTGGGTATATTATCAGCTGCCTCTCCAAATATGTTAAGCAGACTTTTATATCCATGTAGGTTGAAGAGAAAACCTTTTTTTTTTTTTTTTTTTTTTTGAGTTTCACTCTTGTCACCCAGGCTGGAGTGCAGTGGCACAATTTTGGCTCACCAGAACCTCCGTCTCTCGGGCTCAAGCCATCTTCTGCCTCAGCCTCCTGAGTGGCTGGGATTACAGGCATGCACCATCACACCCAGCTAATTTTGTATTTTTCGTAGAGATGGGGTTTTAGTCAGGCTGGTCTCAAACTCCTGACCTCAGGTGATCTGCCCATCTCGGCCTCCCAAAGTGCTGGGATTACAGGCGTGAGCCACCGCGCCTGGCATGAAGAGAAAACATTTCTAAACCTGCTTTGTATTTAGATGGACAGCTTTAGAAAAGAGGAGAGAGCAACATGTATTCTTCCACACTGTGTGGTGGGAAACAAACACCAGTAGAATAACAATATGGAAGACAGCAAGGCAGATTTCATTACAGTAGAGTGCCTACACTTCCTCATAACTTGGATTTACACACTGCAAATCCTCTGATCTTATTACCTCCAGTGATCACGTAAAATACCGGCTTTAAACTCTTTGCCTTAGTGATAAAACAGCCACTTTGATTCACAACGAGACATTCACAATAAAGTATATTGTAAACGTACCTGTCCACAGCCCGGGGCATTGCACACAAACGGTCTGTCGTCTCCCATATTTCATATAGCAAAGCGGAGCTGAGGAGGGGGAGGTGGGGGAAAAAGTTATGTTAAATATGCTGGAGCAAAAAAAAAAGTGCTTCAAAAATATCAACCCCAGAAACAGGTGTTCCACAAATGCATCTATCAAAGTTGTAAACACAGGCTACTTTGGGGAGACCCATTAGACAGGTGGCATATGATCTACTGTGTCTCAATTGAAACTTTTAATTAGAAAGATTGAGATCTAAATAGTCAAGGAGTTTCAAACCTTTGCTAGATTTTCCCTCTTTCTACTACAGTATATAACACACTCCTCCAACCTGCTGAATTACAACTAGTGCAGTTCCTTATGTCAATAAATTCACTGAACGCTCGATGCGGAAGCCATATTTCTGAACTAGAGAAGACCAAAATTTGTCATTTAATTAATTAAGGGATTATAGGAGGGGTGCTCCATTTTACAGGGCCATAATCTGGCTCCCTGGTGTATAAACTATGAGACTGTTGGCAAGGGCTGTTTATCCCATATTATTGCCAAAGAAAACAAAGCACCCATCCTATTGGGATACATGGGAAATGGTTTTCATTAATAAAAAAATAAAAATAAAAACCAGGAGCCTCCTCCTCCCCCCACCAATCGTCTGTGGCAAATGGAGAAATATCGATGCCCTTCCCCCCTCTGATTCTATTTACGGCTAGGTTTTTAAAAGCAGCAATAAAACAAATGTCGACTCTTTGGGGGTTTACTGGGAGAATATGTTCCGGCTGTTTGTGCTGCTCTCGACCAGTGTTCTTGGGCTGCTCTGTTGCAGCCAACAGATGTGTGCTGCTGCAGGGGATAAAAGAAATGGCACTAAAAGGCATCACCATCTATCCCTTCTATTCCTCTGAAGACTTTAACAGGGTTTATACTGGTTTTTAAATTATTGAAGCTAAACTCTCAAAGTGTTTATTGAAATTCTTTGTTGAAGAACAGTAATTCCAATCTGAATGTGTGGGAGAAATTTCTCATATTCCAACTAGGAATAAAAATAGAAGTGGAGATGGATAAAGATTAGAAATGCAAATCATAGTAAAAACAATTCCTAAAAGATAAACAGTATTTTGGAAGGTGGAAGAGAAAAATGAAGTGGGGGGTAAAAGTAGTCTTATAAACTCCTAAAGGATATTTTCAAACATCCTTCCATAAAAGAAAAAGGTATACAAAAGAATATGAACAAGGGAAGATGAGAGAGGAACTACAATTTGAATATGCCTGCAAATGACTTCAGAACTGTAACCAAATTTCAAATTTTTATCTTGGAAATAAACTGAAATGTTAGGACAATCTGTCAGGCTCGCATTGAAATAAAATGTTAATGTGCTAGACTGAATCTGGTAATCGGAAAACCATGCTTAAAACGCAGAGGGTAGCTAGGTAACATCTCTCCTACTCTCTTAGGACTCACTCCGGGGTTAGAAACCAGTATTTCTAGTATCCAATCAGTAATTCCACAACTAATCAGTGTTTAAAATTGTGGGGTGCCCCATAAAATAGAAGGGATTTCTTGGTCATCTTTCAGTGTGATAGAAACACGGTCTAACTAGGAAGGAAACTGATGCTACAGCACTGCTGTAATGGAACAGAGCCTGTACATGCATACATGTACACAGATTTATATCACATTTAGCCAGGATAAATTGCTTCAATAAATTCTGTTCCTAGGAGAGGCCAGCTCAAGCTGATGATTGGGTACTGGGAAATGAGAGCTTCATTCTTCTTCACACAGCCCCAAGATGAGGGGGGTTTTCTGGTTGGTTGGTTGGTTTTAAATACATGATGATTTTTTAGCACTTTCGGGAACTACAACATGATACAAAATACGAGTAAACAAAAGTAAATAAATGCAATGACCAGGGCCATTAAGGCTGAAAACTCAGAGCACGTCTAGAAAGCAATTCATTTCCGGAAAAATTCGTAACTCCTGTGCTAGAGATAATTTCACTGAATGTCCCAGAATCTGCTTCCCTAATATAATCACAAAATGAGAATTTTATTTCAACAAGGTCCTCTAATATATTTTCAACCAGGAAGTAAACTACAAGGGCTAGAGTAGACATAAAACAAGGATCAGGCAGGATTCCTTACTTTTATCTTGGTTCTGTTATTTGATGCTAAATTTTCTCATTTTTCTACCTATTTAGAGGAGGGAAAGAGTTCTGGCTGAGAAGTGGGACAGTACTGGCATAGGAAGTGGTGAAATAAATTCTGGAATGGCTTCCCTCAAACCACAAAATTCAAAATGTAACTTCGCTTTGCACAATCACATCACAATATATAGCTTCCCAATTTTATTTAGTGGCACACTTACTAGAAAAGAGAGATGAAAAATCATTACTTTCTGAAAGAAATAAAGCAAAAACAAAAAAAATTGGGGGGAAAAAGCATGAAAATCTAACAGAAGTATTTTCATTGTTCTTAAATATTCAACTGACAGCCACTAACTAGGATTTCCTTCTTCCTTCTAAATTTGCTGGCCTTTGTTTTACCATTTTTACCAAAGGAAGATCACAATGAGAGGAAGAAGCCTCTCTTCTTAAACACCCACAATTATTCTTAAATCATTCCCTCAATCTCTTGCCTCTTGTCGTTTCCATTATTCTTGTTTAAAAATTTTTTCACTGTACAGTGATTTTAAAAATTTAAGTATTTAACAAAAATAAGAATGATCTGTCTCCCCATTAAAAAAAAAAATCCAGCTAACATCTTTTTTTAAAAAAATTTCTCCTTCACTCCTAGTCTGCTGCATCAATTGCTACATATAAAGAATATCATTTTGCTGATTTCAATCTAACACTTAAAACAAATCTTTAATTATCAGTGAGGTCTCACTGATGCCATCTCAAAAACAAAAAGCAGCACATTTCTGTAGTGTAAACAGACTGAGACATAAAGTGAAATCTTGAAAAATAATACTGGCACTCACTAGAATTTAACTCACAGCTCATTTATAACTATTCTGCTTGACAAGCAGATCATGTGTCTGGGCATGGCACTCACAGTGTGTCATCTCCTTCCCAATCTATTCTTCAGGATGAAACATAAGCATTTTATAGAACTAAACAATAAATGACAGAAGAGGGATACACACATTAAGAAGCACTGACAAGGGGAAGTGGGCTGCTTTCAGCAAAGATCTTAGAACAGGGAAGACAAAAAAGCATAAAAAAAACTGTCCTAGAGGCCAACATCTGCAGAAAAGGCTCAGGTACTCAGTCACCAGAATTTTTTAAATGATTAAAAAAATTAATATTTACTCAAAAGAGAAAGTTATGTAAATGCTGGGAGAGAACTGAAGAAAACCCAAGGTTTAGAGAATGATTTTTAATAACTGAAATAATTTCATAAAACCTATGTTAGTTTTGTTAGAGACAGAGGTAGATCCTAAAATGGTCATTGTGCAAGAAAACAGATTTATGTGTATCTAGATATATGTCTATATCTATATATTTTAATCTACTAAGTATAGAGTCTGTCACTGAAGACTACAAAGTAAATTCTCTAAACCTGGTGTGATATTACCATTACAATATAATTTAATAAGAAAAAAGAATGCAGACAAGGTGTATTGTGATCATTTCTCTAGTAACCAACTAGAGAAATTGTTGGTAATAAGATGGCCCAACTCTAAGCAAGGAATAAAAGCCACACACAAACACATCCAGGGACCTGTTGTCAGGTTCCTAATGACAAAAAGCAGACACTGCTAGGTACAAAAAAAATAGAAGGATAATGTACTGTAAGTAACAGCATCATAAAAATTTAGAAGATGTTAAGACTAGCTTTCATTCATTCATTCAGAAACCACTAATATCAAGTGCTAGGCAAAGCGGATATAAAAACAAAAACACAATAGGCCTTAACACAAAAATAATTTTTTACTCATCTGTCACGGAAGAAATCATCCTCATTAAGAATGATGGCTTAGGCCGGGTGCGGTGGCTCAAGCCTGTAATCCCAGCACTTTGGGAGGCCGAGACGGGCAGATCACGAGGTCAGGAGATCGAGACCATCCTGGCTAACACGGTGAAACCCCGTCTCTACTAAAAAATACAAAAAGCTAGCCAGGCGAGGTGGCGGGCGTCTGTAGTCCCAGCTACTCGGGAGGCTGAGGCAGGAGAATGCGTAAACCCGGGAGGTGGAGCTTGCAGTGAGCTGAGATCTGGCCACTGCACTCCAGCCTGGGCGACAGAGCGAGACTCCATCTCAAAATAAAAAAAAAATAAAAATAAATAAAAAAATAAAAAAAATAAAAGAATGATGGCTTAATTTACAAGTTCAATTAGTCAGAGGTTGATCAGTATACATATCATTTAGATGCTACTGTATATGGTCATTTATCAAATTATTTTGCTAGCAACTCCAGATTATAAAAAAGAGGAGTTAACAGTCTTAGTAAAAGATTTAACAAGGAGCCAGGCACGGTGGTTCATGCCTGTAATCCCAGCACTTTGGGAGGCCAAGGCGGGCAGATCACCTGAGGTCAGGAGTTTGAGATCAGCCTGACCAACATGGTGAAACCCTGTCTCTACTAAAAATACAAAAATTAGCCAGGCATGGTGGCACATGCCTGTAATTCCAGCTACTTGGGAGGCTGAGGCAGGAGAATCGCTTGAACCTGGGAGGCAGAGTTTGCAGTGAGCCGAGATTGTACCATTGCACTCTAGCCTGGGCAACAAGAGTGAAACTCTGTCTCAAAAAAAAAAAAAAAAAAAAAAGATTTAACAAGGAAGAAGACTGAAATTAATAACCATAATTTGCTTTTTGGATTATACACATTTAATGAGTTTTAAAATTCATTAATTCACCAAATATTTTACTCAGTGCCTATGCACCAGTGCCATATGCCCTAGACCCAAGTAATTCAAGAGCAAATGAGACAGACATGATTTCTGCCCTCACAGAGCTTACTTATATTCTAAAAGGAAGAAGCAAGTAATAAGCAAGTAAGCAAAATAATTTTAGATTAACAGCAGATAACTGCTATTAAAGGAAAATGAAAAGGTGATGTGTTAGTGACTGATGAGGGCTATTTTGGTTTTCTGACTAAAAAGGGAATGGCTGCATTATCTGTAATCAAAAGGGGAATGCGGTAGAATATAGAGATTTAGGTTAAAACTTCAGGAAGCCTTTCTTCTCACAACACAGTAGATATTCAATAAATATTTATTGATTTAATATTTAATAAATATTTAAAGTCTATATTTAAGTTCACACTTCAGGTTTCTGCAGAAAGCTGCTGGATCCACAAAATATTTGCTATGCAGGTATTTATGTATTTAAGGCTACACATATTTTAAATCCATATTTATGACTATCTTGTGTCTAACGCACTTTTTATGACCACAGTCAACCAAGTCTATGCTTTTATCACCCAAATAACATGAAGCTCTGTAGTTTTTGGTTACAGTGCTAAAAATGAAAAGAAGGGAGAAATTTGTCAAGTTAACCCCAATCAAACCTTGAAAACCTCACCTAGAGCTATTAAGATACATGTTCAAGTACAAGATAATGCCAATAGAGTATGCAGCAGAAAGGGCACTTTTTTTTTTTTTTTTTTTGAGATGGAGTTTCGCTCTTGCTGCCCAGGCTAGAGTGAGTGCAATGGCATGATCTCGGCTCACTGCAACCTTCACCTCCCGGATTCAAGCGATTCTCCTACCTCAGCCTCCCAAGTAGCTGAGATTACAGGCATGCACCACCACACCTGACTAATTTTGTATTTTTAGTAGACACGGGGTTTCTCCATGTTCGTCAGGCTGGTCTCCAACTCCTGACCTCAAGTGATCTGCCTGCCTCAGTCTCCCAAAGTGTTGGGATTACAGACATGAGCCACTGTGCCTGGCCTGGCACTTTTATATAGTACTTTCGGCAGTACATATTTTGATGATCTTTCTGGAAGTCAATTTGGCAATATTTACATTAAATGTCTTAAAATGTTTTATATCCTTTGAACAGTTCATTCTTCTTTCAGACTCTCTATTCTAAAGATAAAACCAGACATGTGGACCATTTTTGCATTGAGTGTTTAACCACAGTCATCTTTACAACCAAAAAAGAACAGGAATTAAATAAGAATGGATAAATATAAATTAAGGTACTGCCTTATAATAAACTATATTTAAGTTATAAATAACATTTTGAAAACTAAAAATATGAGAAAATGTTGTATGTTAAACAGAAAAAAAATATAAAATTGTACATGCACCATAATTGTAAATCTATAAAAAAGCAAACAAAATAATAAGCATAGAAAAGATAAGGGAATTAACATCAAGATGTTAATAATAGTTATCTCTGGATAATGGTATCCTAGGTGATTCTATTTTCTTCTTTGTACTTTTAGTATTTTTCGAAGTCTCTACAATAATCACAGATTGGTCTTAATAAGTCAAAAAATTATAATGTAATCTAATAAGAAAAAAGAATGCAGATATGCATGATTGAAAAAAGTCTGAGTTGGTGGGGTGCAGTGGCTCACTCCTGTAATCCCAGCAGTCTGGGAGGCCTAGGTGGGTGGATCATGAGGTCAAGAGATTGAGACCATCCTGGCCAACATGGTGAAACCCTGCCTCTACTAAAAATACAAAAAAATTAGCTGGGCGTGGTGGTGCACGCCTGTAGTCCCAGCTACCCAGGAGGCTGAGGCAGGAGAATCATTGAATCCAGGAGGCAGAGGTTGCAGTGAGCCGAGATTGCGCCACTGCACTCCAGCCTGGCGACAGAACAAGACCCCATCTCAAAATAAAAAAAGAAAGAAGTCTGAGTTTAAAAAAAGAGGTCTGGCTTCTTCCACAAGTATGGAGAAGGCAAAAGGCAAAGAGGAACATCAGCAAAGGGAACCAAAGAAAAAATGTCTGTCAAAGGCAATAAAGTGCTCTGTCCTAAGAAGAAGGCAGAGTACACTAACAACCCCAGACTTCAGAGAAGATACCAAATCCCTCCATTACCCTCTAAACTGCCACCTGTTAATCTGATTCACTGCGACATTCTGCGGGCCTGGTGCCAACAATTGAAGCTGAGCTCCAAAGGCCAGAAATTGGATGCATATAAGCGTCTGTGTGCCTTTGCCTACCCAAATCAAAAGGATTTTCCTAGCACAGCAAAAGAGGCCAAAATCCGGAAATCATCGCAAAAAAAATTAAAGGTGGAAAAAGGGGAAATGTCCCTGCAAAGTTCTGAGACACATCATCCTCCTGAAGTGGCCCTTCCCCCTGCGGAGGGGCCGCCTGCCCTGGAAGATTCCACTGCTCTCCTTGAGGGAGTTAATACAGTTGTGGTGACAATTTCTGCCCCAGAGGCTTTGCTGGCCTCCTGGGCGAGAATTTCGGCCAAGGCGAGGACGCCAGAGGCAGTGGAATCTCCACAAGAGACCTGTGTAACAAGGTCTTAATAAAAAGCCTCCAATGGGAATAGAATATCAGGAAAAAGGCCACATCTATGATAATTAATGGCAGAAAGTCTGGAGAGTCCGATTCCGTGGGGCTGCCATTAAGCAAAGAGTACAAATACAAGAGTCCGATCACCGTGGGGTGAACTCTGGTCCTCTGCACACCTGTTTATGGGCCATGCTGACTGGTGGGGTGGCAGATGTTAGCCTAAGAGCCCTAGCAGTGCCTGTTGCTTTGTGAGTGGAGATAGAGACTCTCAGATTTAAAAACAGAAAAACATTTCGCAAATTACCATAAATTGTAGTGAATATGTAGAAAAACTCATTCATACTACTTTTCTAAAATAGACATGACTCCAGCAGCAGCTCTTTTTTGTTTTGTTTTGTCTTCTGAGACAGTGTCTCACTCTGTTGCCCAGGCAGGAGTGCACTTGTGCAATCTCAGTTCAGGGCAATCTCCGCCTCCTGAGTTCAAGTGATTCTCCTGCCTCAGCCTCCTGAGTAGCTGGGATTACAGGCACCTGTTACCACACCCAGCTTTTTTTTTTTTTTTTTTTTTTTTTAGTAGAGATGGGGTTTCCCCATGTTGGCCAGGCTGGTCTCACATTCCTGGACTCAAGTATCTACCCGCCTTGGCCTCCCAAAATGCTGGGATTATGGGCATAAGCCACTGTGCCTGACCTTCAACAGGTCTTTTAAGTGAGAAGTTCTTCAGCTGAGCATTGTGAAGGAGTTGAGTAAAACGGTAGTTGGCTCTTGTGCTCAATTTTCTCTTCCTCCGAACACTGACTACTTTAGGAGCTGCTGCATTCCAATTGCAATTTCATAAAACGTAGAGTATTTTAAGGCAAAGAAAGGCTGTTAATTCTCTCCCTCCCTCAAACACATGATTTTTAATATTCGAAAAAATATTTTTCAAAGTTCTCTTAATAACCTGAGATTTCTATGGTTTGACTCCAGGATCAAAACACAAGGGACTTTGTCTGTATTCTTTCACTTATAATTGTTTTGTATATTTCTGGTGTTTAAAATGTCTAAGGTTGCTTCCCACTCATAAATATATAATATATTGAACTTAAAATGTGTTTATTAACCGATTCTCCATAAATAAAAATAAGACGTGTATATAAAATAATTCATCTGTTGTATTTAGGGAACCATATTCGTTGCATACAAATTTTATTGTTAGTGTTCTTAACTCAAAAGTAGGAGTAAACCAAAATGTGTGATTTTTCTTTTGTATGACTCATTTGTTTGTTCTTTATTAGCTGGCGGTATGGGTTGGATCATTTGTTTTTAAAACTACTTAGGTATGATTGACATACAAAAACTGTACATTTTTAATGTCTCCTATTGAGTGTACTTAATTTCTAATTTTTTTGTGTACTTCCTAAATTTATAGTCCTGTGAGTCTGGGAACAGATCTGTTTTTCACTTGTCCTGATTTAATGACAGTTTCCAACATTGTTTTATTATTACAAGTATGGAATCTTTATTAATTTATTTTACTTTGCCCCTTTAATGAAGATACTAAAAATAATGCACTGGAAGGAGTGGCAGAGTTGGAAAATTTGTAACCATCATAATACAGATGTAATAGGTTTGGGAAAGGATCTTCAAAAATGTTAAAGCAAGGGAGGAAAGTTTGTTGAGAAGCAAGATGTTCTTCTCTCCTGGACCGCATTGGTTATTGGTGGTCAGAATTGTTCAGTGTAATAAATAATAAGACTTTTTTTCTTAAAAAAAAAAAAAAAAAAAAAGTCCATATCTGTCTGACTATTCTAAAGCACTAAACAGTATATTTAAAAATTATACAAAACTACTCATTTTCTAACTACAAAGCAACAGAACCAAGTGACAAATTAAGTTCAAAAAGGGCCATAAAAAAATTCTAAAATTACAAACCATTTCATATAGAAACAAACACGGTGGAAACTTGTTTACCAACACACAAGGCAAAACAGACAATTCAAAATAGCTCCTCCTTTTGTTACCTTCCAGGACCCATTTTCACAATCCCATGAATGTTCCCTAACAATTATGCTTATACCAGACAATTAGAAATTGCCCCAACCATGCATCACAAAGGGAATATAGAGCTGAAACCAAGTTTAGCAGGTACTGAATACCTTTCAACTCAGTATAAACAAGCTGAAAAACTTAGAAAGGTACCCAAACAGAACTCTATGGGCTCCATTTCTTTATGATAATATAAAGAAATTATATGCAAACAGCTCTCTTCTAAACACACAACTTCAGTTACCACGTTTCAGACTGTAAGATAATTTAGCTGCCATTAAGCAAAGAGTACAAATACAAGTTCTTCGCCACAGCAGTCTCAACATTTTATATTCTCCACAGGATACTCAGTGCTGCTCTGATTTCCATTACATCTAGCAAACTGACTTAAGATTCCAGTTAACACATGAACTGTGAGACTATAATGCAGGTTATGGGAACCCCAGAAAACAAAGTAGACTACTCAAGTTTTACTAGGCAGTAGATTATTTAGGTATTAAAATTTCTGTTCATAGGCCAGGTGCCATGGCTCACACCTGTAATCCCAACACTTTGGGAGGCTGAGGTCAGAGGACAGCTTGAGGTCAGGAGTTCAAGACCAGTCTAGGCAACAAAGCAAGACCCTGTTTCTTTTCTTTTTCTTTTTTTTCCTTTTCTTTCTTCTTTTTTGAGACAGAGTTTCGCTCTTGTTGCCCAGGCTAGAGTGCAATGGCGTGTTCTCAGCTCACCACAACCTCTGCCTCCCAGGTTTAAGCAATTCTCCTGCCTCAGCCTCCCAAGTAGCTGGGATTACCGGCATGCACCACCACGAGTGGCTAATTTTGTATTTTTAGTAGAAATGGGGTTTCTCCATGTTGGTCAGGCTGGTCTTGAACTCCCGACCTCAGGTAATCTGTCCGCCTCAGCCTCCCAAAGTGCTGGGATTATAGGCATGAGCCACCGCGCCCGGCCAGAGACCCTGTTTCTTAAAAAAAAAAAAAATTAGGCCGGGCGCGGTGGCTCAAGCCTGTAATCCCAGCACTTTGGGAGGCCGAGACGGGCGGATCATGAGGTCAGGAGATCGAGACCATCCTGGCTAATACGGTGAAACCCCGTCTCTACTAAAAAATACAAAAAACTAGCCGGGCGACGAGGCGGGCGCCTGTAGTCCCAGCTACTCGGGAGGCTGAGACAGGAGAATGGCGTGAACCCGGGAGGCGGAGCTTGCAGTGAGCTGAGAGCCGGCCACTTCACTCCAGCCTGGGCGGCAGAGCAAGACTCCGTCTCAAAAAAAAAAAAAAAAAAAAAAAAAAAAAAATTAGCCACCCAACCCACAGTGGTGTGTGCCTGTAGTCCCAGCTACTCGGGAGCTTGGGAGACCAAGATGAGAGAATCCCTTGAGCCCAGGAGTTCAGGTTGTAGTGAGCTATGATCACAGCACAGCACTCCAGCCTGGGTGACAGACTGGGATTCTGTCTCAAAAAAAAAAAAAAAAAAAGTTCATAAATTCTGGACTAATTTTCCATTGATTTATTTAGCATAATAATAGTTTAGCATATATTATTTTATTACTAAATCAAATGTCCCAAAAGGATATGCTGAAAGCATATATGTACCACTATAATCTTAAACTAGCCTTATTATTTTAAATCTTACGCTTTTTTTTTTTTTTTGAGACGGAGTCTGGCTCTGTCGCCCAGGCTGGAGTGCAGTGGCCGGATCTCGGCTCACTGCAAGCTCCACCTCCTGGGCTTACGCCCTTTTCCTGCCTCAGCCTCCCGAGTAGCTGGGACTACAGGCGCCCGCCACCTCGCCCAGCTAGTTTTTTGTATTTTTTTTAGTAGAGACGGGGTTTCACTGTGTTAGCCAGGATGGTCTCGATCTCCTGACCTCGTGATCCGCCCGTCTCGGCCTCCCAAAGTGCTGGGATTACAGGCTTGAGCCACCGCGCCCGGCCTTTTTTTTTTTTTAGACAGGGTCTTGCTCTGTCACGCAGGCTGGAGTGCAGTGGTGTGATCTCGGCTAACTGCAACCTTTGCCTCCTGGGTTCAACAGATTCTCATGCCTCAGCCTCCTGAGTAGCTGGGACTATAGGCATGCGCCACCATGCCCGGCTAATTTTTGTACTTTTAGTAGAGATGGGGTTTCACCATGTTAGCCAAGCTGGTTTCGAACTCCTGACCTCAAATGATCTGCCCACCTCGGCCTCCCAAAGTGCTGGTATTATACCTGGACTGTAGCCTTATTGTTTTATATCGGTGTTTTGTAAAGCACTTGCTAACAGACTGGAAAACTGAGGCAAAGAGTTACAAAAAATATATATAGGCAAAAAAAGGCAAGGGGTTAAGGTAGGTCTGATCCTCGTTAGCTGTTCTCATACATTCCAAACAAGATACAAAAATGGACTGGGTGCAGTGGCTCATACCTGTAATCCTAGCACTTTGGGACGACGAGGCAGGTGGATTACCTCAGGTGAGAAGGTGGAGACCAGCCTGATTAACATGGTGAAACCCTATCTCTACTAAAAATACAAAAATTAGCCAGGTGTCATCGCGGGCACCTGTAATCCCAGCTACTTGTGAGGGTGAGGTGGGAGAATCGCTTGAACCCCGAAGGCAGAGGTTGCAGTGAGCTGAGATCGCACCACTGCACTCCAGCCTGGGCAATAGAGTGAGACTCTGTCTCCAAAAAAAAAAAAAAAAAAAAAAAAAAAAAAAAAAAAAGATACAAGAGTGGACACCGCATCTTTTTATAAACCCTAAAACTAGTTACAACTGAATCATGTTTTACCAACACTTCAGAGCACAACAGGTACTGTTATATCTGCTTATTATATATAAACATGTTACATATGCTTATTATATAAATAAATGTCCTGAAACATGAATTTGAGGGGTTACATGTTCTGGGGTATCATTTTATTTAGGAAAATTAAGTGATGCTCATAGTTTGGTTTTTTTGGTGGGTTTTTTTTGTTTGTTTTGAGAAAAGGTCTCGCTGTCACCCAGGCTGGAGTACAGTGGCATGATCACAGTTCACTGCAGCCTCGACCTCCTGGGCTCAAGTGATCCTCCTGCCTCAGCCTCTTGAGTAGCTGGGACTACAGTTGCACACTACCATGCCCAGGTCTTTTTTTTTTGTTTTTTTGTAGAGACAGTGGGTCTCGCCATGTAGCCCAGGCTGGTCTCAGAACTCCTGGGCTCAAGCGATCCTCCTGCCTTGGCCTCCCAAGGTTCTGGGATTACAGGGGTGGGCCATTGTGCTCAGCTAATATTCACATTTTTAACATTAAGCATGTTTTATTATAATTATTTTAAAATTCATAATCCAGGCTGGATGTGCTGGCTCACATCTGTAATCCCAGCACTTTGGGAGGCCAAGGAGGGTGGATTACGAGGTCAGGAGATTGAGACCCTCCTGGCCAACATGGTGAAACCCTGTCTCTACTAAAAATACAAAAATTAGCTGGGCATGGTGGCATGTGCTCGGGAGGCACATGGTGGCATGTGCTCGGGAGGCTGAGGCAGGAGAATCGCTCAAACCAGGGAGTTGGAAGTTGCAGTGAGCCGAGATCACGCCACTGCACTCCAGCCTGGTGACAGAGCAAGATTCCATCTCCAAACAAACAAAAAAATTATTAATCCCGTAATAGCATACATGAAGGGTTAGCAAACTTCAACTCATGGGCCAAATCTAGCCTATTACCTATTTTTATATGGCCCACAAACTAAGAATAGTTTTAAAATTTTTCTTTTCTTTTCTTTTTGAGACAGAGTCTTACTGTGTTGCCCATGCTAGAGTGCAGTAACGTGATCTTGGTTCACTGCAACCTCTGCCTCCCGGGTTCAAGCAATTCTCATTCCTCAGCCTCCCGAGTAGCTGGGATTACAGGCATGTGCCACCACATCCAGCTAATTTTTTCAGTTTTTAGTAGACAGGTTTTCACTGTGTTAGCCAGACTGGTCTCAAACTCCTGGCCTCAAGTGATCTGCCCGCCTCAGCCTCCTAAAGTGCTGGTATTACAGACATGAGCCACCACGTCCAGCCGGTTTTTACATTTTTCAATGGTTGATAAAAATTGGAAAAAATATGTTGTGACATGTGAAAATTATAGGAAAACAGCTGCACTTCTTTTTCTTTTCTTTTTTTCTGAGAAGGAGTCTTGCTCTGTCACCCAGGCTGGAGTGAGGTGGCACCATCTCAGCTCACTGCAAACTCCACCTCCTGGGTTCCAGCAACTCTCCCACCTCAGCCTCCCAAGGACCTGGGGCTACAGGCACGCACCACCACACCCAGTTAATTTTTGTATTTTTAGTAGAGACGGGGTTTCACCATAGTGGCCAGGCTGGTCTCGAACTCCTGACCTCAAGTGATCCTCCTGCCTTGGCCTCCTAAAGTGCTGGAATTACAGGCGTGAGCCACTGTGCCCGGCAGCTGCATTTTTCTTTTTCTTTTTTTTTTTAGAGGGAGTCTTTTGCTGTCACCAAGCTGGAGTGTAGTGGCTTGATCTCGTCTCACTGCAACTTCTGCCTCCTGGGTTCAAGCGATTCTCCTGCCTCAGCCTTCTGAGTAGCTGGGACTACAGGCACGTGTCATCACACCTGGCTAATTTTTGTATTTTTGGTAGAGACAGGGTTTCACCATATTGGCCAGAATGGCTTTGATCTCCTGACCTTGTGATCCACCCACCTCAGCCTCCCAAAGTGCTGGGATTACAGGAGTGAGCCACCGTGCCCAACAGCTGAATTTTTCGAGGTTGGTGCTGTAAGACCACTGTTCTCAAAGTGGGCTCCAGGGATCCCTACAGTTCTTGCAGGGGGTTCATGAAGGTTAAAATCATTTGTGAGTAAAAGATCTATTTAAAGAGCAAGCTAGACTGGGCGAGGTGGCTGGCCAGGTGCAGTAGCTCTCGCCTGTAATCCCAGCACTTTGGGAGGCTGAGGTGGGCAGATCACCTGCAGCCAGGAGTTCGAGACCAGCTTAGCCATCATTGTGAAACCCTGTCTCTACTAAAAACACAAAAATTAGTAGGGCATGGTGGTGTGCGCCTGTAGTCCCTGCTACTCGGGAGGCTGAGGCACAAAAATTGCTTGAACCTGGGAGGCAGATGTTGCACTGAGCCAATATCACGGCACTGCATTCCAGCCTGGGCGACACAGCGAGACTCTGTCTCAAAAAAAAAAAAAAAAAAAAAAAGGCAAGTGAGGCCAATGCATTTTTTAAAAATTTCCCAATGATAGCTGTTTATCCTGAGCCAATGCATTTTAACATAGCAGTACTAAAAAGTTCACAGATGTGGTTTCAAATTCTATACCACAGCTAACCTTTATGAAACTATCACTTTTCAGATTTTGCTGTAGTATCAAAGCCTATATACAATTACCTGAAAATAATCCTTTCTTTTCCCATTACATCGTTTTCTTCATATACTTAAACCAAAACGACATATCTTAACAGATTGAATGCAGAAGCAGATATGAGAATCCAGCTGTGTTCTATTTAGCCAGACATTAAAGAGATCTGAAGTTCTTCCCCCAAATTCTTTTTAAACTATATATTTATGTTAACATGTAATGGGTTTGCTCTTATTTTAAAGTAAATTAATAAATATTTTAAAAACTTATCTCATAATTGCTAATATGTTAAGTATCGACAGATATAACCCAGATAAACAAATACTCTTTGGAGTCCTCAATAATTTTACTTTATTTATTTTATTTTATTTTATTTTATTTTATTTTATTTTATTTTTTGAGACGGAGTCTCGCTCTGTCACCCAGGCTGGAGTGCAGTGGCCGGATCTCAGCTCACTGCAAGCTCCGCCTCCCGGGTTCCCGCCATTCTCCTGCCTCAGCCTCCCGAGTAGCTGGGACTACAGGCGCCCGCCACCTCGCCCGGCTAGATTTTTGTATTTTTTGGTAGAGACGGGGTTTCACCGTGTTAGCCAGGATGGTCTCGATCTCCTGACCTCGTGATCCGCCCATCTCGGCCTCCCAAAGTGCTGGGATTACAGGCTTGAGCCACCGTGCCCGGCCTTATTTTATTTTTTTGAGACGGAGTCTAGCTCTGTCGCCCAGGCTGGAGTGCAGTGGCCAGATCTCAGCTCACTGCAAGCTCCGCCTCCCAGGTTTACGCCATTCTCCTGCCTCAGCCTCCCAAGTAGCTAGGACTACAGGCGCCCACCACCGGACCCGGCTAGTTTTTGTTTTGTTTTGTTTTGTTTTTCTGTATTTTTTAGTAGAGACGGGGTTTCACCATGTTAGCCAGGATGGTCTCGATCTCCTGACCTCGTGATCCGCCCGTCCGTCTCGGCCTCCCAAAGTGCCAGGATTACAGGCTTGAGCCACCGCGCCCAGCCTATTTTATTTTTTTTTGAGACAGGGTCTCACTCTGTTGCCCAAGCTGGAGTGCAGTGGCACAATCTCAGCTCACTACAACCTCTGTCTCCTTGGCTCAAGTGATCCTCCTACCTAAGCCTCCTAAGTAGCTGGGACTACAGGAGTGCACCAACAAACTCGGGTAATTTTTTAAATTTTTGTAGAGACGAGGTCTCACTATATTACCTAGGCTAGTCTCAAACTCCTGGACTCAAGCAATCCCTCCACGCCCACCTCAACCCCCCAAAGTGCTGGAATTACAGGTGTGAGCCACTAGGCCTGCCCGTCAGTAATTTTTAAGAGTATTATGGGGTGAATTCTGAGACCAAAAAGTTTGAGATCCACTTCTTCAAGAAATACACAAGCAGTAGAGGGCCCTAGATTGATCAATCAGAAGGCTGAAATTAATTTCTGGATTTCAAGCTCAGACATGCAGAAACTGGCTTCAAAGAAAGGAGCCAGCTTAAATAGACCAAATAGTTTTGCAGCAAATGACTGAAGACAGATGAGAGTGAGAATTAGGCTGAATCATGTTAGGCAACACATAGCCAAAGCTTAGAACCTATCTGGAAGCAGCTTTATACAGGCAACTACTTGAAGTTTTTTTTAAGGCTCTCTAGGCTTTCAGAGGATTCCAGGACTATTTTGAGCTATCCCCAGAAAGGTTAATAAAGCAAAAACAAAGAAGCAACAACTTGCTAAAGTGACAGCAGGAAGCAAAGGAAGCAAAGTTAGAAATAACTGGAGAACATTATATTTATCTATGTTTGGCCTCACTGTGCATTTTAGAAGTTAAAAAACTCCTGGAAACTGATAGGATGCTGAACAAAAACTAAACAAAAAATTCTGTTTTTTTCCTGCTCATTTTCAGATAAAGTATGATCCTCAAAACAATAAGCCAAAAGTAATCAACCCCAAAACACTGATCTTTTAAAATTATCTTTTAATTTAAAGGACCAATTTAAAATCTTAAACAGGCTGCAAAGAACAAAAAACCTGACAGGCGGCCGGGCGCGGTGGCTCACGCCTGTAATCCCAGCACTTTGGGAGGCCGAGGTGGGTGGATCACGAGGTCAGGAGATCCAGACCATCCTGGCTAACACAGTGAAACCCCATCTCTACTAAAAATACAAAAAAATTAGCCGGGCGTAGCGGCGGGCGCCTGTAGTCCCAGCTACTTGGGAGGCTGAGGCAGGAGAATGGCGTGAACCCGGGAGGCGGAGTTTGCAGTGAGCCGAGATCGCGCCACTGCACTCCAGTCTGGGGGCAGAGCGAGACTCCGTCTCAAAAAAAAAAAAAAAAAAAAAACCTGACAGGCTTTAATATTAAAGTATAAGATTGGTTCTGGGTAGGAAACAGCTGCACTATCCCACAACGACAATCACTGAGACACTTAGAAGTTCTCAGGAAAAAATATTTATTTCCTAAGTCTGTCCACACATTTTCAACAGTGATCTATTTGGGGTTATTCCAATGCTCACCAGTTCACTCTCACCAGTCCCAAACATGTATGTGTAAAGTATTAGCAAACTACTGTTAACCAAAACTTTTAAAAATAAGTTGAAGAAAATGGTGCTGGCTGGGCGCGGTGGCTCATGCCATAATCCTAGTACTTTGGGAGGCCGAGGCAGGCAGATTGCCTGAGGTAGGGAGTTCAAGACCAGCCTGGCCAGCATGGTGAAACCCTGCCTCTACTAAAAATACAAAATTAGCTGGGCGTGGTGGCAGGCGCCTATAATCTCAGCTACTTGGGAAGCTGAGGCAGGAGAATCGCTTGAACCCAGGAGGCAGAGGTTGTAGTACGCAGAAATCGTGCCATTGCACTCCAGCCTAAGCAACAGGGCAAGACTCCATCTCAAAAGAAAAGAAAAAGAAAAAAAAAAAAGAAAAAGAAAATGGTGCTACAGGAGTCATGTTGGTACCACAAACATGATGTTAAATAAAACCAATAAGGTGTCATTCAAGTTTGATACAACTTAAATAACTATTACTGGCAAGAAACTTGGTACCAACATGAATCATTTACAGTAATTAATTATGTCACATTCAACAAATCATCCTGATTTTATAATACAGTTAGGGGCTGGAAGCAGTGGCTCACACCAGTAATCCCAATATTTTGGGAAGCTGAGGCAGAAGGATCGCTTGAGGCCAGGAGTTTTAGACCCCTCGGCAAGAAAGTGAAATCCTTTCTCTGCAAAATAATTAAAGATTGGCTGGATCGGAAGCGAGGCGGTGTGTGTCTGCAGTCCCAGCTACTTGGGAGGCTGAGGCAGGAGGAGTGGAGGATCACTTGAGCACAGGAGTTCAAGGCTGCCAGTGAGCTATGATCACGCCACTGCACTGCAGCCTGGGTGACAGGCCCAGAGCCATCTCTAAAAATAATAATAATAATAATGAGTCGACCATACTCTTGTTTCAAAAAGAATGGTTGTGCCCTATTTTTCAATCTGACAATGTTTTTTTCTTACTGCATGGTAATTTTTAAGGCCCCCCAAAAATTGACCGGTTTAGCACACAAACATTCCCTGTCTACTACAGCAAAAAGAAGCAATCTATCAGATCAGGAGAAAACAGTAAGTAATTCCATTAGAAGGAAGCAAGTTGGGTTTTGTGAGAAGGTGGGGCTGTGGCAAAACATGTTACCGCAGATGTCCATGCCACAAGCTCATGAAATGACTTTTTTAGCTAAATCTTGGCTCCCATTAGTTTAGTTTTTGGTTTTTTTGAGCCAGGGTCTCACTCTGTCACCCAGGCTAGAGTGCAGTGGTGTGATCTCAGCCCACTGAAACCTCCGCCTCCCAGGCTCAAGTAATCCTCCCTCCTTGGCCTCCCAAGTAGCTAGGACTAAAGGCGTGCACCACCAAGCCCAGCTAATTTTTAAATTTTTTGTAGAGATGGGGTCTCCCTGTGTTGCTTAGGCTGGTCTCAAACTCCAAGCCCAAGCAATCTACCTGCCTCAGCCTCCCAAAGTGTTGGGATTACATGTGTGGGCCACCTCACCCAACCTACACTTTCATAGACTTTCACGATATTTATTAAGAAGAGATGCAAAAAAAAAAAAAAAAAGAAGAGATGCAGTATTGAACAGAAAAAAAGAAACTTTATGCACATTCTGGTTTCAAATGTATGGGAACACTGAGGATTAAAATTGCCAACAGATGAGAAAAAGTGTGGCCGCGCGCGGTGGCTCATGCCTGTAATCCCAGCACTTTGGAAGGCTGAGGTGGGCGGACTGCCTGAGTTCAGGAGTTTGAGACCAGCCTGGGAAACACAGTGAGACCCCATCTCTACTAAAATACAAAAAAAAAGGCCGGGCGCGGTGGCTCACGCCTGTAATCCCAGCACTCTGGGAGGCCGAGGCGGGTGGATCACGAGGTCAGGAGATCGAGACCATCCTGGCTAACACAGTGAAACCCCGTCTCTACCAAAAAAAAAAAAAAAAAAAAAAAAAAATACAAAAAACTAGCCGGGCAAGGTGGCGAGCGCCTATAGTCCCAGCTACTTGGGAGGCTGAGGCAGGAGAATGGTGTAAACCTGGGAGGCGGAGCTTGCAGTGAGCTGAGATCCAGCCACTGCACTCCAGCCTGGGCGACAGAGCGAGCTCCGTCTCAAAAAATAAATAAATAAATAAATAAAATAAAATACAAAAAAAATAAATTGGCCAGGAGTAGCAGTGTGTGCCTGTAATCCCAGCTACTCAGGATGCTAAGCCAGGAGAACTGCTTGAACCTGGGAGGCAGACTGCAGTGAGCCGAGCCTGTGCCACTGCACTCCAGCCTGGGCAACAGAACGAGACACCGTCTCCAAAAAAAAAAAAAAAGAGATGAGAAAAAGCTAACAACCTGACGTCAAGAGTTTGTAATGAGTTTTACTGTAAACTTATGTATTCTTTCTTTCTTTGAGACAGGGTATCACTTTGTTGCCCAGGCTGGAGTGCAGTGCTGCAACCTCGGCTGGCTGCAACCTCTGCTTCCTGGGTTGAAGCAATCCTCCCACTTCAGCCTCCCAAGTAGCTGGGGCTACAGACGCACGTCACCACACTCGGCTAATTTTTGTATTTTTTGTAGAGACAAGGTTTCGTCATGTTGCCCAGGCTGGTCTCAAACTCCTGGACCCAAGCCTCCCAAAGTGCTAGGATTATAGGTGTGAACCACTGTGCCCAGCCAATGCTTACATATTATGTTCTTCTTAAAACTACTATACTAGGCCAGGCACAGCAGCTCACACCTGTAATTCCAGCACTTTGGGAGATCAAGGTGGGTGGATCACTTGAGGTCAGGGGTGCGAGACCAGTCAGGCCAACATGGTTGAAACCCCGTCTCTACTAAAAATACAAAAATTAGCCAGGCATGGTGGTAGGCACCTGTAATCCCAGCTACTCGGGAGGCTGAGGCAGAAGAATTGCTTGTAATCAGGAGCCGGAGGCTGCAGTGAGCCAAGATCGTGCCACTGCACTCCAGCCTGGGTGACAGAGCAAGACTACGTCTCAAAAAAAAAATTAAAAAGAAAAAAAAAAGACTAATATACTAACTCACCTTTGCTTTGGTTGGGAACCTTTCTTAAATGTTGGCCTACAAAAATTTAAAAGCTTATCTTTTTACACAAGTTTATCTTTTCATACAACCTTTCCTGAATTGGAACACTCATCCTTCATTTCTGAGGAAGTGATATAGCAAATACTTTCAAAATGGAATTGAATCTTGCCTCATTGTATACAGGCAGTCAGTACATTATACAGAAGACCAAAAAAAAAAAAAAAAGTTTTTAAACAAAAGGACAAACAAGAGAAAGGAAGGAAACAAAATACTATGATTTAACAGGAACAAAACCCAACATTCTTTCAACACAAAGTGTCCACAAGGGAAATGTCGAAGAGAAAATGTCATGATAAAATATTTTTAAGATATAAAATGACCCCAGTGCAAAATATTTGTTGTTGTTGGTTTTTGTTTTTTTTTAGCTCAAAGGAGTTATTATTTCTCGTCATTTATGTTCCTTACTTGTGTTTATCCATTCCCACCAAGTCAATAGAAACATTTCAATTTCATTTTCTTTACAGTCTATTTTTCTTCCTGATTCTTCAAGAGTAAATTCCTTGATCTTAACTTCTTTTTTTTTTTTTTTTTGAGACGGAGTCTCGCTCTGTCGCCCAGGCTGGAGTGCAGTGACCGGATCTCAGCTCACTGCAAGCTCCGCCTCCCGGGTTTATGCCATTCTCCTGCCTCAGCCTCCCGTGTAGCTGGGACAACAGGCGCCTGCCACCTCGCCCGGCTAGTTTTTCTTCGTATTTTTAGTAGAGGTGGGGTTTCACCGCATTAGCCAGGATGGTCTCGATCTCCTGACCTCGTGATCCGCCCGTCTTGGCCTCCCAAAGTGCTGGGATTACAGGCTTGAGCCACCGCGCCCGGCCAATCTTAACTTCTATTTATGAATGTCTGGCCCGAAAAGGACCTTGAGGGGTTATCAAATCCATCCTTCTGCTTTCCAGGAGAATTCATAACTAATACTATCAGATGAATGAGAAAGTATCAAAAGAAAATGCATTGCTTCCCTGACTAGTAGCATGCTAATTTAATATGCACATTCATTCACAATTTGCAATTTTTTAAAAATGAAAGTAAAAATTAAAATGCCAAAAGAGGAAGGTACTTTAAAAATGCATTTATCTGCTAAAATTGCTCAAACATAAATTCAACTGTCAGGTCTAAAATTAACAAGCAGGAAAAGTTGCTGGCTGCCAATGTAAAGTCTTTAGTCCCTAGAGATGTCTTCTGAAGTTCTATCTCGTTTGTAGCACCCTTCACCTACAACACATAGCCTGGTAAACTTAGACCATCCTCGCTAATCAACTACAATTATAAATGGCAAGTGTGTGTGTGTGTGTGTGTGTGTGTGTGTGTGTGTGTGTCTGTGTGTTTATAGTTGGTATAGGATTTCATTCCAAACAGAAAATGAAAAGTTAGGGCCGCGATGGTTCTCGCCCGTAATCTCAGCACTTTGGGATGCCAAAGGAGGCGGATTGCCTGAGCTCAGGCATTCGAGACCACCCTGAGCAACATGGTGAAACCCCATCTCTACTAAAACACAAAAAGTTAGCTGGGCACAGTGGTGGGCACCTGTAGTCCCAGCTACTTGGAAGGCTGAGGCACGAGAATTGCTTGAACCTGGGAGGCAGAGGTTGCAGTGAGCCAAGATTGCACCACTGCACTCCAGCCTGGGTGACACAGCAAGACTCTGTCTCCAAAAGAAAAAAAAACAGAAAATGAGAAGTTAGGTCTAAATTGGAGATGTCAATATTATGGGGAAGCTACATACAACTGTTCTTCAGAGAGTAGTTTAATTCTTTTATTTCTAAGTTAAAATGTCCAGGGAATAAAGTTTTTTTCTAAAAGAGTTTCCAGGACGGGTGCAGTGGCTCACGCTGTAATCCCAGCACTTCAGGAGGCCCAGGCAGGCGCATCACCTCAGGCCAGGAGTTTGAGACCAGCCTGCAATATGGTGAAACCAGCTCTCTACTGAAAATACAAACATTAGCCATGCGTGGTGGCATGTGCCTGTAGTCCCAGCTACTTGGGAGGCTGAGAGGGAGAACTGCTTGAACCCAGGAGGCAGAGGTTGCAGTGAGCTGAGATTACGCCACTGCACTGCATCCTGGGAGACAGAGCGAGACTCTGTGTCAAAAAAAAAAAAAAAAAAAAGAAGTTGTTTCCAAAACAAGCTGGGCGTGGTGGCCCACGCCTGTAATTCCAGCACTTTGGGAGGCCAAAGCAGGCAGATCACCTGAGCTTAGGAATTCAAGACCAGCCTAGGCAACATGGGAAACCCCATCTCTACAAAAAATATAAAAATTAGATGGGCACGGTGGTACACACCTGTAGTCCTAGCTACTCAGGAGGCTGAGGCAGGAGAATCGCTTGAGCCCAGGAGCAGAGACTGCAGTGAGCCAAGATGGCGCCATTGCACTCCAGCCTGGGAGACAAAGGGAGACCCTGTCTAGAGAAAAAAAAAAAGTTTCCAAAACAGAATTTCATTTAATGTCAAAAAATCTGGCCAGGTACACGTGTAATCTCAGCACTTTGGGAGGCTAAGGCAGGAGGATTGCTTGAGCCCAGGAGTTCGAGACCAGCCCAGGAAACATGATGAGACCTCTACAAAAAATAAAATTAGCCAGGCATAGTGTCATGAGCCTTTAGTCTCAGCTACTCAGGAGGCTGAGGTAGGAGGATTGCTTGAGCCTGGAAGACTGAGGCTGCAGTGTGAGCCATGATTGTGCCACTGTGCTCCCGTCTGGACAATAGAGTGAGACCCTGTTTCAAAAAAACAACCATGGTCGAGTGCAGTGGCTCATGTCTGTAATCCCAGCACTTTGGGAGGCCAAGGTGGGCGGATCACTTGAGGTCAGGAGTTCAAGACCAGCCTGGCCAACATGGAGAAAACTCCCTATCTACTAAAAAAATACAAAAATTAGCCAGGTGTGGTGACACATGCCTGTAATCCCAGCTACTTGGGAAGCTAAGGCCAGAGAATCGCTTAAACCCGGGTGGCAGAGGTTGCAGTGAGCGTGCCACTGCACTCCAGCCTGGGCAACAGAGCGAGACTTCATCTCAAAAAAAAAAAAAAAAAAAAACCAAACAAAGAAAGAAACCACAACCAAAAGACAATAACGAAATAACAACAAAAAAATCCCTGCAACTATGAAGAAATATGGTTAATTTTCTATAATTATTTGAAAATGAAAAAAAAAAACAGGACTAGAAGTCTTGGAAATGGGAAAATTCTAATTTTTTAAAATGTGAGGCAAGAGAGGTCGAGTACAGAAACTGTAGACTGGTGAATTATTATTTCTCAGAAAGATTCTAAATGAATTATTATTATTATTATTATTATTATTATTATTATTTATTTATTTATTTATTTTGAGATGGAGTCTCGCTCTGTCACCCGGGCTGGAGTGCAGTGGCCGGATCTCAGCTCACTGCAAGCTTCGCCTCCCGGGTTTACGCCATTCTCCTGCCTCAGCCTCCCGAGTAGCTGGGACTACAGGCGCCCGCCACCTCGCCCGGCTAGTTTTTTTTGTATTTTTTAGTAGAGACGGGATTTCACCGTGTTAGCCAGGATGGTCTCGATCTCCTGACCTCGTGATCCGCCTGTCTTGGCCTCCCAAAGTGCTGGGATTACAGGCTTTCTAAATGAATTATTAAACAGATCACTTATGAACCACTGGTAAGTTATACAGTGATCTATAAACAGTAGCATAAGATACCCAAACAGCAACTAATATGCAACTTCGTTTTCTTTTTTGATAGGGTCACTAGCCTAGGAGTTCAGAGATGTCAGAGGCAGAATATACTGTATTTGGATTTCAACAGAATATCTCTTGCTATTTCATAGAAAATAAAGGTTAGATGATATAAAACAGCAGGTGGGATTCACAACTGAATTTTATCCAAAAGGCTAACAGATTAATGTTAACATAATGGCCGGGCACGGTGGCTCAAGCCTATAATCCCAGCACTTTGGGAGGCCGAGACGGGTGGATCACGAGGTCAGGAGATTGAGACCATCCTGGCTAACCCTGTGAAACCCCGTCTCTACTGAAAAAATACAAAAAAAACTAGCCAGGCGAGGTGGCGGGCGCCTGTAGTCCCAGCTACTCAGGAGGCTGAGGCAGGAGAATGGTGTAAACCCGGGAGGCAGAGCTTGCAGTGAGCTGAGATCCGGCCACTGCACTCCAGCCTGGGCCACAGAGCGAGACTCCGCCTCAAAAAAAAAAAAAAAAAAAGTTAACATAATGATAGTCTATTCATGTTGTATAGCATTGCTCTATCCTTATACATGTTTACCAGTGACCGAAAACAAAAACACACATATCATGTTTATCAAATTTATCAATAATACAAACATGAGAAATGATCAAGAGGTGAAATGACATTATCAAGCTAAAACAACAAACCAAATTAACAAGATGATAATTACAGGGATAAACTTATGTAAAATTGTCAATTACATTAAAAAATCAACTACATGGCTGGGCGCGGTGGCTCACGCCTATCATCCCAGCACTTTGGGAGGCCAAGGTGGGTGGATCACTTGAGGTCAGGAGTTCGGGACCAGCCTGGTGAAACCCCGTCTCTTCTAAAAATATTTTTAAAAAATTAGCTGGGTGTGGTGGTGTAGGCCTGTAATCCTAACTACTCGGGTGGCTGAGGCAGGAGAATCGCCTGAACCCGGGGGGTAGAGGTTGCAGTGAGACAAGATCGAGCCACAGTACTCCAGCCTGGGTGACAGAGCAAGACTCTGTCTCAAAAAAAAAAAAAAAAAAAAAAAAAAAAAAAATCAACTACACAAACTAACGTGATCTTAGGCTTTAAGAACAGAGGCATAGAGTGCAATAAAATAGAAGTTGTGCTTCCCCCCGTAGTTTGTATTTATTAGATTATATCTGAGATGTTCAGACCTACATAAGGAACCATAAACCACTCAGATAACTACTTGATGAAGAGCCTGAACTTTCATTAAAAATGTCACTTAAGAAATTGTACGGGCTGGACTCAGCGGCTCATGCCTGTAATTCCAGCACTTTGGGAGGCTGAGGTAGGCAGATCACTTGAGGTCAAGAGTTCAAAACCAGCCTGACCAAAATGGTGAAATTCCATCTCTACTAAAAATACAGAAATTAGCTGGGCAAGGATGGTGGACACCTGTACTCCCAGCTACTCGGGAGGCTGAGGGACAAGAATCGTATGAACCAGGAAGGTGGAGGTTGCAGTGAGCTGAGATCGCACCACTGCACTCTGGCCTGGGAAACACAGCAAGACTCCGTCTCATAAATAATAATAATAATAATAATAATAATAATAGAAATAGCTGGCCGCGAGCAGTGGCTCACGCCTGTAATCCCAGCACTTTGGGAGGCTGAGGTGGGCAGATCACGAGGTCAGGATATCGACACCATCCTGACTAACAGGGTGCAACTCCATCTCTACTAAAAATACAAAAAATTAGTCAGGCATGGTAGCGGGCACCTGCTAGTCCCAGTTACTCGGGAGGCTGAGGCAGGAGAATGGTGTGAACCCAGGAGGCAGAGTTTGCATTAAGCCAAGATCGTGCCACTGCACTCCAGCCAGGGCAAAAGTACGAGACTCCGTCTCAAAAAAAAAAAAAAAGCTTAAAGAACTTGGGGTATTTACCCCCAAAGAGATGCCTCCTGTAATCCCAGCACTTTTAGAGGCCAAGGTGGGGAGATGGCTCAAGCCCAGGAATTCAAGAAGAGAATGGGCAATGTCGGGAGACCCCATCTCTACAAAATATTTAAAAATTAGCCAGGCATGGTGGCGTGCACCTGCGGTCCCAGCCACTTGGAGGCTGGGAGGACTGCTTGAGGCCGAGAGTCCTAGCTACTCAGGAAGCTAGGACTAGAAGATCTTTAGTTCAGGAGTTTGAGGTTACAATGATCTGTGATCACGTCACTTGCACTCCAACCTGGGCAACATAGCAAGACCCTATCTCTAAAAGAATGAAAGCCATAAGTGTCATGAACTACTTGAAGACTACCATGTTAACAAGGAACTAGATTTATTTATTGTGGCGTCAGATAACAGAACTAAAGAGCTTCAGCACAACGTAAAAAATGTTCTAAAAGTAAAGCTTCAGTAATGGAACAGGGTATCTGTGAAGTGGACACTTTCTCCTTAGAGCATTCAGAGGTTAAAAGACCAACCGTCAGCGATAACAGCTATGATGTGTTTTCACATATCATGAATTTATTTGATCTCCCCTAAAAAAAAACCTCTTAGAGGAAGGCAACATGTCAAAATGAGTAAATGTCAGAGAAGCTTAAAAATTATTTTCTTTGACATATTTTTAAAGAGACAGCAGACTTTTTCATGAACTCCAAAACCATAGGACCATTTTCTGAGAAACCAACAACAAAAGAAATGAATGCTTTTTCCTTTTAAACGAATGCTGCATTTGTCTTTCTCAAAGAAACATCTGTACCTTAACTTTAGTACTTTTATCAAGGGATAAAGGACAATTACATACCAGTATGCCAACTAGTCTCAAGAAGAGAGCTAGTTTTGTCAGATATTTACATGGAGTTCTATCTGTTCCACCTAAAACTTCCTTGCAAGGAGAAGGCTCCTCCTTATCAGACGTGGATAGGAGGCTACGGTAATACTAACTCCCTCCCACTGTAGCCTAGGAAAAACTCAGTCTTGACATGCACAAAACAATAACTTCTGAGAGCTTCAGAGCAGCTGTGTTCAGACAGAGCCAGCAACTTTACTCCAGGCAAAGAAGTAGTTTAAGAGTTGGCTGAAAAAACAATTTTCATTGAGGGTTGAAAATGAGGAAAGGAAAGAGAACAAGATACAGTAAGTGGAGCTATTAACATTTTAAAACCGTGGTAAACAAACGTGTTTAAAAATTACAACACTGCAACTACCACAGGGTGTAAACTTTGATCCACAAGTTGAAAGATGAGCAGTGTTATCACTCTAGCTTTCTGCTAGGTGGTAACACTAGTGAGAAAAAATAATCTTGGGTTTAATAGTGCCCTAGTCAAAGCCAATCACCAATTCTAGGACAGAAGACCAAAACAAGGGACTCTGCTTCTCTCACTGGGTATTTTTTTGTGCTGCTGCCAGGCAAACTGGAAATTTTCTGAATGTCCAATAGCAATGCTCTAGTGAAATACTAGAACCCAACTCAGTAGTTAATGCTAAAGGGTCAGCAATGAATTGGTCTCAATGTGCTATAGGGGCAACTTCTTGGCCAGTGAGAAAAGTTTCAACTGATTGCAGAAAACCAAAGGTTAATACAACTACATACTCTGGTTTCTCTTCATATAATAACTTTACTGATATTTCAGACATTATTTCACTTCTCAAAAATAAAAGGAGAAGAGAAGGAATGTAAAAGCAAAATCTACGCAAGAGCAAAGAAGTTATTAATTGGCTATATTAGTCCAATTCGTTATTAAATGATACACAACTATCAAACAAAGGGCAAAGCCCTGACCCTTTTCTGTACAGAATTAAGAACTGGTAAGACTACTTAGTAGAGCTGCCAAACTTTTCTTTAGCTTCTTTTCTTACAGACATGATAAATTTCGCAAGAGCCTCCACTTACCTTACAACTTCCATGTGTAGGTACAAATTGTGTTTGATTTCCCCAGCCCTTGGCCTAAGACATTATGACATAGCTTTAGTTTCTGAGTCTGGACACAAAGGAAAAAACTGAACATTTTTCACTTTCCTGAAATAACATGTCTATTTCATTTACACCATTTAAAAACATATAAGTTAACTAAAACTGTAACCACCCATTCGACAACTCTTTGAGAGTGACTGGGAAGCCACATTTAACAAAACAAACTTCATTTTAGTATTTCTGCTTAGAATGCCCATAAAGACTGGTATCTCTACAAGAATTACACTACTGCAAAATTTTTAAACACAGGACTCATGTGAGCTTGCTGAGAAAACTCTGCACACCCCCCACACACCTGTACTTAATATGACATGACCCTCAGAGATACTAAAACACCCTCTGTTAAGTAGAAAACCAACTTTTAAAGTTAGGAAAGCAGCAACGCGGGAATCTGGGTAGGAGGTGCCCTGGCTTATAAACACCCCAGTCAGAGAACATAACAAGCAATTCAGAGCAACATATAAGTCCCTATGGGGCTCCAACTTGGACTGCTTTAAGTCCAAAGCCCACATCTCGGTGTTTCGGAAGAGTTTGGGAAATAGAAGAGAGGGAGAAGGAAAATCAGAGAAGCGATGAAAGTGTTCTATTTTTCTCCTTCTCAACTCCCATCCTAGCATCTTGGAGGCTGGTCACCAGTCTGGGTGCCATAACCACGAGAAGCCCTAAATCAATATCCCAACCACCTGATACCTAGGCAAAAGACGTGTATATCAGCCATCTCCTTCCCAAACACTTCTCTTATCGCTGTCAAGGCTCATATCCTTCCAGAAGCCATGCCTTATGGCGACTCAGCTCACCCATACTGTCCTCTTAAATTCATTCACTTAATTTTCTCCAAATCCATACTTTCTCTCTGATATCATGTCCCTGATGTTATTTTTATTAATTCAATCGAAATGCCACGACCCTCATTTCCTATAATCCACCCCTATCTATCTTTCCTGACAAACCCAGCGGGGTGTTGTGTCACCAGATCAAGATCTTTGTTCTCATCTACTCATCCTACCTCCTGCCTACTACCCTTTTCCAATTCCAAGCTCCTAATCCCACTCTTTGGGAAGCCCTGGGTTTCTAACCTAGTTTAGTATCCCTCCTCTTTCTCCCATTCCACCCCATCCCATGATCCTTCCATTAGGCTCCACTAGACTACCCTTCCCTCAGGATTCAATTCCCCTCTCCTTGCCACGCCCTGTGCCCCCTGGGGCTACTTACCCCAAGTTCTCCCCACACTTCAAGCCTCTGGCCCCGCCTTCCCCCCAAAGGAAGGAGGCGGGAGTACGGAGAGAAGAGGGGCGGCACTCGGCAAGGAAAAAGCGATCTCCCATTAGCGCTCATCGCCGCCAATCGAGGCTTCCTTCTCTCCTATTGGCCGGCTTTGGCCTATGCCCCCACCCTCTTCCTCAGACAGGGCCCGGCCACCGCCTCAGCGCCCCCGTCCAATACAGACTGGGAGGGGAGACCCCAGCCCGGAACGCTGGGACTGGCCAGAGTTGAAAGGGAGAGTTCCGTCAGATCATGGGCTAGCTAATGTTAAAAGGACTTACCGGCTGGTAGCTCCGTTGCTTTCCGCCTGCCCGCGCTCGGTCCTACAATCTCTCTCCAGCTCCTCCTTTCCCCCCTCGGCGGAACGGATACTTTCCTCCCGTCCGGCCAGGCGCGCTCAACTCTCGCGAGAAGTCGTGAGGCCGCGGGGGAAGGGCGAGATCCGTGGGGGCTGAGTTGGAAAGCGGCCGAGAGGCGGGCCTCCGGGAAAAGAAGGTGTCGGGCTTACTGTGGGCAGGACTGGGGAGGGAGACTGAGCGAGTACTGTCCACATAAGTCACACGTGTTCGGCTGCAGAATCTAGCGGGAGAAAGGAAAAAGGAGAGAAGATCTTTACAGATGCCTGTAGTGGTGGTTACTACTATCTTTCAGAGTCATCGCTTCCTTAACTGCAAAGTAAAATACCCTTAGCCCTAGAAATTAAGTCCATGTGTGGACAAAGCAATCCACCTGCACAGCAATTCTAACACTACCATTTTACTAGTCCTATTGCCTTGGGTGAAAATCTTCTCTGAGTCTCTGTACAATGGGACTAACAATCTCATTTTATTCAAATTGTTGTAATGATCAAATGAGGTACATGAAATTGAGGATTTTTTAAAATCACTATATTATTCAGCAAATATTTTCACAAAACGTAGGGCATACTACATGCAAAGCATTGTTCTAAACATGGGGTTAAGGAGTTATCAACCCAGGTAGGATTTATATTTGAGTGAGGAAGGGGAGACAGTTAAAATGCCAATAAACACAAATATTTCAAATAGTGAAAAGTGCTTCAGGATAGTGAGACAAAGTGACCAGGAGTGGGGAAGAAGCTTTACTCCTAGTGTTTGAAAGAAGACCTCTTTGAGGAAGTAACACACCAGGAGTTGAATTATGACTTGGGAAGATTTCAGGGGAATTATCAAATGCAAAGTCTATATTCAAAAATTTATAGGTCTTGTTCAAGACAAACCAGGAAAAGAAAAAAGAAAAACAAAAACAGGCTGGTTGCAGTGACTCACGCCTGTAATCCCAACGTTGCTAAGCCGAGGCAAGAGGATTGCCTGAATCCAGGAATTTGAGACCACCCTGGGCAACATGGCGAAAACTCAGCTCTACAAAAAATACAAAATTAGCCGGGCATGGTGGCCTGCACTTGTAGTAGCTATTCAGGGGACTAAGTGGGAAGATCACTTGAGCCCAGGAGGTTGAGGTTACAGTGAGCCCAGATCAGGCCACTGCACTCCAGCCTGGGCAACAGAGGGAGATCCTGTCTCTATAAATAAATAAATTAATTAATTAAATAATCATCTTAAAATTTAACAAATTGTAGTTGACTTAAAATATTATCTATGGAATCTCTGTTCTCTCCTTTTGCAGCTTTATGTTACTCAGCTTTCTGAACTTTCTGTCTAACATCTCATCTATCCTCACAGCACCCTCTGAGAGGTAGGAAGAATCTAGGTGATTTCTCCCTAGATATCTAAGGTGAAACAGGTGTAGAATCACTTTCTTTCGTATGTAGTGAATTGAGAAAAGTTGGGAGGTGTCTTGGCTTCCAAACTACTCTCCCCTAAAACAATTCCTACCTAAAAGAATACAATGATGGCCGGGCGCGGTGGCTCAAGCCTGTAATCCCAGCACTTTGGGAGGCCGAGAAGGGCAGATCACGAGGTCAGGAGATCGAGACCATCCTGGCTAACACGGTGAAACCCCGCCTCTACTAAAATACACAAAAAACTAGCCGGGCGAGGTGGCGGGCGCCTGTAGTCCCAGCTACTGGGGAGGCTGTGGCAGGAGAATGGCGTAAACCCGGGGGGCGGAGCTTGCAGTGAGCTGAGATCCGGCCCCTGCACTCCAGCCTGGGCGACAGAGCGAGACTCCGTCTCAAAAAAAAAAAAAAGAAAAAAGAAAAATTTGTATATTGGCCAGGCGCAGTGGCTCACGCCTGTAATCCCAGCTACTCAGGAGGCTGAGGCAAAAGAATCATTTGAACTCCGAAAGCGGAGATTGCAGTGAGCCAAGATTGCCCCATTGCACTCCAGCCTGGGCGACAAGAGCGAAACTCCGTCTCAAAAAATAAATAAATAAATAAATAAATAAAACGAATAAATTTTTAAAAATCAGAGGAAAAAGGATTCTACAAATCATGCTGGAACAATTGGCTCTAACTGTATACATGCAATAGCTAATATTTATAGATTTTACTATGTTCCAGGTACTATTCTAAATTGGTGGGGGTTTTTGTTGGTTTGTTTTCGTTTTTTGAGGCGGAGTCTTGATCTGTCACCAGCTGGAGTGCAGTGGCACGATCTCAGCTCACTGCAACCTCCACCTCCTGGGTTCAAGCGATTCCCCTGCCTCAGTCTCCCAAGTAGCTGGAACTACAGGCGCACGCCACCACGCCCAGCAAATTTTTTTATTTTTAGTAGAGACTGGGTTTCACCATGTTGGCCAGGATAGTCTCAATCTCTTGACCTTGTGATCTGCCCGCCTTGGCCTCCCAAAGTGCTGGGATGACAGGCATGAGCCACCACCCCCGGCCTTTTTTTTTTTTTTTTTGACAGGGTCTCCCTCTGTTGCCCAGGTTGGAGTGCAGTGGCATGATCATTGCTTACTGCATCCTCGACCTCCCAGATTCAAGCAATCCTTCCAACTCAGCATCCCAAGTAGCCAGGACTACAGGTACATGCCACCATGTCCAGATGATTTTTTAAATTTTTCCGCGTCAGGTGCGGTGGCTCATGCCTGTAATCCCAGCACTTTGGGAGGTCGAGGCGGGAGGACCATGAGGTCAGGAGTTCAAGACCAGCCTGGCCAACATGGCGAAATCTGTCTCTACTAAAAATACAAAAATTAGCTGGGCGTGATGGTGGGCACCTGTAATCCCAGCTACTCGGGAGGCTGAGGCAGGAGAATTGCTTGAACCCAGGAGGCGGAGGTTGCAGTGAGCTGAGATCACGCTATTGTACTCCAGCCTGGGTGACAGAGCAAGAGCAAGACGCTGACTCAAAAAAAAAAAAAAAAAATTCTGTAGAGACTAGGTCAGGCTGGCCTTGAACTCCTGGACTCAAATGATCCTCCCACCTAGGCCTCCCAAAGTGTTGGGATTACAGGCTTGAGCCACTGTGCCCGGTCTTTTTATTGTTGAGTTGTAAGAATTCTTTATATATTCTGGATTCTAGATGCTTATCAGATATATGATTTGCAAATATTTTATCTCATTCTGCAGGTTAGTTGTCTTTTCACTTTCTAATAGTGTCCTTTGAAGCTCAAAAGTGTGTTTTTTTTTTTTTTTTTTTTTTTGAGACAGAGTCTTGCTCTGTCACCCAGGCTAGAGTGCAGTGGTGCAATCTCGGTTCACTGCAAGCTCCGCCTCCCGAGTTCACGCCATTCTCCTGCCTCAGCCTCCTGAGTTGCTGGGACTACGGGCACACGCCACCACGCCTGGCTAATTTTTGTATTTTCAGTAGAGACAGGGTTTCACCGTGTTAGCCGGGATGGTCTCGATCTCCTGACCACGTGATCCACCTGCCTCAGCCTCCCAAAGAGCTGGGATTACAGGCGTGAGCCACCACGCCCAGCCTGAAGCTCAAAAGTTTTAAATTTTGATAAAGTCCAATTTATCTTGTTTGTGCTGTTGGTGTCATATCTAACAAACCATTGCCTAATACAGCATCATAAAGATTTACACCTGTGCTTTCTTCTAAGAATTTTGTTGTTTTTAGCAATTTGATTCATTATGAGATACTTTTGTATATGGTATGAGGTAGAGGTCCAATTTCGTTCTTTTTCACGCACAGTTGTCACAGCACCATTTGTTGGAAAAAATATTATTTCCCTCATTCAGTCCTCTTGGCACCCTTGCCAGAACTCATTGGACCTTAAATATATTGGTTTATTTCTGGACTTTCAATGTTATTTCATTCTTCTATATGTCTGTCCTTATGCCAGTATCAAAAGGCTTGATAATTTTAGCTTTGTAGTAAGTTTTGAAACTGGGAAGTATGAATCCTCCAATTTCGTTCTCTTTTTTCAAGATTGCTTTGGATATACTGGGTCCCTTGCATTGCCACCTGAATTTTAGGGTCAGCTTGTCAATTTCCATCTAGGATTTTCATAGGAATTCCCTTGAATCTGTAGGTTAGGGAGTATTGCCATCTTAACAATATCGTATTCCAATCTATGGACATCGAACGTCTTAACATTTATTTAGAGCTTCTTAATGTCTTTCAACTGTATTTTTTGTAGGTTTACTTTGTTTTTTATTTTGTATTTTTATTTTATTATTTTACTTTTTTAGACACAGGATTTCACCATGTTGCCCAGGCTGGTCTCAAACTCCTGGGCAACAAGGTGAAACCCCGTCTCTAATGGGGTTAGATCCACCCACCCTGGCCTGCCAAAGTGCTGGGATTACAGGTGTGAGCCACCTCGCCTGGCCTTATTTTGTTTTTTAAGTTAGAGACAGGGTCCCACTATGTTGCCCAGGCTGGTGTCAAACTCTTGGTCTCAAGCAGTCCTCCCACCTTGGCCTCCCAAAGTGATAGGATTACAGGCATGAGCCACTGTGCCAAGCTGTGTTTTGTGGTTTTCATTGTACAAATCTTGCATTTCTCTTATTAAACTTACTCATACTTTTTATTTTCTTTTTTGAGACAGGGTCTCCCTTTGTCACTTAGGCTGGAGTGGTGCAATCATAGCTCACTATAACCTCCAACTTCTAGGCTCAAATGATCCCCCCACCTCAGCCTCCTGAGTAGCTAGGACTACAGGTGGGTGCCACCATGCCTGGCTAATTTTTTTTTTTTTCTCTCTTGCCTTGGCCTCCCAAGGTGCTAGGATTACAGGTATAAGCCACCATGCCTGGCCTCTTTCTTTTTTCAGTTAGAGATGGGGTCTTGCTATGTTGACCAGGCTGGTCTGAAACTCCTGGCCTCAAGGGATCCTCCTACCTAGCCTCCCAAAGTGCTGGGTTTGCATGTATAAGCCACTATACCTGGCAAGTCTTTCATTATTAAGTGTGTTGTTAGCTGTTGTTTTTTTGGTAGCTGTACTTTAATCAAAGTGAGGAAGTTACCTTCTATTCCTAGATTGTTGAGTGTTTTTATCATGAAAGAGTGTTTGATTTTTATCAAATATTTTGTCTATTTAGATGATCACGTGGTTTTTGTCTCCTATTCTGTTAATATAGTGTATAACATTGATTTTCATTTGTTAAACCAACCTTGCATTTCTGGGATAAATCTCAGTTGGTCATAGGGCATAATTTTTTACATGTTGCTGGATTTAAGTTTGCTAGTACTTTATTGAAGATTTTTGTGTCTATGTTTATAAGATATATTAGTCTGTAATTTTCTTCTTGTGATGTCTTTATCTGGTTTGATTACAAATCAGGGTAATACTGACCTCATAGAATGAATTGAGATATGTTGCCTCCTCTTCTTTTTTTTCTTTTGGAGACAGGGTCTCACTCCCATCACCCAGGCTGGAGTGCAGTGGTGCGATCTCAGCTTACTGCAGCAGCCTTCACTTCCTGGCCTCAGACAATTCTTCCACCTCAGCCTCCCAAATAACTGGGACTACAGGTGCGTGCCACCATGCCCGGCTAATATTTTGTATTTTTAGTAGAGACAGGGTCTTGCCACATTGCCCAGGCTGGTCTCTAATTCCTGGGCTCAAGTGATCCCCACACCTCGGCCTCCCAAAGTGCTGGGATTACAAGTATGAGCCACCACAGCCAAACTCCTCTTCCATTTTTTTGGAAGAGTTTGTGAAAAAATGGTGGTATGGCCAGGTGCAGTGGCTCATGTCTGTAATCCCAGCACTTTGAGAGGCAGAGGTAGGAGGATTGCTTGAGGTTAGTTCAACCTGGACAACATAGTGAGATCCCATCTCAACAAAAATTACAAAAATACATATATATATAACCAGGCATCATGGTGGCACATGCTTGTAGTCTTAGCTACCTCAGGAGGCTGAGGCAGGAGGATTGCTTGAGCCCAAGAGTTGGAAGTTGCAGTGAGCTATGATCATGCTACTGCACTGGGCAATAGAGCAAGACTGTGTCGAAAGAAATAAAAGAAAAAAGGCAAGGCAAGGCAGGGCAGGGCAGGGCAGGGCAAGGCAGGGCAGGGCAAGGCAGGGCAGGGGAGGGCAGGGCAGGGCAAGGCAGGGCAAGGCAAGGCAAGGCAAGGCAAGGCAAGGCAAGACCCTGGCGAAAGAAAGAAGGAAGGAAGGAAGGGAGGGAGGGAGGGAGAGAAAAGAGGGAGGGAGGGAGGGGGAAGGAAGGAAGGAAGGAAGGAAGGAAGGAAGGAAGGAAGGAAGGAAGGAAGGAAGGAAGGAAGGAAGGGTGTTAAGTCTTCTTTAAACATTTGACTGAATTCACCAGTGAAACAATATGGTCCTGGGATTTTCTTTGTGGAAATTTTTTATTTTTAATGAGTAATTCAGTCTCTTTTCTTGTTATGCGTTTATTTAATTTTTTTTTTTTTTTTTTTTTTTGAGACGGAGTCTCACTCTGTGGCCCAGGCTGGAGTGCAGTGGCCGGATCTCAGCTCACTGCAAGCTCCGCCTCCCGGGTTTAAGCCATTCTCCCGCCTCAGCCTCCCGAGTAGCTGGGACTACAGGCGCCGCCACCTTGCCTGGCTAGTTTTTTGTATTTTTTAGTAGAGACGGGGTTTCACCGTGTTAGGCAGGATGGTCTCGATCTCCTGACCTCGTGATCCGCCCGTCTCGGCCTCCCAAAGTGCTGGGATTACAGGCTTGAGCCACCGCGCCCGGCCTATTTAATTTTTTAAAATTTCCTCTTGAGTCAGTTTCGGTAGCTTGTGTCGTTCTAGGAATTCTTACATTTCATCTAGATTATCTAATTATTGGCATGCAATTTTCATAATATTCCCTTAGAATAATTTTTATTTCTGTGAGGCTGATGATAACATTCTTTATTTTATTCCTGATTTTAGCAATTTAAGTCTTCTCTCTCTCTCTCGTTTTATTTTTATTTTTGAAAGCAATTTTATAACTATTTGATGTATATGATGATCAGCAGTTCTTATCCACATTGCCTACAGATTTTTGAAAGCAGTAACAGGTACATTGTTAACCAAAGTATAGAGCTTATTTGGTAAATCTTCGTCCTCATTATGTTTTCTGGACAACTGCACACGGATGTGATCTGGGACATTCCTTATTCCTTTGGCCCAGACAGCCTTGTTGAGTCTGGTATCAATGCGCACATGTGGAGTTCCCATCTCCTTCGTGGCAAATTTCCAGATCTCTTTGAGTGCCCAAGGGGAACACTTCTTGAAGCCCACTCCATGGATGCACTTGTGAAGGTTGATGGTGTATTCTCGGTCACCACCTCATTGATGGCAGAACAGCCCTTTTTCTTCTCACCACCCTTCTTTGCAGGCCATTCTGGGCCCAAGTTGGAAAGCTTTCTTTTTCTTTTCCTTCCTTCCTTCCTTCCTTCCTTCCTTCCTTCCTTCCTTCCTTCCTTCCCTCCTTCTTTTCTTCCTTCTTTCCTTCCTTCCTTCCTCCTTCCCCTCCCTCCCTCCCTCCCTCCCTCCCTCTCTCTCTCTCTCTCTCTCTCTCTCTCTCTCTCTCTCTTTCTTTCTTTCTTTCTTTCCGCTTTTTCTCTTTCTTTCTTTCAGACAGGGTCTTGCTCTGTTGCCCAGCCTGAAGTGAAGTATGTGCATAGCTCACTGCAGCCTTGAGCTCCCAGGCTCAAGCGATCCTTCTGCCTCAGCCTACTGAGTAGCTAGGACTACAGGTACATGCCACCATGCCAGCCCAGCTAATTTTTTGAATTTTGTTTTGTGTAGACACGATCTCACTTTTGTTGCCCAGCCTGGTCTCAAACTCCTAACTTTGGCCAGGCGTGGTGGCTCACACCTGTAATCCTAGCACTTTGGAAGGCTGAGGCAGGTGGATTGCTTGAGTCCAGGAGTACAAGACCAGCCTGAGTAACAGGGCGAAATCCCTGTCTACAAAAAATACAAAAATTAGCCAGGCATGGTGGCTCACACCTGTAGTCCCAGCTACTAGGGAGGCTGAGTTGGGAGGACCGCTTAAGCCCAGGAGTTCGAGATTGTAGTGAATGGCGTGTCACTGCACTCCAGCCTGGGCAACAGAGTGAGACACTGTCTCAAAGAAAAGCCAAAAAATCCCCCCAAAAAGTCCTGACTTCAAATGATCCTCCTGCCTCAGCCTCCCAAAGTGTTGGGATTACAGGCATGAGCCAGCAGGCCCAGCTGAGTCTTCTCTCTTTTTATCTTAGTCACTCTAGCTAAAGTTTTGTCAATTTTGTTCGTCTTTTCAAAGAATCAATTTTTGGTTTCATTGATTTTATCTATTATTTTTTCATTCCTTAGTTCATTTATTTCCAGTCTAATCCCTATATCTCTATTATTTCTTTCCTCCTACTTGCTTTGGGTTTAGTTTTCTTTTTTTTAATTACAATTTTTTTTTTTTTTAAAGACACAAGGTTTCACTCTGTCACCCATGCTGGAGTGCAGTACCCCTATCATAGCTCACTGCAGCCTCAAGCTCCTGGGCTCAAGTGATGCTCCCATCTCAGCCTTCCAAGTAACTGGGACTACAGGAAAGTGTCACTATGCCTGGCTAATTTTTTTGGGGGGGTGGTGTAGAGATGGGTCTTACTTTTGTTAACCAGGTTGGCCTCAAATTCCTGGCCTCAAGTGATGTTCCCATCTCAGGCTTCCAAGTAGTTAGGACTATAGGCAAGTGTCACCATGCCTGGCTAATTTTTTTTTTTTTTTTTTTTTTTGTAGAGATGGGTCTTACTATGTTGACCAGGTGGGTCTCAAATACCTGGCCTCAAGTGATCTTCCTACCTTAGCCTTCCAAAATGTTGTGATAATAGGCATGAGCCATAGCACCTAGATGTTTTTTTCCTTTGGTTTAGGCTATTGAATTTGAGGTCTTTTTTCTTTTTTAAATTCATTCATTTACAGCTATAAAATTCCTTCTAAGCACTGGTTTAGCTGCATTCGATAAAATTTTAATAGGTTTTGTTTTTATTTTTATTTATTTCAAAGGGTCATCTAACATCCCTGTAATTTCTTCTTTGACTCATTGTTTATTTAGGAATATGTTTTTTATTTTCTGCATATTTGGGAATTTCTCATTTTCTTCTGTGATTAATTTCTAATTTTATTCCATTATGATTACAAAACATACTTTGCATTATTATAATACTTTAAAATTTATGAGTTATTTTTTGGCCTAAAATATGTTTTATACTGAAAATTTTTTCATGTGCACTTTATTTTCCTTTGTTTTTTTAGACAGAGTCTCACTCTGTCACTCAGGCTGTAGTACAGGGTGCAATCTTGGCTCACTGCAACCGCTGCCTCCCAGGTTCAAGTGATTCTCATGCCTCAGCCACCCCAGTAGCTGGGATTACAGGCGTGCACCACCACACCTGGCTAATGCTTATAGTTTTAGTAGAGATGGGGTTTAGCCATGTTGGCCAGGCTGGTCTCGATCTCCTGGCTTCAAAAGATCCACCAAGCTCAGCCTCCCAAAGTGCTGGGATTACAGGTGTGAGCCACTGCCCCTGGCCCTCATGTGAACCTAAGAAGGATATATTCTGCTATTGTTAGGTGGAGTGTTTTATAGATATCTGTTAAGTCTAGTAGGTTAATAGTATTGTTCAAATCATCCCTTTCCTTGTTGATCTTTTGTCTAGATGTTGTATCCATTATTGAAAGTGGAGGTATTGAAGTCCTCAATGATTATCATTGAATTGCTTATTCCATTTTGTTTTTGTTTTTGTTTTTGAGGTGGAGTCTCACTCTGTTGCCCAGGCTGGAGTGCAGTGGCACAATCTCTGCTCACTGCAACCTCTGCCTCTTGGATTCAAGCAATTCTCCTGCCTTAGTCTCCCAAGTAGCTGGGATTACAGGCACGTGCCACCACGCCTGGCTAATTTTTATATTTTTAGTAGAGATGGGGTTTCACAATGTTGGCCAAGCTGGTCTCAAACTCCTGACCTCAAGTGATCCACCCACCTTGGCCTCCCAGAAGTGCTGGGATTACAGGCATGAGTCACCATGCCCAGCCTGAATTGCCTGTTTCTTCTTTCAAGTCTGTCAATTATTGCTTCATGTTTTGGGAAGCTCTGTTGTTAGGTGCATTTATGTTGATAATTGCTACATCTTTTTCTTTTCTCTTTTCTTGTCCATCTTCTTGATTGATAAAATTGACCTTTTGCCTGGGTGCAGTGACTCACACCTGTTATCCCAGGACTTTGGGAGGCCAAGGTGGGAAGATCACTTGAGCCCAGGAGTTTGAGACCAGCCTGGGCAACATAGTGAGACCCCATCTTGACAAAAAAAATTAAAAATTAGTGGGACATGATAGTGTGTGCCCATAGTCCCAGCTACTTGGGGGGCTGAGGTGGGAGGATTGCTTGAGCCCTGGAGTTTGAGGCTATAGTGATCCATGGTCACACCACTACTTTCCAGCCTGGGTGACAAAGTGAGACCTTGTCTCAAAAAAGGAGAAAAAGGGCTGGGCATGGTGGCTCATGGCTGTAATCCCAGCTCTTTGGGAGGACGAGGCAGGCAGATCACGAGGTCAGGAGATCGAGACCATCCTGGCCAACATGGGGAAACCTTGTCTCTACTAAAATACAAAAAATTAGCTGGGCGTGGTTGCATGTGCTGTAGTCCCAGCCACTCAGGAGGCTGAGGCAGGGGAATCGCTTGAACCTGGGAGGCGAAGGTTGCCGTGAGCTGAGATTGCACAACTGCACTCCAGCCTGGGGACAGAGCAAGATTCAGGATAAAAAAAAAAAAAAAAAAAAAAAAAAAAAAGAAAGAAAAAAAAAGACTATTTAATAATTTTTAAATGTCCTTCTTTGCTTCTAGTAACAATTTTTGACTTTCAGTGCTTTTTTGTCTTGTATTCATACAAGCCAATTGAGATTACTTGGTTATTGTTTGCATCATGTATCTTTTTTCTTCCTTTTACTTTCAGCCTATAAATGTCTTTTTTTCTTTCTTTCTTTCTTTTTTTTTTTTTTTGCTGTTAAAAAAAAAAGTGAGGTTATTATTTAATTAGCAAGACAGGGTCTTACTGTGTTGTCTAGGCTGGCCTGAACGTTCTGGCCTCGAGCAGTCCTCCCACCTCAGCCTTCCAAAGTTCTGGGATTACAGGCATGAGTGACCACATCAGGTATCAACCTATAAGTGTCTTTGAATCTATAATGTGTTTTTTGTAGACAGCTTATAGTTGAATCACATTTTTTTGCTCATTATGCAAATTTCTGCCTTTTACATTTAGTGTAATTCCTATAAGACAGAACTTATATCCGCCATTTTGCTATTTGTTTCTATATGTCTTGTGTTTCCCCTCCCATTCCAGCATTCCTGCTATCTTTTGTATTAAATAGTGTCCCATTTTAATTCCTTTGTTATTTCCTTTAATAATCTTTTGAAATATTTTCTTAGTGGTTGCCCTGGGGATTACAATTAGTATCTTTATTTATAACAATCTAATCTGAATTAATATCAACTTAATTTTAACAGTAAATAAAAGCTTTGTTTCTGTATAGCTTTATTTTCACCTTACTCCTTTGTGCAGTTATTGTCATACAAATTACATGTTTCTACATTGTATGCCCATCAACATAGATTTTTTTTTTTTTTTGAGACAGAGTCTCACTCTGACACTCAGGCTGGAGTGCAGTGGGGCAATCTCAGCTCACTACAACCTCTGCTTCTGGGGTTCAAGCAATTCTCGTGCCTCAGCTTCCTGCATAACTGAGATTACAGATGTAAGTCACTACACCCGGCTAATTTTTGTATTTTTAGTAGAGACAGGGTTTCACTATATTAGCCAGGTTGGTCTCGAACTCCTGACTTCAAGTGATCCACCCGCCTCTACCTCCCAAAAGGGCTGAGATTACAGGTGTGAGCCACCATGCCCAGCCCCATCAACATAGATTTATAATTTTAAAATATAATTGTCTTTTAAATATGACAAGAGAAAAGGAAATTTACAAGCAAAAATTATATTCATATTGTCTTTATATTTACCTTATACAATTATCTTCACTAAAGCTCTTTATTTTCTCATATGGATTAGAGTTGCTATCTAGTATGCTTTCATTTAAGCCTGAAGGACTTCCTTTAGTATTTCTTAGAGGACAGATTTGTTAGTGACAAATTCTTTCAGTTTTTGTTCATCTGAGAATGTCTTAATTTCTTCTTCATTTTTGTTTTAGAGATGGGGTCTTGCTATGTTGTTCTAGCTAGTGTCAAACTCCTGGCCTCAAGTGATCATCCTGCCTCAGTCTCCTGAGTAGTTAGGATTGCAGGCATGACCCTTTGCACCTGCCTTCTTAGTTTTTGAGGGATACCTTTGCTGGATGTAGTGTCTTGGTCGACAGTCTTTTTCTATTTTTATTTTTTTTTTTGAGATGGAGTCTTGCTGTGTCACCCAGGCTGGAGTGCAGTGGTGCAATCTTGCCTCACTGTAACCTCCGCCTCCAAGGTTCAAGTCATTCTCCTGCCTCAGCCACCTGAGTAGCTGGGATTACAGGGATGTGCCACCACACCAGGCTAATTTTTGTGTTTTTAGTAGAGACAGGGTTTCATCATGTTGGCCAGGCTGGTCTCGAACTCCTGACCTCAAGTGATCTGCCTGTCTCGGCCTCCCAAAGTGTTGGGATTACAGGTATGAGCCATGGCACCTGGCTGACAGTCTTTTTCTTTTAGTTCTTGGATGTCATTCCACTGCCTCTGGCTTCCAAGGTTTCTGTTGATAAATCATATTGAGGATTCCTTGTACACATGAGTAACTTTTCTCTTGCTGCTTTCAACATTCTTTCTTAATCTTTGTCTTTTGATGGTGTGGTTATGATGTGTGTAGTGTGTAGTGGTGGATCTGTTTGAATTTTTCCTACTTGGAGTTGGTTGGACTTCTTGGATTTGTAAATTAATGCTTTTCATCAAATTGGGAAGTTTTCAGCCATTTCTTCAAATATTCTTTCTGTCCCTTTCTCTTCTCTCCTCACCTTAGTTTATTTGATGACATATGACAAGTCTCTGAGGCTCTGTTCGTTTTTCGTCATTCCTTTTGATTGTTTTCTCTCAGATTGGATAATCTCAATTGACCTGCCTCCAGTTCAGTCTTTCTCATTATGTCTGCTTGAATCTGCTGTTAAGACCTTGTAGTGAAGTTTTCATCTGTTATTGTACTCTTCAACACCAAGGTTTCTTTCTTTCTTTTTTTTTTTCCTTTGAGACAGGGTCTCACTGTATTACCCAGGCTGTAGTGTAGTGGTGCAATCTTGGCTCACTGCATCCCTGACCTCCTGGGCTCATACAATCCTCCTGCCTCAGCCCTCCAAGTAGCTAGGACTACAGGCACACATCACTATGCCCAGTTAATTTTTTGTATTTTTCGTACAGACAGGGTAGGCAGAGACTCAAGCAATCTGACTGCCTTGGCCTCCCAAAGTGCTGGGATTGCAGGTATGAGTCACCACACCTGGCCTATTTGGTTCTTTTTTTTTTTTTTTTTTCTGAGACGGAGTTTTGCTCTTGTTGCCCAGGCTGGAGTGCAATGTCGTGATCTCAGCTCACCGCAACCTCCACCTCCCAGGTTCAAGCAATTCTCTAGCCTCAGCCTCTGGAGTAGCCAGGATTACAGGCATATGCCACCATGCCGAGCTAATCTTGTATTTTTAGTAGAGACAGGGTTTCTCCATGTTGATCAGGCTGGTCTCAAACTCCCAACTTCAGGTGATCCGCCTGCCTTGGCCTCCCAAAGTGTTGGGATTACAGACGTGAGCCACCACGTCTGGACTGGTTCTTTCAAAATAATTTGTTTTCATCTTTTTTCTTTTTGTTTCTTTTAATTGAGGTGGGGTGTTGACCAGGCTGGTCTCAAATTCCTGGCCTCAAGTAATCCTCCCCCTTTGGCCTCCTAAAGTGTTGGGATTATAGATGTGAACCACCACACCCAGTCATAATTTCTATCTCTTTATTGATATTCTCTATTTGGTGACACATTTCTCACACTTTCTGCTATGGTTTGAATATTTATCCCCTCCAGAACTTGTGGAAATTTTTTTTTTTTGAAACGGAGGCTTGCTCTGTCGCCCAGGCTGAAATGCAGTGGCGCGATCTCTGCTCACTGCAACCTCCACCTCCCGAGTTCAAGCGATTCTTCTGCCTCAGCCTCCTGAGTAGCTGGGATTACAGGCATGCACTACCATGCCTGGCTAATTTTTGTATATTAATAGAGGTGGGGTTTCACCATGTTGGACAGGCTGGTCTGGAACTCCTGATCTCAAGTGATCCACCTGCCTCAGCCTCCCAAAATGCTGGGATTAGAGGCGTGAGCCACCGCGCCCAGCCTCATGTGGAAATTTAACCCTGAATGTGGCAGTATTGAGAGGTGGGACCTTTAAGAGGCGACTGGGTCATGAGAGTTCTGACGTGATGGATGGGTTAATCCATTCATGGAAAAATGGGTTAAAGGATTAACAGGTTATTGTGAGAGTGGAAACAGTGTAACAAGAGGGAGACAGACCTGAGTTAACATGCTCAGCCCCCTCACCATGTGATGCCCTGTATCACCTCAAAATTCTGTAGTGCCTGCCAACAAGAAGGCTCTCACCAGAAGCAGCTCCCTGACCTTGGACTTTTCAGCCTCCATAACTATAAGAAACAAATTCCTTCAATGACTGTTTGAATTAAATAAGAAGGAATACAAATAAATAAATTTCTTTTTAAAAATAAATTGCTGGCCGGGCATGGTGGCTCACGCCTGTAATCCCAGCACTTTGGGAGGCCAAGGTGGGCAGATTGCCTGAGCTCAGCAGTTGGAGACCAGCCTGGGCAACACGGTAAAACTCCGTCTCTACTAAAATACAAAAAATTAGCTGGGCATGGGGGCGTGCGCCTGTAATCCCAGCTGCTGGGGAGGCTGAGACAGGAGAATCACTGGAACCTGGGTGGCGGAGGTTGCAGTGAGTCAAGGTCACACCACTGCTCTCCAGCCTGGGCAACAGAGTGAGACTTCATCTCCAAAATAAATAAACAAGTAAGTAAATAAATAGATAACCCAGTTTCAGGTATTCCATTATAAGAAACAGAAAACAAAGCCACTTCTTTTTCATTCTTTAGACATGGTTTCCTTAATTGTTTGAACAGGCAGTGCTTATGCCTGTAATCCCAGCACTTTGGGAGACCGAGGTGGGAGGATCACTTCAGCTCAGGAGTTCGAGTCCAGCCTGGGCAACATAGAGAGACGCTGTCTCTACAAAAAATTTGAAAAATTATCTACGCATGGTGGTGCACACCTGTGGGGTCCTGTCTAACTTGGGAGGCTGAGGTAGGAGGATTGCAAGGGCCCAGGAGGTCGAGGCTGCAGGGAACTATGATTGTGCCACCACACTCCAGCCTGAGCAACAGAGCAGCGTGACCCTCTTTCAAACATAAACAAATGAAAGTATTTATCTAGTATGTGCAACATCTGGGTTTTCTCAAGGATAATTGATATTGACTGCTTTTTTTTCTGTGTGATTCAGATTTTCTCTGCATGTGTCATAATTTTTTGTTGAAAACTGGACGATTAAAATCATATATTGGCCGGGCATAGTTGCTCACACCTGTAATCCCAGCACTTAGGGAGGCCGAGGAGGGTAGATTACTTGAGGCCAGAAGTTGGACACCAGTCTGGCCAACATGGTAAAACCCCATCTCTACTAAAAATATCAAAATTAGCCGAGCACGGTGGTGCACACCTGTAATCCCAGCTACTTGGGAGACTGAGGCAGTAAAATTGCTTGAACCCAGGAGGTGGAGGTTGCAATGAACTGAGATGGTGCCACTGCACTACAGCCTGGGAAACAGAGTAAGACTCTGCCTCAAAATAAATAAAAGAGTCCTAGTAGGTGTCTAAAGGTGAGGTATAAAGTGTGACCCAGGAGGAGGTGGGCTACACTCCAAAAGACTGCTTGAGTTTTCCAATTTATACAAATTAAAATTTGGGGAACATGTATGGGAATAGATACTAAGGGTTGGGATAATAGTGTAAGCAACACAAAATTGGATTTGGCCCAGTTTATTGATATGGGCTTACTGCATTGAATGTTGCTGCTTGAGGAGTTAGAAAGTGCTCTAACAGTTTGAGTGGTTGGCTAAAACATATTCCAAAGATGTCCCATAGTTGAGTGAATTGAAATTGCTCGACCTGTCTTGGTTTAATGCAGAGGAAGGGATTCAAAGGCTTAGGGAATTGGAATGTTAGAGTGCATTTGTCATTTAAGACCTACTTACCTACACTGGGAGGGTCCAGATGACTTACCGTTCTGTGAGAAATAAATTTGTGAGAGGGCCCCAGCATCCTCAAAGAGCTCTGTGATCCCTCTCCTCTGTAGGTCAAGTTATAGCCTGACTGGTTCTTTTTGCCCACTGCCCTGAAAAAATCCAATGCACTAGACTGGGTGTGGTGGCTGACACCTGTAATCCTAGCAGTTTGAGAGGCCAAGGTGTGTAGCTCGCTTGAGCCCAGGAGTTTGAGACCAGCCTGGGCGACATCACAAAACCTCATGTCTACAAAAAATACAAAAAAATTAGCTGGGTATGGTGGCACTCACCTGCAGTCCCAGTTACCCAGGAGGCTGAGGTGGGAGGATCATCTGACCCCAGGAGGTCTAGGCTGCAGTTTGCCATGATCGCACCACTGAACACTAGACTGGGCAACAGAGTGAGACCCTGTCTAAAAAAAGAAAACAAAAACAAACAAAAAATACCAATGCACTGAGAATTGCCACAAATAAAGAGTTTAATTATTGCAGATCCAGCCAAGAGGATGGATGGGAGAAATTTCTCAAATTCACCTCTCCAAGAATTCAGAGGTTAGGGTAGGGTTTTTAAGGGTACTCTGACAGTCAGAGGCCTGGGGAACTGAAACAATTGACTGGCTGGAGATGAAATCACAGGGGTATCTAATAAGGACCACCAGAAGCAGTTTGCTTTTAGCTGGCAAGGCCAGCAATACACTTTCACTATGCTATCTCAGAGCTATATCAACTCTCCAGTCCACTGTCATAATTTAGTTCACAAAGATCTTGATTGCTTTTTTCTTCCATGAGATATTATGCTGGCCCATTACATTGATATTATTATTATTATTGTATTATTTTAGAAACAGGATCTCACTCTGTTACCCAGGTTGGAGTGCAGGGGTGCGATCATAGCTCACTATAACCTCAAACTTCTAGGATCAATATATTCTCCATTTGGGTATGTTACTCCAGCCCATTTACCAAATGACCTGAAAAGTTTCCAGTTTTGAGTGGAGCCCAGAACAGAAGTCTCTGTAACAGGTCCAGGGTGCTGTGCAAGCAGCTCTGCTGCTTGAGCCATGTGATCCAGCAGATCTAGTGGTGCTTGAAGTATCAGGGGCAGATACGGACACTCTCAAAGGTCTTCAATCCTCTGCAAAGAAGTACTCTTTTTTTTTTCTTTTCTTTTTTTTTTTTTTTTAGACAGAGCCTTGCTCTTATCACCCAGGTTGGAGGGGGGCAATGGTGCGATCTCGGCCCACTGCAACCTCCACCTCCTGGGTTCAAGCGATTCTGCCTGTCTCAGCCTCCCAAGTAGCTGGGATTACAGGCGCCTGCCACCATACCTGGCTAATTTTTGTATTTTTAATAGAGACAGGGTCTTGCCATTTTGGCCAGGGTGGTCTTGAACTCCTGACCTCAGGTGATCCGCCCGCCTTGGCCTCCCAAAGTGTGGGATTATATGCATGAGCCACCGTGCCCGGCCAGAAATACTCTCCTTTTGAGAAGTAACTCTTTGGCCTGCTACTGGGTGTTAATAGAGACTCAATACTTAACCTCAGGTCACCTAATTACCATGAAACCTGAGCTGCTTATCATGAACTTGGTGTTATCTGCCCCACCAAGTCACAACATTGGGCGTGCACAGCAGCATTCCATCATCAAATGGAAGTGGTGTGTACATGATTGGGCTTGAATAGCCCCTGAAGGCACAGGTAAGTTACATGAAGAAGTGATCCAAATACCTCTAGCCCCCATTGCTGTTACTTTGCATTCTCTCTCCCAGCCTGCACCTATGGCCTCATGGAATGTTGCCTATGATCCGTTGACAGAGAAAAAAAGACTCAGGCTGGATTTACAGATGGTTCTGTACATTACACAGGCACCACCCAAAAGTGGACAGCTGCACACAAGAGTCCCTTTCTGGGACACCCCAAAGGACAGTGGTGAAGGGAAATCCTCCCAGTGGGGCAGAACTTCAAGCATTACACCAGGTAGTTCACTTTGCTTGGAAGGAGAAATGGTCAAACATTCTATTATATATTGATTCATGGTCTGTGGCCAATAGTTTGGCTGGCTAGTCATGGACTTGGAATGAACATGATTAGAAAATTGGTGACATTATGGAAAAGAGTATGGCAATTCCTCAAGGATCTAGAACTAGATGTACCATATGACCCAGCCATCCCACTACTGGGTATATACCCAAAGGATTATAAATTAGTCTACTACAAAGACACATGTACACGTATGTTTATTGCGGCACTATTCACAATAGCAAAGACTTGGAATCAACCCAAATGTCCATCTGTGACAGACTGGATTAAGAAAATGTGGCACATATACACCATGGAATACTATGCAGCCATAAAAAAGGATGAGTTTGCGTCCTTTGTAGGGACATGGATGCAGCTGGAAACCATCATTCTTAGCAAACTATCACAAGAAGAGAAAACCAAACACCGCATGTTCTCACTCATAGGTGGGAACTGAACAATGAGATCACTTGGACTCGGGAAGGGGAACATCACACACTGGGGTCTATCATGGGGAGGGGGGAGTGGGGAGGAGGGAGGGATTGCATTGGGGAGTTATACATGATATAAATGATGAATTGATGGGTGCTGACGAGTTGATGGGTGCAGCACACCAACATGGCATAAGTATACATATGTAACAAACCTGCACGTTATGAACATGTACCCTAGAACTTAAAGTATAATAAAAAAAAAAAAAAAAAAAAATTGGATCATTTAAAAAAAAAAAGAAAATTGGTGACAAATCAAAAAAGAGGTATATGGATAGACTTCTTTGGGCAAAAAAAATGAAAAGATATTTGTGTCCCATATGAAAGCTCACCAAAGCATGACCTCGGTAGCACAGGATTTTAGTAGTTAAGTGGAACAATCAACAGAGTAAATAGACAGTCTATAGAATGGGAAAAATATTTGCAAACTATGCATTTGACAAACGACTAATATCCAGAATCTCTAAGGAACTCAACTCTACAAGAAAAAAAATCATAACCCCATTAAAAAGTGACCAAAGGAATAAACGTTTTCCGAAAGTCATGCAAGCAGCCAACAAACACACAAAAAAAATGCTCAACATCGCTACTCATCAAAGAAATGCAAATCAAACCCACAATGAGATACTGTCTCACGCCAGTCAGAATCACTATTACAAAGTCTAAAAACACTGTAATCCTGGCTGTTCAGGTGGCTGAGGCACAAGAATTGCTTCAACCTGAGAGGTGGAGGTTGCAGTGAGCTGAGATCACTCCACCACGCTCCAGCCTGAGAGAGATCTTGTCTCACAAAAAAAAAAAAAAAAAAAAAAAAAGGGCTAAAAACAACAGATGTTGGCAAAGGTGCAGCAGAAAAGGGAATGCTTACATACTATTGGTGGGAATTTCAGTACAACCTTTATGGGAAACAGTATGGAGATTACCCAAAGAACTAAAATTAGAACTACTAGTGGAGCAGAACAGAGGTCTCAGAAATAACACCACACATCTACAACCATCTGATCTTTGACAAACCTGACAAAAAAAAAAAGAAACGGGGAAAGGATTCCCTATTTAATGAATGGTGCTGGGAAGATTGGCTAGCCATATGTAGAAAGCTGAAACTGGATCCCTTCCTTACACCTTATACAAGGATTGATTCAAGGTGGATTGAAGACTTGAATGTTGGACCTGAGACCATAAACACCCTAGAAGAAAACCTAGGCAATACCATTCAGGACATAGGCATGGGCAAGGACTTCATAACTGAAACACCAAAAGCAATGGCAACAAAAGCCAAAATAGACAAATGGGATCTAATTAAACTAAGGAGCTTCTGCACGGCAAAGGAAACTACCATCAGAGTGAACAGGTAACCTACAGAATGGGTGAAAAATTTTGCAATCTACCTATCTGACAAAGGGGCTAATATCCAGAATCTACAAAGAACTCAAGCAGATTTACAAGAAAAAAACAACCCCATCAAAAAGTGGGCAAAGTATATGAACAGACATTTCTCAAAAGAAGACATTTATGCAGCCAACAGACACATGAAAAAATGCTCATTATCACTGGTCATCAGAGAAATGCAAATCAAAACCACAATGAGATACCATCTCACGCCAGTTAGAATGGCGATCATTAAAAAGTCAGGAAACAACAGATGCTGGAGAGGATGTGGAGAAACAGGAACGCTTTTACACTGTTGGTGGGAGTGTAAATTAGTTCAACCATTGTGGAAGACAATGTGGCAATTCCTCAAGGATCTAGAACTAGAAATACCATTTGACCCATTACTGGGTATACACCCAAAGGATTATAAATCTTGCTACTATAAAGACACATGCACACGTATGTTTGTTGCAGCCTATTCACAGTAGCAAGGGCTTGGAACCAATCCAAATGTCCATCAATGATAGACTGGATTAAGAAAATGTGACACATATACACCATGGAATACTATGCAGCCATAAAAAAGGATGAGTTCATGTCCTTTGCAGGGACACGGATGAAGCTGGAAACCATCATTCTCAGCAAACTACCACAAAGACAGAGGACCAAACACTGCATATTCTCACTCATAGGTGGGAATTGAACAATGAGATCACTTGGACACAGTGGGGGGAACATCACACACAGGGGCCTGTCGGGGGGTGGGGGGCTGAGGGGCTGGGGGAGGGATTACAATAGGAGAAATACCTAATGTAAATGACGAGTTGATAGGTGCAGCAAACCAACATGGCACATGTATACCTATGTAACAAACCTGCCCGTTGTGCACATGTACCCTAGAACTTAAAGTATAATACAAATATAATAAACAAAAAAAAAGAAAAAAAGGTGGATATGGTGACCCATTTTATGGATGCCAGTCAGCCCTCTTTCCCAGCCACCCCTGTCATTGTCCAATGGGCTAATAAACAAAATGGCCATGGTGGCAGGAATGGAACCTATGCATGGGCTCTTTAACATAGACTTCCACTCAGCAGGGACAACCTGGTTACCACCGCTGCTGAGTGCCCAATCTGCCAGCAGCAGAGACCAACACTAAGTCCCCACTGTGGCCAGTTTCCTAGGGTGATAAGCCAGCTCCCTGGAGGCAGACTGATTACACTGGACAGCTTCCATCATGGAAGGAGTGGCGTTTATTCTTACTGGAACAGACACTATAGATACAGATTTGCCTACCCTGAATGCAATGCTTCTGACAAAACTACCGTCAGTAGGCTTATAGAATGCCTTATCCACCATCGTGGTATTTCACACAGCTTTGCTTTTGATCAAGGAACTCACCTCACAGCAAAATAAGCACACCAATGGATCTGTGCTCATGGAATTCACTAGTTTTACCATATTCCCCACCATCCTGCAATAGCTGGTTTGATAGAATGGTGGAATGACCTTTTGGAAACTCAGTTACAGCTCCAGCTAGATGGTAATATATAATTAAGAGCTGGGGCAAGGTTCTCTAGGAGGAGATATGAGTTGAATCAGCGTCCAATATATGATGTTATTTTTTCCATAGACAAGATTCACAGGTCCAGGAGTCAAGGGGTAGAAATGGGAGTGACACCACTCATTGTTACCTCTAGTAACCCCTTAGCAAAAAAAAAAAATTTTTTTTTTTTTTGACAGAGTCTTTCTCTGTTGCCCAGGCTGGAGTGCAGTGGCATGATCTCGGCTCACTGAAACCTCTGCCTCCTGGGTTCAAGTGATTCTCAGAAGAAGTGATTCTTCTGTCTCAGCCTCCTGAGGAGCTGGGATTACAGGTGGATGACACCATGCCTGACTAATTTTTGTATTTTCACCATGTTGGCCAGGCTAATTTTGAACTCCTGACCTCAGGTGATCTACCCGTCTCAGCCTCTCAAAGTGCTGGGATTACAGATGTAAGCCACCAAACCCGGCCACCCTAGCAAAATTTTTGCTTCCAGTTCCTGCAACCTTATGGTTTGCTGGCCTAGAGGTCTTATTTCCAAAGGAAAGAATGCTTTTGCTAGGAGACACAACAATGATTCTACTGAAATAAAAGTTAAGACTGCTACCTGTTCACAGGACACCTGCCACATGGACTCCTCATGCCTCTGCATCAACAGCCAAAGAACGAAATCACTGTGCTGGTTGGGGTGATTGATCCCAACTACCGAGGGGCCACTGGACTGTTACTGAACCTTGGAGTTAAGGAATAGTATATTTAGAATACAAGAGATCCCTCAAAGTGTCTCTTAGTATTATCATGCCTTGTAATTAAGGTCAATGGCAAACTACAACAACCCAGTCCAGGAAGGACTACTAATGGTCCAGACCATTCAGGTATGAAGGCTGAGGTCCTTCTATCAGGTAAAGAAACATGACCAGCTGAGGTGCTTGCTGAAGTCAAAAGGAATGGGTAGTTGAAGAAGGTAGTTATAAATAACAGCTACAACCACGTAACCAGTTACAGAAATGAGGACTGTAATAATGTTATGTGTATTCCTCTTTATTTTGTTATACATATGCTTGTATATGTATACACACACACACACACAAACACACATCTCCAATATATATGTATATGTATTATATTAGGGTTCTCCAGAGGGATAGAACCAATAAGCCATATGTATATATAAAAGAAGTTTATTGGCTGGGCACGGTGGCTCACACCTGTAATCCTAGCACTTTGGGAGGCCGAAGTGGGAGGATCACTTGAGGTGAGGAGTTTGAAACCAGCCTGGACAACATTGTGAAACCCTGTCTCTACTAAAAATACAAAAAATTAGACAGGTGTGATGGTGGGCGCCTGTAATCCCAGCTACCTGGGAGGCTGAGGCAGGAGAGTTGCTTGAACCTGGGAGTGGAGGTTGCAGTGAGCTGAGATCTGGGAGGCACAGGTTGCAGTGAGCTGAGATCGTGCCACTGCACTCCAGCCTGGGCAACAGAGTGACACTTTGTCTCAAAAAAAAAAAAGAAGTTTATTAGGGAGAATTGGCTCACATGATTACAAGGCGAAGTCCCACAATGGGCCATTTGCCAGCTGGGGAAAGAGAAGGCAGTAGTGTGGCTCAGTCCAAGTCTGAAAGCCTCAAAACCAGGGAAGCCAACAGTGCAGCCCTCAGTCTGAGGCCAAAGGCCCAAGAGCCCCTGGGAGGCCGCTGGTGCAAGTCCCAGGGTTCAAAGGCCAAATAACCTGGAGTCTGATGTCCAAGGGCAGGAGGAGGGGAAGCAAGTGTCCAACATGGGAAGAGAGAGACAGCCAGAAGACTCAGCAAGAGGCCAGGCATGGTGGCTCACACCTATAATCCCAGCACTTTGGGAGGCTGAAGTGGGTGGATCATTTGAGGTCAGGAGGCCGAGACCAGCCTGGCCAACATGGTGAAACCCTGATTTGAGCGATTCTCCTGCCTCAGCCTCCCAAGTAGTTGGGATTACAGGCACCTGTCACCATACCCAGCTAATTTTTGTATTTTTAGTAGAGACGGGGTTTCACCCTGTTGGCCAGGCTGGTCTCGAATGCCTGACCTCAGGTGATCCACTCGCCTTGGCCTCCCAAAGTGCTGGGATTACAGGCATGAGCCACTGCGCCCAGCCTACTTTGTTCTTTTTCAAAGCTGTTCTGGTTATCCTGGGTTCTTTGCATTTCCAAGGACATTTTATAATCAGCTTGTCATTTTCTTTTCTTTTTTTCTGAGAAATGAGGTCTTGCTATGTTGCCCAGGCTGGACTCAAACCCCAGGGCTTAAGCTATCCTCCTGCCTCTGCCTCCCAAAGTGCTGGCACAGGTGTGAGCCACTGTGCCCAGCCTTGTCATATTCTAAAAAAAGAAAATAGCCTGTATGGATTTTGACTCATTGACTGGGACTGTGTTAAATCTACACATCAATATGGGGAGAAATCCGTTCTGGACAATGTAGTGAGACCCATATCTAGAAAAAAATAGAAAAAATTGCCAGGCATGGTGACACATGCCTATAGGTCCAGCTACTTGGGGGTTTGAGGTGGGAGGATTGCTTGATCCTGGGAGGTCGAGGCTGCAGTGAGCCATTTTTGTGCCACAGCACTCCAGCCTGGGTAACAGGTGAGACCCTGTCTCAAAAGAAAAACAAAACAAAAATCAAAAACAATTTGGGGAGACATGACTGTTAACATTATTGAGTCTTCTGATCCATTAACGTGGTATGTCTCTCCATGTATTTAAGGCCTTTAATTTCTCTCTTTAGTTTTCTGTGTACAGGTTTTTCATATCTTTTGTCAAATTCACCCCTATGTACTTAATAGTTTTGATGTTATTGTAAATATTGTTTTATAAAACTTCAATTTCTGATTTTTTTTTTTTTTGCTAGTATATAAACATATAATTGGTTTTGTTGTTGTTGTTTTTGGAGACACGATCTCATTCTGCCATGCAGGCTAGAGTGCAGTGGTGCAATCAGAGCCTTGACCTCCTGGGCTCCTCCTGCCTCAGCCTCTTGGGTAGCTGAGACCACAGGTATGCACCACCATGCCTAGCTTATAATTGATTTTTGTATGTTGATCTTGTATCCTGCAACCTTGCTAAATTCACTTATTAATTCTAGTATTTTTTTTGTATGTGGACTTCATAGGATTTTCTACATAAATGATCATGTTATCTATGAAAAAACACTTTAATTTCTTCCTAAAATGTATACTTTTTCTGTTTTTTTTTTTTGTTTGTTTGTTTGTTTTTGAGACAGGGTCTCATTCTGTCACCCAGGCTAGGGTGCAGTGGCATAATCACAGCTCACTGCAGCCTTGACCTCCTGGGTTCAAGCAATCCTCCTACCTCAGCTGCCAAGCAGCTGGGACTGCAGGCACACATCACCATACCTGACTAATTAAAACAGAAATTTTTTTTTGTAGAGATTGGGTCTTGCTATGGTGTGTAGGCTGGTCTCAAACTCCTGGGCTCAAGTGATCCTCCCGCCTCAACATCTCAAAATGTTGGGATTATAGGCATGAGCTACCATGCCTGGCTTTGTACTTTTAATTTCATTTTCTTTCCTTATTGCACCAACTAATCTCAACTATAATGCTGAATATAAGTGATAAGAGCAGACATTTCTTTTTTTTTTTTTGAGACGGAGTCTTGCTCTGTTCCCCAGGCTGGAGTGCAGTGACGCGATCTCGGCTCACTGCAAGCTCTGCCTCCTGGGTTCACGCCATTCTCCTGCCTCAGCCTCCTGAGTAGCTGGGACTATAGGCGTCCACCACCACGCCCGGCTAATTTTTTGCATTTTTAGTAAAGACGGGGTTTCACTGTGGTCTCGATCTCCTGACCTTGTGATCTGCCCGCCTCGGCCTCCCAAAGTGCTGGGATTATAGGCATGAGCCACCGCGCCCGGCAGAGCAGACATTTCTGTAGCATTTTATTTATTTATTTATTTGAGACAGAGTCTTGCTGTATTGTCCAGGCTAGAGTACAGTGGCATTATCTTGACTCACTGCAACCTCTGCCTTCGAGGCTCAAGCCATCCTTCCACCTCAGCCTCCTGAGTAGATGAGACTACAGGCTTATGCCACCACACTCAGCTAATTTTTGTGTTTTTTGCCGGGACGGCATTTCACCATGTTGCCCAGGCTGGTCTTGAACTCCTGGGCTCAAGTGATCCACCTGCCTCGGCTTCCCAAAGTGTTGGGATTACAGGCGTGAACCACTGAGCCCAGTTAGTGTTCTATTTCTTGAAGCAAACAGAAAGAGAGGGCAAATGTGCACAGGCAGTTGATCTGAGGCAAATAAGGTCAAAATGTTAGTATCTTTTAATCTTGGGGCAGATGCCTAGGTATCTATCACCTTAGTTTTAGTGCTTTTTAAATGTTTCAAATCATTCATGTATTTTTTTATTTTTATTTTTTATTTATTTATTTATTTATTTATTTTTATTTATTTATTTTTTTTGAGACGGAGTCTCGCTCTGTCACCCAAGCTGGAGTGCACTGGCCAGATCTCAGCTCACTGCAAGCTCCGCCTCCCGGGTTCACGCCATTCTCCTGCCTCAGCCTCCCGAGTAGCTGGGACTACAGGCGCCCGCCACCTCGCCCGGCTAGTTTTTTGTATTTTTTAGTAGAGACGGGGTTTCACCGTGTTAGCCAGGATGGTCTCGATCTCCTGACCTTGTGATCCGCCCGCCTCGGCCTCCCAAAGTGCTGGGATTACAGGCTGGAGCCACCGCGCCCGGCCTTCATGTATTTTTTTAAATTTTTAATTCATGTCAAACTTAAGGAAAAGATGCAAGGATAGTACCAAGTAACTCTTTTCCCCTGAACCATTTGCCGGTGAGGTGATGATATGGTGCCTCATCAACTCTACTTTTACGCATGATTCTTACCAAGTAGGTCATTCTCTTAGAAAGCTACACTAGAGCCACCATAATCAGAAAATTAATATTTGATACATTACTACCATGTAATCCATGGACCTCATTTAAGTTTTGCCAGTTGCCTCCAAAGTATCCTTCAGAGCAAAAAGACCCAGCCCCGAATCACATGTTGAATTTAGTGGTCATGTCACTTTAGCTTCCTTCAATATGGAACAGTTCCTTGATCTTTCCTTGACTTTTATGACCTTGACACTTTTAAAGATTACAGGCCAGTTATTTTGTAGAATGTTCCGCAATTGGGTGTGTCCAATATTTCCTCATGTTTAGTTTCAGGTTATGCATTTTTGTCAAAAATTACAACAAAAATGGTGTTCTAGTTGCATACTCTAAGGCTACACATAACTTTGATTTGTCTCATTTCCGGTAATGTTAACATTGATTTCTGGATTATGGCAATGTTTGCTATGTCTCCACTACAAAAATTATTCTTTTTCCCTTTGTAATTAATGAGTATTTTATGAGAAAGTACTTTGAGACTACGGAAATACCATATTCCTCATCAAATCACCCACTAGGTTTAGGATTTGTTGATGTTTTGTGGCTTATTTACTAATTTATTTATTTATTTTTGAGACAGAGTTTCACTCTTGTTGCCCAGGCTGGAGTGCAGTGGCTCAGTCTTGGCTCACTGCAACCTCCACCTCGCAGGTTCAAGTGATTCTCCTGCCTCAGCCTCCCAAGGAGCTGGGATTATAGGCATGTGCCACCACGCCCAGCTAATTTTTTGTACTTTTAGTAGAGACAGTTTCTCCATGTTGGTCAGGCTGGTCTCCAACTCCCGACCTCAGGTGATTTGCCCGCTTTGACTTCCCAAAGTGCTGGGATTACAGGCATGAGCCACCGTGCCTGGCCAGCTTAGTTATTACTATGATGGTTACTAAATAATATGCAGGTATTCTAATTCCATCATTCCTGCTATATTTACTGTCATTTTAGACAGAAAAGTTATTTTCTTCTCATTTAATATTTATTTCTTTTGGAGTGACTCATGGATTACTATTTTATTCAATGGATTTTAATATTTTACTGTCAGGATTTAGTTTGATGTTCAAATTGTTCCAGATTTGGCCAACGGGAGTCCCTTCAAGGGGGCTCCTAAAGCCTTTGATATGTCTCCATCATTCTTTGAGCTCTTCCATACCTTCTGGCACAACCATATATTTCAGGTTCATCTTGTACTTTCCCTCCCCAGCCCTAGAATCAGCCCTTTCTCCAAGGAGCAATGGTTCTTTTAAAAGGAGAATGGTATTTGGAAACCAATACCAGGTGTGATCAGTGCTACTGGGGTACTGTGATTCCTTCAGTGAACAGAATTTGTGGAAATGTATATGTATATATATATATATACATATATCTAATCAACGTTATTGTGGTGTCACGATTCTCAGTGAACAGAACTGGGGGTAATATATAATTTATATATAAATATATATAATATATAATTCATATGTATTTCACTTTGGTTATTTCCAATTCTAACCTAATGTTACAGAGTTAATTCTAATTTTTTCCTGTTCTACAGTTGAGACCCTTGTCTGGCAGCAAGAAATCTGGGTTCCTTTATCCTCAATATATTTATTGATGTAATCAATCCCCCCTAATATGTAAACAATCTCTGTTGCTATTAATGCCTGCCCCTCCCTGCTGTCATGGATGCCTTTCCTTACCCTACTTGAGCTCTACCCACAAAGCCTCTCCCACTGAAGCTGCCCCACCTAGAATCAGAACCTTCTTTGTCCTCCTTAAGCTCCAACACCCTGACATGGGCCACTGTTGCTCATCATCTCATTGGACTCCTATGTTCCCCACCTAATAGCTTTTAGACGGAATTTTTTAGGAAGAAAGGAAGGAAGAAACAGAGGAAGACTGGCAGACAGGCTCATAATTATTATTTTTATTTTTTATTTTGAAACGGAGTCTTGTTCTGTTGCCCAGGCTGGAGTCCGGTGACGTTATCTCGGTTCACTGCAACCTCCGCTTCCTGGGTTCAAGCGATTCTCCTGCCTAAGCCTCTCAAGTAGCTGGGATTACAGGCGCCCACCACCATGCCTGGCTAATTTTTGTATTTTTAGTAGAGATGGGTTTTCACTATGTTGCCCAGGCTGGTCTTGAACTCCTGACCTCAGCTGATCTGCCTGCCTCGGCCTCCCAAACTGCTGGGATTACAGGCATGAGCCACCATGCTCGGCTTCAAAATATATATATGTGTATATATATATATATGTGTGTGTATATATATATATGTGTATATATATATATATGTGTGTGTATATATATATGTGTATATATATATATGTGTGTATATATATATATGTGTATATATATATATGTGTGTATATATATATATATATACAGGCTGGGTGTAGAGGCTCACACCTGTAATCCCAACACTTTGGGAGACTGAGGTGGGAGGATCACTTGAGCCTATGAGTTGGAGACCAGCCTGGGCAACATAGGGAGACCACTTCCCATGTTTTCTGTTTTTATATATAAAAAAATTTAAAAAGACATTTTATTTATTTATTTATTTATTTATTTATTTATTTATTTATTTTTTGACAGAGTCTCGCTCTGTCGCCCAGGCTGGAGTGCAGTGGCGCGATCTCCGCTCACTGCAAGTTCTACCTCCTGGGTTCATGCCATTCTCCTGCCCTCAGCCTCCTGAGTAGCTGGGACTACAGGTGCCCACCACGCCCGGCTAATTTTTTTTGTATTTTTAGTAGAGACGAGTTCCACTGTGTTAGCCAGGATGGTCTTGATCTCCTGACCTTGTGATCTGCCCACCTCAGCCTCCCAAAGTGTTGGGATTACAGGCGTGAGCCACCGCGCCTGGACCTAATTTTTGTATTTTTAGTAGAGAGGAGATTTCACCGTATTGGTCAGGCTGGTCTCGAGCTCCTGACCTCAAGTGATCTACCCACCTAGGCCTCCCAAAATGCTGGGATTAGGGGCGTGAGCCACCATGCCTAGCCCACATGAATCTGATTTTTAAAAAATAGTGAATTTTGATCAATATGTGATATCATGCTCTGCAGGGCCAGGCCTAAACCATGCAAGGGAAGGACATTCATGGCGACTGGGACCACTCTTCTCATGCTGCCTCTGGGCCTGTTGCCTTTCCCCCGTCTGTGGGTAGCGCATTATTTAACAAGTGAATTTTACTTTATGTAAATTATTCCCCAATAAACCTGAATTTTAAAGGAACCACCACCCAGTATGAGGTTTGCTTGTTTATTTATTTATTTATTTTGAGACGGAGTCTAGCTCTGTTTCCTGGGCTGGAGTGCAGTGGCCGGATCTCTGCTCACGGCAAGCTCTGCCTCCTGGGTTCACGCCATTCTCCTGCCTCAGCCTCTGGAGTAGCTGGGACTACAGGCGCCCACCACCACACCTGGCTAATTTTTTTGTATATTTTTTAGTAGAGAAGGGGTTTCACCATGTTAGCCAGGATGGTCTTCATCTCCTGACCTTATGATCCACCCGCCTTGGCCTCTCAAAGTGCTGGGATTACAGGTGTGAGTCACCACACCTGGCCTTGTTTTTGTTTTTGTTTTTGTTTTTTGAGGCGGAGTCTCGCTCTGTCGCCCAGACTGGAGTGCAGTGGCCGGATCTCAGCTCACTGCAAGCTCCGCCTCCCGGGCTCACGCCATTCTCCTGCCTCAGCCTCCGGAGTAGCTGGGACTACAGGCGCCCGCCACCTCGCCCGGCTAGTTTTTGTATTTTTAGTAGAGACGGGGTTTCACCGTGTTAGCCAGGATGGTCTCGATCTCCTGACCTCGTGAACCGCCCGTCTCGGCCTCCCAAAGTGCTGGGATTACAGGCTTGAGCCACCGCGCCCGGCCTTGTTTTTGTTTTTTTAACCAACAAGAATGAGCTTGAAGAGTATTTTTTTTTTTTTTTTTTGAGATGGAGTCTCACTCTGTCACCCAGTACTGTACTGCACCCAGGATGAAGTACAGTAGCGCAATCTAGGCTTAACTGCAACCTCTGCCTCCTGGGTTTAAGCGATTCTCCTGCCTCAGCCTCTGGAGTAGCTGGGATTACAGGTGTGCGCCACCCTGCCCAGCCAAGAGTGTGGTTTCTATTTTTTATTCATTTTATTTTATTTTTGAGAGTCTCACTCTGTCGCCCAGACTGGAGTGCAGTGGTGCGATCTCAGCTCACTGCAGCCTCCGCCTCCTGGGTTGAAGCAATTCTCCTTCCTCAGCCTCCCAAGTAGCTAGGACTACAGGCACGCGCTGGCACGAGCCACCACACCCGGCTAATTTTTGTATTTTTAGTAGAGACAGGGTTTCACCATGTTGGCCAGGCTGGTTTCGAATTCCTGACCTCAGGTGATCCACCCACCTTGCCCTCCCAAAGTGCTGGGATTACAGGTGTGAACCACCTCACCTGGCCAGAGTATGGTTTTAAAATGTGTACTCAAATCCTTTTTTCCCCCGCCAAGACAGGGTCTCACTCTGTCACTCAGGCTGGAGTGCAGTGGCTCAATCTTGTCTCACTGTAAACTCCACCTCCCAGATTCAAGTGATTCTCATGCCTCAGCCTCCTGATTCATTGGGATCACAGGTGCAGGCCACCATGCCTGGCTAATTTTTGTGTTTTTGGTAGAGACTGGGTTTCACCATGTTGCCTAGGCTGATTTCAAACTCCTGGGCTGAAGCCATCCACCAAACTCGGCCTCCCAAAGTGCTGGGACTACAGGTGTGAGCCACCATGCCTGGCCCAGTCCACAAATTCTTTAACGCTCCTCTCTTCAACAGGTGGAGCCTAATTCCACTCCAGTTGAGCGTGGGGTGTTCTTATGTAGTGACACGCTTCTAACAAACAGAATTCAGCAGAATTGGTGTTTGATTTCTGAGACTAGGCCATAATAGACATTGCAGCTTTCTCCGTTTCCTTTCTGGCATCACACACTTCGGGGAAGCCAGGTACCACACTGTGAAGTCACTCACCTAGCCTTATGGAGAAGCCTATGTGGTAAAGTACAGTCCTTTTGCCCACAGTGATGAATGAGACATCTTGGAACTGGATTCTTGAGCCCCATTCCTTGAGTCATCTGGGGCTGCTGCTCTGGCTGACATCTTACCTGCAACCTCTTGAGAAATCTTGAGCCAAAACCAACTACCTAAGTCATTTCTGAGTTCCTGACCCACAGAAACTGTGACATAAATATTTGTTGTTTTAAGCCACTAAGTCTGGGGTAATGTTATATAGTGATAGATAATGCAATTATATGTATACATATAGATGTTGTGAAGACTTCAGATTTTATTCTAAGTCCAATGGGAAGCCATTGATGGTTTTATTCAGAAGAATAACAATTATAATTTTGCGCCGGGCGCGGTGGCTCAAGCCTGTAATCCCAGCACTTTGGGAGGCCGAGACGGGCGGATCACGAGGTCAGGAGATCGAGACCATCCTGGCTAATACGGTGAAACCCCGTCTCTACTAAAAAATACAAAAAACTAGCCGGGCGACGAGGCGGGCGCCTGTAGTCCCAGCTACTCGGGAGGCTGAGACAGGAGAATGGCGTGAACCCAGGAGGCGGAGCTTGCAGTGAGCTGAGAGCCGGCCACTGCACTCCAGCCTGGGCGGCAGAGCAAGACTCCGTCTCAAAAAAAAAAAAAAAAAAACAATTATAATTTTGCTTTATTACTTTACTAGGAAGTGAACAAGAATGAAAGCAGGGAGACCAGTTAGGAGGTTGTTATAGCAGTACAAGTGAGATATTATGGTGGCTGAGATTAGGGTGGTGACAGTGGAGGTAGATGTATGGAGTCAAGGAAGTAGAGGAATCCAGGATGAGCCTCGGGTTTTTATTTATTTTTAGAGACAGGGTCTTTAAAATAAAGGTTGGAGTGTAGTGGTGTGACCAGTGGTCACTGCAGCCTCAAACTGCCGGGCTCAAGCCATCCTCGTGCCTCAGCCTCTCAGGTAGTTGGGACCACAGGTACATGCCACCACTCTTGGCTAATATTTCCATTTTTTAATAGAGACAGGGTCTCACTTTGTTGCCCAGGCTGGTCTTGAACCCTGGGCTCAAGTGCTCCCCCTGCCTCAGTCTCTTGAGTAGTTGGGACTATAGACACAGGCCACCTCACCCAGCTCAGCCTTAGGTTGTTATGAGTAGTTAAAATTAGGATAACTGTAAAAGGAAGAGATTGAGAGAAGTGTTGGAGGAAAGCAAGGCCCAAAGGAGTATGTAACCATAATGTGTTTGAGAAACTGCAAATAGGCCAGTATGGTTGGAGTTTATGGTGACTGGATGGGAGGAAAGAGTGCAAGTGGACTGAAAATATAGGCATGAAAGACAGGCCTTGTTGGCCGGGCGCGGCGACTCACTCCTGTAATCCCAGCACTTTGGGAGGCCGAGGCAGGCGGATCACAAGGTCAGGAGTTCGAGATCAGCCTCGTCGGTATGGTGAAACACCGTCTCTACTAAAAATACAAAAAAAAATTAGCCAGGCATGGTGGCGTATGCCTGTAATCCCAGTTACTCGGGAGGCTGTGGCAGGAGAATTGCTTGAACCTGGGAGGCGGAGGTTGCAGTAAGCTGAGACCATGCCATCGCACTCCAGCCTGGGCAACAGAGCAAGACTCCGTCTCAAGAAAAAGAAAAAAAAAAGAAAGAAAGGCTCTGTTTACCACCACAAGATGTCTGGATTTTATTCAAAGTCTATTTAGCCACTGGAAGTCACTAAAAGATATTAAGAAAGAGGGTGATTGATGAAACCCACATGTTGGAAAGATAACTCTAGCAGCAATATAGAGTTTGGATTGAAGAAGGAAGATACCGGAAACCAGAAGGCATTTTGAATAATTTCCTGAGTTTTTAGGAGGCAGCACAGTGTAGTGGAAAGAGCATGAAATGGCTTTGGAGTCAGATGGACCCAAGATGGATTCAACTACCTGTTATGGGGTTGAATTGTGTCCCCCTCAAATACATATGTTGAAGTCCTAACCTCTTGTATTTTGGAATGTGACCTTATTTGGAAATAGGATCATTACAGATGTCATTAGTTAAGAAGAGGTCATACTCAGTAGGGGTGGCCCCTAATTCAATATGACTGGTGTCTTTATAAAAAGTGGAGGTCTGAAAGAAAACAACAACAATAACAACAAAAACAAGGCCGGGCGCGGTGGCTCAAGCCTGTAATCCCAGCACTTTGGGAGGCCGAGGCGGGCGGATCACGAGGTCAGGAGATCGAGACCATCCTGGCTAACACGGTGAAACCCCGTCTCTACTAAAAAAATACAAAAAACTAGCCGGGCGAGGTGGCGGGCGCCTGTAGTCCCAGCTACTGGGGAGGCTGAGGCAGGAGAATGGCGTAAACCCGGGAGGCGGAGTTTGCAGTGAGCTGAGATCTGGCCACTGCACTCCAGCCTGGGTGACAGAGCGAGACTCCTTCTCAAAACAAAACAAAAACAAAAACAAAAACAGAGGGTCTGGCGTGGTGGTTCACGCCTGTAATCCCAGCACTTTGGGAGGCTGAGGGGGGCGGATCACTTGAGGTCAGGCATTTGAGATCAGCCTGGCCAACGTCGTGAAACCTCATTTCTACTAAAAATACAAAAATTAGCTGGGCATGGTGGTGGTGCGTGCCTGTAGTCCCAGCTACTCGGAAGGCTGAGGCATGAGAATTGCTTGAACCGGAGGCAGAGTTTGCAGTGAGCTGAGATCACGCCACTGCACTCTAGCCTGGGTGACAGAGCAAAACCTTGTCTCAAAAAAAAAAAAAAAAAGTGGAAATTTGGACACAGGGACAATGCCATGCGAAGATGAAAGCCTAGACTTACAAGCTAAAAAATGCTAAAGATTGGCAGCAAACCACTAGAAAGCTAGGGGAGAAACATGGAACATATTTTTCCTCACAGCCCTCAGAAGAAACCAACCCTGCCAACACCTTTGTCTTGAACTTCTAGCCTCCAGAACTGTGAGATAGTAACTTTCTATGGTTTTATTTATTTATTTATTTATTTATTTATTTATTTATTTATTTATTTATTTACAGAGGCAAGATCTGACTCTGCTACCCAGGCTGGAGTGTAGTGGCACAATCATCGCTACTACAGCATAAAACTAGCTCAGGAGATCTTTCTGTCTCAGTCTCTCAAGTAGCTGGGACTACAGGTGCACACGACCATACCAGCTAATTTTAGTAACTTTCTATTTTTTTTTAAATATTTTTTTGAAGGCCGGGCGCGGTGGCTCAAGCCTGTAATCCCAGTACTTTGGGAGGCCGAGACGGGCGGATCACGAGGTCAGGAGATCAAGACCATCCTGGCTAACACTGTGAAACCCCGTCTCTACTAAAAACTACAAAAACTAGCCGGGCGAGGTGGCAGCGCCTGTAGTCCCAGCTACCCGGGAGGCTGAGGCAGGAGAATGGCGTGAACCCGGGAGGCGGAGCTTGCAGTGAGCTGAGATCCGGCCACAGCACTCCAGCCTGGGTGACAGAGCGAGACTCCGTCTCAAAAAAAAAAAAAAAAAAAATATTTTTTTGAGATGGAGTTTCCCTCTTGTTGCCCAAGCTGGAGTGCAATGGTGTGATCTTGGATCACTGCAACCTGCGTCCCCCGGGTTCAAGCAATTCTCCTGCTTCAGCCTCCTGAGCAGCTATTACAGGCATGTGCCACCACACCCAGCTAATTTTGTATTTTTAGTAGAGACGAGGTTTCACCATGTTGGTCAGGCTGGTCTCGAACTCCTGACCTCAGGTGATCTGCCCGTCTCAGCCACCCAAAGTGCTGGGATTACAGGGATGACCCACTGCGGCCGGCAACTTTCTATTGTTAAAGGCACTCAGTTTGTGGTACTTTATTATAGCAGTCCTTGCAAACTACTATATCATCTATGTGACCTTGGCCAAATCCCTAGTGTCCTAATCTGTAAAGCAGGGGTCATTCTATCTACGTCATAGGGTGGCTTTGAGGATTAAATAAAATGGCATTTGTAAAGCACCTGGCATAAGCGGACCACATAAAGATTACCTTGCCTTTGTGAGACACTAATGTTATCCAAGAAAAGTAGTACATTTCCGGAGATTTTTGAAAAGATTGACTGCAATTGTCAGGGTCGTGTGCAATGCCACCTAAAGTCACAGGCTGGATAAGATGATCTCAGAATCCCCTTTTCCTGTTGGGTTCCTTAGACAGGAGCTCTGGCATTGTCTTGCTATGTGTGAAAATGTTTTTTTTTTTTTTTTTGATAGAACACTGGTACAAGAACAGAAAGCACCCTTAAAGGCAGGAGGACTGAGTTCAATTAAACTAACAACTGTAATGAAGTGAATGTAGGAAGAGAAGGAGGCAAACCAAGGTCCAGAAGTATAACCCAGATGCCTCAGGCCTCCTGAGTCCCCAGCTCACTTCCTTAGGTAAAGGATTTAGGCTGGGAGTTGTCCTCTCTTCAGCTCCATAAGGGAAACCCAACAGAGGCCTCACCAGTCTCTGGAACGCCTAGCCCTTTCAGGCAGGGAGGCTTTTGCCAAAGCAAACAATCCCAGCTCTACGATTGTGCTCTGGCTGGAGTAGGAGAGAACAAAGATCCCTTTCTTTGCTTCCCCAACCCTATGGCTCCAGCCAAAGGCGCTGTTTACACAATCTTCCCTGGTGAAGAATTTGTTCCTTTTCTCTCTAGGTTGCAGCTGGAAAAGATTGATTCCCTCCTTGCCTATTCGTTTTTCCCATGTCCCTGGGCAGGAAAAGTGTCCAATACCCAAACCTCCCACCTCCAGAGATGTCAGCATACTTAACAGTAACTTCATGCCCTTTTGTGATGTGACACAGAACCTTGATTTTAGTGGCAGAAAGTCTATCTGGCCGGGAAAGGGAGGCTGGAAATATCAGGAGCTTGGTTTCTCTACATTCCAATTCCATGTATTCCACTCTCTCATTCCCTAGGCTTTCTCACATTTCCAAAAGTGAATCAAATAATCAAAATCCAGGGCAGATTTGGGCTTCTTCTTTTAAAGTCTGATCAGGTGGGTAGGATGAAAATAGTATTTTCTAGTGGGAGAAGTTGTTCTTTAGTCTTTAGTTTATTATTAACTCCAGCAGCACAGATGTCTCCCCCATGCCGCGAAAACAAAAGCAAGAGGGAGAAAAGAAAAGCCCAGAGTGGTAGGGTCTAATTTTAGTACTGGCAGAGAATCCTAGTGTTAAGTTACTTCTGGTAAACTGGTAACTAAGAAACAACAGAGATAAAGATAATTTTCACAATGTAGGTTTCCAAGTAGTTTTAAGACCTAATTTTGCTTATTTCCATGACATCTCAGGGAGGCAGATAAGGTGTCACCCATTTCACACAAGAGAAGGAATTGAAGCACAGGAAGAATTAACCAAAAGCCATTCCTGAGTGACTGGAACCCAGGATTCTGGGACTTTCAATCTGGTCAACTTCACAGGGCCAAGCTGTTTTCTGAAAAATTTATGGGTCTTTTGTACTGCACACATTTTCCCTGAGCTACATGTTCTCCCTATCTTAAATCCCTACTGACTATTCTGTTGCTAAGCGAGCTATGGGCTAGCTGTTTGTTACCCTTTGCAGCTATGTTTTGGAAACTTGAAGTCCCTACTCCAGATGTTGGGAGATGGGAGTGGAAAAGTCACAGGGATACAGAGGGGTTGCAAGTCTGTTTAGGCTCAGATACCATCCTGACACACACACACACACACACACACACACACACACACACACACACACACCCCAACCATCTCCCAGCAAGATATGCATAGTTCATTTCTGTAAAAGCAGCCACACAGTTCCTGGAAGGCTGTAATCCACTATGGTTAAAAATATCTATCTTGGGGACAGAGTCGAGCCAACCAAACAGCCTTCCCATAAACTCGGAAAATAAGCAGTGGGGTAAAATGAACCCAGTGGTAGGCAAAATGCTACCTATCTACAAGATAAGAGCAGAGATAGTAATAATAAGAAAAACAGATCAAGGCTGGGTGCGATGGCTCACACCTGTAATCCCACCACTTTGGGAGGCCGAGGCGGGTGGATCACCTGAGGTCAGGAGTTCGAGACCAGCCTGACCAATATGGTGAAACCCTGTCTCTACTAAAAATACAAAAATTAGCTGGGCGTGGTGGCATGATGTGTGGCTATAATCCCAGCTACTCGGGAGGCTGAGACAGGAGAATCGCTTGAACCCAGGAGGCGGAGGTTATAGTGAGCTGAGTTCGCACCACTGCACTCCAGCCTGGGCAACAGAGTGAGACTCCATCTCAAAACAAAAACAAAAACAAAAAACAACAAAAAAAACCCCCCAAAAACAAAAACCAGATCAATCACTTTCACTGAGAAATTTCAGAAATTGTCCAGATTTTGTCTTTCCCTCTCCTCCAATGGTATCCTGACCCCAGGAAGCAGTATAGTATAATGGAAGGAGCTTTGGACAAGGGTTCTTATACTGTTCTATCACTTCCTACCTAGATAACCTAGAAAATTAAGTCATGATTCTTTTCTCTTTCATTCTTGTTTTTTTCTGAGACGGAGTCCTACTCTGTCACCCAGACTGGACTGCAGTGGCGTAATCTTGGCTCACTGCAACCTCTCCCTCCTAGGTTCAAGCGATTCTCCTGTCTCAGCCCCCTGAGTAGCTGGGATTATAGGTGCACGCCACTACACCCAGCTAGTTTTTGTATTTTTAGTAGAGATGGGTTATCACTGTGTTGGCCAGTCTGGTCTTGAACTCCTGACCTCAGGTGATCCACTCGTCTCGGCCTTGAGAAGTGGTGGGATTACAGGCATGAGGCACCGCGCCCAGCCCTCTTTCATTCTTTTATTTTTTTTTGAGACAGAGAATTGCTCTGTCGCCCAGGTTGGAGTGCAGTGGTGCAATCTCAGCTCACTGCAACCTCTGAGTCCAGGGTTAAAGCGATTCTCCTGCCTCAGCCTCCTGAGTAGCTGGAATTACAGGCGTGTGCCACCATGCCCAGCTAATTTTTGTATTTTTAATAGAGATGGGGTTTCACCATGTTGGTCAGGCTGCTCTCAAACTCCTTATCTTGTGATCCACCTGCCCTGGCCTCCCAAAGTGCTGGGATTACAGGTGTGAGCTACCACGCCTGGCCTCATTCATTTTTTTAAAAAAACAGACAAGGTCTTGTGATGTTGCCCAGGCTGGTCTTGAAATCTTGTACTCAAGAGATCCTTCTGCCTCAGCCTCCCAAGTAGCTGAGATTATAGGTACATGTCACTCTGTCAGGCCCAATCATGATTCTTGAACCTGAGTCTCAGTTTTCTCATCTTTTAAAACACCAAGAAAACAAAACAAAACAACAAAAAACAAAAAACCACACATCTATTTCACATAAACAAAACATATAGTAACAGTATGGCATAAACTTAAAAAAAAATACTTTTTTTTTGAGACAGTTTCACTCTGTCGCCCAGGCTGGAGTGCAGTGGCATGGTCTTGGCTCACTGCAACCTCTGCCTCCTGGGTTTGAGCGATTCTCCCACCTTAGCCTCCTGAGTAGCCAGGATTACAGGCACATACCACCACACCAAGCTCGTTTTTGTACTTTTAGTAGAGATAGGGTTTTGCCATGCTAGCCAGGCTGCTCTCAAACTCTTGACATCAAGTGATCCACCCAACTCGGCCTCCCAAAGTGCTGGGATTACAGGCATGAGCCACTGCATCCGGCCAGGGTAGGACATTCTTTTTGTTTTTTGTTTTGTTTTGTTTTGGTTTTGGGTAGGACATTCTTAAGGGGTCGCTTAAAAAATTCTGCCCACCGTAGCACTTATTCAAAAGATGAGAAGAAATTATCTTTGGTGGTTGGGGGAAGAAGCAGGAATAAATTATCTCTAACTAACCATTTACACTAATAAGAGAAGCCAAGCATTTGGGATGAGAGGACTAACCTCATGCCTGGTATTCTATCCTTGTCTTCTGCCATTTCTAAAGTGGCTACTTTGATTACAATATGCTAATATTCACAGTGCCTTGAGATAAATGCTTAAAAATATATATGTATTTTTTGAGACAGAGTCTTGCTCTGTTGCTCAGGCTGGAGTGCTGTGGTGTGATCTTGGCTCACGGCAACCTCTCTCTCCTGGGTTCAAGCGTTTCTCCTGCCTCAGCCTCCCGAGTAGCTGGGACTACAGGCGCGCACCACCATACCAAGTTAATTTTTACATTTTCAGTAGAGATGGGGTTTCACCATGTTGGCCAGGATGGTCTCCGTCTCCTGACCTCGTGATCCATCTGCCTCAGCCTTCCAAAGTGCTGATTACAGGCATGAGCCACTATGCCCAGCCAAAAATAAATTTTAAGGATGGCTGAGGACAAAAAGATCTTCCTGTGTTTTACTTTTTCCTCATTAAATGGTGAGAACACCAAGATATCCAAGAATGTCTCCTAAGAATACATGTTGGAAAATGCATGCTATTTTGATATGGCCCAATAAAGACAAAGTTTTGGCTGGGCACAGTGGCTCACGCCTGTAATCCCAGCACCTTGGGAGGCCAAGGCAGGTAGATCACCTGAGGCCAGGAGTTCAAGACTAGCCTGGCCAACATGGCAAAACCCTCTCTCTAAAAATACAAAAAATTAGCTGAGCATGGTGGCACATGCCTGTAATCCCAGCTACTGGGGAGGCTGAGGCAGGAGGATCGCTTGAACCCAGGTGGTGGAGGTTGCAGTGAGCCAAGATTGTGCCAGTACACTCCAGCCTGGGCAACAGAATGCAACTCTGTCTCAAAAAAAAAAAAAAAAAGTTTAATTGCTCAGAACTTGAGGGACTAGGACAATATTCTCTACTCACTACTGTGATACTACTGCTTACTTTTTCTATTCCTGAATTATACATGAATACTCCTTCATCTCATCTGTGAGGAGACACAGAGCTGCCCTAGGTTCCCAGACACCAACTCAAGCCAAATTACCAGTGTTGTCCCTGGTCAGCTTTCTCATCCTGATGCTCTTAGAAGGCCTCAAACTATTAAATCCATCTTGAAAAGGAGGCTGGAGCATGGTTCTTCATTACTGTTTTTTAGCATTGAGGTGATTTTCAAAGGGCACCATTTGCTTCTAATTTTAGGATGGCGCAAACTTACTGATGTTCCTCCTGTGGTGCTGAAGAAACACAACTGACTCTTGTAAGAAACTGAGAAGAGGCCGGGCGCGGTGGCTCACGCCTGTAATCCCAGCACTTTGGGAGGCCGAGACGGGCGGATCACGAGGTCAGGAGATCGAGACCATCCTGGCTAACACGGTGAAACCCCGTCTCTACTAAAAAATACAAAAAACTAGCCGGGCGAGGTGGCGGGCGCCTGTAGTCCCAGCAACTCGGGAGGCTGAGGCAGGAGAATGGCGTAAACCTGGGAGGCGGAGCTTGCAGTGAGCTGAGATCCGGCCACTGCACTCCAGCCTGGGCGACAGAGCAAGACTCCGTCTCAAAAAAAAAAAAAAAAAAAAAAGAAACTGAGAAGAGGGAAGCAGGTCTTGCTGCCTTCAGCATCCTTGAGTTTTCTCTCTAGATGTCTTCTGGCCAGACTTTTTTTTATTTTTATTTTATTTTATTTTATTTTATTTTTTGAGACGGAGTCTTGCTCTGCCGCCCGGGCTGGAGTGCAGTGGCCGGCTCTCAGCTCACTGCAAGCTCCGCCTCCCGGGTTCACGCCATTCTCCTGTCTCAGCCTCCCGAGTAGCTGGGACTACAGGCGCCCGCCTCGTCGCCCGGCTATGTTTTCGTATTTTTTTTTAGTAGAGACGGGGTTTCACCGTATTAGCCAGGATGGTCTCTATCTCCTGACCTCGTGATCCGCCCGTCTCGGCCTCCCAAAGTGCTGGGATTACAGGCTTGAGCCACCGCGCCCGGCCTTTTTTTTATTTTTGAGATGGAGTTTCTCTCGTTACCCAGGCTGAAGTCCAATGGCGTGATCTCAGTTTCCCACAACCTCAACCTCCCGGGTTCAAGCAATTCTCCTGCTTCAGCCTCCCAAGTAGCTGGGATTACAGGCATGTGTCACCACACCTGGCTACTTTTGTATTTTTAGCAGAGATGGGGTTTCTCTATGTTGGTCAGGCTGGTCTCAAACTCCCGACCTCAGGTGCTCTGCCTGCCTCGGGCTCCCACGGTGCTGGGATTACAGGTGTGTCACCGCCCCTGGCCCAGACTTTTAAAAATTTTGATTCCAGGCCAGGCGTGGTAACTCATGCCTGCGATCCCAGCACTTTGGGAGGGGAGGCAGGTGCATTACTTGAGACCAGGAGTTTGAGACCAGCCTGGCCAACATGGGTAAACCTCTTTACTAAAAATAAAAATAAATAAATTAAAAAAAAAAAAACAAAAACCTAGCTGGGAATGGTGGTGCACGCCTGTAATCCCAGCTACTCAGGAGGCTAAGGCAGGAGAATTGCTTGAACCTGGGAGGCAGAGGTTGCAGTGATCTGAGATTGTACCACAGCAGAGTGAGCCTATCTCAAAAACAAATAAATAGATTTCAGTGAAGGATTTGGAATACATTTTTTGAGACAGTCTTGCTCTGTTGCCCAGGCTGGAGTGCAGTGGTGCGATCTCTTTTGGCTGAGGGTGGATGGAAACGAGAAAATAGCTTCATGGAGGTTAAATTTAAGTCTTTAGGGATAACAGAGTTCGAAAAAGAGGAAAGTGAGCAAAGATTCAGGGAAAGAAAGCAGAAATAAGCTGAGAAAGTAAAAGGCAGGAAGATACGGTAAAGACAGGAAAACATCTGAAAAATGACAAGTCACTTTAGGTAGTGTATGGGACTAATAACAGATAAAGCAGAGAAAGCTGAGGTGACTTTTTGAACCAGTAACTGATAAAACCAGTCTTATGCTTCAGGATGATTCACCTGGCAATGGTAGGCAGAAGTAAATGCTGTAGGTAGGAGACTGGAGGCAGAAGGTCAGTTAAGAGGTTCTTGCAATAGACAAGGAGGATGACAATGAGGGCCTGAGCCAGGAGAGTGACAGTAGAAACAGAAAGACTATTAGCCAACATTTTAAGTTAAAACTTGAAGTTGCCAACGACCCCAATCTTCCCAGGCAAGTAGCAAGCCATGCCAGGTGAAAATCATTTAAAATGTTATGGTATTTCAAATAAAGCTTTCCTGAAACAGAATTAAGAAAAAGCAAGCTCAGCCAAATCCATGTTGAATTTAGCACCATCACTACCCTTCGGGCCTTGTGCTCTCACCAAGGCACTCAGCCAACTGTGGAAAAGAAATATACACAGGAGACTCAAGAAACATATTATTAATACAGTATTTATTTGTCTTTTCTCTGTCAAACCCTGAGCCAACCACGTTCCCCAGGCTGCCTGGGAGGTATAGGAAAAGGAACACACAGGGCTGACCAGACACTGGAGAAAGAACTATGGGAGGTGGAGATGGCTCCTTCACATGGCGAAAAGGATGAGAAAGGCCACCATCAGGCAAAAGAGCCCCATGGCCTCTGAGAGGGCAAAGCCCAGAATGGCGTAGGAGAAGAGCTGTTGCTTCAGAGAAGGGTTCCTGGAGAAGGAGAGGAGAAAAGACTGAAATTCTAGTTCACACAAAGAAAACGACAAATATCTAAGATGGGCTCAGGGAGAATTCTCCTCTTTATCTTACATAAGGAAGCTTTTAGGGTAACACCATCAAGCCCAAATTCTTGCCCTGATTCCCCAAAGGCTCTATAAGAACTGAATGAAGGGGGAGCAGACAATCTAAAATCCTGTAACATGGCCCAGGTATAATCATGACCTTCTCTAATGGTTCACCCATCTCATTACCACAAATTAAGACCTCTTGGCCTAGACACTTAATATCCAGGGTCCAAATAGGATGGAAGAGGCATCCAGAGTAGAAGGGTCTATCTAGAGCAGTGTTTTCAAACTTAAAGCAGAACTCCAATATAGTAAACATCCAAAAGTCAAACTGCAATGGTACAAAAGTAGGGGAAATTTTAACGGCTTGGTCTCCCCTTTATTCACTAAGACATTCAGTCTCTGGGGCACATCCTCAGAATCCTAGGGATTTATGGAACACAATTAGAACACCACTCTTCTAGAAGACAAGAGAGTAAGAAAGACAGATTATGTTCTCTCATTTCAAATAGTCAAAACATTTGGGGCTTTAAGAAGCCACAAATGGGCTGGGTGCAGTGGCTCACCCCTGTAATCCCACCACTTTGGGAGGCCAAGGCAGGCAGATCACCTGAAGCCAGAAGTTGGAGACCAGCCTGGCCAACATGGTGAAACCCCGTCTCTACTAAAAGTACAAAAATTAGGCTGGGTGCGGTGGCTCACGCCTGTAATCCCAGCACTTTGGGAGGCCAAGACAAGTAGATCGCTTGAGATCAGGAGTTCGAGATCAGCCTGGCCAACACGGTGAAACCCTGTCTCTACTAAAAATACAAAACTTAGGCCGGGCGCGGTGGCTCAAGCCTGTAATCCCAGCACTTTGGGAGGCCGAGACGGGCGGATCACGTCAGGAGATCGAGACCATCCTGGCTGGCACGGTGAAACCCCGTCTCTACTAAAAATACAAAAAATTAGCCAGGCGTGGTGGCGGGCGCCTGTAGTCCCAGCTACTCGGGAGGCTGAGGCAGGAGAATGGCGTGAACCTGGGAGGCAGAGCTTGCAGTGAGCTGAGATCCGGCCACTGCACTCCAGCCTGGGCGACAGAGCGAGACTCTGTCTCAAAAAAAATAATAAAAATAAAAATAAAAATACAAAACTTGCCGGGCGCAGTGGCTCACGCCTGTAATCCCAGCACTTTGGGAGGCCGAGATGGGTGGATCACAAGGTCAGGAGATCGAGACCATCCTAGCTAACACGGTGAAACCCCGTCTCTACTAAAAATACAAAAAATTAGTCGGGCATGGTGGCAGGTACTTGTAGTCCCAGCTACTCAGGAGGCTGAGGCAGGAGAATGGCGTGAACCCGGGAGGCGGAGGATGCAGTGAGCCAAGACTGCACAGTTGTACTCCAGCCTGGGTGACAGAGTGAGACCCGTCTCAAAACACACACACACACACACACACAGAAACCAAAGATTAGCTGGGAGTAGCGGTGCATGCCTGTAATCCCAGTTACTTGGGAGGCTGAGGCAGAAGAATCGCCTGAACCCGGGAGGCGGAGGTTGTAGTGAGCCAAGACTGCACAGTTGCACTCCAGCCTGGGTGACAGAGCCAGATTCTGTCTCAAAAATAATAATAATAATAATAATTAGTCAGGCTGGTGGTGGGCACCTGTAATCCCAGCTACTTGGGAGGTTGAGACAGGAGAATCATTTGAACCCGGGAAGCAGAGATTGCAGTGGGCTGGGATTGTGCCACTGCACTTCAGTCTGAGAAACAGTGAGACTCCATCTCAAAAAAAAAAAAAAAAAAAAAGTTACAAATGGTTTATGGGGTTTATAAATTGAAGTAGTATGGATAAAGGACTCTCAATGTTGAAGGCCCATATATAACCTGTATTTCCCTTACTCTGATACCTCCAGAAGTCTTAATGGGTAAGGTAAATCAACACCAACATTTAACAGAATAGTGAATAAAGCAGCAGTCAGACTTCTTAATACAAATTCGTAAAAAGAACTCTATTTCCCAAACACATTAAGATAACTTGCTGGTCTCTAGAGGACTAATTTGGTTTTAACTTTGAGTTATCCAGAGCTGGGAGTACTAAACAGTCCCAGGCGTCAGAAACCAGGGGCTGGCTGCAGTGCCAGTTTTCCCAGGAGTGGCACAGGGAAATTCCCAGAGATGGGGAAAAACAGCAGTAAAGTCACTATGTTCACTGAGTCTCCAGAACAGAGAAGGTAAACGTTTTCTGTAAAGGGCCACATTGTAAATAATTTTAGGTTTTGCAGGCCACATAGTCTCTTTTCCTTTAAAAAAAAAAATGAAACCTTTTAAAAATGTGAAACTATTTTTTTTTGAGAAAAAAAAAAAAAAGAGTTTCACTCTTTCGCCCAGGCTGGAATGCAGTGGCGTGATTGCTACTCACTGCAACCTCTGCCTCCTGGGTTCAAGTGATTTTCCTGCCTCAGCCTCCTGAGTAGCTGGGAACACAGGCATCTGCCACCACGCCCGGCTAATTTTTGTATTTTTAGTAGAGAAGGGGTTTCACCATGTTGGCCAGGCTGGTCTCGAACTCCTGACCTCATAATCTGCCCGCCTCAGCCTCCCAAAGTGCTGGGATTACAGGCGTAAGGCACCACACCCGGCCATGAAATTATTTTTAGCTCAATCATACAAAAACAGGATAAGGCCCAGATTTGGCCCTTAGGCCTTAGTTTGCCAACACATGCTCTAGAACAAAGCTGTTCATAAAACTTTCTTCAATGACACAATGATATAAATATTCTTTTATATATATATATATGCATTTTTTTGTTTGTTTTTTTGAGATACAGTCTCACTCTGTTGCCCAGACTGGAATGCAGTGGCAACATCTTGGCTCACGGCAACCTCCACCTCCTGGGTTCAAGCAATTCTCCTGTCCAGCCCCCCAAGTAGCTGGGACTACAGGTGCCCATCACAACGCCTGGATAATTTTTGTATTTTTAGTAGAGACAGGGTTTCACCATATTGACCAGGTTGGTCTCAAACTCCTGATGTCAGGTGATCCACTCACCTTGATCTCCCAAAGTGCAGGATTACAGGCATGAACCACCTCGCCCAGCCTATATTTGTTTTTCTTTCTGCTTTTTTTCTTCCCCCCCAAAGTCTCACTCTGTCACCTAGGCTGGAGTATAGTGGCATGATCTTGGCTCACAGCTCACTGCAACCTCCACCTCCCAGGGTTCAAACGATTCTCCTGCCGCAGCCTCCGGAATAGCTGGGATTACAGGTGCATGCCTCCATGCCCAGGTAATTTTTGTATTTTTAGTAGAGATGGGGTTTCGTCATGTTGGCCAGGCTGGTCTTGAACTCCAGACCTCAAGTGATCCGCCTGCCCCAGCTTCCCAAAGTGCTGGGATTAGTGAGCCACTGTGCCCAGTCAAACATTCTATATTTGCATTGTTGAATATGGTAGCCTCTAGCCACATCTGGCTATTGAGCACTTGAAATATGGTTACTGTGACTGAAGAACTGAAAACCTAAACTATGTATTTTTAATTAATTAAAACTAAAATTCAGGCCAAGCACAGTGGCTCACGCCTGTAAACCTGGCAAGTTTGGGAGGCTGAGGTGGGTGGATCACTTGAGGTCAGGAGTTCGAGAACAGCATGGTGAAACCCTATCTCTACTAAAAACACAAAAATTAGCTGGGCATCATTGTGCGCGCCTATAATCCCAGCTACTTGGGAGCCTGAGGCATAAGAATCGCTTGAACCCAGAGGCAGAGGTGGCAGTGAGTTGAGATTACGCCACTGCACTCCAGCCTGGGTGACAGAGTGTGACTGTCTCAAAACAAACAACATGTAGCTAGTGGCTACAGAGTGGGATAGTATAGTTCTAGACCCCCAAATATTTTCTGACCTTTGGAAAGCATATCAGACAACCAGTGGAGGGCCCAATTTATCTTACCTGGCATAACCAATGATGAGGCTCCCAAACACAGTCCCAATCCCAGCCCCAGAGCCAGCCACCCCAACTGTGGCAGCCCCAGCTCCAATGAACTTGGCTGCTGTGTCGATGTCCCTTGAAATGGTGCTGGTTTGGAAGCTGCGGCTAGAGAGAAGTGAGGTAAGGGGACGTGAGACTGCCAAGCTGCTGAGGCTCTGTGAAAAAGAGGCAGATAGAAGGTAAAGTTTTTTGCTCTAGTAAGTTTTTTACCATTTAAAACCTTTATGCTGCCAAATCCCATTGTTTCTTCCCCAAACGGAAAACTGTTTAACCCCCTAAAATGCTGGCAAGCAGAACCTTATAATGTAGGATATAGACTTCAAATGCCTTTAAGATTCAGGTGTGGTCAAGAAGTGTAAGACTGAGGCCCTAGTCTATTCTTGCTGCCCCAAGGAGATCATCTTCCCAGGACTAAATGCTTCCAACTGAAGTCAGTTGACTAGGCCAAGTAATAGCAGTTAGCAGCAGTGCACAAGGGCATGTGCTACCAGTGGCAACAGCTGGAGCACTATAGCATACAGCGTATTAACATTCTCCATCTCCAACTAAAGCCCATGGCCTTGGCCATTCATGAATTTTAGCCTGTGATGACTATCCTCAGCATTCTACCTCCTGGTTCTGGCAGGTAACCTTCCCCACCCATCACCCCCCAAACCACAGTCCCAACTCCACCAGTAAGGTACCTCATCAGTCAGTATCTCCGGTCGTTTCAGCACCACTGCAGATAGCGGACGGCTCAGCAGCTGTGAGGTGCTCTTGACCTAGCAGGAATGATATACAGGGGCAAGAAGGTCAAGGAAGACTGGAGAGGAGTTTCAGAACTATGCCACGTTGTTATATCATCAGATAGGATTTTCTTTCCTCTGATGGCCTTCCCATCTTCATACATACGTTAGAATTCTGGATCATTCTTCCTTTTAGCAAAGTCTAAATTAAAGAACCACACCATTTCTCTTGCTTCTCAGACTTCGCTTTAAGGAAAGAAAGTCTACTTCCTTTTGGGCTACAAGGGAACATCCACCCTTGCTGTATCCTTTTATAGCTCTTGAGAATGAGAAGAAATTTAAGCCTCAGAAGCATTTGCCTCACTCAACAAGGGAGATATACACAGATGCTCCTCAACTTACCATAGGTTTATGTGCCAATAAATCCATCACACATTGAAAAACCATTTAATACTGCTAACCTACCAAACACCATAGTCTGGCCTAGCCTAGCCTTCAATGTGCTCAAAAAGCTTACATTAGCTTATAGTTAGGTGAAATCACCTAGCAACACAGTACACTGTAGAGTGCTGGTTGTTTACCCTTGTGATTGGGCAGGTGACTGGGAGCTGTGGCTTGCTGCTGAGTATTGCAACAGAGTGTTGTACCACACATTGCGAGCTTGGGAAAAGATAAAGATGAATAATTCTAAGTATGGTTTTTTTGTTTTGTTTTGAGACAGAGTCTTGTTCTATCACCAGGCTGGAATGCAGTGGCATGATCTCAGCTTGGCTCACTGCAACCTCCACCTCCCAGGTTCAAGCAATTCTCCCACCTCAGCCTCCTGAGTAGCTGGGACTACAGGCACCCCCCAACCACACCCAGCTAATTTTTGTATTTTTAGTAGAGACAGGTTTTCACCATATTGGCCAGGCTGGTTTTGAATTCCTGACCTCAGGTGATCCACCCACCTCGGCCTCCCAAGGTGCTGGGATTATAGGCATGAGCCACCACACCCACCCTAAAGTATGGTTTCTAATGAATACATATCATTTTTGCATCATCATAAAGTTAAAAAAAAAAACTTAAGTCAAATCATCTAAAGTTGGGGGCCATCTGTATGGGTAATGGTCAGCTCACAAGAAAGAAGCCAGTAACTTTCCCTGAACACATCCTTTTGGAAAATAGGAACAAAGATTCATGCTCAAAATTTATCTCCTTCTGGTAGCCTTTTCTGACTAACCCCAACCCAGTGACACCAAAACAGACACATGGTGATTAACGGCCAGGGCTTTAGGCATCAGATAAAGTGAGATTCAAATCTTAACTCTATTATCAGCAGTGTACTCTCAGGATAAGTCGCTTAAACCTTTCTAAGCCTGTATTCTCATTTATGAAATCAAAATATCATCTCTAAGGGTTGATTTGAAGAGTAAATGAGATTATGTATACCAATCAGTAAACTAACTCAGTGCGAAGGCACATGATAAATGCTAAATAAATGGTACTCCTTTTTATTTGTGAATGAACCAACCGCCTCCTCTAACTACTATTTAAAATATTTCTTCCATACTGTTGTTTCTCAGTCAAATACTTTTCCAATGTGTATTTATGTAAATTTTAGCTTCCTATCCAAATTTAAGTCCCAGAATGAACTCTTTAGCTCTGGCTCACTCAGGACAAGATCCTCCACACAGCGCATACTCAGTCCAAGTTATGTAATCTACTTATGTTTACCAATCTGGATGGCCAGTTTACATGACATATAGTTTCAGGAGTAGGAATAACTTGATCTTGGTCTAGATTCTCATCTCTATTCTTCTCCTAAGATGGCTGGGTAATAATTAACTGGCCACAGCCAGGCACGGTGGTTCATGCCTGTAATACCAGCAATTTAGGAGGCTGAGGAGGGCGGATCACCTGAGGTTGGGAGTTCAGGACCAGCCTGACCAACATGGAGAGACCGTCTCTACTCAAATCACGAGGTCAGGAGTTTGAGACCAGCCTGGCCAACATGGCGAAACCCCATCTCTACTAAAAATACAAAAATTAGCTGGGTGTGGTGGCAGGTGCCTGTAATCCCAGCTACTTGGAAGTCAGAGGCAGGAGAATCGCTTGAACCTGGGAGGTGGAGGTTGTGGTGGATCGCACCATTGCAACCTGGGCAACAAGAACGAAACTCCGTCTCAAAAAAAAAAAAAAAAAAAAAAAAAAAAAAAAAAAAAAAAAAAAAAAAGAAAGAAAAAAGAATTAACTGGCCACCAAGGGATATGGGGCAGGAGAGTATCTAGCAAGCATTCACTCTCTCCTGTTAGGCAATCATAGCAAAGGGCCTTCCCTCACCAAGAATCTTTCTTACTTATTTACTTATTTATTTTTTGAGACAGAGTCTTGCTCTGTCGCCCAGGCTGGAGTGCAGTGGTGCAATCTTGGCTCATTGCAACCTCCACTTCCTGGGTTCAAGCTATTCTCTTGCCTCAGCCTCCTGAGTAGCTGGGATTACAGGCACCCGCCACCACGCCCAACTGGTTTTCGTATTTTTAGTAGAGATGGGGTTTCACCATGTTGGCCAGGCTGGTTTTGAACTCCTGGCCTCAAGTGATATGCCCGCCTGGACCTCCTCTCCCCCAGCCTTGCTGTGAAGAACAAGATCTAATGGCAAGTGAGACAAGATGTCTCTCCTTTAAAACTCTCCCAGAAAAACAGGTACTCACCAAAGAGGGAGTGGAGACGAACTTGGAGCAGGCGAACATTTTCAGGGGGTGAGGGGCTGTGGCAGGAGAGCTGGAATTATAGAAGCAGTATTGTAAACACTCTCCTCATTCACTAAACTATATCCTTATTAGCAGAAAAGGGGCCCTAGAAAGCTTAACTGGCCCAGAAAACAGTGACTGACCTTAAGTCATCGGGAGAAATAGAATTAAAACCCTGAAGTCATGACTTCTTCCAGAAACCCCACACAGCTCCCAAGATTTTCTTATAAGCAAGTGACTTCCCCTGGTCTCAACAAGTGATCACTTGGGATTTGCAGTTGCTACACGAATTTTCCCAGAGTGTCTTTTGCCTAAGTTTTCCTTAGTTTTTATGCAAAACGAACCCTTCTCAAGACTTCATCATCTGGATCTTTAAAAGTGGCCCTTTAGGGTAGGCACGTGGTTCACGCCTGTAATCCTAGCACTTTGGGAGGCCAAGGTGGGCGGATCATGAGGTCAGGAGTTCAAGACCAGCCTGACCAACACAGTGAAACCCCATCTCTACTAAAAATACAAAAATTAGCCAGGTGTGGTGGTGCCTGCCTATAATCCCAGCTACTCAGGAGGCTGAAGCAGGAGAATTGCTTGAATCCAGGAGGCGGAGGCCGCAGTGAGCAGAGACCACACCACTGCACTCCAGCCTGGGTGACAGAGCATGAGTCTCAAAAAGACAAACAAAAAAGTTGCCCTTTCGTCTTTGTAGTTTTGGGAGATATTAGTTGAAGGCCAAGACACTGGAAGGTCTCCAACAATCTCTTTGCTGATCCCTGGAATTATCAGATTCCTCAAAATACTTCAATTTCCTGTATTAATAAGATGAGGAAGATCAAGGAGGAACTCTGCTATTAGTCTATCTAAAGGGTATTAGTGGCCAGGTGTGGTGGTTCACACCTGTAATCCCAGCACTTTGGGAGGCTAAGGCCGGCAGATCACGAGGTCAGGAGTTGGAGACCAGCCTGACCAACATGGAGAAACCCCGTCTCTACTAAAAATACAAAATTAGTCGGGTGTGGTGGTGCATGCCTGTAATCCCAGCTACTCAGGAGGCTGAGGCAGGCGAATCGCTTGAATCCGGGTGGCAGAGGCTGCGGAGAGCCAAAATTGCGCCATTGCACTCCAGCCTGGGCAACAAGAGGGAAACTCCGTCTCAAAAAAAAAAAAAAAAAAAAAAGTATTAAATTGTGTCTCCCCAAGATCTAAAGAAGTCCTGACACCCTATAGGTAACTAAGTTGGTAGAAGTGAACTTACCTGAAACAGAAGGTGCGTTAAAAACCTAAAGGCAGGGTTTCTCCAAGAGAAGTGAGAAGCCCATCTGAACCAGAATTATCTGGGTGGTGTATGTATTAAAAAATGCATATTCTTGGGTCCAACTTGGACCTTCCTGGTCAAGATCTGGGGGAGCTAGGTTCAGTGGCTCAATCCTGTAATCCCAACACTTTGAAGAAGCTGGGGCGGAAAGGTAACTTGAAGTCAGGAGTTTAAGACCAGCCTGAGCAAATAGCAAGACCTCGGCTCTACAAAAAATAAAAGTAGTCAGGTGAGGTGGAAGTGCACCTGTAGTTCCAGCTACTCCAGAAGCTGAGGCAGGAGGACTGCTTCAGCCCAGGAGTTGGAGGGTTCAGTGAGCTATGATCATGCCACTGTACTTCAGTATGGGCAACAACGTGAAACTCCGTCTATAAACAAACAAAAATGATCTCTTGGAATAAGGCTCAAGTGCCTGTATTCCAAACAAGTTTCCCAGATGATTATTATATATACTTAATGCAAGAGCGTGACCTTAAACCCAGTCTTGAAACTGCAGTACTGGTAGAGGATAGACTTGAACTTGGATCTTTTAAGTTACATGCTTTCTAATGTCACAGGCTGAAATACTCAGTGAATGCTTAGGCCTATCAAATGCCACTTCCTTAAATGAACTGAACTCAGATTGTCCCAGGTTAAAACACTTCTGAATCCAAGATCTTAATTGCTTTTGTAGTGACAGTGTCATTATATAAAAAATTTTGTTGCCCAGGCTGGTGTGGAACTCCCGGGATCAAACGATCTTCCCACCTTGGCCTCCCAATGTTGGGATTACAGGTATGAGCCACCACACCCAGCCTTAATTACTTTTAGGTTAATGGATGTCTTCAACTCTTGTCCTATCTAGAACTCTGATTTTTGCCTATAGGTAACTCTAACCCAATTTTGCTGCTGTACTATTCACGTTTTCTTGGGTAAAAATCCAATAGTTCTTTAAGGCTTTTAGAAAAAGAAGGGGTGGTTTTTTCTAAGGGAATTATACCATATTATCATCTTTGTAAAATGCAACTCTTAGGGAGATTAAGTATGTTCATTTACAAATTAACATACACAGAGTTTAATGTGGTGCTAGCATGTAACAAACCCACAACAAAGGGTGGCAATTAAGTGATCCCACCATTGGCTATCTAATCATGGCAAGTCTGCAATTGTTAGCCTACAACTTGGGCAAAGGTACTATCCGGAATCAGAACTCCTAAATCATCACGGGCTTTTTGCTCAGTGTAGATGAGTCACAGGGGTGGTGACTTAACTATTCCTTTCCTTAAACCATCTTTTCCCTTTAACAGCAGAATCTGCGGAGGTTAATTAATCCTTGACAGGAAGGCTGGCAGGCAGGGACTCATGCTGGCCCCACTAGCTTGGCCTTACCCCACCTTTCCGGGCCTGCTGCCTCAACAGAAACCCTCATCTCTAGCCCACCACTTGTGACTTTTCCAACTTCACCAGCGTACTAGGATGCGAGAAACGTACTGGTAAATAACTAGTGATTCCAAAGCAACCAGCCTCTCTCTTCGGCCTTAGCTATTCCAAGCCACAACCTGACGGGAGGCGATGTTTTGGCTTTTTTTTTTCACCCCCACTTCTAACATGTTCAAGGTTTACTTTTTAAATTGAGGGGTGCTGACTAGAGGGATTGGTGACTTTAGACGATCCACTATCTCCATTGCTCGGAGCACCTGAGGTCCTGGGGCCGAAAGTCTGGAGACTTCAGAATAAAGAAGGCACAAGTCAGGATGAGAAGAGAAAGCAGAGATAAGAGGGGAGGGCCTGGGGGCTGTGACAATCTGAAACGGCCAGAGGCCGAGAAAAGCGTGTCTGTAGGGGCTGGGTGGAACAGGTGAAAAGCAGCACTCCAGGATCTAACTTTGGCCAGCTCCAAGGCACCCTCCCCCAACAAGACATCCAAGATGGCGCCAGGCCCGCGCGGTTGGAGGTCACCAGCACGCGGAAGACGCAGTTCTAAGGCGCAGGGGTAGCGGGAGCCAGGGAGGAAGCGAGGACAAGGGTGGGAGCAAGCAAGGTAAAAGCCTCAAAGCATCCGTGCGAGGTGGGGTGTCCCGCGCGCGTGCGCGGCGCACAGAGGGCACTAGGTCCCAAGGCCTTACCTTCTCCCAGCGCAGAGAAGACAGAGAGGGGCGGAGCAGCGGGAATAGCGAAAGGAAGGCTCAGCGCATGCGTGACCTGGCCCAAAGAGTCGCTCCACCACGGATAGAGTGATTGCAACACAGAGGATCAGCTCAGGCATCACAGCGCCGCCTGCCAGGGCTGTGGCGGTATCCGGCCAGTTGCTCCACCTGGCGTTCGAGAGGAGAAACTACAGCGAGTGCCGACAGTGCAGAAATGAGGCCAACTCCTCAGAGTAAGCGGATCCGTAACGTGGCCGGCGGTTCGGTCGGTACCACGTTTGGGATCGCGGACTTGCGTCCCCTTTCCGAGCATGCGCAGTCACACTGCCAAAACAAAACTCCTACTCACAATTCAGTGTTAACATACAGTCAGGAATGGGGTTCAGTGCCTAAAATGCAGCAGGAGGAAGATCTTGGGAGTCCTGCTTTCTGTCGCGCCGGGGCCCTGGCATCACTGGATGGCAAACTGGCTCAATGGGCGAATAGTCAGCAAAATGCCGCAGCTGCTTCTGGTGACTTCGCCCTTTCCCCCCCGCTTCCCGTTTCCTCGTTTCCACTCCGGTGATAAACCATGAGAAAAGCAGCAACAGCGAGCCAGAAGATAGGGCTAAATATGATCCGAATCTCTCTTTCCTGGCTCCTGGGACAGTCTAGGAATAACGGGCACCCGCGACCCGCTGTAATGTTGCGAGGTCACTCCAGGCTTACCCGAACCTCTGCCCAGGTTTCAACTACGCGAGTTGGGATAAGCAGCGCCCCACTCCCCCGCCCCCATGCTCTCCTGAACGCCCGTCTTCTCTACCCTTTCGCTCGCCCTTCCCCTGATGGAAGGAGGTGGGGGGCTTCCTGGCCCTCATCTTTCCTAAGCCTCCTTGTCTCCCAGACAGGACCTGCCTTGCCCTTTGGAACAGGGCGACAAGGCCTATCCAGTTCCAAACTCCTGCCGTCCCTGCGTCGTGCTTGAACGCAGCACGAGAAAGACGGGAAAAACTCACCAAACCCCATAAAAAATAAAAAATAAAAAGAAAGCCGCGGTCGTAAATAAAGGCAAATCCGCCACCCTCTGAGGGGCCGTTTGTCCTCCCCTCCTTGGCCCCGTCCTTCCCGCCGCCCCCTCCCGGCTCCCGGGCCCCGCGGCGCCCCGGCCCCGAGCTCCTCCATTTAATCGGATTTGGGAGAAGGGGAGGATAAATCACGGCAGCAGCTTTACGGTCCCGGAGGAGAGGCGAGCCGCAGCCAGGCACACCCCGGTCGGCGATAAAAACCGCCGCTGAAAGCCCACGGAGCAATTTCCCGGGACCCCGAGCGACGCCATTACAGGAATGTAATTTTGCCCGGATGAGGCCCCGAGTTTAATTATCCTCGCGGAGGAATTTCAATGCGGCCAATCCATCTTGCAGGCGGGCGGCAGAGGGATTTATATGGGCCCGTTATTTCACACCGATCCTCCATCTGCATTTTTATGGCCCTGAGCTCCTGAAAGGGAGGGTAAAGAGTGGGGAGAAATAGGAGAAGCAGGCGAGAAGAGGAGGGTTGTGGGCTGCCCATCTTTCCTAAATTCACGTTTCCAGCTCTATTAGGATTCTCACAGGTTCTTCTGAAATCCCCAAATCTCCAGTTCTAGTTGTTGATTGCGCCCCGAGCGGGTAGGTAGGTGGGAAATGGAACTGGGATCCTTGGGAATCAATCAACAGGTATTTATCAAGTACCAAGTGGTGCCAGGCACTGTGGAGATGCTGTTAGGAGAAAGACAGGCTAGCAAAGACACAAGTTTATCCCCTGAGGTCTCCAGACATCTCCACTCCCACCAAAACGGAATTCTTTTAAGCTGTCGGCTTCACATCCTCAGTGGCAGAGAAAGTCCACCGTTCTTAGGGGCCACCACCCCCAAACGGCTGTTGCAGCTGTTGCGACAATTTGGACACTCAGATATGGCTAACAATCCCAGAGGAGGATCAGAGAAGGGGCCTGAGAGAAAGCTAAAGCTGGCTCTTTCCAAAAGTTACAGCCTGCGATGTTTAACACTCCCTTACCCTCATAGAATAATGGGTTCTGCGTTCAGACAAATCTGGGTTCCCAAATCGCTGTGTGACCTTGAGCTAGCTGTTTAACCCCGTTTAAATCTATTTCCTCCTGTGTAAATTGGGAAGAATAATAGTACTTACCACACAGTCAATATTGGGATAATACATACAAAGCTTTTAGCAAGGTACTTGGTACCCAGTAAGAGTTCAGTAATTGCTAGAATCAAAATCATCATCGTCAGCACCACCATCACCACCACCACCATTACCATCACCACCACCATCATCACTGCTTCTATAGTTAAGGGTATTGCAACTCAATTCTGCACTGCTACCTATATAACTGTTTATTGCAAGGTCCTTGAGATAATATCTCCTGAAAGAGACTCAACTACACTTTAAAAACGGTTTCACCTGCATAAATCATACAAAACAAGTTATTTTACTTGCTGGTGAGTGGAGATCTGAGGGGAGGCTGAGAATCCTGGGACTATTACTACGAGACTTGAAGCAAGAAATCAAATCCGCAAGGGAGCAGTGAGGCTACAAAAAGGAGGTTTGTAAGGGGAGGGGTGAATTTGAAGACAACAAAAGATCCAAGAGAAGCTTAGCTGAAGGTCGGGTGATCTTCTTAACTATGGGCTTGGGGAAGGGTCCCTCTTTCACTTCACAAAGGGAAAACTGGGGTCCAGGAAGGAAAGGGTGTGGAGAGAGAACTATCCTTTCCAATCAGTCCCTTTCTTTTCGCACCAGACCATATAACAAGGTTGGCCTGATTGGCCAGTTTTTTTTAATGACTGTGAGTGGCAGATTCTGACTGGTTGGCAGCCTCCCTGCACAGTGGTGACGAAGAAATGAGATTGATCTTTTCTTTCTTAGGATTGGTTAACAACCCTCAGGGGAGGCCAGAGACTCATTTTAATTGACTGGATAGGCTAGGAGAGAGGTTCAGCTTCTCTCTTATCGAAAGTCCAAGTGTCCTTTTCTACAAAGGTCACCAAGGAAGGGTTTTGATTGGTTTATATATGTTTCTTTGGACAAGAAGCCATAGCTTAGAGCAGAAAAATCAAGATAATCGTGCAGTCATGCCACAATGAGAAAGAGCCACAGAAAGAAACAGTAGTGATTTTAAAAACGGGAGAGAGAGAGGGAGAGAGACAGACACCAGGGCACAGAGAAATGCAAAGAAAAGAAAGATATTGCTAGAGAGAAGAGGAAGGGTTTAAATGGTTTGATTTCCATTCCTGATGGCTTAAGATGAGGATACTTTATGATGTGTTTTGCTAGATGTACATGTTGCCACCAAGTGGCATGGATAGAACAGCTGTCTTCCAGGCAGGAGACTGGGAGTCTAGTCCCAGCCCTGCTACTAAATAGTTGAATAGCTGTGCAAGTTACTTCATCTCTCGAAGCTTCAGTTTCCTCATTTGGAAGGATCAGGGAGAGAAGTAGATGATCTCTAAGATTCCATCCGGTGTTAACTTCCCAGGATTCTCTTTCTTTCTGCTAAACAGGCACTTTCTTGCAAGTTAAAGTGGAGCCTTTGCACTGCCAATACTTCTTACATATTCAGCTTCTCTATTTATTTGTGATTGTTAATTTCAAGCTCCTGGGCTGCGATGGGCTGGTGGGAACTGACTGACAGATTTTCTACTTTTCCTTGCTAAATCAGTTCCCTAAGACATCAGGACTGTGAGACACCGGCAAACCTCCCTACTTCTAGAGAAAGAAAACAGTAGATAAAGGAAGGGAAAGGATCACTGGTATCCAGGCTTCTGAGGGAGGAATCAGTGGGAGAGATGGTGGCAGAGGGATGGCCAAAAAGTTTTTGCTGGGGAAGAACTTCAGCTTCCTTTGAATTTGTTTATTTTTAATTTATTTTTATTTTATTTTATTTTTTGGAGACAGGGTCTTGTTCTGTTGCCCAGGCTGGGGTACAGTGACACGATCGTGGTTCACTGTAGCCTCGACCTCCTGGGCTCAATTGATCCGCCTGCCTCAGCCTCGCAAGTAGCTGGGACTACAGGCATGCGCCACCATGCCAGCTAATTTCTGTATTTTTTGTAGAGATGGGGTTTCACTATGTTGCCCAGGCTGGCCTTGAACTCCTGAGCTCAAGTGATCTGCCTACCTCAACCTCCCAAAGTTCTGGGATTACAGGCGTGAGCCACCATGCCCGGCCACAACCAATATTTATTGAGCATCTACTATGTGCAAAGTATTGTGCTACGTATTGTGAATGGGTATTAAAAAGGAGAAAACATACTCCTTTGTCTTCATAAATTTAAAATCAGTAAGAGAGACATGTACACATATAACTATAATATGCAGCAGGATTTAATAGGCTATATGAGTAATAGGAGTTGTGGAAGCAGTATAACTTCCAGCTAGAATAATCAAGAGGGCAACATAATTAAAGTAGGTTTTTTCCTTTTAAGAAAATTAGCTGGGCGTGGTGGCTCATGCCTGCAATCCCAGCACTTTGGGAAGCCGAGGCAGGGAGATTGCATGAGCCCAGGAGTTTGAGACCAGCCTGGGCAACATAGCGAGACCCAATTGCTACAAAAAATAAAAACAAAACGTTTGAAAAAAGAAAATTATGAAATATTTGATTCATACAAAATAATGCAAGTAATGTATATCCACTTATTCAACACATGTATTTTGAGTATCTACTATGTGCTAGGCACTGTTTTTGGTGTTGGGGACACAGGCGTGAACAAAGCAAGACAACTTTTCCAGAACTGACATTTTATATAAACTATGAAGCTTAGTAATAAAAGGAACACCCATTAGACCACACCCTAATTTTTTTTTGAGGGGGGATGGAGTTTTGCTCATGTTGCCCATGCTGGAGTGCAGTGGCATGATCTTGGCTCACTGCAACCTCCACCTTCTGGGTTCAAGCAATTCTCCTGCCTCAGCCTCCCAAGTAGCTGGGATTACAGGTGTGCACCACCACAGCTGGCTAATTTTCTATTTTTAGAAGAGACGGAGTTTCACCATGTTTGTCAGGCTGGTCTCAAATTCCTGACCTTAGGTGATCCACCAGTCTTGGCCTCCCAAAGTGCTGGGATTACAGGCATGAGCCACTGTATGCAGCAGCATGCCCTAATTTAAGAAAAGAAAAAGAAAAAAGGCCAGGCACGGTAGCTCATGTCTGTAATCCCAGCACTTTGGCAGGCCAAGACAGCCGTATCATTTGAAGTCAGGAGTTCAAAATCAGCCTGGCCCACGTAGTGAAACCCCATCTCTATTAAATATACAAAAATTAGCCGGGCGTGGTGGTGGGCACCTGTAATTCCAGCTACTCAGGAGGCTGAGGCAGGAGGATTGTTTGAGCCTGGGAAGCGGAGGTTACAGTGAGCACAGACTGTGTCATTGCATTCCAGCCTAGGTGACAGAGCAAGACTCCATCTCAAAAAAAAAAAAAAATTCCCAATACTACTGAAGGGCCCCATGTGGCTTCTCTTCTGTGCTAATCCCTGAATCTTGTATTTACCATTTCCTGTTTTTTCTTTTTCTTTTTTTAACTTGTATTATTTATTTTGTCTTTCCTTCTTTTTAAAAAAACATTCTAAGAGTGATATAATACTGTTTGTAGATATCTTTGACTTGCCCTTTTCATTCAACATTATGTTTTGTTCGACATTATTCAACATTATGTTTCATCTATGTTGATGTATATAGTTGTAGTTTATTCATTTTCATTGATGTATAGTAACCCACCAATTTATTGACTAATTCTCCTCTTAATGAATATTTGGGCTTGTTTTCATCTTTTTGCTATTACAGACAATGCTGCCTGGAACATTTATGAACATGTCTCTGTACATGTGGGGAAGAATTTCTTCAGGGTATATGTATAAAAGGGAATTATTTCTGGTAAGACAGGAAATAAAAAAAGAAAAATTCAAAAAAGGAAATTTCTGGGTTTTAAGATATGAATATCTTCAACTTTTCTAGAAAATCTCAGATCTCAGTTGGTTTTCTTTTTTTTTTGAGCTGGAGTCTCGCTCTGTCACCCAGGCTAGAGTGCTGTGGTGCAATCTTGGCTCACTGCAATCTCCGCCTCCTGGGTTCATGCCATTCTCCTGCCTCAGCCTCCGGAGTAGCTGGGACTATAGGCGCCCGCCACCACGCATGGCTAATTTTTTTTTTGTGTGTGTGTTTTTAGTAGAGACAGGGTTTCACTGTGTTAGTCAGGATGGTCTCAATCTCCTGACCTTGTGATCTGCCCACCTTGGCCTCCCAAAGTGTTGGGATTACAGGCGTGAGCCACTGTGCCTGGCTCAATTTGTTTTCTAATACTTAAGTGCACCAAAGTATATAAGAGTTTCAATTGCTACCCTATCCTTGCCAACACTGTATTTAGTCAGTTTGTTGGGTATAAAATGGAATTTTATGGCCGGGCGCGGTGTCTCATGCCTGTCATCCCAGCACTTTGGGAGGCTGAGGCAGGAGGATCACGAGGTCAGGAGATCAAGACCATCCTGGCCAATATGGTGAAACCCCGTCTCTACTACAAATACACTAATTAGCTGGATGTGGTGGCACACACCTGTAAGAACACGCCACTGCACTGCAGCCTGGTGACAGATCGAGACTCCATATCAAAAAAAAAAGGAATTTCGTGGCGATTTGAATTTATATTTCCCCCATTGTTGATGAGATTAAGTGGTTGAGAATCTTTTCACATATTTACTGGCCATTCGTGTTCTGACTTCTGCAAAATGCCTAGTCATGTATGTCTTTTGCCCATTTGCCTATTGGGTTATTTGTTATCTTCCTATTGATTTTTAGGAATTAACAAATATATGTCCTGGTACTGATCCTTTGTTAGTGGCAGTTTGTGGAGGGGTTGGGATTTTAGTAGAAGATCTAAGGATGGATGATTTCAGTTCTAGCTCAGTCTTTATTGAGTTGGATTAATTAATTCTTAATTCATTCATCAAATATTTATTGAATGTCTAGGCAGACATCATGCTAAATACTGAGAATACAAATATCTCCCACATTTGCGTATTCCTTACCACTTCCAAAATCTAATTTGGTCCAAACCACTGACATCTCTTGCTGGGCCACTACAATACTTCCTAGCTGATCTCCTTGATTCCGATTTGGCCTGGCCACAGTCTACACTCCACAGAGTGAGTAGCTAAACTGGTCTTTTAAAAGATGGATCAGCTCGAGCCCATGAGTTTGAGGCTGTGGTGAGCTATGATTGCACTACTGCACTACAGCCTGGGTAACAAAGCAAGACTCTGCTTCTAAAAAATAAAAATTAGAGGAAAATATAGATTGGATCTTGCTACTTAAAACCTTCTAATAGTTTTATAGTACTTGTAGAAAAAATTCAAGGGTCCAGCTACAATAGGCTGTTACTGAACTTCAGATACAGCAAAGATTTTCTCACTCAGGACCCTTGCTATTACCTCTGCCCGGAACCTTCTTCCCCCAGATTATGCCTTGGCTGACTCTCTCATTTCATTTAGGCCTCATCTCTGATATCTTCTCCTCAGAGAGGAATTACCTGACCACACTCTCTAAATAGCCATCACCCTGTCTTCTTTATCCCTTTATACTTCCTTATTTTTCTTTTTAGCACTTATCATATGTAGTTTTATTTTTATTTTTTAAAAATTTTATTTATTTGTTTATTTATTTATTTATTTATTTATTTAGTTAGTTAGTTAGTTAGTTAGTTAGTTTTGAGATGGAGTTTTGCTCTTGTTGCCCAGGCTCGAGTGCAATGGCATGATCTCGGCTCACTGCAACTTCCGCCTCCCAGGGTCAAACAATTCTCAAGCCTCAGCCGAGAAGCTGGGATTACAGGCATGCACCACCATGCCCGGCTAATTTTGTGTTTTTAGTAGAGATGGGGTTTCACCATGTTAGCCAGGCGGGTCTCAAACTCCTGACCTTAGGTGATCTGCCCGCCTTGGCCTCCCAAAGTGCTGGGATTACAGGCTTGAGCCACTCCACTGGCCTATTTTTACTTTTTATCGCTTTTACCCCACTAGAAGATAAGCTTCCCTAAGGCAGGGACATTGTATCCCCAGCTGTATCCCCAGCATTTAGAATAGTACCTGGCACATACTAGGCTCTCAACAGAAATTTTTTTTTTTTTTTTTTTTTTTTGAGACGGAGTCTGGCTCTGTGGCCCAGGCTGGAGTGCAATGGCCGGATCTCAGCTCACTGCAAGCTCCGCCTCCCGGGTTCCCGCCATTCTCCTGACTCAGCCTCCCGAGTAGCTGGAACTACAGGCGCCCGCCACCTCGCCCAGCTAGTTTTTTGTATTTTTTAGTAGAGACGGGGTTTCACCGTGTTAGCCAGGATGGTCTCGATCTCCTGACCTCATGATCCGCCCGTCTCGGCCTCCCAAAGTGCTGGGATTACAGGCTTGAGCCACCGCGCCCGGCCCCAACAGAAATTTTGTGAATGATTGAACAGTGAATAAGATAGAGTCCTTGCCCTTAACAACTTTATAGTCTAACAGGTGATACATAGGATTATTAAATAAAAGGCAAATAATTTCAACACAGAACAATAGTATTATAAAAAGGGTAAGCAGTGGGTGCCATGGAAATACATAGGATGGATATGCATCACAGTGGTGAGAAGGAGTAGTCAAGGAAGCCTTCCAGAAGGAGGTGACATTTCTGAGATGCCTAAAAAAACTGTATAGGGAGGAAATGGAAGGATGTTCCATGGAGTAGCGGCAATAAGTACAGAGGCTTGGAAGTGAGGGATTAAGTGTCTCTTCAACAGAGGGCAAGTAATTCAGTGTGGCCAGAATGAACAGTTGTGGTGTGGCAGGATGCAGACAGATGAGACTAGTTGTTGGTGGGTAGATCCTGAAGGATCTTGAGCATCAAGCTAAGCCATTTGGATTTTATCCAGAAAGCAACAAGGAGTCATTTAAGCAGGAGAGTGAGAGGCTCAGGTTTGCATTTTAAAAAGATCATTCTAGCTCTAGTGTGGAGGACTGATGAGAAAGGGCAGGGCTGGCAGCACAGAGAGAAAAAGGAGACTGTTGTCAAAATCCAGGTGGGAGATGGGGATGGCTTGAGCTTGGGGGTGATAGTGGGAATGGTGAGAAGTAGGCGTAGCTCCGGAGCTTTCAAAGGAAGACCTGACAGGCCTCAGTGATTGACTGGTATAGGAGATAAAGGAGAAGGGAGAGGTGAAGATGGCGCTCAGTTTTCTGGCCTGGGTCACCGAGTGGTGCCATTCTGTGACTCTCTTCCAAGCCTAATCCATCTTCACATTCGAGGAACCACCTCCCCAGGCTTCACAACCTAGGAGCCTACCCCTAAGGCTAACCTTCCTCTAAACTTGGTCTTGTACCCAATTACCCTGCATTCGTTTAACCTTTTCTTTGGGCTCTATTCCCTCTATTTTCTTCCCACTAAATGAAATAGAAACTTCTCTCTAGATACCTTTGGTTCTGTTCTTATTTTTCCAACCTTACCTGAATCACTAGGCCCTCATGTATTTGATTAAAGCTCATGAAAGAGCAAGAATCTTCCACAATATCTCTCCATAGAGGCTAAAACAGGGTTGTAGCTCAAGGGAGCCACTGTTGAGTACCATAAGCAGCCTGAAGACTCCTAGACATACAGGACAGAAGAGTGGCAGGACAGACAGTAAAATGACTACAGGTGGCCGGGTACAGTGGCTCACGCCTGTAATCCCATCACTTTGGAAGGCCAAGATGGGTGGATCACTTGAGGCCGGGAGTTCGAGACCAGCCTGGCCAACGTGATGAAATTCTGTCTCTACTAAAAGTACAAAAATGAGCTGGGCGTGGTGGCGCGTGCCTGGAGTAGCTGGTGGCCCAGCTACTCAGGAGGATGAGGCAGGAGAATTACTTGAACCCGGGAGGTGGAGGTTGCAGTGAGCTGAGATTGCGCCATTGCACTCCAGTCTGGGTGACAGATGAGACCCTGTCTCAAGAAGAAAAAAGAAAAAATGACTACAAGTATGCACTGTAAGTTAGTTACATCCTCTTTAGGTGGGGAATAGCAGGAGAAGTCACAGCAACCATGGAAGGGCAAGGGTGAGAAATCAGCACCCCCTTTTATAATAAGCTGAAAAGTTTCCGATGAAAAGGTGAATTTGGCAAGCTGTGAGAATGAAGAGGGGAATTGCTGGTGGGCAAGTCTGGGGGCTTTCTAGCCATGAAGAACAGAATGGGAAGGGCAGAAGGAAGAATCAGAGTGCTGTAGTGAGATGAGTGAACCCACCTCTAGTATTTGTGGGGCTCATGGCAAGAGAAAAATTTAGGCCCCAATACTGAATATCTAAATATGTAAAAGTTATAAATCAAAGCTAAGAAACCATTAAGTAAACATGTCCTACCCTCTTATCTTGACAAATGTATCAATATCAACTGGAAGGTTTATATTTAGAATTCTGGAATTCCTTCAAGCCCCTGTCTGCTTCATGTTCTCTTTCCATTCATGGCTTTGTCCCACTGCCGAAGGGGCCTCACACAAAACTGTGTGCTCAGTAAGGCCATACATCTAAACTCCATCTGCACTACAGGCCAACAGGACTAAGAATGTGTCCCCAGTAGCTCAGTCTGTGCTCTCAAGAGATCAGCCCCCAGGAAGAGGTTGTGGGCTGTGGCCTTCCAAGGGGCTGCTCTGCTCAACAGGGGATTCTGGTAACTGAAGCATGGTCTAGGAATGGGGAGAAATGAGCTCTGGGTAGACACATCCACTTGACCTTAAGTTATCCTCCTTCTGGAGGAGGATGAGGCCGTCTTTAAAAATACAGGCACCAAAGATAAAATCCCTCAGGCCAAGTCTAAAGGCATGGACTCCGAAATCATATACAGCTAGTTCAAATCCCTATTGTAATATTTCTTTATTCTTCTTTGAACCTGAGGAGGCTCTTTGAGGCTCCGTTTTCTTACTTGTAAAATGGGGATAATAATAACTACCTTACAGGCTTATTGTGAGAATTAAGCCAATAGTATGCAAAGCACTTGATATTTAATAACCACTACTCAGTTCACATTGTTTTTCTTCCCACTCACTGCCATGCTTCCATTAAAGTAACCATGGAGGCTGGGGAAAAAAATTATGATTTTTTTTTTTTTTTGGTAAGGCTATCTGACAGAAATGAGTCTAAGAAAAAGGAATTTATAAAGAAGACAGTAATAATCTAGGCAGTAATAATCCCAGCCCAGCCTGGAATCATGTGGGAGAAAGAGGGAGAGTAAGTTATTTTGCATGCAGATAAATGAGAAGTGGTAATGGTGTAATTGCTTTTACAATCTGTTTGTTTTGCTGAGGGTAGCAGCTGGTTACTGTTTTGATTCTTGGTTTTCATGTTAAGACAGAGGGAGAAAAGATGTGAATAATCCAAAATAAAAGAAAATCCAAACACCGTTCCTTGGTGACTAGGAACACAATCAGAGAAACACATGGTTGCAAACACATATGTATTCTGTCTTTTATTTTATTTATTTATTTTTGAGATGGAGTCTCACTCTGTCACCCAGGCTGGAGTGCAGTGGCGCGATCTTGGCTCACTGCAACCTCTGTCTCCTGGGTTCACGCAATTCTCCTGTCTTAGTCTCCCAAGTATTTGGGACTACAGAAGCATGGCACCATGCCTGGCTAATTTTTGTATTTTTAGTAGAGTTTCACTGTATTGGTCAGGCTTGTCTTGAACTCCTGACCTCAGGTGATCCACCTGCCCCGGCCTCCCAAAGTGCTGGAATTACACGTGTGAGCCACCATGCCCGGCCCTTATTTATTTAAAGACAGGGTCTCACTCTGTCATCCTGGCTGGAGTGTAGTGACACGATCTCAGCTCACTGTAACCTTCGCCATCTGGGCTCAAGCGATCCTCCCACCTCAGCCTCCCAAGTAGCTGCATCACCATGCCTGACTAATTTTTAGAGTTTTTTGTAGAGACAGGGTTTCACCATGTTGCCCAGGCTGGTTTTGAACTCCTGGACTCAAACGATCGGCCTGCCTTGGCCTCCCAAAGTGTTGGGATTACAGGCATGAGCCACTGTGTCCAGCCTGTATTCTGTCTTTTAAACACAGGCACTGAACCTCTGATTAAGTTGGTTTAATCACTGCCCCTGAACATGTATAGATTCTTACCACATGCTGTCACTCTTGCTCAGCTTGCAGCTGGATGTCTTCTCCCTTCTTCTCAGTCACTCCAAATTCTATTCTTCTTCTTCTTGTTGTTGTTTTGAGATGAAGTCTTGCTGTGTTGCCCAGGCTGGAGTGCAGTGGTGCAATCTCTGCTCACTGCAACCTCCACTTCTGGGTTCAAGCAATTATCCTGCCTCAGCCTCCCTAGTAGCTGGGATTACAGGCGCATGCCACAATGCCCGGCTAATTTTTGTATTTTTAATAGAGATGGGGTTTCGCCATATTGGCCAGGCTGGTCTTGAACTCCTGACCTCAGGTGATCCACCTGCCTTAGCCTTCCAAAGTGCTGGGATTACAGGCATGAGCCACCGTACCCAACCCCAAATTCTTTTTTTTTTTCTTTTTCTTTGAGATGGAGTTTCGCTCTTGTTTCCCAAGCTGGAGTGCAATGGCGTGTTCTCGGCTCACTGCAACCTCCGTCTCGCAGGTTCAAGAGGTTCTCCTGCCTCAGCCTCCTGAGTAGCTGGGATTACAGGCACAGGCCACCATGCCTGGCTAATTTTTGTATTTTTAGTAGAGATGGGGTTTCTCCATGTTGGTCAGGCTGGTCTCTAACTCCTGACCTTAGGTGATCCACCTGCCTCGGCCTCCCAAAGTGCTGGGATTACAGGTGTGAGCCACTGCACCCGGCCACCCAACCCCAAATTCTACTCTTTATTTGAGGCCCACTCCTTCCATGTTAGCATTCTGCCTGCCCTCCACCCTTACCTTGAGCTCTTCCTAATCTATGTCACCTAGAACTTACTTATGTGTTAGTATGTTCACTCTCTTGTATTGTTCTGTTTCTCTTACATGTGTGCAAGTCTTGCCTCCCCAGCTAGAATTTTAGCTTATGAAGGGCAGGAACTATAATTCTTATTCTCTAAAATTTCCCATGGTTTCTGTGTATTCGTTCAACATACGTGTATTAAGTTCTCATGTGCAGCCAGGCATAGTGGCTCATGCATGTAATCCTAGCACTTTGGGAGGCTGAGGCAAGAGGATCACTTGAGGCCAGGAGTTTGAGACCAGCCCGCACAACATAGCAGGATCCTGTCTCTATTATATTAAAAAAAAAATTGTGTGCTTGAACTGTGCTAGGTGCTAGGGATATGAAGGTTTTAATGGGGCAGGGCATGGTGGCTCATGCCTGTAATCCCAGCACTTTGGGAGGCCAAGGTGGGAGGATTACTTGAGCCCAAGAGTTTGAGACCAACCTGGACAACATAGTAAGACCCTGTCTCTATTTTTAAAATAATTTAAATTAAAAGTTAAAATATATATATATATATATGTCACTGGAGTAGCTAATAATGTAATGGACTCATGGTTTGATAACTGCCTATAAAAGTATTGAGCACATAATGGTATTTCACTACAGGTTTGATGGATTGACAACTCATGCTGCTTTTCCAATAGGCATTCAATGAATGGAAATTAATTAATGAGACAACTGAATTACAAGCTACTAATATGGCTGTTCCAGGTGTACCTCTCCTGTATGAACCTAGACGTAGCTGTCTTAACGGTGTAAGAATGATTTGAGAGGAGAAGTGGTCTTTAGAGTCACCAAAGCAGAGAGTCTACTGTCTTTTCAAGGCAGTGCTAACTCCTTTCTTTAGGGCCTCGTGATTAAATCAGAAGCATTTTACAGGCATGGTGAATACCTTTTGCCAATTGTGTCATTCAGGTTGGTCGATTATGAGAACTATGTTCATCATCATAATAAAAACAGCTATGATTGAATACTTATAGCTTAATAGTAGACATTGTTAGACATTGTGCTGATTTCTTTTCCCTCCCTCCCCTCCCTCCCTTTTCTCTTTCTTTCTCACTTTCTTTCTTTTCTTTTCTTTTTTCTTTCCTTCCTTCCTTCCTTCCTTCCTTCCTTCCTTCCTTCCTTCCTTCCTTCCTTCCTTCCTTCCTTCCTTCCCTCCCTCCCTCCCTCCCTCCCTCCCTCCTCCCTCCCTCCCTCCATCTTCTTTTTTCTTTCTTGTCTTCTTTTCTTTTTCTTTCTCTTTCTTTTTCTTTTCTTCTTTCTTTCTTTCCTTTTTCTTTCTTTCTTTCTTCTTTCTTTCTTTCTTTCTTTCTTTCTTTCTTTCTCTCTTTTTCTGTTTTCCTTTCTTTCTTTCTTTCATCTGTCTTTCTTGTCTCTCTCTCTCTCTTCTCCTCTTCTCTCTCTCTCTCTCTTTCTTTTTGATGGAGTCTCGCTCTGTCACCCAGGCTGGAGTGCAGTGGTGCCATCTCAGCTCACTGCAACCTCTGCCTCCGGGTTCAAGTGATTCTCCTACCTCAGCCTCCTGAGAAGCTGGGATTACAGGTGTGCGCTACCACACTTGGCTAATTTTTGTATTTTTAGTAGAGACAGGGTTTTATCATGTTGGCCAGGCTGGTCTTAGACTCCTGACCTCAGGTGATCTTCCTGCCTTGGCCTCTCAAAGTGCTGGGATTACAGGTGTGAGCCACTGAGCCTGGCCTGATTTATTTGCATTAATTATCTAAATCCTAATCATAACCCTGTGAAGTGGAAACGATTACCATCCCTACTTTACAGAAGCGGGAACTAAGACACAGCTAGTAAGTAGGAGAAGCTGTATTTGAACCCAGGAAGTGTGATTCCATACTATGCTGTCTATACAAGAAACTGGGAGAGTGGAGAAGTGAGTTTTTGAGGTGGCCCTGCCATTCACTCACTGTGTGAGCTGCAGAAGTCATTTCAGCTCTCAGGTCTTCAGCCCCTTCTGATCACATAGGGACAGCCCCAGACCTAAAGTTAATTCTTCTGGATTCAAGGCCAGTGCTCTTTCCACCAGTCCCAGCTGCCTTAATCTGGTGGTGATGATCGTTTAAATGTCGTCTTTCTTTTCTCTTTTCTTTCTTTTTTTTTTTTTTTACATGAACAATTATACTGCAGAAAAATCTCATCTTTCATCTCTCTGTGGTATCAGGGGCAGTCTGTAGCATTGCCATTTACAAGATGGATATCGTTTTTCTTTGAGATGGAGTCTTGCTCTGTTGCCCAGGCTGGAGTGCAGTGGTGCGATCTCAGCTCACTGCAACCTTCACCTCCCAGGTTCAAGTGGTTCTTCTGTGTCAGCCTGCTGAGTAGCTGGGACTACAGGGATATGCCACCATGCCTGGCTAATTTTTATATATTTAGTGGAGAAGGGGTTTCATCATGTTGGCCAGGCTGGTCTTGAACTTCTGACCTCAAGTGATCTGCCCACTTCAGCCTCTCAAAGTATTGGGATTACAGGCGTGAGCCACCGCACCTGGCCAGATGTCCTTGTTTTGAGAGATTAAGTATGAAGACTTCTATGGCTTCATGAAAGGCTTGGCTGATGGGGAGTATAGAGAGAGCTACAGAAGAAGGACCCCTGATGCTAATTTCTTCCTATGACACCATTCCTCAATTCCTAGGTTTATTAATTATTATTATTATTATTATTATAGAGACAGGCTCTCGTTCTGTTGCCTAGGCTGAAGTGCAGTGGTGCCATCATAACTTACTGCAGCCTCTACCTCCTGAGCTCAAGCCATCCTCCCACCTCAGCTTCCCAAATAGCTAGGAACACAGGCATGCACCACTGATATGGTTTGGCTCTGTGTCTCCACTCAAATTTCATTGTAATCCCCATGGAGGGACCTGGTGGAAGGTGATTGGATTATGGTGGGGGCAGTTTCCCCCATGTCGTTCTTGTGATAGTGAGTTCTCACAAGATGTGATGATTTAAAATGTGTGGCTTTCTTCACTCTCTCTATCTCCTGCTGCTGTGTAAGACATGCCTTGCTTCCTCTTCACCTTCCACCATGATTATAAGTTTCCTGAGGCCTCCCCAGCAATGCAGAACTGTGAGTCAAACCTCTTCTGTTTATAAATTACCCAGTCTCAGGTACTTCTTTACATCAGTGTGAAAATGGACTAATACAACAACCATGCATGGTTAATTTTTTATTTTAGTAAAGGGTCTTGCTATATTGTCCAGGCTTGTCTCAAATTCCTAGGCTCAAATGATCCTCCTGCCTTAGCTTCCCAAACTGCTGGAATTATAGGCGGGAGCCACTGTACCTGTCCCATTTCTAGGTTTGTATATATACTTTCATGGTTCTAAAGGTATGTCAGCACAATTTCTAGGTTTAAATGAGACCATTTCCCAGTATACAGAATGCTTGCTATCAAGAGTTCATTCACAGAGCATATAACCAAAACCAGGCTATGACTAAAAGGTAGGGGGTGGGTCCATTTTTTTTTTTTTTCCAGAGACTTGGTTTCACTCTGTTGCCCAGACTGGAGTGTAGTAGCACAATCAAAGATCACTGCAACCTTGAATTCCTGGGCTCAAGCTATCTTCCTACCTCAGCTCCCTAGTAGCTAGAACTACTAGAGATGGGGGTCTAACTGTGTTGCCCAGGCTGGTCTCAAACTCATGGCCTCAAACCATCTTCTGGATTTGGTCTCCCAAAGTGCGGGGATTATAAGTGTGAGCCACTGTGCCTGGCTTTTATTTTTTATTATTTTTATTTTTATTGTGAGGTGTCTGCTATCCACAGACCCCTTCCTCCACAGGCACTCTTCCCAGCTCTCCCTCTATCATCTCCTCTATAGGTCTCCTTCTGTTACCCAGGCTGGAGTACAGTGGCACAATCATGACTCATTGTAGCCTTGACCTACTGGGCTCAAGTGATCCTTCCACCTTAGCCTTCCAAGCAGCAGGGACTACAGGTGTGTGCCATCATGCCCAGCTAATTGTTTTATTTTATAGAGACAGGATCTTGCTATGTTGCCCAGGCTGGTCTTGAACTCCTGGCCTCAAGTGATCCTCCTGCCTTGTTTTCCCAAAGTACTGGGATTACAGGTGTGAGCCACCATGCCCAGTCCCCAATTCCTTTTTGAATGGATAGTTGGATCAATGCCATTAACAGACTGAGACCAAGTAACAAGAAAGAACATGCAAAGGCTGACTTCTTTGAGGAGCCTCCACATAGAAACCAAAGCTGCTTAAATATTCCATTTTGTCCTTTCATAGATGGGATTTTGCCTTCCACATATGAAGACAAAGCATGATAATTTTATTTATTTATTTATTTTTTAGACAGAGTCTCACCCTGTCACTCAGGCTGGAGTACAAAGGCGTGATCTCGACTCACTGCAACCTCTGCCTCCTGGGTTCAAGCGATTCTCCTGCCTTAGCCTCCCAAGTAGCTGGGACTACAGGCACGCACCACCATGCCCAGTTACTTTTTGTATTTTTAGTAGAGACATGGTTTCAACATGTTGGCCAGTTTGGTCTTTAACTCCTGACCTTTTGATCTGCCTGTCTCAGCCTCCCAAAGTGCTGGGATTATAGGCGTGAGCTACCGTGCCTGGCCAGGATGATAATTATCTGAACAAGTGAGCATGTTTGACTGGCTTCAGCCAGTGTTTTAAATTGTTGTGCTTAGGCCAGGCGCGGTGGCTCATGCCTGTAGTCCCAGCACTTTGGGAGGCCAAGGCAGGTGGATCACTTGAAGTCAGGAATTTGAGACCAGCCTGGCCAAAATGGCGAAACCCCGTCTCTACTAAAAATAGAAAAATTAGCCGGATGTGGTGGCAGGCGCCTGTAATCCCAGCTACTCGGGAGGCTGAGGCAGGAGAATCACTTGAACCCGGGAGGCAGAGCTTGCAGTGAGCCGAGATTGCGCCACTGCACTCCAGCCTGGGCGACAGCGAGACTCAGTCTCAAAAAAAAAAAAAAAAAAAATTGTGCTCAAATAAAAACGGGTTTGCTATACTACTCATGTTGTTATTTGACTTAGGTCTCCCTCCTTGGTTTCCCTTGCCTGTGTGTCAAGGGTAGCTGTGTGTTTTGTTCTCGCCATGTATTTAAGGAAAATACCTTTACAAATATATTACATACTCATGCACACTGATCCCAAACCGCTGGTCCCCAGGCCCTCAGCTGCAGCCTGACATAGAAGTAGGTGCTTCAGAATTTTGGCCTAGGGCAGACTGGCTGCAGCCTCCACTGAGGTGCCTGCCGGTGTCCTTCTGTAGGGCTTCTTTACCACCAGGCAGCCTGGCAGGACGTCCTTTGTTTCTCTGCCCTCATCACCTTCCCTGGCTTCCAATTTCATCTTGTCATTTTTCAGAATCATTTACAAGGTTCTCCTGTATGCTTTTTTTTTTTTTTTTTTTTTAACCTTCTCCATTCCTGCATAAAATTCTATAGAGACCAGGGAGGGAAATCCACTATCTTTCTCTCTCTCCCCACTAACCCCTTTCTCTCTGTCACACGCACACACAGTAGCAGGCAGACTTCATCTCTCCCCTAACCTTGCCATGCTCCCAAATAGCAAATCAAGATCACTCCCCTTTTAGGAGAGGGGTCCATCCTTTTGGTGGATTCACCCCAGGTTGCTGAAGGGCAGAAATTCTGAAGCATCTACTTCCATGTTAGGCTGCAGCTGAGGGCCTGGGGACCAAATGTTTGGCGTCAGTGTGCATGTGTATGTCATGTTTTTGTAAAGGTATTTTCCTTAAGCAGAAGGTAGCTTTGATTGTAGGTTAGAATTCTAAGCGCGAGTGGGAGGGGAAGTTGCGGGGTGAGGAAAAAAAGGCCTGTTCTGACCTTTGCGGATGGGGATTCCAAGAGAAGTCTTGGTCCTTGCTTTTCGGGGAAACCTCAGTCTTTATGGGGGAAAATTCCGGGTCAGATGGGGTGAAACAGAGGGAACAATGCACTTCTTCACAAACCAACATATAAACACTTGCAAATGAATTCACGCAGGGACATTCATCAGCTTCAAAAGGAGAGCGGAATTGGGAAAGGAGTAGGCAGAAGTGAGAGAGGAGAGTTTGGTCAAGCTTCTCGATGAGAGCGATGCCTGGAGAGGTGGGTTGGGAACCGTCGCTGAGAACAAGGCACAGGTCAGCCGCCTTTCCCGGCGTCTTCTCCTCGCAAACCCCAAGCCGAGGCGAGCTGGATGAAGCGCTCCCTGGGCAGGCCGGGCTCTCCGTGTCCCTCCATCACCTGACCCCGCCGGCTCTCGCAGACTCCTTTCTCCACACCCACTCCTCCCGGTTCTCCCTCTATAATCTCCTGACATCTCTTCAAATCCAATTATTGAATTAATTGACGTGCGAACCCAGAGGCAAACAGAAAGGGGCGGCAAACACCGGGCGGCTCAGATTTATCCTCCGGCCTCCGCAGGGCCCGGCCAGACGAGATTTACTGGGCCTCGAACACGGCGACAGTTCAAACCTTTGATTAATCATGTTTTTGTGCCGGCCCCATAATTTAGTTGCTCTTTTTCCCTCCCTGCCTTTTTTTTATCAGTGGAAACAGAGACGGAGTCCTCATCAGCTTCAATTACAAATATTAAGGCCCCGGACAGCACTTTGACAGAGAGGCGGCCAGCCCCCCACTTCGTCCCGCCCCCCTAAATCATCTCCGAATTAACATCACAATCGGCGGCTGGCGCGCGTTCAGATTTAAATGGTGGCATATTGTTAGCGGACGGTCTAGTTCAGACCCGCGCGCTCGCAGCTCCCGCGGCGGGCCCCGCCTCTGCCCCCACAGGACCCTGCGGCCTCCCGGGAGGCTGTGACTCAGGAGCCGCAGGAGGCTCCAGGCCCTGTCTCCAGCAGGGGGCTGCAGGCGAGGGCGCGCTGGGGCGGGGGCGGGCGGGCTGCAGAGAGGGGTCGAGTGTGGGGCGAGTTGGGCAGAGGGAGAGGAACCGCAGATGCCGGATGGCAGGAGAGGGGCTGGGGCTGCAGAGAGACAGGTGGATTTGGTCGGGGTTGGGGATTAGGAGGGGAGGACCCGCTCTCTGCAAATTAGGTGCAAATGAAGGCTCAGAATGAGCGAGTTTGGGAATGCCACTACACAGACCTTTGGGTTTGGGATTTTGACCCCTCGCTGGATCTGGAGGGCACCCTTGGGTGGAGAGGCCAGGAGGTAGGGAAATCTCTTGCTCCTTGAGTCATGCGATTGTGAAGGAAGAGTGTGGAGCAAGATTTCTCCATTTCCTGAGAATATTAGTGAAAATTGGTCTTAAACCACAGCCAGAAGGCTTGAAGATAGTCTTCTGGAAGACCTGGGGTGAGGATGAAATACCCCCCCCCCCCCCGCTCCGGCCCCCGGGGGACTTTCAGACTAGAAGGCCCTCGAAATAGCCAGATTTTTTGGAAGGCTTTTGGGGGGACATATATAACTATTGGGCTCTGTGCCACTCAAGAGAAGGAGAAAAGGGAGAATCATTCCCCTGACCCCATCAATCCTTTGAGAATGAAGGAGCTCAGGAGGAAACATGTCAATCCAGGACTCCAGGTTTCCAGATATTTTCCTATTCACCTGTCTGTTCCTTCTTGTCAGCATCAATCTCCAGGAACCGATTTCTGCCTAGCAACATCACAACCAATCAAGATGCAATTAAACCTGTCAGTTCGGCTCATCCTTAACTGGCATTGGCTACTCGCTGTATGCGTATCCCAAGTTTTCATTGGCTGACGGCCACCTGTATGGAAATGAGAATACCCCGCACTCTCAGGCCCTTCTCAGCCGTGCGAACCTGTGGCTTGGTGCGCTGAAACCTGCAAGGTCGGAGCCGAAACTCCTGGGTTTGCTTGTCCTGTCTTCTCTTCCTCAAAGGAGATCTCTTGAACATTCCCTTTTCCCTCTGCGCCCCTGCCTAAGGCCTAGTCTGAAAGAAATCTGACCAAATAGTCAGAAATAATGTAGATTTGCACGCTTTCTACATCTTATTTGCATTCTCTAGGTTCAAGGTCAAGATTTTGCCCCTTCCTTCCAATGCCGCCAATGCCCCTTTCTTCCACGTCCATTTAAGGGGCGGCTTCTCTCCGTGTGAAGTTCCTGCGTCCCTGCCCCGGGTTTGCCAAAACCCTCCCTTCCGGCTCAGCTTCCTCAATTCCCGACCGCCCCCTCCTCCATTTCAAGATCCAGGCATCTCGCACAACAATCCAGTCTAGGAGGGAGTTAGAGGGGGAGAGGACCCCCGCCCCCCCCCAAAAAAAACCCCTCCATCCTCTCTCCCCATCCGTTTTCTCCGAGGGAGCCGAGTTTGACAGCGAATTCATTCCGAGCGGGGAGGGTGATTTATTCTTCAAATATACCGACAAGTGCGGGCATGATGGAGCCCATTAAAATGTTGGGAGATTGTTTTTATGATTGAAGTCTGTATTACTCCAACCATAAAGAAAGAGAGCAAGGAGTCATTAGCATTTTCATGATGGTGTATTTCTGCTTGTCTCCGCGCCATCACTCATCTTTACTGCCCGTCCCTTTGCTCTCGCGCTGCTACAACGAGGAGAGACTGCAGCCTGAGTTGGGGCTGGGGTGGGGGGAGATGGGGGCCAGAGATCCGCGTCCCCACGTCGCTCTGCCCTTCACGCCCAATCCTCACCCTTCCTGGGACGCAGATCGGGGGTGAGAGGCTGGACACAAACGTAGTGCCTCAGCTTCCTTCTGCGGCTCCTCCTGCCCCTGAAGTGTGGGAGCAGGGGGTCCTGCCCAAATGGTGCTAGGAGATCTGAGCACGGTGGGGTTGCGGGAGGGGTTACACCCCTTCCTTTCTTCCGCTCTTCACTTCCTGACCTACACTGAGAGCTCTTCAGGGTTATCCACATAGGAGTAAATTCAGGAATTCCTGGCTGAGTGCCTGGGGCTGGAGACATCAGTGTAGGAGAGGGCAAGAGGGAGGAGACCCCAAATTCTTGGGTTTGGAAAACTGGGTTGGCAGGAAGTTGGGAGCCTGGACATTTGGTTTCTGTCTCTGCGATCCCCTAAAGGGCCCTTTGACCTTGCTCCAGGATAAGTTCGAGCCTTCAGTCTCCACCCTGATTCCCCAGCTCCTGATCCCTCCTAATACTCTTTCTACACAGTCATTTACAACCAGATCCTTCAGTATTCTAAGGAACTAATTTACACCCTCCATGGAAATAATGGAGATCAAAATAGTTACTGCCAAGGAATAAGCTTGGAGACAGTTGGCTATGGGTAAAACACTGCCTCCAGATGCCGGAGGATTGTTGGAGTCACCTGTCCTCATCTCTGTCGTCGTAGGCGTCTTCTTCTTTCTCCTTCCTTTTTTTTTTTTTTTTTTTTTTTTTTTGAGACGGAGTCTCATTCTGTCGCCCAGGCTGGAATGCAGTGGCGCAATCTCGGCTCACTGCAACCTCCGTCTCCCAGGTTCAAGTGATTTTCCTGCCTCAGCCCGCGGAGTAGCTGGGATTACAGGTGCATGGCGCCATGCCCGGCTAATTTGTGTGTGTGTGTGTGTGTGTGTGTGTGTGTGTGTGTGTGTGTGTGTGTATTTTTAGTAGAGACGGGGTTTCACCATATTGACCAGACTGGTCTCGAACTCCTGACCTCAAGTGATCCACCCGCTGTGGCCTTCCAAAGTGCTGGGATTACAGGTGTGAGCCACCGCACCTGGCCTCATCTCTGTCTTCTGATAAGACACTAACATATAGAAACAGTCACTCCAGGTTGGGCACAGCCTGCCTGCATATCCTATTGCCCCCTATTTGAGTGGGGGTTGGCTGGCATATAGGCTAGGTTAAAGGGTGATGGGGAAGAGGAGATAGAAGTAAAGGTGGTGAAGTGGAAGTGGTAGCTAGGAAGACATTAATAATGATAATAACAATTAGTGGACTCCCTTCATTTTATTTTATTTTATTTTATTTTATTTTATTTTATTTTATTTTGAGATAGAGTCTCACTCTGTTGCCCAGGCTGGATCAGGGCTCACTGCAGCCTTGACCTCCCAGGCTCAAGCAATCCTCCTGCCTCAGCCCCCGGAGCAGGGGCATCCACAGGTGCATGCCACCACCCCTGACTAATTGTGCTTTCCCATCGATGCCTCACAACAACCTGAGAGGTAGGTTTCATGTCCTCCATTTCACAGAATAAGAAACCAAAGCTCAGGTTGGGAGATACCCAAGGACATTTAGGTGGTAAACAGAAGAATCAAGATCTGGACCTGGACTGTCTTCATCACCTGAAGCTACCTGAGAAGGTGTTCAGGGTCTCTAAAGTAGAAGCCAGAATGACTGATAGCTCCATATACTTCATCTGGGTTGATAAGAAAGTGAGGAAGTCTGTCTGGTAAGAGCTTAAGAATTCGGAAAGAAATTTTACTAGAAATATTTATCTTGTGGTGATTGGGTCTAGGTAGTCGGGTAGTTACTACCATTGCTGGGGTCTGCCTCTCTCTAATCACTTAGTGAACATTTATTAAGCATCTACTATGTGTCTTCTTTTGATTGACCCCACCCTCCCTTTTCTCCACTTCCCCTACTGAGATGGATACCTAATAGAACTCTCAGGTCCTGGGCAGGGGTAGAGGCCCAGGAGAAAAGGGAGGCATGGAGGTGAGAGGCCCCGTATAGCCCGCACAGTGCCCAGAGGCGGCTGCAGTGGCGGCTCCAGATTTATAGCTGCCCCCGTACTGATGCAATAAAAGCAAACGATCCTTTTCTGTACTAATTTCTGTGTAATTAGATATCTCCTGGCATGGAAAGTGGGGAGTGGGGGTGGCCAGGAGGGGAGGGTGCCAAGGACTCTTCACAGAGTCCTCCTTGGGAGGAGGGACTGCTGGACACACATGGCTTCAGGTGGGGCTGGTTGGACACATGGATCTGCATGCACTGTGATGCACACAGGAAAGCAAGGAGGTGGAGGAGTCTTGATATGTCAACACACTTGTGCGCAGGATGGGGACAGACAAACCTAAGATCCTGCACAAAGATCCTGGAGCCAGAAGGACTAATTCGTGAGTAGTCTGTACACACGGAAGATATTGAAATCCTCAGAGGAGCTGCACACAGATTTCCCTGTACTAAGCTAGATACCAAGACCCCAGACCCCTGTTCAGAGAGGCTTGAACAGCAGAGAATTCCTTCAGATTCATCCACATTTACATCCACAGATACAAAACAATATATACATTCACTTGCAGGAATACATATACATATATACACTTACTTGCATGAAAGCACATACACATCTCTCTTAATCAAATGCAAAAATTACAATGTCTAAACTTAATAGGCACTCAGCAAATGTTTGTTCCCTCTTCCCATCCTCATTGCCTGCCCACCTCCTATAGGCAGGAAACTAAAGGATAAAAAAAGCTCTTTCCTTAAGTAAGGTTTTCTTTAAAATACTTGAAGATGGATCCTATGAAGCCAAGAGAAAGATGAATCAGAAGAAATCAAGAAAAACGTGGGGATGGTTAGAGGGGGGGTGATTCTGGACTCTTTCCTCTCTTTTGGGAGAACAAAATCTCACAGAGGAAAAGAACACCATTGTGATTATTACTACTCCCTTACCCCGACCTCATGGTGACAAACAATTACTATGGGTATGGCAGTAATGCCGTTTGGAGCGACACTTCTACCGAGCTAAGTATTCATCATACACTTGAGAGTGTTTGTGGAGGAAGCTCAGAGGGCCTCTTATCCAATCTCCCTCTGCAGCCTGAATCTCTTTCACAGTAAGCCTGCTGGGGAGCCAGCCAGTTTCTGCTTCAGTACTCCTGCTAAAATGGAGCTCTTAATAAGCAGTCTGCCCCTATCGATGGACAGCTGCAGGGATTAGAATATTCTTTGGTGCAACTGAAATCTGTTTTCTTTTTAATTTCAGAATATACTATTTCTAACTACCTGTCATATCTCCTTGAGTTATTCTAATGTTTTAATACCAGTTCAATTTAAGCATTAATTGTCCCTCTACAATAGCAATAACAATTAGATACTCATTGGAAAATCAGGAGATTTTGATCTCCACAGATGACTGTCATGTACTTATCTTAAACCCGTGTTCTAATGGGTAATTCATGATTAACCTGAGTAATGAAAATGTATCACGATAAAGAAAGATTTGTCATGCCTTGTTATCACTTCATAAGGCCATCTTTCTAGATACCCGCCATAATATCAGGATACTTCCATCCCAATAAAACATGATCATGATGTGCTTGGCTAATAAAAAGGAAAAAAGCTGTGTATTAAAAATATGTTTAAAATGATTTGCATGAGTGGTGTAAATATAAACCACCACCATCATCATTGTCAACATTATCCCCAGTTTATTTGCCTTTTGAAATCCCTGCCCGACCTTGAGGGTGGGAGGTCGATAAAGGAAGAGGGAGGCAGAAAATTAGCATCTATTAAATGCTTATTATTGCTAGGCACTGTGCTAAACACTCACAGTAACCCTCTAAGATAGGTATTGCTGTAATGCTCTTACAGGTGAGGAAATTGGGCTCAAAGAAGTTCAGGAACTTGCTCTAGCTCATACAGTTAGTAATCACGGGATCAAGATTTCAACCCAGGTAAGTGTGATTCCAAAGTCTGCACTCTTTCCCCTACATGTGGACTGGTTACATTTACTTTGACCTCAGCAGTGCCTCACTGAATGGATCTATGCTGCTACTGATGTGACACTGGTGAGGAGACATGCTGGGCTCAATGATCCTTCCTAGACACTTGGAGTCCCACAGGGGAGCCAGAAGTTCTGAGCCTGACCTTTGGGGCTTTTGTGTTCAGTCACATTACTGCCTTCACCCAGGAGTGTCCACACATAAACGTGGGCACCGTCACTGTTGTATGCAGTGTCACATCCAACACTCATTTGGACTCACACAGGCTGCACCTTCCCATCTCCCAGGCGGTGGTGTGTGCAGCCAGCAGGGGTCGCCGGCACACCAGGAATTACCACTTTCTGGGTTTGTCTCCTGGACCAACAAGATGGAAACGTTCCTCCTCCTGTGTTCTTCTAAAATCTTACATTAATCCCTCACCTTAATCTCTCGCTTTCCCCACCTTCCCCTCCTATCTCCCCAGACCCAGTAGGTTTCTTATAACAAGCTGGGTAGTAGTAGACCAGTTAGTAATACCCTAAGCTGCTGAACCCCAACCCAGACCAGAGATCAGGGATTCTGGCAGTCAGTTCTGCTTTAGGAATGGCCAGGCAGCTGATAAGAAGCCTGGATCACCCAAGCTTCTGGATCAGCCTTGACTGGGGAGGACTCTCCCTCTTCTCAGTCCTTCCCCCAAACCCATCTCAGCATCTGCCACTGTACCCGTCTTGACCATTCTTTCCTGTCTCAACATCCATGTAAGCATCAGTCTCAGGCATCCTCAGACCCTCAAGGCCCTTTAGCTCCCTCATCTTGGGAAGGCCTAATAGTGCAGGAGGAGGCAAATCTCTAGTGATCTGTGGCCAGGGGTTTTGGATGAGAAATCGTGGTTTGGGTAATACAGGGGAGGGACCCAGGTACCCTGCCTCACAACAGTAAGTGGGGACCAGGCGTCTGCTAGCTGTAGGAAAGGAGTCCAGACACCATCTGTGAAGGTAGCTGTGTCTGCCTTTTGGGAGGGACATCTTTTCTGCACCACGTCCCTCCCCTGCTATAGCAACAGTGCCTCAGCTTTTCCATCCCCCATCTCTCTGTTGACCCCCTCCCCTCAATTCCTGGAGCCCACTGATTGGCGGCTGCCTGCTGCAGGGCCAGCTAGGTTTATGACTTTGCGGCAGCTGGGGAGAAAACGAGGCCAGAGACAGAAAAATGGAAACCTATCAAGAAATCAAGGATGGTGAGAGTAAGAGGGAGAGAGTCAGAGATAGAAGCAGAAAGACTCCAAGAATAATAGAAACAAAAAATCAAAATGATGAGAGGCACAGACTGAATTAGAGACAGATACAAAGAAAATTGTAGAGATACTGATAAAAGATGATGAAAAGGTGTTAGGGATGGGGAGAAGAGGGAGAGAGAAGCACAGGCAAAACCATTAGGATAAATCCTGGGAGTAGGGATGTGCATGGCTTTCTAGGGGGACAGGAGTTGCTGGTAGTAGGTAGAGGCTGAGGCAGTCATTTAGGGACTCCCAGAAATCATTCGGTGGTACAGAGGCTGGAGGATCTTGCAGCCAGTCCCAGTTCTCCCCGTGCCTGTTCCGTGTTCACCCATCCACACCCTCCTCCTGGAGTTGTTTTTGTTTGTTTGTTTGTTTTTTGAGACGGAGTCTCGCTATCACCCAGGCTGGAGTGCAGTGGCCGGATCTCAGCTCACCGCAAGCTCCGCCTCCCGGGTTCACGCCATTCTCCTGCCCCAGCCTCCCGGGTAGCTGGGACTACAGGCGCTGCCACCTCGCCCGGCTAGTTTTTGTAGTTTTTAGTAGAGACGGGGTTTCACAGTGTTAGCCAGGATGGTCTTGATCTCCTGACCTCGTGATCCGCCCGTCTCGGCCTCCCAAAGTGCTGGGATTACAGGCTTGAGCCACCGCGCCCGGCCTGTTTGTTTGTTTTAAGACAGAGTCTTTCTCTTTCAGGCTAGAGTGCAGTGGCATGATCAGGGCTCACTGCAGCCTCGACCTTCCAGGCTTAAGTGATCCTCTTGCCTTAGCTTCCTAAGTAGCTGGGACTACAGACGTGCGCCACCACGCCTGGCTAATTTTTATATTTGTGGTAGAGATGGGGTTTCGCCATGTCGCCTAGGCTGGTCTCGAACTCCTGACCTCAAGTGACCCACCTGCCTTGGCCTCCCAAAGTGCTGGGATTACAGGTGTAAGCCATCGCACCCTGCCTCCCTCCTAGAGTTTTAAGGCTATTGCAGGAATGTCCTCCTTAAGGATGACCCATGACCTACTATGGAAGGATCTCGTTCCATGTTCCATGAAATGCATGGGAAAACTGAGGTCTGAGATTTGGGAGGAATTTTAATATTAGAGCTACCCTTTTCTGAGCATGAATTAACTTGCAAGGTTGTTAGTTCTCTGTCATGGCATCTCATTTGGCACATATCGCTTTTACCTTATAATATGGTTATTTCTCTGTACGTCTTTTTGCTAATATATAAGCTCCTTAACAGCAAGATCTGTGTCAGCCCTTCTTTGTGGATCCCACAGTGCCTTGTTCTTGTTTATTGAGTGAACCAATGAATGGCCCCTGGAGATGTTTAAGCAGAGGCTGGATGACTACCAATGAGAGATGTGGTCCAGGGAATTTCTGCACTGAATGAGTAACTGGAAATATGTGTCTAAGAGCTCTTTTGGTTTTGAGGTTCTGTAAGTCTATACATATGAACCGAACCTTCCCGGTTCTTTCCCTACTTCTCCAAATATGCAGAGATAAGAGGAAAAATGGGAAACTCAAGATTACAAAGTACCTACTGTGTGCTGGGCTCTGTACAAGGCATTTTACACATCTGATCTCATTCAATCTTCTCAAAAACAGGCAGGTGTTAGCCACAGTTTGCAAAGACAGCTTAAGATAGATGAAGATTCTGTAGGGACCTAAAGCCTGGGTGATTTCCATAATACCACGTTTCTTATAATTTGACATATTTACATAGTTTTAGAAAGGAGGAAAGGCAAAGAGGGAGTTGAGAAATGAAGGAAACAGGGAGAAGACATGGCTTCTAAATTCAGGGTTGGGAGAGAGATTCTAGACTCTAAGCCAGGAAAAAAAATCTACTTTTGTAAGTTAGAATAGGACTTCTCTGCTCTCACGTGAGTATGAACAGACTTGGGGAAAGAAAAAGCGCGAAGGACCACCACAGAGGAATCCTGAAGACAGGGTATTGAGGACTGCAATCTTTTTTAAAAAATTCCAGTTAAAAAAAAAAAAAAAATAGAGATGGGGGTCTCACTATATTGTCCAGGCTGATCTTAAACTTCTAGCCTCAAGCGATCCTCCCTCCTCAGACTCCCAAAATGCTGGGATTACTGGTGTGAGCCACTGTGCCTGACCTTGAGGACTGAAATCTTTGGCCCTGGGTTATGGGATTGGCAGTATGGGGTACAGAGGTGCAACAAAAATGCAATCTTGGGAATTTCAGGCATTTGTTTTCCAGCTAGGAAGGATATTGTGAGTTTGAGGTGATTAAAGAACATTCGGGAGTCTGGGCACGTCCAGGCTGTGGAGGTCCTATTCTGTGGCAGGGCTTAGACCAGTGCTATACAGCAGAAATGTAACATGAATCAAACACATAATTTTAAATTTTCTAGTAGCCACATTGAAAAAAAAAAAAAGGTGAAAAGAACCAGGTGAGGTTGGGCGCGGTGGCTCACGCCTGTAATCCCAGCATTTTGGGAGGCCAAGGCGGGTGGATCACGAGGTCAGGAGTTTGAGACCAGCCTGGCCAAGATGATGAAACCCCCGTCTTTACTAAAAATACAAAAAAATCAGCCAGATGTGATGGCAGGCGCCTGTAATCATTCCAGCTACTTGGGAGGCTGAGGCAGGAGAATTGCTTCAACCCAGGAGGTGGAGGTTGCAGTGAGCCAAGATCCTGCCACTGTGCTCCAGCCTGGGTGATAGAGCAAGACTCTGTCTCAAAAAGAAAGAAAGAAAGAAAAAAAAAGAACCAGGTAAAATTAAATGTTAACATTTAAGCCATATATCCAAAATGTTATCATTTCAATCTGCAGTCAATATACACTTACTAAGCTATTTTAAATTTTGTTGATTCTAATTCCTTGATATCTGTTACATAATTTACATTTATATAATCTCAATTTGGATTAGCCACATTTCAAGGGTGACTGGTGCAGCTGGCAGCTGCCCTAGTGGACAGCACAGGCTTCGTCTTTACATTACTTCAGAGTGTGCCTCACATCTGGCTAGCCAGAGGCAACAAGACCTTTGATGGGGCAGTTCCAGACATCTCGGTTCCTACCCTTCATTTTTCAGAAGCCCTTGTGACTTTTTTTTTTTTTTTTTTTTTGGTATAGTCTCACTCTGTTGCCCAGGCTGGAGTGCAGTGGCACAATCTCAGCTCACTGCAACCTCTGCCTCCTGGGTTCAAGTGATTCTCCCGTCTCAGCCTCCCAAGTAGCTGGGATTACAGGTGCCCACCACCACACCCGGCTAATTGTTGTATTTTTAGTAAAGACAGGGTTTCACCATGTTGGCCAGGTGGGTCTCAACCTCCTGACCTCAAGTGATTTGCCTGCCTCAGCCTCCCAAAGTGCTGGGATTACAGATGTGAGTCACTGCACCTGGCCTTGTTTTTTTAAAATAGAGATGATGTCTCACTTGGTTGCCCAGGTTGGTCTCAAACTCCTGGGCTCAAGTGATCCTCCCACCTCGGCCTCCTAAAGTGCTGGGATTACAAGCATGAGGCAATGCACCAGCCTGAAGCCCTTGTTTTTATGTGAATCTGAAGACAAACTCCTAATTCCCACAGATCAGAAGAACTGTGTCTCTATTGCAGGTTCTGTGAAGTCCAGTTATGCAGCAACTTCCATCTCCAACATTCTTCTCCAGCTTCTCTTGCTGAGCCACCAATGGCTGCTAATCCAGTGCTTTCCAGGAATTATTTCCCAGGCCTTCCTGCTGCACCTACCATTACTGGCTTCTCTTGTTGGCTCATTTCTCCTGAGTTTCTTCCTAACCCTCTGACTGATCCCTCTGTCTTCTCCATAACTCTGCATTCTCCATACCTCCCTTCCATGCGGTTCTCCTGGGTTCTGCCCTTGGCCCTCTTACCTTCTCTCTATATATGCAGGGAGACCTTTCTTTCTTTTCTTTTCTTTTTTTCTTTTTTTTAGACAGAGTCTAGATCTGTTGCCAGGCTGGAGTGCAGTGGCTCGATCTCAGCTCACTGCAACCTCTGCCTCCCGGGTTCAAGCAATTCTCCTGCCTCAGCCTCCCAAGTAGCTGGGAATACAGGCACGCACCACCATACCTAGCTAATTTTTATATTTTTAGTAGAGACAGGGTTTCAACATGTTGGCCAGGATGGTCTCAATCTCTTAACCTCATGATCTACCCGCCTTGGCCTCCCAAAGTGTTAGGATTACAGGCGTGAGCCATAGCTCCCGGCCAGACTTTTCTTTACTCTCATCACCTTTGCTTCCAGGAACCTTAAATCTCTATCTCCAACTTCACACTCTCTTCATCTCTTGACTTAAATATCTATCCAACTGCCCATTGGACCTCTCTCTCCTTGGGAAGATCCCAAAGACATTGAGAATTCCACAAGCCAAAATTGTCCCGGTCATCTTCCCCCTCAAATGTATTTCTCCATTTGTATTGCAGTTGCTACTCAGTATCCCTGAGGATACCAAAATTTGCAGATGCTCAAGTTCCTTGTATAAAATGGTATATTTGCATATAACCTACCATATCCTCCCATATATTCAAAATTATCTCGATTACTTATAATACTGAATACAATGTAAATACTATGTAAACAGTTGTTATACTGTATTATTTTATTATTTTTAATTTTTTTTTGAGAGAGAGCTTTGCTCTCATCACCCAGGCTACAGTGCAATGGAGTGATCTCAGCTCACTGCAACCTCCGCCTCCCGGGTTCAAGCGATTCTCGTGCCTCAGCCTCCCGAGTAGCTGGGATTACAGGCACGCACCACCACGCCCGACTAATTTTTGTATTTTTAGTAGAGATGGGGTTTCATCGTGCTGGCTAGGCTGATCTCGAACTTCTGACCTCAGGTGATCTGCCCACCTTGGCCTTGCAAAATGCTGGGATTACAGTCATGAGCCACTGTGCCCGGCCTGTTGTTGTACTGTTATTTTGTGATTTTTTCCCAGATATTTTTGAGCCATGGTTGGTTGAATCCGCAGATGCAGAACCCACAGATATGGAGGACCAACTGTATTTATTTAGTGAATGGCATCATGAGTTATCTGGTCATTGAAACCAGAAACTTGGGATAAACTTGACTCCTTCTGCTCACTTCCCATATCTAGTTTTCACCAAGTTTCATTAATTCAGCCTCCTAAATAATTCTGCTTCTTTCCCCCTTGACACTAAGTTTGATGCTCACCATTTTTACCTGGATTATTACAAGACTCCTAACTGGTTTACCTGGACTTTCATGATCTGGCAATAGCGTATAATCTCCATGAGGGCAGAAATTCCTGTTTTGTTTTTGTTTTTTTGGGGATAGGGTCTTTCTCTGTCACCCAAGGCTGTAGGGTGCTATCATAGCTCATTGTACCCTTGAACTCCTGGACTCAAGCCATCCTCCCACCTCAGCCTCCTGAGTAGCTGGGACTATAGGTACTTGTCACCATGCCAGGTTTATTTAAAAAAAAATTTTTTTTTTTGGCCGGGCGCGGTGGCTCAAGCCTGTAATCCCAGCACTTTGGGAGGCCGAGACAGGTGGATCATGAGGTCAGGAGATCGAGACCATCCTGGCTAATACAGTGAAACCCCGTCTCTACTAAAAAATACAAAAAAACTAGCTGGGCGAGGTGGCCGGCGCCTGTAGTCCCAGCTACTTGGGAGGCTGAGGCAGGAGAAGGGCGCGAACCCGGGAGGCGGAGCTTGCAGTGAGCCGAGATCCCGCCACCGCACTCCAGCCTGGGCGACAGAGCGAGACTCCGTCTCAAAAAAAAAAAAAAAAAAAAATTTCTTTTGGCCGGGTGCAGTGGCTCACGCCTGTAAGCCCAGCACTTTGGGAGGGTGAGCGGGGCGGATCGCGAGGTCAGGAGGTCAAGCGCAGCCTGACCAACATGGTGAAACCCCGTCTCTACTAAAAATACAAAAATTAGCCAGGCATGGTGGCTCACGCCTGTAATCCCAGCTACTGGGGAAGCTGAGGCAGGAGAATCGCCTGAACCCAAAAACGGAGGTTGCAGTGAGTTGAGACTGCACCACTGCCTTCCAGCCTGGGCGACAGAGTGAGACTCCATCTCAAAAAAAAAAAAAAAAAATCGTTTAGAGAAGGGATCTTGCTATGTTGCTCAGACTGGTCTTGAACTTGTGGGCTCAAAGCTGGCCCCCCAAGTTGCTGGGATTACAGGCCACTGTACCTAGCCAATTCCTATTTCGTTCATGCTGTTTCTCCAATATCTAGAACAGTATCTGACACATAGCGGACACTCAATTAATACTTGTTGAGTGAATGTATGAATAAATGTCAGGAGTTCACCTTTCCAGCCTCACTTCCCACATTGGGTAAGATCCTCACTTGGCAGCCCTACCTGAAGTGTATAGACTTCTGAGTAAGTTGTCTTTGCATATTTTGTTTTCTCTGCCTGCACGTGCTTGGCTCATGTCTACCCCACATTATCACCTGTGGGAAGCTGTGCCTTCCCTAGTCTTAAGTATCTGCCTCTCTGTGGTCCCGTAGCATGCTGTGCATACCTCTAAAGTAGCATTTATCTTGTTTCCTTGTATCTGGTAATTTATGTCAACTACGAGCTCTCTGAGGGTGGGGTTTTTGACTATTCTATATCCATTCCCTGGCACCTGACCCACACAGAGCATTCTGTAAGTATCCTGAATTAATAGAAACATCTCTATCCCCCAGCCTGACCAATATGGTGAAACCCTGTCTCTACTAAAAATACAAAAATTAGCCGGGGATGGTGGCACGTGCCCGTAATCCCAGCTACTCAGGAGGCTGAGGCAGCAGAATCACTCGAACCTGGGAGACGGAGGTTGCAGTGGGCTGAGATTGTGCCACTGCACTCCAGGCTTGGCGACAGAGCAAGACTGTTTTAAAAAAAGAAGAAACACCTCTATCCCAACTGACATCACATTTTGTTCTTTCAAGCAACACATGACACTTCATTTAATGGTATTGGTAATGTTTATTTGAAGCTGGTTGGTGAGCTCAATGATGTTCATTTTATTATTCATTACATATATTATTTTGTATGTATAAAACATTTCTTTTTTTTTTTTTTTTTTTGAGACGGAGTCTCGCTCTGTCGCCCAGGCTGGAGTGCAGTGGCCGGTTCTCAGCTCACTGCAAGCTCCGCCTCCCGGGTTTATGCCATTCTCCTGCCTCAGCCTCCGAGTAGCTGGGACTACAGGCGCCCGCCACCTCGCCCGGCTAGTTTTTTGTATTTTTTAGTAGAGACGGGGTTTCACCGTGTTAGCCAGGATGGTCTCGATCTCCTGACCTCGTGATCTGCCCGTCTCGGCCTCCCAAAGTGCTGGGATTACAGGCTTGAGCCACCGCGCCCGGCCTTTGTATAAAACATTTCATTAAAATAATTTAAAGATTATTTTTGGAGGACTGGTCCTATGTTCCAGTCTCTATACTAGATTTTAGGAACACAGTGATGTATAAGCACAGAATCTGCCCTCAAGTTGCTTATAGTTTAGGGAGAAGAAAAAGTTGTAAACACATGTAGCATCTTTTTATAAAGTGCTCTATGTGGTATGTCAAAGGATAACTGAGGACAGTCAAGTAAGGCTTCATGCAGGTGGTATCCTTTGAGCTAGGAGGAAAGTAGTGCATGTTTTTGTGGAATGGTTCTGTTATACCGGAGTACAGGGTTCCTTAGGGTAGATGGGAAATGGAAGGGCAAGTTGGGACCAGATGGTGAAGACCCTGACTGGCACACTAAGCAATCTACATTGCTCGTTCCTGTAGGTAACAGGCGGCCATTGAGGTTCAATAAGTGGGGAGTGGTGTGTTTGGATCCATTCTTTCACCACCAAATACTGACACGAGTTCCTATTTGCTACTTGGCTGACATCTCCTTTCACATTAGAGTCTCAAGCCCATTCAGGTCTATCAGCTTCTGCACGGATGCTGGGGAGCAGGGAGGAAAGGGATGATCCATTATAGAAGAGAGATAAGAAGAAAGATTTAGGCCGGGCGCAGTGGCTCATGCCTGTAATCCCAGCACTTGGGGAGGCCGAGGCGGGCGGATCACGGGGTCAGGAGATCGAGACCATCCTGGCTAACATGGTGAAACCCCGTCTCTACTAAAAATACAAAAAAATTAGCCGGGCGTGGTGGCAGGTGCCTGTAGTCCCAGCTACTCAGGAGGCTGAGGCAGGAGAATGGCATGAACCCAGGAGGCGGAGCTTGCAGTGAGCTGAGATCCGGCCACTGCACTCCAGCCTGGGCAACAGAGCGAGACTCCACCTCATAAAAAAAAAAAAAAAAAAAAAGAAGAAGAAGAAGAAGAAGAAGAAGAAGAAGAAGAAGAAGAAGAAGAAAGGCTTGAGTTACCAAATACCACTCAGTGAGTAGGAGAGAGAACTAGAATTGGAACCCGGCTGCCCCTGGGTTTCCTCTGGCCCATGCAGTCAATTACCCTTTCTTGAGCTCCCTCTGTGTCGGGGGCCATGCTTTGGATACTGGGATAGGCAAATCATGAGTAAGGAGGAGAAATGGCCCCACACTTTTGTGGCACCCTGTCTGAAATTGCAGATTGCACACCAGAAAGATACACAAAGGGTAGAGAAAGGAGCAGCTAGAAACTCTAGATATCCATGTTGAGGAGCCTGGTGGGGGATTGGGGGGCTTCATGGAGGAGGGGAGTATGAAGCAGATTCGGGACAGTGAAGCAGAATAGGGCTGGAGAGAAAGGAAGGTGAGAAGGACCCATGTGAAGTTTTGGAGGTGGGAAAGAACAAAACCTATACCACAGTCCTCTTAAGTGCTTTGTCTGACAGTGTCTGTATCAGTGGCCTTGTGCAGCTAGCCATGTGGCTCCTGTGGGTATATGTGTGGCTTGGCAAGGGCTGTGGCATGGGAGCAGAGGCCTGGGTCCCTGTTTGTCTACTTTTCTCCTTTTTGGCACAAGGCAGCTATCCTCTGGAAGCCAGGAGGTGTGGGTCCCAGATTCTTCTCGCCCCAACCTCCCCCAGAAAATAAATCACACATGATTTCATTAAATGCACCTCCTGTTGGGGATGTTGGCTCATAATTCCTCTCTGATTAACCCCCACTACCCCGGCAAGTTTATAGGCCAAGAGAGGAGGGGGAGAGGGGGAAGGTAAAAGGAGGGATGGGGGGAATCCCACGCGGGTGATGGATGCCTCTGTCAGCCCAGCTCGTATTTATTAATAGTCTTAATACGGGAAGCAATAAAGGAAGAGAGGGATTCTATTAATTAAATCATTGTTATAATTAACTTTCATTAAAGGAGGATCAATAAAGAGGGGTTGAGATGGAGAGAGGAGAGATCCATTATCTCTAATTTCCTTGGAAGGGATTCAGGGAACGAGATGGGGTTGCTAGGAGACAGACGTGAGGGAAGGAGGAAGGAGGTAAGATGTCATCCAGGTGGGGCTGGAAAGGGGGTGGACAGGAGCATTTCAGGTGAATGGAGACAGGGAATGGTGGGGGTGGTCCACACAGGGCCCCTGAAGGGAGTGGAGGGCAGCGGAGAAGGGAGCTGTTGGGTTGGAGGATAAGGGGGTTGTAGGCATGTGCTTGTGCAGGGCATTGCTGAGAGCCGTGGTGAATGTGCAGGTCCTTAACAAATGCTTTACGATGCTGTGTATGTGTCTGTCTAGCCTGTGAAGCTGGTTAAGTGGATGAATGTGTTTTTGTGACTGTTGAGTCAGAGTGTGCACACAGGTATGAGGGATGGCAACAGAGAAAGCAACAGAAACAGAAACCGGAGGAATATAAAATCGCCTTTAGAGGTATAAGGCTTAGGGCATTTTTTACTAAGTAGATACTCAAAGGTGTATACTCTTGACAGGAATAAAGCCTGTCCTTTGGCATAAGGTACAGTGATGGCTGCTATGGAAGGTGAAGGTCTGGGCAGTGGAAAACTTGTCCCACTTTTCCACAGCACCCACCCACCCTGGGGCTAAACCCTGAGCAGAACTGACATGGACCCATCAGTTTGTTCCCTCCCCAACTGCCGTATTATCCAAGCCAGACTCCCACTTGAAACAACCCACTGGTGGCCAGCACAGCAGGAGGCATGACAGGAGAGTAACTGCCCAGCATCCCCTGCCATGAGGTAGGGATGCGTCCCCTCTTTCCCTCCTCCCTCCACCAGGGTCTAAGAGCCGGAGGTTTGGGCTCTGTGCTCCAGTCACACCTCATGGTAAGAACAAATTTTGTGACAACAGTCATACATATCATATAAATATATTTGTTCAAACTACAAAGGGACGGATATCAGGGGGAAGCTTTTATTGCTATGGGGGGACCTGGAGAGGGAGAGGGGGCTGGGAAATGGGGATACCTGGGACCACTTGTTCCCGCCATCCCTCACAGAAGGCACAAATACATTATTTCTTTCCATGTGAGGAGATGCGAGGACAGGATACAGAATACAGGAATCCTCAAAAATACAAAAAACCCTCCAAACTGAATACCTAAGGTTATGGAAAAGGCCAGGGTGGGGCGCAGAAGGCAATGGGGGAACAGAAAGAGGAACCAACAAAGCTGAGAACCAAAAGGGACCTGAGAGGCCGTGATGTCCATGCTGCTGCCTCTATGCAGGCCCCAGAGAAAACTCAGGTAAACAAACAGAAACCCCAAATTAGGGAGGGTAGGTTGCCTCAGGAATTGGCTTTGGGGCATCAGACAAGGGAGTGTGAGTGAGTGTGTGTGTGCAGTGGCTGTGTGAGTATCAGAAGCAACCAGGGCTAGGAGTGGACAATTCTATTCCCACAGGGGAAGGCCTCCTCCATCCTGGTTCCTCCAAAACCACTTTCAGGGGGTAAATTCAGCCACTGCTTCCGAACAGGACCCCTCCCTGGGACAAAAGAGCCAGGTAGGAGAGGATGAACTGAGAAATCTTGGGATGAAAACAGGGCACACAGAAGCGGTTCTTAGGGAACAGAATATCATGGAGCCCAGTGTGATAGAAAATGGGCATGAGGCCTAAGTGTATGCATGTGTGTGAGTGTGTGTGTGCATGAGTGTGTATTTGTGCATGTACGAGGGAGTAAGATCACTCAAAGGTGAAGGGGTCCTGGGTGCTGAAAAAGAAGTGTCCATCCATGTGGTCCTCCAGGGCATCCTTGTCACTCTCAGCAGGAAAGCGCTCCTTACAGATAGGACACTCCTTCCATGTGGGGGTGGCAGGGCCCCCAGTGCTGGTTTCTGACAGGGGACCCACTGTAAAGCCACTAAGAGAGACAGAGGGGAAAGGGAGAGGGTCGGCGTGCTCTGTTCCCTTCTTGACTTGCAGACTTCAGGGAGCAGGACCCATGTGCCTGGGTTCCCAGGTTATCCTGTGCCAAATGCAGCATCCTGGCCTCTCCCACAGCGTCTTTCTCCCCACAATTCTGGAAGCCTTATTTTTCCAGTTCCCCATGTCCCCTCTTCTTTAGTCTCTGCTGGTCTCTGCAGTGCAGAGCCCATCCCCCAACCTCCTGCTCTCCTCCCTCTATCTCCGTCTGCTGCCTAATGAGGCTGAAAATGAGTCTGACATCGTCCTTCATCTTCCTGCTCCAGCCGAGAAGGATGACAGCATCACCCCCTCCCTGCCCTGAGCCCATCTCGCATCCAGGCAAAACTGGGACTAGATGATCAAATCTCTCTTCCCTGTGCCTGCCCCTTGACCCTGGGAATAAAAGGGAAGGCAGAAGGGGACAATCTGATACCTGAAACCCCCACCCCTGTAGGTTCCCTTCCCTAACGGTCACCCAGGGAAGTGAGGGAAGAGGGAAAGCATTTCAGGTGTAGCCAGATGGATGCTGGATCCCAGTCTTCTCTCTGCTCCTATCCCTGGGGGCCATGGTCACCTCCCTTCCTCCCTGGAGGATCCTAGGTACCTACCTGGTAGTTGGGGAAGGGGTAGAGGCAGGAGAGAGGGGAAGCAGGGCAATTTGGGCTCTGCAGAAGATGGTGCTAGAACAACATAGAAGCCAGTTAAAGGCAGGACCTCTGAGTGCATTGATAAGATAGGGGGAGGGATTACCTGAAGGCATCTGGGATTTGGAGCAGTGAGTCATTTTCATTGTTAACCATACCTGTATCTCCTTTTCTTGGCTGAGGCCAAGAAGGGAAGGGGTTGGGAGCAGGGCCTGGTGACTGTCCACACGGATGCCCTTTCCCTCTGACCTCCTACCACCTCCCTCCTGGCCTTGCTGGTTGAACTCACCTGGCCATGTCATAGAAGGCACTGCCCAGTTCAGGAAGCAGCAAGTTGGCCTCCTCACCCCCACTCTGCACAGCTGCCATCAGGACTGACTTCTCATCTTCAGCCTCCTGGATGCCGAAGAGATAGGGTTGGGCTTTGGGGTGGTGTTCCAAGATGGGGGAGCAGCACATTGGGACAGTATGGGAAGAGCAGCCAAGGCTAGGATAGTGACCTGAGGGGCTTAGGAAGGGTGGGGCAGGAGAGGCGTTTCGAGGGGCTGATGGATAATAAGAGAATGAGTGCGGGGGAGAAGCAGTGAGGCTATTGGGCTGGTCTGGGTTTTGGGATGGTATCTGTTGGTGTGGCCTTGAAGAGAGGCTGGGCCTGCCTCTTCTCTCCTGGGAAAAAGAGAGCCCTGTATGGCTAAGGTTCTTGCTCTAACTAGCTGGGGGTGCGTGCCTGTGGTCCCAGCTACTCTTGAGAGACTGAGGTGGGAGGATTGCTTCAGCCCAGGAGGCAGAAGCTGCAGTGAGCCAAGATCATGCTGCACTCCAGGCTGGGACACTTGGGTTTGGCCCTACCCCTCCTTACTGCTTCCGTGCAGGCTCCTCCACTGCTCACCGAGTCAGAGCTACTGTCCTCAGCTGGCCCAGAGAGGTGAGGAGAAATGGGAGCCGGCTGGCTGATGACAACGAGGGGAGAAGCCTCTCGGGGCCCAGCAGGAGAGGAGCCTGGGTCTCTATGCTCACAAAGGCCATAGGGTGGGAGCCTCATGTCTTCTGGGGACTCATCCTCCGAGTCTGTCAGAGCTGCCGGGCAGCCTGTAGGAGTTGAAGCAGGCAGAGAAGAAAGAAGGATGTGTTGTGAGAAGGCTTGGACCAGCTGTCTCCTCTGGATGAGGGGTATCATTAGACTAAACAGGGGCCAGGGTCTGGGAAAGAAAAGGCAAAACACATAGAAGGCAGAGGCAGCTCCCAGCAAGGTTACATGGAGCCTTCCTCAACAGCGGAGGGTAGAGAGGGGGAAGAGGTGTTACAAGACTGGGGTTATACAGACTCAGTCCTGCAGTGGCCTCCTCATCCTCTGTGGCAGCATCCTCATTCCACTTCTCATCTGCCACCTTCTCCAGGCGGGCCTCCAGTTTTCTCATGTACTCTAGCAATTCCTGGAATTGGGAAGGAAAAAGGCAGGTGCTAGAGAAAGTGAAGGTACCAACCTTGCTAGCCTGCAGAGCCATTCTCTGCACCCAAGAAGAACTCTTAGCTCCTCAGGATTAGATGCCTTCAGCAAAGATTGGGGTGACTTCAGGCAGACACTCCCCGCAGCACCCCTGCTTCACCACTTACATCCCTCCCTTCTCCCAGAGATCATCCCCTGTCCTGCCAAGTCCGCTAATAAGAGAAGCCAGGGTATGGGCCCTCTTGGAGAGAACAGTTTCTAAGCCAAGAGATGACGGGAATTTACAAAGTTTCTAGCCCTCAATTCCTCACCTGTGGCATCTACAGGGCCTGGGTGCTCACCTGCTTCTCCTCTTGTAACTGCTCCTTTTCCTTCTGGAGCACACGCAGGGCTGACCGCAGCTCTGTCAGCTCCCGCTTACTTTCTGACAACTGTACCTGAGGGAAGAGGGCCTGATGGAATCTGGAGCCTAGAATATACCCCCAAGAACCTGGGCTCTGGGACCAGGACCAACAATCTAGAATCAGGTCTCCCCATGTCTCTGCTTCTTTCCTGCTCTGACACACACGGGGATTCCCAACACTCTTCTTCCATGAGTCTTGTGTCTTGGGCCCCAGAGACTCAGTTTTCTAAGTCTTAGTCTCTGCCTCTCGAGTGGGTCCTGGATGACTGCCTATAGGCTGGGGTGCAGAGACCTTGGTCACACCAAGGAGCCACTCTATAATTCTCCTAAGTCACCTCTACTGGGCCGAGATGTGTGCCCTGAGAGCAGAAAAAAATGCATTTTTTTTTTTTGAGACGGAATCTCGCTCTGTCGCCCAGGCTGGACTGCAGTGGCCTGATCTCAGCTCACTGCAAGCTCCGCCTCCCGGGTTTATGCCATTCTCCTGCCTCAGCCTCCCGAGTAGCTGGGACTACAGGCGCCTGCCACCTCGCCCGGCTAGTTTTTTGTATTTTTTAGTAGAGATGGGGTTTCACCATGTTAGTCAGGATGGTCTTGATCTCCTGACCTTGTGATCTGCCCATCTCGGCCTCCCAAATTGCTGGGATTACAGGCTTGAGCCATCGCGCCCGGCAAAAAATGCGTATTTCAAACCAACGAGGGCTTGCTTGTGCAAGTGAAATGCCACCCAACATGTAAGTGGACACCTAGTACTTCTGAGCCCATATCCAAGACAGAGAGAAGGGGTATAGATGCCTCAGGAGGCCACAGGACAGGATCCTTGGTGGCTGGGTGCCTTACCAGGCTAGAATCCTTTTCCCGGGCCAGCTCAGTCTTGAACACCTGGTTTTGGGTCCTCTCCTCCTGAACTGCCTTCTCCAATCGAAGTATCTCTGCACTCAGCTTCAGGATCTTGTCCTTCTCTGCCTGGGAGATACCCAAGAAGGAAAATGGGAGGGTGAGAGGGGAAGAAAAAGGAACGCCACTGTCAATAGCACTATCCCTTACTGTGTGTCCTTTCCTTTATTTAAAGCATCATTTTTAGAGCACTTTCCCCCTTTTGCCTTCATTTCCTATACTCTCTGAATGAAGGACAGGACATGAAGGCAGGTGCTGCTTGATCAGGAACGGGCATTATGGCAGGGTCTGGGGCCTAGGACAGAAAACGTTTGTGTTCCAAGGAAGGTACTCTGGTGATTAGGATTGGGATACCCCGGTTAGGGATGGGTCATGCCTAGAAAGTAAAGTGTACCTCCCTCAAAGCCCCTCTCCACCCCTGAGTCCTGTAAGGTTCTCAACCCCTCTTCTCTCCTCCCAAAGGGTCTAACCACATGTAGGAGCCCCCACAGAGGTGGGGGCAGTGGTCATCAGATTGCCAGATGCCCCCCTATCCCTCTACCTCCACACTCTGCAGCAGCCCTGCCCGCTCCTTGCTCCATTGGCATTTTTCTTCCTTCAAGTGCAAACCGAGCTCAGCCAGCCTGCCGTTAACTTCAGCCACTTCCAGGCGGCTGCGGTGTAGTTCGGCTATGGTGCGGTCCCTGGCTGTTGCTACGCTGGCCAACTCCTCCCCAAGAAGGGTGGCTTTCTGCTGGCTTGAGGCTGCAAGCTCCTGGGCCCCTCGAAGCTGCTCCTTCAGGGGCTCCAGCTCAGCCTCAGGAGAAAGAAGGAGATGGAGATCAGAGTTCCCAGTGAATCGTTTGTCAGCCGGGGAGGTAACCAGGCTCCCTCCACTCCACTGCATTAGGACTCGGGGTTGTGTTGTTTAGTCTTTAGCCATGTCTTTCCCCTTCTCTTTAGATACTTAGGCTTTTCTATAACTTGCCCTTGGAACTTTCCCTGTTTCCTGTTGCCAAGGGGCCTCACTCACCACCCGCTGCTGGGCCTGGCCTAGGGTGTCCTTCATCTGGGCCACCTTGTCTTTCAGTCGCTGGGCCTGAGCACTCTGCTCCTCTTGCCAGCTCTTGGCCTCCTGCAGGTCCAAATTTAAGCGACGGTTCTCCTGTTGTGCTACTTGGAGCTCAGCCTGATGGAAGTGGAAAGCAGGTAAGGAAAGGGGTATGTGTGTTGGGGTGGCTCGGGAGGTGAACCATTGTGATGAGAGTGGTCAGGGTTCCACTTCTCAGATTTAACACACACTCAAGCCTTCAACTATTTCCAGCCCTTCTTGGGTTCTCAGCTCAAAGGACTCAATCCTGCATATCCAGTCTCCAGCTCCCAAATTGAGGTATCCAGCATTATAGCCTCAGGTCTTCCATGTAGGCATTCCATGTACCATTTCTGCTACTCCATTCTTTCTCTTAAATCAAAACTCAGTCTTCATGCCCTACAGGCCCCTCAAACTCAACAGTCTACCTCCCACCCCATCCCAGTCTTTCCTACTCTTATTTCCGTCCATGGTAACAACTAGCTCCCACGTTACTCAGAATGGAGTAACCTGGTGTCCTTGGTGCCATGCTTGGCTCTGTCCTCTCCCTAGCAGCCCACAGAAAATCCTGTTGCTTCTGCATCCTGGTCACAGGCATTTGCTCTTCTCTGTTACCACCACAACCACGTTATCTGACTCTGGTTATTTCTTGCGTAGACTACTGAACAACTTCATAACTAGCTCATTCTCCACAAGGCGATCAGATTCTTCTTCTTTAGGTACAGTTCTGATTTTGTAAGTACAGTTATGTTCTTTTTCAGAGATAGGATCTGACCCTGTTGCCAAGACTGGAGTGAAGTAGCATGGCCACAGCTCACTGCAGCCTCCAACTCCTGGGCTCAAGCAATTGTCTCAACTCAGCCTCCCAAGTAGCTGGGATTACAGGTATGTGCCACCACGCCTGCCTAGTTTTTGTTTTTTTTCTCTTTTTTAGAGATGAGACAGGGTCTCACTATGTTGCCCAGGCTTGTCTTGAACTCCTGAGCTCGAGGGATCCTCCTGCCTTCGCCTCCCAAAATGTTGGGATTACAGGTGTGGGCCACTACACCCGGCCATAAGTACAGTTCATGTCACCCTTGCCTGAAAAATCATCAAAGCCTTTCACTGCTTGTGGAATAAAAATGAAGCTCAAGATCCTCCACAGTCTAACCTAGGCCTTATCTCAAACACTTCACCCACACATTCAACTGCCCTGAGTGTTCTGCCCTTTAAGCCTTTGCTCACGTCTTTTTCTGTTCCTAGAATATCCTCACTCTCATCTCTGTCTACTCAAATTCTACCTATTCTCACTGCTGAGCAAAGGGTTTTTAACGATCTTCCACACAAACCCAGGGTACTGAAGAAGGGATTTAGGAGTTCTGCAGATATTTGATTTGAATGTTCTCTAAATTATTAACAATTATGTTTAAAAAAAAACAACACAAGGCCGGGTGCAGTGGCTCACGCCTGTAATCTCAGTGTGATTTGGGAGGCTGAGGCAGGCAGATTACCTGAGGTCAGAAGTTCGAGACCAGCCTGGCCAACATGGTGAAATCCCATCTCTACTAAAAATACAAAAAATTAGCCGGGCGTGGTGGCGGGTGCCTGTAATCCCACTACTCAGGAGGCTGAGACAGAAGAATCACTTGAACCTGGAAGGCAGAGGTTGCAGTGAGCCAAGATCACGCCACTGCACTCCAGCCTGGGCAACAAGATGAAACTCTGTCTCAAAACAAAGAAACAAACAAACACGCATAAAATCACAAGTTAACACACTGGAGATCACCAATTGGCATGTGTTTCCAGGTTAATTCATTTTTGTGCAAAGCTCAGAATAGTTTCTATTGTATTTTCTATTGAATTGAAGAGTAAACTGAGTTGCAAGGTGGACAGTTTAAAAATTGTTATCGGCCGGGCGCGGTGGCTCAAGCCTGTAATCCCAGCACTTTGGGAGGCCGAGATGGGCGGATCACGAGGTCAGGAGATCGAGACCATCCTGGCTAACACGGTGAAACCCCGTCTCTACTAAAAATACAAAAACTAGCCGGGCGAGGTGGCGGGCGCCTGTAGTCCCAGCTACTCCGGAGGCTGAGGCAGGAGAATGGCGGGAACCCGGGAGGCGGAGCTTGCAGTGAGCTGAGATCTGGCCACTGCACTCCAGCCTGGGCGACAGAGTGAGACTCCGTCTCAAAAAAAAAAAAAAAAAAAAAAAAATTGTTATCATTTGCACCTACTTGTGTGTGACTCAAGGTGTTCTCAATATTGCACAACCAAAATAAAATACAGAAATATATTAGTTGCTGAGGCTGACAGAACAGTCATCCATAGCCTCTCATTTCAAAGTTTGGTATGCCTCAATATTACCTAATTGCTTTCATTACCTTTTAAGTAAATGTTATACATTCAGATTTATGAAAATAAATTCATAGTAATAAAATATTGTTTTTGTTTATTCAGTGAGAGTCCACACAAGATGAAAAACTTTATTGGTGGGAGGAGAGGAAAGGGTTCTGCTAAAAAGGTTTGAAAGTCCTAGGCTACTACATGCCCTATACCCCATCCCTTTTTTTTTCTGAGACAGAATCTTGCTCTGTCACCCAGGCTGGAGTGCAGGGGTGCGATCACAGCTCACCGCAGGCTTGACCTCCTGGGCTCAAGCAATCCTTCCACTTCAGCTTCCTGAGTAGCTGGGACTACAGGTGCATGCCACCATGCCTGGCTAATTTTTAAAATTTTTTGTAGAGATGGGGTCTCACTATGTTGCCCAGGCTGGTTTTGAACTTCTGGGCTTGAACAATCTTCCCGCCTCAGCCTCCCAAAGTGTTATGATCACAGGTGTAAGCCACCATGCCCAGCCATGGCCCTCCCCTGCTTTTTTTTTTGAGACAGAGTCTCACTCTGTCGCCCAGGCTGGAGTGCCATAGTGTGATCTAGGCTCACTGCAACTTCTGCCTCCCGGGTTCAAGTGATTCTCCTGCCTCAGCCTCCTGAGTAGCTGAGATTACAGGCACCTGACACACCTGGCTAATTTTTATAGAAAGATGGGGTTTCACCATGTTGGCCAGGCTGGTCTTGAACTCCTGACCTCAGGTGATCCGCCTGCCTTGGCCTTCCAAAGTGCTGGAATTACAGGCGTGAGCCACTGTGCCTGGCCTCCACACCCCTTTTAAAAAGACTTTTCTTATGTCTGTAACAAGATGTGCACTCATACACCTCCCTGGAGCTCCACAATACTTTTATTAGATTTCTCTTGAGGCCAGGTGCAGTGGCTCACACCTGTAATCCCAGCAATTTGGGAGGCTGAGGTGGGCAGAACACTTGAGGTCAAGAGTTCAAGACCTGTCTGCCTAACATGGTGAAACCCTGTCTCTACTAAAAATACAAAAGTTAGCTGGGCATGGTGGCATGCGCCAGTAATCTCAGCTGCTCAGGTAACTGAGACATGAAAGTTGCTTGAACCCAGGAGGCAGAGGTTGCACTGAGCTGAGATTGTACCACCGCACTCCAGCATAGGAGACAAAGTGAGACTCTGTCTCCAAAAAACTAAAAAAAAAAAAAAAAAAAAAAAAAAAAAAGATTTCTCTTGTGACACTCTTATATTCCACTTTTCCACTCTGACTAATCCTGATTTGGGTATATGTCTTATATTCCTTAGTGGAGTGCACACGATGTCAATGTCTTCTTTACATTTTTATTCCCTTTGGTGTCTGGCTCTCGAAAGGGAATCAAACACTGACTGGACAATGGAGAAAGCAAATCAACTCTGAGCCCCTTACCTCGCTTTGCTCCTTGTCTGCTTGTACTTCTTTCAGTTGCCCAAGGAGCTTCTCCTGTTCCCGAGTCAGGGCCTTCACTGTGTCTCTAAGCCTGTGATTGGTGGGATGACATATCAGACAATCTGCTCCACCCAGAGAAGGAATGGACTCAGGCCTCTGTCTTGTGCTCTGCTGCTGCTGCTCTAGGCCCAGAGCTCCATTTCACTCTGGGATGCATAAATCCCTAAGCCAGCTCCAGTTCTAAGCCCCAGGAAACCAAGATTCCAGGTTCTAGAGAAGAATTTAGAAAGCAATAGTTTTTCTTACCTTTTTATGTAATATTTTAAGGAATGTTTTGCTGATGGCTCCCATTGTTTTCACTCAATCAAGAGACTAGAATCTAGTCTTTTTGAGACAAGGGCAGTCATTATTGATCATAAACTTTTGATCTAGATCAGAAGTTGGCAGACTCTTTCTGTAAAGGGCCTGATAGTAAAGATTTTATGCTTTGCAGCCCATGTGGTCTCTGTGGCATCTACTCAACTCTGCCATTGTAGTGCAGGACCATCCATTGACAATATGTAAATGAATGAGCATGATGTTTCAATAAAACTTGAACACAGATTTGAAGTTCATACAACTTTCACACGTTACAAAATATTCTTCTTTTAATTTGTTCTTAACCATTAAAAGATGTAAAAACCATTCTTACCTGGGTTATACAACAGGTGGCAGGCTAGATTTGGCTTGTGGGGCATAGTTGTTGACCCCTGGTCTAGACACCCTCTAATCTTTTCCAGATGCTCAATCTGACCACTGCTTTCCTAACCTATGACTTAGAATGTTGACATCTAATATTTCCCTAGGGTGAGGCTAACATATCCTGAAGAAGCCTCTCAGATGAACTCACTTATTACTTTGGGCCTTGGATAGAATGCCTCTTTCTTTTAAACAGTTTTTTTTTTTTTTTTGAGACGGAGTCTCGCTCTGTCGCCCAGGCTGGAGTGCAGTGGCTGGATCTCAGCTCACTACAAGCTCCGCCTCCCGGGATTACGCCATTCTCCTGCCTCAGCCTCCTGAGTAGCTGGGACTACAGGCGCCTGCCACCTCACCCGGCTAGTTTTTTTTTTTTTTTTTTTTTTTTTTTTTGTATTTTTTAGTAGAGATGGGGTTTCACTGTGTTAGCCAGGATGGTCTCGATCTCCTGACCTAGCCAGGATGGTCTCGATCTCCTGACCTCGTGATCCACCTGTCTTGGCCTCCCAAAGTGCTGGGATTACAGGCTTGAGCCACTGCGCCCGGCCTTAAACAGTTTTTTAAAATATCCCACCTACCAGTACTAAATGGAATATAATTACGTCATTTAATAAAATAAGGAACTAGAGTGTTTAAACTGGTGAAAATTTGAAGGGCAGATATGGGAGGTGGTGGTCAATATTTATGCTACTTGGTAGAGGAAACAACTTTCTGGAAGAAGAAAGAAATTTATTTTATGTGGCTCCAGAGGTCTCGGGACCCCCTGGTAAGTTATAGGAGAGTCGAGTTTGGCTCAATACAAGAGATACAAAAATGACAGCTGTCCAATGTTAAAGAGGCTGCCTCCTGAGAGTCACCTCTTATATACCCTCATACATACCTTACATTCCCAATGCTAAGAGTCTATGATTTGTATCTTTTTTTCCAGAGGAGAGATTCCATAACATTCCTGGATCACCAGTTCTAACGTTTCTTAATAGTAAGAACACAGTCTAATCTTATCTTTCCTGCTGCCAAATCTGAAATCCATCCTCTCTTACCTTGCACTGACTTCCATCCATTCTCTTCTTCCAAATCTTCCACTCCTAGCTCTTGCTCAGTTTTTGTTGCACGATAAGTGGTAACTATGATTATTTCCAAAGCAAAGGAATACAGACTAGCGTGCGGAAAGATGGTAGAGAGCTCGGCAGAAAAGGGTATCCCCAGTAATTGGACTAGCATGAGTGAGGGTAGGAGGGAAAGAGAAAGCATCTGAGGCAGACAGCAGGTCTGCCTGCCTGAGAGAGGGGGCTGGAGCGTGGGGGTCATGGAAGGGAGAGGAAGTGATGGGGTCAGTGGACTCCTCTCACCTGTCGAGCTCCACTTCCTTCGTCAGCACTTTCTCACTGATGGTCTGAATGTCATCCTCCAGCTCCAGGATGCGTGCCACATGGTCTCCTTGTTGCCGGCTCAGGATGTCCCTCTCTTCTGTGATCTCCCCATGGGACCGGGAAATCCCCTGAAATTAAGTTTCCCCAAGAAGAAAAGGGAGGTTGGGACTCATCTCTCAAGTAGTGGAACAAAGGCTTAGGAAGAGCACACCAGGGTCTGACTGCTCCCACCTGGCTATCACATTGCCTTCCTTGAAAAAGAAACTGCTGGAACATTCCTTTACCCTATCAACGTGGCCACCTCCACCTTACCTCAGCATTCTTATGTTCAAAGAACTGAGTCTCATTACAAGTTTGGAACACTTCTCTTGTCATATCAAGTTTAATCCCAACCATTACCCCTTAAACCTATTTTCTTGATGTCAGAACCATCATAAAAGCCCACTAACATCTCTCCTCACTCTCTTCAGTGGGTTTAGATTTTGCACGCTGGATGAGCAGCCAGACCCTACCCCCTACCTGGCCCAGCTCCCACCTTATACTGTTCCATCAGCTCCGCGTGTTCCTGCCTGGCAGTTGCCAGAGCCCTCTCGAGCTCCTGCACTCGGCTCCTCAGCTCTGTCACCTGTCCCTCCAGCTGCAGCTTCAGCTGCATCAGGTCATTCCGTTCTTGCTGGCTCTCATCGAGCTGGTTCTACAGGCGGCAGGAGGAGAAGGGGAGTGTGCTGGTGGAGTACCCCTTCTAAGGTTCTATCCTTACCACTCTCCAGGTGCATTCTGGGGTTGGGAAATTACATAGCTTTGGGCTATAAAGAGGTGAGGAAGGGGATGCTCGGTGTGCTACCGAATCCTGTCCACCACCCAGTCAGATGCACCAGCTCACGGCACTCTGAATTGCCCATCCCTCTTACCTTTCCCCACCCTAGGCCTGGCCCTTTCCTCACCCAGCAATTGCAGGAATCCCTCGTGTGGCACGTCAATGAACACAAACACAAGGGATGGCTCCCTTAATTTTACCCTATCTGCTCTGGAGTTGGACAGACTTGGGTTCCAATCTTCAATGCAATTTTTACTAGCTATGTGATTGTTTTTAAAGACAGGGTCTCACTATGTTGCCCAGGCTGGAGTGCAGTGGCTAGCCATAGGTGCAACCATAGCATACAGTACCTCAAACTGCTGGCCTCAAGCAATCCTTCCCCCACAGTGTCTCCCCAGTAGCTGGGACTATAGGCGCATGCCACTACACCCAGCTGGCTATGTGATTTTGAACAAGTTTCTTAACTTCTCTAAGTCTCTGTGTCCTCATCTGTAACATGATCCCTTAGTCTGAATTGTTGTAAGGCTCAAATGAGAATCATGATTGTGAAAACACAATAGAGAATAGGAGCTCATCACACATCTTTCACTTATGTGAGATATAAACATCTTCCTAGGTGACAGAGCAAGGCTGTCTCAAAAAAAAAAAAAAAAAAAAAAAAGAAAGAAAGAAAGAAAAAAAACCCCAAAAAACAAACAAAAAAACCCCAAACAATATCATTTCAACATGTAGCCAAAATAAAAATTATTGAAGTCTTTTACATTCTCTTTAAAAACTACTAAGTCTTCAAAATCTGGAGTATATTTTACCCTTATAGTACATCTCAGTTTGGATTAATTGCATCTGAAGTGCTCAAGAGCCATATATAGTTAAGAGCCTTTGGTATTGGACAGTACAGGTCTGGGGCCTTGCCTATCTGCTCTCACTCCCCACTCGTCCTGGAAGCAGGTCTTGTGCTCCCTTTTCTCTGAATGTTCCCTCGAGTAGCCTCCCTCCACCCTTTAGATCTTCCTCTAGGGCATAAGGCAGTATGTAGTGCATAGAGAAGGAAGGCTGCAAAAGTTCTTATGAAATCCTGAGTTACACTGGCCTGTGGGTGGTCTCCTTTCCTGCCTTACATGTTCATGTATGTCTATGTTAGACTGAGACTTTCCTGAAGGCAGGACTTTGTCTAACTTTCAGTGAGGTCTTTAGTTGAGGCCACAGATGAGGGGAGGGTAAGGTGGGAAGGGCCCTCTTGCAATGCTGTCTCCCACTCCCTTGCCTGAGAATAACTCTGTTGCTCTTTTCTCACCTGTAACACAGTTGCCTTGGGGACAACCAGCAGGATGTCAGAGCCCCCATCAGCCTCCTCCAGGGTCACCAGTTCATCCATGGGCCTTGGCTCTCGGAACTGGAAAGGGGGGCTCTGCCCACACACCCGGCCCTGGCGGTTCACATATCGGAACTGGTAGAGCTGAGCTCCTGGTTTGGGCAGGTAGCTGGCTGTGGGAAGAAGAATGGACCCAGGACCCCAAATGATCCACTGTCCTTGGCTCCAGCCCCTTGCTCAGTATTCCATATACTGTTTTTTCTCTTCTCCACCTCCTACAGGCCATTTCTTTCCCTAGGGTACTCTTCTCTCTCCTTTCTGCTTATCTCTTTCCTTCTTTTCTTTCCCAAACCCACTCCCCCTCTATCATAATCATAATAATGCTAGTCACCATGTAGTGAGTGCCTACTATGTACCAGACACTGTGGTAACAGTTTTTATTTTATTTTGAGACAGAGTCTTGCTCTGTTGCAAAGCTGGAGTGCAGTGGCACGATCTTGGCTCGCTGCAACCTGTGCCTCCCAGGTTCAAGAGATTCTCCTGCCTCAGCCTCGTGAGTAGCTGGGACTACAGGCATGCACCACCATGCCTGGCTAATTTTTTTTTGTATTTTTAGTAGAGACGGGATTTTGCCATGTTGGTCAGGCTGGTCTTGAACTCCTGACCTCAAGTGATCCACCCACCTTGGCCTCCCAAAGTGCTGGGATCACCACGCCTGGCCTACAGCTTTCATTTTAAATCCTCGTAATGTTTCTATAAACCAGGCATCCCCTTTTACTGTTAAGAAAACAGACACAGGGAGGTTATGTAATTTGCCCAAGGCCAAACAGCTTGTAAGTGTTAGAGGTGAGATTTGAACCCAGGTCGTTCCCTCATCTCACCACATAATGCTACTTTTCCGTCTTCCTTACTCCCTGGTTTTTCCTTCTTTGGGTAGGACATGGGACTAGACGCCCTCTGAAGTTCCTTCTGTTTCTAAGTCACTGATTCTGCAATAATCCCATGATTTTCTATCTGCTGAGCCCTGTTGGATATATTCTCATTATATTTATTTTCATTTATTTTTCCTTGTCCTTTGTGCCTAACTTTTAATGTTTCTGAGCCCACTACCTTCTTTCAAACTTCTACTCCCTTGGCTCCTCTCTCCCAGTTTTCCATCTTCCCTTGTACCTTGGAACTGGACACTGGTGTGAATGGGGGAACCATCAGTTGTACTTTCAGGCACGGAAGACCACACAAATGTGTGGTAATCTCGAACACAGGCAGCTTCTACCTGTGAAAGCCCAAGGTTGGAGAAAGGTATGGTCATGGAAATACCTTCTATGGATGGAAGAAAGGGCAGAGGGGTTGAATGAGAGGGGTAGGATGGAGCTACAGTGGCAACAATGACAAGAGAAAGGGAAAGTGGAGGGACACTAATGTGTCAGTAAAGAACAAGGTTAAGATGGAGAAAAGATGAGCTTTGATTACACAGGTGGCCTCTGTCATCTGTGACATGTTTCTTTCTTCCTCTCTATCAACCTGATGTTGAGAATCCAAGAGCCCAATCATTCCCCTTATTCCAACCAACCCACAGTCCATAAACTTAAGCCAAAAGGGGTTCCAGAGATACCTTGAAGATGCCAATCCAGTCACTGGCACTGGGCATGGTGCCTGGGGGAAGGGTGTAGTGACATTCCACCTTGGTGTTGGGGATGTAGGTCCGGGCTACATTCAGAAAGTTGACTCCACCACGGGATGGTGCCCGGCTTAGTGGTGATTCTTCCATCCTGGCCTTGAGATATCTGTCCTCCTCTGAAAGAAAGGGTTGATATCCTAAAGTCTCTCCAGTCCACCTCCTTCCCCACACAGCTCCAGCACCACACACTCACAGCCCCTGCCACTACACCTGGAGATAAGGCATACCTGGTTTCCAATCCTTGAGGGTTATGGGACATTTTTGAGGTATCACTCTTAGTCTCTAGGATGTAGGTCTGGCCTTCCAAGTCAGTCCCCATCCTGTCTCACACTATACCCTCTCTGGCTCACAGACCCTTCTGAGGGTCCAGACTTCTCTAATTTTGCTCCCAAAAGGACACTGAGGTGAGATAGAGCCTGGGATACTGAGTCTTGGTCGACAGCCTCCATTTCTCCATCCCATCTCCCACACATCCTGGCTCTTGAATTCAAAATCCAACTGAGGTGTGGGGCCCTCTCATTGAGAGGTGTCCTTGCCTACTGCCTAAGCTTGTTGACCCAGCTGTATTCAGGAATGAGTTATGACATCAGAAAGTAGCAACTAATCTCTGAAAGGAATGGTTGAGTTTTCCCAGCTAGAATACAGCTTGGGGTTGGGGTGAACTGACAGCCCAAATCCTTAGGCTCCTGAGCTCTCTTTTCATCTCTCTGAGCTATCTACTCCCATGAATTCTAGGGAAGCAGAAAGCTTCTGCTGGCATCCAAGAGACAAAGGGAAGGGGAGGATATAAGGAAAGACAGGTTCTGTCCCTCGACTTATTATTCCAGGAAGTCAAGAATTCTGGAGGCGGCAACTTCAAGGGTGGAGTGAGGTGCTTAGCAGGAACGTGGTGGGGGTGGTGAGATGGAATGTGGGGGCCTGGAGCCAGGAAAGCCCCACCCCGGGGCAGGGAACAGACTAGAAAGTGGGAAGTAAGGGGCCCCAATAAGTGGAAATGTATATTTAACGTTGAGGAAAGGGGAGATAAGTTCAAAAAGAACCTAACATTCTTCTTTCCAGACTGTGCCTGCAGCAGGACTAGAAACCTACTAGTTTCACTTTAGTATTTCTCTCCTCATTTTCTCTCTGCTCCCCTCAGCCTCGATCCTTCCGTTTGTATTGGTAGCTGGAGACACACTATAGGATGGGGTTGAGAGGAAGGGGTGTTTCAAGTTAGCTGGGGAGGGTTAATTGGAAAATATGAGGGTGGGGTGAGGACAGATAACAATAATAACGATCAAGAGAACTCCTCAGTCCAGGGCTGTGAGATGGCCCTCTTATTCATCACTCCTTTCCAGCCCACTAATCTGCTTCCTGTGTCACTCACAGCCGACATGTCCAACCAGCCATTGCCACTAGTCATACGCACGTCCCCAAACATCACAAACCCACACGAGGCTGAAGTCTAGGGGACAGAAGCTTTAAAAGAAAACAGAAACTCAGTGGATAAAGGTGAGCCAGCAACACAAAAAGGAGCAACTTCTGCCCCCAAAATAGGTAGAACAAAAGGTTTTTTTTTTAATGTTCATCTCTCTGAAAAATTCCTGGTTGAAACTAGTCCATGTTTTCTCCAAATGTAATTCTTCCAGCTTTCTAAGGGTGGGGGCAAGTTGTCCCCAAAGATCTATACCTGGAGAACACTAAAATACACCCCACAAAGAAAATCCGTAACAGCTGTAAATGTTCTTCCTGTCCGAAAGAAAGTTCTGGGCACCTAAGATGTAGGTGTGTAGCTTGATTCAGATGTTCACATGGGGGGCGGCGAGCGGGTGTCCCGCCCCCTCCTCTGTAGGGCTCTAGAGTTCCTTGACATTCTACTACTTGGAAGGTCCCCCTTCCTCCAGGGATTCAGCGTCGTAAAGGCCTTTGGATTTGCGTAGGGGAGAGAGGGAAGACGTGTGGGGGACACGTCTTGCCTGGCAGAGAATAAGCAGATTTCAGCTCCCCTAAAGGGATCAGCTTTAGAGAGACGTACTGAGAAGAAGGAGAGGACGACGAGGGGGCGCCCCCTCTAATCAGGGTCCCCTTGAAACTAAGAACTCCCCAACAGCGGGGGTGGCTTCTCCAGTACGGAAAGTGTTAAAACCCAAACGCTCCTGCATTCCCCTTCGACAGTTCCCTTACGTTATCCTTCCCCAAACTGGAAAGTGGGGAAACCCTGCCCTCCCATAAAATCGCCCCCAATTAGGCCAAGTTTCTTACCCAACAGATGGATCAGCTGTTCCCCTCACCTTTCACCAGCAACAAAAACAGCACTCCGACTTCTCGAGGGGAGGGAGAAGAGTGGGCGCGAGGGCTTCTGGGTTTTGTGGTTCTTCCGCGCCCTTTCGCCGCCGCGCGCTCGGATCTAGGACTACATATCCTAGAAGGCTGCGCGCAAGGAGGGCGGGGAAGAGGGCGTCCGTGGTGGCGGCCTCACCGCGGCATCCTGGGAGGCGTAGTTCTCACTCCTATGACAGAGAACGAGGGTGTGGCCACCAAAGGACTTCACGGCCCATGATCCCTTAGGCGGGGCCGGCTGTATTAGGGGTGGCTGCTGATTTGTAACGTGCGTTGTTGGGGGCTGGGAAGGATTTACGGCTCTAACGCCTTCTGTATAACGCTTTAACGGTGGGCAGAGTGGTTTCTGTTCCGTCCCCTCATGTACTTTTCACACCCACCTGTGAGATAGGCGTTAGCGTTATGCACACTTTATAGATGAAGAAACTCAAGTACAGTTAAGGAGCCAGTGTGAAGTGTCAAAGCTATGAAATGTAGAACTGCACTAGTCTTGGCTGACTCCACGTCATACGTTCTTGCCACTACACCACAGTTACCCACCATTTTGGGTATAGGAAACTGATAACTGGGGTACAGCAGTTTCTTCTTTACTTCAACCTCAGGGACAGGCCTTGTAAGAATGTTGTGTTCTGCACAGTTGACCATTTTTTTCCAACTTGAGGATTTCAGTGCTAAGGGGCCTGACCATACGCATCTGGACTGGGCTCCCCTAGAGTGGCTTCTGGGTCTAGGAAGAGGATAAAATTGCCTGAGGTGGTGGTAGGAGCGGTGGAATGAGAAGAATGAAATTGAAAAGGGAGCTTGGCATAATTCAGGACCTGTCGCAATTCACAAACAAGCCACTTATAGGGGCCTCTTTGCCCAAGCCTTTTAAGTGGCTTAAATTAATTAGGATAACAATATATGTTGACGTTCCGGTTTTTATTTAGGAGAGGTGAAAGATTGACACGTCTCCCACACCCCAAGTCACGTTACAGACTTGAGCATCCTACCCTCGTCTCGCCATTCTCCATCCCTCTAGTCAGAGGCATTTAGAATTACCTCTTTCTCTGGCTCTGCATTAAAGGATTACAGTCTTAAGGATTGATTTCCTCTTCCTAGGTGCCTGCTTTAATTCTCTACTGCACTAAGTTATGGAGCTTCTGCCTTTTCCAAGTTTTTTGGTAGTGTTTTGCTTTTATGACTGAATGCGGTGTCTGCCCTGAGTGTCTTTCATCTGAAGATCTCCAGGCACTTAACAATTAGTTACTGGGCTGCACAAACATTAAGGTGATGTGTCTGTGTCATTAGTCAGGATTTATGAGTTAGGGAACCAGTTTCTGGATGAGGAGGTAAGCTCAAGGTCTGGAGTGGGTTAAGAGTGAGGTCTGTTCAAGGACCCAAGTCTCAAGTGTTCTTGGCTCTTGTCTTCCACCCAAAATAAAGGTCTGTAAGAAAACAGTCTCGGAGCTAAAAATGGGTGCTTATGATCTATTCAAACTATGCTAAGAATTTTTCCATTTAATACAACAGGCTTATGTAATATGCCTTGTTATTATCCCCATTTTACACATGATGAGATTGAGGCACAATTAATGACTTGCCTGGAGTCATCCAGCTAGTAAGTGGCAGAATCAGGATTTAAGCACAAGCAGTCACCACACTCCCAGTCCAGAAACTCTGGCATGTGATACTAACTCCTGTTGTTCTAAGGAACAGTGCTGGTTCATTAACAGGAGACACATGTTCACTGAGCATGTATATGCTCAGTGTAAGACACAAGGTAATGTGAAACAGATTAATTCAACAGATATGTGTGTCAGGTACTATGCTAGGTATTCAGTTAATTTTATTGAAATAATGAATAGAAAATATTCATTATTTTAAAATAATGAATGTAATTCATTATTTTAATTATAGTCATTACTTTCAAATATTCACATATTTGAAGAATAGATTAAATTTGGATAGTTTGGCAAGATGGGGACTGGGGAGGGTAAGCTTCTTCTAGGCCAAAGCAAAGATTTGGAGGTGGGAATGGATAATGAGCCTAGAGTCACATAATAGCACATCAATTTCAACCTTTATTTATTTATTTAGGCAAACTCAGATTATTGGTAATGTCTGCCTGAAATGTTGTGTTGAGGATTCTGAGGAAAGAGTGCTGGGTAGCAATGTCTGCCACGTACTCCAGATGGAAAATGGCAGTTGTAGTGGATGGACTAATTGTTTGAAATTATTTCCTCTCTCATTCCTGCCCACTGCCATGTGACTTGCAGTATCTCCTGTAGAAGGAATAGATGTCTCATGTCATTGACTTTGGGCTTTGTCATGTTTCATGATTTGGCGATGGGATGTGAACAGATGTGACTCATGCCATGTTTGAACACATGAGTTTCCACTTTCTTGTTCTTCTCTGCCACTAGAATGGGAATAATCCACAGGAGAATTGCTCCTTCTGCCTGGGTCCGGGAATGAGAAGACCTGTGGAACCGAGCTGCTGCTTGCCCACAACCTGCATATACATAAATCAGAAGCCAACATTGGTTGTTGTAAGTCCCTTAGATTTTGGGGTTGGTTGTGATTGCAGCAAAGCCGAATAAAAGCTAAAGTTGGAGGCCAGGAATGGTGGCTCACTCCTGTAATCCCAGCACATTGGGAGGCCAAGGCAGGCGCATCACGTGAGGTCAGGAGTTCAAGACCAGTCTGGCCAACTGGTGAAACCCCGTCTCTACTAAAAATACAAAAATTAGCCAGGTATGGTGGCGTGTGGCTATAATCCCAGCTACTTGGGAGGCTGAGGCAGGAGAATCACTTGAACCCAGGAGGCAGAGGTTGCAGTGAGCCAGGATGGTGCCACTGCACTCCAGCCTGGGGAAGAGAGTGACACTCTGTCTCAAAAAACAAAACAAAACAAAAACCAACAACAACAACAACAAAAAAAAGAAGCTACAGTTGGATAATTGGATAATGGAAGATAAAATTGGAAAGACAGACTTAAGCCAGAGTATAGAGAGTTTTGAATGTCAGGTGAGCCAGAGCCTGGTATGTGTTTATCAGAACCTGTTTCTTTCTTTTTCTTGGACACACAGCTGGACCACATTTTTTTTTTTTTTGTTTTTTTGTTTTTTTTTTGTTTTTTTTTTGAGACGGAGTCTTGCTCTGTCGCCCAGGCTGGAGTGCAGTGGCCGGATCTCTGCTCACTGCAAGCTCCGCCTCCCGGGTTCACGCCATTCTCCTGCCTCAGCCTCCCGAGTAGCTGGGACTACAGGCGCCCGCCACCTCGCCCGTCTAGTTTTTTTGTATTTTTTAGTAGAGACGGGGTTTCACCGTGTTCGCCAGGATGGTCTCGATCTCCTGACCTCATGATCCGCCCGTCTCGGCCTCCCAAAGTGCTGGGATTACAGGCTTGAGCCACCGCGCCCGGCCGCTGGACCACATTTTAAAGCTTCTCCTTTAATTAATGTGTTCCATTTTCAAGTCTGGCCCATAAAACCTTCCAAAAAAGATCCTTCATTTTTTTTTTTCCCCTGTCTAGCTTGATGAAGATGACCTTAGGCACAGCGACCCTGAAGGCCACATGTTAAAGATAGTGGAGCCAGAGGATGGAAGGAAGCTGGTTCCCTGAATCATCACTTGGCAGAGAGCTGACCACTGATCAGGATCATGTGTTTTAGATTTCACTTGACCAATAAATCAATTTCTATTTTGTTACACTGCTAAAATGTGGGGTTTATTTTTATAGTAGCTGCTGTTTTCCTAATCAATACATCATGTGCAAAGGTTTGGGCTTCATTCTCATCAGGAATAGGAAGTTAGTCACTGAAGATTTTTTGAAAAAGGGGAATAATACTGTGAAGACAGGTGGAAGTTACAGTTGTTGGGATCAAAGAGTATTTCTGAATGAGAGTGGGAGATTTGGGGACTTGTTTTTTTTTTTTTTTTCATAATGTAGTCTTAACTCTTGTCTGGGGAAGGGAGATGACTGCTATGATTGTCGAAGGGCTCCATAGAGCTGGGGAAGGAGTTGCTGAAAAATGAATCCATTTCCCTGAAATGTTAAGTCTTTCTCTTTTGTAAAAGTCCTAATTCTAGTATTGCCTCATCTAGCTCAGTGACCACCACATAATAAATGTTTAATGGAAGCTGGCCCTGGACTCTGGGAATGTTTTGAAGAGCTACCACTAGTTGAGTGCCTACTACGTGAGAGGTGCTCTTTCATTCATTGAATCATCACAATAACTGTGCAAGGTGCTATCCAGATTTTACAGATGAAGAGATTGAGACTTTAAGAGTAATTTACTGCTGGGTGCGGTGGACCGTGTCTGTAATCTCAGCATTTTGGGAGGGCAACGCCAGCAGATTGCTTGAGCCCAGGAGTTAGAGACCAGCCTGGGCAACATGGCAAAACCCTGTTTCTACTAAAAATACAAAAATTAGCCAGGTGTGGTGGTGCACACCTGTAGTCCCAGCTACTCGGGAGGCTGTGGTGGGAGAATCACCTGAGCCTGGGAAATCAAAGTTGCAGTGAGCCATGAACGCACCAACTGTACTCTAGCCTGGGCGATGAGAATGTGATCGGTCTTAAAAAAAAAAAAAAAAAAAGCCTCTAAGAACAATCTTATTCTGAAACCTATACCTTTCCCAATATAACAAAATGCTTTCTGAGAAAATAGTAATGGCCAGTGTTATTAATAGTACTGAGTGTCTGCCATGTACTAGGCACTCTGCTGGGTGCTTTACAAACACACAGAAGCAGCTCTATCAGACATTGTAGGCTGTTCCGAATGTTTCCAAACTGTGGACTCTATGGGAAGTAGGAAAAATATTGATGTAATTTTAGCACAAAGTTTGATTCTTTGGGGCTTTTCTTTAAGGTCTCTGGCCCATTTTCTTTTGTCCTCTTAGTTCCTTGGTTGACCTAGGGCTGGGTGAAAGGTTGGTTTAGAGTTCTCAACAATACTCACATCTGCAGCTCCTTCACTCTGCGGACCTATCGAGCCACTCTACTATCAAAGTGTTCAGATCATATTATTATTATGTAATTTTTATCAATGAAAAAACCAAAGTTCAGAAAGATTGAATAACTTGACCAAAGCCACATAGCTCGTATGAGATTTATTTATCTATTTTTGAGACAGAGTCTTACTCTGTCATCCAGGCTGGAGTGCACTGGCATGATTTTGGCTCACTGCAACCTCTGCCTCCAGGGTTCAAGCAATTCTTCTGCCTCAGCCTCCTGAGTAGCTGGGATTACAGGTGCCTGCCACCACATCCGGCTAACTTTTGTATTTTTAGTAGTGACGGAGTTTCACTGTGTTGGCCAGGCTGGTATCGAACTCCTGACTTCAGGTGATCTGCCTGCCTTGGCCTCCCAAAAAGCTGGGATTACAGGCATGACCAACATGCCTGGCCCCTAGTATGAGATTTAAATCAAGAATTCCTCACTCCAGAGTGCTCTCCTGTGCCCTCTGCATCCATCACAGTCCAAATTCGACAGTGTTACAAGTCTGGTTTGTTGCCATTTTGGCCTCATTACCTTGATTCGTGTATTAGAGTAGATATAACAGCTGCAACAGACAACCCCCAGATCTCAGTGTCTTAACATAATAAGAATTTATGTATCACATAAGTCCAATGTGGATATTTGTGGTCAGGTGACTCAAGAATCCAGATCTGTTCATGCTGTGAATCTGCCTTCCGAAATATGTGGCTTTAGGTTGCCCAGGTGTCACCGCCAGCAGATGGGGAAGAGCGAGCATGTGGAGAAGGCACACACTCTAAACTTTCACAGCTTGGAAGTAACACATTACTGCCACTTCTATCCTATTGGTGAGAACTAGTCATATGGCCTCATATAATAGGGGCTGGAGATAGAATCTAGTCATGTGCCCATTCCATGTTCTATCAACATGGGTTGAATCAACATTCTAGAATCATTAGAGTTGTTCTGGGAGAAGAGATACCTCTGACAAGAAGACTTTTGATTCTGATCTGGCCACATGCTCATACCTCTATTAGTCTCACATTTATTCCACTGAAATTTATAGAGCACGAACTTTGTGAACCATACATAAGCAAAGATCCGCTGCTGAAGAAAGACTGGAATTCAGCCAACCAAAATGTTGGCGGGGCATCAGGCCACAGGCTGATTGATCATGAACGTGGCCGATTTCCCTCAAGATAGTGTTATTCATATGGTTATAGGGTTTCTTTATTTTATTATTCTATTGATAAAATGTTTGAAAATTTTTACCCTGTCACAAAATAAATAGCCGTGTGTTGTAGTCACAATTTAAGTAGCTGATTTCATGTACTTTGCAATTCTATCAGCTTTCTGACAGTTTCAAAATAGTTCTCTCTGGGAAACTGTGTGGCTTGGCCTGTTCCCTATGCTTCTCTGGCCTCCCCAGTGCTATGGGAATTGGGAGAAGTGGGGAGGTTAACCGTGGAGTCTGAGAACGCAACAAGGAGGCAGCTCAGTTATCTTGCTAAGACCTGTCTCTCATCTGCCAGAGAGAATGCAGCAATAAACACAGAGGTATTTAGGAAGTAGCATGCAGGATGTGGGCAATGAAGGAAACAGGACATTTTGACTTTTGAAGTAACGATTTTGATGTCTGTAGACATGTGATGCTAAAAAAGTTAAACTTTTAGCTTAAAAAAATCACTTAAGGGGGTCAAGTGTGGTGGCTCATGCCTGTAACCCCAGGACTTTGGGAGGCTGAAGTGGGAGGATTGCTTGAGCTCAGGAGTTCAAGACCAGCCTGGACAACATGGCAAAACCTCGTCTCTACAAAAAATACAAAAATTAGCTGAGCATGGTGGCGTATGCCTGTGGTCCCAGCTACTTGGGGGCTGAGGTGGGAGGATGACTTGAGTCTGGGAGGTCGAGGCTGCAGTGATCTGTGTTTGCATCACTGTACTCCAGCCTGGGTAACAAAGTGAGACCCTGTCTCAAAAAAGAAAAAAAAAGTCCCTAAGTCATTTAATACATGCAACAGGCTCCCATGTCTCATTCTAACTTGAAGGAAGGGTCATGGCTGATCCCAGAGTACTGGCTTGGGCATCTGAGTGGATGTAGTCCTTCCCTGAGAGGGGGTGTTGGCAGAAGGAGTAGGTTTGTTTGTTTGTTTATTTATTTATTTATTTATGGGATGAAATCTCACTCTGTCACAAGCCTGGAGTGCAGTGATCTCAGCTCACTGTAACCTCACTGTAATAATCGCTCAGGTTCAAGCGATTCTCCTGCCTCCGCCTCCCTCAGTAGCTGGTATTACAAGTGTTCGCCACCATGCCCAGCTAGTTTTTTTTTTTTTGTTGTTGTTGTTGTTATTTTTAGTAGAGACAGGGTTTCACCATGTTGACCAGTCTGGTTTCAAACTTCTAACCTCAAATGATCCACCTACCTCAGCCTCCCAACGTGCTGGCATTACAGGTGTAAGCCACTGCCCCCCGCCAGGAGCAGGTTTAGGGGTGGGCATGGGTAAGGTTGGCATGGGGGAGGTTGTTCTCCTTCTGGACAAAGAGGATTTGAGGTACATCTGAGTCTCCAGAAAGCCATTCCTTGTATTGTGGAGCTCAACCTTCCTGGCTATCTTTGTGTATTTCCAAACTTGCTCTTAAGGGATAAGATGGAAGATAGTTTAGAAACCTAAGTGCTGGGAAAAACGGTCTAGCTAATCATACAGACTGTGTGTGTGTGTGTGTGTGTGTGTGTGTGTGTGTGTGTGTGTGTGTGTGTGTGTATGTATGTTTAAGTACCAAGTACCAAGAGGAGAAGGTTCGGGATTGCAAAGGCAATAGATATTCATCTGCATTGTACATAACATTTGTATATTAATTAGCTGACATAAAAATGCATGGAAACCTCCCAAGTCTCAGCCCCTCTACTAATAGAGGAATCATTCTTATCATTGTTTCTGATTGTACCTCCACAATCTCTAGTTTTCCTGTTGGTGAGGTTGGGCTAGTCTTTCTTGAAAATAACTGGTTGTCCTCTCTCGTTTGTGGTGACTTCCTTTGTGCCTGGGTCAGAGTTATAGGGGTGGGAGCAGCTGTTGAGGGGCCAGAGATTGACTTAGTCTGGTCTCAGGGGGTGTCCTCATCTGAATCTATCTGAGTCCCTCTTTCTGTCTCTCTCCACTCACAGATTGTGTGGCATTTTGGAAGGTGGAGTGCCTGGGCACCTAGCCCACCACTTCCCAATCTGGCCCTGGGCACAAGCCACATGGTGCTGGCCATCAGCCTGGCCTCTTGCCCATCTATTACAGCTTCAGCTGCCAGGCTGGCACAGGTGCCAAAAGAACTAGGCCCTGCCCTTCCCCAGTGCTGTGCCTGTCAGATGGGGAGAGCACACTCTGGAGTGGGAGGCCAAATCCAACATCCCTTGATGGTGGAATGGAGGTGTCTGTGCCTTAAGGAGCACTGCTGAGGTACTATAGTCGTGGAAGAAGACCAGCAGCTTAACATGTGTATGGGCAGGGGACAGTGTTGGGAGGAGACAGGAGCGGTTGCTGTGGTGTGAAGGAAGACTCCCCACTAGGTCCTAGGAGATGTTTCCTCTCCTCCTTCCATGTCTATGACTATACGAAGCTTGAGAGACTTGCGTATGCTTCATACCTGTGGACTTATTCCCAGGTGGGAGTGTGGACAGGGATTCCAGTACTGTGGGGAGGGACCTGTAGCTATGCCCAGGTAGCACTGAGGTGGGCCTGGAGTGAATACTGTATCTCAGGACAGATGACTCTGTCCCACGTGACAGTGTCATCCGTGAGACTGCCGATGGGGCACAATATAGACGTACATGCACTGGCTAAGGCATGGGACCTTTCACCCCTTGATATGGGACATGTGAATCTGCTATATGGGGCACCATATACTTGGACCCACCGTGGTTGTAGAAGACATGAACCTCATTTCTGATGACAGTGGCCAGCTCTGGGAGCAGACTGGATCTATGTATGGACAGTGAGGGATGGGGTGAATGCTGTCTTTGTGAACGGTGTGTCCGTGGGGAGTGCTGGTCATACCTTGCCTTTACACCCATGTGAATGGCATGTTCAAATATGTGAATACCCTGGAGAGATGTTGGGTGATGAGGGGGCGGGAAGCCTGAAAAAGATGGAGAATTTATGAGCTGCTTTTGTCGGGAGACAGTCGTAATGAAGAAAATTCAATTTTCTGCAGCTCGGAGAGTCAATATGTTAAATCTCGGAGAAGCTGTGGAGTGACAGCAGAATGGCAAAGTCAATGGGACGTGTGTGGGAGGGAAGCCGTCTATCTGTGTCTGCAGTGAGGCCGCCTCCTCTCTGTACCCTTGAACTGCAGCTGAGGGACAGGATGGCACCAGATACCTGAGTTCCTGGAACTTCCCCTCTCTCCCTTCCTCTTCCACCTAACAGACCATTTTCCCTTGGCTGTTTCTTGTAGGAAGAAAGGCTGTCCTTTGTTAGGTCCAATTCTACCCTAGCAATGGCCTCATCAGGAAGTCCTTCTTGTAGTCTATCTAATCAGCACACCCTCTTGTTGCAGTTACTAATTCCATAGTGGCTGTTTACAGCCTAAAATGATTTGTAGGGGAGTTCTTCTAACTTTTCACGCCCACTCTCCCCTCAGCTACTCCATGGCTGGCCTCCTGTTTCCCAGCATTTCAACTTTTCCCCACCCAGTCTTCACATCCTCTCTTCCAGCCTCCTGTTCCCAGAGGCAGAAGTATAGGGGGAGGTGGGAGGAGGGAAGTGGGGATTCCTCTGTAAGCCACAGTGTCACCAGGAGCTGTGATTAGCCGAGCTGCTAGCTGTGTAATTGGCGTGTGCCCGCGTCCCGGGGGTCTGGTATGTTAACAGCGGGTCCCTGTGGTGAGTAACGAGATGGTGCCTATGGCTGGTTGCACACGCTAATTAATTAGTGCTCCTCTGGTGTTGAGGAATGAGGAGGAGCTGGGAGAGTTTGTGGTGAGGGTGTCTCAAAGCCTGAGAGGCCAGCTCTGCAGAGCCCAGAGGTTACCTAAAGTCCTGTTGGAATGGCAGCATTCAAGCTGCAGTCTAGGATTAGGGGTGGGAGTGAAGGTCAGAGATCTAGGGGCTCTGGCCGAAGACAGGGTGTGTGTGGGGTACAGCCTCTGGCTTGTGGGTGTCCTGTGTCCTGGGCTGGGCTGGTTGGAGGGGAGGACACCCCCGACTCCCATGCAGTTTTGGGAGGTCTCCAGGCCCAGGGCCTGTCTCACAGCATCCTTTCCCCAGGTGGCCCATAGAGGAAGGGAGTGGAAGGGGAAGGAGGCATGTCAGATGTCTCCAGCCTCATTTCTGTCCCCTCTGCCTGCCCTCTCCTCACTAAGGCCAGCTTCTCAGTCAGCCATTGCATACTCATTACATGCTCACTGCCTGGACAGAGCTACAAAGGGCTTTGGGGCCCCTCTCACCTTAACAATCACTGTTTTCCCCTTGCTGCCCATGCAGGCACCCAGGCTCCTTAGCCGCTGGGTTAACTTTGGGGTCCAGAAGCCTATTCTGAAACCGGGGGTCTGGAACCTAGATATTTGGGGAAAATACCGTGGAAAGCCTGAAGAAGTGACGGTAGGGAAGAAAATTGGGAGAGAACCCTACAGCCTCCCAGTACAGTACAGTCACTTACAGCAGCAAGAAGGCTGAAGGTGAGAGGGGAAGAACTCCCAGTGAGCAAACAGGCTCTACCTCGTGTTTTCTGAGGCAGAAAACCTAGGCCTAATGTCGAGAGGGGTCAGGATGAAAAGGGACCCCATGCAGGAGATCCCCTCCGTCTGAGTTTTGGGATTCAGCGAGGTGCGGCGGGGGAAGGGGAGACAAAATAGAGAAAACAGGCAGCAAATGAGATGAGACTGCGGCGGGGAATCTTTGGCTTCCATGTGGAGGCGCGAGTCCCATTCCCGCACACGGTAATTGCTAAATTACCCGCCATCTGCTCCGCTCTCAGACATAAATTACCTGCGAGGAGGAAAGACGCAGAGGCGGCGTTCTTTCCTTCCTCTCCCCCAGACCCGCGCAAGGCGCTGAGGGGGTCCTCCCTCCGGCGCAGAGGGAGGGACGGCCTGACAGAAACAGTGTGCACTTGCCTCTATCCTCCCCTGAGGGACAGTGGCCTGGGGTGACCGAGAAACCTGGCACTCCCAAGGTAGCCGGGCTGCCGAGGAGGACCCTTCGGCTTTGGGGCTGGGCCGAACCGCCGGCCGGGCGGGGCCTTCCCGGCAGCTCAGGGGAGGCGGGGCTCTTCGTGGTGGGCGGGGATTTCCCCAGGTGGGACCCATCGCCTGGGCAGGTTTCCCCGGCCACCCTCTTCCTTCTCCCCCACTTCCTGGCGCCCACCACTCTGCTGGTGGGGAGGTGTCTCCAGCTGTGGTTCACTCCCTCTGGGATCTTTCAGTATCCCAGAAAGAAGAGAGGAGGGCAGGCAGACGGCAGGAGGAGAGAGAAAAGGGGCACACCTCCTTTCTTTCATTCTACTCTGAACTTTTTCCCTCCCCCGCTAGATTCTGAAGGGTGGGCGAGGTGTGAAAGCAGATGTAGGAGAGATGACCTCAAATGGGGCAAAGTGTAGGGTGCGGCCGATTGGAGCGAGGGAGGGAATGGCAAAGCTATGCCCACTGCCAGGCGGGGTTGTCTGGGGAGACGAGCAGGCAGCCTGCGTAGTGTGGAAGGTGGTCAGGCTGGGGAAGTGAGCAGAGTGGGAGGTGGGCAGGAAGAGAGGGTCGGAGGGATGGAGGCGGGGCAGGATGGGGAGGTGGGAGAACCAGGATGGAGACTCAGAAACCGGCAGGTACTGAGTCGTCTGGGTGATGAGCTAGAGGAGGATCAGAGTCGGAGAGACGGGAAACAGCAAGACGTTGAGCAGCAGTTCAGGCCCTGGAAGGAATGCAGGAAGCAAAGGCTGTGGCAGGGAAGGCAAGGGTGTTGGTGGGACCCTGCAGCGTCCCAGGAAGGTGAGGGTGAGAGCCCCAAGCCACTTCTTGCTCTGAGGCCGACGCCTGACTCCGGAGGGGAGCCGAGGAGGCCACCTGTGCAGCAGGGATGGGCGCCAGCCCTCCTCCCCCAGCCCCAGGCACCTGCAGGGGTGTGCCCATGAGGGTGGGAGACCGGCTAAGCCGAGTCCCAGCTCTGAGCGCCGGAGCTAGTGGGGTTTCTTCGGAGCGATTGTTTAGTATTCATGGGGCGACGCAATCTCTCCCACATCTGCTTAGCACAGCAAGTCCTGTCATATAACTGTCTCCCGCACTGTCTGTCCATAAAGAATGTCTCGGAATTGGTGTAATTCAGAGAAATTAATGACGACTTTCCGCGGGACGGCTCCCTGGGGGATGATTAACACTTCATCGTCCATCTGATGCGCGGGGCCCAGCGCTCCATCGCGAACATTTGGGCCGTGGCCAGCCGCATTAAAGGTTATTACGGAAAACGCGACCTGCAAACGGGCGAGAGGCATGATGGACCAGGAGGGGCGGGGGCCGAGGGCGAGGGCGGGGGCGGGGGAGTCAGATCCGAGCTGCCCAAGTCCGAGATTAAGTTTCCCGAAGTGTGCGCACCTGTGGGGTCCAAGGCTGAAGGAGACTGGGTTTCTGCTTCAGTGATGGCAGAATAGGGAGGGTGTTGGGGAGCCGCTCTCCCCCGACCTCCACCTCAGGGGCTAGGGAAGGGAATGGGGACCCTTTTCATGGGTGGCACACTGCTGTTGGAGGTTTTCCCTGCCTTTATTATAATCCTCACAGCATTACTGGGTGAGTTTTATTCACCTCACCTTGCAGGTGATGAAACCGAGGCTCAGAGAGGTTTTGTAATGTTCCCACAGTAACACAGCTTGTTGAGACAGAGGCAGGATTTGAACTCAGGTCCTTGTCTCATGAGCTCTTGCTCTTTCCACTACACTAGACAGTCTCATGCTTTTATGTGTCTACCTCAACTTCCTGCACATAGGTGGCAGGTGTTTAAAAACATTTGTAGCATGAACGAATGAGTTATCTTTGCAGGTTCCATTTCCATGATCTGGACCAGAGGTCCAGAGATCTGGAGGCAGGCAAGAGGATATGGTAAAGAAGTTCCAGTTTGGGCTAAGAAACTCAAAATAGGTTTCCTGTGCGTTTACATGCATTCTGCTGGACATTCTAAATCTCTAGAATCTAGAAGCCTGGGCTTTTGATCCTTAGTCAGCAGAAAGGAATAGAGGAGGATGCACGCATGAGTGTGAACAAGTGTTTGATGAGTATGTATACGTTTGCATGTGATGTGTGTCTGCATATGTGGGTGCGTTTATGAGTATGTGTATGTTGCATGTATGTGAGAGTGTATGGGATGTGGGTGTGTGTGCATATATCTGTATTTTGAGAGTGTGTGCACGTATGATGCATGTATGAGCATGCACCTGTGTGTGCATCTGCATGTGTGCAAGCGAATGTGTGCATATGTGTATATGTGCATGTGGTGTGCCTTGGGGAGCTGGAAGACTCAAGTGAAGATGTCTTTGATTTATGCAAATCTCTAGCAGGTTCCAGGATGTGGTATGTGGTGATGCTGAGGTGGGAGGCCAGGAGAAGGCTGTTTCTATTTGGTTGGGGAGCCTGAGCAGTGGGTGCATTTGCTCTTCCAGGCACAGGGGGATAGCATCAGGGCCAGGGTCTGAGATGGAGACTAGGATCTGAGGCCTTCACTCAGGGTTTGAACTGGAAGTGCTCAGAGGCTCTGGTCTCACCTGGGAGGGTGATGAAGAGGTGGAGCCAGGATGGGAGGGTGCCTAGACTGTGGAGAATTCAGGCCTACTCGCTTCTCTCCCCTGCCACCCACTCCACAGGTTTTGGCCATTAGCTTCTAACCAGCCTGCAATTCCTAACTCTAGATTCACCCCACTCCACTTCAGGGTGGTAGAATTACCAGAAGTCTTTTTTTTTTTTTTTTTGAGACAGAGTCTCACTCCGTTGCCCAGGCTGGAGTGCAGCGGTGCTATCTCGGCTCACTGCAAGCTCCGCCTCCTGGGTTCAAGCAATTCTTCTGCCTCAGTCTCCCAAATAGCTGGGACTACAGGCGCCTGCCACCATGCCCGGCTAATTTTTTGTATTTTTAGTAGAGGTGGGGTTTCACTGTGTTAGCCAGGATGTTCCCGATCTCCTGATCTCATGATCCACCTGCCTTGGCCTCCCAAAATGCTGGGATTACAGGCGTGAGCCACCGTGGCTGACCCCCAGAAGTCTTTATGTGCAACCTTCTAACTAGGAGGACCATAACCACAGTCAAAACTTCTCTCTGTCTCATTGGCACTATTCAGAGGTCCAAAACAGTTTCCTGGTCTCTTGGAGGCCACTGGTATGTATTCTTTCTTTCTTTCTCTCTTTCTGTCTCTCTCTCTCTTTTTTTGACACAGAGTCTTGCCTCTTTCTTTTTTTGACACAGAGTCTTGCTCTGTTGCCCAGGCTGGAGTGCGGTGGCACCATCTTGGCTTACTGCAACCTCCACCTTCCGGGTTCAAGCGATTCTCCTGCCTCAGCCTCCTGAGTAGCTGGTATTACAGGCACATGCCACTATGCCTGGCTAATTTTTGTATTTCTAGTAGAGATGGGGTTTCACCATGTTGGTCAGGCTAGTCGGTCTGAAACTCCAGACCTCATAATCTGCCTGCCTCGGCATCCCAAAGTGCTGGGATTATAGGTGTGAGCCACCGTGCCTGGCCAGCCACTGGTATACATTCTTACTGCATTTCACACAAGCTGAGGTTTTCAGGCCACTTGTGCTAGGAAGTTCTTCCTTGAGTCTAACTTCAGATCCTCTTGTCATGTTTGATGCCCAATAGGCCCAGGGTAATTTCATGAAAATGGGGCTTTGCACCTCCATTCCCCCACCACAGCAATGGAGTAATTTCTTCTGGATGGAGGAGTGTGTCTGGAGTATAGGGACACCGAGAGAAGGAGGACTAAAGCCTGGCAGGTCACAGATGAGTCAGACCATTATTTGGGAGGAGGGCAGTCATCAACAGGACAGTCTCAGAAAAGGGAGGTCAGAGAGCATCAGTATCAGCCTGTACAGACAGCAGCCAGAGTCCTCAGAGGTGGGAAGCCTTACCCAGTGTCCCCTGCTATGCAGTGGTTGCTTCTGAAAAGCCCAGGCCCCTGACTGCTGGTCTAGGAGTCCTTCTTGTGCCCTATTTGGAGGATCCTACATTCTGTTCCTATTCTCCTGGCTATATAGGGGTGGAGGGGAGGGAGGAATATTCAGCTGGGCCCGGGTGCTGCCCAGCCATGCCAGCTGGGTCTTGAGGCCTCATTGCCTCACATGCACCATGTCTGTTCCTTCAACTCCCCATTCTCCCACTGCAGGGTGGCGTGGTCTCTAAGCTCCACCCGAGCAGCCATCCAGGGATTTAGTCGTCTCCTGACCCCAAACAATTTCATACATATAGTCTGTCTTCAGCCTGTACTATCTTCTGTCTCCTTTTTCCAGGCCAGCCTCTCAGCATTTTACAAGATTGCCCCATACTGTCCTCCTCTAGGAAGCCCTCATTGACTGTTCCTCCTGGTTCGGGATCCCAAACGTTTCCTTTAGAAACCACTGCCAAGGTGCTTGCAGGCCTCTTCCTGTTCTCTTTCCTGGTCCCCGCATACTGGCACCTCCCTGTGAGCAGGGCTGTTTTTTCTTCTCTCTAGGGATCTGCCTTCTTTCTTCTTTCCTGTCTCCCAGGACCCTCTTCCCGCACCAGGAGAATCAGTACTGCAGGGGAGACTGACTGAACCCTTCCCTATTTAATGTTTTCTGGGAATATCAGGGATAATGGAGTCCCACTGGGTCTCATGGTCTCATACTGAGGAGGAGGAGGTGGTGCCGACCCTTTCCCTGACTGGATCTTGGTAGCTTACTCTGGTGTAGGATCCCTGCATCCCAGCTCCTGGTACTCCTTCTGCTCTGGTTGCCTCTGGGCAAGTTAACAGCTCTGGGGTGCTGTGCTGGATCCCCTGGGGTGCTGGGTGTGGTGCGGGCAGTGGCAGGCAGTCACTGTGATTCTCAGCTTGGGCTTCTCACCACACCTGACTGCCTGCTCCCCGACTGAAGCCCTCCAGGTTTGTGTTTCTCAGGTTTCCCTTGCACCTTCGCTTTCCTTCTCCCACCCAGTCCTCACCCAGCCCATTTATCCGAAGAGCTGGAGTTCTTCCAGAAAGTTTCTCCTTTCCTGGGTCCCTCGGGGTTGGCAGGCCCCAGGTGGGGAAGGGGTGAATGGAGACTGGGTGGAGGCCAGGGTCCTGGCTCTAGTGAGGCACCAGGTCTAGCTCTGGATCAATCGATGCTTTGGCCGCCACCTTGTGGCAGATACGGAGAACTGCAGGGTGGGGGTCCCAGCGCTGAGAGTGGGACCTTCCGGAAAGGGAGGAGATGATGGCAGGGGTGTACGTTATGAGGGTAGCAAACTTCAGATTTCCAAATTGACATTGGGGTCTCCTAATTCCTGACTGACAGGGAAGTAGAAACCTGCCAAGCAGCAAGGACACTTAGGGATGGCGACAGAGAATTAAAACTCTGTCCTTCAGTCTCAAACCTATTGTTCTAATCCTCCTTCCCTAAAACAAAAACAAAAACAAAAATCCTAACAGGGCAACAGTCTGAAACTGAAGCAGGAGGATCTGAGGTCTGATCTGCAGAAGTTCCAGTAAGTCCCAAAGTGTATTTGGATGCTACTGCCTGTGACTGTTGCACGGCTTTTTCACAGCTGCTCTCCACCCCCAAGTCAGTGAGTCTCCCACCTTCTCCAGCCTCATTAATCCTATCATGCTCAGTTCATTGGTCCTATTCAGAAAATCCCAGGTTCCTTAGCCTTTCTACCCTATCCTGGGTTGTGCCTATGACCAAGATGCTGATCTGGAAAGTCCCTTTTCTGGTCTAACTCCAATCCTTCCTATAGCACTAGAAATGGAGAGAACCACCATACAGCTATCTGAGCTGCAGATGGGAAGCTGGGACCCTAAGAAAGTGGGGAAGATGAGGAAGGTTCTGAGGGAGGGCAGCTCTGCCTCAGTTTCTCCTGCCATTTTCCTCTCTCCTGCCCCCTTGGATCCTTGGAGATGAAGGGGATGCGACAGGGTGGCCCACCTCACTGGAGAATTCTCTCCACTTGGGCTCCAGGATTCACAGGTACTGGGGGAAAGGAGAACTTCTGAGTTCCAACCATGAACTTTGTTATTCTCCTCTGTAGAGTGGGTACTGTGGAGAGTGAAGTGGGGTATTTGTCTCTATCAGGCCTTCTGGTCTCACTTAAGAGTCCCTCTGAAGCCTTTTTCTTTCTTTCCACTTAAATCCCAGGCTCTCAGAAGCTCTTATAATGATTCTTGGAGTTCCTATATCACTCCCCCTCAGTCCAGCTCCCTTCTCTGGTGAGCCAAGGGTCACCGAATCCTCCCTGCCATTCTCCCTCAGCTTCCCCTGGCACTGTTTGGAGATCTTGGCCAGGAGCCCCGGTTCTGCAGGCCCTGGTGCCCTCCCTCTGAGGTGCCATTCCTCCCCTGCCTCATTTGCTGCTGCTGACCTTACTGAGTTAAATTAAAAAGCAATGTTCTGTGTGTGGCTCCAGCCCCGTGGAGCTTGACTCTGGGAAGACGAAGACAATTACTGGCCCCTCCATCTCCCTCTCGTCTGGCTGCCTTATAATTTTTCCCCCTGCTGCCTGGTATGCAACATTTATGTTTTTAATAACACCAGAATGGTTTTGACCTTGGGAATTCATAGCAGAATGGGCACTGTGAGAGGCCCCAACGTGATTGGCGTTTGTCTCAGTCCTTTGCAGGGAGGAGGCTCTAGTGCCTCCTGGATTCTGGGGAAGGTGTGTAGGGGCTGCACCCCATGGGGTTTAAGAAGAAATCTCAAAAACCAGAGTGGACAAGGACATGGGGAGGGGGAAAAAAGGGGGAGGGTGTTGTCTTTTTAGGTTTCCCTTGGAGGATCAAAGTTAGAATAAAATGTTTGAGGGGTTGGGATGTTTTTCTCCTCGTTTTATAGGAGGAATCCTAGATTGGGGATGGCATGGAATACGTGTGTGTGGGGGCGGCAATGGGGAAGGGGTGGTGTGTGATGCAAGTGTATACACACACACAGGTTGTCAGTCCACAAGCTTGCACATATACCTCTGACACAATTGGATCCATTTCTCCTCATTTACTCTCAGCTTCTGTAGCTCTGTAGCTTCAAGGAGAGTAGATAAAGTGAGGACTAGCCAGAGGACTGATGTCAGACTCTAGGTAGAACTTACCAGCTGAGAGTAAAGGGGGCAGGGACAGAGTCCTCTTCTGACTTGTAGACAGATTTTCTTCCCAATCCCTCCTACTTTTCTTCTTTTCTCTTTTCTGTGCCCACCTCCCTGGGTGGCTCAGCTTTTAAGATGAAAGGAGAACCAGTGGCAGCAAGAAGAATCTGGAGGAGGCATAGGTTGGTTAGCAGAGGGACAGGAGAGGCAAGAAGCAGCGACAGGACGAGGTGAGGGATGCCTGGGAAGAGAGAGCTGAAGATCACGTGCAGGTCCTCTCCTCCAGGTGTAAAGGACTGTGGTAGGATGGACCAAGGTTAGAACTGGGAAAGGGCTTCTGTGTCTACAGCTTCGAGGAGTTTCTGAAACTACAGTGAAAAGCCCAAATTATAAACGAAGAGAAGCTTCTTTTGCAGTTCAGAAAGTAGGAAGAGAAGGGACAGAGGGTCATGTACCTGAGGATGAAGGGCGCACAGCCAGGTAGCTACAGCACACATGTGTGTTCTGGGTTAACAGTCATGTATGCACCAGTTCCATATGTAAACATACAGAACACAGTAGCTTTGACATTGATTGTTTAAGCCAGGGGTTTGAGATGCTGTCTGGTTGTGGTCTACAGGGTATGGTGTTTTTCAGGAGCTGCAGCTGACACAACGGGATGACCCCTGCGCTGAGAACCAAGAAGTCGTGGGTTCTAGTTCTGGCCCCAGTTATCATCTGGGACCCTAGGGAATGTCACGAAGGACCGTGGGTGTTATCTGCTATACCATGAAGGAAAAGCCACAGGGTCCTTCTGTGCCAGTAGCCCCAGTGCTAGAACAAGAAATGGAAGGGAGGCTGAGGAGGGCGATGGCATTTCAGGGACTAGAGAGCTTGAGAAGGGATGCAAGGATTCCTGAATTTAGAAATTCATGGGTTCTTGCTCGAGCTAAAGACGTCCCCAGCCTAGGGCAGCCCAGCCTGGCCTTGCCTGGATTCCAGACAGCATCCAGGGCCGATGTCTGGATCTGTAGGGAGCACTGTTCTCTGCCGCCCTCCTGTGGCCGCTGAACCCTTCGCAGGTCGCTGCTGAGAAGATTCCGCTCCTCCGCAGAGCCGCGTTCCTCGCCCCCTGGTGGAAATTGAGTATATTACAAGAAGCGATTTCGGGTTTCTAGCCACAGCTTGCCCCCAACAGTTTCCTTAGTTTTGGAGGCATTCACAACCTCTTCAAAGCTGGGAAGGTCTTCCGGAGATTTAACACTCTATACCTTTGCCTGAAGTTTTAAGTTCTGGTTTTGGAAAGTGGATAGTGGAGACAAGGAGCTGAGATTGAACAGAGGGCAAGTTCTCTTCTTCCTCTTTGGGTTTCATCCTACAACCCTGTATTCCTAGGGTCTCTCAGCGTTTTAAAATCAGTGTCTGGTGACATTCCTGGAGAAAATGGATCTGGAGCAGACCAGGCATCGTGCGTCTGGGCTTCTTGGCAGTTGCACCTGAGCGCAGTCGGTCAGTGTCGGCAGGGAGATGGATTGGCAGGAGCCAGGAGGCAGGGATGATGGAGGGAGATGGCATATTTGACAGATGCTGACAGGGCTCGTTATTTGCTAGCCCTGGAATCCCCTCCCACCCATCAGGCTGCCCTTGGCCCTCCCCTCCCTGAACTCAATGCTCATTAGTGATTGCCTGTCTTTGGGGGAGAAACCCAGTGGGCCAAGCTGCATGGGGGTGAGCAAGGGAGGGAGAGGAAGAGCAAGGGGACACAAGGCAGATGCTGGAGGAGTCGTGGTTGGAATGACTGGGATTTGGAGCTGAGATCTGACGATCACTGGGGTGCTTGGAAGGTGTGGCTGGGGATATTGTCCAGGGGCCAGATACTGAATTGCTGGGGGTGGTGGGTTGGGAGGCATATTAAAAGGAATTGAGTTCCACTGGTTTACGCACTGATTTTGGGAGAACTGATAAAATTGGAGCTGACCATTCTACTGGGGACTTACTATGTACAGGGTAGGTCTACAGGTGCTATGAGGGGATAAAAGAGGCATGCCACCTATTTCCCACTCCCCTTCCTGTGTTTTGAGACCTGCCACATCTCCTCCCTGCACTTGTTGCTCCATATGTGTCTGAGGGGTGCAAGGTGCTGCTGGGCTGGGGATGTGGAGACAACTCCCCTAAGCAGTTTGTGACCTTCCCACACCCCCTTCCAGTAAAGTTCCTCCAGTCAGCTTCTTACCCTTCCTCATTCCTTTTCTCTTAGAATGTACAAGACATGTAGATATCTGGGTGGGACAGGGGGCCCTTGGGTGCCCTTCCAGAATTTCCAGTGGCTCCCAGTGGAGGAACTGGGTTGGGGGCAGGGGTAAGTCATACTATCCCGAGAGGCCAGGGGAGCAGGCAGGGAGGGGATCTCTATTTGGAGTGTGGAGAATGTTCGATGAGGAGGAGAATGCTGCAGTCGAAGCCCGTGCTGCATCCTAATCAGCGCTGCGGAGGCTGCGCCGCTGGCCGTCAATCTTTCCACACAAAGGGCCGCCCGCCCCCTTCCCTCTCCAAGCCCTCCGCGCCAGCCACCCCCTCTCCACCCCCATCACTGCGGGGCAGGAAAAGAGGCAGAGAAGTGGGGAGACGGACACACAGACAGGGACAGAACGATCCAGTAAATTCAAGCCAAGATGGACAGAGTGGGACCCATGGGGCAGAGTGGGTCCCAGCACTCTGGGGATGAAGAGAGACAGACAGAGGGAACAGAGACACTGACGAGTGGAAAGGGAAAGACAGAGGAGAGACAGACCTAGAGACAGGACAGAGCCAAGACAGAGGAGCATCCAGAGAGCAGACAGAAAGATCAAAGACTCACACAGGGACAGAGCCACCCAGAAACCAGCCATAGCAGAGTCAGTCACAGACACAGAGGCATGAGAAGGTCCCAGGCCCAGGGAGAAACTGAAGGCCATGTACCCTGAGCCAAAGGCACACTGACCCAGGGCCAGGGCCAGGGCGGAGAATATACCAGAAGTGTATCAGTAGACTGAGAGAAGCAGAGAAAGGAGGGAGAAGATGGGTTTCCAAGGAGAAAGGAAATGAGAGTGGCGGTGGAGAGACAGTAAGAAGGGTCAGGTAGAGGTTACAGGGGGTGAGATGGGGATTTGGGGTTGAGGGCTCTGCTGGCCTTCCAGGGCCTGGGACTCAGGTGGGAGGGGGGGCCTATACGTGTGTGCATGTGTGTGTGTGTGTGTGAGAGCAGGAACACGGCAATTCCAAGCTCTTCAAAATGCCAGAGTGGTCTGGTGCTGAACCAGACAGCCACACACCCGCTTGAAGTAGTTATGGTGAGGTGTGGAGGAGAGAACGGAAGACAGATGGAAGTTAGAGAAAGACTGAGAAAGAAAAAGAATGGCAGAGCCCCAGCAGAGATCAGAGGGAGAGAAAATGATGTTGAAACAGGGAGTAGAGAAATTGGCAGAGGACAGTCAGAGAAAGAGGTAGAGAAAGAAATATGAGGAGGCAAGAAGTGAGTGTGTGTGTGTCTGCGTATAAAAGACAGGGAGCAGAGGGTGCCTCTAACTGCAGGAGGGTGAGAGGGGCATGGAGAGAGAGGGGGCTGTTGAGAGAAAGGCAGACTAAGGGGAAATGGGGAGGGAAAGTAGGCAGGGCACCTATCTACCTGGAGATGCCGGGCTGGAATCAACCCAGCATCATGTTTACCTGATGAAACAACCCTGCAGTGAGCTGGGGAGGCAGTCAATGAGTTTTTCTTTCCTTTTTTTCCTTTTCTTTTTTTTTTTAGGGTGACCTTGTCATTTTCTTTAAGTACAAATAATCTTTTCCAATGCATGCTATCTCCTTTAACATAGCAGGTTTCAGCAGCTGCTGCAGGTGCCTGGGTCATTCCTGGCAATTTCTCTTTGGGGATCACCTTTAGAGCCTGCAGTATAGCTCTGAGCATCTGCACCAGAGGCAAATTTGTATCCTTTAGGGGTAGATCTAATTTTTGAAAACAGTCCAAGTGTTAGGAATCAAGGCTGGAGAATCAGGTGAGGACCCAGCTGGGGAGCAGTAGTTCCAGTTAAAAAGAAGGTGAAAATGGGAAGACACAGAAGAGGGTGTGCCCTCATCCAAAGTGGCTCTAAAAGGCCATCCTGAAGGGGAACCTTGCAGGATATGACAAGGAGATCTTCTAGTGGCTGCTTGAGGGCCAATTTCATTTTTCTGTCTGTTAAAACCGGGCAGTAATGCTCCCAGGACCATTCGCAGCCTGGCACTGGAGGGATGAGGCCTGGCATCTGATGGAAATACTTGGGCACAGTGGTCCTGGCCTTGGGGATCTTACAGTCCTCCTCCCTGCCAACATTGTGTTTATAGGTGCAAAGTTATCCCATTGATATTCACCACAGCAAAGATCAACAAGTGCAAATGACTAGAGCAAATTTGGAATCCAAGCCAGCTAGTTCATCAGGGAAGGCTGCTAGGAGTGGGGGAGTTAGAGGGGTATGCAAAGAGAAACCCAACAGGGCATGGAACAGATTAGGAGAAGAGCAGGAGTACCTCTGGGTGATGGTGCTGAGGCAGGTGAGCAAACCATAAATGAGGCTGGGGACAGCTTTGCTGGCCTGGAGCGAGGAGCTGGATTCAGGAACCAGCATGAAGGGGAATGGAAGGGGGCAGGTTTTGAAGCCAGGCTGGGTGATCTGAATTTGCTGAGAGAAACTGGGGTCGACTGGGGATAAACTAACGTGTCAGGTAGAGTGTGTGTGTGTGCGTGTGCACTCACACTTGTCTGGATAGGTGTGTACTCAAGTTTGCATGTTTTTTTCTGTGTTGTGTGTGTAGGGGTATGTAAATCCAGGTGGCTTTGTGCCATGGGGTTTTGTACCCCAGGCTCTTGTCTATCCATCTGTGTGACTGGCATGTAGCTATGCCTGAATGCGTTTGTTCATTTGTGTGTTTCCATGTGGTCATGTGCGAATGGTAACTCAGTTGCTTTTTGTGTATTTTATTTGGCTACGTGTGGTGAAGGGCAGCGTGTGTGTTTTGCGTGTGTGTGTGTGTGTGCTCGTGTCTGCAGGAGGAGTGGGGCCGGCAGGGAGCCCTGGCTACCCAAGCATTGCCGTCTGTCTCTCTCCCTCCACTGGCTCCATCTGCCCTCTCTGAGGTCGTGACAAGGAGGCAAACAGCAAAACGGCAAACAGCTACGGCGGGAGAAACAAGAACATTATAAGCCCCGCGCAGACTCCCCCTGCGGGGGAGAAAGGGACATGAACAGCCAAAGGGACGGACGGACACACACACACACACACACACACACACACTCCTACACACACAAACTCACTCCTGCGCACACAGGCTGCTCCGCGGACACGCTTCACGGAGCAGGTGCGCCCACGCGCAATACCCTCCTGGCTCACAGGCCTTTGCACGCACAGGACACACACACACACACACACACACACACACACACACACACACACACACACACTCGCTCCCGGCCTCCCTCCCGCCGCCCCTCCTCTGAGCCCTGCGGCCCGTTCTTCCACACCTCCCAACGCCCGCAGGCGTTGGGGGAGCTGGGGCTTGGGGCGCTCACTCGGACCTCGGAGCCAATTGCCAGATACCTAATGGCTCCTTTGGCCGTGGAACGGGGTGTGCGTGGGTGTCCTCTTCTTCACTCCTTCCCCAGCCCCGTCGCCTCCCACCCCCTTCCGGCCCGCGGCAGTTTCCGAAATCGCCCGGCGGCCGAGAATTCATTAGCGGGGGGCGGATGTAAACGCAGCGCGGTGGAACGTTTTAATTAGGCCTGAACAATAAACAAGCTAAACGAGGCGCGCAGGGCTCCCTGGCGGGCCCTCAGCCTCCTCCGCGCGGCGCGGACTCATTACGGCTGCAGCCAATTTCATGCCAGCGCCGAGTACTGGCTGGGCCGGGAGTGGGGCTGGGGGTTGGGGTGCGCTTTGGGCCTTCAGCGTGCGGAGCGGGGGCGTCTCGGCGCGAGGGCAGCGGGCCGGTGCCCGCCCGCCCGGGGCCGCGGCGCCCGCATTTCTGCACCATCCACCTGCCTTTTTCAGTGTCCTTGAGATGACGCTCCTTCCCCACACCAGAGCGGCCGGCTGGAGCGTCTAGCTTGCTTTTTAGGGTCTCTCTCCCGCCTCTTTTCCTCCCCCGCTCCCTCTCTCCTTGCGGCTGACTCCAGCTCCCCCTCGGTGCCCGTAACCCTCCTTTCCTCTTTTTGCCGCAGTCTTCGTCTCTTCCACAGGGTCTCTCCCTCCCCGCTCCCCGTGGTTGTCAGACTTTCTCCTGGACTTTCTCCGCTCCGCGCCGCCCGCCCTGGACGCCGAGCGTGGTAGACTGCAGCCCGGCTCCTCGCTGCCTGCCGGCGCTGCCTACAGCCCCCTCTTGGGTTCCCCTCCAAGGTCCCTTCCGTTCGCCCCGCTCTACCCGCTGCCGCCGCCGCCTTCCAGGCCCCTCCCCGCCCTCTGTCTCTTTCTGCCTGGGTTCTTCTTTGGGCCTTCTACCCTCGGGTTTCAGGTACGGCCCTGGGTATTGCTCCCGCACCCTACTAATTGGGGCTCTTCTGGACCGATCCAACCAGCGAAGTCGAGTTTGGCTCGTTTCCTTCTCTCCCTTTTTGCGAAGCTGCAGACACTGCTTGCTGGCCGTCAGGCTCTGTTAGGACTTCCCTGGTTCTAGGTGGCGGTGGGTCTGTGGCTATGTTGGAATCCCAGACCTGGGCCTCACCATGTGAGTCTTAACCTGGGCTTGCTCAGTTGTAAAATGTGAGAAATAATTTTAGGTGCTTCATGTTGTGGGAATTAGCGCTGTGATAACGAATGTAACATGCTTGGCACATGGGACTTGGTCTATTGGCACTTCACTTCTGCCTTTCCTCAGTCTGCTCCTCTCCCTAGCCTGGAGTTTTCTTAAAGTGTTTTGAGGAGAGAAAACCAAAATTACAGACTATAGGCCCCCACAAATTGAATATCAGAAATTGCAAATGGTTCAACCTAATAACAAATGCATTAGGCTCTGATTGCAAGAAGTGCTGTTGCGTGTGTACAAGAAGGGAGGACTGGGACTGGACTGACCTGCAGAACAAAGGAAACCATGTGGACTGGCACACTGGACTGAGCAAATTAAAACCTACGGGACATGTCAACCTGCATTAGTCCTGCCTCGGCAGTATGGCTGCCCTCTTAGGGCTGCAGAGTCATGGGCCTGTGTCCTCTTGGGGGCTGCAGTGGATCTGGGAGTTAAGCTCCCCCAAGACTCCTGCACCAAGGCAGGAACCAGACTCCTAGAACCTCATACCGTCATACTCCTTTCCCATCTATACATCTGACACACACACACACGTCCTTTGAGATTTTTAAAGGAAAATTGCGAAGTGTGGGCCTGGAATTCTGTCCCTGCTTTAGTTTCTTTCCCTAGTTTCCTCCTGACTCCTAAGAAGCAGAATCGGTGAGTCGCACACCTTCCCCTGTTTGTGCTGCCCATTGTGTTGGGCACTGAGGGGAGATCCAGAGGGAGGAGCACAGATCCTGCCCTGCGGGAGCTCCTAGGCTCATGGTAAGATGAGGCTGGTCGTCAGGACCAACCAAGAGGCATGGAGCGCTGGGCACGCCCTCAACAAAGGCTTATGAGTTGAGTTGGTCAGGAGCAACTGGAACAAGCCCTGTGACTCTGGCAGTGGGGAGACTGGGAATGACCGAATAAGAAAGGATGGAGGAAGATCTGAAAGAAGTCTAGGAGGGTCCCTAGAGGGTAGGGAGAATGGTATTCATTTAGTTAGCAGGGAGCAGCAAAACTGAAAGGAGAGAACTAGCAAGTTAGAGCTCTCAGTGAAGTACATTATCTTGGGGTAAGGAATGGCCAATGTGAGCCTTGGAGGCAGATGGGGAAGGAATGCATAGGGGTGTGTGTGTGTGTGTGTGTGTGTGTGTGTTGGGGAATGTGTACTGAGGAGGCCCAGGGGTGGAGGATGCAGGGCTTGGGAGGGCAGGTTTGCTGGGCTGCAGCAGAGAGCCTGGGCTGAGATGTCCTTGAAGACGCCTGGGATAGGGTAGCAGTGGTGGTAGAGGTATAGGACAGCAACGTAAAATGTCCTACTGTTGTAGCTCTACCGTGACCCTGGGCTGGGTAGGCGAGATGCTAGGAAGCCAGGCTGACTTCCTGGGCCCTGATATGTCCTCGTGGGGCATGAAGATGAATGAGTCTGGATTTCATGGGCTAGTGAACCATGGCTAGGTGGAGACAGCTGCTCAGGCTATGAAATGTGGGGAAGAGGCCTCCAGAGGTCCCCAAACAGAAAGAGGGAGGAGATAGAGGTGGGAATGGGGATGGGTAATGGGAAGATGGAAGGCTTGAGACCTCTTTCCTGGCTATCTCCTTTACTCACTCCTTTCATGGATTGAATTATTCATTTTAAAGCTAAAAAATCTTCAACAAATTATGTAGTCTAGACTTTCACCTTCAAAGGGTTCGATATTACTTCCCCATTTCGCAGATGAGGCCTACACAAGTTAACAAACTTGATCGAGATCTCCCGGGCAGAACAGGCTGAAAAGGGCATGAGGAAGCAGGTCTTTTGCCCTGGGTAGGGGAAGTGGGGGTTAATCTCTCCCTATGCAATCAGGCTCTACAATTGGCTGCTTCACAGGACAGAACCAGCAGGAGTTGGCATCAGAATGCAGCAACTTGATTCCTGGCTACTTACCAGTTCTGTGACCTGAGGCAAGTTACTTAACCTCTCTGTGTCTTAATTTTATTATCTATAAAATGACAACACTAATACTTGCTCCTGTGGCTTGTTACTAAGAATAAAATGAGATTTTTGCAAAAAGAACTTTGTACAGTTGAATCTCAGTTTATTAGGCTTTAAAAATCATCCTTCTCTTTGATATCATCCCAGCTTATTCTCTTCATACCTACTAGGGACATCAGCCTTCCTCCTCCTAACCCCTTTGCACTCTCTCCAGCCTCTCAGCCTGGCATTTACTTCCCTCTGATCTTGCTCACATCCCAGAGAGGAGGACCCTGTCCTCTCCTGCCTTTGCATTCCTTCCCTGTCTCCAGGACTGGGTTCATATGGTGCATCCAAACAATGGACACGAGGTGCAGAGAGGTTAAGATAAAACAGGAGAGGGAGGGCTTGGGGAGAAGCCACCAAGCTGCATGCAGGGCTCTTACCCACATGCCATGCGATCCTTGAGCAGGGCATTTGCCAAGATCTGGGGAGGGAAACAATCATCTTCCTCCTGGAGTGAAGGGTGGGATGCGAATTGTTTTCCTAATGTTTAGAGAGACTGTTTTGCCCCATGATGTGGGACACATCACCTGGAGGCCAATCCCCCAGAAAAAGAATAGCAGTTGAGAGAGGGCTTTCCTTTTCCTGTGGTGTGTGTGTGTGTGTGTGTGTGTGTGTGTGTGTGGTAGGAAATGTGTTGTTGGAGATTCTGTATCATTTCATTTGCCCTAGCATTTACCAACCCTAACTCAAAGGAAATCCTTTCTAAAGTCTATTCTACATTTCTTTTGCTGACAGTAAGCCCACCTCTTTAGTGGAGGTATTATCTAAAGTCCAGGATCTGGTTCAATGTCTTTTGTAAAAGATGTGCGTATGTCGGGGAGGGGAAAGTAAAAGATGGAACTTGAAGAAATGGAATGACCCAGCTCCTGGCTTTAATTACATGTAAGCTCTGAACATTCTGAACTTTATTAACCTCTTAAGTGTCCACAGGGGTGGGATGGACCTGATGGGTTTTGCTCCCTGGTCCTCTGTGCAGGGCGTCTCTGGAGGGTCCCCTCTCTACGCTTTTTGCCCATCCCAGCCTTTGGCTGCACACCATTTCTCCTGGCTTCAGGTGGTGCTATAAATCACCTCTCCCAGAAAGGAGGCTACCACCTACCTATCCAGTCCATGTCTCACTGGCTGTCTTTATCTTGCCCAAGATCTTCTGGTTCTTCCTTCTCAGCAAAACCCTTATGCTTTCCCCAGCACCACTTTTTTTGGACAACCTGATTAGCTGTTTTGGAGAGAGGGGCTCTTTTAGCAGGGACCCCTTCTCCTCCTAAGTGTCTTACTAATTACAAACAGAGAAAGCCTGGTCTGTGAAGTTAGACTGCCCCCAGGTCCCTGGCTTGGTGGAGGGAGTCAGGAGCTAGGGGATTTAAAGAGCAATTTCCTGTACCCTTTTCATTTCCTGCTGGGGGTTGTGGAGAGCAATAAGCAAGGTGGGTGGCGAGGGCCAGAAGGACTGGCCAGGTGGGGGATGGGCTGGGGAAGCCTTCCCTCCATGTACTCTTCTATCATCCCCTTTTCTGGCTCTCGAGGTGAGTTCTTTCGGGATGAAGCACCTGATAAATGAGGACCTGGCACTCCTTACAATCTCCCTCTTACCTTCTCAAAGTAAGGGAACAGAGTAGAGAGGAGTGGGAAATGATCCAGGTCCGATTATTGTAATAATAGATGATACCACAGGAAGGAACCTTGGAAATCAGTCGGATCTCCTGAGGTTTTATTTTATTTTAAATAGAGATGGGGGTCTTGCTATGTTGCCCAGGCTAGGTCTTGAACTCCTGGGCTCAAATGATCCTCCTGCCTCGGCCTCCCAAAGTGCTGGGATCACAGATGTGAGCCACTGCACCTGGCCTCCTTCAAGTTTCAGATGAGGAAATAGAGGCCTTGGAGAGGGCAGATAATCTGCCCAAGGTTGTGTATGTAAGTGGTGGGCTGGTGTGGCTGGGATTTAGCTAACTCTCATGATTCACTGTTTAGTGCTCTTTCCTCAGTCAGAGTGGGCTGTGGGTCAGTGATGTGTGTGTGTGTGTGTATACTGGGGATGGGGGATTAGATGGGAGGAAGTGGGGTAGGGAGCAGGGGATCTGGGGAGGTACCTGGATAGCAGGGGACTCCGGGTCCTGAAATGTTCACTCTTTGGTAGGTCCTGTGGAAGAGCGCAGGCAAGTCCTGCCTTAGGGAAGCTTTTGTGAGCTGGCTCAGGAAACAGATGTGTGGAAAAAAAGGAGGGGAGAGCAAAGAACTGTGGCCCTTGGAAACTGAGCCCCACATCTCTTCTTCCCCTCTCCACAGTCAGAGGTGGATGAGGTGGGGGAGGGGGCATGACAGAGGACAAAGGAGCCAATTATTGAGTGAGTGGATTAATTGATTAATTGTCCAGAAGCTTCCAGTGCTCCCCCAACAATGACATCCCCTCCCCCGACCCCAGTCAGGCATGGCCTCGGTTGGCCTGGATTATTAATTAGGGCTTGAAGTCATTTAACGATGATTTCATTATCGACGTGCTGTCTGTCTCGGGCTCAGCCCGGTTGCCAGGGCGACTCTGATCGATTGCCTTCCGGTCTTCTTGGCTTGGCCGGCTCCTTCCTTTCTGGAGCCTGGCTGTTGGCGAGCACTCCCTAGCGGCCCCCTCTGGTATTGCAGAGCTTCCCGTTGGCCGGCTTGAGAGACTCAGGCGAAGAACAGAGATCTACAGCTGCCTTGGGGGTCTTTCAGCTACTGACTGACTTAGCTGTTACCTGGGAACCGGCTTTTCTCCTTTTCTCCTGGCTTGTGAAGTCCTTCTGATTCTGTCCCCTGGCCTTCTACCCATACTCCCTTGGGATGGGTGTAGGATTAGGCAGGGACCTCAGTTGTTTCCTCGCAGCCTTTCAGTTTATCTCTGGGAGGCCCAAATAAGCTGTGATAAAGTTCTTCCTGCTGCTAAGCCGACTCCTTAGGCGTTGGCTATCCTGGGACATCTGGCCTCTTGGACCTTGCATGAGGCTGGCAGGGAAGGAGTGGGGATAATTTCCCTTTAGATTGCCTGAGGTAATGTTCTTAGGGTCTTCCCCGGTCCTGAGAGGAGCTGGGGAAGCTGGTCTTTGCAGAGCTCAACTACTTCCTCAGCCTCAAGAAAGCCTGGGGAAAAAATGGCAGGGTCCAGGTTGTCATGCTAAGTCTTAGTTAATGCATGACTTTCTTCAGAAACTTGGCTGGTTACTCTATCTCTGGTCCCTGAAAACCTAGATTCACGCACATTCACTGGTCTCAGGATCTCTACTCTATGCCTCAGCTTCTCCTTTCATGGGTTTTATGTATATATTTGTGGGGTCTGTTACTAGAGAGTTGCTTGAAGGCATCGATCATGGCTTCTCAGTAGGTGTCTAAATTGTTGACCCCAAAGTAATGGACAGTCACTGGTGTCTTATCTCCCTTATCCTTTGCATGCTGCTGATTTCGTTCTCAAATGCAGATCTCTCCTCAGTCCTTACCTCTCTTTGCTCCTCTGCCCTTGACCCCTGACCAAAGACTGTCCCCAGCACCCTCCCCAGAACGTGCCTCCCTTGCCTGCCTGCCTCTATTTCTCCTCCTCCTCTGCCCCACTTCCCCTTCTACTGGTTGTGCCAGGCTGCATTAGCTCTGAAAAATTTAGAGTTGGGCTTCAGGCCTCTCTGGACTGCAGCATTTTGGGGACAGGAAGGCAGGTTGGGTTGTCATGTCCATGTAGGGGTCTCTGTGAGCCCCCCAGGTTGGCTCTGGGAGAGAGCCTGGGGGCTGTGGCAGCAGCCTCACCCTATCAGCTTTCTGGGCACATCCGCCACCGAGCAGCACCTGAGAGGGGAAGCGGCTCAGCAGCGAGCTGAGTGAGATTGAAGAGGATCATAAAGAAAATATATATCCCCCTCCCTGGCCTCACTCCCTCCTCCTGCTCTGCACTTGCCTCCTTCTCTCTCTTTGTCTCACTCCCTCCCCCCTCTTCACTGCAACCCTGTTTTCTTTGTTCCTTCTTTGCTTCTGTCACCCTCATCTCTGTCAGGCAGGTCTGTCGGTCTGTCTATCGGCCATTCTATCTATCTCCTTGACTCCAGATATTTTTTGGTCTGAGTTTTTCTAGGACTGTGTCCACCATCAGCCCTTCTCTCTCCCTCCCCGCTTCCCTCCCTCAGTCTCCAAGGGTCTCTCATACCATCACGTCTTTATGAGTTTCACTGTGTGTGCCTTTTAGTCTCTCCATCCACCTCCCCTCCCATCTGTCTCATTTGGCTGCCTCCCCATCGCTCTTCCCATCTCTCTTCCCATCTCTTGCCCTCCCTTCCATCTCTCCTTTTTGCTTCTCCCTGTCTCTTTCAGCGTCTTCTCCTCTCTCTGGCTCACACCCCTGCCTGCCTCTCATCTTCCCCCTCCCACCCCTCAAGGTTCAGATGCTTCATGTGAAATCACCTGGATGGGCTCCAACTGTCAGGGCCCCCCATTCCGTACCCCCTTCTCCCAGGAAGATTTACAGCCCCAACTCGGTATCTTCTGCATTCCCCCCAAGCCCTGGGCCAGTTCTTTTCATTACCTGATGATTATCTGGGGGCCCTGGCATTTCCCCCAGCCTCCCACCCTCTACCCAGCAGGCAGTGAACAGCACAGGGAGAAAGGAGAAGGGATTGCTCTTGGGACCAGATGCAAGGACATGGAGACCCTCCCCCTGTGCCGCCCTTCTTTCCCTCAAGCAGATGCACATCTGGGAAAATCCCAGCTTGAGGCAGGGGAAGACAGCTTAGGACTGTTGGAGCAGACATAAATCAGACACCCAGATGCCCCTCCCCTCCTGTTCTGTCATTAAAGCCATCCTTCCAATTCCTGCCTGTCTCCTTTGCCTCTAGGCATCCTGGCTCTGTAGTCTTGACTGGGGCCACTCATCTACTACCCAGCATAGTGCCAGGCACAAAGGAGGTGCTCAGTTAATGCCCTTGGTCCATGTCTAATAGAGAAGCACTATGGCAAAGTCAATGTGGTGTTTAGGTTTTTCTCAGCTGGCAATTCTTTCTGAGATCTGGAGCAATTTTCTCTACTCTAATTCCAGTATTATGTCTTAGTATATAATTAGTATAGACTGTACTTCCCAGGGTCTTGCCTCTACCCTTCTCCTCCCCTCTCTCGCCTCCACCCCAGTCTTTCTTTCATCTCGTTTAGGTTGTAGAGGATTAGCAGCCCTATTGAGTAAAGGCAGCCGTGCCCCTTTCCCTTGAGACCAGTGGCTTCTTGAGATGATCACTGGTCCATTCGGCCCTCAATCTCTATGCCGACCCCACCTGTTCTGTCCCTGGGAGTCCAGTCTCGTCTGTTTGAAGATTGACGTCAGGAAAGGAGGAGATACCTTCCTTTGGTCACCTGTTTCAGGGTCTTGGAATCCCTACTGTTTGAATATCTCCATTCCAGAGAGCAGGAAACTCTGTAGGCAGGGACTATATCTTTTTCATCTTTATTTCCTCCATCACAATAATTAATGAGTATTCAGTTAACATATGTTGTGAATGCTGAATGACTCTCTTAGGAGATCTCCCACAGTGAAGCCTAAACCACCTCCCTTTTAATTTTATCTCTGGGGTGAGGGAAAATGTGGGTGGGGGGGTGAGAATTGGGGGATGGTGGTAGAGGAACCCAGTAGGGGTGTTTTGAGAGAGATTGGGGGCCTGGTGTGTCTATCCTTGTTGAAAGGGCTCCTGAGTGGAGGTTCTTTATCTAGACCTGGGACTGACTTTCATATTTTATTTTATTTTTTATCTTATTTATTTATTTTTTGAGACAGAATCTCCCTCTGTCACCCAGGCTGGAGTGCAGTGGTGCAATCTCGGCTCACTGCAACCTCCACCTTCCAGGTTCAAGCAATTCTCATGCTTCACCCTCCCCAGTAGCTGGGATTACAGGCATAATCCACACCTGGATAATTTTTGTATTTTTAGTAGAGACAAGGTTTTGCCATGTTGGCCAGGCTGGTCTCGAACTCCTGGCTTCAAGTGATCCGCCCACCTCAGCCTCCCAAAGTGCTGGGATTACAGGTGTGAGCCACCATACCTGGCCCCAACTCCTGTATTTTCACAGGCAAGGCACCAACCCCTTCCCAGCCTCTCCTTCAACCAATCAGGACCTCTTCCATATCCCCTTGGCACACATGCTTGCTTCAAAATCCATTTCCTGGCCAGGCGCAGTAACTAATGCCTGTAATCCCAGCACTTTGGGAGGCTGAGGTGGGTGGATCACCTGAGGTCAGGAGTTTGAGACCAGCCTGGCCAACATGAAGAAACCCCATCTCTACTAAAGATACAAAAATTAGTTGGGTGTGGTGGCTCACACCCGTAGTCCCAGCTACTTGGTAGGCAGAGGCAGGAGATTCACGTGAACCCAGGAGGCAGAGGTTGCAGTAAGCCAAGATTGTGCCACTGCACTCCAGCCTGGGTGACAGAGTGAGACTTTGTCTTAAAAAAAAAAATCCATTTTCTGTTGCCCAGTCTCCAACCCAAGCTCCATTTAAGCCTTCACTCCACTGTCTCTGAACTGGGTGCCCCTGCTTCTCCCATTGCCTGCCTCCAGCTTTCTTCCTGGATTCTGGGCTATGCTACCTCCTTCACACTGTTCCTCCCCTTTCCTAAACCCCCCTTCAAAAGTTCTACTACCTCCAGCCTCCTTGGGGTCCCACTTCCTGCCCTCTGCCCACACCAGAAAAAGACCATGGATAAGGGATTCCTCATGGTTATGGAGTTGGTAACTGAGACAGCCAGAGAGGAAGAAGGCTGAGAAGACTGGGCCTGGAGTGGTGCCAGTGTAGAACCCCTGAGGGCTTTGAGCAGAGAGCATTCCATGGTGCCAGGGCAGAGCTCTGGATTGAGGAGTGCAGACCAGAGGCCATGTGGGCCTGAGGAGGGTGGGTAAGTTTGCTGGGGGTGGAGTGATTTGGGGGCCTACATTCCGTTCTACTCCAAGCCGGAAGACTTCAGTAGAGCTGGTCCTAGGAACATATAAGCTAGGGGAGGTTATTTCGTAGCCTTCCTCCTCCAGCATGCTTCCCTTTTTTGCATGCTCCCATTCCTGGCCTTTCCCTTCTGGCCTGGTTTATTTATTTAGGGCTTGCTTTATTTATCTTTGTCTTTCCCACAGGGCCCAGCACATGGTATATGTACAGACATGTTGTTTGAATGAATGAAAATTTTCCCACCTGGGTCTGCTGCCTCCTTCATGTTTTACCACCTGGTGTCACTTCAGATTCTGAAACTATCTGTGGCTCATCTACTTAGGGAGGACACTGATGCGGACATTGCAGAATATCAGCTCCAGTTTGCTAAGGTGGTGCACAATGATGACAGGACTTGGAGGCTTTTCTTCCTAGGTGCTCAAGTAGCTAAATAAATAATAATAATAATAATAATAATAATAATAATAATAATAATAATAAAATACAATAAAAAACAAGCAGTGGTGGAAATTACAGGTTAGCTATAGGAGGAAAGATTACCAAATTCCTTTGGGGTGTGGCTGCTAGTGGTCTTTAAGACACTGAAGGAAGGCTTGTCTCAGGTCTCAAGTATATTGCAAATGAGCCAGCACTAAATAAACCTTGAAACCTGATGGCTCTGTTCCCTCTCTTGGAATCTATCAATTTTATATACATGATAGGCATATTTATTGATTGATAAAGGCTTAGTGGAGAAGCCTGAAATAGGACTGGCTTCCTTGGTCTCCAAGAGGCAGTTTCCTTCTATCACAAAACATGTTTAAAGCTCTTTAATTTTGAAGGTCCTTGGAGTCTTAAATTGTTCCCCACTTCCCACACACATACACTTTCAGCAATACCCCAATACCAGAAACCTGGACAACACCTATCCATGTATGACACCTGAGCTACTGACTGTATGTGGCAATTTTTAAATTCTAGGTTCACTTTCTCTTGCCGTCCAGTGCTTTTGGAAAACATCTCTATTATCAGTTAACGTGAGTCTCCAAAAGGCAGACTCATTCCAATCTTAGTTTAAGCAAAATCATGTGGAAAACCCAATTTCCTTTAAAAAGTATATTCCAAGTTAATAAAAATAATTTTTGATTATATTCTTTTGGTTTATCTTTGTCACTTTTTTTTTTGAGACAGGATCTCACTCTGTTGTTTGGGCTGGAGTGCAGCAGTGTGATCATGGCTCACTGCTGCCTCTAACTCCTGAGCTTAAGCGATTTCTCTGCCTTAGCCTCTTGAATAGCTGGGACCGCAGATGCATGCCTCCATGCCTGGCTAATTTTTTGGAGGGGTATTTTTGTAGCAAGGGGGTCTTGCTATGTTGCCCAGGCTGGTCTTAAACTCCTGGCCTTAAGCAGTCCTCCTGCCTTGACCTCTCAAAGTGCTAGGATTACAGGTGTGAGCCACTGTGTCTGGTCGTTCTTCTTTTATAATCACAGAAATCACAAGACAGATGAGGGAATAGAAAGAACCAGGGAATGAGGATAAGGAATGTACCCTAAAAAGCATGTTGTCAGAGGCTCTTTGTGGTAGGTTATGACATAATGAGCAAGAGTGAGGCAGGTGGGTCCCAGTTGGAGAAGTCATATTGATCTATATGGATAAGAACTCAGGACTTTGAGAAATGATACAGCCTTCATTTAACTCAGATGATCTGATGTCTTTCCTACAACAAAATAAATTAACTGTCTTAAGGGCGATGGTGGGGGTATGAGCATCTGCCTAAGGCTATGAGAGGAATTCAGCAGAGCCTTGTAAGAGAGGATAGAGAGACAGCCAACCATTCACAGAGGAGGACAGAATGATACATTTGAAGGCATGAAAGAAGATAACCAGAGAGACAGCTGGCATTTCCTATGCTACCTGGTGTGTAGTGCATTATGGTGGGTGTTGGGAGGAGATACATGGAAGAAGGAGCCATTCACAATGACCATTCACAATGGCTAGTCTAAGAGTAGAGACAGGATATAGTGATAGACGGGACCACTGGGTGGACTTCTACAGTCTATGCTTACAAGAAAATGAAGGATTTTGGGAAATAAACAGAACCAAGTTTGGTAGCAAGGCTTCTTGGAAAAAATGAGTGTGGTTCAGGGTTCATCATTGTAGACAAAGGCCATCCTATGTTTCAGTCACAGATTGGAAAGTAAGGTGGACAGGCAGATGGATTTCCTTCTACTGTTTTCTTGTGAGGACTGTTCTGAGGAGTGCTGGGTTGATACGATGCTGGGTTGAGAAAAGGAGAGTAGAGAATAAAAGGGGAAGAAGAGAGAGAAGAAATTGATTTTTGCTGTTCAATGTATCACATCTTTTTTTTTTTTTTTTTTTTTTTTTTTTTTTTTTTTTTTGAGAGGGAGTGCAATGGAGCGATCTTGGCTCGCTGCAACCTAGGCCTCGCTTTTTAAATCTCTAAATCTTTTTTTTTTTTTTTTTTTTTTGAGACAGAGTCTCGCTCTGTCACCCAGGCTGGAGTGCCATGGCTTGATCTCAGCTCACTGCAACCTCTGCCTCCCGGGTTCAAGCGATTCTCCTGCCTCAGCCTCCCAAGTAGCTGGGACTACAGGTCAATGCCACAACGCCTGGCTAATTTTTTTGTATTTTCAGTAAAGACAGGGTTTCACTGGGTTAGCCAGGATGGTCTCGATCTCCTGACTGCGTGATCTGACCACCTTGGCCTCCCAAAGTGCTGGGATTACAGGCGTGAGCCACTGTGTCCAGCCTAAATCTCTAATCTTTTACACCCTCCCTGGCTTTTCCCAGTTCTCGTTGTGATTCTGTTTGGAGAATCTAAATCTGATTCATCCTGGTAGCCCGTCTAGTTTCTGAAGAGCTCTAGAAGCAGAAGCCCAGGCTTTTCTGATTTGTCAAGTTGATATCTTTTTCTGGTGTGATAGAATTGTTAAGAATTTCCAAAATTGGATTCTAACTAAAACTAAACCTGTGAATGTGTCAAATCTTGAATGAAGAGACTCGGATTTGACTCTGCTATCTCTGAAGTTGTTCCAGAGAGACTCAGAAAAGCCACCTTATTCACAACCATTCCGAAATGACACTGGATAATAGGAAGTATACATAGCCTCTAGAGAAGCTTTGGCTGTCTGATTATTTACCCAAATCATAGCACAATGGTACTAGTGTAGTGTCTGCATGTAACTGGGACTGCATAATATGGAGGGAAGAAAGCAAAAATGTTTTGATCTGTATCTAGATGAATTTTGTCTACATCTGGATAGATTTTGTCTACATCATTTTGGTGTACATTTGGCCTGCAGTGGTTTGGTCTACATCGGAATGGGTTTCTTGGAATTCGGCCTCTGCCCAGCTAGAATGAGATTTAAGAGTTGCAGTGCTGGGGTGGTAGGGTAGACAGGTGAATTGGAGGAGGTAGCTGTGTTTCGCCTTGATCTCCTGAGCAGTTTGGGGGCTGTCATAATTTTCAAGTTCAAGACTTGGTTGAGCTAGTAATATTTATTGCAGAATTTTAATTTCTAGCTTAGTGTGTGAACATAAAACAGTTTCTACCCTAAGGAGTTTTAATTTTAGATAGGGAGACAAAATATTCTCTCAAGTATCATTCAGACAGAATGCAGGATGCAGAAAGTTCACGGGTGTGGGAAGATGCCTGGTAAGGAGTCAGTTTGCTCAGGTCATTCTCAGAAGACTCCTGGGAGATAAGCTTGGACATTTATTTTCTTTAGTATGAGCTAGATTTGGTTACTTCAGCTTTCTTTCCAACCTTTTAGGGAAGCCATCTCAACTTCACTTCTCTTTCCCTATGGAGAGGTAACACACTTATTACTACTGAAATTGTTTCTTTCTATTTTCCTTTTCAGCACAGACCAAGACTGAGAATTATTACTATTATATTTTGGTATTTAGATTTGTATTAGAATCCGTAGTAAACATTTAACTGGATCTATATAGTTGAGCAAACTGGATTTACTGGTTCAAAGCATATGTAGAGTTTATTTGTCTTTATTCTTTTGTGTTTGATGGGAGGCATGGAAGGAAGGCCTAAGTGAGATTTGCTTTATTGGCTCATAGCCCAAGCTTCTCACCACCATAAAGATGTAGGTTGAACTGATGTTTCCCAGGGAAACCAAATCCCCATATGGAGCAATTACCCCCCTTCCGTTAAGGTTTCTCAGGCTGGCCTGAGGTGCAGGGAAGATACTCCCTAATCTTGCCAACACCGAAAAATGAAGCCCTTCCTGCTCACATCTTCTGTCAACTGTGATGTCATCTGGGATCTTGGAATGCCCTTGCCTCTGATATAACACTTTACTGTGTATTTCTGATTGAGGATTATGCTTTCCAGTCCATGGTTTATATATATTTTACTTATTTTGAGGAGTGGGGAAGTAGCAGAAAATCTTTTTTTTTTTCTTTCTTTTTTTTGAGACAGAGTCTCGCTCTGTCGCCCAGGCTGGAGTGCAGTGGTGTGATCTCAGCTCACTGCAAGCTCCGCCTCCTGGGTTTAGGCCATTCTCCAGCCTCAGCCTCCCGAGTAGCTGGGACTACAGGCGCCTGCCACCTCGCCCGGCTAGTTTTTTGTATTTTTTTAGTAGAGACGGGGTTTCACCGTGTTAGCCAGGATGGTCTTGATCTTCTGACCTCGTGATCCGCCTGTCTCGGCCTCCCAAAGCGCTGGGATTACAGGCTTGAGCCACCGCGCCTGGCCGAAAATCTCTTAAATGTAATCTCCCAAAGAGGGGAATTCTTTATTTGCCACCATTTGTCTTGCATTGTGTGTGAGTGTGTGGTGATGTGGTGGTTGTGGTGGTGGTAATAATTTAGGGGAAAAAAGACATTGCTTTTTCTTGAATTCCTTTGCGAAAGGAATCATTTTGGTGCTGGAATTTTCTAATTTGGAATTTGTCTTTGTATTCACTTACACTTAGTTTAAATCTGATTTTCAGTAGTTTGAATCCAGCCTTTGTCACTTAGAAACTTTTAGTGGTATCCACCTGAGGGAAACACCAAACCATATAGGGGTCATCCAATTTCTCACTATAGACCCAACCCAAACTAAACAGAATCCATCTGTGAATTTATTTATAGACAGTACAGGACAAATGGTAGTAAACAGAGAAAATTCTCTTTTCTGAGAGCTTACAATATAAGAGTACTTCATGGACACTTCCACATCCTCCCAAAACAAATGAAAATCCTATTCTAAACAATATTCAACCATTTGATTATTGGAGCACCCCTCCTTTCTGCAGTCTAAGCTGAGATTTATTTATTGCAGTTTGAGTATCACACCAGGTTGCCTAATGCCAAAGTATTAGGTGACTTATTTTCACAATTAAGTAAAGCAATGAAAGTAATAAAACTGTATTGTTTGTCAGTTTGGTCATTGGACTTCAAGGGGAATGACACGGGAGCCAATAGTAAGTGTCACAGATAACATCTTTAGTCCTAGCCAGTTTGGGTTACTACCTTTGCATTTTCACTTTGTGGTATAGAAGAGACTTGGACCTGCATTCTTGTTTCATTATCTCTGATGTCCCCACATTGGGCTGTAGATCATGGGATGCTTCCTTGGCTGTGGCCAGTTAACTTTGTACCTCAGGCTTCAGCTGGGGAAGGACAGGCAAGCTGAAAGCGTCATCAGGCAGGAGCTATGCTACTTCGCTGCACCTAACCATCTACCACTGCTACCCTTTTCCCTAACCAAGGAAATGCCAAACCAAGGCGTTTTCCCAGTGCAAAGTTCTAGGCCAGTGAGTTATGCCATTCTGTCCTAAAACCTCCTGTGCAAGAGACTCATATTCACTGCTGACTAATCCAAAGGAAGGGGGAGGAGAGGATGTCAGTCTGATGGAGGAGGCTGGACACATAATCAAGGCACAGACACTGGCAGTGCAGCAAGGAAAGAAGTTAGGAGCAAATGGACAGAATTCTGGACAGTAATGAGGGGATGAGAGTAGGCAAAGAGGGCATAGCGGAGAGGTCAGATATCCGTAGGTGTGGTTAGAGATGCTTCCTGAAGAAGGGGCATGTTGAACAGTTTGGAAAAAGGGTGTTCGAGGCAGAGAGGGACTGTCCATGTGATGGTTGAGGCGATGATAGCAAGATGTTCATATATGGGGAAAGATTTGTTCTGTTCCAGCAAAGAGCCGCAGAAAAGGTTAATAATAAGAGTAAGGTTTAGAGGAACAATGAAAAGAAAGATCTGGAAATACTATCTTAAAAGTTTGGATTTAACAGAGAGCAGAAAACTGCAGGTCTGGTAGGAAGAAGGTATAGGGTGTGTGTGTGTGTGTGTGTGTGTGTGTGTGTGTGTGTTGCTTTCACTCCTTGAAGAAAGTGTCATTTTCCAGAAGGAGGGTAGAGGGCACTCACACTTCAGTTATCTGCTGCAATGCAGCAATCACGGTGAATGTGATTTAGGGCTGTAGCCTGCTTCAGAGAAGAGCAGCACTCTCTGATGGTTGCTGGGGTGAATCTGAGTGAAATCTGTGAGGATCTCATTGTTTACAGTTACCAATGTTAAAGGCCAGGAGGGTGGATCAGGGAGTATAGCAGGAGGATGGGATGCAGTCTTTGCAAACTGTAGGAATCTACTGGATAGAGTTCTGGTGGGAAAAATGGCATGTTGCCTAGGTTGAATTCAGGCCTAGGATAATGATCCACATATATCTGAAACCAGTGATTTCAGCTGGGATTCCTTAGGTTTAATCCAAATTTTCATGCAACGCCTCTGAATAAAATCAGGATCCTTTGAGGCTGCTTTGTCAATCCCCTTGTCTTTGGCCATATCTGGGGCATTCTCGCCCTGGAAACTGAAATGGAAAAGTAATTTATCTTCTTCGTGGGTTTTCCTATACTGATAGCATGTTGAGAAAACCCACTATTTCTTATCTCAAGTTCATATGCTTTAATAACCTTAAAAAAGAACGAGGCAATCTAAAAACAGGCTAAGAGATCAGTGTTGATGCTGCATATCCATTGGTCTTTATGCTTTTTCCATGAATGATTAATAAACATTAGAAATGCTCTAGTTGTCATGAGCTCAGAGCTAGACATGGACATGGGGCATGTCCTAATACCTGTTTTTGATATTCTGCTAAGTAAGGCCTCTGGCTGTCAAGAACAACCAAACCAGACCGAGCAACCTCACGCAGCTCGAATCCTTCTCCCCAGTATCACCATGAATTGTTAGCTCTGGAATGGGATTAATCATGTTTTAGAATGACTGACAAGTTGACATTTTTCCGGTACTGGGTTCTCCTGAGTTAAGGATCAGAGATTGCCATTCTCTGGCAAACATCCCCCCATAGTCTACTCCTGATTGGCAGCCAAGTCTGGGGAGCAAATGGCCAAGTGAATTAGAAAGCTTAAAAGCTGTTTTGTTAAACCATCCTCATTAAACTGGCACCGTCTGCCTTCCTACTCTCCTTTGTCCCAGTTGGGGCTGTTCTTTGTGACAGATGTTTCCTAACGGTGTGTGCCGGTAGCATCTGGAAGCCTTAGGTGACTGCTGAGGTTTGGGAAGGCCAAATCTGGAGGTATGTAGATTGTCAGGGAAATTGCAACCATTTTCCTGCCATTGGGCTACCATAAAAAAAAAATACCCGCTTCCCTTCCCAACACCCCATTTTCCTTTGGCCAGTGAAAATCAAGCTTTCATTTCCTTCTCTAGCACTTCCTAACCTGCACTGAAGATGTTTTTTTTCTTCTCAAGAATGAGGTAGTGAGTAGACAAGATTTGGAATATGATGAAAGAACAGTGTGATGGAAGAAGTCTCAGAGGGATTACTTATATTTGGCATCTAGAGATCTTTTATCCTGTATTTTTCACTAAAAACCAAGCAAAAGGCAATGGGTTAAAGTTGTGGGAGTAGGAATTATAATTAGATGTAAAATTGTGTCTGTGAACTATTGGAATAGTTACGGGGATGCTTTGGAATCTCCTTTCTTGGCATCTAAAAAGATTGTCTGGAGACATTTTTGCCACCTGATTGGATTAGAATTTTAGCAGGAAATGGTTTAGATGGAACTTCCAGATTTAATGATTTCTCTCTTCCAGCTCTGGTCCATCAGTGTCTATATGGGAGGAAAGAGAAGGCATTGGCAGGGGATGACCTGGGAATAAGGGTAAGTAAGAACTGGTTCAAATCCTCTTTTAATAGCCATGTCCTTAGACTCCTTGTTCTTTATGGAGACTGGGTGCCACAGTAGGAAGAACATGGGCTTTGAATTCATGAAGAGCCATGTTCAAATTCTAACTCTTCTTTTTACTGGCTATATGATCTTGAAAAAGTTATTTAACCTCTGTTAATCTTCAAGATCGAATAATAATACTTCTCCCATTGGGTATATAGGGGTTAAATGAAATAGCATATGAACCTTGCTTGCAGTTCAACACATTCTGGTTCCTTTCACGCCTCTTTCCACATAACCCTAATTCTTGCACATAATTCTATCCCTGGTACGCCATTTGCCAGATATTTTGCTCTGTCTCCAGCCTCTGCACGTCTTCCCTAGTGCTTCTTAGCGTTCAAGCCTAGAGCTCTGATTTATTAATTTGTGTTAGTCCCACAAAATGGCAATAACAGTATGTACTTTTTATAACCATACTAACATGAGTCAAGGCTGTGGTTTCTTTTCAGGCATTTTTACTTGCTGACAATTTTGGTTGTAAATCAAAGACAAAGGAGTTCAATTTTCCCACCCACCTCTCTGATCTAAAGTTCTTGATTCAGGGCTAGATCATTCTGGAGGATTTCCTTCCAATCAAAAAATGATGGCAAGTTTGTTAATAAAGATCATTGAGAGAAGAAAAATCCATAACCTTTACTGTTGGAACATTCTTGTTTTCCTCCTAACCTTTTAATTTGAAAAATATTAACCTACAGAAAAGTTGTAAAATAGTATAATTAATACCCATTCATTTTTCACCAAGATTGGCCAATTACTAATATTTTGCCACATTTGTGTGCTCTACCCTTCTGTCTCATATATACATATATGTATATATACACACATATATAAAACAATGCCTATTCGAATTTTGCTAATTGTCTAATAATTTTTTTTTGAGACAGGGTCTCACTCTATTGGCCGTGCTGGAGTGCAGTGGCATGATCACAGGTCACTGCAGCCTCTACCTCCTGGGCTCTGGTGAACCTCCTGCCTCAGCCTCCCAAGTAACTGGGACTACGGGCACATGCCACCATGTCAGACTAAAATTTTTTTTTTGTAGAGGCAGGGTTTCACCATCTTGCCTAGGCTGGTTTCAGACTCCTGGGCTCAAGTGATTAGCCCTCCTTGGCCTCACAAAGTGCTAAGATTGCATGTGTGAGCCACTGCGCTGGCCGAATAATTTTTTTTCTGGTAAAATGTTTCTTCCTAGCCTGATCCAATTCAAGTTTATGCACTGTATTTTGTTATCATGCCTCTTTATTCTCCTTTAATCTGGAATCATTCCTTAGCCTATTGTTCATAGCTTTCACAGTTTTGGAGAGTACCAGTCAGTTGTTTTGTAGAAAGTCACTGGGTCTGAATTTGACGAATTGTTTTCATCATTAGATTCAGATTAGGCATTTCTGGCACTTTTGGATTAGGTAAGAACACTTTTAAAGACAGTGCCATGTAGACAGGGAACATGTCTTTCCCCTCCCTGTTAGGTTCTTAGCATCAAGCACAGCGATTGGCATATAGTAGGTGCTTAATACTTACTGAATGAATGACCTAAAACTTTCACTGCCATGTAGGTCCATTATTTTTCTACCTGAAGAGAAGGAGAAGAGCAGCCTTCTCCTAAATCCTAGTTTCATTTTTATTATAAATCTTTGGGCTGAAAAGGATAACCCAAGACTTCTTTAATGAGACCACAGAGAAGGAATATGAGGGAGGGACTATGGCATGAGGGAAGCCATGGAGTTTCTGTTTACCCGGGGCGGGCGGTGGTGGTGTTCATACTGTGTAGGGACAGGAGGATGAACGAGGTGGTCCTCAGATGGAAAGAAAAATAGCACACAGAATCATAGAGTACCTGGTCTGTTTCCTTACTGAGAAAAATTAGTCATTTAGGTTTCCAGATTTGACCATACTTCCCTCTCCTAGCCCCCATTTGAATCCTAAGAATGCCATAGTGAAAATTGATTTCTGGCCCCCCTCCTCTCCCAGAGGGGACAACTCCATAATTCTCTCTTTCTCCACTCTCCATCCCCCTGCCCTCATCACACACAAGTGTGTATTTTCTAACATTTATAAACGGTGGTTGGGCGGCCATTCTCTCCAGATTATTTATTGTTGAGAAAATCTATAACTCCTTGGACTTCTCATTTTGATGTAGAAGCTTTCATCCCTGTCGCCTGGGGGAAGTGAGGTTATGAGAGGTACTCTCTGCCTCTCAAAAATGTGTTTTCAGGCTTCCCTCTGGGGCCCTTTCTCTCCCTAGCTCTGATCATCTCAGACGTTTCTGACAATCCTTGCTGAGGCATCCAGGCCTTGGGACTGAATTCGTCTATTTAATTTTGCAAGGCTGGTGAGTGCATGATTCACATTGTTCCTGCCCCTTTTCTGAGAATCTCCCTGCCTTTGTCTTTGCAGTCCTTAATTTCACCAGTTTCTGGGAAAAAGTACCCTTCATCTCCATATCAGCTCTTGGTTGCCCAGAAAAATGGAGGAGATACTCCAAAATACTGAATGAGACAAAGATTATTGGTTTTTTCAGTGATTGAATCCTGGCTAAAGATAATCCATAAAGTGAACATCCTGGATGAAAGTAATCCATCATATTAATCTCCCATGGGTTGGTGTATAGCATCTGGAGAGGGAGGCCGGTGTGAGAGGGCCTCAGCTTGTTTAGCTCTCACTTTGTTGTCAGAACCATGAGATGTCTGTGGAGAACTCTGCAGAACCCATTTCTGTGCTGTATTTTCAAACTCTGGAGGAGGCCTATTCCATAGTTTGAGAACCAAATACTTAGTTCAAAGAACTAAGTAGTCAATCAGTAGCCAATATGCAAAACTGCCACTTCATCTAGGGTTTTCATGATACCCAGTGTGAAAGTCAAAGTCCTCACAGTGACTCTATGGCCCACCATGAATGATCCGGCCTCCTGAATCTTCTCTGACCTCATCCCCTCCTACTTCTTCCTATCTCACTCTGTGCCAACCCAAGATGGTCAGGTGCCGTTCCACACCCATCAGGATGGCTATTACTAAAAAAACAGAAAATAGCAAGTGTTGGCGAGAATGTGGATAAATTGGAACCTTTGTGTACTGCTGGTTGGCAGGTAAAATGGTGCAGCCACCGTGGAAAACAGTAAATTGGCAATTCCTAAAAAAAAAAAAAAAACAAAAAACTTAGAATTACCATATGACCCAGAAATTCCACTTCTGGGAATATATCCAAAAGAAATGAAAGCAGGAACTCAAATTGATATATGTACACCCACGTTCATAGTAACATTATTCACAATAGCCAAAAGGTGACGGCAACCCAAGTATCTATTGATAGATAGACAAACTGATAAACAAAATGTGGTGTATACATAGAGAGAAATATTAGTCACTCTAAAAAAGAAATAAAATTCTAATACATGCTACAACATGGATACTCTTGAAGACTTTATGCTAAATAAAATAAGCCAGACACAAGCAGACAAATATTGTGTGATTCTACTTATATGAGGTACCCAGAATAGTCAAATTCATAGAGACAGAAAGTAAAGTGGTAGTTTCTGAGCAATGGGAGCAGGAGGGAATGGGAATGTAATGTTTAATGGGCACAGAGTTGTAGTTGGGGAAGATGACAAAGGTCTGGAGGTGGATGGTGATGATGATTGACTCTCATGTGAATGTATTTAATGCTGTATTTATTTATTTATTTATGAGACGGAGTCTCTCTCTGTTGCCCAGGCTGGAGTGCAGTGGCATGATCTCAGCTCACTGCAACCTTCGCTTCCTGGGTTCAAGCAATTCTTCGGCCTCAGCCTCTGAAGTAGCTGGGACTACTGGTGCCCACCACCACGCCCAGCTAATTTTTGTACTTTTAGTAGAGACGAGGTTTCACCATATTGGCCAGGATGGTCTCGATCTCTTGACCTCGTGATCCACTTGCCTTGGCCTCCCAAGGTGCTGGGATTACAAGCGTGAGTCACTGTGCCTGGTGTTTTATATTTTTATTTTTTTAGAGACAAGGTCTTGCTCTATCACCAGGCTGGAGTGCAGTGGCATGATCACAGCTCACTGTAGCCTTGACCTCCCAAGGCTCAGGTTATTCTCCCACTTCAGACTCCTGCGTAGCTGGGATTACAGGTGCTTGCCACTACATCTGGCTAATTTTTCTATTTTTGTAGAGACGGAGTTTTGCCATGTTTGCCCAGGCCGGTCTCGAACTCCTGGTCTCAGAAGATCTGCCCGCCTTGGCCTCCCAGAGTGCTGGGATTACAGGTGTGAGCCACCATGCCTGGCCTAAGGCCACATTTAAAAGCAGTTAAAATGGTAAATGTTATGTTATGTACATTTTACCACAATAAACAATGGCCAGAGTCTTTATATTTGCACTTCTCAGAGATCTGCACCATTGCTTTTTCCTGCACCTGCTCCTGGCTGCTGGTGAAGTGTCATCTCAGTGAGGCCTACTTGGACCACTTGTTTTAAAATCTCAACTCCCATCCTGAGCACATCCTAACCTTTACTTGCTTTACTTTTCTCTACAGCACAAACCACAATCTAACACAATATATATTCTTTTTTTTTTTTTTTTTGAGATGGAGTCTCACTCTGTCGCCCAGGCTGGAGTGCAGTGGCGCGATCTTGGCTCACTGCAAGCTCTGCCTCCTGGGTTCATGCCACTCTCCTGCCTCAGCCTCCCGAGTAGCTGGGACCACAGGTGCCCACCACTACGCCTGGCTAATTGTTTTGTATTTTTAGTAGAGACAGGGTTTCACTGTGTTAGCCAGGATGCTCTCGATCTCCTGACCTCATGATCCACCCACCTCGGCCTCCCAAAGTACTGGGATTACAGGCGTGAGCCACCGCGCCCGGCCTAACACAATATGTATTCTTACTACTTGTTTATCGTTTGCCTCTTCTTGCTGGAATGTAAGTGACTGAAGTGGAGGGATTTTTTGTGTGTGTGTTTTAATTGCTGTATCCCCAGTGCTGAATAGTTGAGGACCAGTAAGTATTTGTTGAATGAATGAGGAACTGTGACTAGACATAGACTTCTAGAGAAGGCACACACAGAAAGATAATATGAGAAGATTCTGTTTTTCATTTGGCCTTAACTGATTTCTTCTAGACCTTGGATATACAACTCAGACCCTGTGTTCATGATGGCTTTTATACAGTTTACCTTTTCTTATATGTTTTGAACTCTTTCCAATTTAGAACTGTTGGTGCACTGCATACACCGTGGTTATTATTATTAATTTATTTATTTATTTACTTATTTATTTTTTGAGACGGAGTCTCGCTCTGTCACCCAAGCTGGAGTGCACTGGCCAGATCTCAGCTCACTGCAAGCTCCGCCTCCTGGGTTCACGCCATTCTCCTGCCTCAGCCTCCTGAGTAGCTGGGACTACAGGCGCCCGCCACCTCGCCCGGCTAGTTTTTTTTTTTGTATTTTTTTAGTACAGACGGGGTTTCACCGTGTTAGCCAGGATGGTCTCGATCTCCTGACCTTGTGATCCACCCGCCTCGGCCTCCCAAAGTGCTGGGATTACAGGCTTGAGCCACCGCGCCTGGCCGGTTATTATTATTTAAAGTGGTCACCTTGAACACAAAGCCTCTACTCTTGTATTTCTGATTGCCTCCAACCATAATTGCAGAGGTGCTTGAGTCAGGGCTTTGGAAACTCTGGGAAAGCTTAGATATCCAGAAACCTTCACTTTTTTTTTTTTTTTTGAGGCGGAGTCTTGCTCTGTCGCCCAGGCTGGAGTGCAGTGGCCGGATCTCAGCTCACTGCAAGCTCCGCCTCCCGGGTTCCCACCATTCTCCTGCCTCAGCCTCCCAAGTAGCTGGGACTACAGGCGCCCACCACCTCGCCCGGCTAGTTTTTTGTATTTTTTTAAATAGAGACGGGGTTTCACTGTGTTCGCCAGGATGGTCTCGATCTCCTGACCTTGTGATCCGCCCATCTCGGCCTCCCAAAGTGACTTTTTTTTTTTTTTTTTGAGACATTGTTTGATTGGTTCCAGAGTTTTCATTCTCTGGAAATTTTAAGGAGGAGCAAACTTATAGAATTTGGGATCAAGAAAGGAGTTGTATTTACATGCAAAGAGATTGATATCATCTCTAGGAGATGTTGCATTTTAAAGTCCACTTCTTGGAAACTTTGAGACCTGAAGTGATTATGTAGCAGCTCCATAGCGTTCCACTCATGAATGTTTATCAAGTTTCTAGGAGAGTACTTTGTGTCCACACTCTATTTGAAGTTGTTCGGCAGGAGCCATGAAGCCAAACTTCCAGATTGGCGGGGTTGTTAGCACCCAAGCACGGGAACCAGTGGAACTTACTTCCTTGGAAAAATGTTTTGAAAAGGAAAGGTCCTGAGTGAGGGCAGTGCCCTTCTTAGAGACAAAGGAATGAACACAATGACCTCCAGGATGAAGGAGAGTGGGTGGGGTTGGCTGGGAAAACAAGACAGCCTTCAATTTAATGGGTGGATTGTTGGATTCGACATGAGTTCTTCTTGGCTACTTGGGATGGAACTTTTGTTCTGGAGTTTGGAAAGAGCTCAGAGAATGAGAGAAACACAGGGAGGAGGAGGAAGGGAAGGAGGGAGCCAGGGGCATGATGGAATTCATACAAGCTGGCTTCGTGTTCTCTGGCCTTTCTCTGTATTTCTTTAAGCACCTCCCCTGGGCCAAGCACCTCCCTCGGGAGAGACTGTTTCCTAATGAAACTGAGATCCACAGACCCAGGGCCCTTATTAGGAAATATCCTTAGGAAACGCTCTTTAAATAGAAGATTGTATGTGTTCTGGTCTCCTGTTCCCACCTCTATCTGGCCCTTTCTCTCTTTCAAAAAAAAAAAAAAAAATCCTACTTCTAGGCATCCTAAGACATAGTTGTTAATCAATACAGTTATGTGTTTATTTTCTCTGTCCTAAGTGTCTCTTTTGGTTGCTCGGTACAATTGAGTAGATCCTTGTCCTGGGTAACAAGGGTTGGTGGTGGGAGCATGGAATTCGGAAGGAACAGGTACACAGATCATGGCCCTGCCCTCTGGAGGCTTTTAGACTATAAAGGAATTTAAGGGACATACACAGGACACCATCAGACAGAAAGGGAAAACTAATTTTGGCTGAGCATCAGGGTTAGCTGTCAGTGCTGATGAAATGGGAAGGAAGGTTGGAGATGGGGAAACCAGTCAGGATGGCATAGGGAAGGCTTCTAGAAGTGGGGGAAAGATTGTAGAATAGGATTGAGAAGAGTTAGAGAGTCAAGACCAGATAGAAAGGAGTGAGGAGGGCACCCCTTGGCCAGGCCAGTAACTGATGCAGGCCAAAGTCTTGCTGCATGCAGGGTAAGTCACAATGTGAGGAGCTGAGTTAGGAGTGAGGTGATAGGCTTGAGAGTAGAGGTGGGCATGATTAGGAAGGGGCTCTGACAGCTGGTTTGAAGAACTCAGACTGAATATAAACCATTCGAATAATTGCAGATTATTGCACAGGGAAAGATATTCCTGAGAATCGCATTCAAGGAAGATGTTTCTCTTTATTGTTAGACACTGGGCTGCAGTTAGGCTTTCTCAGGATTCCCCATCATGTGCTTGCTTTTTCTTCTGTCAGTCTGGTTGTTTGTTTGTTCTGCATGCTTCTGTTTGAGTCATGGGTTATGACTATTTAATTCCCATATGTTTTGTTCTTTAAGCTGCTTCCCTTGTATCTTCATTCTTTGTATGTCCAGTTTAATCTTCAGCAAAAGAGGGAAGGGCCCAGGGACCATTCTGTGTGATAAAGTTGAGGGAATCAGAAGTGTCCTTTCACAACATTATCTCATGCAATTCCTTTGTGGAAGCTCAAGTGCACAGAACTGAGTTACTCACCAAGCCCTGTTCACAGCACGCTGGCATCATCAGTTCATGTGAGGCCCCTTTTTGCTTCCTTCTATCTTTCCCTTTCACCCCTCACCTCTATTTCTCATTTCCTTTTCTTGTGGGAGCTATCTGTTTCATGTATTTAGTTAGTGCTCTTCCAATCCATACTCTTATGTTTATTTAGAGACATTCAGCCATTCACCAAATATAAAGTGTCTGCTCTGTGTTGAACAGAGTTGCAGGTGCTGAGAAGTTGTAGGTGCACAGTTGTAGGTGTTCACAGAAGTGAACAAAACAATCAAAACCTGCATTTGTGTTGCTTACATTCTAGTGGGGTGACGTTCTAGTGGGATGAGATGACTGTGAACAAATAAATGAGTGGATATGTTAAATAGTGATAAGTGCCATGGAAACAAAAAATCAGGGCAGGGGATAAGTTGTGTTGTGGGTGGTCAGGAGCAGATTGCCGCTTTCTACAGGGTGATATTAGAAAGCCTCATTGAAAAGGTGTGGTGCACCAAATGCACATTAAGGACCAGCCATGTGGACATCTAGGGTAGGAGCGGTTCAGATGTGGGTGGACAGCAAGTACAAAGGCCCTAAGGCAGGTCTTGCCTGGTATGTTAGGAGGCCAGAAGGGTCAGTTTAGGCCAATGGCCAGAGCAAAATGAGTGAGAAAAGAGAGAGAAACAGCAGGCTGGGAGGTAGCTGGGTCAGTGGCAAAACATGTAAGACTTTGTGGACCACCGTAAGCACAGATCTTGGCTTATACTCTGAATAAGGAGGGAAACCAGGGGAAGGTTTTGAGCAGAGGAATTACACGATCTGATTTACATTTTAAAATAGATCTATCTGTATCCCTAAAAAATATAGTGTCATTTTGACCGTTTTTTAATGTACATAAATGACATTGTGCTATATGGTTTATCCTGCTTTTACTTTTTCCACTTAACATTGTTTCTGAGCCTTATCTATGTTGCTGTATGGAAATTGACTTCATTATTTCTGACCACTATGCTCATACAGTAGATTTTATTACATATTCACTTAGTAATAGATACTTGGGTTGCCTCCAACTTTTTACTACCACAAACAGTGCTGTGATAAATATCCTTGTCTGGGCTTCTTTATGAACCCAGAGAGTTTTCCTGCGGGGTATACCCAGGAGTGGGATTGTTGGTTAGAGAGCGTGTGCACATTTAATTCCATGAAGACTGTATCAGGATGGTGGCCCTCATCAGCAGTGTGTGATAGTTTGTATCTTCTCATTTATTTCTCATATTGATCCTGTAAGGCAAATATTATCATTTCCATTTTATGGATAAGAAAACTGAAGCTTAGAGAGATTAAGCAAGTTATCAAAATTTATATAGTTAAGTAGAAGAGCTATGGCTCCCCTCCAGAAAATTACTCAATATTCTTTACTCTTACTACTATACTACCCAGTACTGCCTCTTCCAGAAATAATATGAAGCAAATGTATGATTATTATTACTGTTCATGCTGTGTTTCTCTTTTTATCATTTCTTCCTTTTAGGGCTGGCTGGGCAGAAGACAGAATTCTTGAGGTCCAAGGAGCCACTAAAGGGAAACTGTGACCTCCCTCTCAATTGCTGTCCATTTTAGGAATTGGGGTGTTGAAGGAAACTTGTGTACAATCCCAACAAAGTGTTAGGGAAGGAGGGCAGCGTGGCATAGGAGTTCACTTGAGTTTTGGCATCAGACAGTCTTTGTTCAAATCCTGGCACAACCGTTTGTTCTCTATGTGACTTTGTACGAGTTCTTGGCTTATCTAAACCTCAGTTTTCTAATAAACACAATGAAGACAACAATGGGACTTGTCTCTTAGAATTGTTGTGAGGAAGCACAGGTAAAATACTCAATGTAGTGCCCATAATAAATGTTCAATAAATGTCAGTTATTATTTTTACTATAATATTTGAGCCTTATCCTTTTCTTTTTTTGGGGGGGGGGGGAATGGAATCTCACTGTCCCCCAGGCTGGAGTGCAATGGCATGATCTTGGCTCACTGCAACCTCCACCTCCCGGGTTCAAATGAGTCTCCTGCCTTAGCCTCCTGAGGGATTACAGGTGCCTGCCACCATATCCGGCCAATTTTTTGTATTTTTTAGTAGAGATTGGGTTTTGCCATGTTGCCCAGACTGGTCTCGAACTCCTGACCTTAGGTAATCCATCTGCCTTGGCCTCGCAAAGTGCTGGAATTACAGGCATGAGTCACTGTGCCTGGCTGAGCCTTGGCCTTTTCAATGCCTGCTCTAACTCAGTAAGGCTAGGACCCTCCAAAGTATTTACCAGTAGCAGGCCTGAGGGTATCTGACTAGAGTTCTCAGAGATTCAAGGTAAATTACACAGAATAAAACAGTTTTTATTTTCTCATGAAGGCCAACCAACAGGCTCAGATTTCAGTGGGTGATTTTGAGGCTAGACATTTACAAAGATGAATTCATTTTCAAAGTTGGAGGACTTTAGATCAAATTTTAATATTAAGTATTAGGTAGATTGTATTAAGTACATATTGTTTTGCTAAGTACTGAGCTAAGTACTTTTCAAGCATTACTGCATTTGATCTTCAACAACCCTATGAAGTTTATTTACTCCCATTTTTCAGTTGTGGAAACTAGAGCGCATAGAGGGTAAAGAATTTGTCCAGAGACAAAATTAGCCGGGCGTGGTGGTGGGCACCTTTAATCCTAGCTACTCGGGAGGCTGAGGCAGCAGAATTGCTTGAACCCTGGAGGCGGAGGTTGCAGTGAGCTGAGATCGCGCCACTCCACTCCAGCCTGGGTGACAGAGCAAGACTCCGTCTCAAAAAAATAAAATAAAATAAAAATAAAAAATAAGGATAAGAATCTGTCCAAAATCATGTAACTGTGAAATGGTTGAGCTGAACTTTCACCCCAGCAGTCTATCTACAGAGCTCTTACTCTTTTTTTTTTTTTGAGACGGAGTCTTGCTCTGTCGCCCAGGCTGGGGTGCAGTGGCCGGATCTCAGCTCACTGCAAGCTCCGCCTCCCGGGTCTACACCATCCTCCTGCCTCAGCCTCCCGAGTAGGTGGGACTACAGGCGCCCGCCACCTCACCAGGCTAGTTTTTTTGTATTTTTTTAGTAGAGACGGGGTTTCACTGTGTTAGCCAGGTTGGTCTCGATCTCCTGACCTCGTGATCCGCCTGCCTCGGCCTCCCAAAGTGCTGGGATTACAGGCTTGAACCACCGTGCCCGGCCAGAGCTCTTACTCTTAACTACTAAACTATGCTGCCTTCCTGTGAAGGAAAGTTTTAGAGTCTTGTCCCTTTTAAATCTAGGACAGGTTCTTGTCGTCTGGGATGGTTTAGAGTGGTCACAAGAAGTAAGGGGCTAGTTGTAAAAGAATCTCCAGAGGGTAAGGACATGAAGTTTGAAAATGTTCCCCAGGTATCTTAATTATGGCCCCTCGAGTGACAACCTCTGGCTTAGGGGATGTCCTACGGAGAGCTGAGCATGATGTCTTCAGATAAATAGGGACCTGCTAACTGAGGGTTAGATGGTTCCCTGCAATCCAAGGCAGGCTGATATTTCTAAAACAAGCATCCACAACGGCAAACAATTCTTTATCACCTACATGTGGCTTATACATGCCATGAATTATCTGCGGTCAAGGTTTTATCACAGTTGGTTTTCCCTTCACACTTTTCATTTTGATTGCCTTCTACAAGGAATGTAATACCATTTATATATTTACCTGACTCAGATTTATAAAGGTTGCTTGGCTGCCAAGTATGTATCTCAAAGTCAAGCAGATAGGAATTTTGGATTGTCTGCTCTTTCAGGTTTTCTCTTCTCTGTTTGTACATTTGTTCAACAAATATTTATTAGCTCCTAACTCAGAGTCTAGTGGAGGAGACAGGTAGCTGAACTGGAATCTTGATAATTTATGCCAAATAGGGTAAGCATAGACGCTATGAGAGGATATAGGAAGGGCACCTAATCCAGAGAAAAAGCCAGGAGAGGCTTCCTGGGGAAGCAATTTCTAAACTAGGAATTGAAAAATAAGTAGGAATCAGCTGAGTGAAGGGGCTGAGGGGGGATTAGAGGCAGGGGAGCAGGGTGAGTGGAACTGCATGGCAGGAGCACGACCTGGGAAGAGGATGGTGCTAGAGGAATAAGCAGAATGAAATTATGAAGAAATTGGGAAGGACTAGCTAAGGACTTTAGTCTTTATCCTGACGGCAGAAGGGAACTATGGAAGGGTTTTAAGTGGGGGAACAACTCAATCAGATTTATAGTTTAGAAAGAGTCCATGAGTTAAAAATTGACGGTGTATCTATCCCACTTACTTGCAAGGAAATCATAGTATTGGGACAGGTAATATTATGGCAAATAAAGGAGTCTGGATGGGTTTGTAGAGGGATGATTTGATCCGGTAATCCAAGGGTCCCTTTGGATAATTTGTAAAGAAGAGTTTTCAATTTTGACTTGATCTTTCTGTTTTTAAAAACCTGGAAACATCTCCTGAAATTCCTGAAGTTCTCTCAAAACCAAAGCCTGAGTAGGGAGGAAAGTGTGGGCCTTGTGTCTTGGTTTTCTCTGTTCCCCACTACTCATTTCCGGGGCATTGCTGTGAATAGTTCATCCAAGCCCTGTGCCCCGTGAGGAAGGGACCATTTGAATAGCAGCAGGAGAGGAGGGGAAGGAGGAACCACATGCCGGGCTCGTTCATTAAGAAAATATATTTGGCATATTCAGACAATGGTTTGAGCGAGTTAAAAATAACTCCTCGTGAAAAATTAATAGGGAGTTATAAGTGAGTGTTTTAATACAAGCTCCCAGAGCAGGGCAGATTCTCCAGGCGGCTGGCGACTGACATCACAGATGGTGCAGGGTGTTTATAGAGCACGGTGTGGCCAGTGAGCAGAGTCATCTGCAGAAGTGAGCTCACCTTCTCTCCCAGAACCCTGGGGAGAGAGGAGACAGAAGGAATTGTTTTTAGTTGTGAGTTACTGAGCCAGGTGACTTATTTCTTCTCTCCCTACCCATAACATTCTCCTAACTGTGGACATAAACATTGCAGTGAATTTTGCCTGGTTGCTTTGGGTAGAGTTTATTGAATGTAAGAATTCATAAAAGTCTTTTCTGGCCCTTCTCCTTTCTTAGTAATAGACCCTTAGTTGGCTACAGGATCCATTTCTCCAGTGTTTCCTTACCCAAGGACCAGCTCCTCTCTCTCTGTTGCAAATAGTTATAAAGTCTCTGCCTCATTCTCCCTCTTCCTCTCTTTTCACAGTGCCCCTCTGATTTTAGGGGACTAAAATGAAGGATTGGACTGTACATTCTTTGCCATCAGAACAGCTAAGTGGATAACGCAGAATGGGGAGAACGGAGGCTAGCTGTATTTTGGGGCTAAGGGTTTTAAGACTGGGGAGACCAATATTTGTATTTTAAACCCAGATGATATTTAAAAAATGGTTCTGTAATTGCAATGAGGCCCTCTAGGCCGTGAATTAATGTGTCATAACTCACGCCCAAGCACTGCGCAAACATCCCGCGTGTGAATTATTGCACAATAAATTCATGCCCTGCTGTGTCTTACAGCTTAATTAGTACATGAAGCTACATGAGTTAGACGAACCCAAATGGGATTATGTCATGTGGTGCGTAAAAAAGCAAAATGTTGGGAGGTATTTGGAGGTTTTTCTGGGGGAAGAGCAGGGTTGATTTTTCTATGATGTCCTTCAGTGTCAGTTTCTGTGATGTTTGGGCTGCAACAGGTGACATGTTCCCTGACAAATGACTTCTGAGCTCTGGTTGGTTGGTTAAATAATGGATTTAGTAAATATTTATTGTATACCATATTCTAGGCATTATGAAAGGATAGCACATGTAATGAAGTATGGCCGCTGCCCTTAAGGAGCTTATATTCTAATACAAAAAGTAAGGTATAGCCGCAACACAAAGTAAAAAGTGATAAGTGCCATAAGTAACATATGAATAAATAAAAGGTCTTGGGAATTCAGAGTGGAGGATGATCATTTTGGGTTGGCACAGTGGTGAGCGTTGATTGGTGAAATCAGAGACATTTTTGTGGAGGAATGGCATTTGAGTTGGCTCTCTTAAAGGACAGATAGGATTTCACCACCTGGGCAGGGTTGGTGGGGGGTGCTGGGCTGGTCAGTGGATTCTAGGCAGAGGGAGTAATGCCAGGGAAAGCACAGGAAAGTGAAGCAGTGTTCTGAGCACACCGAGCAGGCTCTGTTGCTTGAGGCTTGGCTGTGTGAAGGGGCAACATGGACAGGCAGATTGAAGCCAGAGCTTTCCTGTGAGTACAAAGCACTTGGGCTTTAAGCCCACTAACCCCTGGGGTTGGTTCTTCTACTTGGTAATATCTGTATTCTTGGACTTGAATGTTTCTCTACTATTGTCTTCTTTGGTCCACCTGCTCAGAGAGTACACAGCTGACAGCCAGGTGTCCTGGGTTCTAGTCTTGTCTCTGCTGCTAAACAGCAACATGACCTTCAATAAGCCACCCAAATCCTTCAGTGCTTTGCTTCTTTATCTTTAACATGAGAAGTAAGAATGGATAATTTCTAAGGTTCCATGTAGTTAAAACGTTCTAGGATTTCCTCTGGCTTTTCTGCTGTCTTACCCCCTCAGCTAGGTCTCTCTGCTGCAAGTAGTCTGAACCTGCATCCTGCCAGCTCTTCACTTAAACCCACTTTTGGAGTTGGTGAGAGCCAACAGGCTGGCTTTTTTTTTTTTTTTTTTTTTGAGACAGAGTCTCGCTCTGTCACCCAGGCTGGAGTGCTGTGGCCAGATCTCAGCTCACTGCAAGCTCCGCCTCCCGGGTTCACGCCATTCTCCTGCCTCAGCCTCCGGGGTAGCTGGGACTACAGGCACCCGCCACCTCGCCCGGCTAGTTTTTTATAGTTTTTAGTAGAGACGGGGTTTCACCGTGTTAGCCAGGATGGTCTCGATCTCCTGACGTCGTGATCTGCCCGTCTCGGCCTCCCAAAGTGCTGGGATTACAGGCTTGAGCCACCGCACCCGGCCAACAGGCCGGCTTTGAAAAGAAAATCAACAACGAAAACTCAATTTCCCCCCTCATATGTTCGGTACCAATTGATAATCAAGACCTAGGAGACATACGGACATTTAAACCATTAGCTTTAAATCTGCAGCTGTGTTGGCTTGCTAATACTACACCACCAAATTAGACAGACTTACTCTGCTGAACGCCCACCTGCCTCCTACTACAGGGCTAGAGGCTGCTTTTGTTAGAGTTTTGCTGTGTATGAACAGGTTGGAATGCATGTGTACTGTGGACAGGCTGGCTCTGAAAACAAAAGCAACAACAGCAACAAGAACAAAAACAAAAAATCAAGCTGGGCGTGGTGGCTTACACCTGTAATCACAACACTTTGGGAGAATGAGGCAGGTGGATCACTTGAGGTCAGGGGGTTTGAGAAGAGCCTGGCCAGCATGGTGAAACCCCATCTTTACTAAAAATGCAAAAATTGGCCGGGCGTGGTGGCTCATGCCTGCAATCCCAGCACTTTGGGAGGCCGAGGCGGGTGGATTGCGAGGTCAGGAGATCGAGACCATCCTGGCTAACATGATGAAAACCCGTCTCTTCTAAAAATACACAAAAAATTAGCCGGGTGTGGTGGCAGGCGCCTGTAGTCCCAGCTTCTCAGGAGGCTGAGGCAGGAGAATGGCCTGAATCCGGGAAGCAGAGCTTGCAGTGAGCCGAGATCGTGCCACAGCACTCCAGCCTGGGCGACAGAGCAAGACTGTCTCAAAAAAAAAGAAAAAAAAAAATTAACTGGGCATAGTGGTGGGTGCCTGTAATCCCAGAGACTTGGGAGGCTGAAGCAGGAGAATTGCTTGAACCCTGGACACAGAGATTGCAGTGAGCCGAGATTGCACCACTGTACTCCAACCTGGGAGACAGAGACAGACCCCATCTCAAAAAAAAAAAAAAAAAATTGGAAGGGGATTAGGCTGGGTACACTCAGTGCCGTCTCTTCAACTCAATCAAAGAAGTCACAGAAAGTAAGACAGTGGAAACAGGCTAGGGGTATCACTCTGTTCAGTGGTTCTCAAACTTTAGCATGTGTCAACATTACCTGGAGGGCTAGTTAAAACACAGATAGCTGAGCTCCACCACCAGTGTTTCAAATTTAGTAGCCCGGGGTGGGGGGTGGGGTGGGGGGGGAGGGATGCGTCCAGAATTTGCGTTTCTTTTCCCCTCCTCCTCCTCCTCCTCCTCCTCCTCCTCCTCCTCCTCCTCCTCCTCCTCCTTTTCTTTCTTTCTTTCTTTCTTTCTTTCTTTCTTTCTTTCTTTCTTTCTTTCTTTCTTTCTTTCTTTCTTTCTTTCTTTCTTTCTTTCTTTCTTTCTTTTCTTCTTCCTCTTCTTCCTTTTCTTCTTCTTCTTTCTTCATTTTTTGAGATGGAGTTTTGCTTTTTTTGCCCAGGCTGGAGTGCAATGGCGTGATCTTGGCTCACTGCAACCTCTGCCTCCTGGGTTCAAGCTATTCTCCTGCCTCAGCTTCCTGAGTCGCTGAGATTACATGTACCTGCCACCATGCCAAGCTAATTTTTGTTATTTTTAGTAGAGATGGGATTTCGCCATGTTGGCCAGGTTGGTCTTGAACTCCTAACCTCAGGTGATCCACCTGCCTCGGCCTCCCAAAGTGCTGGGATTACAGACTTGAACCACTGTGCCTGGCCTAGAATTTGCATTTCTAACAAGTTCCCAAGTGATGCTAATGCTGTTGGTCCAGGGATCACACTTTGAAAACCAAAGCTCCAGCTGAAACCTCTCCATATATAAAGATGAAATGAGGGAAACGAAGGCTCCCTTCTAACAGTCGCCTTCATTTAATAGTACACCTAGATTAAAATAGCACAGTTTTCTGTGTGTCTTTATTTTCTTTCTTTCTCCCCTAGATTGTAGCTCATAGGTAAGGAGCATCTCTTGTTCACTCCTGCACAGCACCCACTAGATGCCAGGCATGTAATGTGCGTTTAATAGATAACTGTTTAATTGAACTGAGCCTTATACATTTCCTTGCTACAAACGATTCTCCTTCTTTTCAGACTAGCACTATCTCCTTTAAAACGATCTTCTAGGAGACTTCTTTGTCAAACAGCCTTTCTCCCCATTCTTCTAGTATCTAGAACTGTACCCAGCTCCTGCTTCTAATTTTGCTTTTGTTTGGCTCTGCCCGAGTCCTGGTCACTATTCTGTCTATTCCATCGTACTGGAATCTTGTTCACGGCAAGCACTAGGTTCTCTGCTTCCTTTAGACCTCCTCCCCCAACAGTAAGAGCAGTGTTGTTCATTCAAAGAGCAACAAGGGATCACACAAACCTGGGGCAGGAGAATGCCTGTAACAACCTCCCTTGGTCCCTCTCCATCTATTCCCATGGAATTCAGGGAGAGGCAGGAAGTGGTGAAATTGATAGAAGGCCCAGCCCACTCTACCTGGAATTCCATGGAATCCCTGAAGACTAGACTGGCTCCAGCGTGGGCAGAACAGGCATCTTTCCTGAAGCAGTCAGAGATTTGTGCTTTGGCATGGAAGAAGGCTCAATGTTTTCCTTCTGTATTTATACACAGGGGCTGTCCTGGGAAGGAGGACTGGAAAGCTACTCTCTTACTTGTAGGATTTCTGAAATAGTCCTTACAGAGAGTGGGTGACACCAGGGAAATCTTCTAGAGGCAGGGTTCCCCATATACTTGCCAACTCATTTAGGTGCTTTCTTTTTTTTCTTTTCTTTTTTTTTTTAGCTGGGTGCAAAACCTTTGTGAGAGCATCTAAGATTCTTTGCGGTAGGAATTCACACCCAAAATGGTGAGGAAAGCTGGGGCTAAAATAAGAGAATAGTAAGGAGACAGGGATTGAAACCTCATTACTTTGGAAAGGGAAGGTATGAGTAGAAACTGAGAAAGAGATAATTGTGAAGAGATGCTTCCTGAAAGAGGATGTCTATGAGCAATTTTGGAAATAAAAGAGGGATAGGCAGATTTGAAAAGAAATGTGACAGTAATCCTAGGCTACATGGATCTTTGGAGTCACGAATGAGACTGTTGTGAAGATTGCATTTTTTTTTCACATTTGAATTGAAATTTATAAACCAGGTTTGTATTGTGTATTGTGCCATGGAGGGAGATTTCTGAATCAGAAAGGCCTGAGATATGGTTCTCATTACTATCTGGAGGATAAGTAGACAGATGGAATTGGATAGATGGACGCTTCCTGGGAGACACTTGTAGAAATTGCTATAGTCATTGAGATCTCTGCTTTTTGAAGTGCGGTCCATGTACCATGGGCATCACTTGGGAGCTTGTTAGAAATACAGAATCTTAGGCCCTAACCCAGACCTAATGAATTGGAATCTGCATTTTTAACACACTCCCCCAGTGATCTGCATGCTCTTGAAAGTTTGAGAAGCACAGGTCTAGATGATTGGTGAGAAGCATCTGGCCTAGGGTGGGCACTATGGAAGGGAATAGATAGGGGCTGAGGAACTTTGGAATTGGGAGCATTAGCAGAGAGGCTCAGGCTGGAGAGACTGAATCTGGGGAGGAGGGAAGAGTATGGGCCCTGGCTCACCTCCCTGTCTCCAGGCCTCCCACACCAGTTACCATGCCAGGCTTTGGCACTCGGCCCACTCTGGGAAAATGCCTGCTGTGCCCACGCTGGAGTCTGCCTGGTGCTCAGGGGCTCCCCTTGGGCAAGTGTTGCGTGGGTTAGGACTGCTGCCAATTTTGCTTCCCCTACTTCATATGGTTGGACGGACTGAAAGGGACTGGGAGGTCAGATCAGTCATGCCCCTGCCTCAGGGTTGTACTGTCCCTTAATCATATGAGTGACAATTTGATGATACTAATGATACTAATTGAGGAGACTATGGGGGTGGAGGGATTGAAGTAGCAGTTCTTAACTACCTGTAATGGAAATTAGGATATTTTGTTTTCTTCCAAAGGCTTAAAGGAGAGACCAGATGAATGGGTAAGGGGTTATACCCTTGGAGGGGCCAAATTAATGCTTTTTAAAGGATCTTGTGATGATATTTAATGGGCTAATGACAAAATATGCAAGACATAGAGTTCCAGAGATCTGAAGTCATAGTCAATGCAAAAAAGTTATCGAGTGGCATCTCAGAACTTTTCTTAAGCTTTTGAAGAGTTTGTGTACTTTACCTCCAATAAGAATAAATAACAAGGAAAGATCAATATTGAAGGGGTGTGGATTGAAACTGAACATAAAGAATTTTCTGGAGTTAAAGGGAGGATTGAAGGGGTTGGCCATGCATGTGGGTGCTTCAGTTTGGTTTGGAATGCCTAGGAGGGCTCCTGCTCTGAAACAGGGAAATGCACAAAATAAACTCTCAAAATCTTTTCTATCTCAAGGATTCTCCATTTGATTCCTTAAATGAAAGGCTACGTGGATGTGTGGTGAATTTAAGGTGATGGGCATGGGGATGATGAATGATAGCAGAAAACAATAATTTCATCAGAGCTTTAAAACGCTTGCTAAAAATTTCAAAATAGGGCTAAGATTTAGGAAAATAAGTTGCATTTTAGGGTTCAAATAACAGTTTTAAGTTGCCATGTCCTTTGTCTCTCCATGTATCTATCTTGTCTTACCAATGAGGTTTCTTAAACTCTCAAGGAAAAAGAACATTTCTTTTACTTACATATGTTCTTTTTTTTTTTTTTTTTTTTTTTTTGACAGGATCTTGCTTTGTCACTCAGGCTGGAGTGCAGTGGTGCCATCATGGCTCACTGCAGCCTCCATCTCCCGAGTGCAAGTGATCCTCCTGCCTCAGCCTCCCAAGTAGCTGGGACTACAGGTATGTGCCATCACCTGGCCAATTAACTTTTTTTTTTTTTTTTAGAGACAGGGTTTTGCCATATTGCCTAGGCTGGTCTCAAATTCAAGGTGGGCTCAAGGTGGGCTGGTCTCAAACTTGAGGTGGGCTCAAGGAATCTGTCTGCTGGGCCTCCCAAAGTGTTGGGATTACAGGCATGAGTCACCATGCCCAGCTTACTCATATATATATACACACACACACACACACACACACACATATATATATATTCTTTTCTTTTTTTTTGAGATGGAGTCTCGCTCTGTTGCCCAGGCTGGAGTGCAGTGGCATGACCTCGGCTCACTGCAACCTCCGCCTCCCAAGTTCCAGTGATTCTCCTGCCTCAGCTTCCTGAGTAGCTGGGATTACAGGCTTCTGCCACCATGCCCGGCTAATTTTTTTTTTTTTTTTACCACAAATGGAGTTTTGCCATGTTGGTCTTGAACTCTTGACCTCAAGCAATCCACCCACCTCAGCCTCCCAAAGTGCTGGGATTACAGGCGTGAGCCACTGCGCCGGGCCCCATGTATATTCTTTATATATCTTCAATGTTTAATACAATGATGGTGATAATAGCTACTTTTTGTTGAGTATTGTGCCGTATGCATTGTTCTAAGTGCTTTGCATAATTATCTAATGTAATACAACAGTTCTATGAAGTAAGTATTGTTATCCCCATTTTACAGAAGTTGAAACTAAGGCTCAGAGAGGTTAAGTCTTTTGTGCAAGGTAAGTAGTGAAGCTAGCATTTGCATCAAGTTTGAGCAAAACTTGTGCTGCTAACCCCTGAGCTATATTCTGCACAGAGTAGTGGCTCAGTGAGGGATAGATGATCACTGAAACTTAATGGTGTATTTAGAGGTAATTAAAAACAGTAGATACTCCAAACAGTGAATAATAAAGGAACAATTTCTATTTGCTTTTTGGAATATAGTCAGAGACACACTTAGTGACACATGCAAGCTTATATTCAGACATTCCTTCATTCACCTTCACTGTGCCCCACCCTGCAGTCAGTAGCTTGGAAAGGGGGAGAGGCTGGGTATAAAACAACTCATTGAAAGTCATGTGTGTATACATGCTATGTGGACACATGTTTGCATTGGGCTGGAAATAGGCATTAAAGAGTAAGGTACGCTTATCTCCGTGGGTCCATAAACATGAGTATATGTGTTAGACTTTTTGTGTATGTTGTGTGTGTGTATGTACAAATCCTGAATGAGTTAAACCAGCTATAGAGAACTGGCTGTCTTCCACCCCTGGTCTTGGCTGATGTGTTTGTACCAAACCCTGATATTTATTTTTCATCACCTCTCAAGGGAACCTCAATGAGTTTTCTTTCTGGGAAGTTTATGGCTAAGATGCTGGGCTGCTTTGGGGCCCCTATAAATCTGCTATAATCAGAGGAGGTTTGCAGAGAAAGAGAAACAGCAACCACAAGGCAATCCTCTCCTGTCCTTTACTTTCTAGCCTAACACACAGTCGCCCTTGTATGAGTACCACCCACATCTACTGTCCCTTTTCTAGAACCCCTTGATATAAGGTGCTCAGAGAACTCGTTTTATTTGTTTATTTGCTTCTAAGTGGGACTCTATACTTTTGTCAGAGAGAGGAGAATTTAAAAATATACTAATACATCTACAGTTGAGATTGTGAGAAACTGATTATTTAAACAGTGGTTCTGTTTTATTAAAAAAAAAAAAAAAAAAAAAAAAAAACAACCAGAATGAGAATAAACTTTTGCAGAAGCAAGGGTGGTAAGAGGAGTTGAATGCCTCTGCCTGCTTTTGTAGAAAACTTTAAGAAAAGATTGTCTGTGATGCTCCTGGAAGCAAGACGCTGGATGACCTGAACATTATTAGGAGGCAAACACAACATAGGAATTCCCCTCCTCCATCTTTCAATGTTGGTAGTTGGGAGATTTTTTTATGAGGGATTTTTATGACAAACTTTACTTTACATTTGACATTTAACAGCATCTCCTGTCCAGGGCATGAGGAAATATAGATATTTATTGACATATGGTGTCAGAAGATCAAGGAAAATTGACTCTGGAGAAGGAAGGGGGAGGGGTTTCTCCCTTTCCCTAGGTATGCAAATTACCCAACTTAATTTGTGTAGCATATGCTTTTCTGTGCTTTGTGCTTTTCTCAGTAATGAGATTAAGAAATCATTTCATTGTTAATAAAGAACTCAGTGGGGGAAGAGGGAAGATGAGAGACATATAGAAGGAAGCACAATGGGTACCCTGTCCTCTTTGAACCTTGTATGCATCCCTTAAATAACACTGGATACAATAGAAGTGGGCACAAATGAAACCTGAACTGGGACCCAGGTTCTGGTTCTTGTCATCCTTTTTTAAAACCTCAGGCTTCTGCAGTTTTATCTTGAATTTCACCGTTCTTTGCATTTCTAATAAAGAGCAGTTCCATATCAAATGATCCCCAAAGTCAAGAATTCCTTCCCATTAGCTATGTCTTTTCCCTGGAATTCCTTCCTCCCAATTTCTGACTACTGAAATCCTACACAATCATGGCTTAACTTAGATGTTACCCGCTGTCCGAACCTTCCTGGATAGCCCTAGTTGGAAGCAATTTCTTTACTTTCAACTCCTATCCTCCTTTGACTGATCATCAGCTATAGTTGTGCATCTTCTGTTTCTCCCTTACTCAACTATAAGCTTTTGGAGCAGAAGGACTGTGTCCTGTATATTTTTATATTCTCTACACAATGCTTAACATAGAGCAAACAATTGTTAAATAAATTTAATGAGTGGTATATAGCTGTAAGGAAGAAGCCATGGGTAGACATGTGGAAGTAAGGGCATTATGGATATTTTAAAGATATTATTATTGGCCAGGCATGATGGCTCATGCCTGTAATCCCAGCACTTTGGGAGGCCGAAGCGGGAGGATCACGAGGTCAGGAGATCGAGACCACCCTGGCCAACATGGTGAAACCCCGTCTCTAATAAAAATACAAAAATTAGCTGGGCGTGGTGGCATGTGCCTGTAATCCCAGCTACTTGGGAAGCTGAGGTAGGAGAATTGCTTGAACCAGAGAGTCAGAGGTTGCAGTGAGCCGAGATTGTGCCACTGCACTCCACCCTGGAGGCAGAGCGAGACTCTGTCTCAAAAATAAATAAGTAAATAAATAAAATATTATTGTGAATACCTGATGATCTCACTCCAACTTGAACTCTAATATGTTGTCATAAAAAGGCTATTTACATGAGTTTGTAATAGCATAAAATGTATATGATTGTGTTTTTCTTTTTAAGTGTATATTATTTTTATTTTTAAGTGTATATTATTTAAGCAATGTAAAAAATTGTTCATAGAAAAATCTGGAAATAAACATCAAAATGCTAAGAAAAAAGATACTATTGTTAATAAGATCTGGACATGATATATATCGTATTATAGGGAAGTTTTTATCCCTCTGGTAGGTTTATTCCCTTATAACTTATTTATTCATCATTCATTCTTTTTTTCTTTCAAATATAGAGCTTTTTGTAGTGGGGAACAGTCAATAAGCAAGAAAACAAGCAATTAAATGATTACAGATGATGATAAATACCTGAAGGATGTAAACAGATTCTTGCTATAGAGACTAACAGGGAATCTTCCTTCTTTAGATAAGGATATTATGAAAGGCCTTTCTTGTCACTGTAATATATTTACCCTACTATAATTATGAGTTAATTCGATGTATAACCTGAGTAACAGTAATAATAAAATCAATAATTGACTAAGAATGATGGCCTTCCCACCAGGGGGCGTTGTTCCAACTCAGCCTTGGGTTTGGCTCCTACCTTGGGTCAGCCTCCCACCCTCCCCTCTGCCTTGGGAAGAGGCGCAGTCAGGGCCCTCCCCTTGCCTCAAGATGGACCCTGCCCCCTCTTCTCTAGCCTAGGAGCCAGCAAGCAAAACAGGTGTTAAGAGCTTTGATCTTGCAGGAGACTTGGAGACAGATCAAGGTAGAGGCCTCTTAAATAATGCCTGGGGATGTGAGAAGCTGGGGGAAGAGATGGAGATCAGAGGTAGACAAAAGGAGACACAAATTGCTGTCACAGAGACTCCCTTTTAGCCTCCCATCTCAGTCTCAGTAGGTTCTGGGCTCTGTACTTCTTGGGGGTGTGGGTCAGGGCCTTTAGGGTTTTGGGGAGGGGAAGGATGTCCCCCATGTGACTTTAGAGACCCTCTTGGTCATTCCTGGATCCTGATACAAGGCTGAAGGCAGCCAGGGCTCTGTGAAGCATGTGGTCTGCCAATTCCCCAGCAGCCTCAGTTAGTCCTTTCATTGCCAGGGTCTTGCTTTGACCACGTTCCTGCCCTTCTCCTCCTGGTACAAGTTGGTGGCGTGAGTTCATGTCTCTTGTAGAGTACTGATCACATTCCCAACTCCTGCTTCCTCTTGGGATACACATTTTGGTTGTTAGCTCAGGAATAATCGCTCCCCTTCTCACAAAGGATTTGACCTCCTTGGTCATGCTGAGGAACACCTCAGACTGCTGAGAAGGTCTTACTTTAGTTAGTGAAAGTTTCTGTAATTAAAACTGTAGCCTTCACTTCTCTTCAGCCTTCTCCCACCCCACTGGGACCAGCCTCTCTGCAAGCAACATCCTGAACAAGGATAGAGATTGTACTTTTGCTTCAAGATAAACCCTACCTGTTTGCTCCACACATGCACTTAGGGGACTCATATTGCTGGCTTTGAAGAGGTACTTAGAAGAGAAAGAACTGCAATTCCTACTAGCTGCTAAGGTTGTGCATAAGAGACTTCTGATCATCAGAGATGGACAGGGACTTTAGAATAGTGGTACCTCCATAGCCTTTGAAGTCGAACAGCCAAATTCTTGTCTTAGCTGGACCACTTACATCACCTAAAGTAGGAGGCATGCAAGAGTAGTTGCACAGCTTCTTCCATCTGCACTTGGAACAGAACCTGAGATTATACACTGAAGTTGGCTTTAGGTCTGGTCAGGAACTTTATGCTGTGGGTGCAAGGTAAACGAGGTGGAAGAGAAAGTAACATTGCTTGAAAGAGGAAAGGAAGAGTGAAACAAGAACATATATGGAGGCAGTGGAATAGTTAGGCTGACCCCTGAACCCAGGGATCCTAGATTTAGATAGGGCACAGAGTTAATAATGTCTTAGATTATTATTATCTTACTTAGTTCTCAGCTGGAAGTCCTGTGGAGTCTATCCCTCAGTGGGTGGCACTGTTATTGGTTCCCTTCTTAGGCAGATGGAACAGGGCTTAGTGCAGGCCAGTGTGGATTCTGGTGCCAGGGTGACATTAGTGCAGACAAATATGACAGATTTTCCCAAGGAACTATGTTCAAAAGACAGTAGGAGAGGAGAAAAGGATGGGAGTTAGAGGAAGAAAGAGGGTTCGATTATCCTCTCTGGGTTCCTTGAACGAGGGGATGAGATAGAGGATGAGACTTTAGTTAAAATCATGGTCTCTATCAACTACTTTGCTCTCACGCTTTGTCCTTTTTCAACCACTTTCCAAAAAACCAAATTGCTAATAATTTCCCTGATCCTTTGCTCCACATCATGTGAGTTTATCTTGTCAAGTTACCCCTGGGCAGACACTCCTATGGCCCACGTCAGTCAGGGGAACATCCTGAAGTCCCAAGTTTCTTCCACAACAGGCTCTGCAACACTAAGGCAGCATCTGTATTGGGAATTTCTCTCTTAGACCTAAACTCATTTCCCTTTCCTGTGAAAAGCTGTCTGCCTATCTCCCCATTAGTCTCTCCTCTTCTTTTTTCCCCCTTCTCACTAGGCCTATTTCTTTCTGTAACCACTGAGCAGAGTCAGGAAGACTGTTCTGTATATTTCATTCACTCTACTCCCTTCTTCCCCTGCAACCCCGCTCATCCCTGTCTCCAATCCTCTTAACTCCTTCCATCCACCACCTGACCAGTCCTTTTTGCTTGCTTTCTTTCTCATTTCCATTTCCTTTCTTCCCTCCCAATTTTCTTCATCTATGATTCTAACCTTGAGGAGGTGGGAAGATAAGTTATAGGGGCAGCATACATGAGGGAGTGGGCTTTGGGCACAGCAGAAGTCACTGTGGTTAGGCATCAGGAAGGACTAGCAGCAAGAACCTGTTAGACATTGACATGGGTGGCCTAAGGGGCAGTTTCCTCCTGACCCATCTTTCCTGATAGATGGAGTGGGGTGAAGGTGATAGTGACTTAAATAAAATGTGGTTAGAATAAAGGGTCAGAAAAAGGGAACTCCTTAGTCCTATATAGCAGCATTTTCTTACCCATTCTTTCTTCTCAATTTCTTAATTCAGAATTTGCTTCATGGGCTTATCATGTAAATGGTGATCCTTAAGGAGGTGGTGGGGTCGTGATTATATCCTGGACTCTTGCTCTATCCCAGCCTCAGTGTAGGTTACCTTCTCTGGCCACGTTATTGCTTAGACATAACTTCAGCCGTTGCCTTCATTTAATTGATAATAGCTCAATTTTGGAAGTTGGGTGGCTACAGAAACATGGTGACTACAGGTTTTTTGGTGAATGGGATTCCTGTTTTTATTTGTTTGTTTACCCTATTATGAGTAGGCCAGAGGTAATAATGATGTTGATAATAACAGCAGCAACTATTTATCGAGCACTTATAATACATTAATACTGGGTACATACTCCATCTTATTTAATTCTACAAGGAGTCTGTGAAATAGGCAGCATTATTCCTGTTTTACAGTTGCAGGTCTGATGTTCCTTGCTCATGAAATTATGCCCATTTGACTCTAAAATCTTGCTCCTCACTACCACTGTGCTATATGGTACAACTACCTTTTGGAGATCTTTAGGTAAAAAGAATTCTTCTTATGTTTAGTGCCCCTGTTTGTTTGAAGCAGCATCTGGAACATCTAAGAGGTATTGACTGTCAGCCATGGAAAACTGGTAGATTTTGAAGGAGATGGTGGAACCATTTTTCTCAGTAATGGTAGGAAGATGGCTGTGAGACCCTTTGGACCACAGACAGAAATACCTAGAAAAATGTGTGGCATATGATAGGAACTGTGGGTTTAGTGAAGAGAATGCCCTTAGTCAATTTGGAAATAGGGAATCTTGTAAGAATCCAGAGTAATCTGCGATCATTACCTAATCTCCTCTACACTCACCTCAGAGGGATGGTGATTCCGGGGTTATCTGGGGTTGTTGGCAGAAGAATGATCATCTTCTTCTGGATTATTTGTGGCAGAGTTTGAATCCTAGACTAGTTTAACTCAGTGACAGTCTCCTCGCCCAAACCAATTCTCCCTGCTCTGTGCTAGCCCTACCATAGATCTGCTAATATTTATTTGAGTTAAATGGAATTAATAAGGCAAGTTTTAAATAAAATATGTAGCACTTTCTGGAGTCTCTGCATCAGTTGAGGGGACAGTCATGGATAAATCTAATTAATAATCACATTTTAAAGTAATCAAAATGCCATTTTAGTTTAGAATTAATCCTGAAACAGAACATATATTGTGTTCTTAGAATTCACAAAATTTCAGATGGAATGGTGGGGCTTCCCTGAGGAGGTTCAAATTGTCTCAGGGAGACAGACACTGTCTGGTCTCCGCTTGCCCCCTGTGTCCACCCTCTGAACAGGCTACCACAAGTAACCTGCCTATGCAGACAGGACCTTCCTTTTTGTTAATCAAATTAAATATTGTCATCATTTATTTTTGATGGTGCCATCTGAAAGACAGAAGGGTGCCCATGATGACCAACTCAGGTCTAGGAATGTGAGATTCTCAGGCACTGGATTCTGCAGCCCTGCATCTCAAGGGCTGAGGAAAAAGCTTTGCAGCTGGTGAAGGTGACAGAATCAAGCTGCTTTATAGACCTGAGAGAACTTAAGTGAGGGAGAATGTGGAAGGGAGGTAGGTTGGAATAAGCCGGCAGCTTGAGATGCTCCTTGGTACTGGCTCCTTGGCAACGGTTACTTAGCAACCCTCATTCACCTCTCTTGGCTGCCTTCTCCCGCCACCGCCCCCCCGCCCCCATCTCCCTCCCTTAGCTGCTGCAAGGAGCTAGAGAGCTTGGAGTGAATGACAATTTGGAGAAACAGCCGCAGCCTGAAGATCTAAGAGGCTCTAAAGAAGATGGATAAGAAAATCGATGCATAATAAAAACTGCAGGCAAAGCCACCTTGACGGAGGGTGGGTGGCTCTCTCCTCCCACCCTCGTTAGTCTCTCCAGGCTCAAGGCCTCTACCTTATCACCATGTCCTCTCTTTCTTTGCATCTACCTTTTTGTAGTTTAGGGAGGGCTATTTGCCTTTGGCGTGGAAAGGGAAGCAAGGAACATAGGGCAGAAGAAAACAGCATATATGTGGGATGTATGTAGGGGTGCTGGGGTAAGGCAGGGAAGCTTGCTAAGGCAGGGATTATAAGAGAGATGCTTTGAATGGAAAGGGGTTTAAACTACACCATAAAGTAATGTCCTTATTCGAAAGGAAAGCCTTAGTAATGGAGGTGGGAAGGCACATGTGAAATGTGTGAAGTTACCCTCTTGCTTACCCTCTGTAAGATATTAAAGAAAAAGGTATAAGCAACCTTTCCGGAAGGTCTGGGCTGGAATATGGCCTGGATGAATGAGTTACTGTATGTGTAAGTACCTATGACAGGCACTTAGTAGGGATATTATAAGTATCACTTTCTTTTCTTTCTCAGAAGCTAAGGAAAGGACATTTTGGAGGTACCAACATGTTGGCCTGGGAAGTTGTGGACCAATTCTGTGACTGTCACTGGTTCTGGCTCTTCATAGATTTCCATTCACAAAGTCAGGAAGTCCTTTATGATATTAAATTTCATCCCATTTTGTTGAAGTTAGACATTTGATCTATTCATCAACCCTTTGTTCCTTGGTGTTTCATGAGCACCAGCTAGCTACCAGACACTGTAAAACAGGTGCTAGGAGCCCCATGTCTATTTGTGATACAGAATTTCAGTATTATGCATGCCGAGTGGAATAGAGCTTCAGTAGGGAGTGGGAGCCTCACATGAGATTGTACATATGAGTGTGCTTTGAGAATTGTAAAGGATGATATCGTTGTAAGTGGTATTGATGAGGGGATTTATTTCAGGGTTTGAAGTTCTGCCCTCTAGCAGGGAGTAGAAGGGATTTGGGGCTGGGGGTGGGGTAAACCTCATTCTAACCAGTCCAGTCCTGTTGGGAACATGCTCTGTTCCAGGGAACGCTAGGGCCTAGGATCACAATGCTGAGTGGTGAAGGACTGGGACTGAAGCAAAATCCTGCTGCTGCCTGGCTCAGGCATATCTGCCATGCTTTCCTTCTGCTTGTTTACTTTCCACTTTCTTTCAAAGAGGGTGAGGCTCGTAGTAAGTCATCTATTTCCTGTCATTCAAGGCATTCAGAAAGTTCCTTCTTTTCAAGGATGCTTTCCTGGACTAGAGGAGAGCTGGTGACTTCCTTGGTCTCACTGTGCCTGGACCTGGAACACCCCCCAATTCCCTACCCTTCTCCCACCCCAGTTTTAAAACTCTGTCCTCCTCTCTCATTTTGTACACATCTTGGTCCTTATTCTCAATTACATTGACTTCTGTGGAGTATTGTAATTTCATATTTCAGCCTATTATCTTTTGATTTTTTATTTTTTGGGTTTATTTGTCCTTTATTATCTCATTGTGACTATTTTATGAGGCCTTAAAGTGCAAAAGACTATCTATGTAATTTCTGTGTATAACATCCAGCCCAGAAGTATGTGCAGATGAACAAGGAAGAAAAACTTAATGATGGTACCCTTGTGTCCTAGTGCCTCCTATATCAAATATACATCCCACATTCCCACCTCTGTGATCTTCTACCCATCACTGCCCACCTCGTCCCTCCCCAGGTTTCCCACTCCGTTTTTTATAACTCTGTAACTTGGACTCTTTTTATGCTTGATTCTGAACATAAAACACTTAAAATATTATTGAGGGGGAGGAGGAGCTCTTAGTTTAAGGAGGAGTCAGGCTATACAAGTCAGAGCCAGAGAAATGCAGACAAATAAAATTGTACATTGGATACCAGATACTAAGAGTACATAGTATAAAAGTGGGGTTGGAATTAGAAATTTGGATTACACAGGGAAGGCTTTTTGGAGGATAATACTGAGCCGGCTTTGAAAGAAAGAAAGAGATAGACCTTTTGAAAGAAAGGAATGGATAGATAAAAAGACAAAAGAATGTGTCAGAGGTCTATGTCTTTGGAGGCAGAGAGAAGAGAAGCAGATTTTCTTTGCTGAAAGCAAAGAGTGAGTGTCATGGAATCATAGCATAAAGTTAAGCTCTGAAACTTAAGCTGAGGAATAGCGATGTGAAATTAGGGCTGATTGTGAGCCATTGCTGGCCTCCCACAAGGGGATAAGTCAGGATGATGGTGAAAGTTAAGGTTGTTGAGTAGAGAATGGATAGATGGAAACCAGAAGCTCTTAGGAGGCTGCTTCTATTGTCTTAATTCTGACCAAAGACTTGGTCAATGATCTGACTGGAGTGTGGGGAGAACAGAGAGGTGAAGGCCTGATGGGTGGGGAGGGGGTGAAGAAACAAGGAACACATTGTTTCCCTAGAGCTTGCATCACAGACTTCTCTTTGAACAAAACCCTCTGTTTTCAGCCTGTGCTGACTCACCCCTCGCCTTCCCCCCTTCTCTACCAGAGAAGCTCTTGAAGCCCTAGTAGACACCTGTTGCCACTGCTGGTGGTCGCAGTGATGGGACAGGATGACTCCACTGGTCAGAACTCCTGGATTTTAACCCTTTGTGTTTCTGTTTTGTCTGATTTTTTAGATCTTTACCTGGGTCCAAACAGAAATGGAAAGAAACTTTAACACTCACTCTCCTTCTGGGTTGGGTGACCCTTGAGTTATTTCAGACTTCATGTGGAGGTGCTAGACTTTCCTGGGCTTTCATTGGCCACTGTGTTGCTCAGGTCACTGTCCCCAAGCTTTTTCACAATATCTGTGAGGGGCTGGGAGAGGTGGTGGTTAAGGTTGAGGAAGAGAATGGGCTCCTTGCTAGGGTGTTGAGATCCTTAGATCTAATATCCTAGAAAGTTTATTCAGAAAAGGTAAATAAGATGATGTCAGGCCTAGGAATGGAGGATGGAGAAAATAATTTCTCCAGACTTGGAGTTTAGGACTACTGGGAGAAACTAGAGTGGGAAGCTTCCTAGAGAAGGGGAGTTGTGATATAACAAAAGTGATAAAGTAGGCTAAATGCTGAGGGTTTCAAGAATAAAGATGGAGAGAAAGTCAGCAGTGATTGAGTAGGTTAGTGTTTCTCTCTCAGTTGTGTTCCTGTGGGCCTACACAAGCTGAAGTAGGAAGGCCCCTGTGTTAGTCCATTTATGTTGTTATAAAGGAACTTTAGAAAGAAAAGGAGTTTATTTGGCTCATGCCCTGCAGGCTGTATAAGTAGCTTGATGCCATCATCTGCTCCTGGTGAGGGTTTCAGCCTGCTACCACTCATGGTAGAAAGTGAAGTGGAGCCAGTTTGTGCAGAGATCACATGGCAAGAAAGGAAGCAAGAGAGAGGGGAGGAAAGTGCCAGGCTCTTTTTAACAACCAGCTCTTGTCAGAGCTAATAAGAATGAGAACTCACTTACCACCCCTACTCAGAAGGACATTAATCCATTCGTGAGGGATTCACCCCTATGACCCAAATACTTCCCGTTAGGTGCCAACTCCAACATTGGGGATCAAATTTCAATGTGAGGTTTGGGGGGAATAAACATTTGAACTGTAGCAGTCCCCAAAGCAGGTTATCCTACCCAACCTGCCTTACTAGAACCAAACTGAAAGGAAGGAAGTGAGTATTTATAGAGCATTTACTAGGTTCTAGGCACTAGTCTACTCTTTCCACGTGTTTTCTCATCAAGCTAAATTCTCATTAAAAAACCCATACATGGCCAGGCATGGTGGTTCACACCTGTAATCCCAGCACTTTGGGAGGCTGAGGCGGGTGGATCACCTGAGGTCAGGAGTTCAAGACCAGCCTGGCCAACATGGTGAAACCCGTCTCCACTAAAAATACAAAAATAGCTGGGCATGGTGGTGGGCACCTATAGTCCCAGCTACTTGGGAGGTTGAGGCAGGAGAATCGCTTGAACCCGGGAGGCAGAGGTTGCAGTGAGCTGAGATCATGCCACTATACTCCAGCCTGGGTGACAGAGAGAGACTCCGTCCCAAAACAAACAAACAAAAAACAAAAACAAAAACAAAACAAAACAAAACAAAAACCCTATACACTAGGCACAGAATTTAAGGTCTCAGCTAACAACTGGTGGAGCAGGAAGGCAAACTCACTTTTTCTGACTTCAGAATCATTGCTTTTTCCATGACACTATACTGCATTTCTATTTCAGAAATTCCCTTCTTCAGTTGGCCACTATGGTGTCTTCAATCACATTACATGCATAATCATGTGTGTAAGGCACTACATTAAATGCCATGAGTAACAAAGAAAGGCAGTCCCTACTCTCCAGATGCTTGAAATCATTTGGGTGCACACACACACACACACACACACACACGCACACAGAGTATATTTAAGTATGGCATTGGAAAACTATAAGTCAGACAGTAAGACAATGGCCTATGAGTGGTAACCACAATTAAGTGCTATGGGAATTCTGGGAAGGGAGGGAGAATTGTGATGGACTGGCTAGAGAAAGCTTCATAGAAGTGGTAGGATTTTAAGGAAAATTTTGAGAATAGACAGAACATTCTGCATTAATGAAATGACTCGTAGTTATGGAAGCAAGAGAGCAAAAGGTATTCTACACACACTAAACAGAGCTTTCTCTAAACTTTTTGAGGTCCAGGATGATATATTTTCACATTTGATTTCTTAGCATACCAAATATATAGTAGCTAGATGTTCAATGTGTATTTGTTCAATGAATGAAACAATGAAAAAGATGGCCCATTTATCTGGCACAGAGGGTTCATGTAAAGTTATTTTGAAAGAGATGAATAGAACTGTAGGCTCTAGAAGAGGAGATGAAAAGACATGTAAAAACTGCTTAAATGAGATCTTTCTTGAGTTAGTGGGCAGATAACTTAGAAAAGAGATGAGAGGCAGGGAGAACTATTAGGATGCTTATGTAGAAGCTTAGATGATAAATGCTAAAAGACTAAACTAGGACCATGGCATGCAAATAGAAATGCATGGATGGAAGTACCGACATTGTGAAAACGTGATGAACAAAACTTGGTTACTAATGGACTTTGGTGGAGTGGTGGTGGGGAGGGTGGGTAAGATGGGAGAAAAGGGAAAATAAAGAGGAGTCAAATATGAGGGTAGAGGTTCTCAGCTTTGATTATTAGTAGAATAGTGGTACCGCTAACAGAAAAAGAGGATGCTAGAAGGAGAGCCAGGTTTCAAAGGGAGTGTAAATTACATTTTAAATTAAGTTGGTTTAAGGTGCTAGTGGAGCCCCCATTCATCATACACTGGAAGTGGGGAATGTGACCAGCTCTGGAAGAACAGATTCAGAACTCACCCACATAGAAGTAAAAATTGAAGCCATGAAATGGATGAGATAATTGAGAGAAAACAGTGTCAAAAGGGAAAACTGGAAAGTTGAAGATAACTTTGGGAAGGAGAGAGTATACAATAGGGCCACTTTAACATCTTCTGGTGTTGTTACCAGCTCTTTATTGTCTTGTTCTTAAGAGACAAGGTTAAATAACCCTCTAGAAACATAACAGATCTTACTCTTAGTCCTCTGTAAGTCTTCCTTTCTCTACGGAAGTCCGGATCTTGACCAGAACAGTAATAGGCTGGACTTACATGAACATATTTTAGATCATCTAGCTGAAATAGATGGAGGCTATCTTAGGCGCATGTTTGTCTTCTCAATTTTCAGCTCCCTACAGAAGAAGCAAAGGCTTGGGCAGTTCTGTACAGGCTAGCTTAAAGTGCTCATGCTTCAGTGCAAATCTGTTTTACACACTTATGAAAGACTAAGAACCTCAGTCTGGGAAGTGGGTGGGTGGGGTGGACAGTGATTTGCTCCTGAGCCCCAGACGCTTCACCTGACTTTTTCACAACTCCCCACCCTTTTTACTTGTCATCCAGAGATCTCAAAGCTCTAAACAAACCTTGATCCTCCCTGACCCCCTGAGTCATCCTCTATTTCCATTTTCCCAGGTAGGGGAGGTGGGGCAGTGGAATACCATGTTTTGGGATGGGTGCTTGGTGGGTGGGTAGGGGAGATTGCAGGGGCAACCAGAGGGATCCAGGGGCTCCTTTTCAATCACGGGGTGGGGTGAGGGGCAGGCATCAAGGTGGTTCTAGGTAGTTAGGTTTCAGTTTGTCCTTTTGAGGTTGTTTTATGACTGAAGAGACTTGGATAAAGAGTCCGAGCTGGAGAAATTGAAGAACAAACAAAGCCATAAAAGACGCCGATAAAATTTCTCCCAGCACGGAATAGTCTTTGGAGCCTCCCTCAAGAACCTTAGAGTAATCTGGAAAGGCTAATTAAGTCTCACAGCCCCCACTGGGCACTGGAGCAGGACGAGGGAAAGGAGAAGAGAGCACTAAGAGAGATTTCCCTTCTCCCTCTCTTCTCTCAAGGGGGCACAGGTGTTCAAACATTCAATATGCAGATTGAATAAAGAGTTGGTAGGGGGATGGGTGAGAATGGGGGATGAATGATGGGAAATATCAATATTTTTAAAGACTCCTTTTAATAAGGAAGTGCTTGAGGATATGCAGAATGATAGGGGATGAGGACCCTGAATTAGAGAATATTAAGAATGGAGAGTACCTGGGTGGGAATGAGAGGCTCTGGGACTGTGAACATGGTAGGTCTGCATGCAAGTGGCATGAAGAATGGGCTTAGATGGGGATGAAGGCAGCTGGATTCAGAGCATGGCAGTCTGAGGCTGAGGGGGTTCTGAACTGAAGCCTTTTGAAGCTAAAGGACCCACATTTGGGGACCAATAGGACAAGATTTCTGTCTGGGGGGAACTATATGAGCATATGAAGAAGGCACCAGAGGGATGGTGAGATGGGGATGGGGCTCTGTGTGAGAGAAGAAGAGGACATGATGATCTGGGAGGGAACCTCAGCCCTAGGGGAGTGGTTAGAAAGCCAGGGGTCAGGCTGTTTTCTCCAAACTAGCTATTTTTCTGTTCTTTGTTCCAAATGAATTGGTGGGTTGGCCACAAAGAGAAATCTTATGAGCTTATGTGACGTAGAGGTGGGAGGGAAAGAGTTGATGGGGAGTGTGCATGAGGGGAAGCCATAGAGACTGCCAGTTTTCATGGTGATAGCTGAAATCTTTATTTCTATTTTCCTGATTTCTGCAGCATGTCAGAAGATGCTGTAAGGGAGAAATGGTACCTTTTCATCTCTTCTAATCCCAGCAGTTTGGGAAGCTGAGGTAGGTGGATCACCTGAGGTCAGGAGTTAGAGACCAGACTGGCCAACATGATGAAACCCCGTCTCTACTAAAAAAACAAAAATTAGCTAGGTGTAGAGGCAGGCGCCTGTAATCCCAGTTACTTGGGAGGCTGAGGTAGGAGAGTTGCTTGAACCCGGGAGGTGGAGGTTGTAGTGAGATTGTACCATTGCACTGCAGCCTGGGAACAAGAGCGAAACTCCATCTCAAAAAAAAAAAAAAAAAAAAAAAAAAAAAGAATCAAGATCTGAGGTGGGATGAGGAGGTTGATGAGGAGGTTGGTGAGGAGGTTGGTGATCTTTAGCAGGGCAGTGTCTCTAGCTTCCAAGATTGATTGAACGACCTCCTCTGGTATCTCTAGGTACATGCAAGAAGTTTGTGGATACAGAGCGGCAGCAGGAACCAGACACTTCTTATCGGTGGGGTGGGTTGGAACATCGGGAAGCACCTTCACAGCAGTGCCATCCTAATTAGAGTATAGACGGATAGGCCTCTCTGAAACCAGAGACTAAGTTTGGGTCTCTATGGTCCAGTAACCTTCCTTGAAATCCCCCCTGGAACACTAGAAACCTATTTCCTACATGCTAAATATCTCCAACTCTTCAAGGGGCCTCAACACAGTGTGCCTGCTATTGGGCACTGGGGACTGAATCAGGAAGAAGAAGTTGATGATGGTGGGTGGGTAGGAAAGGCCAGTGAAAAACATGTTGTCAAATGTGCAGGTGTCAAACCTGTAAAACTTGGATATTGTAAAAATCTTAGCTGTCCAACTCTATCCACTTTCCCTGTGAAGGCCAGAAAGTTTGAGTGACTCACCAAAAAATACATAGCACATCCAGGATTCAAACTTGCTTCCTGTCCGAGAGTACCCTGACTTTTGCCCCAGTCATACCCGTTTTAGAATTGGCTCTGAGTTGAGGTGGGTACCCAGATGCCCAGCATAGTGAGATCATGTCTTAGGCACAGTAGCTCCTATGTGCTCCCCGAATTCCTTCCACCTGCCCAACTTGTCTAGTGACTTCAGAGTAAAGCAGCTGCCAAAGCTGGCTCCTCCATCCTTGGAGAATAGGCTCCAAGATGTTTGCTGAGTAAATACCTGTCTCCTGCTTGTTTGTCCTGTGCATAGTTCTTCTCAGCCATCATGTCCTTAGCTCCTGACATAGCCCCTGGCTTACAGGATCTGGGAGAAGGAACTACCACCAATAGGAGGCACCAACTGCTGGGGCCATAAGGGAATGTTTCTTGCCCAGACATTCCCCTACACCCTTCTTTTTTCTCTGTGACCTCCTTCCATTCTGTTTTCACTGGTGTCCTGGCAGTCCCTAATTCTCTTGCTCCTGTGTCCCTCCAATGCCTGCCTTTTTTATCTCTCCTGTTTACTGTAGCTTCTGTGCCATTCTGGGCCCCTTAGCTCTCTTCTCCTTCCCTTAGTTTCTTCTCAGCCTCTGCTCACACACTCTTCAGCCTTTCCTGCCTTCCTTTTTTCCTTTCTCCCTTCCCCCTTCCTTCATCACATATTTATTGAGTAAGTGTTTAACATCAGGCCCTCTGGTTAGCTCTGAGGCTGTAACAATGAACTGCCACAGACTCTGAGCTCTCTGCGGAATCTTAGGGTCTAGCAGGGAAGACACACAAGTACTAGAGCAATTTTGATATGATGTGACAAGTGAAGCCCCATGGCCTTGTTTTTCCAAAGCCCTCTTTCAGCTATGACGAGTTGGATTGACTCACATTCCCTGAGTAGTGAATTCCAGTGTTTCACAATTCCTGCAGAGGACAAGTTCTTCTCGATGCCTAGCCTTAGTTACTCCTGAAGTTAAGATTATCTCCTGGGCTTTAATTTACTCCCCTATACTTTTTATTTTTAAAATGAGTATCATAATAATGCCCACTTTCCTCATATCCCGGGATGTTTGTGAAGATGGGTTGAAATGACAGGTGTCAAAGTCCTCTGAAAGCTTTGTGAATCTTAGACAGGCTTCTCTCTAAACTTCTTGTTAGGAGTGGAGGAGAGCTTTTTTCTCCTACAACTAGAACAGCTCAAAAGATAATTTTAAATAACTCTGAATTGCCTCAACCTTTAGTCTCTTTTCTATTTACTTATTATTTATAGAAAACAATTCTTTGATCTTTATAGCCAACGAGATCCACGTCCCTTTTAAACAATTTTCTTGAAGAAAATAAATGCCTCTTCTTGCAGTAATTGAGATTGAGGGAGGACTTCAGAAAGGAGGCCTTAAGCACGTAGGTATGAAAACATAAGTCAGAGGACAAATCCCCCTATCACAATGCGGCTCCTTTGCATTATTATTGGAGTCAAGGGATTTGGCATGATGATCCGGGAGGAGCCTGAGGATTACATGGGAGAGCGATAGTGATGCTTGATCCTAGATGATGGATTTCCAAGAGGGATGAAGAGTCTGACTAGGTTGCCTGAGTCAGAAAATATCATCAAGCTCTGCTCCTGTTAATGACTTAAGAGCAGCTGACTCGATTCACTCCATTACCTTCTGAGGGAGGAGGCAGAAAGCAGGAACAGAAGCTGCTCAGGGGCAGAGAACTCTCTGGATCCCAGGATAGGAAGTCTAGTCTCTTCCCAGCTCTCTGGAGTCCTTGTTCTGGGCTAACTTTGATGGATGGGTGGCAATGGGGTATCAGTCTGTTCCTTCTCCATTCGGTGGATCCACATAACAGGTTTCCAGACAACAGCCTGATTTTCCAGGGTTTCCTTTCTCTTCTACCTGCCTCCAGACTGACCCAAGCAAATGTTTTTGGTTTCCTGATCTCCCTTCTCAGCCCCCCATAATACTGTCAGGGATTTCTTCTAGTTGTCTAGCTTGAGATTCCTTCCTTTACTTTAGGGCAATCCCATGTCTTCACAGCCTGGGCCTGCTAGAAACTTTTATATATTGTGCTGGTATCCTATTGTTTTTAGCTCCTTCTCTTTAAAGAGAAAGCATACACTTTCTCTTTTTTTCCTGCTCTTTCTTTTTTCCTTCTTTTTCTGTGTCTCCCATGCCTGCCTCTTTAGGCAGAGCTGTTGCTTTGCTGCCTTGGCCTCTAGGGTAGCCACTCTTTTCTTCTTGGGAATGTTTCCAACTTTGATGGCTGGTAGGTTGTTTTTACAGTTTGTTGTCATTTTCTACCAGTTCAGCTCATCCCTCTTCTCCCTAATGTCCTTGTGGAGCCAGAAAACAGCAACATGTTCCCAAGGACTCTGAGCCTGGGCCTTTTAAGAGCCTACCTTCCCCCATCATTTCAGTTCTTTCATCTGCAGGCTGCAGAGTGAGCAGACGCATGTATGGCACCGGCAGAGCGGCTCTTAATGACTCAAGATGAACAGGTTGAGCTCAAAGGCACAACAGAAACCCATTTGTAATGGGGTTGTTTTTCTTTCAAATCCTTAAGAACATAAGCAACCTATCTTATGATAGAAGAGTTAAGGGGGAAGGGAGGGATTGAGTCAGAGTTTGTTTTCATTTCAGGAGGCCCGTCTTTTGGCATGTTCTCAGCCTAGGGTGGGCTTGGATTTTAGTCACGTTTAGATAGCAATGCTTATGCCTTCACTACGATTTTAAATTGTAAAATATACATAAGATGTACCATTTTAACTATTTTTAGGTACGCAGTTTGGTGACATTAAATATGTTCACACTGTTATGCAACCATCAACACCATCCATCTCCAGAGTTTTCTCTTCTTCCCAAACAGAAACTCCATAGCCATCAAACATGAGCTTCCCATACCCCCTTCCTCCTAGCCCATGACATCCTTCCACTATGATTTGACTTGGCTTCTTAAGCACCATTCTGACCACAGAACCTCTATTTCTTCTTCTTTTAAATCTCAGCTCCTCTGACTGAATTTCAAGATCTTCTTCATTGGCACCTGCAGACTCACTCCAGTGAGCTTCTATCACTTCCTGGCTCAGAGTCCCTCTCTGAGAGGCAATTCTGGGTCCTAGCCCTCACGCAAGTGACCTCTTCCGCTCCTGATCCTGCATGGATCGCCTCTCCCCATTCTTCCCTTCAGCCCAGTTTGGCCCTTACTTTAGACTCCTGCTTTAGGACATCCTGATGTTCTAGTATGCCTCACCCTCTGTTATATGACCTACCCACTTCCCAACCTCTATCTAGTATTCTGCCTGGTTGCTCTTATCCTGTTCTTGCTTCTTTATCTGTGTCTTACTTCCCTCTCAGACTGGAGGCAACTTCAAGTCGTGAGCTTCTCGCTGAAATCTATGCTAGGATTAGTGTACTATATTCTACATCCTCGCTACTCAAAATGTGGTCTGGGGTCTAGTGGCATTGGTGTCACTCAGGAACTTGTTAGAAATGCATCTCAGGCTCCACCCCTGACCTACTGAATAGGAATCTGCATTTTAACAAGATCTCTAGATTATTGGCATGCACATTAAAGTTTGAGAAGCACTGCTGAAGGATGGGTGATAAATAATTTATATTGCAGGTGTGCATAACCAAAAATTATCTAAGTAACAACTCTAGAATACATTCAAACTGTATGGATATTTTTGAGGAGGGAAAGAAAGATATTTTGTGTCCTTCAAACTTATGAGTCTCTAACAGAATTGCCTAGAAAGCCGGGAACTGACGCTCCGAAGCTGAGAGGTACTGGAGTCAGTGTTCTCAATGGGGAGGCATGAGGCTTAGCTTACATAATGAGAAACTCCCTGGCTGGCTGTCTCATAGTTAGGCAGACAGGGGCAAAGTTCCCTGAAGTTCACTTTGAGGTTGGCTGATAGTGTTTCCCCAGAATTAAACACTTGTCACCAAGCAGACATTTGTCACCCAAGTCCTAGGGGGAAGCAGGGCACCAGGTCTCAAAATAACCTTCTGGTTTCTGTCCCCACGGCTGGAGCTGATTCATATTTTGTAGGAGGTTTGATTGTAGCTGGGAATGGCTGAGGAGCTGGTGTAATTCTCTCCTCCTTCCTCATCCCAATAAGAGGCAGTGAGGAGGGGCGTGAAGAGCGGAGACAGGGTGTAGGAGTCAAACCTGTTCTTCACATAGCAATCATCTCATCTCACTCTTTGCTCTCACTCTGAGAAGTTGAGTCCACAGCTGGGAAAACTTGGAGCCAGTCTCTGAGTCTGCTTGGCTCATATCCAGCCTCCCTCTTTTTTTGTTCCTTTTCCCCTTGGGAACATCTTTCCCTATTATCCCACTTTCAGGTACAAGAGAGCCGTGATGTACTGGAGCAAAGGCTGTGAGGTGGGAGGGGCTTGGAATTCTTTAGGTTAGAGCCTCCCTCTTCCTGGTCATCTCGAGGAGAACATGCCAGGCTCCACTGCTTCATTACTTTTTAGGGCATGAAGGGATTAGAAAGCAACTGGAGGGCAAAATAGTTTGGGGTAAGCTAGGGAGGAGGTGGCCTGTCGAGTGGAAAAATAATGTAAATAAGAGGTGTTTCCCAGAATCATGGGAAAAAAATTACTTTGAGTCTTTCTCACGTTTTTCTGAGCCCCTGGGTTCTGGGTTTTGCTCTGTTGGTGGAGTGATGTGTTTCTTATTCTTCTTGTAGTGTTGGTTTCTAGAGCAGAGGCCTTCAGATATTACAGCTTGAACAGAAGACCTTGTGTGTGTCTTTTGTCATCTCCAAAAGTGTTTACCTTTCGAAGCCATACCCTTTGAATTTTACCACATGCTATTATCTAATCTTTGAGTGTCATTGCATGACCAGAAGTGGCAGGGTGAGGCACTGTGGCCTGGTAGTGAGGACGAGGAGAGGGGGCGCAGCCCAGGCCTTTCAGAATGCAGTGTCCAGCATGTCAGTCATTCTGAGTAAATACTAATACCCTTCACTGCTCTTTTTTCTTGGGGCATCATGGAGTTGAATGCTTCATCTATCACCATGTTATTTCACTCTTCTATTTTGTACCAGCTCTGAGACTTGATTCTTAGAACCATTGCTGTAGCATTTGGCTCAGTATTTCCATGTTCTAAACAGTCCATTTTCCCCATGAGGCCGAGGGCTCCCTGAGCGCAAGGACAGCACTCCCTTTCTCCATGTCTCACTTCGTACTGATGTCAGTACACACTGGCTGATGAGGAGAGAATGTAAGGAAATCCCACCTTTCTGGTTCAAAAAGTATCTAAGATATAGACTCATTTGCACATAGTTCCTCTATGAGGGAAGGAATTGGCATTTAAAAAACCTGCTCAATTTCTAGGTCAGTTTGTGTTGGTTCAGCTGAGCAAAACTTCTGACAAGGCTGTAGCTTTGATCTGTAGTCTGTCTCGGGATTCTTCTAAGGAAGACTCAATGTTTTGGTCACTTGGAGGTATAAGGATATTGGTAATGACTGGGATATGGAGAAACATGAAATCTTAGCCAGGAGAAGCTATCTCAGGAATCTGTAATGAGTGAGTGTTATTTCTTTTCCAACAGGCTGCATAATTTTTATGACCAATTATTCCATTTGTAATGACACTGAGATAACAGAGATCTCATCTCATGCTCCATGGCACACGCCAGGCACTCATGGGAACTAGATGAAACCATTCCTTATACAAGAATTGGATAGGCAGAGTGTTTCCAAAAAGATTTAGTTCTAGCAGGAGAGATAGACATAAGTACTAAGAAAAAACTTTGTGAACAGCAAAGGTTATAAGGAACTGGAAGAGGGGAATGGAGAGGACTGAAGCTTTAAAATGAAGGAGGGATTTATTGGGGTTACATAAAAGAGTTGTCTTCTAGCCTTAGAATTTTGTGGTCCAGTGTTGCTTTTGATGATGTTATTTACATGTAATAAATGAACAGTGTCTTTGGCTGTGAGATAGTGTCATCCCAAGCCACAAGGAACCAGCCTTTTCCCACAAAGATTTTAAGAGCTCAGTTGGAAAGGGTTGGCTTTGGAAAGACTGGGTCCAGATTGTGGGGCATGATCCTCTTCCTAGGGCTAGTGGTCCTCTTTTCCCTTATACCCAACTTTTGAGTCAGGAGGGTGCTGATGATCCCCTAAACAGATCTGGTAGTTAGTTTGTCAAGTCTGAATAGAGGCAACCTAAGGGTTCATATCTAGTTGCTCCCACTGATTGGTTTCAAACATTTACCTGCTCCTGCCTCTGCAGTTTTCTCCAGGATCTTCCCCATCTATTGCCCTTTTACCATTTTTCTCTCTGGTATTTCTTATCCATTAATTGATAAGGGTGGGGTATTTGAAGTCCGGCAGGCCTGGATTTGAATCCCAGCTCTGTCACTACTGTGTCACTTAGGCTCTTTGATCTTGGTTTCCCATCTGTAAAATGGGAATAAGACCCACTGCTCAGATTAGTTGTAAAGGTTAAATAAGATAATGTTTAAATCAGGGCTTGGCACTTAGCATGTGCTTATAATAAAAGGTAGTTGACTATTTTCTTCAGAATTCCCTCTCTCTGCTCCGTGGCTAATTTTCATTGGAGTAGAGACAATTAGGGGAGAGAAAGAGTGATGCCCAAATAGATGGACATAATAGAGTGATTGTAAGGAAAATGGAAGGATAACAAGAGGGACGGATATCATGGAGACAGATACAGAAACATAGTTATAGTTAGAGGAACAGGTAGTGAAAACCAGGCAGAAGCAAAATTAAGTGAGATACAAAGATGGACAAAGGAGAGAGGAGCAGTGAAAGGTAAGTGAAAGAATGAAGAGGTAGAAAGTCAGATGGAAAGGCAGAGACATGAGTTGAGAGCCAGACAGACTGCCAGAGGACAGAGATGGAGAGTTAATTTGTGGAAGTTGGTGTAAAACCCCTGGAATAAGAGCTCTCCTGGCTTCTTGCCCCTTGTTATTGTGTGACTTGAATTCTAAGTCTCTGGTCCCCTCAACCCTGTTCCTCCCTGTTTATCACACTCCCAACCCACTTATACAGGTCTGCCTCTACCCTGAAGCTTGAGCCCCCTGCCCCCTTCTCTTCTACGCTCTTCATTCCATACTATCTTAGTTACCTAAGTCCATAGGGATTTTTCATTTCACAAAAACTGTTTGGAGTGCAAAAGCATCATGGTGTCAGCCAGTCAGTGCAATAACCAGGTGTAGTTTTACAGTCACTCCCCCCGACTGTAACTGCAATTTCATATATCTCTGGCTGCGACAGGCAATTTTCTTTCAAAGATTGTTTTTTCTGGAGCCTGTGATTTCTACTCTCGCCTCCAACCTCTGGGATATTAAAACAGGGTCAGTGGCTCTTGGCAGGCTGACCGATTTGTGGTCACTCCCCGGCTCCTCTGTTCACCCTCCCTGTTGCCATCTCCAATCTTGTCATCCCTCTGCCTCTGCACCCCATCTAGTCATGCTGGAGGAAAATGGCTCTGGTAGTTAAAGCTCTCCAGAGAGATGCCTCAGCTTTCTGGGAGGTTACTGTCCTTCACACTGAGAGGTTTTGTCATGTGTCCAACCTTAAGAGTTGAGGTTAAGTGGGGTGGGGAAGGGGATCCAGGAGCAGATTCACCTTCTAAACCTTTCCCCTATCCTTCTCCTCAACCCTGCCCTGCCCCATTGTGTTCTGGAATGGAGCTGTCAGCTCCTTTCCATGAGAATATTGTAGCTTTTCTTTTCTTTCTTTTCCTTTCTCTCTCTTCTTTCTTTCTTTCTTTCTTTCTTTCTTTCTTTCTTTCTTTCTTTCTTTCTTTCTTTCTTTCTTTCTTTCTTGCTTGCTTGCTTGCTTGCTTGCTTGCTTGCTTTGTTCAGAGTCTGGCTCTGTCACCCAGCCCAGAGTGCATGGCAGGATCACAGCTCAGTGCAGCCTCAAACTCCTGGGCTCATGCCATCCTCCTGGCTCAGCCTCCCAAGTAGCTGGGACTACAAGCAGGTACCATTGTGCTGGGCTTATTATTATTATTATTGTTATTATTGTTGTTGTTATTGTTTTTAGGGATGTGGTCTTGCTATGTTGCTGCAGCTGGTCTTGAATTCCTAGCCTCCAGCAATCCTCCTGCCGCAGAGTCCCAAAGTGTTGGGATTACAAGCATGAGACACTGAACCTGCCTCAGTAGCTTATTTTCTAAGGGGAACATTTTGAAGAACTGGGGGAATAGAATTAGGATTTAACATTAGGGAGCTTTTCTTTGCTAGAAACTGAGAGTTGGGTAAGGTGGGAAAGCTAGTACAATCTCTTTTTCTGGGAAATTTGGAGAATAGGAGGAATTCCCATATAGGTGAAGGGCTGGGTTAGTGGACATCTAGCACATGGGGAAGGGGTATAGCATTGTTTGGATCCCCACCTCCCTGATGAGAGATTGATTCTGCTCTTGCTGATAAGAGCAATCTCTTCCCACCAAAAGCAGTCTCTTCCATTGTTTGCTGGTATGGTATTTGCTGGCCAGCAAAATGCCTTCTTTCTTTCACCCAGATAGGGTTTTTTTTTTTTTTTTTTCTTGGAAGAAAGACCTGTATCTGCCTTTGGGGTTGTTCATTTGGGGATTTTTCTATTTCCTTCCTTGGCCCATGGCCTGATGTGAAATACTTCCTGTGGTCTAACCCTTGTTCCTCTTGCTTTACTAACAGATTGAATCCTCTTGAAAAACAACATGATACAGCACACTCCCCCTCCTCACTCATATCATCCCTTGTTTTTATTAAATAAAAGTAAGTGGAGCTATAAGATGTGACTGGCCTGGATCCCAGCTTCATAAAACAAAACTAACACCCTCTTTATCAAGGGGCTGAGGCATCCAGAGAAGATTTCTTAGGCCATTTTGCTGTCACGTAAATGGGAATCAATATTCAATAAGCCCTTGATGCACTACGCTAGCAGTTCACTTAATACCGGCTTCCAGTGCAGTAAGTGGCGTTGATATAGGGAGGGCTTGTTTGTAAAATAACACTGCAGCCCTTGCCTCCTGGATATTGAATCTGGCTTCTCCTAAGCAAGAAGATTCAAAACTCTGAGGAAGCAGGAGAGTCATTTTGCCAACCCCATTGCCTCAGAACAGATTCACCTAAAATCTAGCTTGTGAAAGGAAACAGATTCTGTGCTTGTATTAAAACCAATCAGTCTAAGAGATCCTGGAGGTTAATAGGCCCCATTCCTATCAGGAAGATTCCACTGTGCCTGCCCTGATTGCCTCCTTCTTCAATAAATTAGTCAAATTGAAAACAGATTTAAGGATAGAATTGATTCTACTGCTACTACCGTCATGAGGATAGACCCTCCTATGTCCTGAAAGCCTGCAGTGCTGGAAATAATACCTCATTTTTCCCAGCCCCTATGTTTGCTATCAGGAAGGACTGCTGGCTGCCTGGCCCCCTGGTGGATGGTGGCAGGTCCAGGTTTCTCCGTGCATAGTCACTGTGAGAATCTGGTAGAAAATGGGCTGTTTCAACATAGGTCAATTATTTCTTTTCCATTCTGTGACATCTTTGCTGGGGATTTGTAACCTTAGGCTTGCTTCTCCTCCACAGCTCTAAGCAAGCATATGTTAAGGAAAAGCAATCTGATGTCTGCCTAAATATAACAGGTGAATATTGTACCAAAGCTTCATATAATAAGTTTCAGAACCAAGTAGATTTTAGTCATTCTTTTTCAGTGCCAGTGTTCACAGAGTTTAGGAATTAACAATTTGGGGTGGAAGTGGGAACATATAGAGAGATTTATCCTGCATTATGGTTGTGATGATTTCTTATCCCATTTTAGGGGGTTCGACGGTTGGGAGGAAGCTGAGGGTAGAGGACTTTTCAGCACTACTGTTTGGGGATATGCTGGAGGAGGTCAGTCCCGTTCTTTCTAGAGACCCTGTAACTGTCCCTCCAGGACAGGTGTCCTTACTTAAGTCTCCTAGAGCCATTTTATTTTTATTTTATTTAATGAATGAATGAATTTTTGAGACGGAGTCTTGCTCTGTCACCCAGACTGGAGTGCAGTGACATGATGTTGGCTCACTGCAACCTCCACCTCCAGGGTTCAAGTGATTCTCCTGCCTCAACCTCACGAGTAGGTGGGATTACAGCTACATGCCACCACGGCTGGCTAAGTTTTTATATTTTTAGTAGAGTCGGGGTTTCACCACGTTGGCCAGACTGGTCTTAAACTCCTGACCTCAGGCCATCCACCCGCTTTGGCCTCCCAAAGTGCTGGGATTACAGGTGTGAGCCACCACGCCTAGCCTCCGAGAGCCACTTTAGATCAAAGCTTTCAGTCCATCCTGTCGCAGATAGGTTTAGTGAACCTGAAGCAAGAGGCTAGTATTTGGCATCTCTGCTTGGGCATGGATTACAGGGAGATCAGCCTGCAGTATTTGCCCATGTTAAGTTGTTTTTGTAGGATGAACCTTCCAAAGATATTGAGTAATGGGTACATGTTTTTTGTTCTGTTTTGTTAGAGACAGGATCTTGCTCTGTTGCCCAGGCTTGGGTTCAGTGGCATGATCTCTGCTCACTGTAGCCTCTGCTTCCTGGGCTCAAGTGACCATCCCACTTCAGCCTCCTGAATAGCTGGGGACTACAGGTATGCGCCACCATGCCCAACTAATTATTGTATGTTTTGTAGAGAGTGCTTCACCATGTTGGCCAGGCTTGCTAATTTTTTTGTACTTTTAGTAGAGATGGGGGTTTTGTCATGTTGCCCAAGCTGGTCTCGAACTCCTGGCCTCAAGCAAGCCTTCTGCTCAGCCTTCTGAAGTGCTGGGATTACAGGCATGAGCCATCACACCCAGCCTTAAGACATTTCTTGCCTTCAAAATTCCTCATGTGGCCCAGCCTGGTAGCCTTGAGAAGAGTGCAGCAAGGATACTGGAGAAGGCTGAGTTCAGAGGGGGCTGAGGGGCTTGATAAGCTAGCTTAGAATTCCTGGGCTCCCAAATGAAGGAGAATATTAGTTGCTAGTTTCATCTTCCAAATAAGAGAAAAAGAGATAAGTGAAAGCTGGAGGTACTGAAGTTAAGCTTAGCAAAGGACTTTTTCTTCTTCTATTTATTTATTTATTTGAGACAGGGTCTTGCTCTGTCACCCAGGCTCAGGTGCAGTGGTATGATCATGGCTCACTGCAGCCTCTACCTCCCAGGCTCAAGCAATTCTCCTACCTTAGCCTTTCAAGTAGCTGGGACTACAGGTGCATGCCACCACACTCGGCTAAATTTTTAATTTTTTTGTAGAGACAAGGTCTCACTATATTGCCTAGGCTGGTCTCAAACTCCGGGGCTCAAGCAGTCCTCCTGCCTTGGCCTCCCAAGCTTGGATTACAGATATGAGCCACTGCGCATGCCTAGCAAAGGACTTCTTGACAGTTGGCACACAAATGACTCATTTAGTTTGGAGTCTACTCTGTCTTCCTCCTGGGCCTTGTTTTCTGCTGCTCCATATTGGGGCGAGGGCTAAGTGTGGTTCTGACATCTCTTACTTCATCCATTTCCAGGTTGACCTGACTGAACTAGATGGGAGTCCCTACCTCCCTCTCCCTTTCATGTATGTCCTTCTTGAAGCTATGTATTAAAAAAACAAACAAACAACAACAACAACAACAACAACAACAAAACAGAGAAGCACTTTTCTTTGGTTAGATACAAGGATCTGTCCTTCTTGCTAAACTGTCAAACAAGCTCCCTGTGTTAGTGAGGTCTGCGCACAGGTTGAGGCCAGACCAAGAAGTTGGATGACAGAGCAGATTCCAGGGGCTAGAACTCCTAGGGTATGGTGAGCCCTCAAATTACTTTCCTAGGGAAAGAGGTCATGAGTGAGACTTAAAGTTCTCACCACTCTCTCAGATGGTTGGGCTTCTCCCATATATGGCCAAATGTTGTCTTGAAGAGTCCCGCCATGCCGTACTCTAACCTTTTTCTTTTGTAGTCTGCTTTACACTGGGAATGAACCAGTTATAATGGAGCAGTAGCATCTCAACATAGGGTATTACTGATGACCAAGCCCCTCTCCCCCTCTGGCTAAACTCCCATTCAATCATTCGCTACCTCTGGCAGTTCATTTCTTGCCACAGCTTGCGTTCTGGCATCATTGTTCCCCCCACGCAACAGCTGATGACATCTCTTGGCCTCCCCTATCCATTCAGCAATACCTCTCCCCTCAACCCGCCTCCTCTGCCTGCTGTCCCAGCCTGTAACCCTGATCTCATTTCCTCCTACCTCTCACACCATTTTGAGACCTCTTGCCTCAGCCTGTGCCTGGGCTCCTTTCTTTGGTGCTCCTCTCATTCCTTTGCAGAGACCACTATGCTCTGATCTAGGATTACACCTGTACATTTGTACCTTTCCCAAGACTCCAGGAACCAGAGAACTCCCCAGAGAGAAGGGTGGCTCCTATCCCCAGGTTGCCCCCAGCTCCTCAGTGGGATTGATTTCATGCCTGGGTTGTGTGTTGTTTGTCTGTCTCAGACTTTGCAGCCCCTGAGGCAATGGCTGTGTCTTTGCAGGCTCAGGAAAGCCTTGGCAGCCAACAAATAATAAATAACACCCTGGTAACACCACCTGCAACTTGCTAATGAGTGTCTTTTCTCCTGCCTTCCCCACCTCTTGGAGGTGGGAGGTGGGGACCCCCAATTTCTTGGCAAATGGATGCCTTCCTCTTGTTCATGTCTAGAAGAGTTGATGTTGGAGGTTGGTGGGTGAAGAGAGGCAGAGGGATACAGAGGTGACTTTTAGGAGTACACTAGTTATTCTTCCAGTTTTAGAGTTTTGGAGAGACAGTAATCTTCAAGAGTAGGGTTGTCCTGCTGGGGGGTCTTTGAATTTCTTGAGGGCTCCTGGGTTTTGGTTTCCAAAGGCAAGCCAGGGAGCTATCACCCGATCCCATCTCTTCCCACAAAGAATGTTTCCCTACGTCGTTGGTTGGTTTTCTAAATTTGACACTCAGGGTATCATCTTCTTCTAAATCCACAGGTTAGGTCATTAAGGGACTCTACTGTCTTCTTTTTGGTTTGAGGTATTAGTTAAAGTTAGTGTCTAAGATTAAGAAGAGAGATGGGTGCTTGGTGCAGTTTTCCTGAAGGTACCTGTGCTTGAAATTCCCGCAACTGCCAACAGGTGAATCTGTGTCTTGTCTTTGGGTCATCCAAAGAGAACAGAAGAAGTATGCAATCTTGTTCACTTATGCATTTTCATATTGTTACCAAAATGCCATTATTTTAAAGTATATCTTCTGATGTAGGCTTGACTCTATTCTAAAACACATATGCCATCTGGCAAAAGCCTTTTAGACCTTCGTTTCATTGTAGCAGCAAAAGGGAGTGAATGGAGTATATGCTTGTCTGAGACAGTCTCTCTAGTGCGCCATCTGAATGGTCCACAGAGTTAGCCTGTGGTCCATTTTTTTCAGAGGCAGGAAAATGAAGCCCAACTCCTCCATGCCTTGCCAAGAAGTGTCACTCTTAAGGATTGAATTTCCCAGAATCATCATCCTCCGATCCCCCTCTTGATTCAGGGAGTGTTTCCTCAGCTACTGTCCATCTCCTTTAAGAGGAGATGCTTCCCTAATTTCTGCTTCTGTCTTCCAAAATTACCCCCCTAAAATTGCCCATTCCTTCACACTTCATGCCAGTTCTTGGGGTGTAAACAGTTCTGTCTGGTATTTGGGGTAAATGAGCTCTGTGTTTGATTAATTCTACATGATCCTGCTTGTAGACGCTGGGGGAGGAGCTAGCCTCCTTTCCATCCCCCTGGAGTTGGAACCCAGACATGGGCCAAGGAAGTTCATTTTCCCACGTGTAGGAAGCTGATGGGCCCCCATTCCCTGCAACATTTGGCTCCTTAGGTTCTCTGAGTCACCCCCTGACCCTAATCGTCTGCAGCAAGGGCTCAGATCCATCGGGCCAACCTCACCCAAGAGGGCTTAATGAGCACCTGGCAGCTAAGTGCTTTGAGATCTTTCAGATGAAAAGGGCTGTCAGTTGTTCTGGGGTTATTATTGCCAGGGTAGTGGCGGCAGCAATTACTCTAGATGATCAGGATATCCAGCTTCCTTTGTCCTTGAAGTGAGTGCCTGATTCTTGGGGGAATGGCTGACTGCCTTGCTTTATCTGCCTTGGATGCTGATGGGATGCTAGCAAAGTTCTTTTTACTGTTTGCCATCCTCCCTTCGCAGTTGGACAGGCAGCACTGCAGAAGCTCAGTAAATTCTGAAATACTCACTCTCTAGGGGGTGAAGTGGCTCTGAAAAGTGTAGAATGGCAGAAGCAAGAAGCCAGGGCTAGAGGATAGCCACCTCATTTATGTCTTCTGTGTCTAGAATTGAAAGGAGAGAGGAGTGCTTGGTGCAGGCAAACTTGAGAAAACCAATTTTATAGGTAGACATGAGAAGAAAAGGAAAGGAGTTCTAACCATAGCAGCTCAGAAATAATATTAACTTTGTAGAAGAGATAGGAGGCATGACAAACCAAGGAAGTGGTAGAGGCACCTTCTCTGCAGAGTTTTAAATGAAGAGAGAGGAAGAGCATTGCAGGGGCAGAAGAATCACCCAGGATAACCTTAAGGACTATGAGGTCCGAGTGAACAAATCCACAGGGCACAACCACATTCTGCTTTTCTACCTGAAAGAGGTGAGGTTTATGTTCTGGGCTTTAGTTCCTAATAACCGTGGATGGTAGCAGTGTATTTTGAGGGGTAACAATGGGCTTGCTGCTCCATTGCTCCTGTAAGCACTGGGGTGGGGCTGGTGCGCAGGAGGATCACAGGCAGAAAGAACAGGGCCTCGAGTGCCTATTTCCCATCTTGTCCTTGTCCTAAGCACTTTACTCTGGGAACAAACACCATTTCTTTACCATCTCCACAAATACAATCATCTTCCTTGGGAAGGAGAAAAAGTCACAGGTTTTTGTTGAAGAGTCATTTTGTCTTGTTCTCCTGGGAAGTTATGTTTACTTCCTGAAAAATCTTCTAACCCAGACAGGAGAGATGCTCTTTTGTGTTTAAAAGCCTGAAATGAGATGTTCATACTCTAGCGTTAATATTCTTACCTTAAACACAGAGATTGTCCTCTTTTCCCTTGCTTTTAAAACCACAAATTTGGACAGTGCCATCTTCACTCACATCTGTACTGAATCAGTTATTACTGTCCCAGTCTACAGGTCCCTGGGGTCTGGTCTATATCTCTGCATTGTTTGCTGCCAAAAGTGCCTGTTATGGCACAACCCTGTCTTTACTAAAACACAAAAAATTAGCCGGACATGGTGGCATGTACCTGTAGTCCCAGCTACTCAGGAGGCTGAGGCAGGGGAATCGCATGAACCAGGGAGGTGGAGGTTGCAGTGAGCTGAGATGGCGCCATTGCACTCCAGCCTGTCAACAGAGCAAGACTCCATCTTAAAAAAAAATAAAAATAAAAATAAAAAAATAAAAAAGTGCCTGTTGTGTAGATAATATATTTTACCCACTCCGAATTCTGTGCTATTTACTACAATTACTAGAGGTCTAGAAAAGTGTTTTTTAAAAGTCACATGGCTTTGAAAAAAGGGTATCAGTAAGAAAGTTGTGATTTATATGGAGAAGAGAGAGAAAGCTCAGGAATGGAGGAGGGAGAGAGAGGAAACAGGGAGAAAAGATACTGCTGATCAATGAATTGAAAGTATTGCAAGCTCAAGAACAGGAGAATAGTGACCTTTCCTGAGGCCAGAACAGAAACAACTGGGACTGTAAACGTGAAGGGTTAGGATTAGACTGAAGGAAGCACTGCCTTACTGGGGAGTCAAATGAGGCTACTCTTGAGAAAGACTGGAATCTACTGTTCTTGGAAATTCTATGCAAAGGAACCGTGAAAGTGTAGGGGGAGCCAGGGTAGAGAGGACTGACTACAATAATCCCTTGCCACTCTCCTCCCTGGCTGTTTCCTGCCCTCCCTTATCTGGCAGGACTGTCCAATCCTGCTCTCTGAATCAGATTTGATGACTCAACACTGACCAATTAGGCGTTAACACATCTATCTCTTGGGCTATCTAGCCATCTTTATGGAGAACAGGATCTTAAATCTCTGCTCATCGGGACAGCCAGAGGCTTTGCCTAAATGGTGGAAAGAGCTGTAGACATTTTTCATAATTATAATGACTTTTTACAGGGAGAGCCATAACTTCTGCTCCATAACTCCAGGGTGAGAGGAGAGCCCATTGCGGATTCTGTGATGCGGGGAATGGAGCCATCTGATGGCTGTCTTCTCCAGGCAGTCTGTGCTTTCCTAATATGAACAACTTCTGGGAGCAAAATTCACAAAGCGGGATAAGACAGTTTCTATTCTAGGAGCCCTTCCACTGAGATGAGACAGGCTGTAGTCTCCAGAGGCATACAGTGAGTGACAAAAGGTCAAGAAATCAGTAAGTAGTACATAGCCTGGCTAAGCTCTAAACATCTGTGTGTGGGAAGGGCATTTTAGTTATGGAAGGCTTCCTGGAGGAGGCAAATAAGGAGCTGAAAAGGAGAAGGTCATTCTTAGATAGAGGAAATGACCTTTTTTTTTTTCTTTTTAGAGACAGGGTCTCACTCTGCCACTCAGGCTGAAATGCAGTGACGTGATCATAGCTTACTGCAGCCTCGAGCTCCTGGGCTTAAGCAATGGAAATGGCCTTTGGGTAGAGGTAGGTGATTTTGAGATGTTGACCACCTTAGGAGCATAGATCTCATTATGGGTCATCTAGAGTCTTGCCATTTTAGTTTTCCAGTTGATTAATTAGCTCATATTCCTGTCACTCTCTCCTAATGATCCTACAGTACACCTCCAGCTTTATAAGAACTTCATGACACCCTACAAATCAGGCCTGAGATCTCCTATTTTACTACTACTCTGCTTGGTCCACCACTGTTCAATAACTTTTTAGTCTATTTCCTCTTCCCCTATAATGCTGAACATTGTTCCAAATTGCACTTCAGGTCATGATTTCAATTACTAGATCCTCAAACTACTAGATTGTCTTTTTCTCATCCTTCCAGCAATGTACTGTTTCTTTATTATACCTAAGCAACTCTCATGGGCCAATAAGTGTGTCAAAATGTGAATGATCAGCAAACTCTGTTCTTTCCCAAGTCGAGTACCTCTGAGGCTTACCTTGTCTGATGCCTTTCTTTGGCTAATGGTATAGCATTAATGGTCTTCAACTTTCTTATGTTAATTTTACTGATGTGTGTTTCAGTCCAGGAGTTCCTGGCAACAGGGCCTGTGTTTGCACTTTTTCCTTCCTTCCACACCTGTCATAGCACACTTTAGACCCTGAATTCATATTTTCCAAGGTGCTAGAGATTAACATTAGCTAATTTGATCTGTGTAGATAACTTTTGTTTTTCTGAAGCATGTTTGAAGAGTTAAAATATACATATTATTGCTTCTATAACCTCCTCCTCCTCCTCCTCCTCCTCCTCCTCCTCCTCCTCCTCCTCTCCTCCTCCTCCTCCTCCTTCTTCTTCTTCTTCTTCTTCTTCTTCTTCTTCTTCTTCTTCTTCTTCTTCTTCTTCTTCTTCTTCTTCTTCCTCCTCCTCCTCCTTCTCCTTCTCCTTCTCCTCCTCCTCTTCTTCTTCCTCTTCTTCTTCTCTTCTTCTCTTTCTCCTCCTCCTCCTTGTCCTTTTTTGAGACAGATCTCATTCTGTCACCCAGACTGGAGCACAGTGGTGTGATCATAGCTCACTGCAGCCTCGACTCCTGGGTTCAAGTGATCCTCCTACCTCAGCCTCCCAAGTAGCTGGGACTATAGGTGCACACCAAAATGCCTGGATAATTCTTTTTTTTTTTTTTTTTTTTTTTTTTTTTTTGGTACTGAGCCTCACTCTGTTTCCCAGGCTGGAGTGCAATGGCGGGATCTCAGCTCACTGCAACCTCCGCCTCCCAGGTTCAAGCGATTCTCTTGCCTTAGCCTCCCAAGTAGCTGGGATTACAGGTGCGCACCACCATGCCCGGCTAATTTTTGTATTTTTAGTGGAGATGGGGTTTTGCTGTGTTGGCCAGGCTGGTCTCGAACTCCTGACCTCAGGTGAGCTGCCTGCCTCGGCCTCCCAAAGTGCTGGGATGACATGGGCGAGCCACTGTACCTAGCCTCCTGGCTAATTTAAAAAAAAAATTATTTTAGTAGAGACAAGGTCTTACTGTATTACTCAGCTGGTCTCAAACTCTTTGGCTCAAGTGATCTTCCAGCTTTGGCCTCCCAAAGTTCTGGGATTATAGGCATGAGCCACCGCACCCAGCCTGTAATCCTCTGTGGCTAAGTAAACACAACGTTATGAGGATAGGTATATCATAGAAATTGACCTTTGATATTCTTCTAAAAGTCTTTCTTTGTTCAAAACACAGAAAGGATGACTTATTGTGCTTCACTGATTTATTCAACAAGTTGCCTTATTTTTCATTGCTACGATTCTGGACAAAGGATGCAAAAATGAAGAAGATAAAGTCTCTACCTTTTAGGTCCTTTCAGGTTGTTGGGAAGATAAACAAGTAAACCAGAATTTACAATAGAGCATGAGAAGAGCTGTGACAGAGGAGTGCCTAGGATACTGGGATGAGGCAGTTGACACCTAACTCTGGTGCAGGGAGATGTCATTTATGGGCCCAGCCAGCAGCAGGGGAGAGTGGTTGTAAAAGCATCAGACTAAGGCTAGCCACTAGGAAGAACTTCTCAATTAGATTATGATTTCTTAATCTATGCATTCATGCACAGAACCGTCACACGCTAAGTACCAACTATGTACCAGTCACTATGCTAGCTCCTATTTAGAGCGGTGGACAGAAAAATAAACATTAAAATACAATATGCTAAAGGCTGCGGTAGAAGTTGACACTATCTCAATTAAAGCCAGTTGAAATGTTATGCTGCTCAGAATGTGGAAGAAGAAAAAGCAGGGTAGTTTCAATGACTTACCCTCTTACTCCTTTCAAGTCTGTGAATAGGTTGGTTCAAATTCCATTGCACAGTTTATTTATCATCTGGAATCCCAGTAGTTGAAGGATCCGGAATATATCAAACTTCCTGGGTCTCTGTCTGGACACCCTTCCTAGTTCAGGAAGCAATTAGTCTGTGAGAGACAGAAGTGAGAGTGTAGGAGCAGAATATATATCCTTTTAAAATAATTTAGTAACAACCCTAGGTAAGTGACCAATAATTTATAGAGTCTATTCTTTTTATAGAGATATTTCCTTGCTACTCAACCAGCGAGCTTGCCGGGTTTAGAGGATTAATCTTTGACGTAGTAAATATGCTCAAGTTGTAATTCAGTCGCAGGGATAAAGGGAACTTAGACTTGTCTTGTATAAGGGAAAAAGTATTAAATGGATTTGTTGAGGACCCGCCGTGGTAGTCCTTATTGTCTCTTGTACCTCAGCATTGCAGCTTTGGAACTGCAAGGGACCTTATTAATCTTCTCATACAATGTCCTTATTTTACAGATGAGGAGACTGAGATTTATGGTACATGAGGTGGTGGCAGATCCAGGGCTGGAACCCGCGTCTCTTGACTCACACTTTTGAGACTGCACTGTGCTGCTGCGCATCACAAACTCTAGCCTCACTTGCAAGGCTCCCCTTAACTGCCTTCCCCTCGGTTCTTTTCTGTCCCTTCCTGTTGTCTATTTTTGGCAGACTGAGCTCTTCCCTGCCCTCCTGTCTGTGCCACACGTCCTCTGTCTCTGAAACCTCCTGTAAGCACTTCCCCTCCTCACGCTGGTTTGCCTTTACTTTTCTCTCCCTTCTGCTCCTTGCTTCCTCTCCAACCCAGTTCCACACTCCCTCTTGCAGGAAGCCTTCCCAAAATAACCCCTTCTTACTTGGAATATTGCTTGACTGTGCATCTTTTCAGCCCCATTGTTGGTTTATACTTGCTGCTTTTTGCTTAATAAGCATTCTGAAGTCATTTTTTTTTTTTTTTTTTTTGAGACAGAGTTTCGCTCTTGTTGCCCAGGCTGGAGTGCAATGGCGCAATCTCGGCTCACCACAACCTTTGCCTCCCAGGTTCAAGCAGTTCTCCTGCCTCAGCCTCCTGAGTAGCCAGGATTACAGGCACATGTACCACCATGCCCAGCTAATTTTGTATTTTTAGTAGAGACGGGGTTTCTCCGTGTTGGTCAGGTTGTTCTAGAATTCCTGACCTCAGGTGATCTGCCTGTCTTGGCCTCTCAAAGTGCTGGGATTACAGGCGTGAGCCACCGCACCCGGCCTCTGAAGTCATTTTTCAGATATTTGTGTTCTGTCAATTTACTTAATGAGGAGCTTCTTAAGGGGAAGGCCCCTCAGAACATACACGGGGAGCTTATACTGCTGCCTGACTAGAGCTAGACCTGGGATAGTCTGAGAAAGTTCAAATGACCTCTGTATTTGGGGAAAGAAACGTCGACTTAGGGGTAGTGGGAATGCTGATCCCATTTAGAGGCAGTTAGCACCTATTTGAAATTCCTTCTTATGGTTATTTCTAGTCCTGGGATTCTGTAACCCTATGAACCAAGTTGGATATGCCCTTGCCTTATCTTGATGCTATTACCAATTTTGTGACCTGTATTAAATAGTAAGACATCCCATAACTAGTAAGTGGCAGATTGGTGTGTCCACTGCAGGTTATAAAGTAAAAAACGAGCTTGGTGGAGGGACCTTCCTATGTGTAATGCATTGTTAGGTGGAGCACCTGGCTGCCCAGTGGATAACCTCAGTTGCCGCCTGGAGGCCTCTACCTCGGGGAAGGGAGGCCTTGAGAGCCATTTTGACCCAAGTTCAAATTCTCTAGAACAAACAAGCCGATCTCTTGCTCCAAGCTCCAGTCAAGAGGCTCCAGTGTGTTTATTGACTCTTACATGACCCAGCCCTGGAGAACAAACAAGCAACTCAATCTGACTCATTCCCTCCACCAATTATACTGTGGTCCATTGCTGGGGTATGCCAGAAAAATCCCTCAGGCCCTGTGGAAAACTAGAGAGCCAAAGGTTAGGGCTCTCTGGTCATATATTCCTACTCTTTCTTCCCATAGAATGTTAATCCTCCCTGGAGGTGCAGAAGACTAGCAGTGACTTCCAATTCACTTGGCTTGGGCCCTCTCCATTGCTTGAGGCAAATCAGCTTGCTTCACTGATTCATTCATTTGACAAATATTTATTGAACACCTGCTATATGTGAGGCTTTCCTCTCTTAGGATGGGAGCTTACTGATTTTTGCTATGGAGAATGCTGATGCTTCCATTTTTTTTTTTTTTTTTTTTTTTTTTTTTTTTTTTTTTTTGTTGAGACAGGGCCTTGCTCTGTCAACCAGGCTGGAGTGCAGTGGCGCGATCTCGGCTCACTGTAACCTCCACCTCCTGGGTTCAAGTGATTCTCCTGCCTCAGCTTCCCAAATAGGTGGGACTACAGGTGTGCACCACCATCCCTGGTTAATTTTTGTGTTTTTAGTGGAGACAGGGTTTTGCCATGTTGGCCAAGCTGGTTTTGAACTCCTGACCTTAGGTTATTGCCCCCCTTGGCCTCCCAAAGTGCTGGGAATATAGGTGTGAGCCGCTGCACCCGGCCCAGTGCTTCCATCTTTTAACTAAAAGGTTTGAAGTGCCCTTTTCCTGACATCTTGTAAGAATAACAATACCTTTTCTCTCCCTTACCATCACTGGAAGAACTTAGTTCTGAACCCAAACCATCTCCTTTCATTAAGCCTTTGGTGGATCATTTTTACCTCTTGGGATTTCATCACTCCCTGCTCCCCATTTTCCTCCACAGAAGAGGAGGCAGCCTCGTGCTCGTCTATATGTGCTCAGCTTATTCCTTCTCACTGTTTTCAAAAAGAAGGAACCCAACTCAGCCCCTCCTCCTTGTGTTTAAGGGAGTGCTGTTTCCTAAACTGTGTAATCCTCAAAGCACTGAGGTTTCACCTGATGTTAATAAGGGTTTCTTGAAAAAGCTTGAATCAGGTCATTTTAGGAGACAAAGGATGAGACAAAATTAAAATCTTAAGCAGCAGGGCTTCTCAGAACCTTTAACATATTAATATTCATTTCACATCTCAAGAGGGAGACATAATTTGCAATATTTTCCAAATTATTAGACCATGGAAGCCCCTTTTAAAGAAAAACCTCTTATTCATTCTTGGGACATTAGCATTCCATTAAATTCAATTTGAGAAATGCTGATGTAGTAGCAGGAATATTAAGAGACAGGAACCTGAACTTGCATCCCTCTTCGACACTCAGTTTTGTGACTCTGGAAAAATCACTTCTTCTCTATGGACCTCCATTTCTTTACCTGGAAAATGAGGAGGCTGAATTAAATTATCCTTCAGTCCTCTTCTAGTTCTGTACAAAGGCATCCACAGGAAGGCCCAATCTCCTAAGAACCAGAAACACAATCTTAGGTGGATATCTTGACGTACCAATAAAGGATATACAAATAATACAATAAAACATTAAACCAATCTGTGACTAAAGAGAGTTGGAGTAAATGCATTTTACAAGAAAGGAAAGATATTTGTGGGAAGAAAACATGGTTGTTTCATATGCAGCTGAATGTCTTAAGGGAAAGATCTGAGAAGGCTGCTTGGAAGAGGAGCATTGGTATCAAGGGAAGAAAGAGAGGATACTCTCTGCTGACAGGAGTGGGTGTGGAGAGGTGGGGTATCCCTGGTTTATGGGGCAAACTATTTGGTTGATAATTCAAAGAGAGTTGAAGAAAGTTCATATGGGAATTATGATGGAATGACCCAGATCCTGGGAGTCAATAATGGTAAAGGAGCTTGACCTGGAGCACCTGGGAAGGTGGGTCAGTGCATATTTCATTCCCAGTCATTTGTGGTGAGGTCAAGGCTCCAGGGTGCTTGGACAAGACATGTGCATATGTGGATGGCCTTGGAGACAGACAGGTTCCCTAGTGGGTGGCCCAAACCTCTTGCCTCTTCTTGCACTGGGTGTGATGGGCTAGAGCTCTAGATTAAATCCATGCCTGTGAGCACTGTCACTAAGAGAAGATAAGAACTATGAGCAGAGACGCTTATCTTTATAGCTGTTCTGGTTTGATTTATATTATGTGCGTGTGTGTGTGTGTGTTGGGTCTATATACACCTATGTGTATGAATGTGTTTTTATGTAAGTGTGTGCTTGGACATGTATGTGGAAATGTGACCATGTTTTATATGTATATATGGGTCTGCACAGTGCTTATATGTCTACCTATGCTGTGCCTATTATAAAAAAAAGTGACGTTTAATTTTATGTATGTGTGTAAAATGGTGTGTATACTACATCTGCCTATGGATAGTGGTGTAGTTTATATATGTGAGGCATGTATTAATATTATATGCACATTCGTATTTATGTGTAAATGTTTATATATATTTATATGTCTGTATCTTAGGTTGTATCTTTTTGAACTACTTATTTTTATATTTCTTTGTATTTAGGGGTGGGATTATTTCCTGAATTAAAAAAGTGTTTATTGAGAGCCTACTATGTGCGGGGCATATTCCTATGTATGTATATGGGGTGTACCTAAGTCTATAAACATGCTTGGAAGGTACACATGCCCTTATGTATATGCCATCAAGTTCATGAAATGCTTAAGTGTATACTGATATTCTCATCTATCTAATTTTTTTTTTTTTGAGATGGAGTCTTGTACTGTCGCCTGGGCTGGAGTGCAATGGCACAATCTTGGCTCACTGCAACCTCCACCTCCCGGGTTCAAGAGATTCTTCTGTCTCAGCCTCCCGAGTAGCTGGGATTACAGGCGCCTGCCACCACACCCGGCTAAGTTTTTGTATTTTCAATAGAGACGGGGCTTCACTATGTTGGCCAGGCTGGTCTTAAACTCCTGACCTCGTGATCCACCCGCCTTGGCCTCCCAAAGTGCTGGGATTATAGGCGTGAGCAACCGCGCCTGGCCACCTATCTAATTTTTAAATCCTCCATTAAATGTCATCACTGTAATCTCTTCCTAATTATTTTTTGGAAGAAGCAGGAGATAACTAAAAAGATTGAGTATGAGCATGTGTGTGCATCTAATGCAGGTATGTCTGTGTGATGTAAGATTGTGCCCTCTATTTTTTCATTTACTTTTCATTTTCGATCTCCTCCTAGATCTTTGTGCCATCTCACTCTAAGCACTTCTTGCTCCCATACAGCTTGGAAAAATACCTAAGACACTCCTTCACCACTATCAATGAATATCTTGTTTTCTCTTCCTGGTCTGTCCAACCCAGGAAGAAAGGATGAGAGACAGTTAACAACTGATATTAAGCTCTAACTGTCTAAGAAAATGTTTCTTTTTGCCTCTCTCTGGCCCTATCTTGTCTATCCTTCCACCAGTTCTCCTAATCCCTCGAAAGAGAGACACAGCTTTTCTTTTCCCCAGAGAAAGCAGAGGGAGAGGAAGAGATATTTTACTCCAAGGGAATCTGCTCTCATTTTATGGGGTTTGTCAATAATGTTCCTTCATCAAGATAGCATCTCAGAATGAAAGAGGCCTCTGCTCTTCATGAAAAGAGTTGTTTTTCTTAAGGGGGGAGTGTAGGGGGCATTAAATAAACCTGTTTGTTAAAAAAGTACCTTTGCAGCAAGGAAATGTGTTATTATTGTAATTGTCTAATGCTAATTATACTTATTACTATAATAACCATTTTGTTGTAACAAATGATGTAATCCTCTTCATTTCTGTCACCGCCAGAGGCAGAGGTGAGTGGAGTGTCTATAGCAAGAGCAGGGACTGGAGGGTGTTCTTGGCGGGGAGGTGCAGTCAGGCCTAGTGAAGGTGGGGAGCTTGTGCTGGTGGCTGGCTTTGCTGCTGAGGAGGTGAGCGGTGCAGGGCAGAAGATACCTGGACTGTTTCACTCCTCAGCCCTGCTTCTCTCTGCAACTCCATTCTAGGGCCTTTCCTGAAAGCATTTAATCATTCAGTCAGACCTCCATTTATTAACTCAACAAACACTCATTTGGTACCTGCTGTGTTCCATAGGTTAGAGTCAGCCCTGGTGATATAGAGTAAATCAGATAGGATGTTTACCGCTGAGATGTTCACAGTCTAGTGGTCGAAAGCATTTGTAAGCATGCAAACATGATTTTCAGTGCACTAGAATAAGGGTGGTATAGAGTATTTAGAGTGCTATGACTATATGCGTAGAAGAGGCAACTTATTCTGGGTACAGAAGCCTGAAAAGCTGGACCTTTTGGAGGAACACTAGGAGTTTGCAGCACAGAGAAGGGAGTTAGCATGTCCAGGGAGAAGGAACTATATTACTAAGGGTATGGAGGCATGATAAAGACTGTTTGTTTTTGTTAATATTAATAATAATTTAAAAATAATAAAAATAGCTCATATTCATATCATACACTGTTCTAGGAACTTGCATGTGTTGATTCGCTTAATCTTCACAACAATGCTATGTAGTCACTCTGTAGTGAAAATTAAGTGATCAATAGATGCAAAGTGCTTAGAACAGTGCCTAACATGAATAAGCTATTTTTATTATTGTTTTGTTATTACCATTTAACATATGCAAAAACAGAGACTTAGGTTGAGTAACTTGCCCTGTTTCACATATACAGTAAGCAACAAGCTTGGGTTTGAATCCCAGTTCTGAATAGAGCTCCAGTTTTCAGCCACTCTTGTAGTTAGGATATGGAGTGCATGCTAGGGAGGGGTGGTAATTTATAATAAGACTGCCAAATAGTTTGGGATTAGAGTGTAAAAGACCTTGTATACCGTTACAAGTTTTTAAACAGAGGAGTAACAAGATAAGACCTACATTTTAGAAAGGCAATTCCCAAAAACTAGGACTGTGTGGACAATTGGCCTACTGGATCTTCCCATCTCAAAGTGAAGCAGAAGGTTCAGCTTCTAAGATAGACAGCTCTTAGTCATACCACATTCAGCTCCATGGTTGATCCAGCCAGCTGAGCTGCAGAGCTGCTCTAGCTGGCTGCCTATGAGATGTGGAAGGAAAGAGAATTGGAGCAACTCTCGGGTTAATAAACTCTGTGCAGAGGGCCAAACCACATTTCCAAGGCCCCATGATCAGTGTGTCTAAATGAAGCACAACAACATCTTGCTGATAGGCCTGACTTCCTTTAGTGTTAATGGACATCACAGATCTTCTCTAACTTCTGGGCTGCGGCCTTGTCTTTCTTGTTTACCACAATATCTCTAGTACCAGCAGAGGGGCTGCCAATGGCACATGTTAATAAATCTATGATATGAACGACCAGTCATTTGCCCTGGAGCTCTGGGTACCCCAAGCTTGGCTGAATGCTCCCACAATTAAGTCTTTCATTATTAATTAAACAAGTAGGCCAGGCACGGTGGCCCACACCTGTAATCCCAGCACTTTGGGAGGCCGAGGTGGGTGGATCACGAGGTCAAGAGATTGAGACCATCCTGGCCAACATGGTGAAATCCCATCTCTACTAAAAATACAAAAATTAGTTGGGTGTGGTGGCATGTGCCTGTAGTCCCAGCAACTTGGGAGACTGAGGCAGGAGAATCGCTTGAACCTGGGAGGCAGAGGTTGCAGTGAGCTGAGATCGCGCCACTGCACTCCAGCTTAGTGATAGAGCAAGACTCTTGTCTCAAAAAAAAAAAAAAAAAAATTCCTCCTGTTATTAGTGCTCTTCTCTCCACTCCACCATACACACAAACATATATTCCCCTACTTCTCCCCACTTATCACTTTGAGGTCTGTCTTTTCACCATAGAGGAGGGCATCAAAGATAATAGTAATAATGGCTAGTAGTCACTGAATGCCTACCAGTGCCAGGCATTGTTCTAAGCCTTTCATGTGTTAACTAAGGTGTTACAACAATTGGATGAGGAGATACTATTATCATTCCCACTTTATCGATCAGGAAACTGAGCTATGAAGAAGTCAAATAACTTGCTCAAGGTCACACAGCTGTTAAGTAGTAAACCCTTATCCTCTTCATTAGTGCATTGAAACATTAATAAGCATGCAAATCAGCTGAAGCCTTGTTAAAGTGCACATTCTGATTCAGTGACTCTATGGTGGGGTCTGAAATTCTGCATGTTTGGTAAGCCTCCAAGTGATGCCAGTGCTGTCCATCCATGAGTACATCTTGTGCAGTGAGGCTCCGTAGTGTGTTTGCAACCTCTCTATACCAACCATTTTCTGACTCCTGATGTCATGAGCTATCAGAGTTATTTCCTGACTTGATTAAAAGAAGAAACTGGCACCTATTATGACATTTGTTTAAAAGAAGAAACTGACACCTATGGTCAGTTTCTTCCTGGGAGACAAAAGGGAGTTCCAGCTGGCCAGTTATTTTGAATGTCTTTGGTGAAAAAAACTGATCCTAAGCAAAGGGAGATTGGCTCTAGACTTAATGGCTTTGAGCCCAGCTCATACTGCAGGCCCTGATCATGTCTACTGGTTGATGGCCACTGGAGGAGTCTCCTCTACTTTTATTCCATTAAGACCACTAATTGAATTAGCCCTGGGTATTTAGGGTGAAGGTGTCCCCGCTTCAAGGCTTCCACGGTAGACCATTGATTAGCCGTGCCTCTGGAATTCCCAAGCTCAATGTCTGGAATTCTTTGCTCCTTCCAAATGCAGAGTTAGTAAGAGAAGGTAGGAAGACATATGAGGGCAAAGTTCCATGAAAAGAGTAGATCGATACATTTACTAACAAGTACATTTGAGGCCCTGATATTAAAATGAAATTATTTTATCTTAACCCCCAGGTCTCAGGTAAGCTGCAGGAATAATGGAGTCAACTCTCATTCAATGTCTTTTTTTTTTTTTTTTTTTTTGAGACGGGGTCTCGCTCTGTCACCCAAGCTGGAGTGCACTGGCCAGATCTCAGCTCACTGCAAGCTCCGCCTCCCGGGTTCACGCCATTCTCCTGCCTCAGCCTCCCGAGTAGCTGGGACTACAGGCGCCCGCCACCTCGCCCGGCTAGTTTTTTGTATTTTTTAGTAGAGACGGGGTTTCACCGTGTTAGCCAGGATGGTCTCGATCTCCTGACCTTGTGATCCGCCCGCCTCGGCCTCCCAAAGTGCTGGGATTACAGGCTTGAGCCACCGCGCCCGGCCTCAATGTCTTTTCCTAATCAAGACTGCCTTCTCCTGTATTCCCCAGCAAGATGTACTTATGAGACATAATTTCTAAGACAATTCTGAAGGCAGACACACATTTTTGGAACATTAAAAAAAAGGTTACATTAAAAAGTCCCAAATAAATAATTTTCACTTTTTTTAAACTGACTTGGCAAGAACTGTGTCACAGCCCTCCCACGTTAGCCCAGAAAACTGGGAGTTGACCACAGCCATTCTGATGGGAAGCTGCATCTCTAAGGTCCTTTCTCACTTTAAGATTCTCTGATTCCATTCCAATCAGGTCTAGCTGTGGTACTCAAGTGAAGCTGCTAAGACCCCTGGGGGCAGTCATAGCTCCCAGACAGCTTGGGTTTTCTCTTGGAAAATCTTTAGGCAGTTCAACTCTTAGAGAGAAGGAACTCCCAGTGGGGGAAGCACAGAGCTTGGTGTTGTGGGGTTTCTCTCCTCCTTTCCATTTCTTCTTGTCCCACGGCTATCCTTACAGTCAAGAGCAGCGTCATTACCTGCCCAGCTAGCACTGGCCACCTGAGTGAGTGTTGCATCTTCAGACTCTTCCTCATTTCTCCTGTTGAAGTTAAAAGCAAAACAAAACAACTAGGTTTTTAATTTTAAAGTACCTATTATGAATAACACATTGGGCTAGTTGCTGTGGAATATACAAAAATAAATAAGATGTAACATTTTTTAAGACAGGGAAAATGGCGTGTGTAGATGAAGGGAAGGGCCCAGGTAATGTGTCTACAAGCCAAGGAACACCAAAGATTGCCAGCAGAGCACCAGAAGCTAGGGGAGAAGTGTGAGGCGGGTTTTCCCTCACAGCCCTCAGAAGGAATCAACCCTCCTGTGATCTTGGATTTCCAGCCTCCAGAATGGAGAGACAATAAATTTCTGTCGCTTAAGCTACTTAATTTGTGATACTTTGTTACAGCAGTTCTAGCAGATTAGTAAAGATGCTAATTGTATAAAGGCAAAAAGAAAAAAAAAGAATAGCCTAGTAGAGTAAAAGGTTATGAACTGGAATATGTTCTATGAGATAGGTACAGATAAAGTCCTATGGGGATTCAAAGAAGCAAGAACAAGTAAAATAATGTATATGAAAGAAAATTTTTAAAGCTGTAAATACTCTGTGAATATAAATTTTTAACTTCCTCAAGCAAGGAAAAGAGAACGAGATTGGGAATCAGGAGGCCTGACCCTAGACCAGGGGTTGGCAAACTAAAGCCCAAGCTTGTTTTTATACAACCCTCAAGCTAAGAATGGTTGTAACATTTTTTAAAGTGTTGTATTAAACAATAACAGCAACAAGAAAGAGAACTGTACAACAGAGACTGAATGTTGCTTGCAAAGCCTAAAATACTTACTGTCTGGTCCTTTATAGAGAAAGTTTGCCAACCTCCTGATCTAGACAAGATTTTGCCATAACTGTGTGACTATTGACAAATCTGGCTAAGGAATTGGGCCTTATCCAGTAACTAATGGTGTTCATCAAGTGGATAAGATGGCTAGGTCTATTGCTAGTAGAAGGATGAATTGGAATGGGAATCAGGCATAGAAATGTCTAGGAGGCAATTTAAAATTCTAGTCTAGAAAGCCAGGAGAGATGTCAATTTGGGAATCATTAGCACATATTCAGGGCTTGAAAAGAGAATGGATGAAAGCACCCAAGGACAAGACCAAAGATGGGAACTTGGGCATGCCCACTTTAAGGGAAAGAGAATAGAGCAAGAGAAGAGTGAAAGAGACTGAGAAAAAGTGATCCGGGAAGTAGGAGAACAAGAGACGAACAGCATCACAGACAGAGTAGGTTGTCAACAATGTTAAATGCCAAAGAGAGGGAAAGTGGAATGAAGAATGAAAAGAAGCCTTGGATATGTCACTGGTGACCTTGTGACAACAGTTTCAGGAGAGTGGTAGAGTTGGGAGTAGGGGCAGGATAGTGCCTTTCAGGATGTTGGTAGTCAAGGGAAGGATGGAGACCAGCTCATAGGCTGAGTGGAAGCAGAGTCAACCGAGGCAGAAAGCATCCATTTTGCCTACCATGCAAGGTGCTTGAGTCTCCAATTAAATAATGCAAGTGAAAGTGCTTTGCAAACTATAAAGTACTATACTAATAAAAGGCAAGATGTTGTTGTAAACTAAAGTAATTCTAAATTCTACGGTCACATGAAACCATGATTGTTCTCTTCCCTAAGTTTACAACTTAGAATCAAAGCATTTCTGTTGCCCATCAGGTCTAAACTGTCCATTCTGGAAGACCTTTCTAGCAGCTGACTATGGTCAACCTCATCTTCCTATGCTTTTTTTTTTTTTTTTTTTTTTTTTTTTGAGACAGAGTCTCTCTCTGTTGCCCAGGCTGGAGTGCACCTCCGCCTCCCGAGTTTAAGTGATTCTCCTGCCTCAGTCTCCTGAGTAACTGGGATTACAGGCATGTGCCACTGTGCCCAGCCCATCTTCCTATCTTTTGACTTCCCACTCTGGAACTGTCTGCACCAACCAGGTAAACATACTTTTCATCCTCCCCACAAGCCTTGTTTTCCTATTTTTTTGAGCTTTTACCCAGGCCATTTGCCTTGCTTTTAAAGTTTAAGAGTTGCTTGCTTTAAATGCTGACAGATTTAGGAAATAAGAATACAGGGTGCCAGTTAAATTTGAATTTCAGATAAACAAGTAATTTTTAGTGTATGTCCCATGAAATATTTGGGCATGGGTATCCTGTATTTTATTTGGCAAACGATACTTCCCCTCCTCTCTTAGTTTATCCATGTGTGTCTCTTTCTTTAGAACTCAGCTTAAAGCTCATCTCTGCTCCTTGACATGATAATTTAATAAAATAATATAGCTTTTTATCAACAAAAAGACCTAGAGTCAAACCCTGGCCCTCTACTTGCGTGTGTGCGGTCTTCATTCAATCTTTTTGTTTCTCTGAATCTGTAAATTACCTTTCAAGGCTCCTATTAGGATTGAATTAAACAACAGTTGGTTTATTTGCTTAAGACTTACATTGTTTTTGGTTTTGTTTTTGTTTTTGAGACAGGGTCTGGCTCTGTTGCCCAGGCTGGAGTGCAGTGGTGTGATCTCCACTCACTGCAGCCTTGACCTGAGGATCAAGCGATCCTCTCACCTCAGCCTCCTTAGGAGCTGAGAACACATGTGTGTGCCACCACATCCAGCTAATTTGAAAACTTTTTGTAGAGACAGGGTCTCTCTATGTTGCCTAGGCTGGTCTCAAATTCCTAGGCTCAAGTGATCCCAAAGTTCTGGGATTCCAGGCATGAGCCTCCAAACCCAGCCCAAGGCTTACATATTTATCTAAGCCTACAGATAATATATTTGCTCTGTGTACCCTCTCTGCTTAGACACTCAGTTTGTACTTCTTCATTTGTATTGCTGCTTAGAGTCCTGAGGAGTGGGTTTTGACTTTCCCATCAACCAGGATGCGATCTATTTGGGTCATTCCTTCTAGCATCTAAGGCTGGCATCTACCCACAGGGAGCCTCAGGATAGGGATGGACTGATGGGCTCCCATTCCCTTCTATCACAATCACTGGAGGGTTATATTCTGTAGGGACCTCAAAAGCAGGTCTTCCATCCCACTTGCTCTCAACACTGCTGTGCTAGCTTTGCATGGGTTTTCTGAGTGGGTTGATGGTGAAAAAAGGTGTGGTAAGCCCTTTGGGGTGAGGGGTGGGGAATGGAGGGAAGCCGGAGCAATCATCATTACTAATGTTCTTCTCTGTGACTCAGATTAATTATAAATATTGAAATTCATAAGAGAGAATTATAGTGATGGAATACAGGTAGGAAGGTGAAGGCCTCTTGTGTATTTTCTTTTGAACTCCTGAATGCCCAGCCAGAGGACATGACTTTATTTGCCCAGTTGGGCTTCTGTGTCTGCCCCAGATACTCCTAAGTGGCAGGAGCGGGGTAGAATCTGATGCCCCTGTTTCCTCTTGCCTGAAGCTGACTTGGAACCATCCTTAGTGTAATACCAATTCACTTCCTCTCCCCTAGCTGCTGGGGATATGGGTAAGCAGCCAGGTTATCTACATCTCCCGGCTCTGATTTTTATCTCAAGCCCAGGGGGAAAAAAAAAAAAAAAACACACACACACACAAAAAACAGCCCTACACCTGACCAAACTCAGTAATAGAAAGTGGTTTTCTTTTTCCCCTTTCCCTTCCCTGGTCCCCTGGAGCTTATTTCACTGGAAGGGAACGCAGGTTGATGTATTTTTAAATGGCTTTGATTTTATCACCTTGCTTAATGATTTGGCACATTATTTATTAGATGGGGAGCTTCCCAGAGGGGCCTGGCCCATTAACGTATAAATAATGTGGCGAATAGTTCAATAGAGCCATAAAAAAAGTGATTTAGAAATAAATTGACCTCTGTTTGTTACATGTAAACGAAGGCCCAGGGTCATAATGTATTTCATGCCCTTAAGCTGGGATGGTGGGATTGGGGTGGAGAGGGATGAGCGGGGGCTAGTGCAGACACTGGGGGGATTTTTCTTCACGGTCCTTTTTTCTCTACTGTGGTTGAGGGTGTGGCAGATGTGATTTGGGCTGCATGGGGTGTGTGTGCAGCTGGGTGAATAGTACTTATGGTCTGGGGCAGCCATGTGGTTGGTAAAAATGGAGCAGGGCTTGAGTTGGGAGTTTTCTCCTGGATGCAAATCCTGGTTTGTGATTTTGTCATTTTTGAGACGTTAACATTTAACCCAGGTATATGGAAAGAGATGTGGATGGTTTGGATGGCTCCTCGTGTCTGAGGAGAAGCAGGAGCTGTCTTGGTACATTCAGGTCACTGTAATGAGCTCCTTTGATGGGAATGCTGTCCAGTTCATCTCCTTCTAGCACAGTGTGTAGCACATAGTGGGGCATCAATAAATGTCTGTTAGAAATAAGAAACACACATCCACATGCATACCATGATTGGCGGAGGGAAGAAATGGTGAAGATACTTCCTGAACTAGTGGTAGATGAGTGATAGGTATAATAGATAACATTTACTGAGATCTTAGTATGTAGTAGGCATTTTGTTATGCACTTTACATAGATAACTTAATTAAATGCTTTATATGTTTAGATTGTGAAATATGACACATATTCATAAGAGTGCATAAAGAATATATATGCATTTTAATGAATAATGTGGCAAATAGAAACAATCATGTAATCACCACTCAGATTAAATTTTTTTTTTTTTTTTTTGGCCAGCACCTTAGAAGCCCCCTGTATGTCTCTTTCTGATCACAGTCCTTTCTCCTTCCCAGAAGTAACTATTCTGTATTTTGTGATAGTAATTCTCTGGCTTTTCATCATGATTTTATTACCTCGAACAATGTAGTTTGGCTATTTTTGAATTTTATATGAATGAACTCACACTGTGTATATTCTTTTGTGCCTTGCACTTCTTACTCCATGTTTTATTTGTGATGTTCATCCATGTTGTTGCATGTAGTTGCAATTTATTTTCATTGCTATATGTATTTTATTGTATGAATATATCATAATGTATCCTTTCTACTGGTGATGTACATCTGTATCCTTTCCAGTTTTTATCAGTTGAAAACAACACTGCTCTGAACATTGTTGAATATATATCTTAGTGCACATGTGCCCACATTTTGTGGGGTATATACCTGGTAGTGGGATTTCCAGGTTATGGGGTATGTGAACATTCGCGTTTACTGGGTAAGACCAAATTGTTTTCCAAAGTAGTTGTACTGCTTCTCACTCTGACCACAGTATCTGAACATTTCTGTTGCTCTACCATTTTTGCCAACTCTTGGTAGTATCAGAGTTTTTCAATTTAATTTTTACAGTATCATATGATGTTTGAATTATTATTACGCCTATTTTTTAGATGATTAAACCGAGGCCCAGGGTGTTTAAATTTAAGCAACTTGCTGGAAGTTATATAACTGGTAAATGGCAGAGCCAGTATTTGAACTTCAGCCTGACTTCATAAGCCCAGTTTTAATCTTGATATTTACACTTTACCTTGATAATGAATACTTGATAGATTTTAGATAAATTGTATAACAAAATTTAAAGTGTATTTAACTTTGTTAAATATTTTTTTTTTAAATTGTGTTAAATATTTGATAGACTGTCCTTCTTTATGCTTACTACCAGTTCGTGCAGTGGGGGAGGTGGCTTGATTCATGCTGGCAGTGGGGGGAAACCCTTTCAGGAAGAAATATTTGTGGGAAGGTATCTAACATGCAGTTGATTGTAAGATTTCCAAAAAGAGCTTCTGAAATGATCCAGAGCCCCCTCTCCATAGGCAGGTGAAAGGTCTGTAAACAACTCCAGAGGAAGAGACTCCACTCAGGAGCTAGAAAGTCCTTTATTCAGGCTACCTTAATTCCTGTTGCTGTTTTAACTCATTCCCTCCAGTTCATTCTTCCAAAGACAACCCTTAATGTATGATCAAAGGCCCCCTTTCTGGTTTCAGGGTACCTTGTTGGCTGGGCAGAGTTTCCAATAGAGTCAGGGCTTTAGAGTGTCTTTCATCCCGAGAGCTCAAAGCCTCCCACGGACATTAACCCATTAATCACCAAGCTGCTCTTGAAGTTGAGAACTAATCAGTGGGAGCCTCCCCCGCTTCCCAGGTAGAGAAACTGAGTCTATGACTTGTCCAGAACTGCCCAAGGAGTCAGGGTGGAGCCAGGCAAGGAACCTAGGTGTCCAGGGAGATTACCTCCTCTATTGCCGATGATTCAGGGCTCCAATTTTCTGCACATTCAGCAGAAAAAAAAAACTCACTGGAGAATGGTGAAAGTTGAGGCTGGTGGTAAAGGAGATCAGGTTTCTTCTAGGATTGCTGGGGAAAATGGCCTTGCCCAAGGAGATCTGTGTTCCTCAAGACCAGGGCTAGGGTCATTCATTTTCGTATCTTTGGTTCCTAGATCTGTGTTTGGTACATAGAAGGCCCTTAAGAACTGTTTGCTGAATTAATGTGTGAATGAATGAATGAATCCATGAACAAATGGCAGGCTGGCTAAATTTGTCTTATGGATCTGGGACTCTTCCGTAGTCCCAACTTTTCCTTCTAACACTAACATCTTTGGGAAGGGGAATGGGGATGAGAGATTGAACTGCTGGTTGAACTTCTCTGGATGGGATGTGAGCCTGGGTGGAGGAGTGAGAAGAGATGCCATGGGTGGATGGGCCGGGGATGGAAGAGGGTGAAGTCTTAGGACTTCCTGAGACTCACCCTCAGTTTGCCTGTGAAGATCTGCAAATAAAACTAAAATGTAAGCTTGTCTCAGGAATTCTGTGAATTCCTATTCCTCACTTGCTGGAGTATTCATCTGGGACAGGCAACTTCACCAGTTGTAGCCTTCATCCATTCCACTGCAAGCAGCAGAGCTCTGGGTCATGTGGCCAGATGAGAATAGAAACTTTATTTTCTCCGTGTCCATCATCTTGGTGACATTCTTAATGTGCCCCTGTTTTAGGGGATCACTTACCATATATCACTTTAAAATGCTCTCAGTGTGTGCAGAGATCACAAAACCAGAGTTGTTTTTAGAGCTACAGAAAATCCCTAAGGTCATGGTTTACAAATTCCTGTGTTTGAGTAGAAGACACCTAACTCAGTTATGAGATGAGTTGGGGGAGAATTACCTTGTTTAGAATGTTTGTGTATAGGAGACTGAGGCGTGTATATCCCCACATAGGACTATAAATGCACATCGGTTTAACTGTTATATGTAAGAATCTATGAGGGAATGAACCAGGATTCACTTCTATGGGGAGTGGCTGTGGGGAGGTCCACATTTGTGAGGGTCCCCTTGCTTCCTTTGGGCCTGGTGGAGCTTTTCTCCATCTTCAGACCCTCCTTCCCCCCACTCCTCACTTGTTGCTGGGACCAGCCTGGCCAGTAAGGTGAAACCCTGTCTCTACTGCTGGGGAAGCTCCTAAGGAATCTTGAGGCTGAGGATACTCACTCCCACCTTTTCTCCTGGCATGTCTTCATTTCTGCCACCCATCTGATCCCATCCTCATCCCTAGGCGGGCTCCCTGCCGCCTGCGTTTATCTCCCTGTTTTATGATGTCATTTAATTAGCTCGCACATGGTGGTTTTATGGGACAAACACGGCCTTGTTTGCCTTATAACTGGATTTCATGGCTCTGTGGGGACAGGTCAGGAAATCTCAGCCTATCAGTGTTTGAAGTTTGGGAATGCTGGATCTTTAGGAACCTAGGCACTTTGGGGATGGCCTTAAAGCTCTATCTTCCACAAACTGGAAAAGAGTCACCTCTCACTTCTCTAGCTCCCCATCCCACAGCAGGTGAATAACCCCTCTGGGAAAGTGGGAAAGTTTTGCCAAACATTAGGGGCCAGGGATACCTGTCTTGAATCTCTTTTGCTCATGTGACTCTCATACATACTACTTTTAGCCCCTAGCTAGAGTGGCTGTTATTATAGGATGGTTATAAGCTTCCTAAACATCAACTCTAGGAGAATAAAATACTGATATTGTAGGGCATACATTAAAATAGGGCTTGTGAGAAAAACAGAGAGAATTTCATTCCGTTCACAGAGGGATTTGTGAGTCAAGAGAGACAATTGGGGTGTTGAACCAAACAGGATTCAGCTAGATGCTAACTAGGGAAATGGGGGTTACTACGTATTATTTAGGACTACTTGGTTTATATTAGGAATACAATGTATTTTGGACTTTTGTTTGTTTGTTTGTTTTTTGGTTTTGTTTGTTGTTGTTTCATTAGTTGGTTAGGTCAGGAAATTCTGGGAAAATGTAAGAATGAATTATTGGGTGAGGCATGGTGGCTCATGCTCATAATCCCAGCACTTTGGGAGGCCAAGGCAGAAGAACTGCTTGAGGCTGGGAGTTTGAGACTAGCTGGGCAACATAGCAAGACCTCATCTCTACCAAAAAATAAAAAGTTAGCCAAGTGTAATGGTACATGCCTGTGTCCCAGCTACGCTACGTGGGAGGCTGAGGCAGGAGGATCGCTTGCACTCAGGAGTTTGAGGTTACAGTTAAACTATGATCACACCACTGTGCTCCAGCCTGAGCAATAGAGCGAGACCTTGTCTCAATAATAATAATAATAATAATAATAATAATAATAATAAATTATCCAGAAGCATCCTGGACAGATGAGTTCCATGTGGTTTTCTAACATCTCTAGTGAATGAGACTCTGCCCCAGCTGCCATGTGTGGCAACCTTTTGCCATAGCAGCTTTCCTTCTCCCTTTGCCCCCAAGATAACTAGTATACCTACACAGGCACACATTAGAAATGTCTGCAAGCAGTTCCTTGATAAATACATGATTATTTTCTCAGCTTTAGACAACACATTTCTTTGGCTTCGTACTGTGAGTAACCAAGCCTGTGAAATCAGCACTGAGCCAACAGATGGGCTAAAGAAGCCATGAGAAATCTCTGCTTCTTCTGCTCTCCCCCAACCCTCCTTCAGAGTTGAGATCCTAAACCTTAGGCCCTGGCTCCTGTCTTCTATCCGTTCTTCTCCCCCTGCTCACTCTTACTTCCCATCTTTTGCATCTTCTTCCTTGGGCTGTCCCTCTGTTCCACATATTTTTGGGGTCCTGAAACTCATCACTCTGATTTCTCTAAAACCTTAGTAGAAAGATATGGATGCAAAGTGGCCTGGAAAGGGGTGAGCAGTAATTCTAGGAAAAGGGACATTGTTGAGGCAAATGTAAGTCTGGGATTGGGAAAAATGTTAGAGATAGTAGAAATCAGGGGAGGAGCACCCTAAATTATAACTAGAACTAATAAAAACATAGTAACCCAAATCTCAGACACACGGTCTTATTTCAATAAATTAATATATTAAACATTAAAAATGGGACCTTTAGGCTGGGTGCAGGGGCTCACGCCTGTAATCCCAGCACTTTGGGAGGCTGAGGCGGGTGGATCACCTGAGGTTAGGAGTTCGAGATCAGCCTGGCTAACATGGTGAAACCCTGTCTCTACCAAAAATACAAAAAAAAACTAGCCAGGTGTGGTGGCACACACCTATAATTCCAGCTACTCGGGAAGCTGAGGCAGGAGAATCATTTGAATCCAGGAGGCGGAGGTTGCAGTGAGCCAAGATCACGCCACTGCACTCCAGCCTGGGCGACAGAGCGAGACTCTGTCTCAAGAGGAAAAAAAAAAGGATCTTTAAAACATCATTCTTCCCACCTTCTGGAATAGTCTAGATCTAGTTCTATCTGGGGACAGAAGGTTAGACTGAACCTCTCAAAGAAGAGGACTCAATCTCTCTGGGGCCCCTGTCTCTAGAACCTACCTGGTCAGGATGTCCTTGGAAAATTTAGCCTAAATCCCTCCTGCTGCTCTTTGCAACATCTTTCAAGACCGGTGATGCATACAATTCATCTTGAATGTCCCCTCCTCCCTGGGAGCTTGTGATAGCACATCTCACCTGAAAAACCATTAGACTCCGAAAGTGTTGGGACTGGCCCTGGCACGCCTTTGCCCTTCCGTGCTGTCCTCTCTCCGGATGACTTCAGAGGAGATGAGGGTGGTGTTCGATGGATGCTGCAGCCTCCCCCTCCTCTTTCACTGAATTGCCAATATATTTTCTCTGACAGTTTGCACAGATAGTTAAGATACCGTGTAATTACTGTTGCGTTTGAAAGCCAAACATGATTTATTTCTGACAAGCTCAGTCATCTTTGGGATGACTTGGTGTTTGTGTGTGTGTGTCTGTGTACGTGTGTGTATATTGGTTATATCTTTTTGTAGAAGGAAAGTAGGTATTAGCCCCTATGTCTTTCTCTCACTCAGTTACCTTCCTTTACTGAATCAAGAATCAGTGGAGTATACAGAGCGCTGGAGGGGGAGTCCCTACCCTCAGGAGACTCCTGGTGTGATGGGGATGATGTGACACACAGCAGACGCAGACATGAAGACAAAGGCAGAGATCCGGGCAGTGATAGGGAATGGAGAGGGGCTACTGAACGGAATGCGGTGGCTTGTCCACAGAAGCCATCCTTCAGGAGGTTTGTCAGGCAGTGTTTGTTAGAGAAGGTTTAGGGCCAAGGAGGGTGTCTTTGATGAGAGAGAATAGTGAGCTTTAAGGTAGAAAGAGGGAAATTTGCATGGAAGGAAGCCATTTTTCCTAGCTGAGGCAGAATGTCTGAATGATGGAGTCAAAGGAAAGTGGAAGCATGGGAAGAGGAGTGTCCCAGTGGGAAGAGGGGTCAAAGTGTTTGTTGGTGGTGTTTTGTCAAACAGCTGCTGCGAGGCATTTAGGTAGTGCCTTTGAAATGCCAGGTCCACAGAGAGAAGGCTCCCACCTGTTGCAAGGGATGGGGCGTGACCAGGGCAAGGAAGAGATGAGGGCAGCTAGGAGGGAAGAGGATACAAAGACTGGAGAAGGCACTGCAGGGCCTTTCTGACTCCTGCTTCTGAGCTTGTGAAGAGGAAAGAGCAGTTGGTTCTTTTCCAGTTCCCTTCTAATTCCAGTAGGAGAGTTTAGGGTTGGATGAAAGAAAGGATTATAGAATTGCCCAAAGCAAATGCACCATTACGCTGTCTTCTGTGCCTTAAAATACGTGTGGCCTGTAAGGAGGGCATCTGCTCTAAGGCAGAAAGGTGCACAGGGATGGAGCTCATCTTCAGCCCCTGCGGTGGATGGGGAGTCGGGGGAGTTGGTGCTCTTAAGTGTTGCTCTCGGCGTCTCTGGCTCAGGCTTCTGTCAGTACAGACCTGCATCCGAACCCCGCCCCAACTGTTGATTATACCCCTTGGGATGCATCATTGCTAAGAAAGCAGATGTGCCAGATGTGACGTGTTTGGAAAAAAAAAACCCTCATTTCTGAGTCTTGAGGAGGGCAGCTCATCACCATCTTGCTGCCACTTATGGGGAGGGCAGCTGAGGTTGGGCTTATACCAGCTTCGTACCCTCCTAGTCCCTCCACAGAAGGGTCTCCAAGCACTAAAGGAGCCACATGTGGGGAAGGAGAGTGAGGAAAGAAGGAAGAGACACTGAGGCCCCATTTCAAATGGAAGAGATTTGGGTGGCCCAGTAGTGGGTGGGCTGCCAGCTAGTTCACCTTACTAGGTTGGGCTCCTCATGTAAGGAGATGTTGATATGTGTGCATGTGCGTGTGCATGTGCATGTATGTATGTGTGTGTGTGTGTGTGTGTGTGTGTGTGTGTGTGTGTGTGAACAGTCTCTAAGTATGAGTTTCTAGGAACTCAACGCCATAGTACCACTCTGGTTTATCTTCCACCTTCTCCTGAATGTCTCCCATGACTTCCTGGGAAGCCTCGTGCTCGGTACCTCCCCGCTGCCCTTGCAGTTTTCCTAGTTTTATTTTCTTCCTGCCCTCAGAAATTGAGCTCAGAACTTGGTATGTGTCTCGTCCTTTGCCTGAGGGAGAACCTCTTGAGCCGTGCTGACAGATGTCTCAGTCTGGGAAGCCCCAGCATGCTTTGCTGAGTACCTCTCCGCCAAGGTGGCGCCCAAGGTACCCAAATATCAGGGCCTTGGTTCTTCAGTTACTCCCCCAGTCATTTCTCAATGCTGATGGGATAAAGGAACAATTCATTCAATAAGACAAGGAAAGGACTAGGGAAAAAAATACAAGAAAGACTCTTGAGTGTACTAGAAAGTTCTAAGATTGAGGTCAAGGTAAAGTCACAAAATACTGCACAATGCCTGGGGAATGGATTTAATGGTTCTATAGTATCAACAACCCTTAGAAATGTTGTTGATTCCAGAAAGCCTCTGCTTAGATTCCTAGAGGTGATTCTTGATTACATCTTTAAGTGTTGATATTTCCTATTTTCTAAATTGGATTCTAACCCTTCTAATCTGAGCCCGAGAAAAGTGGACCTGTCACCAAGACATGTTGGAGGCTAACCCTAGGACTTGAATACTTGTAAGTTAGTAGAGTTCTACTGTTTCTACCAGCTAAAAGTCCCCTGACTAAACCAAATCCTACAAAGTAGCTCTATCCCTAACCTTATCTTTAATCCTGATCCTGAAATTAACCCTAACCCAAATCCCAATTCTAACCCTGCTTACCTCTCCCCTCCCCGACACCTACTACCTAGAATGATTTGAGGGTGGGAGGGGCGGGGGAGGAGAGGGCAAGATGAGGAATGCCTCTGGGGAAACGGAGGAGGAGATCCAGCCAGAGCGACCTGGAGGAGCCAGTGTGGTATCTGGGAGCCTGGGGCATAATCCTGGTACTTGCCAAGCCATGAGTCACAACATCATTCTCCATGGCATTTTGTTGGAGGGTGTCTGGGCTGGCAGCTGGTAAACAGTCTTGCTTAGAATAAGGTGTGCCCCCCCACCCCTCTCCATAATTTGGGGGAGAAGGGAGAAAGTCTTCTGTCCTGAGGGTCCTTCTTTCCTCTATTCTTTTAGATTTCACAAGACTCAATCAAAGCAAGAGGAAATACTTGGTCCTTAGAAATTCTTTGTCTCCAGTTGCAAGGAAATTATAGAGAGACGAAATCATTGAGAATGCGGAGTCTTTAAGCTTCCAAATGTGAGAGGTGCCCTAGTCCAGCCCCCTAAGCATCATCCCCCCAAGTGTCATCCCCCTGGGGGATGCTGGGTTGCCCCATTCTGCCCTGTGCCCTCTCATGGCAATGCCCATGCTACTCCACCTCCCTCCCACGGCAGTCACTGCCAAAATTCAGATAGGCATCCACTGCGGCTGGATAGAGATCTTTATGGGGGTAAACCTGTGCTTGTGGATAAAATAGCAACTGGAAACACCTGGACCTTTTTTCTGACCTTGGTACCTATCCCATCTAACATCAGTCATGATGCATCAGTTTTCTATCTACAAAATGGGACCAACTCTGAGCCTTATTCTTGGGGAAGGTTTAGAAGGAGCAGGACACTAATGACTATTTTCTGACATTGAGGGATGATGATTAGGGTTATTATTGTTTATTCCTTGAGGATGCAAGACAGCCATCATCCTGACTCTAAACATATGTAGTTCATTGCAATTGCTGTCTTTGGGGCTCAGAGAAGCTCTGCTCCTTGTTTCCCTATCCTTAGCCCATATCTGCCAATCCTACTATTACTGTTTATACTATAAACAGGACTTTGGGGAAGGAGGGTGCCTGGTTGCTTGATGTCTTCCCTCTAGGCCTCATTTTCACACCCTGGAGCAGAATTTATACACCGCTCCCATTACAGATTTAGCTCCTGTCCCAGCATCCTTTGCCGGGTTTGGAGGTTAGAAGTTCTTTAAAGCCAGGTAGGAACTGACAGTTGCAGGACCTAACCTGCAGTATGTTATAAGAGACCCCCAATGCTTCATCCTTTGAATGCCACACGGTAGTCCCTTAAACGAAGTCTTCTCAACTCCCAGGTGCTACCCACTTGGCAAACACCAGTGTTTCAGTTTGTTGAGGTTTTCAAAAATACTGTCAATTTAGAAAAAAAGCCAAATGTATAAATCAAACTATGTAAATCAAAAGAGGTTTGGTGTCAGAATTCCTGCCAACTGCCTCCTTTTCTCTCTCTCTCCATAACACTGAAACATGGGAGTAACAATAATAACTAACATTTAAAGAGCATTTTACAGTTCCAAAGTGTTTTCATTTATCATCATTCGATAATAACCCTGTGTGCTTGGAATTCTTGCCCACATTTTACAGATGAGAAAACTGAGGAACAGAGTGTTTAGTGAGTTCCTCAAGGTTACAAAACTAGTAAGTGACCCAGCTGGCACTTGATCAAAATGTAGTGACTGTTGCAAGGAGGCTGAAGGTCTTTTTATTGTGCAACTATGGAAGAAGGAGTTAGGGAGCCCTTTCTGAAGAATGTTTCAGGATGGGGAATACAGAGTTTCTAATTCACAGAAATGTTCCTAACTCATAGAATCAGGATAAGATGACCTCGGCCTGGGGCCCAAAAGATACTAGGTGTAAAATATAAAGTAAATCTAACTGTAAGGTCAGGTAAATATTAAGAAAACTGAGAAAAAAATGCCGTCATTATGTGCAGATAGTATTTTATTGCTGAAGTTTTGAGCATTCTAAGCAGTCTTACTTAGAAGGAATCCCCAGAGGCTAATCTATCCAGGGTCCCATCTCTAGGCCATACTGTTAACATGTGGTTGGATGCTCTGTTCTTTTATTTATTTATTTATTTATTTAATTTTTAAATTTTCCACTTTTATTTTAGGTTCAGGGAGTACACGTGAAAGTTTCTTGCATGGGGAATTGTGTGATGCTGAGGTTTGGGATAGGAATGATTCCATCACCCAGGTAGTAAGCATAGTGCCCAACAGATAGTTTTTCAACCCTCACCCCCGCCTTCCTTTCCCATTTAGTATTCCCCTGTGTCTATTGTTTCCATCTTTATGTCCATAAGTACTCAGTGTTTAGCTCCCACTTATACATGAGAACATGTGGTATTTGGTTTTCTTCCCCTGTGTTAATTTGGTTAGGATAATGGCCTCCAGCTGCATCCATGTTGCTGCAAAGGACATAATTTCATTCTTTTTTTTTTTAATGGGATGCCCAGTTCTTAAAGATGTCAGGGGAACAAGAGCTCATGTACTATTTGACTCACCTATTATTAACTTTATCTTAGACCCAATCTAAACATCTTTTGCTGTTATCCCACTAGTTCTGTGTTAGTGGGAGTAGAGTAAAGCTTTCCAGTCTCCACCTCTCTCTCTCTCTCTCTGCCACTTTTCTGCTTAGAAACTTTTGCTGGCTTCCCACAACCACCTTGTTGAGTGCTTACTATGTGTCACGCACTGGTGCTTTATATGCACGATCTAATTCGATTGCTAAATCAACCCTGTGAGGTAGGGGCTTTTTCTTTCTCCATTTTAACATAAGGAACACAGAATAGTTAAATAATTTGTCTGGCATCTCATAACCAGAAAGTGGTGGAGCTGAGAAACTCTGTATATATTAAAATGTATATTTCATGTCTCCTGATGGCAGGACTTGACATCTGTTGTACCAAACACCAAGCATAGCCCTCTATTTAGTAATGGTCAATAAATGCTTGCTGATGACTATGTTGATGAAGAAAAGAACAGTTCTATGGCCAAAATAATTAGGAGGAAGGGGAATCTTAATTTTGACTATCCAATTTGCCTAGGAGAACAAACTTCTTGATTCTTATGGACTTTGGTGATGCCATTTCAAGAGCCCCTACTATGTGCAGAGCTCTCCATTCAGTGGAGGAACCTCTAGGGCTAAGACCTGATTTCTGTCCTTAGGGAGCTCACAGGCCAACGGAGGCAACTGCACTCAGATCTAAGACACAGACGTTTTTACTAAGTTTATGTGACCGTTGCAGGTTCTGACAGTACCCAAGAGTTTGTAGGCTCTGGTTTGCTCTGATGGTAGGAGGAGATGGTACAGGGAGGTCACAAAGACTGATGCTCTTTGGTTCTCCAGTTGTCTTTCAGGAGGTGTAGCCTGATTGTGGCCCAGGGATCTTGGCTGTTCTGTGTGGTATGCCTCCACTGTGTGGTCTCCAGTGAGCTGCTCAGCAGGTAAGGTGGGCTAGTGATGATTTACCCCAGAACAAGGTGAAGAGATGAGAGGACAGGAAGAAGCTCCTTAAGGCCACAGAAATGATTTACCCCCAGAACAAGGTGAAGAGATGAGAGGACAGGAAGAAGCTCCTCAAGGCCAGCAGAACTGAAATGAGAACCAAATGAATCCACCTAAATGTCTCAGCCTCACAGGGTGCAGGTGGAGAGGAGGCGCCATTTCTGTCAGAATGACCTGGTGCTCCAATCGCTCCAATGTGCCTCCTCTCACTCCGGCCACCCTCGCTTTGCTTAAGCACCCTGCCCTGAAGCAAGAGCTGAGATGTCAGTTTTTGTGGAAAGTGAGATGCAGCGTTGCCTGACAAATGGGTGGATCCCCCCCACCCCGCCCAGTTTATGAGCCCGGGGTAGCTCCTCCCTTCTAACACCCTCCCTGTCTTTATGACCCTGCGCAATCTTTGATGTCTTCTTCTTGTGAAGGGTGGTGGGGGAGAAAGAAGCCAACCTTAGCCAAAGAGGCCCTGCCCACAATAGTTGTCGGGTGAGGGAAGGGGCTCCAGGGAGTAGGGCAGGGATTTTGCACAAAGAGCAGTAAGTTGGACAAGCTGACACCCTGACCATCCTTCCAGATCTGTATCTATTTGGAAAACGTGGGCACTACATTTGGTCTCTTTCATGGCAATAGAAAGAACATGCTTAGACTTTGAGCAAGCCAGACCTGGGTTCAAATCCTAGAACTTCAACATTCTAGCTTTTTGACCTTGGGCAAGTTTCTTAACCCCTTGAGCTTCAGTTTCCTCATCTAAATTAAGTAATATACTATTAATTTCATAGGATGTCATGAAAAACTAACTAAAACATGCTTACATAAAGCGTCAACATCCATCAAGTGTCTTGCGTCCAAACTTGTCCCTCTAATTAAAAGATAACATTTATTGACAGCAGGGATGTCAATGGCTTGCTGCCCTCCACACCCCTCCACTTTTTCCAACACCACAGACCTCTTTGCCTCTGTTTTATGTAGAGAGGCATTTTTTACTGAAGCATGCTCCACTTTCCTTACAAATGCACAAATCCCAGGATTTGTGCCAATCTTTTCTGTCTTCTGCAGGCTCCCATCTCAAAAGCTACAAAAAGAAAAGGTGGTCAGAGAGCTTCTCTTATCCTGGAGAATCCTGTAACTCCCTCTTTACACTTGGCAGTTTTCCCTCTTCTCTGCCATGTTCCCTCTCTCCACCATTAAAATGATTTTATTTGCTTTGCTCCTATTCTTATCCATCTATATATTATTTTTTATTTTATAGCTACCCTATAATGGTCTGGGGCTACCCTTCCTGAATCACCAACTAGGCTTACTTTAGGATTTAATTTGGTTTTATTAAAATTACCAAAATTCTCTCTGGGCAGGTGTAGACCTGGGCAGGGCAAAGTTCACTGGGCTGTTGACTGTGAGGCCCCTCCCCACCAGTAGATTTCCAGGCCTCTTCAGTTTTGCATTCAGCCACAGCAGGTGAGTGTTTCTGGTGCATGTGGAGTGTGTGTGTGTGTATGTATGTGTGTATGTCCTTACCCTATTTTGTCTTATAAAATCTCAGAAAATGGGTTTCCCACTCCCACTACCTTTACTTATCCACATCTAGACTCCTGTTGGGAGCAAATGCTTGCCTACATTATTTTTGCCTTTTCTAAATTCATAAGTAGGAATTTAGAGGAATCCCAGGTAGCTGGTGTAAGTGCATCTGAGACCAGTGAATGCACCACAGGTGTCTGATTTGGATATAGGGAGGGGGTGTGTGTGGGTGTGTGCATGTGTGTTTGTCTAAATGTAGCTGGAAGTGTAGATGTTTCCGCAAGTGGCTAGACACTACAGTCTCATAGAACTATGAGAACACAGATTTATACTGCCTAGGGAAAGGCTGTAACGTATCTTAAGAGGTGAAAGAAGCTGCCTACAAGAGGCCACAATACCTACTCTGGGGGGAGTATAGACACATCCTAATATGTAGATTCTATCAGAGATCATTTTTGGTGTAAACTATAGTAATAGATTTTAGGCTGCTTTGTATCTTTGCTCTTTCTTTTCAGAAAAGTAGTGTAAGAAAAGCTTGGTGGGGGAAAACAGATTTCCGTTTAAATTTTCCAATATATTACCTTTTCCCTTGAATAAAGGTATCTTCATTAGGATTCGGAAATTTTCACTTTAGGGGGGCTGCACCCAGAAGTAGTAGAAGAGGAAATAGGAATCAAAGCAAATGAGAATGGTGACACTGAAAAGAAACCTCCTCAATGGGATTTCTCATATTTATCTTGGTGGTTGGTCATTGTCTGTCCTCCAAGGCCACCAACCCACACAGATCCCATTGAGAGGTAGAACTCAGGCCAAACTTCTCCCCCACTTCTGTCTTAGTCTAGTTTTCCTGCCGGAAGAGAGACATTTTCAGTTCATCAGAGCTTGCACCTCCCTCCAACTTAAGATCTAGATGAGTGTTTTCCCACCTCTGTCTATCTACTCACATCCCAAATATCTCCAAAGAAACTGGGGAAGAGCTCTCTAATGGGGAACATGAACATTCCACTTCTCTATTAGAGAATCCCACAAAATTAGGTCAGAGAGCTGCTGGACCAGGAGCCTCTGTTTCTCAGTACCCTGACTTTTGCTCTCTCCCCACTGCTTTGCTTGGCTGGAATCAATTGACATTGAACCTGCCTATTGCATCTAAGAGAAGTGGAAGTAGAGATAGGGTTTTTAAAAAGTTAGCTTCTTGTTAGGAAAATGCAAGGACTCAAGTGTCTCCCTAAGGATCTAATTTTGAATCTACAGGGTTGAATGAGAAACTAGTCCATTTGAGGCAGCCTAACACGGGGCACTTGAAAATTGACATTTTCTCACCATCTGTCCTTTCCTTTAAAAAAATGTAACTTAGAAGAATATGATTCTCCTAAAACATTTTATTTTTTAATTAAAGAGGGTTCATTATGCTACCCGTCTCATCTCGTCCCAGAGGAGGAAAACCCTGTGTTCAGCAAGTTTGCTAAGAAATAATTATAGGTTCAGATCTTCCCCAGGCCCCGAAATTCAATTAAAAGTTTTTTGTTTTAAGTTGCTAGCAGTCACATGGTATGTATGTGTGTGTGCATGTGTGCGTGTGTGTGTGTGCATGTGTATGCCCCAGTTTTCCTTGTAACTATTCTGGGAATGGGTTCTCAAATGTGACAATCGTCTTCACATTCTCAGCCCAATTTCTTTGGCTATATCTATGTGAGTAGATATTAACATGGTGAAAAATCTTCTGCAAAAGGAAGCTTACTTTGGTTTTTGTTTGTTGGCTTAATTTTTGGCTAGAATCACCCCAATTGTCTACCAGTCCCCAGTTCCTGGTATACTTCTCTGCCTTATACTGAATTAGGTCAGTGTAAATTAGTGGCTGTCAATCTTCACTGTGGATATGAATCACCTGGGGAACTTTTAAACCATGAAGATGGCTGGGTCCCACTCCTAGATGTATAGAGTCAACTGGTGTGCCATGAGACCCAGGCATCCATATTTTTAAAAAGCTCCTTGGGTGATTCTAACGTGTAACCAGGGATGAGAACTACTGGAGAGATGGCAGCTATATTTGGATCACACAAATGATGTGAGATTTGGTTGATTAGTAAAGACACCCAAACAGGGTCATGAGACTCAGTTTGACTCTCTGCATTATTCGGCTCACTGTATAGTTATTTTAGGTCATGTAAGCATAAGGGCAGAGCGTTACCTGTTTATCCAGACTCTGAGTTATATTTAAACCTAGATGGGAACAGAAAGGATTCCATAATTTTCCCCCTACCACCTCTTTCCCCTTTCCAGGAAAGGTGACAGTTCTACTGAAGCTCTATCCCTGTTTACATACAGAAGGACATAAAGATTATTTAGGGAGGACAGTGGACCTTCCATAGGTGACAGGTGCTGTATGGGCAGGCTGGCACACCTACGACATTCCAGGACATGGGGATGTGTTTATGAGTTCACTTAAGCCATGGCTGACCTCTCCCACAGTTTAAAGAAAATAGCTAAAAACCGCCCCCCAGGCTTCAGGACACAAGCCCTCCTGGCAGCCAGAACTATGGAAACAGTGTGAGTAGAGCTGTGTCAGGCCAGATTCTTACCATATAATAAACCAAAATAGACATGTTTAATGGAAATCTAATAAATGAATTAATAAAGTAAATAACACAAATGTGCCTATGAATCCCCATATATCTCAGCCTATAAACATATAGGTTTATATATATTAGTAGCTTACATATTGTGTATGCATGTGCGTAGATTTAAATAGACTGCTATATAAATTTATGTATGTAATGACAATAGCCTTATGGGGCATGGAAATAATTATGAAGCTATTTCAGGCATATTTTTTGAGAATTGTAGCCATTTTAATATTTTGACTGAAAATTTTATCAATATTCTGATGCTTCCAAGTTATTTAGATTTATAAAGTATGTATACATTTTCTATTTTGTGTACAGATGTTCGTTGTTATCTATCTTAGCTTTTTCAAAGAGATGGTACTGAATCTGTGTGTAGATAGCCAAAGTGGGCAATTCAGACACAAATAATCTACTTTGGGGTTTAGGTAATCTGAGTTTACTAGTTGTATGAATCCGGTTCTAAACTCTTCACTTATTTGGTGCTATATAGACATAGCCTCTGTAATTTGAACCAGATGAATGCACTTCATTTTACTTTTGAGGATGCATGTGTGTGAATAGCTGCTAGGACCTTTGGGTCAACTTTTACTTATCTGCACTCTTGGAGGGAGGGAGTAGAAAACCACCCAAGAAATAGCTAAGAAAAATAATTTTAATTTGGCTTTGTAATGAAGTCAGAATCTCAATCTCTCTCTCTTTAGCTTGCTCTCAAATATAGGTGCCAAATAAGTGAATACACCCACACCCACCCACACGCACACACACACACTCGCTCTTTTGTCAAACTATCCCTAATATATTTCTGGGCTTGAATGACTGCAGCTTGATGGCCCATGAAGGGGAGGAAGTGAACCTAACTGATCTCCAGAGACAATGATAGACTAGCACACAGTATCCGTATATGTCGATATGTGCTAACATATGTAGAGATATGCTTTTGTCCCCAAAGGCCTTAAGAAATTGTCTACAAACCACTATAAAATCCTTATCTGATTTCTATGCCATTTCTGCTTGTCTGATTAACATAGTTTAATTCTGCATCCAAAATGGAACAGATATTGGAATTGTGTCTCCCCAGATCACCTCCCAGAGCTGGGGCTCAGGGTCACACAGTGGACAGTGGAGGGTGGGAAGGAAGCCATCCACTACCATCTTCCTGTCCCCTGTGGGTAGTTGGAGCTCAGCCAACTACAGAGGCTCTCGAAACTCTGCTTAACAAGTCCATTTATGGTGATATTTTATGAAAAAGAATATAGATGAGTTTTAATAAGACTCTTCTCTCTCTGAGCTGGCTCTGCAACAACTTAGCTTTAAATATGCATCTCATTCTCCTAACTACTTCTCTTAACTTGTTGGCAAGACCAAACTGAGGCATGTGGGGAGACAAAAACAAACCTGGCCTTGGAAAAAGACAACCCTCTCCGAAGCCAAGATTGGCTACCCATGGATGAACTAAAAAGGGAGTTTTCTAGATTGTTCAGTCTTAGATATCCCATTTCATTAAATATGTACAACATGAAATCAACTTTGTTGTTTTCTTGAATCCAAATCTCCCTTTTGGCAGGGCTGTGTAGGAAAAGGGAGTAGGACTGCTCTGTGAGTTTCATAGAGTTGCTGTTTCACCCATACTACTGGTGATCCACTAGTTACAGTGGGCACATATCAGCTTTCCGGTTTTCACCTGTGAGATATACAGTCACATATTATATGGGTTTGTGCCAGCAGAATGAAGTGGGGTGAGGAGGATTGAACCGGCTCCTCATGTATTCATTCAATGAAGGTTTATTGAGCCTGTACGATGTACCAGGTGCCGTGCTATGTTCTGGGATGGCAAAGAACAAGATCCTTGCTTACAAGGTACTCACTGAATTAGCAGAAGAAATCAACATATCAACAGATAATTATAATATAGTGTTTTAAGTGTACTGGTAGAAATAATGCGCAAGGTATTATGAATGCACAAAGGAGCAGAATCTAATCCAGTCTTTGGAGTGGGGACTGCGCAGAGGGTGGCCTCTCGAGCAGCAGATGGCAAGCACTGGAACTTTATTTTATTCACCTTTGTATCTCCTAGTCCTAATGATAGTGCCGTGTTTGCTCCATGAATTGACCAAGGATTTAAGTCTCTTTAAATGCAGTGGCAAAAGCACTGTAATAGGAGTCAGGAGGTCTGGGTTCTGGTCTAGGCTCTGCTATTGCAGTTGGTGGCTTGGCCATGTCACTGCTTGTCAAGATGAAATTAGGGGGAGATCCTGGACCAATACCAGGCCACCACTTCCCTCTTTAAATAAAATATACTGCCCCTCCTTCCAATATGTCTGTAATGTATAAGAAATAAAATCAAAGTTTTCTTTCTATAATCCATTCATAAAGTAGTTGTCAGCTCTCCATAATTTTGTCCTTTTCTAGTTTCATGTGGCACTTTTAAAAGTTAGGGCAGATTGACTAGTACTAAGGAAGCTGGAACCTGGGAGAAAGTGAGATCATATTAAAAAGCCCATTTGACTTAGTTCTGCCAGTGCTGAAAAACAGTTTAAACCCAGCCTGCACTTAGGGCAGTGGGGCAGCAGAGCCTGGGGTCCTCACTGTGTCCTCCATAGAACTACTGTTTGCTTCTCTGCTTGAGCCCAGCAGAGAGCGAGGCTGGTGGCCAAAGTGTGCTGACCTGATTGCAACAGGAGGGCTTGCATCCCTCATGATCATGCTTCCGCTTTCTTTTTCTTGAAGGAAGGGAAATAAAACCCAAATGTTGTACATCTAATCGAACAACTCAGTATTATAGCTGGAGGGCCCGATCCTTCTCATAGTATCCTTTGCTGTTTACCTCCAGAACACCAAAACTCTTGTTTACCTTCATCTTCTTTTCTGTAATATGGGGGCTGTGTTGAGGGTGGCCTCTTGAGAAGCAGATGGCAAGCACTGGAACTTTATTTTATTCACAATTCCTGCCCTACTATTTAATGTGTGTTTCTTTTATAGTACTTACCAAATTTATAATTTATATTTGATTAATATGTCTTTCTAACTAGATGGTAAGATTCATGAATGCAGGGATTGTATTTGTTTTCTTCTCCATTTAATTCCCAGCATCTAGTATGGTGTTTCCAGATGGTAGTCACCCAATAAATACTTTATTTTTTACTTTTTTAGACATGGGATCATGCTCTGTCACCCAGGCTAGAGTGCAGGTGCATGATCATAGCTCACCTTAACCTCAAACTCCTGGGCATAAGGGATGCTCTCGCCTCAGCCTCCCATGTAGCTGGGACTACAGGGGTATACCACCATACTGGGCTAATTTTTTATTTTTTATAGAGATGGGAGGTGTCTCACCACATTTCCTAGGCTGGTCTTAAACTCCTGGCCTCAAGCAATTCTCCTGCCTCAGTTTCCAAAAGTGCTGGGATTACAGGCCTTGCCTGTGCTCAGCCTCATACATACTTTTGAGTCACTGTGCCCAGCCTCATACACACTTTTGAGTAAATGGATGAATGGTGTTTTCAAAGTCGAGTATTATGAAATATTTCAAATCACTTTGAAAAATTGTAAAGGAGAAACATGTAAAGCATTGTTTCTTCTCAACTAGATTGTAAGTTTCTTCATTTTAGGAACTGAGTCTTATACTTTTTATTTCCCATCAATCTAGCATTTTCACCTACTAGGTACTCTGTAAATAATTATGCTTATCACTATAGTGTTTAAAAGAGTATTATAATACTTGCAGCAAACAACCTGAAAATGAATTTAAGAAAAAAAAATCCCATTTATAATACCATCAAAAATAATAAAATCCTTAGGGATGAATTTAACAAAAAAGCACTTAACAAAGAAGCACAAAACTTATACTCTGAAAATTACAAAACACTGTTGAAAGAAGTTAGAGAAGACCTAAATAAATATAAAAACATCCCATGTTCATGGCAATATTTTCCAAGTTGATCAAAAGATTAAACACAATCACTGTCAAATCCCAACTGGCTTCTTTGCAGAAATTGACGAACAGATCCCAGGATTTATATAGAAACCCAAGGGACCCAAAATACCCAAAACAATCTTGAAAAAGAGGAACAAGATTGGAGAACTCACATTCCTTATTTTAAAACTTACTACAGAGCTACTATAATCAAGACAGCATGGTACTGGCATAAGGATAGAGATATAGTTATCCAGTGGAATAGAGTTAAAAGTCCAAGAATAAACCCTCACATTTTCAGTCAATTGCTTTTTGACATAAGTGCCAAGACAATTCAGTGGGGGAAAAATAGTCTTTTCAAGTAGTGCTGGGACAACTGCATAGCCACATGCAAAATAATTAAATTAGATTTCTATTTCACACTACATACAAAAATTAACTCAAAATGGGTCAAAGACCTAAATCCAAGAGCTAATTAAAATGGTAAAACTCTTAGAAGGAAACATAGGTGTAAGTCTTTGTGACCTTGGATAATGCAATGATTCCTTAGATAAAGGCATAATTTAAAAAACAGATCAAGAGGACTTCATCAAAATTAAAAACTTTTGCTTCAAAGCACACCATTGAGGAAGTGAAAAGACAACTCACAGAGTGGGAGGAAATATTTGCAATTCATATATCTGATAAGAGAATTGTATCGGCTGGGTGCGGTGGCTCACACCTGTAATCCCAGCACTTTGGGAGGCTGAGGTGGGTGGATCACGAGGTCAGGAGATTGAGACCATCCTGGCTAACACGGTGAAACACCGTCTCTACTAAAAAGATACCCCCCCCCCCAAAAAAAAGATTAGCTGGGCGTGGTGGTGGGCGCCTGCAGTCCCAGCTACTTGGAAGGCTGAGGCAGGAGAATGGCGTGAACCTGGGAGGCGGAGCTTGCAGTGAGCCAAGATCGTGCCACTGCACTCCAGCCTGGGCGACAGAGCAAGACTCCGTCTTAGAAAAAAAAAAAGATCTGAATAGAAATTTCTTCAAAGAAGATATACAAATGGCCAGTAAGCATATGAAAATGTTTCCTACATATTCCTAACATTATTAGCTACCAAGAAAATACAATTCAAAACCACTACGTGATACCACTAGGATGATTACAAGAGTAATAAAAACAAGGTAATAATAAGTGTTGGTGAGGATGTGGAAAAATTGGAATCCTCATACGTTGCTGATGGGAATATAAAATGATGCAGCCATCTTGGAAAACAGCATTTCCTCAAAATGTTAAACCTAGAGTTATCACATGGCCCGGTAGTTCCACTTGTAGGTATATACCTAAGAGAAATGAAAACATGTATCTATATAAAAACTTCTATATGAATGTTCATGGCAGCATTGTTCATAGTAGCAGAAAACCCAAATGTCCATCAATTGATAATGGATAAATAAAATGTGGGACATCCATATAATAAAAAAGAAATGTGGCAATAAAAATGAAATGAAGTATTGATACATGTTATGACATGGATGAACCTTGAAAACATTATGCCAACTGAAAGTAGCCAATCATAGAAGACTACATATTGTATAATTTCATTTATATGTATTATTCAGTGTATAGGTATGCTCTATATTTGGGGTAGAGGTATTCAGGGCATAGGTAAAGGTATAGGTATATGTTATATTCAGGGTATAAGTTCAGGGTATAGGTAAAGCTATAGAGACAGTAGATTAGTGGTTGCCCAAGGCTAGGGGTGTTGTGGGGAATAGGGGAATAGGGAGTGACTGCTAATAGATACAGGTTTTCTCTTTAGGGTGTGGAGATATATAATATATAAAATTATATATATATAATTTTTTTTATATGGAATCTAGTTCTATTGCCCAGGCTGTAGTGGCACGATCTTGGCTCACTGCAACTTCTGCCTCCCGGGTTCAAGCGATTCTCCTGCCTCAGCCTCCCAAGTAGCTGGGATTACAGGTGCCTGCCACCACACCCAGCTAATTTTTGTATTTTTAGTAGAGACGGGGTTTCACCACGTTGGTCAGGCTGATCGGTCTCAAACTCCTGACCTCTTAATCTGCCTACCTTCACCTCCCAAAGTGCTGGGATTACAGGCGTGAGCCACCACACCCGGCCTATGTCTTCGTTTTTCTATCAGCTCAGTGCTTTGGAGCATAAAATGAAAGTTGTAGGCAGATTTTTCTTTTCTTTTTTTGAGACAGGATTTTGCTCTGTGGCCCAGGCTGGAGTGCAGTGGCACGATCTCGGCTTACTGCAACCTCTGCCTTCCGGGTTCGAGCGATTCTCTTCCTTCAGCCTCCCTGAGTACCTGGGATTACAGGCATGTGCCATCATGTTCAGCTAATTTTTGTATTTTTAGTAGAGACTGGTTTTTGCCATGTTGCCCAGGCTGGTCTCAAACTTCTCAGCTCAAGTGATCTGCCAGCTTCAGCCTCCCTAAGTGCTGGGATTACAGGTGTGAGCCCGTGTGCCCGGCCAGTAGGGTGGATCTTAAAGGAGAAACAAGAGGTGGAACAAGGATGAAAGGGAATTCAATTTGCTGAGTTTTTTGGGAAAAGCTGAGAAGCGTGTTCACTTTCCTAGCCAATGTAATTAGGTAAGTTTTGTGTCAAGACTCCAAATGTGACTGTTTTTTATTGAGCTTTCTAGTTTTGGTTGTGGTGTTTGAAACTTAATTAACCCAGCCACCTTCTTTGGGTCCAGAGACACTAAAAATGTGAAACATCGACCTCTTGTCCTTAGTCTCCTTCATCTTTCTGAAGATCTGGATAATTGGTGGGTGTGGAAGAAAGCCAGGGAGAACCTTGTGTCTGTCTTGAGAATGGAAGGGTGACAGGAAACCAAGGAGTGACTCAGGAAGACTGGAGTCTAGAAACACAATGCTCTGAAGACTTCCCTGGGTATATAATGGGAAGCAACTTGGATGTCTTGATGACTGCTTGAACTACTATGCTGCAGTTTCTATTCTAATCTTTATTTATGTCCTTTCTCCAGGATCCAAACTTCAGTGACCTGAGTACCTATCACACCTATTTGTTCTGAATAGCCCCTTTGAACAGAGCCTTTCTTGACAGAGAAAAGGAGTATTGGTAGGTGTGGGAGGCAGGGAGATCTAGCAAAAAAGAAAAAAAAAAAGAATTATTAATAGCTGTAGTCATTGGGAAACTCTCAGCCTGATGGGGAAAACAATAATCAGATTTAAGAACTAAGAATCAACAAATATAAAGACTTTCTTCATTAGAACAAAAGCTTCCTTGATGAAAAAAACGTTGAGCTAGATTTTAAAGGACCTTTAGAACGCATATTGTGGCAAAGGAGAAGAAACTCCACCCAAGGCAGCCAGCGTAAGCATGATGGAGGAAGAATTTTCTCCCATGATGTTGGGTCTCAGTCACAGGAATAAGTGCTGCCCAGAGCTAGTTAGCTGTGACCCTGTTCCTGCATATCCTGAGTGATTTGATGTGACTATCTGAAGTCCAGTTAAGGGTCAACTGACGGAGCAAGTGAGGGGATCCTATGAAGTAACAGTTTGGCTTGGGTCTTGACTGGAGAATTCAGTGCGTTTGAAGTTGCCTTTAAGAGGAGTAGAAGTAAGAGCATTAGGAGCCCTTGCTGGCGTGTGGGTTACCTACACCAAAACAGATTTGTGTTCTGCTCTCTGGCCAGCCCTATTCTTTGCTCTTCTTATCCCAACTTGCCTAATTGATACCTTGGCCGATGGTGTCATTAACAATGCTTGAATAATAGCCTGGCTGATTTCAAAATGAGAGACATGATTAATATGTCGGAAATCCAGCTGGGGGGAGCAGGAAAGGGGATGTCCCAAGGAAAAGAAAATGGGGGAGGGGTCCTTCACCCCCTTACTGCCAGTCCACTGTCTTCAGCAGAAGGGAAGAACTTGGGAATAGGAGTCTGACTTCAGCTGCTTCTTGGTTTGCTGATCCCTCTCCATTTCCCCTCCCTTACCTCCCCCAACAGCACACGTTCTGACACCTACAAGCTCGTTACATGATGATGACCTATATTTTTATCCTTTTTATGAGCATCAAACACACATCGTCTTGCAAGCACATGTGTTTTTTTCCCCTGTTGACGTGTGAGTGCCTTTGATGGTAATTTATTGTAGGGTTGAGCAGCCAGGTCTTAATTGTACCCTAAAATTGCTTACCATTTTGATGCCTCCAAACCATCCCAAAATGTACCTTTTTCCTACAGAAGGGTGTGGGGCAATCTCTTTTTTACTGTGTTCTATGGTGGAATGTGAAGCTTAAAGAGAACATGAGGGAAAGATTCCCTAGCTGGGTTTCAGGGATACCTTAGTCCCCAGCTTCTAATTGTAGCTGGGCTGTATGAAAGTTCTGCTCTACTCAACAAAATTTAGACTCAGTTTTTCTCTCATGGTATAGGGTCAACATGACTTCACTGGTTGCTCAGAATGGTCAATGGGCAGTTTCTACTCCAGCATTCAGACTTTTGGGGAAATTTCCATTGTGGCCACTTGTATCTGTGACTGTAGATGGGATTAGAAATGAGAATGTTGGCATTAACCAAGGGAACCTGGGCTATGAGAAGTAGCGTATCAGGCCTTCCGCAATCTCCTGTAATAACCTCTACCTCCACATCTGACCACTTCCTCCCTTGGCTTAGGTAGAATTCAACATTCCTGTGTACAGGGGAATAGAGGAATACCAAAGAATACCAAAGCCCAACAGAACTTAGTGGTTTGGTTTTGTTTGGTTTTGTTTTATTTTTGAGACAGGGTCTCACTCTGTCACCCAGGGCAGAGTGCAGTGGCTCAGTCTTAGTTCACCGAAGTCTCGCCCTCCCAGGCTCAAGCCTCCTGAGTAGCTTGGACTATAGGCATGTGCCACCATGCCTGGCTAATTATTTTTTTTGGCAAAGACAGAGTCTCACTATGTTGCCCAGGCTGGTCTTAAACTCTTGGGCTCAAGCAGTCCTCCCACCTCAGCCTCTCAAAGTGCTGGGATTACAAGTGTGAGCCACCATACCTGGCCAGAGCTTAGTTTTTAATTATAATTTGAGTTTAGGCCTAATAGTCTCCTTTGCTGTGGCCTCACTTTGTCCCTCAGTGCAATAGACAGCATCATACCCTAGCACACTCACATTCATTACAGAAGGATGAGTCAGTGTTCCAGAACAACTAGAAATGTAACCCATGTCTCATGAAAATATAAGGAGAAAAGAAAGACTGAAATTCCTATCATTCCCTCTGGAGAGGCCAGGGGTAGTATCCAATATTAACCCAGGCTGCTGTGCTGGAAACCAGTCTACCTACAGACTGGATCCGTGTTAGCTCTTGCTACGGACTCTCCGTTCCAGCTGAGTTCATTCTTCTGTCTCTCACACATGACGCTCATTGCATGTGCTTGTTCATACTTGCCTCCAAACATGTATACAGGCCAGTTTCCTCCTTACCTACTCCAGGTACTGTTTCTCCATCCTCTCTGTCCAACTTTGTCTATTTTCTTTGTAGCTACTTGGTCCTGCCTGAGCTCACTTCCACCAGAAAACCTTCTTAATTGGCCTTACCTGGCTCCGAGGACTGCACTATTCTATAGTTCCTCAACATTGTGTTATTTGCACTTATTTCTGTGATCTACTGTCTGCCTGTGTCCATGGAGGGATGTTGTGTATCTGTCTCAATTAGCCTCCTGACTGAAAGCAGAGCTATTACTGTCACCTTCTTTAGTGGATTAAAATCTCTTCTGTTAAAGGCCTCTCTCTTCTGAGAGACTTTACACTCTTCCTTGGTGTCCATGGCAGTGAAGTTGTATAGGAGTAAATGAGCTTGAGAAAGACAGCAGCTTCCATGATGGAGTCCATGTGAAATCTCATTTTCCTATAATAACTAGGACATTACTGGTTCTCAAACTTCAGAAAATGAGTCAGTTATCTGGAAATTTCAAAGAAATATGGTGCATCTATCTTAATTCCTGGTTTTCCAATATACAGATAATACAATTAGAATTCTGTTACTTGATCTTCAGAGCCCTCCATGGCGACAATAATATTGGGATCAATATTCTTTTATATAACCTAGACTACAATCTCATGGGTCTACTTGAGTTTCTTCAACTTGTTCTGTACCTCTGGACCTTTGCATATGCTGTTCTTTCTGTCTGGAATGCCATCCTTTCCTCATCAGCTTGCCAAGATCTGATCCTTCATTTAAAGCCTAGCTTAAAATCTTCTCCAAGATTACATCCTAGATCTCTCTAGCAAGAATCATTTCTGACCCTCCTGCAACTATAGTGTCACATTGTTTGAGTCTCTATTGTACTACTGTTTTGTACTAGAATAATATTTACATATTTATTTATCTCTTTTACTATTTTGTAGGTTATGGGAAGGTGGAAATTGTATATATTTTTTCTCTTCTTTTTTTGCCTCCTTATTCTCTGCCATCTTGTATCAATTTCAAACTAACTCCCCCCAAGATTGTTTATTTTTTAACTGTATATCCCTTTACATTTCTGGGCTTAACGTAATGCTTTGCATAGGCAATGCTCAAGAAATATAAATTAATTTGGATAATAGAGCCAGGTTTTTTTTTTCTTGTTTTCAACTTTTATTTAGATTTCAGGGCTACACATGCAGGTTTGTTACAAAGGTATATTATGTGGGCCGGGCACGGTGGCTCAAGCCTGTAATCCCAGCACTTTGGGAGGCCGAGACGGGCGGATCACGAGGTCAGGAGATCGAGACCATCCTGGCTAACACGGTGAAACCCCGTCTCTACTAAAAATACAAAAACTAGCGGGCGAGGTGGCGGGCGCCTGTAGTCCCAGCTACTCGGGAGGCTGAGGCAGGAGAATGGCGTAAACCCGGGAGGCGGAGCTTGCAGTGAGCTGAGATCTGGCCACTGCACTCCAGTCCGGGCGACAGAGCGAGACTCCGCCTCAAAAAAAAAAAAAAAAAAAAAAAAGGTATATTATGTGATGCTGTGGTTTGGAGCACAAATGAACCCTTCACCCAGGAAGTGAGCATAATACCCAGTAGGGAGTTTTTCAGCTCTTAAGCCCCTCCCACCTGTAAAGAGACAGAATTTACACTCTTCCTTGGTCACCCATTTTTATGTCCATGGTAGCAGAGTTGTATAGCTTTATCAAGCTCGTCTTCATTCCTCAGTATCTATTGTTTTCATTTTTATGTCCATGTATACCCAATATTTAACTCCCACTTATAAAGTGAGAATATGTGGTATTTGGTTTTCTGTTTCTGTGTTACTTTGCTTAGAGTGATGGCTTCCAGATGCATCCATATTGCTGTAAAGGGCATGATTTCGTTCTTTTATGGCTGCATAGTATTCCATGGTGCATATGTACCACATTTTCTTTATTTAATCCACCATTGATGGGCACCTGGGTTGATTCCCATGTCTTTGCTATTGCAAACAGTGCTGCAATGAACATAGGGGTGCATGTGTGTTTTTGGTAGAACAATTTACTTTCCTTTGACTATATACCCAGTAATGGGATTGCTGGGTCGAATGGTAGTTCAATTCTTAGTTCTTTGTGAAGTCTCCAAACTACAGAGCCAAGCTTTTTATGTTTATTTTGCTCTTACAGTTGCTTCTCTAACCATGTCACCATTTTGCTGTCTTTGGATATTCTCTAGCTCTATTCATGGTAAAATCCAAGGGCATCTAAAATAAGACTGCAGATGGAACTGACAGGCTTGAGAATCAGTTCAACAAACTAGAACACAGATTCATCCTTGGAAACTTTTTGGACTGGTTTGAGATTAGCTTTCCTGCTTGACAAAGGGCATTTGAAGGGTTGTCTGTGCAGGTCCACTCAGGGAGAAACCAGGATCAAGGGAGAGACAGTTGAAGATGAAAATAAACTGGTTTCTGGGAACAAGGTCAGTTTGAGGATTTTGTGTGTCAGCAAAAAGGGCAATGTATTTGCATAAAAGTATTCATTTCACTTTTGGCACCAAGCTGATTGTTTTATGCTACAATAATGTCACCGACAGCAGTTTTCTTGTCAGGTGCCTGAGGAAGGGCTCACATTTTGCTCCCGTTTGCTTGTTGGTAAAATGTGAAGAAAGGAATGTTTTTTGGAGTGCTTTTGTTTCATATGCTTAAGAAAAGACAAATCTAAGTCTCCTAGGTCTCTTAACAATTTCTCCCATCAACTACTCATTCTCCCACCATTTCAGTTCTCCTGACTTTCAACAAAGCCTTTTCATGCTAAGATAAGCGATTTAACTGCTTCCCCTTCCATAGTTACCCTGTCTCATTTCTGATGGTCTACACGGCTGTTCTGATCAGTCCTACTCCTGTGTGCTTAGTCCTGTAGCTTCCTTCTTGCCAAGCTCTGGTCTATTATCTCCTCTTCCTCCTCTGGAAAGTCTTCTTTAACTAGCTTCCAGAAATGTCCTTACCCCTAATTCTCCCAACATTGATAGCGATGATGGCACTCCAGCATTAATTCTCCGTATCTCGTTTATCTGTATCTTGTTTTCCATTGTACAGGAAGCTTCCCCATACTGATATTCCTTTTCCTATTAACCAGAGTTCATATTCATCCCCATGGCTTCCAGTTCCTCTCGTCAGAGAAATCGTTGACTGGCTTTCTCTTGCTTGGAAAGTCAACCAACTTTAGGAAATGACAATAAAGAGAGATTTAGAACCTACTGACCCTCTCAATCCCTTCCTTCCCCTCTCAGGCCCCCCTTTCAACCTTTCCTTTCTTCCACAAATGCTGGCTGAGTCTCTGTTATATGCTAGGTGCTGCTCTAGGTTACCATGCTTCTCCCCTGTATAAAGCTTATACTCGATGCTCTTTCTGAATGGGAGTTTAGATATTGGTCTGATACTTGAAATACTTAATCAAATGCTCCCAAAGATGTCATAAGTGTGAATTCTGATGGAGTACAGAATTAGGATATCTCTTCTCTGTAAGTCATTCTCTCCATTCTTGAAATTGCTGTTCATCATTGGACCATCTTTCAGAACTTGATACAGAAGAGTTTTTGTGTCTCATTCTGTGATGAGCAGTTAGTCCATCTCAGAAATAATTTTAGCATTTACTGAAGAACCCCAAGGAGTGGAGTGAGGAAACTAGATAGTCTAATCTCCCACTGTTTCATAGAAACACACACATATGCACTCACCTGCAGGCTTATGTAATTACATGTTGTTGAAATTAAATGGCTAAGTTAAACTGGAGTGAAGAAGTAATCTCAATTAGTTGCAGTTAATAAGGGAAGACTGCAAGAAGAGGATTTGAACTGGGTTTTGATGGGAGATTGTGGGAAGTAGTCTGTGAAGACAACACTCTAGGTGATGGGAGACATTCATTGTTCAATCTGAGACTTAAATGTGAGAAGAGTCAGGCTGTGGGGGTTGGTGAAAGGGTTATCTTGACTGAAGCATAGTTCTAAGTTGAAAAAGTCCAAAGAAATGGGTTTAGTTAGAAATTAGGATGAAATTGCTAGAGGACCTAAATGACCAACCTAGGATGTGTCTTCCTAGCTGAAGGCAGGGCCATAAAGTTGAGGAGGGCTAAAATATTTATTCTTCCCCTTAGCTTTTGAGAACAAAAGACTAAGGTTTCTGGGACTCTGACTTTATATGACTAAGGTGCTCCTCTTACATTAAGTAAAGCATACAGAACAAGTATAATGTAAACCCAGTGTCTAGATTTTTCTATAATATTGTTTTAATTTCAGCTATAGTTATCTGTTCTAATGAACTCCACACTTTGTTTTGCCTGGTTCTATTCTGTAATCATATAATGGCCTGCAGAATTTAACTTAACCAACCACATGCTCCTTGCATCATTCAGCCTACCCATTTGTTCTGTATGAAAAGGTTTCACAGTAAAACAAAGAAACTTTTACACCTGGCATCTGTCCCTTGACCTTTAACTTTCTGGAGTGACCATACTTGAGGGAAGGAAATACAACCTAGAAACTGCCCCTGGATTTTTCCCAGCCTGCTGCGCAGAGGTCTTCCAAACCTGGCTTATGCTAACTGATGGCAGAGGAGAAGAGTCCCAGTCCTAGCTTCCCAACATTTTTTTTTTTTTTTTGAGACAGAGTCTCGCTCTGTCACTCAGGCTGGAGTGCAGTGGCGCAATCTCAGCTCACTGCAAGTTCTCCCTCCCAGATTCACGCCATTCTTCTGCCTCAGCCTCCCGAGCAGCTGGGACTACAGGCACCCGCCACCACGCCCGGCTAATTTTTTGTATTTTTTAGTAGAGACAGGGTCTCACCATATTAGCCAGGATGGTTTTGATCTCCTGACCTTGTGATCCACCCACCTCGGCCTCCCAGAGGATTACAGGCATGAGCCACCATGCCCGGCTTCCTAAATTTTTATGATATTTCCACCTGGAACCTCTGCTGGAATTTCCTCTGAGGCAAAACAAGAGGTGGTCACTTTTCAGACTGTTTATGCAGGGATGAGGAGGAAATATTATAATGTGTCTACCTCTTCCCCTTGGCATATTTAGGTTTAAAAGACAAAATATCAAGAAAGGAATTAATTTTGTAGAGAAAGAATGAATAGAATTAGCAAAGAAGAGCTAGCAAAGAAGAACTTTCCAACAGCGTGGTTTACTGAAGGAAACTGGGCAGTCCCTCTATCTGAGGATCTAGAAGAATGGGGTCAATTAGCATTTGTCTGCAGATTTTGAAGGCAGCGAAATGAACAAGAAGACTCCCCAAAGCTCTGTGTGCAGGCCTAAGACTCAGTGATTTCATAATGGGACATAGAGAAAGGAAGCAAGGGTGACTCAAACCCATCTTTTGAGGCCTCTCTTCCCTATGGTTGCGTGCACCTCTGGTTTCTCAAAAAAAATTATTTTTTTGCCTTTTCTGCTTCAGAGATGGGTGGCTTTGAGGAAGTGAAGATAAAATTTATTCAACCTAGATGTGTAAATAGAATTTTGTGACCAATTTTGACATGACTTTTATACCTAGACTTATAGCCAGGGGTGAATTTTCATACTGGAATAGGGTCAACTCTTTATTCCTGATTTGTGCATTATCCACTTTGTGGATTTTTGCAAACTCCATACTTCCACTGCCTTGGGTTTGACAGAAACACTGAGTCAGAGCAAGCATCAAGGATAGACACAAAGGGTATGTTTGTATGTATGAGTATGAGTGCAGGTATCCAAAGATAAAGCAATGAGGATTTATTTCACTTCTCTTTTCTCTTTGTAACACTAACTACATTTGTGAACCTGTTTAATGGTGGCCTCTACTACTAGTTCATAAGCTACATACAAGGCTTATGCACCATTGTATATTTATCACTTAGCATAGGACTTGGCACATGGCAGACACTCAGCAAATGACAAAATCATGTGGCCTCTGCTTTCATCCACTGACTTAGATAATGAGAAGTGTCTCCTCCTCAGGGACCAGGAGGATGCTCTGCTATGGCAAGTGGAGGAATCAGAGATGAGCCATGGAGCCTGTGATCTGATCTCCCCAGTGAGGCTGTCAGCCCTAGGGTAGATTCCTTGTTGACTATCCTTTTCTCATCACTGGCAGCATCTTATCACAATACTTGGGGCACGGGCCAGGGAGTTACCCAGGTCTGAGGATGGGAGGAGTGAGTCCTGGCTATCAGGATAGACATCTTATTCCAGCTGCAGTTGTCCTAGATGTGGCCTGTTTCCCAGCCCACTGACCTCTAGGGCACAGTTGGGGGTTGGGAGCATGAGTCAGAGAAGAATGTGGGACTGGTTGTTTGGGAGTTTCACTCTGTGGGGAGAAGCTGTTTCCCCATGCCTATCAGTTTTCTAATGGCATCTCCAGAGGCAGAGCCTAGAAACAATTACTTGAAGGAGTCAGATGAAGCACCCACACTTTTATGGACCCCTAGGATGTTGGCAGGAAGATAATTTATACAGATTTTACCAGGCACAGGACAGAAAAGTATTGTAGAGTATTTCAATAGAAATCTGAGGCTGGGTACAATGGCTCATGCATGTAATCCCAGCACTTTGGGAGGCCAAAGTGGGAGGATCACTTTAGCCCAGGAGTTCAAGACCAGCCAGGGCAGTATAGTGAGAACCCATATCTACAAAAAATAAAATGTTAGCCAGGTGTGAGAGCACATGTCTGTAGTCCCAGCTATTCAGGAGACTGAGGTGAGAGGATTGCTTGAGCCCAGGACGTTGAAGCTGCAGTGAGCCCTGTTCATGCCACTGCACTCCAGCCTAGGTGACAGAGTGAGACCCTGTCTCAACGAAACAAAACAAAACAGAACACACACACACACACACACACACAAAGAAAAAAAGAAGAAAGGAAAATTTAAGATATCCTCTTATCCGTACTTCTGCCTCCATCCCAGATAAGTATAAATTCTGTCTTTGAAGATTTTCTAAAGTGAGGGGGTTCCGCTGTTAGGTGACCATGGTAACCACTACACCACAGCATACTTATGAGAGCATTCCACTGTTAAATCTAGCCGAATCTAGCCTGCAACATGGAAGCCATGACCAGGACAGTGGAAGTGCAGTGTGAATTATCCAAGCAATCATTTCCTCATTCCTTGGGTGGGAGTGGGCAGACACACCTGGGAGACCCTCACCCTGCCTCCCACGATGCTCTGCTTCTTCATACAGTGCACACAGTGGTGGAAAATGGCAGCAGGGGCAGAGAGGCGCTTATTCTGGAGAGGGGACCTATGAATCTTGTAAATATGATGACATCTGCAAGACAGACTCTTCAGCCGCCTGGTAGTCTGTAATTGAAGCCAGGAATTCAGCACACGCTCAGACACACCCAGCCTTCACCATGGGTTCCCAGAAGCAAGTTCTTGCATAGCCACTAGGCTGGGAGGACCCTCACTTAACCAACCCTCCCTGACAAGCTCCAAGGCCTCAGAGTTGAATTCTAAATTTCCAACTTAGCAATAATTTTTTAAAAATTGCATGATGCCGAGGCTTGGGGTATGGATGATCCCATCACCCAGGTGATGAGCGTAGTACCCAGTAGATAGTTTTTCATTCCTTACTCCTCTCCCTCCCTCCCCTCTCTAGTAGTCCCCGGTGTCTGTTGTTGCCATCTTTATGTCCATGTGTGCTCAAGGTTTAGCTCTCACTTGTAAGTGAGAAGATGAGGTATTTCGTTTTCTATTCCTGTGTTAGTTCACTTAGGATAATGGCCTCCAGCTACATCCATGTTGCTGCAAAGGACATGATTTCATTCTTTTTTATGGCTGCATCCAACTTAGCAACAATTTTTATCCCTCTCTGTTTTCATTATCAGCAGTGCCTAAGTTGTTCATGCTGGTTGTTCTCAGGTGCTAACCTCTCCTATGAGTGAGATCCAAGCTTCATGGAAGTATCATGGGAAATTCTTTCATTTTGGTTTAACTGAAATCTGTTTTTGTTATAATCATCAGAGTCTAAAATTGATCAAGCTAGAAAACTTCTACACTGCTCTGAAGTCCCAGGCAAATAGGCTGGAGGTTTTTCCTGCTGTTCTCCACCTTTCTCCATAATGAGATGCTTTGTTTCCATGAATTGGCTCTGATCCAGATTTCTAGACTCTATGACAGGACATTTCATCCCTCCCTCTGCCTCCAGGCAGGACTGAACTTAACTCATCCTAGGCTGAAGGGTGTCTCCTTTAGACCTTGTTTCAAGATTTCCTGACTCTTTGGCCTCTTTCAGTTAAAAGCACACAGCTGATTCCTGATGCCCAATCTTAATTTCCTAATGGCAATTCTAGCTCATTTCTTTTCATTGTGGAAAGGAAGATCCGTATCTCCCTCATACCTTCCCAGCTAAAATTATCTCACTTTTTTATAATGTTTCTCAGATATTAATTTGATCCCATATCTTCCTTGTGCTAGAGGAGGAAAATTAGTGTTATATGAAATATGCCCCATTATCTGAGTATTGTTGGCCTGAGCTAGTATTCCGTATTTTTTATCACTTTTGTTATTGTGCTCCTCACCAACATATCTCATCCTTCCTTTGCACTGAGACTTCAAATATCAGTTTCATCTACCTGGAATGCCTTTCCCTCTCTCATCAGTCCTGACCTTCCATTACTTTCAAATCCTGTTCCATTCTCCCTCTCTAGACGATGTTGCCTAACTCTGCATTCTCTCTGTATTCATGATTCTTCTGAATTCCACTAGCAGCAATGTAAAGAGTTTCATTCAGCTGGCCTCAACGTCTGCCCTTGCCTCACTCTCTCCAAGCATGAAGCACGGATAAGAAGAGTTCTAAGAACTTGCAGGGAACCAGTAGCACAGTGTAGTGAGATGTGTATAGCAAGTCAAGAACTTGGGAGTTCTAGTGTGGGTCTATAACCTTGTGCATCTCATAACCTCTCTGGCCTTTCCACTTAATTATGTATGGACAAGGAAGGATTGAATTAGGCCATCTTGAAGAATTCTTTAACTTTAAAAATGTTGTGAATTTGTGCTTTCCTCTCTTGGTCTCTTTCAATATCATGGACAGAACTCTACAAGCAGGGAAATCACAGAATAGGAGAATATGAACTAAAAGTCATAGTTGATAGGGAAAAAACTTCATTTTAATATGGAGGTAGTGCTGGTCATAATAATTGGAAATTTGTCGTGAGAATGGGGGCAGGCTGCTGCACCTCTTTATCCTCTTGCAATCTTACAAACATTGCTGTGATGTGTTTTAAAGGGTAGGGAGGCCAGGCGCAATGGCTCACGCCTGTGATCCCAGCACTTTGGGAGGCCAAAGTGGGCCAATCACTTAAAGTCAGGAGTTCGAGAACTGCCTGGCCAACTTGGTAAAACCTCATCTCTATTAAAAGTACAAAAGTTAGCTGGGCATAGTGGCACATGCCTGTAGTCCCGGCTACTCAGGAGGCTGAGACAGGAGAATTGCTTGAACCCAGGAGGTGGAGGTTGCAGTGAGCCAAGATTGTGCCACTGAACTCCAGCCTGGGCAACAGAACCAGACTTTGTCTCAAAAAAAAAAAAAAGGTAAGGAAGTGGAAGTGGCTCTGGCCTAATTTCTACATCCTCAGCACATAGCACAGTGGCCATCAGGCATATCCTAGCAATATGCTTGTACTAATGTAAAAAGGTTGCTCCACCCTCATTCAAGTCACTGAAGGAAGATCCTACATTAAGTTCTTACTCATTTTTTTCTTGGGAAATTCCCAAGTCTTATGTGAGTAGAGAAGACCATTTCTATCTGGAGTCCAAAGGTCTTCCTTTTCTAAATAGAACTTAAGTTTGTTCTATGATATGTTGGTCATTATGCTTCACAACAATCCCTGAAAATCAAGACTGTAAAAGCAGTAATTTATAAGGTTATGTGGTCTTGCGTGTGTGTGTGTGTGTTGAGACAGAGAGAGAGAGAGAGAGAGAGAGAAACAGAGAGAGAGAGAGAGAGACAGAAACTCATGTGATTGTCACTGTGGACTAGAGGAGTCTTAGAGAAATGTCATACTGACCATGCCACTTACTCTAATCAGGGATAGACTCACGTGTTATTTATTTTGAATTACATTATCTTAAGCAGCAGGACAACTTAGATTTTATTCAAAGCTTAAGAGCTAGAGGAGAGAGAGGAGGGAAAGTAGGTATAGAGCATTTATTAAATACCTACTGTATGTTAGGTATTGTGAAAGACTTTATATATCATATATACTCAACATAAGGTGAGATTTTATCTTCCCAAACGACTTTCTCAGAAAAGAGGAAGTTACTTTATATTTGAATTCTTACAAAGTCTCATATTATAGGGTACTTTCTCAATTGCTTTTTAAGGAAGACACATTAGTCTGTAAAAGCAAAAAAACAACCAACCTCTTCGCCCCAAAACAAACAAAAAACAATCAATGAGGGTTAGGATTACCTACAGAGGCCATTTGATGGGATTTTTTTTTAAGTGGACTTCAGTTTCTGGGAATGTGAAAGGCTTGGGCTGGGTTATTTGAATCAACTTTCCTGCTGAAAATAGCTTTAAAATGCTGGATAAAATAGTTAAGACACCTTAAAAGCATGAAAGAGCCAACAAAATAGTAAGGAAATATCAGGTCAAAATCTAGTTGAAAGTGAAAACTCAAAGTGATAAGTGAAGTAAAAAGGCTACTTTTAACCAGAAGGTATTTGCTGGTAGAAGCAAACTTGCACTCCGGTTTTGATGGTTGGTCTCAGAACGTCAAACTCATGGCTGGCCTGAAGTTAGGAATCTAATAGGAGACTGTCCCCATATAAAACTGAAAAATTGAAGAGTTATACCCTTAGTGTAAGGGTGAAATAGAAGTAAGTCTAGGCTGGGCATGGTGGGTTATGCTTGTAATCCCAGCTTTGGGAGACCAAGGTAGGATGATTTCTTGAGCCCAGGAGTTCGAGACCGGCCTGGCAATATAGGAAGACCCAGTCTCTACAAATAACAAAATTAGCTGGGTGCGGTGGCACGCACCTATAGTTCCAGGTACTTGGGAGGCTGAGGCTGCAGTGAGCCATGATTGTGCCACTGCACTCCATTCTGGGTGAAAGAACGAGACCCTGTCTCCAAGAAAAAAAAAGTAAACCTACCCTCGCTGCCACATCTCCAAGGGACTATAAGAAAGTTTCCTTGGTGCTGAGCAGAGCTGAAGGAAAAAGTCCAAGCCAGCCTGATTTGCAGCCCAAATTTATATCACCTAGGTAGTAAAAGAAAACCTCAAATCTTGAATTTAATTTTAAATGATTCCAGATTAGTATTTCCTTTGGGCACCTGGCAAAAGCAAAGGCAAATCCTCCTTCAGCGAAGACCTCTTCATCCTAAGCCTCAAAAATCTCCACAAGTAATTCTTCAAAGGCAATGAGCAAATAAGCACACAGGGAGAGAAGGCACCATGAGTGAGAATCAGCAAAAACAACAGACAGCAGAAACAAATGCACAAAGACTTCAGAGATTGAAACTAACTGTCTGGCACATGTTAAAAAACAAGCCTGAAAATAGTTTCAGGGAATGTAAAAAATGATCTAGTGGATTTAAAACAGAACCAAGTAGAAAGATTCTAACAGCAAATTTGACCCAATTGAAGAGATAATTAGAAAACTAGAAGACAGGTCAAAAGAAATCCAGAATGAAGCACAATGTGGTGAAAGTATGAAAATATCAAAGAGAGTTGAGATATATGGAAAATAGAGGGAGAAGACCCATATCAACCAATAATTAAGACTCCAAAATTAAACAAGAGCAAGAATAGAACAGAGGCAATGTTTGAAGAAATAATGACAGGATTTTCTTAAACTGATTAAAGTCACTAAGAGGCCCAGTGAATTCCAAGGAAGATAAAAAAAAAAAAAAAAAAAAAAAAAAAAAAAAAAAAAAAAAATCCAACCCTAACATATGTTAGTGAAACTATAGAACATGATATATGAAGAGAAAAATAAGGAGATAAGAAAAAAGATAAAAATAAGAAAAATAAGGAGATAAGAAACTTCTGCTTCTGGTCACAAAGAAGTAACTGACATGGAACTCGTCCTTCCATCCTAAACAAGTGCTATATATATGAAAATATATATATATGTGTGTGTGTATATATATGTATATATATTTACTGAATGGGTTTAATAACAGATTTGACACTACAGAAGAAAAGACAAACAAACTTGAAGACGTAGAAAGAAACCATTCAAACTGAGGCATAGACAGAAAAAATACTGAAAAACAAAAAGAAGGCATTAATGACTGCAGGGACAATATCAAGTAGTTTAACATTTATGTAATAGGATTAAGAAAATTTTGATGGAATAATGGATAGCTTTCTCTCAATTTAATAAAAACTATAAACCTATAAATTTAAGAAGCTCAGTGACCCTAAGCTGGCTAAACATAAAGACAACCACACCAAAGCACATCATAATCAAATTGCTGAAAAATTTTAAGAGTGGCTAGGGAAGATATATTAAATATAAGGGAACAAAGATAAGAATTATTAGAGATACTTTGTCAGAATCAATGTAAGCCAGGAGACATTGGAAGAACATATTTAAAGTACTGAATGAAAAATATGTGCCAACCTGAAATTCCATGTCTAGTTAAAATGTTTTTCAAAATAAAGGTTAATAAAGACTTGTTTCCACACAAATAGAATCCAAATGAATACTGAGTGTTAAAGGAAGATTATTAGGTTGAATGAAAATGATATCGAATAGAAAATTGGACTTACAAGAGTTTCAGAAGTGGTAAGTATATGGATAAATATTAAGACTTTTTCTTGTTTTTAAATTTTCTTTAAAAGTTAACGGGCTATTTAGGGCAGATCACTTTGAGCCCAGGAGTTCGAGGCCAGCCTGGGCAACATGGCAAAACCCTGTTTCTGCAAAAAATATACAAATTAGCCACACACAGTGGCACATGCCTACAGTCCCAGCTACTCAGGAGGCTGAGGTGGGAGAATTGCTTGAACCTGCAAGGTGGAGGTTGCAATGAGCTGAGATGATGCCACTGCACTCCAGCCTGGGTGACAGAGTGAGACCCTGTCTCAATAAATAAATAAATACATACAGAAATACATAAATTTTAAATGAAAGAAAGTTTTAAAAAAGGATAACAAGTTATTTAAAACAAAAGAGAAAACAATGTATTTTGGGGTTTATAACATACATAGCAGTAAAATGTATGATGATAATAGCACAAAGGAAATGGAAGCAAACTATTGTCCCTACTTTGTATGTGAAAGGGTATATTATTTGAATATAGGCATTGATAGTTAAAGTTGCTTAATATAAATCCTGTAAAATAATCAATAAAATAACCAAATGAAAAAGTATAGCTATCCTAAAACTTATTCAATCCAAAAGAGGAATCTTTTTTTTTTTTTTTTTTTTTTTTTTGAGGCGGAGTCTCGCTCTGTGCCCGGGCTGGAGTGCAGTGGCCAGATCTCAGCTCACTGCAAGCTCCGCCTCCTGGATTTACGCCATTCTCCTGCCTCAGCCTCCCGAGTAGCTGGGACTACAGGCGCCTGCCACCTCGCCCGGCTAGTTTTTGTATTTTTAGTAGAGACGAGGTTTCACCGTGTTAGCCAGGATGGTCTCGATCTCCTGACCTCGTGATCCGCCCGTCTCGGCCTCCCAAAGTGCTGGGATTACAGGCTTGAGCCACCGCGCCCGGCCCAAAAGAGGAATCTTAAAACTTACTCAATTAATCCAAAAGAGGAAAAAGGAAACAAGAGATGATTAGATTTAATGTCAACTATATCGATAATTACATTAAATATAAATGGTGTAAACCTTCCAATTAAAAGCTAGAAATTGCAAATAGAATAAATAAGCATGATCAAACAATATGCTGTCTACAGGAAATGCATTTTAAATATAGAGACAGATAGATTAAAAGTAAAGGGTGGGAAAAGAGGTAGCATGCAAACATAAATAATAAGAAAACTGGCCGGGCGCGGTGGCTCAAGCCTGTAATCCCAGCACTTTGGGAGGCCGAGACGGGCGGATCACGAGGTCAGGAGATCGAGACCATCCTGGCTAACACGGTGAAACCCCGTCTCTACTAAAAAATACAAAAAACTAGCCAGGCGACGTGGCGGGCGCCTGTAGTCCCAGCTACTCGGGAGGCTGAGGCAGGAGAATGGCATAAACCCAGGAGGCGGAGCTTGCAGTGAGCTGAGATCTGGCCACTGCACTCCAGCCTGGGCGGCAGAGCGAGACTCCGTCTCAAAAAAAAAAAAATAATAATAATAATAAAATAAAATAAGAAGAAGAAGAAGAAGAAGAAGAAGAAGAAAACTGAAGGTGCTATATCAATCTCGGGCAAAGGAGACTTCAGTACATGAAATAGTAAGACAGATAAAGAGGGACTTTTCATAACGATAAAAGGTTCAGATGATCAAAAGGAAATAATAATAATAGTAAACAGTTGGCAAATTGCAGAACATCAAAATACATGAAGCAAAAGGGCCATAACTATAAAGAGAAATGGACAAACCCACAATTAGAATAGATTTTAAATTCTGTTCTCTCGGGAATTGATAGAACAAGTTGTCATAATATCACTAAGGATTTAGAAGACTTGAACAACATAACTAACCAACTTGACCGAGTTGTCCTTCATAGAACATTACCTGCAGTGATTGCAGAATGCATGTTATTTTCAAGTATATATGGAACAGTCACCAAGGTAAACCATTTTGCTGTACCATAAAACAAGCATTACTAAATTTAAAATAATTGAAATCATATACAGTATACTCTGGTCACATCAGAATTGGATTAAAAAGCTAACTGAAAGTATATCTGAAAATTTCCCATATTTTAGAATATTAAACATAATATTCCTAAATAGTCCACGAAACAGAAATCACAAGGTAAAATAGAAAATACTTTGACTATTAAAAAATGAAACACAATATATTAAAATTTGTGAATGTAGCTACAGAAGTATCTAAAAGGAAACCTATATCTGTAAATGTTTTTATTAGAAAAGAAGAAAGATCTCAAATCAATTATCTAAGATTCCATTTTCAAGACCTATAAAAAGAAGCACAAAAATGAAGCAAAAGTAGAAGAATGAAATAATAAAAATTAGAGTGGAAATCATTGAGATAAAGAACAGAAAAATAATAGATAAAGTCAATGATGTCAAGAGCAGTATCACTGAATAAATTAACAAAATTGATAAGCCTGTAGCTAGAAAGATTATGAAAAACAAAGAAGATACAGCTTACAAATATCAGGAATGAAAAAGGAGATACTGTAAATCAATAGGCTTTATTTTATTTTATTTTTATTTATTTATTTATTTTTTGAGACAGAGTCTTGCTCTGTCGCCCAGGCTGGAGTGCCATGGTGCGATCTCTGCTCACTGCAACTTCTGCTTCCCGGGTTCAAGCAATTCTTATGCCTCAGCCTCCCAAACAGCTAGGGTTGCAGGTGTGTGCCACCATGCTCAGCTAAGTTTTTGTATTTTTAGTAGTGATGGGGTTTTACTATGTTGGCCAGGCTGGTCTCGAACTCCTGGCCTCAAGTGATCCCCCTGCATTGGCCTCCCAAAGTGCTGGGATTACAAGCATGAGCCACCGTGCTTGGCCGATTCAACAGACTTTAAAGGCTAATAAGTAAATATTATGAACAACCTTATGTTAATAAATTTGACAGATGAAATGGACAAATTTCTGATAAACACGAGTTACCAAAACTGACACGTAGGTTGAAAATGTGAACAACTCTAGCTCTATTGAAAAAACTGAATTTATAATTTTAAAACCTTCCCTTATAGAAAAACACCAAACCAAGATGTCTTCACTGGTGAATTCTATCAGGCACTGAATGAAGAAATAATACCAATCCTGCAAATTTCAGAAAATAGGAGAGGAGGAAACACTCCATAACTCATTTTATGGTGCCAAAATTACCCTGACAGCAAAACCATACAAAGAGATCATAAGAAAATAAACATATAGTTTAATATCTCTGATAAACACAGATATAAGAATTATTAATAAAATATTAACAAATTGAATTCAGCAAAGTCAGTTTAACATTTGACTATCAATCAATATATTTCACCATATAAACAAAAAAAATGGAGACACCATGTGATCACCTCAGCAGATTCAGAATAAGTACTTGACAAAATTCAACACTAATAATTCTCCAGACTAGAAATAGAAAAAACTTTTCTCAGTCTGATAAGGAGCATCTACAGAAAATCTACAGTTAACATTATATTTAATGGTGAACACTTTCCCCCTAAGATCAAGAACAAGGCAAATATGCTCATTCTTATGAGTTCTGTTCAGTGTTGTGCTAGAGATCCTAGCCTGTACACTAAGGCAAGAAAAGGAAATAAAAAGCATACACACTGAAAAGAAAAAAGTAAAACTGGTTTTATTTGCAGGTAATGTGATTGCATATATATATAAAATCCAAAGGAATCTAGAAAAAATCTGTTAGAACTAATGAATTTAGATATGTTGCAGGATATAAAGTCAGCATGTGAAAAAAATCGATTGTATTCTCATATTAGCTATGAACAATTAGAAAAGAAAAAGTTTAAAACTATTATCTATAATAACATCCCAAAATTCATGAAATATTTAAGGATTAATTTGACAAAATATGTGCAGGACCTGAACACTGAAAACAACAAAACACTGCTGAAGAAATTAAAGAAGGCATAAATAAAGTGAGATATACTGTGTGTGTAAATTGGAAGATTCAGTAATTTTAAAGTGTTAATTCTCCCTAATATGGTTATTAAAGAAACTAAATTTAGAAAGATTCAGTGCAATTTCAATAAAAATCCCAGCAGATATTTTTTGTAGATATCTACAAACTGGTTCTAAAATTCATATGGACATGTAAATGACCTAGAATAACCAAAACAATTTTGAAAAAGAATGGTTGGAGGACTTACCTGAATTCAAGATTTACTATAAAGCTGTGGTAATCAAAACACTGTGATACTGACATAAAGATAGATAATGGGATAGAATAGAGAGCCCAAAAATAGAGCCATACATTTAGTCAAAATTATTTTCCAATTTTTTATTGTGTAAAATACATATAACATAGAATTTACCATCATAACTACTTAAATGTACAATTCATTGGTTTTAGATAAATTCATAATGTTTGTTTTACAACCATCTCCATCATCCATCTCCGTAACTGCTTTCATCTTGTAAAACTGAAACTCTATATCCATTAAACAATAACTTCCCATTTTTCTTCTCCTCCAGTCCCTAGAAACTACCATTCTACTCTCTGTTTCTATTATTTTGTTGGTCAGTTTTGGATAGAGGTGCCAAGATATTTCAATGAAGGAAAGGATACTATTATAACAAATTATGCTAGAACAACTGGGTATCCATCACAACAACAACTTTGACCCTTACCTCACATCATAGTCAGAAATTAGTTTGAGATGGAGCAAAGTCTTTTCGAGAATAAAACATAAGAAGGAATCTTCACAACATTGGGATAGGTTAAAAATTTCTCAGATAGGACACAAAAAGCAGGATCCATAAAATTTTTTAAGTATGAATTTGATTTTGAAATTACGAACTTCTGCCCTTTGAAAGAGACTTTTAAGCAAATGAAAATATATATGGATCTTTTCTCATGGTCTTGTGTTGATTATACAAAGGGTGATGTTTATATATATACACATATATGTATATGCGCGATATGTATATATATGCGATTCTCCTGCTCAGCCTCCCAAGTAGCTGGAATTACAGGCACCTGCCACACCCAGCTATATATACATATGTCTCTGACAAGGGACATGTGTAGTCCTTTGTACAGACAAAGAACTCTTCTTACAAGTCAACAATAACAAGGCAAACTAATTTAAAGATGGACAGAGACTGTGAACAGGCTTCACAAAAAAGATACGTAAATGCTCAATAAATGCATAAAAAGTTGCTCACTATCTTTAGTCATCAAGGAAATGTAAATTAAAGTCACACTAAGATACCACTACACACCACTAGAATGGCTCAAAATAAAAAGTCTGACAATGCCTGTTTTATTTGACCTTGTATGAGCCCTTCCAATCTAAGGTCTTTCATCTTCAATTTTGGTCTTCCATTTTCCAATCTAAGGTCTTTCATCTTTCATCTTTGTTTCTTTAAATATTTTCTCCTCCACTTTTCTCTCCTTCTGGGGCTTCTATTGTTAGATTGTTGGATCTGCTATTTCTAACCTTTATAGTCTTTAGATTTTCTTTAAATTAAAGAAAAAAAAACTCTTTATTCTTTCCTGCTACCTACTGTGGAAACCTGTTCTTCATAACTACTCATCTTTGAATGAGATAAGTTTTCCCTGTATCACTATTTATAGGAAGACTGAGTGATTGAGAGCTCAGAGTTCCAGGCTAAGATAAATTTTTCTTATATCTCAGGTTTATGTATGAATTTTTTCCTTTATATTTCCCCACCCAATGGATATAGGTTGCTGTAGGACTAGTCGGGAGGCAAGGTTTATCTTCTCCCTCCATCACACTGCTTTCTGAAAATAGGCTTGTTTGTGTAATTCCTTCAGCCTCACTTCTTTTGTTTCTCTGAAGCAAAGTAGGTCTCGGAAAGCTCTTGCTGCCAGCCTGTACACCCTGCTATGAGAGATTTTGGTTGTGTTGAAGGTGTGCTCCTAGAAGCAGTGTACATACTGATTCTTTACATCTGCAGCTAGGTGCATCCTCTCTTCTCACCAGTTCTGTTCATGGCTACTCCTTTTGATGCCTTTCTATTTCTTGGTTCATCTTTCTTGTAGCTTCATTGAAGAGTTCTCATTATCCTTGTCATTTTTTTAATTTTTGGCGATTTGCAAGAGGAGAAAAGGAATATGTCATTTTTATACTGCCATCTTCATGTTGCCGTCTTTGAACAGGAAGTCTAAGCCATCTTAGACATTCTTGTATTTTCAGCTTGTAGCAATTCTTTCAGGGAAGTAAGTTCTATTAGTCTGCCAACTGAACATAAAACAGTTTATTCATTTGTTTCAAAATGTGCTTCTCTTGTTCCATTATTTCAGGATTGGCAAATATTATATTTACCCAAGGATAGCCATCTTGAATTTAAATATTTTCACTATGTCCTACTCTCCAAATTTTATCTTTTTACATAAAGATCACTATTGTCATAAGCCAGCCTCTCATCCTCGTCCATGGACCATCTCTAACTTTATTATGTGTCTTAGAGAAGAATCTAAAAGTGAGTTCATTATCCTATGTGTGGCCACACCATTCTTTTGTACAAAGTCACCCCTGAATATTGGTTTGTGAGCATTCTAGTATTCCTGTGCTGCCAATGCCACAGAGCAGGGCTGTGCCCTCCAATGACAGATGACAGTGATCTTTAAAAAATAAATCAATGATAATATTATTATGTGTGAACTTGATCCTCTCATTATGATATTAACTGGTTATTTTGCTTGTTAGCTGATGCAGTTTCTTCCTAGCATCGATGGTCTTTACATTTTGGCAGGTTTTTGCAGTGGCTGGTACCGGTTGTTCCTTTCCATGTTTAGTGCTTCCTTCAGGGTCTCTTGTAAGGCAGACCTGGTGGTGACAAAATCTCTAAGCATTTGCTTATCTGTAAAGGATTTTATTTCTCCTTCACTTATGAAACTTAGTCTAGCTGGATATGAAATTCTGGGTTGAAAATTCTTTTCTTTAAGAATGTTGAATATTGGCCCCCACTCTCTTCTGGCTTGTAGAGTTTGTGCTGAGAGATCCACTGTTAGTCTGATGGGCTTCCCTTTGTGGGTAACCTTACCTTTCTCTCTGGCTGCCCTTAACAGTTTTTCCTTCATTTCAACTTTGGTAAATCTGACAACAACATACCAGAATCTCTGGGACACATTTAAAGTACTGTGTAGAGGGAAATTGATAGCACTAAATGCCCACAAGAGAAAGCTGGAAAGATCTAAAATTGACACTCTAACATCACAATTAAAAGAACTAGAGAAGCAAGAGCAAACACATTCAAAAGCTAGCAGAAGGCAAGAAATAACTAAGATCAGAGCAGAACTGAAGGAGATAGAGACACAAAAATACCTCCAAAAAATCAGTGAATCCAGGAGTTGGTTTTTTGAAAAGATCAACAAAATTGATAGACCGCTAGCAAGACTAATAAAGAAGAAAAGAGAGAAGAATCAAATAGATGCAATAAAAAATGACAAAGGGGATATCACCACTGACCCCACAGAAATACAAACTACCATCAGAGAATACTATAAACACCTCTATGCAAATAAACTAGAAAATCTAGAAGAAATGGATAATTTCCTGGACACTTACACTCTCCTAAGACTAAACCAGGAAGAAGTTGAATCCCTGAATAGACCAATAGCAGGCTCAGAAATGGAGGCAATAATTAATAGCCTACCAACCAAAAAAAGTCCAGGACCAGACAGATTCACAGCCAAATTCTACCAGAGGTACAAGGAGGAGCTGGTACCATTCCTTCTGAAACTATTCCAATCAATAGAAAAAGAGGGAATCCTCCCTAACTCATTTTATGAGGCCAACATCATCCTGATACCAAAGTCTGGCAGAGACACAACAAGAAAAGAGAATTTTAGACCAATATCCCTGATGAACATTGATGCAAAAATCCTCAATAAAATACTGGCAAACCGAATCCAGCAGCACATCAAAAAGCTTATCCACCATGATCAAGTGGGCTTCATCCCTGGGATGCAAAGCCAGTTCAACATACACAAATCAATAAACGTAATCCAGCATATAAACAGAACCAAAGACAAAAAGCACATGATTATCTCAATAGATGCAGAAAAGGCCTTTGACAAAATTCAACAGCCCTTCATGCTAAAAACGCTCAATAAATTTGATATTGATAGAACGTATCTCAAAATAATAAGAGCTATTTATGACAAACCCACAGCCAATATCATACTGAATGGGCAAAAACTGGAAGCATTCCCTTTGAAAACTGGCACAAGACAGGGATGCCCTCTCTCACCACTCCTATTCAACATAGTGTTAGAAGTTCTGGCTAGGGCAATCAGGCAAGAGAAAGAAATCAAGGGTATTCAGTTAGGAAAAGAAGAAGTCAAATTGTCCCTGTTTGCAGATGACATGATTGTATATTTAGAAAACCCCATCATCTCAGCCCAAAATCTCCTTAAGCTGATAAGCAACTTCAGCAAGGTCTCAGGATACAAAATCAGTGTGCAAAAATCACAAGCATTCTTATACACCAGTAACAGACAAACAGAGAGCCAAATCATGAATGAACTTCCATTCACAATTGCTTCAAAGAGAATAAAATACCTAGGAATCCAACTTACAAGGGAAGTAAAGGACCTCTTCAAGGAGAACTACAAACCACTGCTCAGTGAAATAAAAGAGGACACAAACAAATGGAAGAACATACCATGTTCAAGGATAGGAAGAATCAATATCTTGAAAATGGCCATACTGCCCAAGGTAATTTATAGATTCAATGCCATCCCCATTAAGCTATCAATTACTTTCTTCACAGAATTGGAAAAAACTACTTTAAAGTTCATATGGAACTGAAAAAGAGCCCGCATTGCCAAGACAATCCTAAGTCAAAAGAACAAAGCTGGAGGCATCACGCTACCTGATTTCAAACTATACTACAAGGCTACAGTAACCGAAACATCATGGTACTGGTACCAAAACAGAGATATAGACCAATGTAACAGAGCAGAGTCTTCAGAAATAATACCACACATTTACAGCCATCTGATCTTTGACAAACCTGAGAAAAACAAGAAATGGGGAAAGGATTCCCTATTTAATAAATGGTGCTGGGAAAATTGGGTAGCCATAAGTAGAAAGCTGAAACTGGATCCTTTCCTTACTCCTTATATGAAAATTAATTCAAGATGGATTAGAGACTTAAATGTTAGACCTAATACCATAAAAACCCTAAAAGAAAACCTAGGTAATACCATTCAGGACATAGGCATGGGCAAGGACTTCATGTCCAAAACACCCAAAGCAACAGCAACAAAAGCCAAAATTGACAAATGGGATCTAATTAAACTAAAGTGCTTCTGCACAGCAAAAGAGACTACCATCAGAGTGAACAGGCACCCTACAGAATGGGAGAAAATTTTTGCAATCTACTCATCTGACAAAGGGCTGATATCCAGAACCTACAAAGAACTCAAACAAATTTACAAGAAAAAAACAAACAACCCCATCAAAAAGTGGGCAAAGGATATGAACAGACATTTCTCAAAAGAAGACATGCATACAGCCAACACACACATGAAAAAATGCTCGTCATCACTGGCCATCAGAGAAATGCAAATAAAAACCACAATGAGATACCATCTCACACCAGTTAGAATGGCAATCATTAAAAAGTCAAGAAACAACAGGTGCTGGAGAGGATGTGGAGAAACAGGAACACTTTTACACTCTTGGTGGGATTGTAAACTAGTTCAACCATTATGGAAAACAGTATGACGATTCCTGAAGGATCTAGAATTAGAAGTACCATATGACCCAGCCATCCCATTACTGGGATATACCCAAAGGATTATAAATCGTGCTGTTATAAAGACACATGCACACGTATGTTCATTGCGGCACTATTCACAATAGCAAAGACTTGGAATCAACACAAATGTCCATCAGTGACAGACTGGATTAAGAAAATGTGGCCCATATACACCATGGAATACTATGCAGCCATAAAAAAGGATGAGTTTGAGTCCTTTGTAGGGACATGGATGCAGCTGGAAACCATCATTCTCAGCAAACTATCGCAAGAACAGAAAACCAAACACCGCATGTTCTCACTCATAGGTGGGAACTGAACAATGAGATCACTTGGTCTTGGGAAGGGGAACATCACACACCAGGGCCTATTATGGGGAGGTGGGAGGGGGGAGGGATTGCATTGGGAGTTATACCTGATGTAAATGATGAGTTGATGGGTGCTGACGATTTGATGGGTGCAGCACACCAACATGGCACAAGTATACATATGTAACAAACCTGCATGTTATACACATGTACCCTAGAACTTAAAGTATAATAAAAATAAATAAATAAAATAAATCAATGAAAGTCATTCCTTGCCTTCTGGAATCTCCCATTCTAGAGTCTAGTTTAGGAAAGTTCTCTCTCTCTCTCTGACACACACACGCACACACAACCACCACCATCACCAACAACAATAGAAGACTTAAGAACACTTAATAATATGTAAAAAGTGGTAAAGTAGCAAAACGAAACTATATTTGTAACTGCTGTGGAGTCACAGAGCAGTAGCATTGTCACTGTTGGGTTAAGGGAAGTCGCCCTGCAAAGAGGAAGTTTCACGTGGAGTTTAGACAAACGATAGTTTAAGTCCTTGCTGGGCAATTTATTAGCTATATAATCTTCAGCAAAATGACTGGTCTTTCCAAAAACCAGTTAACTCTGTCGTAAAATACTATCTGCCTCAAAGAGATTTTTTAAGTTAACTGCGATGACACATGCAAAACTCTTAGCACAATGCACAGCACGTAATAAGTATTCAGGAAATCTCAGCTATTATTATTTTTATAAGGAGAGAAATCGAGTTACTGCAGAGGAGGTAAACATTTTTGGCATGAAGGCCTGAGGTTTTGCATGAGGATGTCATGTATGAAAGAGAGGAACTAGAGTACTTAAACCAGAGAAGAGATTCCATTTAGAAAGCCGTTAGATGGAGGTGTGGTGGTGGGTGGGAGTGGTGAGGAGGGGGAGCTGTACAAAGGATGAAGTAAGGCCAAGTGGAAGAGCTTTAATTTGATATGATGAACAACAGTAGCTACCGCATAACAAGGGGATCCCGTGAAAGCAGCTTTCACAGATTCCCTGGGACTGCATTCCTCAATAAAGTATTATCACATACATTTTTACTTCTGGCTCTAATTTTTAGAGAAAGTGGGCCAAGAAAGAATAAACTCTACGAAATACTATGATGGAGGAATGAGGACTTGGTAATGGTGTAACTGTGTATGGCAAAGATTAGGGGGAAGTTTAAAGATTAGCTCCAAGTTTGTGGGCCTTGGGACCTAGGGATGGACGTGGAGTGAAGGTAATTTTCATAGTGGTGAGGAAAGGGGGAAGTTAAGAATCAGCCCTAGTGCTCCTTATGGTATCAGAGGAACTTGTCTATATCCCAAATACGTGATTTAAAAGTCTCTGGATCTCCGGGGTCAGAGTCCTCGCCCTGTATCCCTTTATCGCTCTTTGATAGGTCAACATTTAATATGAGGTTGGGACAATCTGAGTTTGACCCTTAACTATTTTATGGCATAAGGTTTAATAAAAAGGAATCCAGTTAGGATGACAGACTTATGAAATCATTTTCCCAATCTTTATTTTAATATATAGTTTAACAACAGAAAAACCTAAACATAGCACTACCATTTTTTTTTTTTAGAGAGAGAGAGAAAAAAAAAGAGCAGACTGAAGTAGCAAAGTCATTTGTCTAAATTGACTGTAATGAGACCAAAGAGCCCCTCCCTTCTAAAGCAGATACAAAAACAAAAGCAAGGATTGGAGTGTGAAGGAGAAGTTTTCTCTGGGAAAACATTTGAAAACCTTTATTTCCAAGCCTACCAGGCAATAAATATATCCCCCATTGTGAATGAACCCCCATATGAGGTTCTCTGCAGGTTGATACTAAAGAAACCCTAGGCATCAGACATATTCTCACAGAACATGAAATGTGGTAGGAGGTATAGGTCTCATGAGAATAAACCAAATCAGGATACTTACACAGATCTATCAAGTCCAGTACAGACTGAAATATGCAGCTACTCTCCACCCAAAGTAGCTCAAATCTAACATGCTCAGAAGTAGAACTCACCTGCTCTTTCTTTTGTAGTTCCTATTTCAGTTGGAGGTATCCAGTTGCTTGTGCCAGAAACCTGGTTATCATTCCTGACTCCTTCTTCTCCCTTCCCCTCCCTATCATTATTTAAATGACCAAATACTATCGGCTTTAACCCAAATGTTTTTCAAATCTGCCCCTAGGAGAGGCAGCCTGGGTAAACAGCGGTGTTGGCCAACATTATTCCAGCTTAGATATCTATGGGGAGGAATCTTTTAGACTCACATTTCTTTTCTAAGTGAATGAAATACAATGACTTTCAAACCTAACAAAATCAGGAACTTGTCTGCACACTTCCATCTATGGGAAATTGACATGGGCTCCTAAAGATTGCTGTGCATGTCAAACCAAATGGAAGATAGAAAAAGTGGTTGATACACTGGGACCTATTGGGGGGTGGGGACAAGGGGAGGGAGAACATTAGGACAAATACCTAATGCATGTGGGGCTTAAAACCTAGATGATGGGTTGATAGGTGCAGCAAACCACCATGTCACATGTATACCTATGCAACAAGCCTGCATGTTCTGCACATGCATCCCAGAACTTAAAATAAAATAAAATAAGATAAAAGGTGGTTGAGGACCCAAAGGATCCTCCACGATGTCAACACAAACACATTTTACTGGACAATCTTAAGTCTTCCTATGACTTGGTACTGCATATGCTAATCTTGGGAAAGTCAGCAGCCAGAACTTTGGGAAGCAGAGAATTGGACACATGAGCTTGATTGTTCAAACAAATGATTTGATACCCAAATTATCTGGATAATTGCCTCCTTGTGGTCTACGGCAACCTGACCCCCCATACTCCTGGAGCCATAGGAAATCTGAGAGTCATAAATGCCTGTGAGAAACTAAATAGAGTGTCTGAGGGGGTGTCTGCAGAGTAGGAAATGAAAAGACTGTTCAAAGTGGCAAATGAGTAACGTGTTCATTGTAACAGGTAGAAAATCAGCCCAGGCTGGGAGTAAGTCAGGGGAGTAAATTTTGGTTGGTGTCTGACAATTTCCTCATCCTGTCTATTTTTTAAACTTTGGTTAATTCATTCCCAAGTAACCCTCACCCAGTGTTAGTTTCTTGTTTATTCTCTGCTCACATAGCACCAGGGGACTGTCTGTATCACATATTTGCACTTATTCATATGCTGCTTTGTAAATGTTTTTAAGCCCTTTTTCTATATGTGTGCCATGTTTTCTGAAGTGGATTTATGTTCTTTGATGTAGTCTCTTCAATAGTCATTGTTGTCTCATAAAGACCTCCATGTAACTTCTTAATACTTTTATCTATACTTTGCCCTCCTTCTGCTGTTGAGTAAAAGTATGAAAGCGATGCTGCATGTGCAGTCAAGATATAGTACACACGCTATTAGGTTTCTGCTTTACAATGATCTCCTTTAAGACAACAACTCGAGCAACTCTGCATCTAAAAGCCTGGATTCCTTGTGCACACTTTGTGTCATTGTCCATGACGCACAACAAGCTGAGCCCCTTCCTGTTCCCACACAACAGCATGGACTTTGCCCTACTCTGCTTGGAAACCCCTTTCCCCTTCTGCACTTGGGAAGTGAGCAAGAAACTCATGCTTCAAACCCTAGCTCAGAGGGTTGAGAACCTAGCTCCTCTCCCAGGCAAATATTCACTCATCTCATCTGCTCCCAGAATACTTTTTACAAACATTTTCTGAGGCCCATGCCCATTTTATAAAGGTTTTTTTGTTTATTTTGTTTTCACATTGGTCTTCACCAAAATGCACACTTCAAGACCGCAGCTTGTTCATTTTTATAACCACATCACCAAATACTGCAGCTGTCACACAATAGACACTCATAAAATGTTGGAGAATAAATGTTCAGGGGATAAGTTCTTGTGTGGAATGTTGATAATTCTCTGTTCTCTATTCCCATCCCTCCAAGGAGCCTGCCAGGATGAATTCTTCCAGCTTCATTCTTCATACGCCTTCTCTGCCTCAAGAATCAGTGTCCTGCTGGTCCCAGTCTGTCCCTGCTGTCATCCAAACTCTTCCATTAATTGACAGAAGCTGAATGGGGCCCCGAGGTGCTTTAAATAAACCATTTGTTCATTTATAAGATATTTATTCCAGTATTTGTCTCAATATTTATTTCATGTCTATCCTGTGCCAGGTGCAGTTTGTTTTACGTGCTGTTGATATACCAGTTAATAAGATAGTCAAAGTCCCCATCCTCCAGATGCTTATATTTTAATGGTTTAGTTTGGAGAGTGAGCTGATGGACAGATTAAAAATGGAAAACAAAGCTTTTTGCCTACACTGTCTGATCAATTCAGTTCAAAGCTATATAAATCTTCATTTTTCCGCTTGAGTTTGGTAATTGAGTCCTATCTGCATGTGCTTTCTGTTATCATATTTCCAGAAAAAAAAACAACAACAACATGTACCATGGCCACACTTGTCCCTAGCACCTATGCCATGTTATAGATAGACACACCTATACATATATACACTACATTCAACAGCTATACAATGTATACACTCACTGATCATCCATTCACCCAAATATCAAACCTCCCAAGGTATAAGGTACACCACCTTCCCCTCCACTAATACACATCCATTCTGATGCATTTCCTTCCTTCCTTCCTTCCTTCCTTCCTTCCTTCCTTCCTTCCTTCCTTCCTTCCTTCCTTCTCTCTCTCTCTCTTTTTCTCTCTTTCTGTCTTCTTTCTTTCTTTTTCTTTCTTTCATCTCACTCTGTTGCCCAGGCTACCGTGCAGTGGCACAAACATGGCTCACTGCAGCCTCACCTCCTGGGCCCAAGTAATCCTCCCACTTCAGCAGCCTCCTGAGTAGCTGGGACCACAGGTTTTGTGCCACCATACCTGGCTAATTTTTTAATTTTCATAGAGACAGGATCTGGCCATTTTGCCCAGGCTGGCCTCTAACTCCTGGCCTCAAGCCATCCTCCTGCCTGAACCTCCCAAAGTACTGGAATTACAGGTGTGAGTCACAACACCTGGCCTGGATGCATTTTCTAATGCATGTGCATGTAGATGCACATAGAACAAACATGACTACACACACTCACACATGTGCATGTAGTGGCAGTTAGTAAAACACTTTCGCAGAGGGCCTAATGATAACTTTTATTTCTTTGTGTGTGGTGATTTGCAATTTCTAAATGTTTTCCCATCCATTGAACTCCTTTAATCTTCCTACCAAATTCTCTAAGGCAGTCTATACCCATTTTCTATTTAAGGAAACTGAGGATGAGCAAAAACAAAGAGAGAGAAAGAGAAAGATCCGTATTTACTGAGGAAATGACTACAGCACGCATGCGTGAACACACACACACACATACACACACACACATACACACACACATACACACACATACATATACACACACACACAACCTGGGCCTGCTCACAGGGCTGTGCATTTTTGCACATATCATCTCTATGAAATATCATTTTATCCATCTTACAGATGAGGTAGCTTTTGAACTATATCAAGAAACATTGCACAGACCCCTATTTTCTCACAAGTTCAGCAAATTGGCATTTAAGTCATCCCAGATGGGTATTGTAAGGGCTGTCCTAAGGAGTACCAAAGAGGAGAGTCTTTTCCATCAGGATTTTTTTTCCTCCAGCTGAGTCGCAGCCTCTGTAGCTTCATTCTATTTCTTTGTGGTTTTTACTTCCTCAGAAAGAATGAAGCACAGCTGCCAGTTGTCCTCTGAATAACTCTTCAGAGATTTGAAGCCTGTTATACTGTTGAAAACAGGCATCTCCCAGTTCCCATCACTTAATGTTAGAGTGGACTTAATAATTAAGTATTCCTCAGCAGAGGCTCAAAGCCATAATGTAAAGAACAGCCTTCTTTTTCATTATCTGGACCCAAACACATGTTTCACACAAGCCAGATAACCTGACAAAAATCTACTGACTTGCCCACCAATGTTGAGTGTGGATTTGTATAAACAGTCATGGAGGACAGAAGGCTTGGGACCCAGTTTTCAGCATCCTTTTTTATAGCATGCCTCCCTGCCTTTCACATCCTAGCCTTCTCCCCCAGACTTTCCTTGCTTCTCTCCACAGATCTAAGTTTACCGCCTTTCCCCACTCTTTCCTGCCACTCCTTGTAAAGTACACACACAGAGGCACACACATGGAATCTTGTCCATGGCCCATCACTTTGGTCCTTTACTCCCTGACTTGGTTTTTCTCTATTTAGTTTCTAAACATCTTTCTAGCCTTACCTCTGGAGCTCAGCAAACTGCCTCCTGGTTCTGTCCTTGTCTCTGCTTCACAAGTGCTTTTGCCATGGTCTCTGCTTCACAAGTGCTTTTCAATGGTCTCTGCTTCACAAGTGCTTTTCAATCTCCCCCATGGTACTGAACTCTCCCAGTGGGAAGAGACTATATCTCCTCCTTCTTTTGAATTTTCCCTCTGTTCCCTGAAAACACAGTGGCCATCTCAGAAGTGACTGACTTACACAAGATGTGATGATCCTCCAGGTCAGTGGATTTTTTTTTACAAGTTTTATTTTGTTTTTAATTGTCACGTAATAATTGTACATATTCATGGGGTACAGTATGATGTTTCCATACGTGGATACATCATGTAATAACCAAATCAGGGTAATTAGCAGATCTTTCACCTCAAACATTTATCATGTCTTTGTGGTGAAAACATCCAAACCCCTCTCTTCTACCTATTTTGGAGGTATTTATTAAATTCCTATTTAAAGCCTTTGTCTAATTTCGGATTTGAATTCAGCTTTAGTCAAGAACAATTTTTCGTGCTTATGGCATTAGCTCAGGATGACAGGGAAAGTGTAAGAGAGGAAAAAAATATGATTCTGTGGATGAACACAATTTCTTGGGCCAATTAACTGAGACAGTTAACATGCTGATTATGTTTAAACTATCCAGTGATTAATTTAGGGAATTTTATAGACAGTTTAATACTCTCCCAGCATAAGGAATAAGCCAGTTTATACAAAAGAAGAGAGAAAGAACCCTGAGATATATCTACCTCTGATGATGAATATGACAAATGAAAGATGGGGACATTAGAAATTTTTCCTTAAAAATTGTATAGTTCGGAATGAAGGTACAGATAGTCAACCTCCAAATGTTGGGGCATGTATATTACCTCCAGGACATTTTAAATCCTGATTTGACCATTCTCTGCCCTTCAGCATACACCTTGGCTTCCCTATCCTAGTCATTCCCAAGTTGACACTGCAAACCCTTTCCAATGAATGCTTATGTAAATCATAATTGCTAAGGCAACTCCTTGGGCAAAAAACAAATTTGAAAACTAGTCTGATGATCTCTGTTTTTTTTTATTGTCCACTTTAATTTTATTGGCCAGGACCAATGGTTGCCTGGGTTTAAACCAAGACTATTGAGTGCCTGGGATAGGTATGGTAGAGGTGGCAAGGTGAGGTCAATGCAAGACATTGCAAGAACTAATTGTGTTACTTGAAGTGGATGTGGCTGTCTGGATCATCTCTATACCTACTCTATTTGCTGCCTGAAATGCCCATTCTGCCCTATACCTCATGGTTTAATCTTTTTTACTTCACCTTTTCTATTCTCTGGTTTTCCCACCTGCACCTTTTCAGGACTGCTATACGTACACACACAGGAAAAACAAACAAACAAAAAACCTCCTTTCCTCCTTCCCTTCCTTTTTTCCTCTCTTTTGGTCACTAGATGCATATGTATGGTACTGAAGGTGCCTTCTGATGTTGTCAACTCGGTCATGCAATTGGTCATTTTAGTGGAGAGTTGGGTGGGGGAGTGCTTCCATGAAAGGGCCACTTGATCAGGTAGCCCAGCATAGACATACCATCAGCTTATTCTCTCTGCATACATTTGCTCCTATTATTCTGTCTCTCTGTAATCATTCATCTATTCAACAAATATCTGTTATATGCCTACTATGTGCTAAGAATTATACTATTCCTGTGTTTTAATAGTGACATGGTATTGCTGTTTCTTTCTGATTAACAGATATTTTCAAAGCTGAATGAAGAAAGCCATATTAGGAAAACAGTTATAAGATGAAGCTGATTTTTTTTCTTGTCTCTGAAGGCTTTTATTAGTGCGAGGCGGTCAGGAAAGGAGGAACAATATGGCTGGTCAGAGATCCCTTTCTCACACTAGCTCCTGCCCTGGATAGCAGGGCAGTGGGTGGGAGGTAGGGGAGTGCCTATAGTCATAGTCCCCCCCCACCAATCTTCTTACCCTCATTTTCTTGCCCCAGGGCCCCACAACTGAGAGGGAGTCTGTCATTGTAATTAAGCAGTCTGTAATCAACAAAGTCCCATTAAGAAATAATGAGGCCAGTAATGCAGTGGGTGCCATTGGTGAGGGATTAGTGAAACTCATGTGGTTTCCTGCAACTCTCTCACTTTCTGAGGAAGTGTTGGGGAGGGGGTGGGTGGATAAATTGTTGACTCAGCACTATTAGCGTTAGTCCCTGCACTCTCCCCCATACTCTCAAGTTAAACACCTTGCTGAAGTTGGTTGGATGTGTTAGGTGGGACATGGCTTCCAGCTCTGATAAAGGCATGTATGTGAGCTCCTTGTTGGCAGAGTTACATCATAGTCATCTCTGCATTCCCAGTGCCTGGCACATCATAAGTGCCCAATAAATGTTCCATGAATGCCAGGAGAGGGTGGGTTAGAAGTACACATTGAGCCTAAGACCCAAATGTCTCACCTTCTTGCTTAAGACATTCTCAAAAAGATTGTGGCTTCATGAGCATCTGGGTAAATATGATTGACTGAAGAGGATCTTGGTACTAAGGACTTTAAGCTCTTTTCACACTCTTCGCATACTGAATCTTGCCTTTATTGTAATTACCTGTATATGAGGGCATAAGTTCTTGGAGGGATATGACCATTTTATATACTTTTATATTCCACAGAGTGTATGTTGGGTGTAAAGCTCTAATGTATATTTTGCAGCAGCAAGGATTGAAACTAGACATATGGAAAAGTTGCCATGCCAGAAAGTCAATGCCAAAGTTCCCCAGAATACCCTTTTCTATTAATTTTAGAGTCCAGTAAAATAGTAAAAGCTAAATTGGGAGGGAACTAATCAATCTGGAGTTTCCCAAAATGTATTATATGATCTGTGTCAGGGGAGCTTACTCTGTATGAAAATGTAGTTCACTCACCTTCCTAACGTGAATCCCGTGGAGTTTAAAGAGTCTTATATGTGGCCAGGCATGGTGGTTCATGCCTGTAATCCTAGCACTTTGGGAGGCCGAGGCGGGCGGATCATGAGGTCAGGAGTTCGAGACCAACCTGGCCAACATAGTGAAACCCTGTCTCTACTAAAAATACAAAAATTAGCCTGGCCTGGTGGTGTGCGCCTGTAGTCCCAATTACTTGGGAGGCTAAGGCAGGAGAACGGCTTGAACCTGGGAGGTGGAGGTTGCAATGAGCCAAGATTATGCCATTGCACTCCAGCCTGGGCGACAGAGCGAGACTCCATCTCAAAAAAATAAAAAATAAAAAAGGCTTACATGTGGATGCAGCAGAATGATCTCTCCAAGTGTGTTTCAGCCTGAGGCCCCTGGGAGCTTATGCAACATTAGCATCTTTTGAGCTTGTGGTTTGTATTATTTTCCTCAGCCTAGAACCAGAGGGCCCAGTCAGGAAACTGAAGGATAGCAATCCATATTATTCATTCCTTTGCTTTCACAACACCGCCTCTAAGTTGTACAAACTCTTCTCAAGCAAAAACAGTTCATAACTTCTTTCAAGGTAGAACATTCTTCTAAAGAAGGAGTCAGTATGGGGTGGGTGTTATGGACACTTACTTCAAGTCATATAGATTTGGGTTTTAACCCAGGACAGTTTCAACGCATTCTCCTGTTTACTTAAAAAAATTACTTAATCTTATGTCTGAAATGGTGCTAACAATACCTATCACACAGTTTGTGAGGATTAAAAGAAAAGAAGGTGTATAGAGCACCTCCTAGCACTGTGCCTGGCTTACAGTGAGTACTCAAAATGGTAGTTAAGGAGAATAGAGCTAAATCCAGCTTCAGTCTGTCCTTTTCCAGTATGTGCTGCATAATTTTGCCTAGGTTTATGTGAGCTCTGCGATTGTTCCTCATGTGTCTTTATGTTTTGTTTCTCTACTTAGACTGTAAGAACCTCTTACCAGGATCTGATATTCTTTCGTATTATTGAATTCCACAGAAGTCTTTAGGGCAGGACCCCTACTCAGGCATCAAATAATTATAATTGGTCCATCTGCCATTTCAAGTTCATGAAATGTGTTATTTGATCTTCTACATCAGCGGAGCTTGCTCTGTATTAAGATACAGTTTATCTACTTTTCTTGAGTGCATTCAGTGGGGACTAAAAAGCCTTATATGTGGTTTGAAGAAAAAAGAAGATCAGGAATATCAGTGTACCTTGAAGGTGGTAGAAGAGAATAGAGAACCTTCAAGGCTGGGTGAGAAAATTGAGCCTGTTAGACTTGACTGAATCCATGCATTGAATGCATTGAATAGAGTCTTCTCTTCCAAGGCTGAGGGCATGAGCTTTGCAAGTTTGAGCATACAAACTCTTGGCCTGAAACCACCGCTTTAGAATGAGCCTGGCACTAGGAGTTATCTCCATAATCTCCTTCCCTTCCCCAGACTAGAGTTATTTTTCCCTTCTTTCTTCTGATGATAAGGATATAATCCTGGCAAGAGTTGACTATTTCCCCAAAATTATCTGTTCATTTTTACCATTGTTTGGTGTGTTATTCATTTTTGGAATGATTTGCAGTGAATGTTTTATCATGGCCCAGCATGCTCCTGTTATCCTGCATACTTCAGCACAGCCATCTCTTCACTCATCATTTGGTGAGGGCTAGAATAAAACAAACCTTCTGAATATTTATTCCTCTTACAGAAACCCTTCTTGCTAAGTCAGACCCCTCAGGGAGCACCTTCCTATGTTGTATCTGAAATCTCCTGTTTTGGCTATCAGTGTCATAGTTTGCTACCAGAAGTATGGATAATTGAGACAAAGAACCCTCCCCAAAACGGTGAAAAGCCTTAGAAGCTTTTGGTTTAAACGATGTGAAGATGAATTCCTGAGAGTTTAGATGCCTCTCCCACCCCTCCTCCTTCTGGCCTCATGATGTCCTGCCATTCGTACATTTGAAACATGTGCTAAAGAATATCTACCCATCCTGCGCATCTTCACATGGAAGAATGCTGGCTGATTTCATGTGTCCCACAAGGGGATGTGTTGATTCAGATAGTGGGCAGCAGAAAGCCTTTGCTATTCAGAATTTGGAAATGGGAGAAATGGAGCCAGAAAATGTTTATAGAACAGTGAGAGAAGAAAAGGAAAACTACCCAAGGTACAGCTGACCTGTTTAAAAGCAGAATATACTTAAGATAGTCCAAAGACTGAGGCTTTTGTAATATCAGTGATGAGTATTAAAGGTAAAAGATTCCTGTTTTCAAACAGAGATATTCCTCAACCTACCAAGCAAAGGAGAATCCACAATATCTGTTGTGGTAGGAAGTTCTTCTCAAGTCTAACCGTAATCCCTCCAATGCTATTTTATTTGCCTATATTAATGTGTTGCTTTGTAATTGTTCTTAGGTTGCTTTTATTGTGTGTGTTTTGCCTTCACAGGTAAACTCCTCCAGGGCAGGACCTGACTCTTCAGAGGAATTTTTTAATCCTTCTCCCCAGAAATGCCCACGTCAAGGCCATAGTAGAGAAGAAGCTCAAGAGCAATCCTTAAGCAACCACACTTGGAAGCATCCTGCATCAGAGGGATTTGTTCCAGATCAGATTTAATCCACTACTTCCTTTTTGTAAGACAAGTGTTGTCTGAAGGAGTCTGTGTGTGATTTTGAGACGAAAGGATTGCAGAACTCAGCTCCCAGGTTGTCTCGTATCTGATTCTTCGAAAGGGAAAAAGAAGTGAACTTTTCTGCACAATAGCTGAGCAGATAGGAGAGAAAAAGCTTGAAGATTCACAGTGGAGCAAGGCTAATTGGAGTCTTCCTCAGAGCAGCTCAACTCTCCCAATTTTACATATCCCATTCCTTGCCATTCCCACTGTAATTCTGACTTGGCAAGAGCACCACACTGAATGTTCTCAAAGTACTTTGTAGACTTTAATTAGTTCTGTGGGAAGTCAGGCAAAGCTCAGCCTTCATTCTGCCAACAGAGATGACAGTGGTGGGTGTGGAAGGAAGGCAAGAAGAAGATGGACACCCAGAGCAATTGTGCAACTTACTGAAGGCCATGTGGATAGGAGGAACTGGGTTTAAAACCCTGAGTCTTGATGAAAGTGTCTTAGCCTTCCAGATTCCTAAACAGGTAGTGGGCTCATCCTACTAACCTACTTTGCTAGGGTGTTCTTGATGAATGCTTATAAACCCTGTCCTAGATGATAGGTTTGGAAGATTGTTAAGGAAAGCATGTCATTAAGTCCCCACTCACCCCCTCCTCGACAAATAGCCCTGGAGGGAAATGAATGTTAGCCAGAATCGGAGGGCCTCCACTTCAATGGGATGAACAGAGTTTCAACAACAGGAGAAATGTTCCAACAGTGAGGGAAATCAACGATGTGCTGGGGCTGAAGGGTAGAGGTTGGGAAGGCCTAAACAGGTGACCTATTGCCAGACAGCCCAGACAAGATCATCACGGAATAGTTGATTCCCATCAGTCACTATGGATGATCGTTTTCTTAAAATTCAGGACACCATTTTGTAGTAGTTTTCCTTCCTCTCTTTGTAAGAGCAGAAGACCTCTCTGGGGCCTATCACAAGACAAGTGGGTGTTGGCAAATGAGGGTCATGGTTTGAGCCTGAATTGCTCTGTGCTTCTCTAAAAGACATGGTTAAGAATTTGGGCTCTGATGTTAGAGACCTAGATTAAAATCCTTCCTTGCCACTTCCATCAGTATCAATTTGGGTAAGTTTCTTAACTTCTCTAAGCCTTGATTTTCTCACCTATAAAATGGGTATAGTAATAGTGCCTAACTTAGAGATTTGTTGTGAAGGTTAAATGCAATTATTCAGGTAAAGCCTTAATGGAGCACGATATGTATTAAGCACTTAATCCATCTTATCTACCAATTCTTCTCTGTGTGGGTTACCCACTTTGGAGATTATCCCCAGTAATTTCTTTGGTCAAGTCCTGATCTCCCTGGCCTCTTGGCTATCTTCTTCCACCATGATCAGTGAGAAGTTGAAGAACACTAATACCAAATTCTTTTTCATGTTAGTTAGGAGAAAGCAGAATTACGAAGGTCAACCTGCTGGTGTAAAAAATATTACATAGATTAACCCTGCTCTACATATTAGATATGTTCTCAAAATGGCTAAGTGGCCATTTTTATATTGGGTAATCTTTAAATGACTTTATTTGCAAGTCTGAGTAATATACTCATAGAAACAAGAATCACAGTTAAGGGAAGGGAAACTAATATTTGAGCTTGAGACACTTTCCATATCTAAGTCTAATTGAATCCTCGCAATCACCTGATAAAGAGGGCTTATTATTCCCATTTTATGTGTTAAACAACCAAAACTCAGAGAGGTTAATTAATACCCTCAAAATCACTCTTCTAGGGGTGGTGGAGCCTAAGTTTGAATGCAGCTCTGGCTCCCAGACCTGTCCATTTTCTACTAAGTCATGCTCAAAGGCATATTCTGCTTTTGTTAATGGTCAGCCTATGTGCATTTAAGTTTCCCACACAAATTCCAGAAGAATTTTGTCAATCAATTCATATGACCTTGAGTATTAATTTAGTTTAAAAATCTTTCCCCTTATGATTTAAAAAATATTAACTTTAAGAAATTATCTGCCACGTGCAGGATTATCATAAAATTAAAAAAAAAAAAAAGAAATTAGCAGCTGGTTGTGGTGCTTCATACCTGTAATCCCAGCACTTTGGGAAGCTGAGGTGGGAGCATTGCTTGAGGCCAGGAGTTCAAGACCAGCCTGGGTAGCATAGCGAGATTCTGCCTCTACAAAAAATTAAAAATTAGCCAAGCATGGTGGCACACGCCTGTAGTCCCAGCTACTCAGGAGGCTTAGGCAAGAAGATTACTTGAGCCCAGAAGGCTCAGGCTGCAGTGAGCTATGACCACTGCATTCCAATCTGGGCGAGGGGTGAGAGAAAAAGAAAGAGAGAGAGAGAGAGAGAGAGAGAGAAAGGAAGAAAGAAAGAAGAAAGAGAAGAAGAAAGAAAGGGAGGGGGAGGGAGGGAGGGAAGGAAGAAGGAAGCAAGAAGGGAGGGAATGAAGGAAGGAAGGAAAGGAGGGAAGAGAAGAAGGAAGGAAGGGAGGGAAGGAAGGAAGCAAGGAAGGGAGGGAGGGAGGCAGAGAGGGAGGCAGAGAGGGAGGGAAGGGAGGAAGAAGGAAGAAAGGAGGGAGGGAATGAAGTAAGGAAGGAAGGGAAGAAGGAAGGGAAGGAAGGGAGGGAGGGAGGCAGAGAGGGAGGGAAGGAAGGAATAAGGAAGGAAGGAAGGAGGGAGGGAATGAAGGAAGGAAGGAAGGGAAGAAGGAAGGGAAGGAAGGGAGGGAGGGAGGCAGAGAGGGAGGCAGAGAGGGAGGGAAGGAAGGAATAAGGAAGGAAGGAGGGAGGGAATGAAGGAAGGAAGGAAGGGAAGAAGGAAGGGAAGGAAGGGAGGGAGGGAGGCAGAGAGGGAGGGAAGGAAGGAATAAGGAAGGAAGGAGGGAGGGAATGAAGGAAGGAAGGAAGGGAAGAAGGAAGGGAAGGAAGGGAGGGAAGGAAGGGAGGCAAAGAGGGAGAGAAGGAAGGAATACAGAAGGAAGGAGGGAGGGAATGAAGGAAGGAAGGAAGGAAGGGAAGAAGCAAGTAAGGAAGGAAGAAAGAAAGGAAGGAAGGAAGGGAAAATTATCCACATTTGCTTCCATTACTATGGTTTGTCAAAAGCTGACTGTTGAGTCAGGTGCAGTGGCTCACACCTGTAATGACAACACTTTGGGAGGCCGAGACCGGAGGATCACTTGAGCCCAGGAGTTTAAGCTCTCGTCCTACAAAATATAGATAAAAATTAGCTAGGTGTGGTGCTGTGTTCCTGTAGTTCCAGCTACTTGAGAGGCTGAAGCTGGAAGATCTCTTGAGTCTAGGAGTTCGAGGCTGCAGAAGCAATGACCATGCCACTGCACTTCAGCCTGGGTGACAGAGTGAGACCGTGTCTAAAAATAAAAAATAAAAAAAAAAAAAGCTGACTGTTACCAGATAATAAAGAACACACTATATGATTCTAGAAAATGCAAGCTATTCCATTGTGACAGAAATCAGATCAGTGGTTGCCTGGGCAGGGTGAGGGCTGGAGGAGAAGATGGCAAAGAAACTTCTGGGGATAATGTATCTTGAATGTAATGATGGTTTTACAAATGTACACTTAGGTCAAAATTTATTAAAACTTTGAAAAGCTGACTGCATATTAGTCATCTACACACAGAAGAAGTAATGCTGCATCAAAAGTAAAAACAGAGCACTGATTTCCCTGCAGCTCATTGTATATAAACATACTGCCTTCTACCTACCAAGAGGGAAGCTGCTCCCCTAGACTGTGAGCTTTCCACGGGGAAAGGTTATGTTTTGCTTGTCCTTGAGTCCCTAGCATCTAGTGTAGTGCCTGGTACATCGGTTCTCAATAAATGTTGAACTGAACTAGATGTTTCTTTGACAGTTTACACTGATTCCATAGACCTCAAATGTTTAAGTAGCTTACTAACTATTAGGCAGATTTCCTGAACTGGCTGGAAGCTTTTGTAGATGTTTCAGTGCTCAGGGGTTCTAATTTTGCATGTAACCATAAAAATGGGAAGAAAAGACACTGATCTTAGCAGAGTTGTTTTGCTGTCAACCAACTTTGTGAGTCTCCAGGTCTACTCGCAAGAAAGAGTTTCTGAGAGACCTGATAGATAAGACAAACATCTAGAGAACGGAAAGTGTTTTTAAGATGAGCAGTTGCAGATTGCAAGTGTGGCTTAAAATTGCAATCTCGTTAATATATGTAAATGAGAAAGTACATGTACTAGGGTATTCTCACACCTCACATCTCCTATTCACCCTCAATAGGTCAGCTTCTCCCTTACATGTCCCCATCTGATGCTAACTCCCTTAACTTCTCTTCCCTTGGCCCCTAAACTTTATTATAACCACCCAGCCTTCCCTCCACATCTCTTATACTAATTAGAGAAAGATGTAGCCTTACTTTTAGATCAATCTCTCCACCTCTGTTCAAACACCATATTCTTCTTTCTCCTGTCCTTGGCCCCTATTCTCATTTCCTCACCCGAAATAAGTTTTCCTTGAGTCTCTTTTCCCTAAAAATTCAATTCTTTTTTACTCTTCAACCCATCATCTTTCCAGAGCTTTCCTTCTCTCAGTTTCAGACTCACCATCTGCCCAGTCTCTCAGGCCAAAAACTTCGCAATTATCCTCAACTCCCTGTCTTCCTTATCAAGTTAATCACTCAGGCCAATTGAATTGCATTTCAGAAATATCTCTTGAATACATTTCTCCTTTGTCTCCTCTTTGCCTGGCTTTGGCTCAGATTTTGATAGCCATTGTCCTGAACTATTGCAATAGCCACCATATACTTCTTTCTACCAGATGCCTTTTCTTTTCCAGGTCAACTTCTACATCACCACCACCACCTGAATTATCTTTCAAAAAATGAATCTAATTGGTTTACTTCTCTGCTCAAACTGTGGCTCTGCATTGCTGATCAAATAGAGACCAAGCTCTTGGGCATGGCACTAACTGCCCATCAATCCTACTTTGCATTGCTTACCCTAGGCTGCTGCCACATTGAGCTTCCTGCTGTCCCATGCCCTGTGATGCCACAAGCCTCTTCATATGTCAGTTCTTCTGTCTGGAATGCCCTTCTCGTTCTCCTCCTGAGAAATTCCTACCTGGTCTTCAATGCTGCCTAAATAGCACCACTTCTGAGAAGGCAACATTGATGTATTGCTCTCTGAAGAGTTAGATGCCCCTTCTTGTGCGTGCCAATAGCATTATGTTTTATATTTCCATTTTAACACTTGTGTTGCTTTAAAGCTTGTTGAAAAAATCTCTTTCTTTACCACTACTCTACAAACTAAGCTCCTTGAGGACAGGAATCAAATTTTATTTGTCTTTGGATCCCCTATGTCCAGGGCAGTGATGGACATGTAGTAGAGACATTTATTGAGTGAATGACTGAAGCAGCAGCAGTTTTCTCCTGAGCAGTCCCAGGCAGTGGGTATAAGGTTAACAACACCTTTTTTTTGTTAATATGCAAGAGAAAGTATATTAAGTGAATAGGCTACACTAGCAGGGTAATATACCCCAAAGACAACTGCAAATGCTATTTGCTTTTCCCTTATTATTTGGATCAACTGATATTGTAGATTACTATTTGGGTGAACTCTGCCTCCTTCCTGTAATATTCCTTCCTGTAATATTGATCTAATTGAGTATATAAGTCCTTCTCTTAGATTACCCACACCATTGTGCCCCTTGCCTAGCATAACTAAGTGGGAGTTACCTGTAATTGCTGTCTCATTCTGGGATAACCAATTTGGGTGCTATATCCTGGACAATTATGAATCATGCATAACAGAACTTGGTATGGGTTCTCCAAAATTTTCCTTGGCTGAAATATGTATTTTAAGTGTTTGCTGTTTTCACCTTCAAACTCTGGAAACTTTTTCTTTCCGTTTTGTTCACTCCCATATCTCAAGCAATTGTAACAGTGACTGATACATAGTCGGTACCTGATAAATGGTTTTCGAATGAGTGAAAGCATTTTTATTATCTTCAGATATTTCATACATATAAAAGAATATATATAACTTAAATATAAGATGAAATAATTAGTACATATACCCATGTCCTACCACATAGCTTAAGAGATAGATTATTGTTAATATTGGTGAAGCCTGTTTGGTGTCCCTATCTGATTATATCTCTTTTCATTCCCTTTGGAGGAAACCTCCACTCCAGATTTTGCATTTATCATTCATCGCATTTCATTAGGTTTTGGCTACATATAGATTCTTTAAAATATGTTATTTAGTTTTTAATGTGTTTCACCATGTGTAAAAATTCTGTCATAATATATGAATTATTTGGCAACCTGCTTTTTTCTCTCAACATTATGTTATGACACTCATCCCTATTGCTAGATATAGCTTTATTTCATTTTTACTGCTGTATTATACTTAAATAAATAAACACACCACAATTTATTTGGCTATTCTCCTGTCAATAGTTAGTCCAGTTGTTTTCAGGTCTTTGTTTTTTTATAAACGATACTGTTATAAATATTATTGTACATGTCTCTAGAAATATATGTACAAAATTTTCTCTAGGATATATATTTAAGAACTGCTGGACACAGATAACTTTATACTCAGGAGTGAAACATTGAAAGCTCTCTCTCTAAGAGCAGGAACAAAGCAAGGATACCTGCTTTTGCCACTTCTATTCCATGTAGCACTGGAATTCTTGGCCAGAGCAGTCAAGCTAAAAAAAAAGAAATAAAAGGTCAAATGATCTTTGACAAAAATGCCAAGACACATAATGGTGAAAGGATTATCTCTTCAACAAATGGAGATGAGAAAACTGAATGAGAAAGAATGAAACTGGACCATTACCTAAGGCCCTGTAGAAAAATTAACTGAAAATGTGTTAGAGACCCAAACATAAGACCCAAAACTATAAGACTCCTAAAAACACATAGGAGAAAAGCTTCATGACATCAGATTTGACAGTGATTTCTTGGACATGACATAAAAGTACAGGCAACAGAAGCAAAAATAGGCAATTGAAACTACATCAAACTTAAAAACTTCTGCACAGCAAAGGAAACAATCAACAGAGTGAAAAAGTAACTTATGGAATGGGAGAAAATATTTGCAAGCCATATGTCTGATAAGGGGTTAATATCCAGAATATATAAATAACTCCTACAACTCACAAAAAACACAAAATATAGTTTATTAGAAAATGGGCGGCCGGGCGCGGTGGCTCAAGGGCCGGGCGCGGTGGCTCAAGCCTGTAATCCCAGCACTTTGGGAGGCCGAGATGGGCGGATCACGAGGTCAGGAGATCGAGACCATCCTGGCTAACACGGTAAAACCCCGTCTCTACTAAAAATACAAAAACTAGCCAGGCGAGGTGGCGGGCGCCTGTAGTCCCAGCTACTCGGGAGGCTGAGGCAGGAGAATGGCGTAAACCCGGGAGGCGGAGCTTGCAGTGAGCTGAGATCCGGCCACTGCACTCCAGTCAGGGCGACAGAGCGAGACTCCGCCTCAAAAAAAAAAAAAAAAAAAAAAAAAAAAAAAAGAAAATGGGCAAAGGACTTGAATAGGTATTTCTTCAAAGAAGAAATACAAGTGGCCAAACAAGTATATGAAGAGATGCTTTACATCACTAATCATTGGGGAAATGCAAATCAAAGACACAAGGAGATCCTGGACAATTGTGAGTCACACCTAACAGAACTTGGTATGGGTTTTCTAAACTTTTCCCTGTGTGAAATATTTATTTTAAGTGTTTCCTGTTTTCATCTTCAAACTCCAGAAACTTTTTTTCTTTCTGTTTTGTTTACTCCTCTTTGTTGTTTTGTTCACCACCTCACATCTGTTAGGATGGTCATTATTTTAAAAATTAAAAAATAACAAGTGTTGGTTAGGATGTGGAGAACTGTAACCCTTGTCTACTGTTGGCAGGGTGTAAAATGTTGCAGCAGCCATGGAAAACAGGATTGAGGTTTCTCAAAAAATTAAAAATATAGGGCGGGTGCAGTGGCTCATGTCTATAATTTCAGCACTTTGGGAGGCCAAGATGGGCAGATCACCTGAGGTCAGGAGTTTGAGACCAGCCTGCCCAATATGGCAAAACCCCGTCTCTATTAAAAATACAAAGAATTGGGCCGGGCACGGTGGCTCAAGCCTGTAATCCCAGCACTTTGGGAGGCCGAGGCGGGCGGATCACGAGGTCAGGAGATCGAGACCATCCTGGCTAACACGGTGAAACCCCGTCTCTACTAAAAATACAAAAAAACTAGCCAGGCGAGGTGGCGGGCGCCTGTAGTCCCAGCTACTCGGGAGGCTGAGGCAGGAGAATGGTGTAAACCCGGGAGGCGGAGCTTGCAGTGAGCTGAGATCCGGCCACTGCACTCCAGTCCGGGCGACAGAGCGAGACTCCGCCTCAAAAAACAAACAAACAAAAAAAAAAAAAAAACACAAAAAATTGGCTGAGCGCGGTGGCTCAAGCCTGAAATCCCAGCACTTTGGGAGGCCGAGACGGGCGGATCACGAGGTCAGGAGATCGAGACCATCCTGGCTAACATGGTGAAACCCTGTCTCTACTAAAAAATACAAAAAACTAGCCGGGCGAGGTGGCGGGCGCCTGTAGTCCCAGCTACTCGGGAGGCTGAGGCAGGAGAATGGCGTAAACCCGGGAGGCGGAGCTTGCAGTGAGCTGAGATCGCGCCACTGCACTCCAGCCTGGGCGACAGAGCAAGACTCCGTCTCAAAAAAAAAAAAAAAAAAAATACAAAAATTTAGCCGGGTGTGGTGTGGTGGTGGGCACCTGTAATCCCAGCTACTCGGGAGACTGAGGCAGTAGAATCGCTTGAACTCGGGAGGTGGAGGTTGCAGTGAGCTAAAATTGTGCCACTGCACTCCAGCCTCGGCAACAAGAATGAAACTCCATCTCTAAATAAATAAATAAATATTGGCTGGGCGCAGTGGCTCACACCTGTAATCCCAGCACTTTGGGAGGCCGAGATGGGCAGATCACGAGGTCAGGAGATTGAGACCATTCTGGCTAACACAGTGAACCCCCATCTCTACTACTAATAATAAAATAAAAATATAAATATAATTACCATATGATCTAGCAATCCCACTTTTAGGTATTTATCCAAAAGAATTGAAAATAGGGTCTCAGAGATATTAGCAGTTGTGTTCATTGCAGTATTACTCACAAGAGCCAAGAGGTAAAAGCAACCTAAATGTCCACCAACTGATAAATGGATTTAAAAATGTGGTATATTATCCAGCCTTAAAAAAAAAAGGAAATCTTGTCATATGCTACAATATGGATGAAGCTTGAAGATATCATATTAAGTGAAATAAGCCAATCACAAAAAGACAAATCCTGTGTAATTCCACTTTTATAAGATATCTAAAATAGCCAAACTTTTAGAAACAGAAAGTAGGATTGTTGCCAGGGGCTGTGGGGAGGGGGAAAAGGATTGCTTGTTCAATGGATATAGAGTTTCAGCTTTGCAAGTTGAAAAAGTTCTAGAGATCTGTAGCACAACAATGTACATATAGTTAACACTACTGTACTATAAAGTTAAAATGGTAAATTTTAAGTCATGTGGTTTTGATCACAATTAAAAAAAAAGAACTGGCAGATGATGGGATATACATATCTTCAACTGTAGAAGATAAACCTAAATTGTTTCCAAAGTGGTTGTGCCAATGTGCACACTCACTAGCAGTGTGTAAGACTTCCAGTTGCTCCATATCCTCATCAGCATTTGGTATTATTGTACTCTTTTCCTCCTAAACACTAGACAGCCAGGTATATACTTCTTAAATTTTACCAATCTGATGGATTATTTTAATTTGCATTTTATTGATTACTAGAGTTTGAGCATCTTTTTGGCTATTTATTGGCTATTTGGATTTTCACTTAAGTGAATAATCTATTCATGTCTTTTGCACATTATTCTGTTGTTCCAGTTGTCGTCTTATTACTGATTTTAAAAATCAATTCTTTATATATTCCGTGAACAAATTCTTTATAAGTCATTGAGCAGCATGTATCTTTCAGTTTGTGACTTGTCTTGTAGCTTTGTAAATGGAGCCTTTAAAGAAAACAAGTTTTTAATGTAGTTGAATTTATTCATCTCTTCCATTATGATTTGTTCTTTTTATATCTTATTCTAAGAAATCTTCCCCTACCCTGAGATCATAAAGACATTCTATGTTTTCTCCTAAAACATTAAAGTTGTGCTGGAATTGATTTTTGAAGAGGTATGAGAACTGGGAATAGAAATCAAGAGAGGCTTTCCTTCTTTACACAGAAGGCAGGTGTCAAAGGTAATCTATCTGCATAGAATTAGAGCTGAAGCTGCTGCTGAGAAAGTTGGTTTAACCTCAGGAAGAGTTGTCTGTCCATGAGGGTTTGCAAAGTTTCAGTGACTCACTGAAGCAATGGACTCTATTTCATTTTGTTTGGTGGAAGGAGTTGGGTTCTTAGAGGTTATTAATACTGGAGAGATTATAATTCAACCAAGAGGGGAGAGGTGAAGAGGCAAGGGACAGACAAAGTGACTCTCTGGTTCTCTGTAATCCCATCACTTTGGGAGGCTGAGGTGGGTGGATCGCTTGAGGCCAGGAGTTCGAGGCCAGCCTGGCCAACACGATGAAACCCTGTCTCCACCAAAACATACAAAAATTAGCCAGACATGGTGGCACACCCGTATAGTCCTACCTACTCAGGAGGATGGGCAGGAGAATCACTTGATCCTAAGAGGTGGATTTTGCAGTAAGCTGAGATCGTGCCACTGCACTCCAGCCTGGGTGACAGAGTGAGAATCTGTTTCAAAACAAACAAACAACAAAAACAACAACGAAAAGTGTGTACTACACTATCCAGCATTCTCCATCCCTGCCTCCCTACTTCCCTTATCCTTCACCTGAAACTTCCTATTTAGTGGAAACAAAATAATCTCAACAGAATATGGCAAAAATTACAGTAGGAAGGATAAAAGAGAGCTACAAATACTCTACTTGAGGATCAACAGCAGACTAGACTCACTTTCCTTAGAGACTTTCCAGGTCGAACTATGATGGCTTTGAGTGGGAAAAAGAGAAGATGACTTCTAGAGATGACCTCTATTTGGATCTCTGTGGAGGATATTTTCTGAGTCTTATGGTTGGGTCAGCTGAAAAATCCTTCTTGTGCTTCTTAACTTAGGGTGGCTGCCCCAAAGAGAAAGTTTCAGAAGGAGTCAGCAGAGGAGGTCTAGGGTAGAAAAGGAGAAAACCTGTCCTCTGGAGCAGAGCAGAAGGAGTGGAGTGACGAAGAAAGCTATAGAGGGATAGATGGCAGAGTGGGATGGATGGCACTCCTGGCTCCTCCAAAGGATGTCACCATCAATCTTTAGTTTTTCATCCTATGCAAGTGAGGGGGAGCAAGAGAGGAAATTATTACACAGCCCTTGGTTTTCTGAGTACTGCCAATAAAAGAGATTTACGGAGTGAAACTTAGAGCATAGGTTCCAGAAAATGCTCACGTAGCCTTCAGGCACACTTACCAACTAGATTTGTGCGTGTGTGCATGCATACACCACTCTCCACCCTATGTGAATATGCATTCATTCACCCCCATAGAAGCAGTGTGTGTGCAACAGTGAGCAACACAATTTCACTATACTTTTCAGAAGTAACCCTGTCCATTCTTGTGTTTCCACACAGGCTGTAAGCTAGGTCTCACCACTCTTGTAGATTTTGTTCAAGTTGACATGGTGTGATGCTGTCAAAGTGATGAGGAGTTGCAGAAGTCTGCACTAAAGATTTTGGATTGAACGTGGTAAATGATTGTTCTTGAGGAAGGATGTGAGGAAATTAGCGTTAACCACATGTAAGAGAGAATTAGCTTTGATTCACTAGAGACAGGGAGACTCAGAAGGAGACTATGCTGTGAAACAGATGCAAAAGTTGACTCCTGGAAACTTGAGCTAAGAAATCAGGACTGCAATTGCAAAGACCAGACAGAAGGAACCTGGGGGAATTTGTATCTGTCTCCCGTCTCCTCTCTATTTTCAATTTCTTGTGAGTTGGTGTACAGCCAGGGCTGAGGGAGAGAGACCTTTGATCTCATGCTGTGGGGTGTTCTAATGAGGAAGCCTGCTGCCCTGTCTGGGCCTCTCCAGAGTTTTATCAGAGGACTGCAAACAAGGACTTCTCAGCCAAACCCATGGCTAAGTCCTGGCTGGTTCAAAGCAGCCTCTTAGACAAACCAAGAGAGAGACAGGGAAAGGAAGATTTGGGCTGTGGAGGGAGCAACTCAGCCATCTTCTAGCCCACTGTTGGGGCTTTTAAGTCACCTCACACTGATAATCACCACTCTTTCCTCAAAAGCCTTCCGTCCTTTCCTTGATTTCAGTGTTAATGGCTGGGAAGTTACTTTTGGTGTTCAACTTCACTCCCTTGTGCTTCACTGGTAACCACATTTAGGACATGCATGCAGAAGACTTTAGTAAGTTTAAAATTAATTACAGAGTCATCATAGAACCTCATCTGTTTTTATTTGCCATTTATTTTTAAATAAGTTTTATTTTCATTTTATTTGCCATTTATTAGGTTGAACCATACATAACTGCTGGCATATTTGACCACTTTGGCCTACAAAAATTACAATCTATAAGTTTTCTTTCTTTCTTTCTTTCTTTCTTTCTTTCTTTCTTTCTTTCTTTCTTTCTTTCTTTCTTTCTTTCTTTCTTCTCTCTCTCTCTCTCTCTCTCTCTCTCTCTCTCTCTTTCTTTCTTTCTTTCCTTCCTTCCTACCTTCTTTCTTTCTTTTTCAGACAGGGTCTTGGTCTGTCACCCATGCTGGAGTGCAGTGGCACCATCTCTGCTCGTTGCAACCTCTGCTTCCTGGGCTCAAGCAATTCTCCCACCTCAGCCTCCTGAGTAGCTGGGACTACAGGTGCACGCCACCAGGCCTGGCTAATTTATTTTTTATGGAGATGGAGTTTCACCATGTTGCCCAGGCTGTTTTCAAATTCCTGAACTCAAGTGATCCTCTTACCTCAGCCTTCTAAAGTGTTGGGATTACAGGTGTGAGCCACTGTGCCAGTCCTTGAAGTTTCGACTGAGTATTAAGAACCTATGTGTGTTCAATAAGACTATAATGCAATTTGGTAATGGTTAAAAACTGCTTTTTATTTTCCTTCCAGCTCAGCTCCACCATCTAGTTTCGAGTAAATTACTTAACTTCTCTATGTCTCTGTTTCCTTCATCCTTAGGATGAAGACAATAATAGAACTTAACCTCACAGGGTTGTTGTGAGAATTTAAATGAGCTGTTTTGTGTAACACTTAGAGAAGTGCCTAATTCAAAGCAAGCTCTGTCTAAATATTGACTATTATTATTATACACCAATCACTCTTATGTCACTTAATTTTATTATTAAATATTCCAAGCATACACAAATAGATAGATAGTAAGAAAATAAACACCTTTATGCCCACCTTCCAGCTTAGACATACAACATTAAAAATATAATGGAAACCCAGTGGGTATTCTTTCCCTCTCACATTACTGTCCCTTTATTCTTGGAGATAACCTCTGTTCTGAATTTGGTGCTTAACCTTACCATTGACTTTTCTCTACTTTAGTACATGTGTATGTAACATATGCCAGATGCAGTATTGTTTATATGTTTCTTAATTTTTATAAATGGTGTCATACCATACTTATCCCTTTTCAACTTGCTTTTGTTGCTTAATATTATGTATTTGATACTTATCTATGTGACTGCATGAAGCTTTAATTGTATTCATTTTAACTGCTGTGTAGCATGCCAATGTACAGAATGTGCTATAGTTTACTTAGCTATTCTCCTTTGGGAGAACATTGAGATTGCTTTCAAATCTTTGCTATTACCAACTATTTAATTTAGTCAACCAATTTTTATTGCATGCCTACTATACCCAGATACTCTTTTAGCAACTGGGAATTCAGCAGGGAAAACAAGGCATAAATCTGCATCCTCATGGAGCTTACAGAGTAGAGGGGGGAAACAATTATAAACTTAATAAACAGGTAAACTATGTAATTTGTTGGATGTGCTATGAGGAAAAAAAGCAAGAAAAAGGGATAGAGGAGTACCAAGGTGGTTTGCAAATTTAACAGGGTGGTCAAGAAAGGCCTCATTGAAAAAGTAACATCTAGGCTGGGTGTAGTGACTCATGCCTATAATCCCAGCACTTTGGGAGGCCAAGGCAGGCAGATCACCTGAGGTCAGGAGTTTGAGACCAGCCTGGCCAACATGGTGAAAACCTGTCTCTACTAAAAAATACAAAAAAAAAAAAAAAAAAAAAAAAAACAACAACAACAAAAAAACATTAGCCAGGCATGGTGACAGGCAGCTGTATTCCCAGCTACTCAGGAGGCTGAGGCAGGAAAATTGCTTGAACCCAGGAGGTGGAGGTTACAGTGAGCTGAGATCGTGCCACTGCACTCCAGACTGGGCAACAAGAGTGAAACCTCATCTAAAAAAAAAAAAATAAAGGCCGGGCGCGGTGGCTCAAGCCTGTAATCCCAGCACTTTGGGAGGCCGAGACGGGCGGATCACAAGGTCAGGAGATCGAGACCATCCTGGCTAACACGGTGAAACCCCGTCTCTACTAAAAAAAATACAAAAAACTAGCCGGGCGAGGTGGCGGGCGCCTGTAGTCCCAGCTACTCCGGAGGCTGAGGCAGGAGAATGGCGTAAACCCGGGAGGCGGAGCTTGCAGTGAGCTGAGATCCGGCCACTGCACTCCAGCCCAGGCAACAGAGCGAGACTCCGTCTCAAAAAAAAAAAAAAAAAAAAGCAAAGGATGTGAATAGACATTTCTCAAAAGAAGACATATAAATGGCCATAGATGTATGAAAAAATGCACAATATGTTTTGAAGTTAGACCTAGTAAGATTTTCCAATGGATTTGATGAGGATGGTAGCACTATTTTCTTAAATGGGAACATTGCAGGAGGAGAAGTTTTGGCAGAAAAATGAATGCTTTGTTTTTGAACATGCTAATTTCGAGATGCCTATTACAGGTCTAAGCTGAACGTTTTTTTTTTTTTTTGAGACAGGATCTTGGTCTGTCATCCAGGCCGGAGTGCAGAGGCACAATCATAGCTCACTGCAACCTCGAACTCCTGGGCTAAGTGAACTTCCCGCTTCAGCTTCCCAAGTAGCTGGGACTATACAGACGCATGCCACTGTGCCTGCCTACGTTTTTAATTTTTTTTTTTTTTGAACTCCTGCCCTCAAGCAATCCCCCTGCCTTGGCCTCCCAAAGTGCTGGGATTACAGGTGTGAGCCACCTTGTCCAGCCAGCCAAATTGAAATTTTAAACTGAATGTTGAATATATGAGTGTGGAGTTTAGGGAACAGAGATGTAAATTTGAAAGTCACTGGCATAATGTTCTTGCCTTAAATTCTCATATATTTTCCTCTCAAAGTTTTGTTCTTGCTGGCTTTCTTTCTTTCTTTCTTTCTTTCTTTCTTTCTTTCTTTCTTTCTTCCTTCCTTCCTTCCTTCCTTCCTTCCTTCCTTCCTTTCTTTCTTCCTTTCTTTCTTTCTCTCTCTCTCTCTTTTCCTTCCTTCCTTCCTTCCTTCCTTCCTTCCTTCCTTCCTTCCTTCCTTCCTTCCTTCCTTCCTTCCTTCCCTCTCTCCTTCCTTCCTTCCTTCCTTTTTTTTTTTTTTATGGAGTTTCACTCTTGTTGCCAAAGCTGGAGTGCAATGATATGATCTCGGCTAACTGCAACATCCACCTCTTGGGCACAAGCGATTCTCCTGCCTCAGCCTCCCTAGTAACTGGGATTACAGGTGCCTGCCACCATGCCCAGCTAATTTTTGTATTTTTAGTAGAGATGGGATTTCACCAGTTGACTGGGGTGGTCTTGAACTCCTAACCTCAGGTGATCCACCTGCCTGGGCCTCCCAAAGTGCTGGGATTACAGGCGTGAGCCACCACACCTGGCCTGCTTTTGCTTTTTCATGTTTAGGTCTTTAATTCAGTTGGAATTAATTTTTTTATATAGTAACAGAAAAAGATTTAACTTTCCCCTCCCTGTGCCCATGAGTAGCCTTTCCCTCACTGGTTTGAAATGTCAAATATCAGATTTAAACAGCACAGGTCTGTTTTCTGGGTTCTCTATTCTTTTAAGTTAGTCAATTTGACTATCAAGTGTTCATTATCACTGTTATCATAATATCCAGCAGGGAAAAATGGAAGCAAGAAGACTGGTTAAGAGTTTATTGCTATAGTCTAAATGAGAAGTGATAACTTAGAAGAGGGTCTGTGCAAATACTACACTGTCTTAATCATTATATGATTCAGTCAGGGCTTAGTGCAAGAACAGGAACAACTCTAGATATTTCAAGCAGAAAGGAATTTACTACAGGGAAATTGACGCCTACAGAGTTGTTGGAAAGGCCAAAAAGAGCAGGAGTCACATATGGCTCACCCATTCAGTCTTGTAAGATGGCACCCCAGCCTCACAAGGTGTTGTCTCCCAGCGGGCTGTGTAACCCTCTTCATTAGACCATTCTACATTCCATAGTGTCAGCTGGGATTACAGGCATGAGCCACCGCACTTGGCCCTCTAGGTATCTTAAAGCCAATTTTATCTCACATTATAGCATCTATTCTGGCCAGGCGCAGTGGCTCAGGGCTGTAATCCCTGCACTTTGGGAGGCTGAGGCAGGTGGATCACCTGAGGTCAGGAGTTCAAGATCAGCCTGGCCCATACAGTGAAACCTTCTCTACTAAAAATACAAAAAAATTAGCTGACTGTGGTGGCACATGCCTGTGATCTCAGCTACTCGGGAGGCTGAGGTGGCAGAATCGGCTTGAACCCGGGAGATGGAGGTTGCAGTGAGCTGAGATGAGCACCATTGCACTCCAGCCTGGGCAACAGAGTGAGATTCTGTCTCAAAAAAAAAAAAAAAAAAAAAGATTTATTCCAGTGAGGGCAAAAACACTGCCTTCTGCATGATGGAGGGGGACCACTATAATCAACTCACCTTGGCTGGTCCCCTTGGTTAGAACACCATATGGCTCGTTATTGGTCTCTGCTATTGGCAGATTATCTCTTAGGAGACATAATAGCAAGATCTGCCTTGGTGAGAGAATATCTGTTTTGTTGAGCCCAGGCATAATTTCTAACTTGCCATCACAGCTACTGTGCTAATGAGTCCTTTTAGCAATCACTGGGTGACTTGATAAAGAGGCTGGCTGACATTTGCAGAACCAGGTCATCTCGTCCACCCAATTACCAAGGCCTGTCAGTGCCCTTTGGTGAGTGAACATTCACCAGTTTGTAGTTTTGTTGAATCTCCCTCGTGTATTTTTGTTTCCTCATTTTCACTCTTAAATTAATTATTTCTTTCCGCCTTTTTTGGTGGCAAGGGGAGGTTGCTGTGACATTATTTTTGTAATTTCTTGAGTTGGGATCTTAGCTCTGTGTTTTCTGTCTTCTTTTCTAATGTATTACGGCTATAAATCTACTTTAAATGCTAATTTAGCTGGATTCCACATTTTTAAAAGATAGTTTTTTTAAAACAGTTTTAGATTCACAGCAAAATTGAGAGGAAGGTAGAGAGATTCCCCATATAACCCCTGCCCTATACATGCATAGGCTCCCCCATTATGAAAATCCCTCACCAGAGTGGTGGATTTGCTATAATTGGTAAACTTATATCAACACATCATAATCACCCGAAGTCCATAGTTTGCCTTAGCGTTTGCTCTTGGTGCTATTTCCACACATTTTGATTGCGTATTTTCTTTATTGTTCAGTCTACATTTTATCCAATTTCCATTATTAATTATGTTTTGAAATCTGTTCTTAAATTTCCGAGCATTGGGAATTTTACCTTTCTGTTATTGATATCTAAATTAATTGTTTGTGTTCGGAGACATGTGGCCTGTATAATACTGATTCCTTTTATTTGTTGAGATTTGTTTTGTGGTCCAGTGCATGGCCAATTTTGGAAATGTTCTCTATATTCTTCAAACAAATATTTATTCTCTAACTGCTGCATAAGGGATTCGATGTACATCTATCAGAACATGCTTATTAATTGTGTTATTCAAATCTCCCATGTCTCTACTAATTTTTGGCTGCCAATCTATCAATATACTAGAGAGCTATAACTTTTAAAATCTTCAACTATCATGGTGAATTTTGCAATTGCTCCTTTTTAAAAAAAAAAAAAAAAATTTTTTTTTGATGGAGTTTCACTCTTTTTGCCCAAGCCGGAGTGCAATGGCGCGTGCGATCTCGGCTCACCGCAACCTCCGCCTCCCAGGTTCAAGCGATTCTCCTGCCTCAGCCTCCTGAGTAGCTGGGATTACAGATATGCACCACCATGCCCAGCTAATTTTGTATTTTAGTAGAGATGGGGTTTCTCCATGTTGGTCAGGTTGGTCTCGAACTCCTGACCTCAGGTGATCCGCCCGCCTTGGCCTCCCAAAGTGCTGGGATTACAGGTGTGAGCCACTGCGCCCAGCCTGCAATTGCTTCTTATAGTTTTGTTTCATGTACCTGAAGTGGTTACATCAAGGTAAAGAATGGCTATATCTTCCTGGTGAACTGTTACTTTTATGATTATATAGTAACTACATTTTTTAAATCTTAAAGTCTTATTTTTTATTGTGGTACAATATACATAAAATATAATTTGCCACTTTACCATGTTTAAGTGTGCAGTTCAGTGACATTACTACACACAGGCATATTGTTGTGCAGCTGTCACACTATCCACTTGCAGAATGTTTTCTCATCTCAAACTAAAACTCTGTATGCACTAAACATGAACTCCCCATTATACTCTCCTCCCAGCCCTAGTATTCACTATTCTATGTATCTTAATATAAATTTTTTTGGATAAAGATACAGTCTCACTCTGTTGCCCATGCTGTCCTGAAATTCCTAGCCTCAAGTGATGGGATCCTCCTGTCTTGGCCTCACAAAATGCTGGGATTACTGGCGTGAACCACCACACTTGGCCCTCTATATATCTTAAAGTAAATTTCGTCTCATATTAATATAGCAATACTATCTGATTTGTTATCTTTTTTCATTTTTTTACTCTCAGCCATTCTGTGTTATTATGACTTATAACAGCACATAATTAAAAGTTTTTATCCTGTCTGACAATTCCGATCTTTTAACTGGCGAGTTTAGTTCATTTACACTTGTTGAGTTTACTGACAAATTTTGTTTTATTATGCCATGTTATTTTGTGCTAATATTTTCCATGTGTCTCTCTTCCTGCTTTCTACTGAAATGAAAGTTTTTAAAATTCATTTTCTCATTTACTGCAAGTTATATATATTATATTTCTATTTATTTCATGATTTGCTTTAATTTTAAATTAAAAATAATCATAATGGCTTAATCAATACTTCTACTATCCTTATAAATAATTTAAGAAACTTGGAATACTTTAATTACATATCTCTCATTATATATGTTGTTGTTGTTGAGTATTATAATGTCATCTTATTTTCGTGTTCCCAAATTAACCACTGTTATTATTGTTTGTACAGTCAATGCTTGTTTAGATATACTCGCATGTTTTCCAATGTCTTTACTCACCCTAAGTGTTTTCCAAGCTCCAATTTTTATCTCATTTCTTTCTTGTGGGTGGAAATTTTCATCAGCAAATTTCCTGAAGAAAATTCTTTCAGTGAAAGTTTATTTGTGATAAGAAATCTGTCTTGTTTGTCTGGAAATTTATTTATTTTATTTCTACTCTTGAATGATAGTATAGCTGAGTGAAGAATGCTTGATGGGTTTTTCACTCTGCACTTTGAATAAATTATTCATTGTCACCTGTTCTGTATTGTTGATTTTGTAAAGTCTATTGTGAATATACTTGTTTTTATATTGAATGTCTTTTTCTCTCTGACTTTAGAATTATTTCATTCATGGCAATATATATGGGTATAAATTTAGTTTAATCGATCCTGCTGAGGACTTGTATTATCTAAATCTGAGGATTCATGTCTTCTATTAATTCTGGTAAATTTTCACCCATAATCTCTTTGAATGTTACCTCTCTCAGTTTTCCTTGTTCTCTCCCCCAAGAACTTGTAATATGTCTACATTGTACCTTCTTATTCTCCAGGTTTTTTTTTTTTTTTTTAGCCTCTAGTATTTCCTACCTTTTTATCTGCTTGTGCAATCTACTAGAAAATTTCATCATAATTCTCTTGCAACCATAATTCTCTCGTTAACTATTCCTAGATCTCTTTTTAGTCATCCATTTAGTTTTTTTTTTTCTTTTCTTTTCTTTTCTTTTTTTTTTTTTTTTTGAGACAGAGTCTCACTCTGTTACCAGTTTGGAGTACAGTGGCGTGATCTCAGCTCACTGCAACCACTTCCTCCTCTGTTTAAGTGATTCTTGTGCCTCAGCCTCCCCAGTAGCTGGGGCTATAGGCATGCACCACCATGCCTGGCTAATTTTTTGTATTTTTAGTGGAGATGGGGGTTTTGCCATGTTGGCCAGGCTGGTCTTGAACTCCTGGCCTCAAGTAATCTGACTGCCTTGGACTCCATTTAGTTTCTTTTTAAACTTAAAAAAATTTGAAGTATAACACACATATATAAAAGCACATAAAATATAAATGGATTATTGAAATAATTACTGTAGCTGAGTTACAGATCAAGAAATAAAATGTTGCCAGACTCCGAGTGCCCTCTATGCACCCCTTACTGACCACAGCTCTCTTCCTTTCCACTAAAGGTAACCATAACCCTGACATTTATGGGAATCATGTCTTTCCTTTAAAAAAAAAAAAAGTTCTACTACATTCCCGACAATTAATATGCATTCTTAAACAATATAGTTTATTTTCTTCTTTTCTGAACTTTTTTAGTTTTTTGAGACAGGGTCTCGCTCTGTTGCTCAGGCTGGAGTGCAGTGGTGCAGTCGTAACTCACTGCAGCCTCGTCCTCCTGGGCTCAAGCAGTCCTTCCACCTCAGCCTCCCAAGTAGCTGGTATTACAGGCACACTCCACAACTCCTAGCTAATTTTTGTGTTTTTTGTAGAGATGAAGTTTCGCCATGTTGCCCAGGCTGGTCCTGAACTCCTGAGCTTAAGCAAGCTGCTCGCTTCTGCCTCCCAAAGTGCTGGGGTTACAGGTATGAACTGCTGCACCCAGCCTTCTTTTCTGAACTTTTAAAAATAATAAAAACTGTATGTAAGTTTTTGTGTCCTGATATTTTGACCAATATTATATATTAATTATTCACCTCTGTTGTTGTGTTTGGCAGATGCTCATTCATTTTTGTGTGTTTATTTATTTATTTATTTATTTATTTATTTATTTATTTATTTTGAGACGGAGTCTCGCTCTGTCGCCCAGGCTGGAGTGCAGTGGCCGGATCTCAGCTCACTGCAAGCTCCGCCTCCCGGGTTTACGTCATTCTCCTGCCTCAGCCTCCCGAGTAGCTGGGACTACAGGCGCCCGCCACCTCGCCCGGCTAGTTTTTTTGTATTTTTTTTTTAGTAGAGACGGGGTTTCACCATGTTAGCCAGGATGTCTCGATCTCCTGACCTCGTGATCCGCCCGTCTCGGCCTCCCAAAGTGCTGGGATTACAGGCTTGAGCCACCGCACCCGGCCCATTTTTGTGTGTTTATAAAATATTTTACTGTCTCATATACTAAATATTTAGCTATTTTACTGCTACAAACATTTTTTGTTTCCAGTTTGGAGCTGTTATGAACAATGCTGCTATGAACATTATGGTATCTGCTTAGTCCATTTTGTGCTGCTATAACGGAATCCGTGAGACTGGGTAATTACAAAAAACAGAGATTTATTTCTTATAATTGTAGAGCCTGTGAAGTCCAAGGTCAAGTGGCCCACATCTAGTGAGGGCCCTCTTGCTGAGTCATCCCATGGTAGAAGATGGAAGGGCAAGAGAGCAGGGGTACTGAACTCATCCCTTTATCAGAAACTGCTCCTGAGATAACTAACCAACTCCCACAATAACATCATTAATCCACTCATGAGGGCAGAGCCCTCATGGCCTAATCATCTCTTAAAGGTCCCACCTCTCAACACTGTTGCATTGTTCATTTCAACACATGAACTTTGGATGACACGTTCACACCATAGCAAAACTTGCGTACTAGTGCATACAGGTGTGCATTTTTATAGGTTACGTACTTAGAAATACAATTGTTGGGTCCCAAGGTGTGCATGCCCTCAATTTTTTTTTTTTTTTTTTTTTTTTTTTTGAGACGGAGTCCCACTCTGTTGCCACAGCTGGAGTGCAGTAGCACGATCTCAGCTCACTGCAAACTCTACCTTCTGGGTTCACGCCATTCTCCTGCCTCAGCCTCCTGAGTAGTTGGGGATATAGGCGCCCGCCACCACGCCCAGCTAATTTCTTGTATTTTTTTTAGTAGAGACGGGGTTTCACTGTGTTAGCCAGGATGGTCTCGATCTTCTGACCTTGTGATCCACCTGCCTCAGCCTCCCAAAGTGCTGGTATTACCGGCGTAAGCCACCGCGCCCGGCCGCATGCCTTCAATCTTATCGGATAACGCCAGACTGTTTTTCAAAGTTGTACTAAATTACACTCCTGTCAACAGTATATTAGCAACCCCATCCTTCCACAATCTTATCAGTGCTTGGTGTTATTGTTTATCTGATCTTTTACTTTAACCCAGTGTGGTGGGTGCATAACAGTATCTCATGTAGCTTTACTTTCTAATGAGTAATTTCATAAATTGACAATTAAATGATAACTTCTTCTATCCACTTGATTTTTATTCTTAGCGACTCTCCTAGATATGGTCTATGGGCATTCAACATCCTTCTCATTCTCTTCTATTTACCATTTCATATAAGAGAATCTAGAAAGCAAAACCAGCAAATACCTACTTACATTTCCCAGGTTTGGGATACAAATTAGTTTCCACCAAAAAGATGTACTCATGAAAAATTTAGAGTGCAGAAACAAGGTGGGGGCCATCTTTCTGAAGCATCACTTTTAGTGCTGCATCTATCTTTGCTAATGTGAAAGGCAGGTGTAATAATGACAATAAGTTGACCTGGACTTGCACTCCTCCAGCCCATTCAATGATTTGTAAGCACCTAATTCCCTGCTGTTTAAAATACGTAGAGAAATTTATTTTCAATCTGGACTCTGACTGATACAATGACAATTGTACTTCACCTAATTTAAGATACTCTCAAAGGTAAGAAGCACTATTATTTCACTGACAATAAGAAAGCCAGTGTTGCAATTAAACTATGACAACTGCTTTCTTGACACTTAGAATTTTCCTCTATTTAAAGAGTTATTTTATTTTATTTTATTTGGAGACGCATTTTGCTCTGCCACCCCAGCTGGAGTGTAGTGGCACAATCACAGCTCACTGTAGCCTTGAATTCCTGGGCTCCAGCAATCCTCCCATGTCAGCCTCTCAAAGTGCTGGGATTACAGGCATGAGCCACTGTACCCAGCCTAAAGAGTCACTTTAGACTTTAGACATAGGTTTTATAATTTATCATCTCTCCCTTTACCAGTGAACAGATTTTTCCTACCCTTTATTTGGGCTGAACTTTGATTCTTATTTCTACATGACCATTAAAACCCTTTGGTTACCAAGATCAGCAACTACCTCTAAACACTCCAGGGAAGCTCCAGGATCAGCTCCCACATTTGCCATCCAGGTTTTTAGTTCTCTTCTTATTTTTGGTTCCTTGGAGGATTTTTCTTTTTTTTCTATCAAGCTCAGCTGTGCATTTAAAAGAAAATTTTGTATGTTGGTCACTGTTTCTAGGTGCTTTTTTTTTTTGGAGACGGAGTCTCGCTCTGTCGCCCAGGCTGGAGTGCAGTGGCCAGATCTCAGCTCACTGCAAGGTCCGCCTCCGGGGTTTACGCCATTCTCCTGCCTCAGCCTCCCGAGTAGCTGGGATTACAGGCGCCCGTCACCTCGCCCGGCTAGTTTTTTGTATTTTTTAGTAGAGACGGGGTTTCACCGTGTTAGCCAGGATGGTCTCGATCTCCTGACCTCGTGATCCGCCCGTCTCGGTCTCCCAAAGTGCTGAGATTACAGGCTTAAGCCACTGCTCCCGGCCTTCTAGGTGCTTTATAGTAAAATATTCTAGTTTGTTGTAATGCTGGAAACACAAGTCCATCTCATTATTATGTACTATAACATTTCCATTTAACAAATGAGAAAATTAAGGCTCATAGAAGTTAAATAATTTCTCCAAATTCACACAGATAAAAAGTTGTGGGACCAAGATTCAAACTGAGATCTTTTGTGTCTAAAACGCGTTCTCTTAGCGTTGAACCACACCTAGGAAGCCTTGCTTTAAATTTTCTGATACTACAGTGATCATTTGCATACTTCCAGCTAATTGAATGATTACATTCCTATCTATTATAACAGGTTTGAGTTAATTTGTACTTCACCAAAATGCCACAATGAAACTTTGAGGAATTTCTGGCTGTGATATTTTTTAAATAGACTTCTGGGCTTGGAAGCCACTTTAAAGGGGCATCTTGCCATCCGCTTGCTTCAGACAGAGCCAACCTCCAGCCATTATTCACAGTCTTTGATAGATGATCATTTCCCTGGGATCTCAGGTACAATAGAAGACAAACTATAAATTTTTTAAATCAAGCTCTTGGGCTTAGTGAGTTTCACTGGCAGGGTTTTTTTTCTTCCTTAATTCCAAACTTATTCTCTCCTTCTGCACCTTCAGCCACTCTGTCCACGGGAGAGGGACAAAAGAGCTTTCCTTGCCCTCTTTACATAGCATATCTGCCCCTCCCCATTACTGAGTAACCACGTACTCCTGTGGGATTACTCGGATCCTTTCAGCTTTCTCTTCTTTCCTCCTTTTTGGTCATGAATTTTGTCCTTGGCTGTAACTCCTGCTGAGTTATCTCCCATTAATGATGCTGACATACAGGACCCAGATAAAGTGCTATATAAATGCTAAGTAATCACAGCTAGGCTTGACTTTGTGGTACCGGTTATCTCAGGCTGCTGTGTTACGAGATCAGCCCCCTGTTGACATTCAAGATGAAGTCTACCAGCTGCAAACCTTTTTTTTTGCGATGGAATATTGTGACAAGTGCTAATTCTCTACCAGGGGCCTTGAAAAGAAAGCATACTGGCCTGTTGGAGGGTGAGGAGGGAGAGCATTAGGACAAATACCTAATGTATGCGGGGCTTGAAACCTAGATGATGGGATGATAGGTGCAGCAAACCGCAAACCACCATGGCACATGTATACCTATGTAACAAACCTGCATGTTCTGCACATGTATCCTGAGACTTAAAGTAAAATAAAATAAAATATTAAAAAAAGAAAAGAAAGCATGCTATTATTTGATGGTCTGTCTGTTTTTCAATATACACATACATGTAGAATATTAAGGTATATTGATATATACTATAGACTTTCAGAATGTGGCCACTCCAGGAGACCTAAGCCAATTCTCTTGCTGGGTATTGGAGGTGAGGGTGAGAGAGACCCAGAGAGAAAAGGGCCCAAGCATCTCTTATAGTGGAAGTGGGCACGCCCACAACAGACAAAAAGTGGATCCGCTTAAAATGTTTAAAAAAAATGGTTTTGACTCCCCAATGTCAAACGGCCAACGTACTTAATTTTTTTCACTGACTTAACTAAATCATCTCATTGTTGTGACATTGTGTAACTACTGTCATAATCAAAGCACTGATTCCAAGATTTGTGTGAAACAGGTGACTACAGACCTGTTCGTTCTCAGGTTTTGAAAGACAAACTTTCTGTCATTAACTCCTCAGTCCTTACAATGTCAAAAATTGTATTTGGAGTTTTGTCATTAGAAAACAGAACTGGAACATTGTTTGGACATTTTGTGGACAATTGTGGTCATTCTCTAATTTTCTAGGCACTTGGATAATATGTGTGAAAGAGAGAGACAGAGAGAGAGATCTTATATATATGTATAATGTGTATGTGTGTGTGTGTGTATCCTAAGACTATAGCTAGAAGACACTTTAGATTTTATAGACAACTCTCACACTTAATAAGGAAGAATCGGCCGGGCGCGGTGGCTCAAGCCTGTAATCCCAGCACTTTGGGAGGCCGAGACGGGCGGATCACGAGGTCAGGAGATCGAGACCATCCTGGCTAACACGGTGAAACCCCGTCTCTACTAAAAAATACAAAAAACTAGCCGGGCGAGGTGGCGGGCGCCTGTAGTCCCAGCTACTCAGGAGGCTGAGGCAGGAGAATGGGGTGAACCCAGGAGGCGGAGCTTGCAGTGAGCTGAGATCCAGCCACTGCACTCCAGCCTGGGTGGCAGAGCGAGACTCCATCTCAAAAAAAAAAAAAAAAAAAAAAAAAAAAAAAAGGAAGAATCAGTCAGACAGATGACTTACTGAAGAGTATTTTGCTATTAGGAGACAGACGTGGACTAATAATCCATTATCTTTTGACTCCAGCAGAGTTCAGTGCACTTTCCTCTACAGTACCCATGCTAGTAGGGGCTAGAGACTGGGACTAATATTCCCAGTCAATACTTTCAGAAAATGAGGCATCATGTTGTTTGAAGGAGTTGGTAAGCTGGCATTCTTTCTTATAGACAAAAGAATAGATAAGACGATTTAAATGCCATTTCAAATCTACTTTCCTCTTTCCTACAGCATACCTATGAAATGGAAAGCAGTTATTAAATAGAATTTGTGTCTTTTCCATATGTAAAATGATATGTCTTTGTATATGTGTACTTCTAATATTCATATGAATGTTATTCAACATCTGCATGTGTGGATGTGCATATGGTGTAGACGGCTTTGTATTGTTTTCCTCCATGGGTGTATATTACTCAGACCCTCTCATGAATCTGCCTACTAATTTAATGTATTACTTTACTGTTACTTCATTTCCATACTTTTCTAAAGTGCTTCAGATGCAGCCCAATCAGAACTTATAAACACATGTGCAAGCAGCCTTACAAACACACACATGCACACAAGGAGACATATATAGACATGTGCTACCACATATTCCCTAGATCTTCCTTGCATACCCCTGCTATAGCTGGACAGACATTATTGTCACTTCAGGCTGGAACAAGTGAAGCAGGCTGCTTTTTCTGTTTATGCTGTACAGCTGACAACAGATAACTGCATCAGCCTCATCTGCTTAGGCTTTACCTCTTTTCTAAAGGGTGGCCAGAACAAAAGCTTCTTCCTATCAGGATTTTTGCCAGAAACAACTTTTCCCAGAAATCCCTGTTTGGTTCATCCTATCGTGCCAGATTTACAGTTCCTCAGCTTCCCAGCCTCTTCTCCCTGACTCTCTAATATAGAATTTCTGCTCAGCCAGATGAGTGCCTTCTCCCCAGCAACATATACCTTGTCCTCTCCAGGCTCTAAACTGCACAAGCCATGGCCCAACCTGGGACACAAGTCTTTTCCTACTTCTCCCTTGGGCCCCATTTCTGCTCTCCTCCCCAAGTGTCTCTCCCCTCTGAGGGGATGACTGCCTTGTCTGATTCACCTCGCTTCTGCTGCAGCTCCTGCTCCTCCCGCCTGCATTGATGTCCCTCATTTCTCTTGTTACTCAATCTTCTCACTTTTCTTTCTGCCTGGGTCCTGAGTATATGTTCCATCTCCCTGCACAGATGGGGTGTGGCTCCCCACATGCAGGAATTGGCTTTGTCGCTTGTTTCCTGGTGCTCCCCTCCTCCAGCCCAGGCAATGCCCTTGTTCCTGGCAGAGTGCTGACTGACAGACTGGCTGGAGTTGAAGCTCAGCCTTAATACTTCTCCAATCTCTTTTCTTAATTAATTTGATGTGTTTGGCATCACCTCTGCTGCTGGAGGGGTATTTTCTAGGAAGCAGAGGAGTGTCGGAGGCCTTGCTCCTTTTCCTTCCTTTCTCAGATAGACTAGTATTTCAACCTGACAGCTCCCAGCCGGTCCTCTGGATATGGAGCATTGAGTATTTATTTTCCTGATGTTTTTATTCCAAAGTCTTTGCCAGGGTCATGTTGTTGAAATCTGCCAAGTGACAGCAGCCCCTGACCCTGCTACTGAATCCAAACACATTTTACAGGTACAGCTGTTGTCAGAAAATTACAGAAGCCAAAGGCAAAAACAGAGGCCTTGAGAGGTCATCTTGGATATGCCCCTGTCTCCAGTCTAGTTTCTGCTCAGGTAAATTAGAAGAGATCTAGTTTCAAAGTGCTACACAAGGGAAATGGATGTGCCACTCTTCAATCCCACTCCATTATCTAGCAGTTCCCACCGTCAGAATGTGTTTCGTTGTATGGACCCACAACCTCTCCTTTGAATGCCAGGCGCTTTCCACTTCTGTTGTTGCCAGAAAGTGGATGATGATTAATATAATCCACTATATACTTGAAAAAGAAAATTATATTAGAAATAATCCAGAGAAAGTGGTCATCCATGACCAAGTGGTCATCCATGATGGATAATTCAATCTTCAACACAATCTACATTCTTTCCAAAGACCAGAGTAATTTCCAGACTGACTTAGCTGTTAACCATGAACATCCAAAATCCTCCCTGGCTCACAGTGGTAAGTAGGTTTCCAAGTCTGGATTAGTCTTACCCCTAGATTTAAATGTTTTTTTGTCTGCCCACATCCCACTCTATGGCTCTTCCCCCAGCCCAGGTTGAGAGTGCTGGTGCCACTCAATGGTGTCCACACATAATAAGGGTCTGTGTAATGCCAAGCAACTGGTTGTGAGAGAAAAATGTTATCTGGCTAATCCATCCACTTATTAACATATATTTGGATACTTGGAAATAATCCAATGAAGGACTGAAGTTTTCCTTTGTCAGCATGTAGACAGTCCTAAAATATCGTAGTCAAGCAGTGTCCATAGACAAAGTTAACTGCATCATTAACACTTCTTTTTTTCACTTGGCATGCTATATCTGACAGGCTTTCTCCCCACCTGGTGACCCAACGCTGGCCTGAGTGGCTTGGCACTCATTATAAAGAGAGATGCCAATGTCTCAAAAGTGCCAGAGAGTCTGGCAGGCAGCCTAACTATAAGGCAGCTGCTGTGATTTCCATAAGAGAATAAGCAGAATGCAAAACAAAACTGCAAGAATGAGGCTGCCCAGTTCTTGGTGTTGGCAGGGGCCATAAAAGCAGGAACTCATTTCCTCATCTCCTGCGACTGAGTCTAGCCTACACATCCAGAGTCTAGGAGGGACAAATTTGGGTGAACCAATGCAAAAGAATGTATTCTCATCACCTCTGGAAAAAATGCTTTTGTGTCAGCCGTTTTTCCAAGGGACAAACTGGAGCTATTACCATACAATCTAGTGAAACAAATCATGGTTCTTTACTTAGATCTGGAAATATATCAAACTGAATAATTCAGGAAATCTATGGTTTTGGTAGTGAGTTGCCAAAACTCTGCTTTATTTGGTGCTATGCAGTTTCCACTATAGTAGCCCTGATCTAGTCGGTTTATCTCTACAACTCAAACAACTAGAAAACTGTTTGAGCCAATCCTTCACTCTCTTCATCCCTTGAAATCCTAGTGAGTCTGAAACAACAGATAAGCATGGGAGGAAGAAGAGAAACACAAGGTTAAAAAATAAAAAAGCAAAAATAACCCGTTTCCTTCTACACACATCTAGGCTAAAGCAACCCTGAGCAAGGGAAGGAAGAAAATATTACATTAAACTGAGCTCAGAATCTTGAAGCTCCGTTGCACTGGACATTCTCCCTAAGATTTGAAATTGTGTATATGACTTGAAGTTGTTATAGGATTGTCTGTTACCTAAGAGCAGGCAGAACAGTCTTAGGGTCCCCTGGAGTTTTAGTCCAAGAGCCAAGAAGTATTAGCTAACATCCATTGACATTGATAAAGGGTGATAGAACACAAAAACGAAATTGCATTTTGCCTTTTAAAGAGGATGTGTTAGTAAAGGATGGACTGGGATATGAGAGTAAATAAACCACAAAACATATAGTCACTTAAACACAATAGAAACTTATTCCTCCTTCAGGTAAAGTCCTAGGCAGATGATTCTTGCCCGTGGGTGGCTGCCCTCTCCATGTGCTTCAGGGATCCAGGTTCTTCCTATCGAGTGTCTGATCTATTCCCTAGGGCGCCATGGTGGGCACCCTCACAGAGGAAGAGGACAGAGAGCACTGAGGAGGATGGGAACACACCCACTTGTTAAAAGCTTTGGTCAGGAAATGGCACATGCATTCCATTAATTAGAACTAAGTCACACAGCCATATGAAACTGCAAAAAAAGCTGGGGGTGTAGTCCAGCTGTGGTCCCAGGATTTGGAGGGAGCAGTTGCTATGTCTTTATAATGGTTGAAATTTTACTGGCTTCTGTGTCCAGTGGCAAATTTGGACACAGAAGATCCTCATGGGGTACCAGAGGTTCAGCCATCATAGGCAGCAACCTCATGAGAGTACTTCTTTCTCCAAAAGGAAGGTCATCATTCCCCAAAGGGACTTTTCTCCGAATGGTGCAGGTTGATGGATGGCGGGGATAAAAGGGACTGGGAGAGAAAAGGACTTCTGTGAAAAACCAGAGCAAAGGTAGCCATGCTCAGTTGCCTCTTAAAGATAAAGAAGGCTCCTGTAGCTTTACTACTGAGACCTACTCGCAGGAGATTTGTTCCTTCCCCTGGTGGAACTTCTCATCTCTTGTGTAATGAATATGCACCTGAAACTCCTAGGTCTCAGAGAGCCTGGAAGTAAACACGACCCTAAAAAATCCTTGCTACTGAAAACAATCCAGTAAAATGTGCCACTGGACACAGAAGCCAGTAAAATGCATGAAGGCAGAAGAATTGCCTGGCCCTTCAACCCCAAATAAAATAAACATATTCTACATCTTATTAATTCCAAAACTGGATTCAATTTTTTAAAGTGCCACATTCTGATGAGATCAGAAGACACATCTGGCAGGGATGAGGTCATTACAAGAAGAGTTTGACTATTTATAATAATAATAAAAAAACACCCACCACCCTTGGATTCTCACTGGGGTGGGGAGCGAAGAGCTTTGCAGGACCCATCAAGGAAAGCAAAGATTCCGGCAACACAATTCCCCTTGTTAACTATATTCCTGGCCTCTAGGTCACTATTTAAAATAAAAGGGCATCTCCATTCTCCCCCAGAAGTACCGTTCTACAGTCACACTCGCTACTTTATCCATGTCTGTGTGCAGTGAGCATTTTTCTGTTCTTCTAGTTCCACTGGAGTTTTATTTTATGCACCCTTCCCCTGCCCCATTTCTTGAGACCAGCTGGACTGCATGCTGGAAAAACAAAACAGAAGAGAGGGGAAGGTCCCTCAGATTCCAAAGCAGAATACAACCAAGGCTTCCTAAGTAAATGAAAAGGACTTGGAGAAGACATAACCCTTCAGTGTAGACACTTAAGTTGAAATTTCTGCCCTGTCGTTCCAATGCCATGATGGAGAAGGAACCCCACAATCGCCTTTGGCGTGTGCAGCTCTGAGCGTTACAACGATGCAAAGTGCGGTCTTTGGAGGCTGCGGGAGTCAGTAATCCCTCAATTCACTCTCGCCATTCCTTCTCCCCAGTCTGCGCGAAAGCCAGGTCCGAGGGCTTCGAAGATCGGGGGGACCCGAGATGCGCACCAGTGGCGGGAAACGAGCTGGCTTAGTTGGCTGGGCTGCGTCCCTTCGCCACGGCCCGCCCGCCCGCCGCTCCGGCCTCCGGAGAAGCCTGGAGAGGGGGCCTGCTCCTCTTGAAAAATGGCTTTTGGGGGCGGTAGGTCCTCGGGAGGGCGACTGGCGGAAAGTGACTTGCCGCGGCTTCGAGTAGAGACTTTGGTGCGGGACCCAACTCCTGGGGAAGGCGGGGAGCGCTAGGCAGATGCCTGGCCCCAGTGAGGCGCCAACACGTACAAGTTCCGCTCTGAGTGTTTGAAAATGAAAGTTTCTCTCCGATTGATTTTTTTTTTTTCCTTTAAATGTATCTCCTTCAAAAAAACAAAGACGTGGACAGGCAGGCGCCACCCGGTCTGGGAGCTGAGAGGTTCGTGACAGCTGAAGATTTCGTTTGGTTCAAGTTGAGAAAATAAGGGTCGCCCCGTCCCAGGCTGGGAGCGTGGGGACTTCCGTCTATGGACTGTGCAAACCCTCTGGGGCTGCCTCCCGGATTGGCATGCTCTCCCCGCCGCCTGAAGCCTAGGAAAGGTTCCCTGGAGGCACTGGACTCCAGACCCCTGCAGGGCGGGATGGAGAAAAAGCCCTGAATACCACGTCCCACACCCCTCAAGTCGGGAGCCCCCAAGCGCCACTCCGGCGTACGCAGCTGTGGGGTGGGAAGGAGAAGTCAAGTCCTCCGCCAAGAACTCACCCACGCAGCTCCTGCCATTCCTCCGCCTGATTTCTGCTGGAGGAGGTCGTCAGTTTGCAGGGGCAAAATATGAAGACTCCGGAGAAATAGACAAGACAATATTCCTGAGCTCTTTGAACGGCCCAGGTAGAGAAGAAAATTAAACAATGTAACTCATCTCTCTACAAGTAAAGATCTAGAGCGAGATTAAGACCCCCATTCCCGGCTTTTCCTCTGAAGCTCCCCCAGAATAAGCCTGCACGTTAGAGCTGGCTAGGTCAGGGAGTGCAAGGAGAGGTGCCTTTTCGACCTGGAGAAAGAGTACTCTCCCCCACAGCTTTTGATAGTTAATGCTGAAGTTACCAAGTAAAGGTTGAAGAAATGGAGGAGAGGAAGGTGCGGGGGGGGGGGGGGGGGGGGGGGGGGGGTGGGGGGTGGGGGGATGGTCGTAGGTGTTTTTAACCAAGTTAGATTTTGAAGTTATTACAAATATGTTCCCTGTTCAAATAGCATGGTCCCCATTTTCCAGGCTCCACTGTGTGAGGCGGGTTCACAGCCTCAAGGTTCTCCCTGCGGTTTGGGATAGGGAAAAACGCTAATCCTGCATTCTAAAATTTAAAAAAATAAATAAATAAAAATAAAAATCCTGGAAGCTTAATTATCGAGCAACTCAGATAAGTCTTCTTCCCACCACTCACCTTTCGATTATTTGAATAATTCAAAAAAACACGAATTCTGATTGTTTGTGGAGACTCATCACCCCTGGACAGTAAAAAGAGAGAGAAACAAGGAAAATCGAATAGGGAACAGCGCTCCAAGATGGTGAAATGGGTCTTCTGTGCATTTTTCCTGGTATAGAAAGACAGAGTCGCCTTCCTGGGCATTATTTCCTGGAGGATATTTTATCTGTTGTGATAAAATGTATAGAGTTAGATGAAGTCACCAAAATGTATATACGTGTGTGTATGTGTATATATATGTGTGTGTATATATGAGAGAGAGAGAGAAGAGAGAACAAACAAGGGTTTCTACTTGTCTATGAAAAATTTTATTTCTTGGCAGAAAGAATATTTGGGCTCCATTTTGTTTGTTTGTTTGTTTGTTTTGTTTTTTTTCCAAGATGATCATAGCTGTGTAGGACCAGACTCCTCCACATAGTTTTTAAGCTGAATATGCACTTGCAAAGCATAGTTGGGGCATCACCCACATAGCCTTCAGGTGAAAACTCGGCTTGAACCTGCAAATTCAGATTTGTCTTCCAGGCGTACTGGGCAGAGCATCTGAGATCCCCTGTTGGCTTCACAGCCTATGGAATGAGCCCGGAGAAGCCAGGAGACTACAGTGCATGTTTCTGGACCTTGCAAAGAACTCACTTCCCTAAAGGCTGAACTCAGAGAGCTAGACACCCTGAAGGATCAAGTCATCAAGGATCAAGGAGCAGTCATGTTTGAGGGGGAGAGGGTTGGTTGGGCTTTCTTCTTCCCAGGATAAACCACATTTGGGAAGCTTTTTTCAAGGGTGAGGGTGAGGCTAAACTTTGAAAAGTAGTGAATCTGCTTTTCTTACTGGTAATATTTGGAAGGAAAAATTCACCACTGTTTATGATCTTGCCCCTACTACTTAAAGTACAAAGCATTTTAAAGATAAGACTTCAAACAGAAAATTTGTAGACCCCAGTGCACCAAGTTTAGAAGCAGATTTGAAACATGACCAACTGTAAATGCATATTGTCATTGTAGGCTTCTGTATAAGACATAACCATGCCATTTCATATGTATTATATTCAGCAAATGACAACAAATACACAGCAACATGAAAAGTAATAGTAAGATTCCTGATAGCTGAATAATTTGCTTTCTTCCTTTGCCATTATTCCAGCTAAGATTAACCAGCTTTTCAGAAGTCTATTATCATGGTTTATCCCCCTTTGGTTCCCAGCCCTTGCCCACCACCTCTTGCTTCCCCACATTTCTTTTTGAGCCCAAGATTCACTCAACCTTCTTTGGCAAATCTTTATAGGTGTATGATTATCTTTAAATCACTTCCCTACCCCAAAACTGGGCATAAACAACAGAAAATAGTCTTTTTCTTCGTTTGTTTCCCCATTGGGAGGATCCCTTTCCACAGGGACCTGTGAGGGGAGAAGAGAAGAAAGGCTGATTCTTGGTCTTGGCAGTGGATGTTGCTAAGAGAAATTGGCAGTCAGGATGTGTCTCTCTGGAGGCACAGGGACCTAGCTCCCAACGTTCCGCAGGTCGTCTGTTCACACAAGCAGGCTCATGAATGCCCAGGCCTTAGGGTGGGTCCGCTGTCTACCCACACACTCAGAGCTCTCCAGGAGCTTACTTCTCTCCTACCCCACTAATAAATGTACCCACCGGTGTGCTCGGCAATAGGTGCACATAACGTGCACACAGGGCATCAATCAGGATTGCGTATGTGACTATGCCTGCCCCACTGGACCTGCTCTAGCGCCGGGCAGTGGAGCGGGCGCTTCCTAGTGTGGGCACTTATCCTGCCGCTCGGGTCGGCCATTTATTGTCTTGTGGGGAAGCAGCTTTCGCCAAGAAGCTTGGTCTGGGTTAGTGAAATAAAATACTAAACAATTATTACATGCAACATTTTTAAACCAGCATATTAAAATAAACTAAGGAACTCTCTGCGTTGAGAGAAAGCCACAGGAAAAGGAGGAGAAGGAGTTAGATGCTGGCGCCAAGTTTCTGGCGGAGCCAGGAGGCGGTGACTCCTCAGGCTAAGCGGAATCGCCATCCAGGCTCCCGAAGCGACCCGAATCCCAAAATCCGTGGAAGAAAATCGCGCTAAAAGAACAGAGCCAACGCCAGCGTCCTGCCAAGTTTGGCGAGATGGCACGTTGGTTTCAGGAGCACAATGCCGCTAAATGACGCCTAAGGGAAAAATTTTCCCAGAGAATTGTCTGGGAGCAACAGCAAAGACATGGTGTTTTTATTCTCTTAGACATGGTGTTTTTATTATCTATTAAAAATATAACTTTAAAAAGCATCTCTGCACTTACATATACTTAAATACTATTGCCGTTTAATGGCTAACTGCATTAGAAAACAACGTGAATGGAAATGCATTAACAAAGCCTCTACACTAATACACGTGTTTACCCACAGAACTGTAAGTCGGTCAAGCCTCCCACCATCTCAGCATAGGCATATAAACAATTAAAGCCTTTAAACTTTTTAATTAAACTTAACTATGTTGTCATATTGAAAGAAAACATTATTTTTTAAAAATTTTAAGATTATTATATGGATAATAAGGTAATCCTAATTACATGAATATGGGTATCTGAGGATACATTTCTTATGTTAATATTTATCTGAAGTTCCCTTAACACCAAACAAAACATATATTACATACTTTCTTGTCTAGAAATGCCTATAATAGATGAAAGGAATAAATCTGTATTTCTCCTTTGGAGGGAAATTCATTAACAAGCCAAGCACTGAAAAGAGAGCTACAAGTGCTTTAAATCACAAATACAGGCTATAGCAGACTATTCTCCCAAGGCCTCAGAGTAGGAGAAGAGTTGCACAAGGTCCCCTCTTTTGGGGCTTTAAGAAATACATCTCTGCAAACTTGAGTATGTTCTTCTTTCCCATCTATTTGCTTGTAGTGGCTAAGCCTAAGGAGAGATGACTGCCTTTGAATAGAGCAGTTGGGTCTTTCCCAAGCTCACAGTCTCACCATGTTTTCTTCCTTTTCATGTCCACCTCATCAGCCTGCCCCAACCAGCACCCCTGTTACAACACCCGCAAATGTCTGTCTCCATACTACACAAGCACAATGCATACTTGTTGCAACACATATTCCCCAGGGTGTTCACTGTCCAAAAACCAGGACTTAACAATCATGTTCCCCAGAAATGCTAAAGACTATCAAATTCAAGGTGTCTGGGGTAGTCTCTTTGCCTTGAAAGATATTTCTTCTGATCTGAGTTAATTTTTTTCTGACTATGCAGGTGAATGCATAAATCCAATGTTTGGGAAAAGGAAAAATGGATGTCCCCATTCTCCTTTCTAGTTCCTTAGATTCCATCAGCTTTGCTGCATGTACAAGGCAACACCACAGCTAAGATTTAAAATGTGCCTCTAAATACTCTCTGAAGAGGGGGAAATTTGGATGAGAGGGAGGATGGTAGTGAGGGAGGTAAAGTTTAACAGTCCCCAACCCCAAGGATATCAGAGTGATAGTTTCCCTCCAGTCACTAAAACTGTACCAAATTATATATGTTTAGGATGATTTAATTAATTACTACCAGTGAGAATCATGTCCCAGATACCCAAATATACAAGCTCCCTTCTACCTTTTTGTTCCATAGATCCCAGTCAAGGTTAGTCATTTTAGCAAGAAGTTGTTTCTTTCCCCCTTTAGTTGAGCCTTGGGTCTCTCTTCCCTCTCTTTTGGAAGTGGAGGGGTTAAATTTTCTTTCTTTTGATGAGGCATCTTCTGAAAGTCCTTTAATTTCTTGTGTTCTGCTCAGTGATTTTCATATTAGAATGTACTTTTGCTGCAACTGCTGAGGTGACTGGTCATGGAGAGAACTAGGCTGTGATCCACTTAGGATATAATTTTTCCTCTTCCCTGTGATGAAATACATATATACATATATTCCTTATATATAATTTTTCCTCTTCCCTGTGATGAAATACATATATACATATATTCCTTCCATCATCTCCCTTTTAGGATCCCACCAAATTCCAATTCCCACACCATGGTGGGACTAAGGAGGCCCCTCACCTCATTAGAGGTGAAATGCTCGGCCCTTCAGCTCTGTCTTTTGTATTTGGTCATTCTTTAGGACAGGTTAACCAGTGTACTTTGACCCAGAAGAATGCTGTATTAAGACCCATCCCCTCCCTGCCCTAAGAAAAATGTTATTTTCCATATCTGCTTTTAAAGTAACTGGAAATCTTTTAAAAGAAGGAAAAAAAGATTGGCTGGTCTGCCTCCCTTCTAGGAGCCTCAAACCTAAACTTTAAAAGATGAAGGAAATGATTGAAAGCGATAAATACCTTTTCCAGGCATTCGGTTTGTTGGCTTTCTGACCAGAAGGGGCTTTTGTTAGGTCTCTACGAGGAAGCCAAATTCAGCCCCCAGCAAATACTCTTCCACCTCTTTCCCATCCCCCCTCAGCTCTCTTGTCTAACTTGAAAATGAACTTGGACTTCCCTCTCAGACAGGCCCTAAAACCGGGTGAGATTTTATTTGTCTGTTTCTGAAGGGCTTCCTAAAAGGAGAAGGGTGTGTAGGGGGAGGGGAAGGGGACAGGGGGCCTTTTCCCCCAGTAGAGGACAGGGTGGGGGTAGGAGCTATGGCGAAGCCAGAAGGCGGCAGGAGATACTTTGTTAATTTCTTAACTCTGTGTTTATTCCCTGAACTTCTTTTGTCAATGAAGGGTTAGAGTAGGGAGGGGGCCAAGTGACAGACTGAGATACTGCCCAAAAAGAAAAGGGGGTGGGTGGGGTGAGGGCTAGAAAAGGGCTGAGGAAGGAGGGGATGAGGAGGGTTGGGGAAGGGGCTCTGTGATGAGCTTGACAGGGGTAGGAGGGCGGGGAAACTGTGAAAGAAAGAGGACTGGGGTTAGGGACTCCAGAGACCACTGGAGGAGGCTTTCTGACAGTTCTCCATGGAAGGGGCCACTTGATTTCCCCGGACCAAACCCAGTGCACCACCAAGCAGAGTCTGCACCTGGGGGCATGCTAGAGGAGAATCCAGGAGAAGATTTGTGATAGCCTAAACTTGGACCCCTGTATGGATCCCTGCAGAACCAGAGAGGAAAAGGTCTTCGAGGTGATCCCAAACCTCAGCCAGCACTGCAAGTCCTAACTAGACAGCAGAGAGGAATGGATTTCCCTGATATCTACCACAGGGAAATAGGTGGGGCCTGGAGGAAGGCAAGTTTTGATTTAAGAGCGGAAAACTCTGAAACAAGGAGCAAAGTGATGCCTCAGCTACCCTGGTCCCATCTTCCCTCAAGCTGGGGGCCTAGGGAGGGAGAACAATAAAGATGGAAGATGCCAGGATAGCAGCCGCTGTCCAGGAGGTGAGTTCCCAAGCTAGTAGAAGAGGCCTAGTGGCCCTTTTCAGAGGCTGGGCTGTGGGAATGGAAAGATCAAAGTAGAGCAGGTTCCAGAGGGATGAGGGACCTCCGGGAGCCCAGAAAAGTGGAAGGAACGGAAAAAGGAAGGGAGGGGATTGGACAGGTCCGGGGAACTCCAGGATCAGCCAGTTTTCTTTCCTTCTCTACCAACATCACCCTCTGCAGCCCATCTGGAATTTTTTCCAAGCATGTGGGAGGGTCTTCCCACATAGACACACCCTCAAGGGTATACCTTCTCATATCCCCTTTCTGAACCCCCAATCCCTACCTATAAGTGGCCTCTCTCAAACATCCCTTTCTTGGCTAGCCCAGGCCCTGTCCTCCTCTGTCCTCCACAAATCTCCTCCTCCATCGGCAACCTGAACCTTGGACAGGAAAGGGCCCCCAAACCCTTTGCCTGCCCTGTAAGGCCCCAAGTCTGGGCCAGAATCCAGACCCTATGGTGGTGAGGCTCTTTGTTCTCCTACAGCCTCAACCCACCCCCTCCTTTTTTAAAACTGGAATTTCTCCCATAAAAAGCGGGTGGGGGGAGCAGGAGCTTCAGAGCTTTAAGCTCCCCCCCCCCAACATATGGAGGAAACAGAGAAAAGGGTTGCAGGGAGAGAAATAATTTGATACCTAATTTTCAGAGGAGAAAATCTGGGCATTGAATCAGGGACACAGCAACGCCATTTCTTTCATCCTTCTCCCTAGTCTAGCACTGAAGCTACACCCAGCCCTCAAATGTGTGCATCAGGCTTGCACCCTCCGCTTGCAAATGTTGCTAAGTTACACCTCTGACTTCATCTTAGATACAGTGGGGCATGAATTCCACCCGTTAACTTCAGAAAGACACAGATATTTGCTTCTTCGTTTTTCTATATTTTCCTGGGGGATGTCTTCGTAAGTAGAGTAGGAAAAACATGTCAATTAAAAGTGTATACAGACAGACAAGCAGAGACTTTTATTTGCATACAGAGGATTTAGGCAGAGAGCTGGTTATCTTTAGGAACACATTTGGGCTGTGTCCACAAGGCCGTGTGCTGACACAGTGCAGGCAGCCTGCACCCATCCCTAAACCCACAGGCACGCACGCACGCGCGCGCGCACACACACACACAAACACACACTTCCCGCGAAAAGGTACATTAAATATCTCCTTTATGTGTTGGAGCATTTAAAAGAAAACATTTCAGAGTCGAACTTAGCCGAGAGCTCGGTGCATGGACGGTAGCTGAGGGTAGAGTGGCTCCTGCCGCTCCGCGATGTAGAAGTCCCTTTGAAAAAGCAGCCGGGAGCAGAGCCGGGGCTTCCCGACGAGGCTGAGGAGCTGTTTTCCATTTTCCTTCCGTATAATTAAATGCTCCGTCTTTTTCCGCATACCAGCAGCTGGATTTTCTCTAAACTTCATCCACAGTCAAACCTCACCGCCTAATCCCCGAAGGCCAGCGGGGCGAGCCCGGGTGAGCACTGCAGCCGAGGGTTTCAGCGCCAGGCCCTAGAAAGGCTTTCTAGGGCGAGATCGCCTTGGAGATGTAATTACTACGTTTCTAGTGGTGCATATTCTCCTGGAGTGTTTAATTTGATTTTATTTGTGTCTCAGCGAGAGCCACATTTTTTTTCGGGGGAGGGGAGAGAAACCACCCCAGGCTTAAAGTTAATTAACCAGCAAGGCTTTACTTTCCACCGTCCTCCTGCAAGCTCTTTCTTCGGCGCCTCCCTCCCCGATCCCGGCGCTCCAGACTTGGAGACTGCGTTTGCAGGCGCGAAAGGTCTTGGGGAACCAAGCGAAAGAAGAGGGAATTGTTCAGAGCACGCGGACTTCCTCAGTCGCCTTTACTGCGCTTAGTCCAAAATTTCCCCTCCAGCCTTCCCACTCCTCCAAGTCGCTTTGGAGGCCTACGACTTCGGCTGGTCTTCTTGAGGAAGAGGACTATGGTTCCCTTTCTTTCTTCTCGCCACTACATTTTGGCCGCATAGTGCTCCTAATAAATGGAATTGTAAAGTTGCTGGGTTAATTAAATCTGTATCTCATTGCAATAGGAATAGTTAATGCCCTTATATAAACCTGGAAAAGACCATACTATTAATTTTATTTATTGCTTGGCCACCCTGCACCCAGATCCTTCACGCCGTTCTGGTTCCTACTCCCGCCATTCCGGTTCCTCCTCCCAAAGGCTGGAGATGTGTCTTTGAGTTCTGGCCCACGGAAAACGGGTCCGGCTTTGGGCCTGACCAGGGAGGGGGCCCCAAGAATGGGATGGGCATTTCAGGCCCTTTGTTTCTCCTGGCAGTCCCGCAGAACCCTGTCCACAGCGCCCCAGTTCTTCCACCTGGGCGCAGCACTTCGCAGAAGGGGAGGCCAGGATCTGGGTTCCATCTTTACTACCCGCGGCTGGAAAAAGACAGGCCTCCACCCCCCCACCCCCACCAGCCAGGCCTTAGGCAAGGGGGCCAAGGTCACACGACCCAGTCTAGACTTGGCCAGGCCCTGTTTGCTCTCCTCGTTTTACCTTGACCTTGGACTCCAGCAGCAGGATAAGCAGTTTCCTAGCAGAGCCGGCTCCCGTCAAGACCCTATCTTCCACTGGGCTCATCTCTCCTCGCCCCTCCGTCATTGCCCTCAATACACACTTGAGCTGGTCTCCTTATGTCTCAACCCTCTTTCTGTTGTATTTTTCCTCCTACTGCCAGCCCAGCCCGCAGCCTGCTTTCCGAACTCTGAGCTGACTCTTCTGGCTCAAGATCACGCGGATAAGAATTACTATCCTAATTCACCGATGTCCGAGTGCTCTCAACCGTCAAACACCACCTTCTCCCCACAAAGAGGAGGGTCGCGGCCCGAAGGGGTCTCTGCAGACCTGTCCATTTGCTTTCCATTTGAGGGGTGCAGTGGGTCTGGCTGAGCGAGGCGCTACTGTGTGGCCATGGCCTGTGCGCTGGCTACACACGAGCACTCAGCATTTAAAACCTGTGGCAGAGGCAGGAAAGAAGGAAACGCTGCAGCCCCTTTCCCCTCTTATTTTTCTCTCTTCATTACTATTTCTCAGGGAGGTCCTCTGCTGAAAGGGAACTTGACTCAATTCCACGGACATACTCCCTCAGAAAAGGGTGACTCTATTGAGGCTCCTGACAAGTTGGGAGATTGGGAGGAAAGAAGGGAGAGCTTTTGAAGAATCAGTAAGTTGGTGTTAATTTTTTCTTTGAAATAGGGGGCAGTTTTAGATCATGAAACTATTCCACACTAAAAGAGGGTGACCTAAGAAAGCTGTGGGAGCTCCAGTGAAGGTATTCAAACTGGGGACCAGGCCCCTGAGGGCACAGGTGGGTTCTGCAGGGTCCCCAGAGTGGCGCCAGAGAGGTCCCTCGAAAGCGGTAGCACTGAATCTCCCCCATTTTCCACGTTTTCTTTTGTATAGCTACAGAAGAGAGCGCGCTCTCCTTCGCATCCAGGGCTTTTAGCTTTCCCAGGCTGAATATTACACCCCCGCCACCCGCATTTCTTTAAAAAACCTCACTCTGAGATTTTTTTCTGTTGCATATTTAAATATCAGTCTATTCTATTGTTTTTATTTCCCTCGTTTTATTCTATCTCCATTTATTGCTGAGTATACTCCATTGCTTCACAATCCCCTGCCCCAGGTGATGAATTCTGTATTTGGGGGTTGTCACACCCCTCTCCGCTTGAGAAAAATCCAGCGAGGTAAAGGAGAGTGTCCTTTTCAGACATCTGGGGTTCTGGGGAAAGTGGCTGAAAGTAGGAAATGGAAACACAATCCTGGCATCAAAGGCTCACTACGCGGCATCAGGTTCTTTCCAGCCGCGAGCGGAGGGGAGCTGCCAGGGCTGGAGCGCTCCTGCCTGTTTTCTATTATCTTCATTTATTATTCTTTAAAATCTGGTTTCTTCCCCACCCTTAGCTTCAAGCCCCAATCCAGAGACTTGGGCAGTCACAGTGATCGGTTTGGGGATAGGGGTCCGTCTCCCCCGTGCACATTCTATGCCTAGGAGGAGGCGCCCAGTTACAGCCCTCTCCTCCCTTTGCGTCGGCCAAATTCAGCCTCCCCCACCCCCTCCCTGGGGCCGGCCAGGGGGCGTCTCCCTGTCCCTTTAAATCTCCCAGCTCCCGCCTCCTTTGGCCAACCGAGATCCAATCAGCAGAGACCTTTTTCTTTTCGCCCCGCCCCACCTAGAGGGGAGGGAACCCCAGAAGACCTGACCCGGGCATCACGTGCGCAGAGAGCGTCACATGGGCGCGGGAGGGGTGCTGAGAGGTGGAGGGCGGGAACCGGCGGATTTCTTAATGAAGTCTCACCGCATGCGTAGAGGGAATGTAGGGAGGGAGGTGGAAGCACTAGGAGGAGGGGAGGGGTGGAGAGAAAAGAGGGGAGGGATGGGGGAGGGGAAACAGGAGCGAGGTGTCTCCCTTGCTCGCTGCCTCTGGCAAGTGGAGTTTTTAAAAAGCTCCAGCAGATCATGTCATGACGACTTCGCTGCTCCTGCATCCACGCTGGCCGGAGAGCCTTATGTACGTCTATGAGGACAGCGCGGTGGAGAGCGGCAGCGGCGGCGGCGGCGGAGGAGGAGGCGGCGGCGCGGGCGGAGCGGGGGGCGGCTGCAGCGGAGCGAGCCCCGGCAAAGCCCCGAGCATGGATGGTCTGGGCAGCAGCTGCCCGGCCAGCCACTGCCGCGACCTGCTTCCGCACCCAGTGCTGGGCCGCCCGCCCGCTCCCCTGGGCGCCCCTCAGGGCGCCGTCTATACGGACATCCCTGCCCCGGAGGCGGCGCGCCAGTGTGCCCCGCCGCCCGCGCCCCCCACCTCGTCCAGCGCCACCCTGGGCTACGGCTACCCCTTCGGGGGCAGCTACTACGGCTGCCGCCTGTCGCACAACGTGAACCTGCAGCAGAAGCCTTGCGCCTACCACCCGGGCGATAAATACCCAGAGCCGTCGGGCGCCCTGCCGGGTGACGACTTGTCCTCCAGGGCCAAGGAGTTCGCCTTCTACCCCAGCTTTGCCAGCTCCTACCAGGCGATGCCCGGCTACCTGGACGTGTCGGTGGTGCCCGGGATCAGCGGGCACCCGGAGCCGCGTCACGACGCTCTCATCCCCGTCGAAGGCTACCAGCACTGGGCTCTCTCCAATGGCTGGGACAGTCAGGTGTACTGCTCCAAGGAGCAGTCGCAGTCCGCCCACCTCTGGAAGTCTCCCTTCCCAGGTAAGGACGGGACCTGAGCACCGCCGCCGCCGAGGACCCCTCCCCGCCCTGCCTGCCCCGGGGCTCCGCGCCCCAGCCACCCCCGCCGTCTGGCCCCGGCGCGCCCGCTCGGCTGGGCTGCCTATGGAGCCGGCCGGGCGAGCTGCACTGAGGAATGCGCTGGGGAAGAAATCTGCTCCGACACGTTCTCTGTAGCTGCCCGGCCGAGAATGAAGCAATCACAGGCGCCCGAACGCCGGGCCGCCGGCTCTGCTCCGTTCGGTGGCTCGCCTCCGCCTCCCCTCCCCGGCTCCAGCCTCCCGCCGGGCTCTTGGCCCCTTAACCCGCTTCCGGCCAGGGATGGGGGCAGGGTGGGCCTATAGTGCCTTGGAATCCAGGACAAAACCCCCAACCTACCGAATAAGTGGGGAGGGGGGAGAATAAGAACCCCCACTTTCTTTGACAAAATTTGCAGGATCGTTCAGGCAGTAGACAGTATTTTTTAAATAGGGGACTAATTTGCTGGGGTCTACAGAAATGTGGAATTTCTTTTTTTCCTTTCTTGACATATTTAAAAATCTGGCCACGAATTTCCTGATTGTTGAGGGAACAGAAGATCCAAAATCTCTGGAGAGGGAGTGGAGAGGAGGCTCGAATCCCTCCCTAGCAATGTAAAGTTTTCCTTGCCTCTCTGGTATATTGAGCTCAAATTTATAGACATTTCCACTGCCAACTCCCCCATATGTGGTCGAGAAAGAGAGTTAGTAATTGGTGCCCCAAACACAGAAAGAAGGGCGTGGGGATGAGAAATGGGAGAGGAAGACCTGTTCAGGGGCTTCTGGGGTCCAGGCCAGGCTGGGAACCCCTTGGTCTTGTCTGGCTAAGTACCCTAAGTGAGAATTCATTCCCCTCTTGTTCGGTCTCCAGTTGAAGAGAGAAAGGATCCTGCAAATCCCACCGCTCTCCTTACAAGACCAGTCCCAGGTTTCCCAAAACCACACCAAGAGCTTTGGATCCTGCCCTGTGCTGAGAAATCAGGATTCCAGTCTAGGGAGTCAGGTATTTGAGTCTGTTCTCCCTGTAAGAAGAGCTCAGTGGGAGAGCGTTCTCCCTTCTGATACCTACAGAGGTCTTTGGGGGCTGGGGGCCCAGGGCAGCCACAGATGTCTCCCGACAGTGCCCAGCTCCCCGACCAGTTCCACATGCCAGGCTCAGGAATGTTTTCCTTGGAAAGAATAGACCCAAAGACCTCGTAAGGGTGGGCCTGAAATTCCTCTGCATCCGGAATTGGAGGCAGAGGTAGGTGGTTTAAAAAATAATTACCGAATGATATTAGAGAGTGTAGCAGATAACATTCTTGTGAATATTATGAAATTACTTAGTATAACACAACTCAATACCAGGGTATGACCTACACTAGGCACCGTGACTTCTGATCGCCAGAATTAAGGATGGTACAATTTTAGTACATGGTATTGTGCATCACCTACCCTGTATTGGCTATAATATTTTTACATAATATGATTTCTTTTATTAACTACCTAATATGAAATATACCATAATACATTTCTAGAAGATAGGCAATTCACATGTTCGTAATATAGCAATGTATTTTAGAGAGATGGCCCTTTAATTCTCTATCTCGCCAAAACACAAAGCTTCTTAGGAGATTGGGGTGCAGCAGGAATTCCTGGGGCAGGGAAGCCAATGGGCTATGCCAAGAGGCTAAGGGGTAAGGGAGCAGGTGCCCACCAAACCCACTGTGGATGGGGGCACAGGCCCATAGCAATGTGCAATGGGTTTAGAGTGAAGAGGTAGAAGAGAAGGAGCTGTTCTATGTATGAATGTGGTGTGGAGTAGGGGTGAAGGATTGGAGAAAAGCTGAGAAATATCTTTGAGCAAAATAAACATCTCAAAGATTCCCAGGAAAACAAAACAAAACAAAACAAAACAAAAACAACCTCCACTAAAAATAAATACTTTTTTGATCACAGCCTCCTAGAGAAAAATAACTTTGAAATAAAAAACTATAGCCCAATTGAGATTTAATACACTTGCAAATTATGGCATGGAAATGGATATAAAACCTAGCATGCCTCAGCAGCTATGTGCTCCCACAATCCCCGTGTGGAAATAGAATTGGACTGATGTATCAGTGAGTGCAGAGGTACAGGCAAGAGGCAGATGAATAAGAAATTATCTTCAGACACTCTCCATCTTTCTACCCACTCAGAGATCTTTTAGAAGTAGTGAGATTTCAAGATAACTCTGTCTATGCAATTGTGGTTTGTTCGGCAACATGTAGGCATAAACACCGCTGTCTCTCTACAGTGCCTCTGGCTCTGAGAAACCTCATCTGTGGCAGTCTGGGCTGGTTTGGGAGATGGAGGCAATTGTTCAGCAAGATCCAGATAATTAGGGCCAAGATGTGTCGTGGCTTCTTCCTTCTCCCAATTATACAGGTTCTTGCTTTATTGCTCTGTTTTTTGTTTTTTGTTTTTTTCTCTCTCTCCCTACGGTGAGTGTAGACTTTTTTTTTTTTTTTTTTTTTTTTTTTTTTTTTTTTTTTGAGAGGAGAGAGAGGCAGAAATTCCAGGAGGGAATCAGAAAGGGAGAAAAAAGAGAGATAGGGTTCAGGAGACAGAAAGAGGGAGAAAGAAACAGTGGGCTCTTTGGGCCATACTAGAAGTCCTTACTGACAAGCCTTTGGATTTGGGTTGGAAAGAGTAGCAAGCTGGATTTCTAGCTGGACAAGGCACTCTTCAGAGCCCAGAGCTTGCTCGTGGGGGGTGGGTGGTCAAGAGTGGGTGGGCTGTGGGGAGCTAAACACAGGGGCCCCCAAGCCCAAAAAGAAAGCCATGGCTGAGCATTGATATGATTTTTATTTACTCCTCAAAGGTGTCTATTAGGTTTCCAGGCATGAAATCATTTGTGTATGTGATCTGGATGGAGACTAGGGAAGGGGTGATTGTAAGACTAGTAACTAAGCCCCCACTCACTTTAGGCAGTGTATGCACATCTCCAAGTCTAAGCTACCAGATGTTTCTTCATCTCTACATACCACTTCCTTTCCAGATAAGGCAGCAGACAAAGAAAGGGGGCTTCTTTGAGATGACAAAACTGGAGTTATTTCCCCAGGAGACCAAAACAACCTGCAGTTGGTCTGATCCAGGACAAATTGGCTTAATCAATTCTTGGCATCCTATAGAGAAAAATAACCAGTTTAAACCAGTTGTCTACTTTTTAAACTGATTTTATTTTTTAGGGTTGATTAAATCTCATTGGAAATTTAGAGCTAGAGTTTAGGAAACCAAAATTGGGTAGGTAATTGTAAGAGTTTAAAGAAAGTAAAGTAAAAAATTAGGGACAATTATCTGGCTAATTCAGAAACAAAAGCCCACCTTTACCCTACTTTATTCTTCTCCAGGGAAAAGGAGGTGTTTTAAAGCTGGATTGTATCAGCTGGCCTATTTCCATTTTAAAACTTACTGTATCATTTTGAGAGTCAGAAAGTCTGCCTTTAAAATCTGGTTCTGCCACTTAGATTATTTTACCCACTCTGAGCCTCAGATTCCTGATCTTGTAAAATGAGTTTAACAAAATAAGCCTGAAAAAATGTTCTGAGGATTAAAAACAACAATAACAACAACAAAAGCAACAAACTCCTGGTATCACTACTTACCCTTTTCATTTTATTCTTGTCAACAAATCATCAGTTCCCCAAATCATGGTTATGTCTGTAAGAGTAAAACAAATTTGAGAACTGAGAGATTTAAAGACAAAAGGTCTTGTTCAAAAACAAATCCTTTTTAACCTAAAGGATCCATACTGTTTAAATAAAGTTATTTTGTTTTTAAGATTTTTTTTTTTTAAATCATGGTTTATTCACACAGAGGCAGAGAAAAATGCCAGGTCCAACAGTTTTCCTGAGAAATTGTCACCAGAAGACAGTCAAACAAGGCCATGGGACCCCCTGTCTCCCATTTTCTTCCTGAGCATTTTATTTTCTCCTGTGTATCACTGTGACACTACTCTTCCCACTGTGTATAGATAAGAGTCCCTGAGAGAAAGCAGACCCAATGGGGATGGGTACAGGGAAAGTGTTTTGTGAGGGTGGGATGGGAACAAACATTTCAGAAAGAACTATGTGTCTTCCCTCTGGGCTGTGTCTATAGTTTCAAAAGGCAGTAAGAATGAAGGGGAAACCCCAAATATTCAGCCCTCCTCATTAGCTTTCACCTAAAGTCTAATAATTACATGGAAAAAATTGAGGACTGAGCTATCCAGATAACCTCCCTAGTTCCCCACTTCCCCTTGAAAGTATTGCTGTGACCTTTATTGACAGGGATGAGGGTGGAGTAGAAAATGGAGTTAGAAGTGATATATATTGGTTTTAGTTTCTGTGAAATTCTCAGAGCCTAAAGAAACAGAACTGGTGATATTGGTTTGGATGACAGGTATCTAGGGTATACGATTATGGTTGGTGTATGGGATGTAGACAGTTTCCTTCAGCCATGAAGGAATGGAGAGGGAAGGGGGTTGGAACAGAATTTGCCCTGTTTTGGTGGGACTGTGGTGTGGACCCCCTACTTCTAGCGACACCTGATTCCCTATATCTCAGATTCAGGACCCCCCACCTTGGGTGTTGTTAGGTGGTTCACAACATTGGACCCCAATTCCTAGAGTGTGGACCTCCAAGCAGGCTTGCTTCACCTGGACACTTATCTTCTATCTGTGCCTCACATCCCTAACATAGGGCCACTGTCCAAAGGCATGAAGACCCATCTGGTGATCTGGGCCCACTGAAGCTGACCCCCTGCCTGCCGTGCCCTCCCTGAAACATATAGCAGAATGTCTTCCTCTGACAACGGGGCAGAATATAAACTAATAAGCACCCAAACGATCTAACTCAGGAAGGAGGGATTTTTCTGAATATCTGAAATTCTGCAAGCATGGCAGGCCAGGCTGGAACTTGGAGGGCCCCTTCTAAGCGTACAAGGATCCTAATATCGAGTGCTGTGCAGAGCCATATTGGGGTCTGAAACAAAAGAGAAAATCAGTAATACCGAACCCATGTTTATTTATTTATTTATTTATTTTTTATTTTTTATTTTTTTTTGAGACGGAGTCTCGCTCTGTCGCCCAGGCTGGAGTGCAGTGGCCGGATCTCAGCTCACTGCAAGCTCCGCCTCCCGGGTCCACGCCATTCTCCTGCCTCAGCCTCCCGAGTAGCTGGGACTACAGGCGCCCGCCACCTCGCCCGGCTAATTTTTTGTATTTTTTAAGTGGAGACAGGGTTTCACTGTGTTAGCCAGGATGGTCTCGACCTCCTGACCTTGTGATCCGCCCGCCTCGGCCTCCCAAAGTGCTGGGATTACAGGCTTGAGCCACCGCGCCCGGCCCCATGTTTATTTTTTTAATTGATACTGTGTTCATCATGGATGTTTTTGTATTCGTTTTGCTTTTGTAAACGTTGCATTAAAATATCGTCTTGATTACTGAATTTTTGGCGCCCCCTCCCTTAAACCTTGAGCCCAGTGGCCTCACCATAGTTGTGGTCTTGCTAAAATAACAGAAATGAAAAGCATTTGGGACTTCACTATGCAGAGCAATCCTCTGGCCCCGTTGAGCCCCTGCCAGAACTCTGTGCGTAGGCAGCCTCGGGTCCTCTAGGCCAGTCCAGCCGCGTGCCTCACTTCTTCTCCCTTGCCTTATCTCCCCGCAGACGTGGTTCCCCTGCAGCCCGAGGTGAGCAGCTACCGGCGTGGGCGCAAGAAACGTGTGCCCTACACTAAGGTGCAGCTGAAGGAGCTAGAGAAGGAATACGCGGCTAGCAAGTTCATCACCAAAGAGAAGCGCCGGCGCATCTCCGCCACCACGAACCTCTCTGAACGCCAGGTAACCATCTGGTTCCAGAACCGGCGGGTCAAAGAGAAGAAGGTGGTCAGCAAATCGAAAGCGCCTCATCTCCACTCCACCTGACCACCCACCCGCTGCTTGCCCCATCTATTTATGTCACCGCTTTGTACCATAACCGAACCCACGGAAAGATGCTGCGCGGGTGCAGAAGAGTATTTAATGTTAACGAGAGAGAAGAACCGCGCCGCCCGGAGGCAGAGGGGCTCCATGGCCGCAGTGGGCCATCCCCAACTCCCTATCCCATCCCCAGCCTCCACCCCCATCCAGATGGGACTCACCCGGCTTCAACAGCTTTGGAAATGGGTCCCGGGTGGGCCGTGGGAGGAAGGCTGTCGACCTCTACTCCTCCTTGTGCTCACCTTGCCAGAAAGTCCAGTGGCAGCGCAGAGCCCAGTCATTCCAACCAAAGCAGGGTTGGGGAATCCCGAATGGCCCCAATTCTTGCCTCATCCTATCACCAGGCTAGTAGAGGACCCTCCCTAAGGGCGCAGCTTCAGCGCAGGATCTGTCCAGCTCATACTTTCCTTCGCTGTCCCTCTCGCACTCCTTAGGCAAGATTTCCCAGTAAAAATTTTCTGTGCATATTTTAAAAGTCGTGTTAACATTCATGATAATTATGAGGGATCTGGCAGCGTGATTGGAGTATGGATGGTTCCGTAAAAGCTGGAATCAACGCAGCCCCTACGCTCCATCCCAACCAAGAAACTGCATTTCTTGGGGCCAGGTGGGGGCTGCCTTTGCCCCACTGCCTCCCCCGTTCTGCTCTCTCAGTCAACATGTGGAAATCCAAGGAGGACAAAGACTCCAGCCACGCTGCTAAATAGGGCTTCTCTCTCCTCTCTCTTTCTCTCTCTAGGTGGTAAGGTTGGGGATTAGGCCAGGCACAGAAGCAGAACTTTTTTCTAAGGATAAACATCTCTTCCAAGAGGATGGAGAATGGGTTTCTCAACAAAGTCCCTTTCCAGTCACCTTTCCATCAAGGCACTAGCTCCGGAGGGACTCCTCACACTTTCACTTTTACTGATTTCCAGAGGAAAGCTAGAGGAACTAGTTCAGGAGGCAAGAAGATCTGGCCCTCAATTAGCTAAATGAGCTAAATGTAGATGCTGCCTAACAGTTCCCTCCTCAAAGACCACCTTGGTGCTGTGGGGGTCCTTTGCCTCTTCCCTTCCCACTGGTGCATTACAAAACAGTGTTCTTTTGAAATGTTCATCAGAAATAGGCTTTTTTTTTTTAAATGTTGTGTATCTGTATATAGTATTGTGATGTCTGAATGACAATGTACTGAATGCAAAAAGGAAAAAAACCCCCACAAACATGTTTTTAAAATAAAATATCTTTTTTTGCCTTGATTTTATTGCCTAGATTCTTTCTGAAGTCTCTTCTGTTCACTGGCTCTTCAGGACAGTCTACTATGCCCTGATTCTGCCAGAATGATCGGGGGCAGAGTATAGACATCACTCCCAGCTGGGTAGATTCCAAACCCTTGTTTTGCTCCACTTAAGTTTTTGAGTTATCTATACCATCTATATAGGAGAAAACTTCCCATCCTGACGCCCAACTTAGTTGAGTGTATGTTGAGGAAGGAAAGATGTAATTGGTGACTGAAAGGCCTGGAAGCAGGTGAGTGACAAAAATACATTGATGGTCACTGATTAATAATTGGGGCTCAGATCTGTTTCTGGGTACTGAGAAAATGGCATCCCAGCTGGGAAGTGGGTGAGGTAAATGTGGTGGCCGGCGGCAGCGGGGAACTAACCTTAGGCTCCTGGTGCCCTATGGCCCCCAGAGGGCCCCAGATACATTCAGCCAGTTCAGGACTGGAGTTGGGGCTGGGTTGGGGTCAGCACAGCCTGGCAGGGCACCTTCAAGCTCAGCTTTTCCTGGCTGTACTATTTTCTTCCCCCCACTTAACCTATGCAGAGAGGCTGAGCTGCTAGGACGCCTTTGGCCCCCAGTTTGCCAAACCGATCCCACTTTTACTCTCCACATTCCTGGGAACCCCAGTCTTCAAGGCAATGAGGAGCCTATGTAGATGCTGCCACTAATTTGTTTTCCTGGTCGTGTCAGTGCCTATCTCCCTATCTGGCAGAGTTAATGAGATCATTAAGTTGTCAGGTTAAGAGACTTTTTAAAAGCAATATAGCCTAAAACAATGTTATCTCAGATTAAATCTTTACTGCAGCAATTTTTATTTATATATAATATTTTTCCTCTCCTGAGACGCAGAAACACTGGAGATGTCAGGTTGGAAATCAGAGTTCTCCGTTCTCCCTTTGCCTGATGGGGCTGAAGCTTTAACAATTTCATTTAAATAAATGTTCCTGGGGGTTAAACACATGCACATTTTGCGCGCGCGTGCGCGCGCGCGCGCACACCCACACCCACACCCACACATACACATGGAGGCTGAGAGACAAAGAACCTGAAGAATTTGCCCTCTGTGGAGGTTCTGCTACTGACGTGGCTGCCAGTGCTTCTGGTCTCAACTCTGGGTTAACTACTAGAGAGCCACACGCTGGGCAGTGGAGATTTGAGGGAGAATTTCCAGGAATAAGGTTCATTCTTAATTCCATCTCTCCTTTATCTCCTCACCCACCATCCCAACCTCTCTCTCCAAATCCCTGGGTTTCCCCTGAGATGAAAGGAGTTGGAGACTGAGTGTGTGTGTTTGGTCAGAAAAAGAAACTGAGCGGACAAGAGGCCTGGGGTTCTCTTACTATGACCCCACCCTTCCTGACTGCTTTGGGTAGTCCCAAGCACAGCTGTAGGCAAACTGGAAATTGGGGATTCTGATTAAAGAGAAGTCTAGAGTTCTCTGAGGAATCCCTCTGCTTCTGCACACAAACCCATTTATAATCATATGAGGTAGTCATCCCATACTGAGGGAACCATCCTAAGGCTCTAGAAGGGAATAATGTAGAAAAAGAAGAGGAGCCAGGCGCAATGGCTCATGCCTGTAATCCCAACACTTTGGGAGGCTGAGGCAGGCGGATTGCTTGAGCTCAGGAGTTTGAGACCAGCATGGAAAACATGGTGGAACCCTGTCTCTACCAAAAACAGAAAAACTTTGCCTGGCATGGTAGTGCATGTCTGTGAAGTCTGAGGTGGGAGGATCTTTTGAACCCTGGTGGGGGGCGGGAGGGTGGAGGTTGCAGTGAGCCGAGATCTCACCATTGCATGCCAGCCTGGGTGACAGAGTGAGACTCTGTCTCGGAAGAAGAAGGAGAAGGAGAAGGAGGAAGAAGAGGAGGAAGAAGAGAGGAGGAGGAGGAGGAGGAAGAGGAGGAAGAGGAGGAGGAGGAAAAAAAAAAAAGAGGAAAGCCTGTGCAGGCACACTACTGATGCATTGGGACACTGGTAAGTCTAACAAGGACTGCAGTTCCTGAGTGCCTGTGAGCCCTCGTGCGGTGCATTAAATATACCCAGATTTATTTTGGAGGAGTATCATGCCTGGATTTATTTGGAGATGACTTTCCCATAAGAGTAAGCAAACATTGTGTGAGTGTGTGTGAGCATGTGTTTTGGGGAGGCACAGTTGTGAAATGTACTATTCTTTCCCTGAATAAGGATTTTTTTCTTCAACACAACTCTGATTGTGTTGATCTCTCACCTTTCCTTCTCCCAAGAATTGGCATGGTCTTTGAGGACTCAATGAGATAGTTCATCTCTTAGTCATGTCTCTAATGTGTCTTTCTCTCCAAGGCCAGTCTCCTAGTGTTTGTGTTAAAAGTAAAATTAGGTATGAAGGAAAATATGAGGGTACCAGGGGGTACAGGGTGATCTGAAGAGCTGGTGAAACCACTGTGTGGAAACACAGACACACAGAGGGACTGAGACTCCTGCTATCTTTCTCGTAATCTGATAGCACTCCCCAATCCCCCTATATCCCTAGGCCAGAGCTGGGAGGCTCAGGCAGCCTAGGGCCTCACAGGACTCTCCATCTGGTGGTCACTCCCCGGGGCTGCCAGAGAGGGCTTCAAGAGATCCTTTGCTGAGCTTGGGGGAAAAACCCTTCCCCACCCACATCTAAGTCTCCAGACAGAGGCCCAGCAGAATGGGCCTTTCAGCTAGCAGTCCCACAGCCCGAACCCACCTGAGAGAACAAGGACAGCAGTTCTTTCGGCAGATCCCTCCATGACTGTCTGCTCCTGAGACCATCTGCTCCTGGGGTTGATCCACAGGCGGCTGGGTCAGCAGTGTGGGGACAGCAGGCCAGTGTGGGTGCAAGGCAGGGACAGGCCCTTGGGGCAGCCGCTATCTCTCTGAACAGCCCTCCCATTGGAGGTGGGGTCCTTGTGGCAGGCAGCCCCTTCAGTGGCTCCATCTGTTCAAAAGAGAACTCCCCACCCTAGGATCTGCCTGGATCTGTCCTGGGTGGTACTGGAGCCTACCCCCAAGAAAACTCCAAGAGTGGTTCAGGCAGATGTGTATCTAGACCTGCACTAGTGGAGAATTGAGGGGCCCTGGGGAGCCAGGGGCTTGTGGGAGGAGGAGGAGGGGGCCAGAGTCTTTTCACAACCAACCAGGCTCTTCCTCTTTTAGCCTTGACCGTGACTAGGTCTTTCTGACCTTGACATCACAGGGAGCACACGGAAGGGGGGGAGGGTGGAAAAGGCCTTGATCTTCCGGTGCCAGCGAAGGGGAGGGCTGCTTGCCCCCTTGATGCGCCATCCCCCTTCCCGCCGGAGCTCGCCGCCTCTGTTTACACACAGAGGAGGTGTCGTCTCCAGTCTAGACAAGGGCGCTAATAACGCCCATAAAAGGCGGCCTCTCCAGAGATGCTCTGGCAACTCCGCTCCCGCGCGCCTGCCGCTGGCCGCTTTATCCACCTCCCCCCGCCCCGCCCTCCTCTGATACCTTGGCGAGGCTGGCGCACGGCCTTGGAGAGGGGGAATCCAGAAGATTTCTAGAGGTTGAGAACTCCTATCCCTCACCCTTATGAACCTCTTCTGTCTCCAAAGGTAAGTGGACTCTCGTTCCTATCCGCGCTCTCCCAGCCCAGCGAGCCCCGGAGTTGGTAGTCCATTCCCCACCCCCAACCGCCTCCAGGGCCCGTTGCTCCCACCCCAATCTGCCCGAGCCCTCCTCCTCTGCCCGGAACTGGGGCCCCGGGCTTGGAAAGCAGTTATATAGCGGTGCTGAGCAGACCCTAAGCAGATCTCAGTTCCTCCCCAGAGCTGGGCCTGGCCAGTGGACAGGGTCAAAGCCAGAAAAGGACGCCGAGGAGCGAGGGCGCACCGGGTAGTCCTCACCCCCTGACCCAGTTTAGAGGTCGGTGGAGACGTCTCTGTTGCATTGCAGGCGGCTGTGGGTGTGGCATTTAATGCGATTTTTTTTAACTTGGTTCCCACACCTTGCCTGACACTCAGTAATTCACTAGGTGGAGGAGATCCTCTGCTGGTGGAGGGGGGAAAATGTCAGAGCTGCAGCCCTATTTAACTGTTAGCGCGCCACCGAAGGAAAAGACAAAACGGGGGAAGGTGGTCCATTTAGGGATGCTCATATTGGGGTGGAGAGATGGCCTCCCAGATGCCCTTGCCTGGGGGCTCTCACCTCCCCCGCATTTTCTGAGAGGCAATCGGGCTGGGATCTTTTGGTGACAGAGGACTAGAGAAGCCGCGGGAAAACTGGAGGAGGTAGGGGCTCCGTTGGCCCCAGGCTACTTGCCTGAGCCTAAAAGCCTGACTGGGCTCTGTCCTTCTGGCTGCAAATCCCTAGAAAGCAGCACCTGGGGAAGGGATTTCCCAATCTGCTCCTTACCTCCCGGGCACCCGCAGGGAGGGCTGGGAGCCAGGTGGGCTCCAACCCCTGAAGGAGTTTGGAAACCACGAAATAGGAGACTGAGCTCCCTACTCTGCCCGCTACCCTTGTTTGAACCCGACAAAAGTCAGGTCCCAAACCCAAGTTGCCCCAAAGAGGCAAGACAGAGAGGGCTGCAGGGTTGAGTGGGCAGGCCCTCCCACTCAGCCCCCCTTTCATCTTCCCTTCTCTCCGCGGGCCAAACCCCTGCTCACACCCCTTCTGGGGCTGAGGCCCAGCCTAATTTGCATACAAGGCAGAACCGCTTTCTGCAAACTAGACAGTGACCTTGAACTGGGCCCCTGCGGCCTCTGGACAGACCATGGGTAAGGCAGTACTGCGTGGAATCACTCCCGACCATGGGTCGGCGGGGGAGCCAGAACGCAGTCGCTCACAGCCGATTCCCCGCGGCCTAAACCTCCAGCAGCCGCGTTGCCTCTGCCACCAGAATCAGCGTAGATTTTATAATTAACTCCTTTCGCCGGGCTCAGCCGCAGTGGAGGCTGCTAGGATGCAGGAGGGATGGAGGCACAGAGAAGGTGTGAGAGAGGCGGCGTTGCATCCAGCTGGAGGAAGAGCTGAGGGACGCAGGCTGCTTTGGTCTTCAAGGAAAACCTTGGACCGCATCCGTGCCTTCAGCTTTAATTAACCCCGAGTTAATGAGCGAGGCTTAGTCGAGCCTGGCCAGCTGCGGCGGGAGCAGTGGTCCAGGGGCCAGCAGGCAGGCCACCGCTCTAGCCTTGTGATTTGATAAATGTGCGGGAGAGTTCGCACCAATCGCTCCGCGGTTCGGGTGCCTCGGCCCCACCACCTACAGTTTGGCGCGTGGTCAGCGAAATGTCGGCGGGTTAAGCCCGGCTGGACACGGCTGCCTCAACGCCTCGGGCGGCGAGTCCCTCCCAGTCTCCTCACCCAGTCCCAGCCTGCTTTCCGCGAGCAGCTCTCACCGAGGCTGGATTTAGATTTGAAGGGTCTCACCCGAGCCTCCCGCCGGCCCCGGGGACCCAGGTTGGGAGCGGCATTTTTGTCTGAGTCCTATTAAAAAACGGGTGCCTGAGCTGCGTGTGTGACGGGTTTCCTTAACCGCAAACAGAGCCTCGGTGGTGCTCCGGAAGGCTGGACGCTTAGATTACCTCGGTCCTTGCCAGGGTCCTGAAAACCCATAGGTTCCCAGTGGGTCTCAGGGAGCAGGACACTAGGGATGCGAATTTTGCTAGTGGTTGTCGGCAGCTCTCCCTGAGAGGAATCAGGGTCAGCTACAGAGAAGGAAGAGGGGTTTGTGCGTGCTTCTTTGCCCGCAGAGTCCAAAACCTGGGGAAAATAGACCCCTTTGATGGGGCTAAATCAGGCTAGAAGAAATGCATGTCTGGAAGAAGGAAGCCTTCACCCAATCTTCATTTCTCCTGTGTTGCATCCGCCGCCCTGTGGCCGCTGCTCCTCGCGCTCAGCGGCCTGGCTCGGGAGGGCAGCGAGCAGAGCTCCCGGCCTGGGATTTGCCTGCTGGGGTGGAGGGAATGGGGAGAGGCTGATTCCTTCCTCTCGGGGTCCCTTTTCTAGGAGATTGGAATTATCTAGGAAGGGAAAAGAGAATGAGGAGAATACTCCACCCCACAAAGGCTAGTGATTATTTGGCAAAGTCCAGCTCCGCATCCCTCACACCAACAATAGCGGCTGAGCACAGAGGCCTGGAGAGCCTGGGCGGAGACCTAGCTGCCCGCACGATGTTCTGATTGAAATCAGCAGCAATATTAAAGTCACACCCTGTTTATCTTTATGACCAAAATAACCCTCAAATAAAATGTTTTTAAAAAACTGAAATTTCAGTGACGCTCATCAATACGGCTCGAGAAGGGGAAATAAGATGTTACAGATGCTGTGACCTGGAATTTGCAGCTGAGGGATGTTCCTCTCCGCAGCCTCGCAGCCCCTTATCAATTAGGCACAAAAAGGCCAATCCAGGCTGAGTCTCCTGCTCATTCCTTGCGGCCACCGGCTCTAACCGAAGGTGACCACTTCGGGTTTGCAGCCCATAGCTTGCCCTAAGTTCCGACAAGTGGGCCTAACGCGGGGCGGCTTCTGGGGGCGGGAGGGGCCAGGCCAGGCCGGGCAGCTAGGCGAGCAGGGGCGGGGAAGGGGAACCGGCCTTGCAGGGCGAGGGGCAGGCACCGAGCTGAGAGCTTCGAACTGCTCCGGGCAGGGCTGCGCCCGCGGGGACACATTTCTGTCGGAGTGAGCAGCTACGGTTTGGGATATGAAATCGCCCGGGGAGCGGTGGAATTCAAAGAATCTGCGTTTCTCTCTGCCGCGTCCTGCAGAGAAGAGAAGGGAGGGAGAGGGAAAAAAAGGGAGAATCTTCTCTGCTTGGGTCCGCTTTAGTAGCTTCGGCTTATTCTCAGGCTTTCTCTGATATTTAACTTTCACCTAAATGGGTTTCTTTTGCATTCTCTCCGACTCTCTGTCTTCAATTTTCTTTCAATCTTCTGGTATTTTTTCGTATTTAGACGTTTACCGAACTATTTATCCAACCCTGTATTACTTAAGCTGTGCATTGGTTAGGAACTCGAAAAATCACATGGAAATTCGAGTGTTTTCTCTATTAGACCCCAAAAGGATACATCTGGTTTGGGGGAGTTTTATTTTGTCTTTCCTTTTAATCCGCTGTGTTCTGTGGACCTAGTTGAGATCAGGTTGTGGTTTTGGAGATGTTGATTATCTCACCAATAGCCAGTATTGCTTCTCGGCCTTCTCTGGAGGGAGCTTCTGAGTTTGCACCATAAATATAATTTCACCCCCCAATAAGATAATCCTTCAAGGTTTTTTTTCCTTCAATCCCAGCCCCCTCAGGAGGCAACCTACTGCGGGCCTCTGCACTGCTATCTGATGGTCCCAGGAGAAGGCTGGGCTGGGTCTGGGGTGCGAATGTCTCCTCCGCAGTGAGAATTAGGCCCCTGTCAGACCAGTTAAGCCCTGTTAGGGGGTCCAAAGATTTCCGCTGCAAAGACTCCAGGAGACCCCCAGAAGCTCCTCAGTCCCCCGGAAATGACAGTAGAAGAGTAGTTCTAGCCCCCAGATTTTCAGGAGCAGGCAGGCAGGTCCATGCGGAGCTAGGCACCTCCTTTCGCTGCATTCTCTGCCTCTCTTCCGCATCCTTCCTCTAGCCGCGAGTGGAAGTGTGAGGCTGGGTGGCTCCCGGTTCCAGCGGAAAACCCGGCATTATCAGTTATCCTTGAGTACTGGGGAAGAAGACTCCAAATGTCTCTCCAAATTCCTGAGGATAAAGAGCTGATAAAGAAGCGTGCAGCAGCAGCTGGGCCTGGGAGAGATAACGGCAGGGAAACCTGTCCTTACCCCCACTTCGCCTCTACTGTAAATAAACCCCGAGCCAAAGGGCTCATCCGTCTCCTTAAACAGCCAGTAAACTTTATATGACACAATATCTAATAGTAATTTATTGGGGAGATATTGTAAATTCCAACGGTTTTAGTTAATAAAGAAACTAATTAAAGAGGGACGGGCTGTGCTTGGCCAGCTGTTGGCGATAAGATAATACATGAAGGGGGTGCAGGTTATAGGGGTGTATATATGCGGGCATTTTTTTGGTGTGTGTATGTTTTTTTTCCCTCTTGCTCCGTGTTGGGCAATTGCTTTACTCTCTGCGTTAGATTATATATTTTTTAAAAAAACCTCAGAATTCAGCAAATAAACCTGCCCCCGCCCTTTGTTCCCCCACTAACCCCCAGGATTGAGGAAGGGGGAAGTTGGAGTTGGTGCGGGATGGTAGGGGGGATCGGTTGTCCCCACCCCTCCCCCTGGCGGCTGCGCCCACGTGAGCGGGGCGGCCAATGGGTGGCCGGTGCAGGTTTAACTATGTTTAATGTCAGATAGCAATAAAGTAGAAGCTGCCGGTCGGGCCCCGCGGAAATGGGCGAGCATAATCTCCTGAATCCCGGGTTTGTGGGGCCTCTGGTAAACATCCACACGGGAGACACCTTCTACTTTCCCAACTTCCGCGCGTCCGGGGCTCAGCTTCCCGGGCTTCCTTCGCTGTCCTACCCACGCCGCGACAACGTATGCTCCCTGCCCTGGCCGTCGGCGGAGCCGTGCAATGGCTACCCGCAGCCCTACCTCGGCAGCCCAGTGTCTCTCAACCCTCCCTTCGGCCGCACGTGCGAGCTGGCGCGCGTGGAGGACAGCAAGGGTTACTACCGCGAGCCGTGCGCCGAGGGTGGCGGCGGGAGCCTGAAGCGTGAGGAGCGCGGGCGCGACCCGGGAGCCGGGCCCGGGGCAGCGCTGCTCCCGCTGGAGCCGTCGGGGCCGCCGGCGCTCGGCTTCAAGTACGACTACGCGGCGGGAGGCGGCGGTGGCGACGGCGGCGCAGGACCCCCGCACGACCCGCCCTCCTGCCAGTCGCTGGAATCCGACTCCAGTTCGTCCCTGCTCAACGAGGGCAACAAGGGCGCCGGCGCAGGCGACCCCGGCAGCTTGGTATCGCCGTTGAACCCCGGCGGCGGGCTCTCGGCCAGCGGTAAGGACCCCGGCCACTCACGCGGCGGATTCAAACCCGACATCTTACCAGGGCGGGCAGAGCAGGACTGAGCTAGGGACGCCTGGGGTAACAGAATGTGTGGCGAGGAAGAGCTTCTTTTAAAATGAAGTGCGGGTGGGGGGAGCCTATAAACATGTAAATACCCCCATAAAATAACTAGAGAGAGTTCCTTTTTCGTCCGCCTGCGGCTGGAGGCGGCAGGGATTCCGGAATTGGGGGATCCTGATGGGGACTCCCCAGGCCTGGGGGTGAGGAGGTAGGGACAGAAAGCCTGGCTCTAGTTCTCCCAGGCGCCTCTCCCTCCACCTTCCCACAGACCCCCATTACTTACATTTCAAAAGAAATGCCAGTGGACACATTTACTCTGCCACTCGCCCATGTCTGTTCTAACTGATCCGGGATCCAGTCCTGAAGGATGTGAGAGGAATGGACCAGGAAATAGGGAAGAAGAAAATTGGGGAGAGGTTTGGGGAGAAAGGAGGGGCAGGGACATAGAAGGGTCATGAATACTGCAGCAGGAGGTAGGGTTGTGGAGGTAAGGGCAAGGAATGAAAGAAAAAAAGAGTAAAGAAGGTGGGGGAGTTGGTGGGGATGGGGGTCTGGGTAGAAGAGGGGATTCAGATGACTGGCGGCAAGCAGAAGGCAGAGAAAGGGCCTGGAGTCCAGGCGTGAGGCCAAGATGAAAGGGTCTGGGGAAGGGCCGAGGGCACTGGACTGGTCACCCTTTGATCCTCTGGCCAACCCCTGCCATTCATCTCCACCCAGGCGCGCCCTGGTACCCGATCCACAGCCGCTCTCGGAAGAAGCGCAAGCCCTATTCGAAGTTGCAACTGGCAGAGCTGGAGGGCGAGTTTCTGGTCAACGAGTTCATCACACGCCAGCGCCGGAGGGAACTCTCAGACCGCTTGAATCTTAGTGACCAGCAGGTCAAGATCTGGTTTCAGAACCGGAGAATGAAAAAGAAAAGACTTCTGTTGAGGGAGCAAGCTCTCTCCTTCTTTTAGCGGGCAGGACACGGGCGCCAGCCCCAGACTGAGCCTGTCCCTGGCAAAGAGCAAAAGAGGGGGCCGCCTAGAACACAGTCCCCGCTTAGAACGCCAGGAGTCTCTGGCAGGCCTTCCCTGGACATCCTCTTGTCTGTTTTGTTCGTGGTTCCCTCCCATACACACCCAAAACACCCTGCCAGGTCCCAGAGAGAAGGGAAGAAACCTAGCCAGGGAGAGCCGAAGCCCGCGGCTGCCCGCGGTTGGCAGGGCCAGGAAGGCTGAGGTGCTACCGGCTGGTTTATTTGAGGCAGGACTGGGGCGCTGCACCTCCGCTGAGGATCTGGAGAAGCCGCGGCCCAAATGTCCCCTTCCTCTACTTCCCTTCCGTGGTCTTAATTCTCTTTGCCTGCAGGAGCAGCAGACAGCAGGGCCAGTGGAACCAAGGCACCCCAACCTCACAGTCGGTGGGGCTAGAAGAGGCTGGGAGTAGAGAGGAGGGTGGAGGGTCAGCAGAGAGAGCTGAGGGGGTCAGGTGGCTCTGGCAGGGCTGGAGGAAGTGGGGAACCAAGGAGGAAGTGTGGTTTGTGAGAAAATGATCAAGACCCAGAGTCTGCTTGGGTCTGGGTTCCCCAGGACATCCAGTGGACTGAAGCTTGGGCGTTTGGCTGGCTGGGCTGTGGACAAGGACTATCAGCCTCATGTTCCCTCTAGGACCAGAACAGTGTCCTGGTCCCCAGCCCTCTCCTGAGCCCCTTGCCCGCACCAGGCGAACATCTGTTCACAGGTGTCCTGCCATCCACTCTTCCGTTGCCTGCGGCGGCTGCCGGCCTGATGCAGCAAGCAGGGACCTGAGACCCCAGAGGACACAGCCTCAGGTTCAGTAGCAGGGGACCTCAGACCCCAGAGGTCCCCACCTGGCTCTCCAGAAAGAAAGTCCAAGAGGCTGTAGATGGGGCTACAGAGCACCACACTGATTGGCCGGGCGAGTTTCTGGCAGCCACAGCGGAGGCCTCTGATTCTCCCTTCCCGGCTGGCGTTCATGGTCATGGCCGCCAGAGGCTGGACCAGAGTAATTTATGAGGCGGGAGGAGAATTCGCCCTTAAAGGGGCTACCAGCCATTGAGGCCCCACTCAACCCCAGTTTCCCAGGCTGGTGACAATGAAGGAGGGGGGTGCTGCAGCCCCCCCACCCACCTCCCTTCTCTCTTTTCCCCGCCCACCCACCCAACATTGCCCTTTGTCTTCAGACTGGCTGCCTCTGCCTCCTGGCCTGCAAACCTCCACAGCCTAGCACATGGACCAGACCAGAGGGAGGGGCACAGCCCTAGAACCCATTGGAGGTCTGAGAATGGCTTCTCTGAGTGGGAAGACCTTTCATCCAGACTCCTTCAGACCCCAGCCCTAGTCCAGTAGATGCTGGGCTAGCTTCAGAGAAAGGAGCAGTGAGAGAACCATCAACCTTTCTGCACTTCATTTTTATCCTTCTCCCCAAGTGTCCCCCAGCCTCCCATCTGCTGTCCCGCCCTTTCCAGGAGAAAGAGGAGTGAGAAGCAGGGCACTGATGGGAATTAACTGCAGCCTGGACAGTGTGAAACTGGCCTGCTGACTTGGAGAGTTTCCCGTATGGGGAGAGTCTCCTCTAACAAACTCTCCAAGGGCAATCCACCGATCTTTTTACTCTCCCACCAGCACAGAGCTTCTGCACAGGCAGAGGCAAAGGCAAACATATACACACAGCTGAGCCCAGCACAGCACTGGGCCCACCCCACTCTCCCTAGTGCACTTGCAAGCAGGCAGCCTCATAGTCCCCACATGGCCCAGCAGAGTGGAGATACAATCACATGCCTCCATCCCCCGCTGGTTATCTGACACCTGACAATTTCCCAGCCACACATACTTGTTTCACCCATGTACAAGTTCCCCCAAATTACCACCACTCCAGCTGTCTGCAGTCTCCTGTGGGCTTCCCCTGGGCATGAAGTCACCCACTGTACCCCCTTTATGCAGCCCTTCCTGCGACCTCTGGGCTCTAGGGTGCTGGATTTGAGCTCTACCACTCCAAACTAACCTGATTCCCAACCTAATAGAGAAGAGAGCCCAGAACACTCCAAAAGGAGTGAGGGGACAAAGATATGCAATATTCTCTCTCCATGTGCTTTAAACTTGACTTCTGTGAGCTTCTCTGTCAATCTGTGTCTTGTTCTCTGTGTCTGTTGCTGGTACCTAGGGTAGTCCCCGTGGATAGTTGCCCTTCCCCTAGCTGCCTCCCCAGCTCTCTGTAGTGTACTCTCCTATTCAAACATCTGTCTTTAGCACGTTTTCCCTTTATACAGTCCTTGTACAGAGTTGCTTCATCATATTAATATTGATAATAATAATAATTAAAACATGAATTATGATTATGTGATTTTTTGAAAACAAAAGTTCTACCCCAAAATAATGGGAGTCCCAGCCTCCTAGCTGTTCTCCACTCTGTTTTCTCCAGCTCAGGTGAATAATAAAAATAATAAATGTATAATAATAATACAGGAAGAGTGGTTGCAGGGGCAACAAAAAATGTATAAGCAACCAAGATCGGTTGATGAGCTACCATCTCCAGTCCCAAGCAATTATAGCAGAGAGAAAATTGGGCGGTAGTAGACTTGGGGGAGGAGAGGGAGCTTTGAGGAGTCATGGGGCCATAAAAATAATGTGGACAGCCTAAAGGAAGTTGAAACCAGCTTCAGAAAAGGAGGTCTGTGCTGCAGGAACTTGACAAATAGAAGCTGGGATGGGGCACTGGTGATCTGAGCTGGATACTGGGGCAGTGAGAGTAACCCGTAATCCAGGGGCTGAGATGGAGTGGGGTTGGTGGGCCTAGAGCTTCAACCCTGTGATCTTAATCCTGTGGCTTCACTCTGAGATGACACTGTGTATTGCAAGATGTTGAGAGGGGGCTAAAGACCCCTTGGAACTGGCAAAATAGGCTCCACCTTTTGAAGCCAGCGACTCTCTCCAGGCCATGCCAGAGGTAAGCCCAGGCCCAGGCCAGTAGTAGAGTCCAGATGTGCTCATGAACCCTCTGCACCTCCACCTACCCCTGCCTTCGGTAAGAAATGCCCTCTCTCTTTCTCACCCTTTTGCCTCTTCCCTCCCCTCGCCCCAGTTACCTTTTCTAACGGTATGGCTCCTATCAAAGGAGTCTTCTCTAAATGACTCGTTCACCCTCCTGAGCCTGTACCGGAATCCTAGGGACCCCCACCAAGTCCAGCCTCTGAGCCACACCTTCTGCCCTGAAATCTCTCTTTCTCTCTTTCTTTCCCTTTCTTTATTCCTATAATTAGAGAAACTAGTGAATGTAGATCAAATACCATTCTCTTTTTTACCCCTAATCCCCAGTTGTTTTGAGAAGCTGAGGGGTATGGACAGGAAGGAAACCCAAAGCCTTAGGGTGCTCATAAAAATGCCCCACAGAGTGCAGCATCCACCGAAGACGGGTAGCTTGGGCAGTCATGAGCTGGGGGAGGGGCCTGGTGATTGAGCCTGGGTCTGGATAGAGGAGGGTAGGAGGAGTCTGAATCCCAGGAAATCCAGGCAAAAGAATATCTGACTCTTATGATGTGTCTACACAGGAAGGATCAACAATAGGGACATCTCTGGCAAAAGAAAAAGAGGGATTTAGGAAGGCAGCAAATAACTGGCCTTTAATTTATTCCCAGAGACACTCCCAATTTGAGAGAGAAGGCACCTAGTTGGGTGGTATCTCTGCAGGTCCAGAGACTCAACGCAAACACTGGGGATGTTGCCAGAGAAGGATGTTGCCTCCTCCTTATGACTGAAAAACAAATCGTTGGGTCTCCCGGCCAAAGAGGAGGTCATGGTTGGAACCGCGATCCCAACACTTAGGGCGCAGCTGAGCTCTCCATCTGGGTGAGGATTTCCTCTATGTTACAACTGTTTGTCCAGTTTAAGCCCCTAAACTACAATTTACTCCACTAACTTTAAGACAAAGCACTCCGTGTCTCTCGCCAGGTTTTGAGGAGCAAGAAAAGGGAAGAAATATCCAGATAATTTAGGTAGACAATAATTCTGCTGTTGCGCGTGTATAAACTTATATTGCCCGAGTGAGTTCTGTATTTGGACCTGGTTATTGTCGCAGTTATTCTGCTCCACTCTGACGTGCACAGAGGAAACTGAGTATTTAAGGCCACTAAGCCGCTATCGAGCCGGCAGCAGATGGGTCTGGCAGTCTGGGTTCTGTGGCTGCTAATGTAGCCGGAAATCCAGCGCGATCGATGGCTGAGACCTAGAGCTGAGCAGGGACCTCTGGCTCCGGTCTGCGAACAAGGCAAACTCCGGGGACTTTTGGTTCCGGCCAGACCAGAGCCCCTGCCCACCCTCCCTGCTATATCCAGGAAAGCAGGAGCGGTTTTTCGGCCCCAGGCCACGCGAGAAACGAACTCTGGAGCCGCCAGTCCTCCCTGCACTGCACCTGGAGGCGCGGAAGGTTCCGGTGTAATTCAGCAGGAGGTGGAAGACAGGCCCCTATGCCCAGCCTTTGGTCCGAATGGCCGCCCTTCTGCGTGTGCCTCGGTCGAGAAGGCGCTGCCGGTTTTCCGCGGAGAGGCCGCGGCCCGCGCCAGCTGCTGCTGGACTCCCCAGCTTCGCCCTCTGCTCGGCGCTGCAGCCCTGCGCGGTGCTCGCGGTTGCCACTCTAGCCGAGGCCCCGAAACAAAGACGCGCTGGCCACTGGTGGACGACGCGGGCGCCTGGGCCACTCCCTGACTCGCGCCTGGAGTGCTCAGCATCCCGGGCCTGTGGAGAAGGCTGTGAGACCTTGGTGCAATTCCCCGACCGTCGTGGTCCCGGCTGCGGTCCTCTCCAGGGTCCAGGGAGAGGAAACCCGGCGCGCCCACAGCCCCGGCGGACCCGAGCAGCTCCCGCGCCCGACAGCGCCGGCAGCTCTGGTCTCCTCTGGAGGGCTGCTGTGCCCCCGCGAAGGACGAGATGACCCCTGCTGGCCAGAGCTGTGGAGACTGCCTCGCGGAGACCCGGACCTGTCCAGTCGCTCGTCCCTGAGCACCCTAGGCCAGGGGGGACGCCCTGTGAGTGTGAGAGACCTCCAATAGCGGCGGGAGTCTGAGGCGCTGGCCGGGCTGCGGGAACTAGACCTTTATCCTAAGCTCCTTCCTTTTGCCGGGACTCTGTGTCCCCACAGCGGCTGCCCGCCCTCCTGCCCGGCTTCTCATCGCTAGAGGCTCTGCCCTGGAGGCTCCTGAGACCTGGGCCGCCCTCTGGAGCCTGGCATAGGAGCCAAGAAACTGGGCCTAGACGAGACCAAACATAGCTGGACCTTTAGCCAATCTAAACCAGCCCGTTGCCAGCAGGTGATTTCTCTTCTTCCAGCCAGAGCCGCTTAGGAGGCAAGTCTTCACTTTGTCAGTTTACCTGGCCCAGAGTGGAGAACTTCCTTCAAAGACAGGTCTGTGAGGATTGAACCCACCAACAGCCCTTGCTTGGGAAGCTCTCTGCAAAAGATGCATTGTCCACATGCAGAGCATGGAAAAGATGTTCCATAAAGCACACACCTGGTCATAGTGCTGCCAATAAATTGAAACACAGTCTAAAATGCACAGATATCTCTATTACGGGTATGTTGTTGGCATAGAAAAATAAAATATACACACAGAGGCACTTTTATCTACTGTATGTGAAAGTAACCTATGGGGGAAAGATTACATACAGCATGCATGTTCACCACATGTAAAACTTTATTTACACATATAACCACCACACACACACATCCTACACAAGGAATGTGCAGTCCTGAGTCTATTTAGCTACATGTGAGTATATACTCCATAAGGCATATAAAACCAGTGCATAGAAAATGCATCCAGATATGAATATATCTACATTTTAAAACTGCATGGAAAATACATTATTATATGTACACAAAGTGCATACCTACCCCATGTATGGAAAATATATTCTGTGAGTTGTGTTTATATACATACTGTGTGTGGACTAAATACATTGAAATTGCATTCTTCTGGGTTCATGAACTGTTCATAAGACATAATTCTCTAGCAATCTTAATAGCAGGAGGAAGTTCAGGCTTTGGGAACGGTAATCTCCATCTGCTGAGTCTTTTTTCTGTTCTTCTGTACTTCTATTATTTCTCTTTTAAATACCCTTTCTGTGTCTACATGCATTACTTATTTAAGTGTTCCCTTATGTCTATTCATCTGTTGCAACTTTTGTCCCAAGCTGGGGTCTATATTTAGAGTGCAAAGTCCCGTTTGCAGCAGGGTCCCACAGCATAATCACTCCTGTATGGAATAAGCATTATATAATTACGTTACCCACGTGTCTCAAGATGCATTCTTCTAGACCTAATATAAGCATATTATAGAGTTGCACTGTGCTGCCAGTTAGAAAAGCGGTGCCACTGTGGCTTGGAGAGACGTGTAACAGGCAGGTGGATTCCTGGGTGGGTGCTGAGCCTTCAAGAGCTTCCGAAGGCTAGGGCTGGTTTCACTTTTAAAAATTTGTTTTTGAATCTTTAGGAAGCAGCATGAAGCAAAGGCTGGACCTCTGCTTCTATGTTCCTCTCAAATCCCAGAGCAGCTCAAGTCTCCTGCATCCAGCCGGGACAGAAAGGCTTCCGGCCTACACAACGCCTTCGCTTCCTTGGAATTATTAAACTGGGCTGGGTCTACACAAGTAGCATGGAAAGGCTTTCCTATAACCCAAGGTTTTTTCCAACAAAACACACTCCCAACCCCTTTGAGGAAGCATTTTCTGGCACTGAACGAACTCTGTTTGGGCCTCCTAAAATTAGTCTCATTTGGGTCTTTCCTTAGCAACTAAAAATCCAGAACCCTCTGACACATGCCTATGGAAAAATTCTTTGAGAGACAGTGCACTCACGCCCAACAGAGATATTGTTTATGAGTCCATGGATTCCGTGTAGACGCCGCCATATTTTACAGTCCAAAGGAATCAATTAATTAGCGCCTCCCAGTCCCCCCCGCCGGCCGCTGCTCGGCTGAGCGGGCGCGGTTGAGATAGATGTGCGTGGCCAGCTCGCTGATCTTGTTAACAAGCCTCGTCATAAAGATGGAGATGATAAGAAAAGCAAGGAAGCCCGGGTGGCCGGGAGGGGGGAGTTGGTGGGCCCATCCCGGCACCGTGTGGGCAGCAGCTGACCGGAGCCGGATGCTGCCCGGGCACCCGCTCAGGTTTTTCCAGCGTTCTCTCCTTCTGGGCGTTCACGTGGCGAGCTAGGACCCGGATAATTCTCTCTGTACTCCTGTTCCCCAGATTTTCCCTTTTCCTCATAGAACACCAAATCAGATTTAAAAAGAATAAAAATACATAAACCTCTGTCTGTGAGTGCCTGAATTGCCCTCTGCCACGTTTGTTCCGGGAACTGCCGCCTTGCTCCCTTGCCTGTATTTCTCTGCGTGGTTCGCTTTCACCTTCGTCTGGTGCTCTCTTCCCTCCTCTGGCTCTCTCTCTAGCTTCGTGGTTGCTTTTTCTACCAGGTCGGTGCTGGCTCAGGCCCCAATGAGCTTGTAAAAAAAAAAAAAAAGTACAAATACCCCCTGGTTATCTCTGGTCAGAGTGAACACCCCCAGATAAGCCAGACCCAATGAAAATAAAATTAAAAAAAAAAAAAAAAAACACCTTGGGTGTAATTGCTGGTTTGGGTTGCAGCACTTAATTCTGTTTATTCTCGCCAATGTGCATACTTAACGGAGAGATATTGATATTAAAGGGCAGGGGGGAATTAATTTTACTTTTATAGTCATCCATTAAGAGCAGAAGATGATCTGAGTCTCCTTTAAAGGGACTCAAAAAAGGGGGAAGGGAAAGAGAAAGAAAGGGAGGGGGAAGGGAGAAATATGACTGAAGGCGAACAAAGATCTTTGCCTGAAGAAACAATGTAACACTAGACAGAACTATAAAGTCTGGGAATGTAAGAAGGCAGGACTCTCTCAGCTTCCCCCATTTGGAATTCTGTCCCCTGCACTTCCTGCTGAAATTCTGACCCTGACTACACAGTGGTATTCCAGGAAGAATTCATGCAATTATTCGGATAATTGTAGGGGGGGAGAGAGAAAGCATTTCTCTTTTATTGTCTGACCCTCTCTGATGTCTGTGCAGAGGAGGAGGGGCCAGGGGTGTATGGGATGTAGAGGAAAAGGAGATGGTAGGGTCTCCTGATATCACCCTAAGCCCCACAAAATGGCTACTCCTAAATTAAGGAGACCCTAGGCAGGAGCTTATAGATTTTGGAACATACTCAAGAACGCACAAGAGATCGAGTTTGAATGCCCCTGATCTGGTTTTATTTTCCAGGATATTTGTTTGGCTTTACTTTGTCAGCATAGACCTGCCTCCTGTAGCACTGTAATCGTTACAAGTAAAGGGATAATAGATAATTATAGGGGTGTCAATAATATTATTTTATAGCCACACAAAATATGATTAGAGTTAATGTCGGAGGCTCTTTTGGAGCCTGGGAGGCAGCAAGAGACAAGATAGAGAGGCCCTTATAGTCTTTCTCTATCTTATTTTTACATATGTGTTAATCTCTATAAATCCCTAGTTCTCTACATCTTCTCAGATATCTTAAGGGAAAACTCTAAGATTTTAGGGGCTGAAAGCCAGAGAAGGGTGAATCACAATTGGGTACTTGAAGTCTGCTCCCTTCCATAGTTTCAGGAGCTGTGGGATCTGCTTTCCCCATGCCCCCACAGCCTGAGGCTTTGCTCTCAGTCCCAGGCCACTAGGATCACAGAGACTTTGCAGGTGGGGCCAATGTGAGGAAGACAGGGTCTTATCCAAACCAATTTCATTATCATGCCCAAGTGGGCACTGGTCCCAAAGTGAAGCCTCTTTTGATCCTAAATCAAAAGATTTTGGCCTTCCCCCTTACCCCCAGGAACAGCTGGGTGGGGCAAAAGTCAGGCTGGGGCTGTGAAGGTCAGTTCAGAGTAGGGATGCAGGAAGGACTGAAAATATTGTTGTTGTTGTTGTTTCCGGGATTTGAGACCAGAAGGGACCCAAAGGCTGGGAGAGAGAGAAAGAGATCAAGGAAGTGCCTGAGAACAAGGCAAGAGAGAACTCAGGGAAGCTATGAAACCAGCCGGCAAGGGTAAAAGAAATGAGTGAAAGAAAGGGGGCAGGAAGAACAGGAGGAGAAAAACAAGAAAGGAAGGAAACGAAAAGGAAAAGACAGAAAAAAGAGGAAGAAAAAGACAGAAGGAGGGAAATGGAAATAAGAAAGACGAGAGAAAAAGATTGAAAGATAAAAAGAGGCGGGAGGGAGGCAGAAGCAAGGGTCGGCGATTGCTTTCCCTTGCCCGGCCGCCTGCAGCAGTCTGGGTGGGCGGGGGCGCCATGACAAAGTGAAGGTCAAGTTAGCATCGTACCTTATAAGGAAGGCGCCGGTCCTCCATTTCAGCCTTTTCTCTGCCAGAACGCGGCCGTGGCATTTCTGGTCTTGTAAACATCGGACTCTTTGGGGCCTTAAAAAAAATAAAGACGCCCCTCCTTCCTTTACTGGGGGTGAGCCGGCCGGGGAAAGCGGCGGACAGGGAAATCAACTAATGAAGACTTTGGGAAACTTTTCTCTCTTTTTCTCTCTCTGGCTCCGCTCCTCGCCAGCTGGGAACCCTTCCCTCCCTCCTTCCTCCTCCTCCCCTCCCCCGCCTCTCTTTTTCTCTGTATCTCCTGGTCTTCTGTATCTCTCGCCGCTGTCTGTAACTCTGGGCTCCCTCTCTCCACTCCCCACTCCCCTACTGCAGGCTTCTAAATCCGTTCCATTCTACTGCGAAGCGGAGCAGGACCTAAGAATTGGAGAGAAAATTAAACGTCATAAAGAAAAGTTCATTTACATCTTAAATGTCTGAATGTTACGGTTTCCTTCAGAAAACAAGGCGGTACACTCGGTAAGGAGGAGAAGTGAGGCAGCAGGGGTGGGGAGGGCTGGTGCCGTAGGAGACTTTGTTTTATTTATTCCTCAGATCCAGAGGCGGAAAGAAAGGGGGAGAAGCAGGAAAATGCGACAGAAGCGTTTTACCCGGGCAGCTAGCAAAGAAAGAGGCTGTAATCGGTGGGACTGGAAGCAAAGCGCGTAAGGACCCGGTGCGGGGGCAGCGATCCCCGAGCGCTGAGCGGACTGCGCGGAGGCCTGGGGTGCGGAGAAACAAATATATTGGATATTTGTTGGTCTAGGGGAGGGGTGACCCAAGAATGGAGGGAGACAGGGAGACCGGGAGCTTAAGGCGGCGCCGCAGCCGGCTGGCGATACCGAAAGAGCCCCGGATCCGCCGCGGCAGCCTTTGGCGGTGGGCAGTGGGCAGCCTTAGCTCGAAGACTCAGGGAGGAAGGATCCTGAACTGAGATTCTTGATCCTTTTCCTCCAGGGTAGCGCTGGGGATGAACAGAGAGAAAGAACGAAAGAAAATTAATTGGTGTGGGATATCTGCGGAGGACTTACCTTTTTTCTGGACCTCACAGCTCGTTTTCGCCTCCTCTGGGCTCATTTTAAGGTCTAATCATTACTTTTTAAATTGAAATTCTAATGGCAAGGGAAGGGAAAGATGCACAGAAAACAATGATGGGGAATTCTGGGTCAATCTGATGCTCCAAAAGCCTCTAATTGTTGTCACCTCCACCCTCCTCAACTGGAAAAATGGCCTCTGGGATCTGCCCCCACCCCCCACTTTACCTTTCTGATTGAGAGCACCTCCCGGATATTAGGAACCTGAGGATCTAAGTCCCGGGTGGGAGCCGCCAAGAGCAGGGGTATTGGTTGGTGGAGCTCCAAGGCCTCAGTGCCTGGTGCTCTCTTACCCTGTGTTCTCATCATAAAAACAAAGGGGGAGGATTTGATTATTTCTGGTGATGTTAAATGATCCTGGCTTTCAAAGCAACTCTGACCCCAAGATCTAAGGTGATAAGTGTCTCTGCCATAGACGTTTAATCTGGGCAAAGTGTCACTTACGTTACAAAATGCTTGGGCTCAAGGGGCTGGAGGGGTAGCCAGGAAGACCCAAGGAGGCAACAGCAGGCTCTCTTTGGCAGTATCTAGAGTTCTGTGGATAGTATTTTAAACAGTTGAAATGGACTGGGGAAGCCCTTTCTTATGTCCCCTCCGTCTGGGAAGGGGAGCCCCAGTTAGTGAGGTGGTTTATGAGCTGGACACTTCCCCCTAGTGTGGGAAAGATAGAGATAGCCAGACCTCACCCTGCAAAAATGTGCTTCATGTCTGTGACATAAAATTGGCAGGCACTTTGGAGATTTAGGGACTTGCAGAGAGTGGGGCCGGGTCAGACAACCTGGTGAAGGCAGAGGCTGAGGTGTGATTCAGGGTGGGTGGGGGAATCTGAGGGAGTAAGCCTGGGAAGGTATCACCCAAAACCATTTCCTCAGAGAAGCCAAATATACACAATGCACTCTAATATTGAAAAACACCAGATGATCTGCTTGGAAGGGACATAAACAGGCCAAGCGGATGCAAGTTAATAAAACCCGAAAAAGCCCAGGCAGGAACACTTAAAATGCCCCAGAAACAAAGCATACCATGACAAATTCTCACCCAACACACAAGTACACGCACCGGAATGTTCCCAGACACAGAGAAAAAGAGACTTCCCTACCTTGGGCCTCCACTCATGAACACTCAGGCGTACCTGCCCAGCTTCAAGAGCGTACACAAATGTGTGCACTCTCAAAAACTGACCCAAAGAAACCCCTGGGGCCTGGGGGCAGTCACCGGCTGCACAAACACCCCACAGAGCCAGCCCCATGTCTCCTGAGCCTCGCTAATGCACGATCCATACCCGGAGATAAAAGTCTAGACAATAGACGGCTGTTTATGACAACGAGGCTCTCCAAGTTTGGGGCCAGGCGATAAATCTCTGGCGAATCTTCCTGTAACTCAACTTCTGACTGTAGTGAGGAGAAAGCCACTGAGCCCGCAGAGAGGAAAGCAACAAAATGGGGAAGACTTGTAAATCCTGAGCAGAAGGCACCTTCCCTGCTGCGGCAAGGAGGCATAGGCCACCACACTCACCCCACACAGCCGTTCTCACTGTGGAAGCTTTCGGATCAAGCTTCAGAGCACAGGCGAGTCAGAGCTCCCCACTGCCTGCCTAGGCTTCCAGGTTCCGGAAATCAGGGCCGACTGTGCAGGCAGAAGGCAGGGCCTGGAGGCTGGAACAGATCCCAAACAAGCGATTCTTGCTGGGGGCAAAATATCTTTTTTTGTTTGTTTGTTTTTGTTTTTGGTGACTGGAATCTTTTTGCTTTGTGTCACCTGAATTTTTTCACCCATGCCTTCCCACCTCTCTCTTTTTTTCCTTCTCCTTTTTGGATTGATTAGCTGTTTGTTTCCTTTTGCATTTTCGACCCAGGCATCTGATCGCTAATAAAGAGTCACTGAAGTTGATCTCATAAAAATGCCGCGAGCTCACTTTGATCAGGAGGACTAGGTCCGAGCCTTAAAGTAGGAGCTAAAGCCAGAGAATCAGGGCCCCAGTCAACCCGCCTCAGCTCTGCGGTGAGGCAGGAGATCTGGGTGGCCCAACAGGGCAATCCCCCCCAGAAAAGGTATTTTCTGTGCCACTACAACTGGCTTAGGAAACTAAAGCCCAATAGCAGCGGCTCCATTTCCAGACTGCTTTTAAGACATTTCCTTCATTTTGGAACATTTGGTGAGGGGACCAGTGAAACCGGCTCATAAAATAGGGCTTTTCATGGGAAGAAATAGGGTTGGGTTGCTACCCTCCTGGGACAATCTCTCCACAGAGGAAGCTGGGTGGGGCCTGTGGGGGCAAAGGAGTTGTCCTTCTCCCTCCCCACTACCTCCTCCATAGGTCCCAGGAACCTCTGAGCAGCATCCACCAGCTTAGGTGGCCTGACTTGGGGACTCAGGCTTGGGGCAATGGCCAAGTCTGAGAAGAGGTAGAAGCCAGGAACTAGCAGTCCCAGGAACTTGCTCCCTGGCTGGGGCTGAGGTGTCCCGGGTACAAGATAAACCACTGACCTGAAAATCCCAAAGCATACTAAAGGGATTATTGCAGGCAATGATATTACTGTAAGGGAGAGAAATATAGGCAAGAAGGTGAAAGCCAATTTCTAATAAAGGCTCCTTGCTGGCCCAGCCTGTGAACAAATGAGGTTGTCCATGCGTCGGACTCTCTCCGCTTATCTTTTTATTGACTCCACACAGGCTGAATTTACAATCCAAGCCCATTGGAGCACATGTGACCCCATTTCTCCTTTCAGCATTTTCCTCCCCAGTTCATGGTCTGTGGGGTGGGCTCCTTTCCCTACCACGATCTGCTCTCTAGAACCCAGAGCAGTGGGAGGAGGTAGACAAGCTAACAGGAGGCCCTAACTCTGTGTGCGGGAGTTTGCTCTGGGAGCTGCCCAGGGCAGAATTTAGGAGACACTGTCCTCTTCTGAAGCTGCCCCTGTTGTCCATGTGTGGGAGGGAAGGGTGCTGGAGTCTGCCTTAGCTTTGGTCAGGCTAGCGGGATCGCTGCCCAGACCGCAGCCGCCTGCTAGCGGCCAGGCTGGCTGGTGGCGCTGACTGAGGACACCAAGAGCCAGTGGGGAGGGCCGGATAGCCCTGCTGCAGAGAATTTCAGGTGAAGGCCAGGACTCAAAGAAGATGGAGGGGCCACAGGCATCCACCAGATAAGGTACAAATAAGCCACCTGGAGCGGGCTTGACAAGGAAGGGGTTGGGGGCTGGGGATGGGTCCTATATGGGGAAGCATTGATGCTCTGGCCAGAATCCACAGGCTGAGAGGGTGCAGCCTGGGGCAAGCATCTCAGCTGAAGCTTCCAGGTAGCCTGGACCCCGGGCTGGGCAAGGCGGCTACTCCAGACCATGGGCGTTTTTGCCAGTAAATGCCTGGCTGACCTCAGTGGCCAGGACCTTCTTTCCTTGACCCTAGCAGCAACTGACAGTTGCTAGGGGTTTTTTGATTTGTTGAAAAACTAAGCCATACCAACACTAGAGAACATTTTAAACTTTGTGGCTTACTTTTAAGAGGAAGAATATTACTTTCCAGAAGTCTCTGTTGGGAAACCCCAGCGTTTCCTAGACATCAACTCTTTGACATTCTTTCTTGCCTTTCTTTTTTGTTTCAAGGAAATAGGGCCGCCAGCAGCATCTTGTTGCCACCTGGCTCACTTTTATGGTAGCCCGGGAATAAACTTTGGTGGTCAAATTCAAGTGCTCAGGCCAGCAGCTGTCTCCTCACAGGAAGCAGCCCCTACCCCCACCTCAGCCCTAGCTGTGCTGAATCTGCCTTGGGGGACTGGGCCCCACATCACCCTGGAGGGCCAGGAGGGGGAAGGAAGCAGAGCCTTGGGTGGAAGTGGAGAAAGTGGGAGCTGAGACTTGAGCCCTCATCCACACCTCTGCAAGGATAGGGGTACCTCTCGCTTCCCTCTTGCTGGTTCCTATCACTGTTTGGGGAGCGTATTGCCTTCAATAAACTCGAGTTTAATGAGGTCTCTGTGAACCCCATTAAAAGCCACAGTCCATAGTTCCTCACCATTATAGTTAAAAATGCTGGCCCCAGCTCACCCTATGAAAAGGGCTAGAGGAAAAAGGAAATGCAACAGAGAAGCCTCACACTTCAGCAAAGCCCCAATCTAGTTATTCTTTGCTTCGGTTTAAGATCTGACCAGAACTAAAGAAGCAGTGCCCAGCATTGAGTGGGTAGGGAGGCACCTGAGACCTATCCCAGAGTATTCCAGAACCGCCCTGAGATTGGGACCCATGATGGAGGCAGACTCCACCCAGGTGTCACTCTAAATGCTGAGCAAGTTTGAGGAGGCAGGAGCGCTGAGGAGGAATGGATTTTAGGGGTTACATATGGAGACAAGCTACAATTTTTTGTGTCCTCCCTATCTGGTTTGGGAGCCGCAGCACCTCATCATGTTTCATCAAGACAAATCCAATCTAATTTCTTTAAGTGGAAACTAATTTTAACTAAGGGTTATGGGTGTAAAGAAAGTTTGGGCTATTATTTTTTCCCTGAGTGTGCATTGGGCTGAGCCCTTGGGGGCTTCGGTTCTTCCCCTCCTTCCCAAACAAATCATGCCCTGGCAGCTCCTCTTTGGACCCAAGGTTGCTTTCAGCTCATGCCGGTTGCTTTTTGCCCCTTGGACCCAGTCCAGAACCTCTCAATAAAGTGACTTTCAGATGCCCAGATGTGTCCTGTGGTGCTCAGAGGGGTGGAAGGCAAGGGGTTGGGGATGCAGAATCACTGAGCCTACTGCTTGGGCTACAGTTACCCAGGAGGCTAACAGACTTGGAGGAGGGCAGGGCAGGACTGAGAAATAGGAAGGAGGCACTAAGATCTGGTCACAGCCCCAGGGACAGGGGCTGGGGACTTTGACTAGGGAGTGGCCCCTGGGTCTCCCCTGATGCTACAGCATCCACCGCTCCTTTCTGCTGTCTGGCTAGTCTCTTCTGGAGACCCATACCTGGCCCCACTCCCACCTTACAGTCCCCAAAATCATCCAAGGATAAGAACCCCAAACCTAGTCCCCTCACTATATTCTATCTGGACCCCTACACTAGGCTTCTTTTCAGCCCACTAGCTGAGACTGAGCCACTAAGCCAAAGGGCCCTGACATAGAAGATACATGGCTCTCATTCCAATCCTTTTCTTTGGGGTTTGGGATTTGAAAATCCACAGTGGATGTAGCTTTCTTCACATTGATTGACAATAAAGGCAGGCATGAAATATTCACCCAGGGCCACTCTCTCATACTAAATATTTAACACAACATTAGAGAAGGTTTCTCCCAGACTTCGCCAGGCACCGGCTGGGCGGCTGGCGCACTGCTCACCACTCGTTTATGACTAATCTGACTCCCTAGCCAGCGGCAGCACAGCAAGCCAGACAAAGTTGGGACACTGGCTTGCAGCTGGGCTGCCTCACCTTTGGGAAACTTCAGATACTCTTCCGGGAGTCTCTCTAAGGACTCCAGAAAGGTAGTCTTGACACCCAGCTCTGGCCAGGAAAAGAGTGGACTTCTTCAAATTCTTGTGAGCAGGCGGTGACTCTGCAGGTTGGAAGGGTAAGAGTCCCTGAGATTTAAGGGAAAGGATTCACTTCTCTGGGGAAATCAGGCAGTGGGGAAAGAAGTCCTCACTCCCACCCTTCTGGTGCTGATCACAGAGAGGAGGCAAGACCCCCATACGTGAGAGACCTCCTCCTTCCCCCAATCCTGGGGGAGAAAAAGAGCAGCAGCTAGAAAAAAATACAATTACCCCCTCCCAGCCACCACCCTCGCCCGTCCCACCGCCCACCCCACCCCAGCCCTCTCTCTCCTCTTTTGCTCGCGCTGTGATATGGAGAGAAGGGGAGTGACGAGAGAAAAACGAATACAAATCTGCAATTGATTTTCATAATGTTTCTGCGGTGTTTGCAAACCAATCGCCTGAACGTCCCCGATCTTACCTAAGAGAGAACCCCTCCTACGTCTGCGAAGTGCTCCGAACTGATATATGACAATATCTACTTTGGATCACGTGCTCAGGGAGAGAGACTAAGACGGATAACGCGTCATCTCGCCTTCCCAAATTTTCCCCCCTCGCTAGACCGGGTCCAAAACCTCCATCCGGAGCCGGCAGGAGAGGAGAACGATGTTTAACTCGGTCAACCTGGGCAACTTCTGCTCGCCGTCGCGCAAGGAGAGGGGCGCAGATTTCGGCGAGCGAGGGAGCTGCGCCTCCAACCTCTATCTGCCCAGTTGCACTTACTACATGCCCGAGTTCTCCACGGTCTCCTCCTTCCTGCCCCAGGCCCCCTCTCGTCAGATCTCCTATCCCTACTCGGCCCAAGTGCCCCCGGTCCGGGAGGTCTCCTACGGCCTAGAGCCAACCGGCAAGTGGCACCATCGGAACAGCTACTCCTCCTGCTATGCGGCGGCCGACGAGCTTATGCACCGGGAGTGCCTGCCTCCTTCCACCGTCACCGAGATCCTCATGAAAAACGAAGGTTCCTACGGCGGCCACCACCACCCCAGCGCCCCGCACGCAGCCCCCGCCGGCTTCTACTCCTCAGTCAACAAGAACAGCGTCCTGCCTCAAGCCTTCGACCGTTTCTTCGACAACGCCTACTGCGGTGGCGGCGACGCTCCCGCCGAGCCCCCCTGCTCCGGCAAGGGCGAGGCCAAGGGGGAGCCCGAGGCGCCCCCGGCCTCGGGATTGGGGTCCCGGGCTGAGGCGGGTGCCGAGGCGGAGGCTGAGGAGGAGAACACAAATCCCAGCTCGTCCGGTTCAGCCCACTCCGCGGCCAAGGAGCCGGCCAAAGGAGCCGCCCCCAGTAGGTAGCAGCGGCCGGGGAACGGGCGGGCAGCGAGGGAGGGAGCGAGAGAGGGAGGGCGGGAGAAGGGGGGAGGCAAGAGGAGCGGGGACGGCCTCGTGTTTTGGGTCAGTCGGGTTTTATGTGGAGTTTTATAAGCATTCAAAGGATTTTATTATAACCTACAAAGCCCTCTCTCCCAACGACTCGACTTTTTACGATGGAGAAGGGGTGGGGAGGGAGGGAAAAGGGCTCTTTGGAAAAGCCGGGTGAACCCCCCCCGTTATCTCCCTCGGTCTGTGAAATTTTTAAAAGCGCCACCATTGCGGGCGATATTAACTTTGATCGTGAACTTAGAGGAGCATTTAAGGAAGGATGGGGAGCCGGGCTGCCGAGGAGTGGGAAGGAGGGGAGGGGTGGAGGGGGAGAAAGGGGAGGGCGAGGGAAAGACAGGGAGAGATCCAGAGAGGGGGAGAGGTGGGGGAGAGGAGCAATGGAGCAGAACCTGAGACCGGAGAGGCAAGCCAGGGCCGCTATGATCCTTTTTAAAACTAGTTTTGAAAATGTTCAAACTATGTGTTCGCGGGTCCTCCAGCAGAAACCCAAGCAACTCTGGGGTCAGCCGCGACAGGGGAATGGGGCGAGGCGCCGCAGGACTCCACTGCGCTCCAGGCGGGGGTCTGGGCGTTTCTCCTGGGTACGCGGCCTCGGTGCTGGCCTAGAACTGCGGTGTGGAAGGCGCGGCCCCGCGGGCGTCCCGGGGCGCCAGGGCCCCGGAAGCGGCTCTCTGGTGTCCCGGTGCCTGCTGGCCGGCTTCCTCCCCGCCTCCCCACTGCTGTCGCCAGATCTCACTGCTTCGCGCCTCTTCTCAGCTTTCCCTCCAGATTTCTAGGAGGGGGGAGGCTGGGCTTTCCGAACCACTGGGAGGGCGGCGCAGGAAGGGCCCGAGGGCCGAGGGGGAGCAGACTGGGGGCCCGAGGGCACGCACGTGTCCCCGGAGGGCTTTCCTTCTGTCCCAAACCCTGTCAGCCAGCCGCGGCTCTCGCCTGAGGACTGGGTACGAGGTCGCGCAGTGGCCGGGGGTCGGGACCCGCTAGACCTGGCAGGGGGTCGAGGCTTGCTCCGGCGCTGCAGCTGCAAGACAGCCAGCCGCCTGGCGGGAGGGCTGCCAGCGGTGGCCTAGGAGAAGGGCCGCTGAGCGCTCAGCGGTCTGGGGTCGCCCAGGTCTCACGTGTCTCTCTCCCCCCTCTCCTCGCACTTACCCCCTCCCCTCCCTCCAGACGCCCCCCGCACCCGCAAGAAGCGCTGCCCTTATTCGAAATTCCAGATCCGGGAACTGGAGCGAGAGTTTTTCTTCAACGTATATATCAACAAAGAGAAGCGGCTGCAGCTGTCCCGGATGCTGAACCTGACGGACCGACAAGTGAAAATTTGGTTTCAGAACAGAAGGATGAAAGAAAAAAAACTGAGCAGAGACCGGCTGCAGTATTTCTCGGGAAATCCGCTGCTGTAACCTGCAGACCGGGCCCTTTTGGGGGCGGGGGGAGGGGAAATTTATTTTATTTTATTTTTATTTTTTATTTTCTAACTCGTCTTCTTTCCGCGGGTGGAAAACTGGACTGTGGCCAGGGGTGGCCCCCACCGCTGTGGCCGGCACTCCATTCTGGAACCTCCTGGACCCTCGGTCTGACTCTCGCTGTGGGACGGGGACCGGGCCTGAAAAGGGGGTGAAGGGAAGTGTCTGATGCACGGCGAGTGAACACCGTTGGCGCCGAGGCCAAGACTTTTATTTAAAAGAAAACACACCTCGGCGACAAAGTCTTGCTGCTGCTCGGATTGGGTGGGGGAGGGGCGACAGTAGTGAGCGCCTGAGCCGAACAATCCACGAACTAAAAGCCTTCCCTTGCCCAAGTGAAAAGATCCGCTAAGACAGCATGTCTGCCAGCGGAAACTTCTCGGGCTCCCTCTCTACCCCGCCCCACCCAGCCCCACTACTTTAGGGGGCAGCTAAATGTGATCCTGCCTTGCTGTGAAATTTCTGTACCTTCGACCTGGTGTTAGGTGTGCAAAGTCCGTGTCCTACCTCCGTCTTCGCCAAGGCCCCGCCCGAGCCTAGTTGTTCTCCCCGTGAATGTGTAGAACCTTCCTTTGAAATTTCTTAATTGGTGCATTGAGGTTTCCAAACCTTTTTCCAAGCAGTGCCCCCACTTCATGGATTTATCTATAGTCTATGCAGTCGTTACCTCTTTTTTTTTCTTTTTTATTTTTTTTAAGAAAAAAGAACATTGGGGTGGTGGAGGCAGTAGGGAGATGGGATTGGGCGCCTCCCGCTTGCTGGGGCCTGGATTTTTGTAAATAAATTTCTTTCCACCTGGAGGGGACGGGGGACGCCCCCAATGAGATTCAAATCACCCATCTCTCCTCCTATGCATGAGTGCGTGTGTACATGTGCACTCCCCACCCTGCTCCCTTCCCAGAGGGATTGCTGTGAAAATTTTTTTGGTGGCAAATAAAGATAAATTTCATTCTGTTCAATATTATGATTTTATTTGACCCTTTTATTAACCCCTCTCCTCTTAAAATCCTCCATGCTCCCATGGCGGCGGCGGAGGAGGAGGAGGCAGGAGGGCAGAGCCCAGCGGGTGAGGACAGGCAAGCAGAGGTGAGATAGGCCGGTGCTGGCCGGCCTGGAGCTCCTCTCCGCTGGCAGGGTCAAGAGTATTGCCGTAGTTTCCTCACATTCTCAAACTGAGGACATTCCATAGCTACTCTGAAGCTCTCCTTTCTCACGTGCAGCTCGAGCTGTGTCCAAACGCCCAGCAACGCTTTCTGTTTAAGTACACGTTTGTTGTGGAGTTAATTGTAACCATCATCGAATTTAAATTTATAGGAATTTTTTTGGCTCCACCGCCCTTCTGCCAGATGTCTCCGTCTGTCGCAGTTAAATGTGTAGTGTGAAGGGTAGTGCTTTTTTTTTTTTTTTCTCTCTCTCTCTCTCTATGAGAAGTCTGTATTGGAATTTTTACACACTGTTTTTAAGGAAGGAGGGGACAGAAGGAGAAACCAGCCCCCTCCCTCTCCTCTCCACAGCTCCTGGGGGTGGGAAGGTGGGGCCTGGCTGCTTTCCCTCTGGCACAAATGGCCAGGCTCTTCCAGACACAACAAGACGCCTGTACTGGGGCCACCCTGATGTTTATACATTGGGTGTCCCACAGTAGAAAGCCCCAGAGATTTGTTTTGTAGGGGTTGGCACTGGGGATGGAGATGACCTGTGGGGACAGTCACCATACCCATCTATATTTGCTGCAGGTTTCTTCTGTATAAAGATAATCATGGCCCTTGCAGTGCTTTCAGTGAGGGCACTTCGTTGGTCTCTGTTTCAAATTCGTTATTTGGGAGCAGAGGTTCGGGACCACTTATCTCATCTTTCCCCTCTCTTTCTGTCTTTGTATAATTCAAAGAAAATGTTTTTGTCAATACAATTCTGTTGGATGAAAGGAAAAAGCATCATGACTATCAAATCTAGGTTCTGTCATTTTTGATGGTAAGAATCCCTGCAGTTTTGGCATCTAAATTTCTAATTTGTAAATGTGGGTCGGGTTGTGAGACAGGATTTGCAAACTAGGGTGTATATGCAGCCCACAATTCCCTCATGTGCCCACACACAAACGTTTTATTTAACTCGGTGTGCCTATGGGTGCACATAAGAAGGAATATTATTTGTATGCTTTTGTCTGTTGTATGGAGTAAACCTGACCACATGCACATCTAGAATTTGTATCTCTGTGGTGTGTAACCACTGGCAGTGTTTGTTGAGTGTGGGCAGGAATGCAACTGAGGGGCCTCTGTACGTTTGTGTGTGTGTGTGTGTGACACTTCTCCAGGTATGATGTTTATCCACTAGCCACATTAGGAAATATTAGCCTGCTGGTCATGTTTCCTGTAAAATTAGGCTAGAGGAAACTCTATAAGATGAACCTATTTATAAAGCAAAATATTAGCCTCCAAGTGCCTGATTTTGGAGAAAAATATTTAAAACCCACAGGTACCACTTTCTCTGCAATGTGCAGCCCAGAAATGTCCTCTGCTCCAAAAGAGAGTTCTGCTGGATGAGAGGAGAAGGTCATCATGAAAGAAAAACAAAGGCTTCTGTGACCCAAGCCAGGAATCTGCCAGTCCTTGGTGACCCTCTAAAAAGGAGGAAAAAGGGTTTTTTGGCCCCCAAACAAACCCACCTTCGGTCTCCCAAGGTGTCCAACCCCCCTTGCAGGTCAGGGGCACTCTGGGCTCAACCTCTTGGGGTAATCCTCTCCAGCCGCAGCACTGCCCAGGAACAAAAGATCCTCGTCTAGACGCTGCCATAAAGCACCCCCTCCCCACCATGTCTCTAAACCCAGTTTCATTTCGACCTTAACGACTCAGTCTGGCCTGTATTAGAAACCGCTTCCGCCCTAAATAGTAAACAAACCTGTAGTGGAGGGTCTTGGTTCTCCCAACACACCCCAGACCCCCACCTCCTCAGCCCCTTGCCCCACATTTTTCCTCTTTTCTCCAGCCTTTCTCAGCTCCCAGCTCCCCAGCCCCTTTCCTCCCCACCGCCCCCCCACAGTAAATAAACCTGAGGCCGAGTTCAAAGTTTCCCGGAGCTAAGGAGGAATGCTGGTTGTAAAAATCCAAGTTTATAGCGCACGTGGGAGTTTACAAGGGTATTAAGTGGTATGGGCTGAGAGAGCACTCTGGGCCCCTCCCCCTCCAACTATGGGCTTTGGGGGTACAGGAGGAATCAAGGGCACTCGAAATGAGAAATGGGTTTGGGAGTAGCCTTGAGTTTGGGGTTTCTTTGTCACTTAGACTCTTAGGTGGCTGAGGTTTGGCGATGCAAGGGCCCCTTGTAAGAAGACTCAAAACCCCTGCCAAGCACCTCTGAGAGAAAGCCCCCTGGCTCTAGGTGTCCCAGATGGAAAGATTGGGGAGCCCTGTTTTGGGGGAGCAAAAGGTGCAAACCAGGTGTCTGAAAGGTGAACAAATTTGGGGATACCTAGAGTCAGTTATCAACCAGAATGAGAGAAGCTACCTTGGGCTAATTTCTCCAGTGGGCTGAGAGCAGAGGGGGCTCTTCTCTTAAGGGCAAAGAAGAACTTTGAACTTCAAGGGAGTCAAGGGCACCACCCCTTCGCTTTCTCCGCCTCTCTCAGGAATCCGTAGGGCAATTGTTTCTGGGCCAGTATTCCCTGAAGGGGGGAGCCACTGGGGTTTTCTGGTGCCCTAGGGTTGGATAATGCTGTTTGCTAACCCCTCCCTACTCAGAGCCCGCCAGAACCAGTGCACGCGACTGCACTCTTTATTATTCATATAAACCTTTGGAAAAGGCAACGCCCGGGAAGTTTTTATAACTTTGTTTGGCATAAAAATTTTACAAGATTCCCCATCCCTTAAAAAAAAAAAAAAGTAAGTTTTCGTCTTGCCATAGGATGAAATCACAGGTCTTTGAAAGGCAGGGGTGAGAGGGGCTCTGCGGGGTGGCAGTGCAGGGAAGGGAGTGTATGGGAGCTGCCTTTCTCTAAGGCAAAAAGGCTTGAAGGTCTGAGTCAGTCCTTCCTGAGGCCCATCTTGGACTCAGCTTTGGAGCATCTTTGGACAGAGTCCTGTCCACTCTGCTCTTGCACACTTACAAACTCTAAAGGTTTGGACAATATCAGCATGACAAGACCTTCCCCCATCACACCCTCTTGTTCTCGTGTGGGCACTACTCTCTCTCTCTCTCTCTCTACACACACACACACACACACAGACACACACCTCTCTGCACAGCCCCCGTCCAATCCACTGCACAAAGCAAAGACCCATAACCTTGACTCAGATGCTGATTTGGGAGGGTCTCTGCACACACAGCCCTGCATCCTGGCCTGCCGCCTGTGAAGTCAACAGTGGGTTTGAAGAAAGAATCCAAAACACCAAGAAACTCCTGCCCAGAGGTTGCAGTGGTTGCAGGACCAAAGGAGACAGAGGGCCAGCAGGGCTGCAGTCCAGGAGCAGAGAACAAAGGCGGCCATGTGGGAGATGGACTTGCCCACGGATGACCCCTGGACCTGGGACTGACAGAATCCCATTCGCTCATTTCTCCTGGCTCCAGCCTTGGGAGCACCAACTGGGCTCAACTTTGGGCCATTTTAATGTTTCAGCTTTGGAGGTCAGGACAAAGATGGGACAACTTCTCCAAAGGCAGGCCTGGTAGACAAGCCTCCTTTGGGGTGATGGAAGTGAAAATACATGACCCCTGAATCCTGGCACTTCAAGAAGTCATCAGCATTAGTGTGGATGTGCCCCAGAATCCGATTTTTCCTCCCTCTAATGGCGACTGCTGAGGCCTGGCTGCTGGCAGCTGGCAGCCCTACACTTCGCCTTGTGAGGAGGAGCTGAGCTAAGGCCGTGGGCGGGAGAAGGTCAACTCCAAGCCTTAGCAGCTGGGCTAGGGAGGTATGCGACTGAGCCTGGTGCTGTCCCCCTCACTAAGCCCAGCACACCGGAGAAAAATAAGAAAGGCTAGGAAAGAAAGTCAGGGGGAAGGAAATAATTGGAGAGAGAAAAGAGCAAAGAAAGAAGGAGAAAAGGAGAAGGAGAAAAGAAGAAGGAGAAAAGAGCAAAGAAAGAAGGAAATTAGGAAATTCGAGAAATAAGGAAGAAAATTAAGAAAGAAAGGATTGGAAAAAGAAGGAAAGAATATATTACAGGCAGAAAGGAAGAAGAAGAAAACCAGAAAGAAGCAAATAAAGAGAAAAGAGAAGGATGAAACAAGAAGGAAAGAAAGAAGAGAAAAAAAGAAAAATAGGAAAGAAAGGAAAGGAAGGCAGAGATCTTTGAAAAGGAATTTAACCGGTAAGAAAGGATCGGTGTTTTTCTCCGGAGCAGGCCAGCCTAACCACAGCTCCGACTCTAGCTGGAAACCTGACTTACTGGGGGCAACTTAGAAGCAAACCACTAAAGTGGGGAGCAGGGCCTGCCCCTAAGACATCCTCCCACCCGTCTCCTCCCCACAAAGCTTCTCTCCGAGGTGTCTTTGGTCTGGTTTCAATTCAGGGGACAAAATTAAATAACTGGCCAGCTTCGGCAGGGCCAGGAAGCAGTCAGACTGGTACGGGTTGTCAGAATTCGGGATTCGGAGATCTCAGACAGCACTTTGGGTAAAAGTGAATATTTGTGGCTGTGTACACATATTTAAGTGCAAGTTAGACACGTGTATAGATGCTGAACTCCGTAGCATCTGTGTGCAAGTGTGTACAATGTCAAGATGTGACAGATTCTGCTGGCCGAGCTACCCCGGGGGCTGTGAGGTCCAGAGTAGACAAGAGGCCCCGCTAAGCGTCCTCGGCCTCCTACCTTCCTCTATTACCTGTTTGAAAATATTTTTCTTTTCTGGGTCTCTGGGCATTCCGAATTTTGCCTGGAATTTCCCTGCTCCCAATTCAGCTGGGGCACAGCCTGGTGCTAGTGAAGAAGAAAAGGAAATCTTTTCTTCAAGTTTTGGGAAGAGAAGGATTTATCTCGGCCTCCAAAGCAAGAGGAAAAAAACTACAATCTCTGGTGTGATTCTGTTTTCTCTTTGCTTAGAAAGATTTCAATACACACACTTTGTTTTTATTTTATTATTTAACCCAAAAGGGAAAGACATTCTTCCTTTTTCACTTCATCTTCAGAATTTCCCAGTTGACTTTCTTAACCTCTTGGGGAAACTCTGAAATTTTTGCTGGAGAAACCAGGGTGCTTCTGGGGTGTGTTGAGGGTTACAGCCAGGAAAGCAACCAAGGTCCTTTTTTGTTCATTGAGCATATTTTCCTTCTGCTTTCACGTGGGGACCCCTAGCGCCCCAGCCCTTGGGCTGCCCTGTGGAACCCGCTGGATCCTCCCAGAGTATTCATAGAGCTCCTGAACCCTCCTCCTCTGCACTGCTCACAGTCCCACAGGCAGAAGGAGGCCCAGCCCCGTCCTTGCTGCCTTTCCAGGATCTGGGTACCCCGGAAGGGAGAAAGGGGTCAGGGCACTGGCCCTGAGTGGGATTTGTCAGGTCGTATGCACAGCCTGGCCCCACTGTGGCCTGCACCCCTTGGATTTTCATGTTCACAAGTTGAGGTAAGAAGGGGGAGCCCCAGACTTAGGCATAGGCATAGGTCTCTCGGCACCCTCGGAAAGTTGGGGAAATTGATTAATTAGAGTCCATATGTGGATGATTCTAGCAACACAGGCCTTCCCTGGATCCTAATCCAGTTGCCAAGGGCACAGGCTGAAGGGTCTTGGTCCTGTGGGGAAGGGCGGTAGGTGCCTGGCAGTGGCGGCAGGCGGGGTGGCTGTGGCGGCCCGCATGCCTTTGAACGCCAGGCCCGGACAATAGGACGGAAACAGCCTTTGCTCGTGGCCTCAGGAAAGACCGAGCCCAAGGGGGCAGGGCTGGGACCCAGGCCCCCACAAATGCTCCCTTCGCCAGGCTCAAACACTCACTTTTTCCTTCCTTTTACCTCCACTGAAGCAGAATCCCAAAGTCTGTGAAAACCCAACAAGTTATTCAGGTCTGTGTCGTCCAAGAGGGCTCTAGTTTAACAGCTCTGGGTTTTCGTTTATCTTGCGTAATTAGAGGCAAACATTTGTCCCACCGGGGGTCCCACTTAGGCTGATGAATTTGATTTCTTTTTTCATTAATGGGCCGTGTTTATCATACTTCTAATTATTTCAACTTTAAACACTATTCGTTCTTGTGAGGAGGTAGGAGTCGAGGCGGGAGGCTCCTCCCCGGAGTATTATTTTCATTAATGATGGCGAGCGACTCTGTGCTCTCCCTTGGCTAAGGTGAGAGGTGGGCTTGGAAAGAGGTTGGGTGGTGGCGCCCCTGAGGCCGATGGCTCTGCTCCCTGTCTGCTGGTTCCCTAGGCTAGGCCTTGTGGCTTGTCTGAAGTTTATCTCCTTCACCCTTTGCTGCCGACTGCTTCACCCCCTCCCAAGCTGGGCTCAAACCCTTTGCGGTTCTTCCCTGGAAAACTTTCTCTGATCCCAGCCTGGCCTGGCCTGGGCAGAGGCTCGGGTAGTGCTGTCCTGGCCCCCAGCTACTAACACCTAGAGGAAAAAACAGAAAAGGCTGAGGTGGCCAAGGGGCACTTGGCCGTGGGGAAAAGGACGCACCGGACTCCAAAATGGGGGGTAAGGGTAGGGAACTGGAACGCTAAATTCCTGGGAAAAGCACACCAGGCAGGAAAATAAAGGAGACGTGAAAGAGGGGGGAGGGAACCCCCAAAGTCATATAATTCTCAATTGCTTTGGTATTTAATTTCATCGTCCCATAAATGAGAAAATATCAGTTCCCATACTAAATTTTTATCCCTGACTGATAAATATGACGGGAAATTTTCGTTGGGTCCTCGTAAAAGGGAACGGTTTCGATCAAACTGGTGGGGAAAGACTAATGCAGATAATACAAACAGAGTGGCCATAAAGTCTCGCCCGTTTCCCGCGGGATGGGCGGTGGGACAAATGGCTCCCTGGATTAACTGCTGCCCGGACTGTCCCAAGTCTGGGGCCTAAACAGCCTAACCTTGCCCTGGATAACCCCCATGCTGAGGCCAGGGTGACCCTGCAAATGAAAACACAAAACCATTTCAAATCTCCCCTGGCAGGTCATGCAAGCAAATCATACACTACACATTTCCTTCCAGTTTTCCGGAGGTTCAGGAAACCCTGCGTCTTCTCTTTCCACCCCTGGATGGGGAAATTCGGCGGATTTCTTTCTGTGGTCTTCTAGCCGCAGCGGGCTTGGGCCTCCCTGGAAGCGGTCTAGCCTCCTCACTCCTCCACGCCAGGGCGCTGGACTCCAGTCCTTTCCCCGCCAACCTCCAGCCCTTCGGAAAGTCTGAACCCCAGGCTGTGTCCAGGGAAAAATGTGGGGCGACCGGAAAGACAAGTTGTTCTCCAGATTCCGTTTCCTGAGGAAGGGGTGGAGAGTTTAGTTCGCTTTGGAAGAAGGCGATGGAGAAACGGAAATAACTATTTGAAAAATACGGTTCCCCTTATTTCTTCCTTTTATTTAAAAACAACCACAAAAATAGACTGGTCTGTCTTCTTTCAAACATGCTCCCAGCCCATGCGCTCTGTAAAGGACGCCTCTCTGGGTCGGGTTTTGTTGTGTCTTGTGTGCTGGTTCCCGTGTCATACGTGACTCCTCCAAACTGACCGAGGCTCCGCAGGTTCCCTCTTTCTTTCCCGGAATATTCCCTGTTTTAGTGGGGGCAAGGTCAAGCGGAAAGCGAGGGCCGCCAGGGCCTGAAGTAAAGTAGCAGAACCGGCTCCAAGGCCAAAGCCTTGTGGGCCCCTGAGATGGTGACCCAGGAGCCGCCCACCCTGCCAGGCCCAGGCCGCAGCTCTCGGGTCGGGGATCGGGTGCCTCTGGTCTCTGGCTTCCTCTTTCTCCTACGCCGCGTCCATTCGGAACCTCCTTTTCCGAGCAGCCATGAAGTGACCGTGACCCCCTCCCTGGCCCACCCTAGAGGCTGGAGATTCCCCGTCAAACTCCACAGGAAACTTGCAACTCCACCAACCTCCAGCGCCGCGGCCCCCAAGCTTCCAGCCTCAAGGGCCAAGTCCGGAGAAAAGAGGAGGCGGGAGAGCAGAAACTTTAGTCCTGTTTGGGATTCCTTAACTTTTTTTCCCCTTTCTGTGCTCACCAGATCCCCCCACTACCCCCCCAAAAAAAACCCTCACCCCACTCCCATCTCCAAGGGAAGAAGCGGGAGCCGGGGCCGAGGAGATGAAAAGGGGAGATGAAGAGTGGGGAGAAGTACCTGATTCGTGTCTCGACCTTTTAATTTGAATTTGACTGTTTTGAGCCCCGGGTAGCCTCGCTCTCACCCTCTCTCCCGCATTTTCCCCCTCTCCGCCCCCTTCTCCCCAGGAGTTACAGGCTGGTTACTGGATAAACAAACCCCACTCTTTCCAGAACCCTCACCCCCATCCCCCTCCACCCCCCTACCGCCCCTGCAGCCCGGGGGGCGCTTCCTTTGTTCGCCGGGAAGGGCTCCGGTGCCCCTACCCCGAGGCAGCTGCTAGGTGGCGCTGTTACTCCACTCTGCGCGCTCCGCCTGCCGACAACTTGACCCCGCTGACGTCACGGCCGTCTGAATCATCAAGGCCATTTTCAAATCCCATTGGTCTAGCCGTCACATGGTGAGAACCGAATGCGCGGATAATTATGGAGCTGATATTTCCCCCCCTCCCCTTCTTTTTCCTCCCTCCCCTCCAACCGCGCCCCCCCTCCCGGATGGGGGAAAAAAAAGATGTCAGCTCCTCCGCTGTAGTATTGCTCCTTAAAAACCCCTCTCTCTGAAAATGACATGCCCTCGCAATGTAACTCCGAACTCGTACGCGGAGCCCTTGGCTGCGCCCGGCGGAGGAGAGCGCTATAGCCGGAGCGCAGGCATGTATATGCAGTCTGGGAGTGACTTCAACTGCGGGGTGATGAGGGGCTGCGGGCTCGCGCCCTCGCTCTCCAAGAGGGACGAGGGCGGCAGCCCCAGCCTCGCCCTCAACACCTATCCGTCCTACCTCTCGCAGCTGGACTCCTGGGGCGACCCCAAAGCCGCCTATCGCCTGGAACAACCTGTTGGCAGGCCGCTGTCCTCCTGCTCCTACCCACCTAGTGTCAAGGAGGAGAATGTCTGCTGCATGTACAGCGCAGAGAAGCGGGCGAAAAGTGGCCCCGAGGCAGCTCTCTACTCCCACCCCCTGCCGGAGTCCTGCCTTGGGGAGCACGAAGTACCCGTGCCCAGCTACTACCGCGCCAGCCCGAGCTACTCCGCGCTGGACAAGACGCCCCACTGTTCCGGGGCCAACGACTTCGAAGCCCCTTTCGAGCAGCGGGCCAGTCTCAACCCGCGCGCCGAACATCTGGAATCGCCTCAGCTGGGCGGCAAAGTGAGTTTCCCTGAGACCCCCAAGTCCGACAACCAGACCCCCAGCCCCAGTGAGATCAAGACGGAGCAGAGCCTGACGGGCCCTAAAGGCAGCCCCTCGGAGAGCGAAAAGGAGAGGGCTAAAACTGCCGACTCCAGCCCAGACACCTCGGATAACGAAGCGAAAGGTAAGGCCGCCTGGGCCGCGGGCGCTACTGGGACGTTCCGGCACTTGGTCTTCGCGGCCAGGGGAGGCGGGCAGGGGAGAGGGTTGGGCCCAGGAGGCCCCAGACCATTTCGGGAATGCGACCCTGGCTTGCGGCTAGTGTCTGCTGAGCTCCAGGCTGGTGGCGCGTCACTTAGCTGGGGAAGGTAAGCGGCGACGTGGAGGTGTCTGCCCGGCCCCCGCCATGGGTGCTAAGGCGGGGGCGGTACGCACCGCTGGCAGCCTGCAGGCGCAGTGTGCTGCCCCGGACGGGTGGCTGCTCTCAGGCGCGTGCTGGCTGTGGTTTGCTTTCTCAGTGCTGGTGTCCTGGGGAGCTGATGTCCCCCAGCTCAGGTCAGGGGCTTGCAAAAAGCCTAAAATGGCGATCTTGGGCCAGGGACTAGGGAAGCTGGGGAGATGGGGGGGTTCTCTTTACTGCGTTTTCCCAGTTGAAAATTGTTTCCTGCGAAACGCGATTTGTTGTTTGTGGGTCTGATCTGTGCGTGCGGCTTGGGCTCCTGCGGCTTTTGGCTCGGCCGGGGGCCTTGGGCAGCGAGGCTGGGGCCGGAAGAGGTGGAGGTGAAGGGCTGCCGGCCACGGCCCTCCCTCCTCCAGATGCCTGGCTTGGATGGCGTTGGAACAGGGCATTTGGAATGTTGTAAGTTTTCTGTTTCCTCTTTTAATTTTTCTTTTCCATTTTTTCTAGCTAAATTATCTTTTTTCTTGGTTTCCAAAAGCAGCTTACAAATGAGTGGTTGGGAAATTTCTGTGTGCGTGGCAAGAGGTTTTCTCCTGAAAGGGAATGTGGCTTTGGTTGGATTTCACTGTAATTTGGGTTGAGAGAAAGCCCAGCCAGAGTTCAAGCTCAGGGTTCAAGATTCATTTCTGCTGTAGGAGCTGGAGGCCTTGGGGATCTTTCTCTGATACTTGGGGAAAGAATGTGGAGGAAACGGGAGCAGGGGAGGGAAGCTGAGGGGAACGACTTTTCCTGAAAAGTTGTAGCAAAGAGCTTCAGAAAAAGGCCCAACCAACGGGGAAGAATAAACCTGCTCCCCACAACACCGGCTACTGGTGACAGAATATAAGGGGCTCATTGGGTATAGAGGCAGATGAAATATTGAGAGTGGAGCAGGCTAGGGGCGGCCTGGATCTCCTGGTGCTTTGTATATGGACGCGACGCACACGCATGCCTACGGGCGACCTGTGCCACACTCACACACATCCATATCGCATGCTCCTTGCACACTCACACATACCACTCACACACGCATGGGCACTCTTTTGGCGGGCAAGGGCAGAGCCTCATCCTCTTGGGTCTGCAAAGGTGGCCTTGGCAAATCATCCCCATAGAGACACTGACTGGAAGATGAGCACTGGTGTGTTCATGAGGGGGAGAGTGAGGCGCCTACAGCCTCGAAGCCTTTCCTGTGGCACGTGTGCAGTGTGAAGGTTTAATCTTATACCCTCTCTACTGACCCTGAGCTTGGTTAGGGAGCAGATTTGAGGCAGGAAAAGCTGCATTCTAGCCCCACCAAAAGCAAAGTCAAGGTTAACAAGTTCACCTCTTAACTCGACCTGCACCCATTCCCATAGGCTCTCCTTTTTCTCTAGCTGTCCCCACAGCAACCTAATCCCTCCCACCCCAAGGAATCCCTCTTACCCTGTACCCTGTCTGTGTCCTTCTTTCCTCTCCTCCTATTTTGATGTCTCCACCAGTCCAGAGGCAAGAGAGCTTTTGGCTAAACTTCCCCATTTATAATTTATCTTGTCCCCCCGCCCCACCAAACCTAATAACCTCAGTAAGAAAATAAACAGGACATAGTTACATGTGGAGAGCCTGTAAACAATCTGGCAAGAAGCTGCAGGTGCAGAGACAGGAGAGAAAATTCGGAACATTCAGATTTTTTAGACTGCAGCCTCAAGTTTGCCTTTTTTGTGTCTTTTCTGGTTCCTCTTAGGCCCCCGCCCCACCCCACCCCCATCAAGATAAGATCCAGGAATCTGGCAGTCTGATTTGGAATAGGGAGGAGAGAGAGCTCAGAGCCATCAGCAGAGTCCTTTGCTGGGTATCCTCTCAGGTCTTTGGACTCTGTGTTTTGCCCTTAAAAAGATGGCCAGGTTCCCTTCTGCTGCTTGAGAAGCAGGGCTGGTCCATTTCAGTAAAAATGTGTGTCAGGGAGAGAGGCTGTCAATAAGATCATGGGAAATGCACAGTATTCTATAGTATCTCCTTACATAAATAGACACATGTACATATCTGTGTGTGTGTACTTACGTGTATAGGTGTGTGTATCTCTGCAGGTATACATGTGTACTTGCAGGCATACACATCTATGTATGCACAGACTGGGCAGGAGGTTTCTAGGAGGCTGCATTTCCTCAGGATATGTCTCTCCCTTGAGCTTAGGTCCTTTGACCAGGAAAGTTGTTTGAGGACCCTTTAGGATACCCCAGCTCTGTTGTCCCTGACCTCTGCTGCTCTCACAAGCTCCCCTGCCTCAGCTACACATACCTGGGGGAAATGATTAAGAGAGGAAGAGATGGCAATGGGAGACCTAAGGGAGCAGTGTCACTTTGTGGCAGCTCAGGCTGCGGTAAGAGCTAGGGGTCCAGTGCAGGGACCACTGCAATGGCCTCTGGCCACAGAACCTACAACAAAGTCCCTCCACCAAGTTGAAACAGGTCAAAGCTCTCTGGGAATTTATCTGGGCTGTGGGTGGACTCTGCTCTGGTCTGGGGCCTGGAAAATGCTTTTCCTTCTGGTTGGATTTTTCCAGAGCTGGAATGGAACAGAGAGAAGGGGGGACCTGGCAAGATGTAGGGAATCTGCCAGGGTCAGCCAGCTGGGGGAAAGCGAGGGTACTCAGGATCTTTTAGATTAAGGTGGACTTGGGTAATTTAAATTTAGTAAACGCTTGGAGGCAAGAACTTCGTCCCTTTATCTCCCTAAGTCTAAGCCCCAAAGAAATTGTAAGAACACTGAGCCTAAGAGGAGCCCACTGGCCAGGCCCCTAGGGCAAGAGCAGCTCCCCTATGCTCCCTCAGCCACCCCACAGCAGGCTGGCAAAGGCTGCAGCGCTGAGAGGGTTTTCGACTTCGAGGGATACTTATGCAAATAATGTTATTTTTAACAGAGGAGATAAAGGCAGAAAACACCACAGGAAATTGGCTGACAGCAAAGAGCGGAAGGAAGAAGAGGTGCCCCTATACTAAACACCAGACGCTGGAATTGGAGAAAGAATTTCTGTTCAATATGTATTTGACGCGAGAGCGCCGCCTGGAGATTAGCAAGACCATTAACCTTACAGACAGACAAGTCAAAATCTGGTTCCAAAATCGCAGAATGAAACTCAAGAAAATGAACCGAGAGAATCGGATCCGGGAACTGACCTCCAATTTTAATTTCACCTGAGCGCGAGGCCTCTCCTCCTCCCTTCCCCCGCCTTCCTTTCCCCGCCCCTCCTCCCTTTGTGCCTGGTGATATATTTTTTTTTCCCTCCCTGAGTATAAATGCAACGCGCCTGCAAAAAAGGCAAAGACCTCAGACTCTCCTTCCAAGGGACCTATGGTTCGTGCTGCAAAAATGCTTCCACTTAAAGCATGAGAAATGGGGTGCCGGGGTGTGGGGTGTGGTGTGTGCCCTCATAGATGGGGGTGGGAGTGTGGCTGGTGTGTGTGTCAAACCCTCACTCACCCATGCACTCACACACAGCATTCTGTTCTCTATGCAAAGTTAAGATCGAATCCACCAGCTTGTAGGAGAAAAAGAGGAAAAAAATTAACCAGAGAGGGTCTGTAATCTCGCAGAGCACAGGCAGAATCGTTCCTTCCTTGCTGCATTTCCTCCTTAGACTAATAGACGTTTTGGAAAGTTCGGCTAGTGTTCATGTGTTTGTCGTAGCACCCAGAGCCTCCACCAAACCCTCTCCGTGTCTTTACCTCCCAGTCGCTCTAAGAATCTGCTTGAAGTCTCGTATTTGTACTGCTTTCTGCTTTTCTCTCACCCCTCCCAGCACCCCTACATCCCCCATCTATTAACATCTCAGAAATTTCATCCAGAGGAACAAAAAAATTAAAAATAGAACATAGCAAAGCAAAAACAGAATGCCCCCCCCCCCCCATATTGCCCTGTCCCTGTCTGGGAGTTGTGTTATTTAAAGATATTCTGTATGTTGTATCTTTTGCATGTAGCTTCCTTAATGGAGAAAAAAATCCTAATAAATTTCCAGAATCATAATCCTCAAACGGATGTTTTTTTGTTTTTAGTGATTTTTAGCGACACCCCCTCCCCCGAAGAGGCTGTGTGTGGATGTGTGTGTTTTGTGTTTGACTCATCTCCTAGAGCCTTTCTAGAACGTCTCTTGGCGGGTTTAATGTAAGTGAGAGACCATAACGTTGATTTAAATATTATCCAGGTGACCACAATAAGTCAAGGTCATAAAACAGTAATGTCAGGACGGTCTTGGTGCGCGCGAGAGGTGGATTTTATGATCTGCAAATATAATGTGGTGCTGCAGTAAAAGATGCATTTAAAGGTGACTGGAGGAGGGAAAGAGGCAGAGAGCAAACTGCAATCTTGAGGAGCAGACGGATCTGATTGCCTGGGGTGCTGGGCTGGGCACACCCCACTGCTGCTGGGGGTCACCCAAAGAGCCCCCCACCCATCCAAGGAAAGGAATAAACTTAACCGCTGGAGGGGCATGAGGAGCTCAGCCCCCCCAACCTCAACAGCAGCTAACAGAAACGCCAGGAGCAGCAGGAGGAGGAGGCAGCGACAAGGTAAGAGAAGCGGTTTCTTGTTCTTTTCTTGGCGGCGGAGTGGGGACGAGTGGTGTCCCCAGGTGCCCGGCGTCCAGCAGACAGAGCCTGGAGGAAGGTGTTTAGGGCATCTGTGCTTGCCGGGAATCCAGGCTTTCCTTGTGGCCGCTGGCAGCGGAGGGCAGCGACTGGGAGCTCCCTCTCCTCCCCTCCCCGGCCCATTGCCGTGGGAGTTCCATGGTTAAAGGGATAAATTGATGGTTTTTGGCTTCTTTATGTTTTCGGGCACTTTGGGTCTCCTTGAGGTCGACACTCTGGTCTAGGTGTTGCTCAGTCTGGTCGTCTGTTGGTGGGGGAGGGGGAGTACAGCGGGTTGAAGCTTGAAGCTTAGGTTTTCCTGCTTTTCGCTGGTTTGGGTATGAGCCTTGTCCAGCCTCTTGTTCCCTGAGCTCCCTGGCTATAGGGTTTTGCCAGGCAAGTGGCCTGATTGGAAGTGGCTCCAGAGCACAGGGCTATGATTCAGCCACCCACATTCGCTGAGAAGCCTAAACCGAACTGAGAGGGAGAGGATCAGAAGAAGTCTAGGAGAAAAGAGCAGGAGAGCCAGATGGACAAGACAGGGGACCTAGCTCCAGAGTGGAAGGAAGATCCAGCTTCCCCCAGGGCCAGGGACACATGCAAGGGAATAGCTCCACTGCGGTGCTGGGGGTGGGGCCGGGATTTGGCGGCCAGCGGTCCCATTTCACCAGATTTTTCCTGAGCGATTTGCTTAGACCAGAAACTAATGACGGCAGTCAGACCCCCTACCCACCCAGCAACCCAAAGTCTACTCTCTAGTCCTTAGGGAGGTTGTGGGGGCGGAAAGGGGGACGGGGCTGAATTTCTTCCTTCCCCAACCCCCTTCCCTTCTCCTCCGGATAGATGCAAAGCTGAATCTCCCGCCCTGCTCGCTCAGCTGATCTGTGGCTTAGGTAGTTTCATGTTGTTGGGATTGAGTTTTGAACTCGGCAACAAGAAACTGCCTGAGTTACATCAGTCGGTTTTCGTCGAGGGCCCCAACCCACCTCTCCCACTCCTACCTTCCCCAGTGGGACTGCCCCCCTGCCCCCTCCCAGATAGGGCAAAGTGGGTGCAGACCAAGGAGGGGAAGCTGTGAGTGGGGTTGGAGAACAAGTCTGGAGAACCCTGCTTTATGCCGTCCTCTCCTCAACCTGTCCCAATCCCTGTGACTAAGAGAGAGGAGTTTTTCCTGCAGCTATTGTCTCCTGGGCCCAGCTGATGGAGACAGACAAAGAGGGTCCAGCCAATTCCAAGGAAATTCAGGAGTTTGAGTAAGAGGTGGCTAGGCGGGCCAGCTCAGTTGGGCAGCAGGGTGGGGCAGAATCATTAGCAGAGAGAGGAACACAGAAAGAGAATAGGGTCTCTGGAATGGTTAGCCTCTCCCACCTACCACCTCCAGTCGACTGGGGCTCGAGATTCCCCTTAGAGAAGTGGGGCACCTGGAGGTTCCAAGAGTTGGGGAACTCTGAGTGCCAGCCCAGCCATTTCCCCTTCCCCTTCTATAGCTCCAAATCCAGGGGAAGGACATGTTTAGGGTGTTGGTAGGTTATAGAAAAGCCATCAAGTCCAAGTAGAACCCTTCACACACGCACACGCAACTGGGAAACATCAGGGCAAAAACCTGACTCTGGTCTCTGTTTAGTCGTCTGTGGCCCGTAGGCCTCGGTCTCTGTGACTGTGACTGTCAGGCTGTCTTTGCACTATGTGGAAACGTATGGGTGAGCAGAGGCTGTCCGTGCCCACCATTGCTATGTTGGTGGAAAGGTTGTTGGCTGATGCCAGGGGGAGGAGGGGAAGAGAATGGGGTAGAGGAAAATCTGAGCCCTGTGAAACTTTGCAAAGGTTCTTCTAGTCCTTTCCCCTTCTGGTTCTTCGATTCCGCCCCTGGTTGCTAGAGAGAAAGTTCTCAAAAGAGGTTTCTTTGCCTGCCTGCGGGCGGAGTGGCGGGGGGGGGGGGGGGGGGGGTGGGGGAGATAAATGGGGGAGGGGTTAAGGAGACTGAAGAGATACACCCCTGTTCTCAGAGATACTGGGGAATAGAAGCCAAAAGAAGGTCAGGTTCTTGGTTCTCTTACTGTGAAATTATTATGATTATTAAAACATTATAAACTTCTAAACAGGGAAACAAAATTATGTCCCCGTAACAAAATGTATACAGAGTTCTATATTCTCACAGTAATCTGCTGGGAGGGATATATGTGACCTTGTATGAGTGTAGGCTCTGTGTCTGTCTCCCCTAGGCTCTCTTAAATACCCTGCATGTATTTATACACACACACATTTATTTTCCCTTCTCTCTTATGCAAACATATTTGACTGCTAAGGAAGCTGGAGGAGAAAATGGGAAGAGTTTCTTGTCTCTCTAGCTGAATTGTTGGTCTGTCTATCCCCCATCCCTTTGTGGGTGAAAAAATTTCTTCTCTTGGAGAGAAGTATTCAAACCTCTCTATGGCTCCCAGGGAAATGGGGAAGTTTCCAGAGAGGCAGGCCAGCTGGTGGGAGGCAGGCAAGGGATTCCCCTAGGTTGGGAGCTCCTAGCAGCCTTTGAGTCTTCAGGCTGCCCCAGGCACACAGTCAGTTGGGGTAAAGGGTATCCCAGGCAGGGGCTGGGTGCTCAGGAGCATTTGGCTTAAAGATAGAGTCCCTGATGGGCCGAAATTCACCAATGAACGACTTCTGTGCTTTGGGTCTCTGTGCCCCCATTTCCGTTTCAGAGCTGTTGAGCTTATGTGTGGGAAGTCATAGAGCCAGGGGTTGAGGTGTCTCCTCCCCAAATCCAGAGAAATGGAGTGAGGTCTCATAGGGCCAAGGTGAGGGCCAGTCTGGTGGTCAGAGTCCATCCCCGGCCCGAGGCAGTGGATCATGGCTAAGGCGATGGTAATTATTTATTCGCTTCGCTGGAAGGGAGTCTTCAGAAGGAACAGCGTGAAGAGAAGAGAAAAAAATTACCTCTCTCGTCTGCGGATATTAAGATGGATTTTTATTTCTTAAAGGACCCTCCCCGCCGAGAGCGCATAAGCGTAAACTTAATATATGCTCCGCAGCCCAACTCCAGAAATCGCAATAAAAGTTAAAACCTCCCCTACCGGTTTTTTTTAATTATGATATGGGAAAGAGGAGCAGGATTTATAGAGCTGAACTCTCAGTGTGTGAGTGTTTGAGACTTGCGAGAGGAGGAAAAGGCAAGAGCTCGCCAAGGCGAGCCTTGGTCTCTGAGATGTCTCGTCGGCTGCTGGGGTTCCGGCTCAGCCTGACAGATCCGCTGTGGCCTCTCTGGGACCTCGCCCCGGCCCACAGCCTGGCTTCGGCTCGGAGATGCAGCCCTTCCCGAGAACAGGTGAAGAAGGCGGCGGCAGCGGGGACCGGGGGCTGCGGGTGGCAACGTCAGGGCTCAGGGCTTTGTGTGGGTCCCGCAGGGGGCGAGGTTCGAAGTCCTGGGCCGGGCCGCAGCCCGAGTGTGGCCCGGACGGCTGCGTGGCCAGGAGGGGTGTCCAGGCAGGGCGCGAGAGCACCGACAAGGTGGATTGCGTATGGACTTTAGCCGCAGACAGAGCAGAGCGGGGTCCCGGGCTGTGACCCGCGGCGAGGCGGGCAACCGGATGTTGAGTCTGTAGAAAGGACCTTGAGGTCCGCTGGGTGTTTGGGCTGCCGTGGGGGCGGCGGCCCAGAGTGTGGAGCACGCGGCGCACCGGGCGCGGCGGTCAGCGTGGGCGAGGCAGCAGGCCCTGCACACCTCTGCAGCTGCCGGGCCGAGTCCGGGACGTCTGAACTGATGCCGACCAATGGTCACAGCATGAAAAATAAATGCAATGGACGGTCTATCTTTCTTTTCTTTTCCACGTAAGAGGCCCTTTCTTTTTTCTCTCTTTCGGAGATACTTGGATTTGGTCCAGAGCAGGTTGCCCGCGGGAGGGCCCCGCGAGCGGCAGCGCGCGAGGGAGGGAGAGAGAGGGAGGGCGAGAAGGAAGGAGGGAGGGAGGGAAGGAGGGCGGGCGGCGGCGGCCGTGGTGGCCGGGGCTTCCCTCCCCAGGCGGGAGGCGGCTGTCCTGCATCTATGGCCGTGGGGAGCGGAGGAGCAGGTAACGAAGGCGCTTCTGAAGCGGGATTGGACCAAACCAGAGGGACCGAGTCTTCTGGGTCTCTCTGCCTGAGGCCCTGGAGGGAGAGAAGGTAGGGAGATCGGCGCCCGCCGGGCCTGGCAAAGAGGCCTCCGGAAATGTTGAACCTGTATGTGATCTCAGGCTCACACTCATGTTGTGGGTCTGTCTGCCTCAGGAGATGCGGTTTGCCTTTCTGTCTGAGACGCCCCAAACCCTGAGCTCTCCTTCCCAAGGCTGGAAAAAAAATCAGGAAAAACGGCGGAATTTGCACTTTCATTCATTGGGTTCTCTGCAACTCAGCGGGGCTGGTTAAGGCGCCCCCAAGTTGGAAGGGCGCTTTGCTTCTGTTTTCTGGATGCAGAGTCCTCTGACTCCCTCTGCCACGGGTTGAGTTTCCGGCTCCAGGTTCGCGTGTCGCCCTGAGGTTTGAGGCCAGACAGCTCGCAGTCGGGCAAGGAGGGCGGGGGAGAGACGAGCGGTTCTGGCCCCTTAATTGTACTTCGGACCCGTATTGTCTCTCCTTTCGCCACCTCCGCGTCCTCAGTCTGGGCTCCAAAGTCACTGCAAATTTCCTTGCGACACATACATCACACAAAAGATCAGGTAACAAGGCGCTCAGGGCCATTGGGCCTCCGGGCAGGGCAGGGAGCGGCTCTAGCTCTGGGGCGGCTCCCCCTCCAGCCACTCCCAGGCTGGAAAACCAGACCATGTTGGGGGAGCCGGAAATAGCCCCGTTTGCTGCGGAGCGGCAGGGCGGGGGCGCCGGCGGGAATGCAGGCCCGGCAGGCCGTGGCGTTGAGAGGGCCACGTTCACAGGCCCTGGGGATTTCACTCCTGCTGGGCTTGGGGACCTGACTCCTGGCGTGTAGGGATCCCAGATACCCACCTGGGGTGGGGGCAGGACGCGGGTCTCCTCGCGGCAGGCCAAGAGAACTCAGTTTCTGCTTCCAGCGCAGGCCTTAGCTAGGAGGAGTTGTGTGTGGGTGTGTTTTTCCCAACAAAGAGGGATCAGGAGAGAGAAGGGGGGAAAGTAGAGGGGAACTGGGGAGGGGGCGGGGAGGGGGAGAGGGCAGTGGAGAGGTGAAATGAGCCCATTTCAGGGGGAGAAGGAAAATGAAAGCAAATGGAGTACGGCCTTCTCCGCGCAGGGCGGGTGCTGACGAGCCGGGAGCGGGCTCCCTGCCTGCGGCAGCCGGGATGGCCTGCTGGGGGCACGGGAGAAAGCCTGTTTTAAATTTAATCCGAACTTGACGGTGTGGATTGAACCGGAGGGAATTTAAATCACTAAAAGGAAGGCGCGGGGCAGGGGGAGGAGACGACTCTAACCTGTCTATCTTTCTGCCTGTCCTTCCCACGGTGCTAGTTTGGTTATGGCTGCAGCTGCCCAGGTTTCAGGTGATGGAATAAGGGTGCCCCTCCCCCTCAGGGGTCTCCCCTGTGCCCAGTGAAGTCTTTAGGGGTTAGGAAGGAACTCTAAGAAACAGAGCAAATGCACAGCTGCGAGCTAAAGCTGGGGTTTCCCCCTCCCCAATAAGAACTCCCAGTGGCCTCCGGTCCCTGGGTTTGCCCCAATGGTGCTGAGGAAAATTGAAGGGACTGTGTGGGTGAGGGGGAGTCTAGAGTATGGCAGAAGATTCAGAAGGAGTAACTGAACCCCAGGAAGACAGACCTTCCTTCTTGGTGCCCCCATATACTTTGTGCCCCGCCCCCGCACCTACAAACCTGGATTTGAGGGAAATCTGCAGGTCCGCTTCAAAGCCCTGGTTTGCCACCCACCCCCCTCCAAATGTGGAGAATGGGGGCTACAGGCCATATGCAGTTGTGGACCTGCGGAACCTCCGCCCAGTGGACTCCGGGACTCCCAGCCTCTTCTAGCCCCCCTCCCCAAGGCCGCCTCTCTTCGAAAGGCGCAGGGAAAATGAGGCATTGGCTGGGAAGAGGCTGTGGGCGAGGCCTGCTTCCTGATCCGCAGTCGTGCCTGCCTCTGAGTGGGAAGAGTTCGGAGTTCATACTCCCGGGAAAAAAAACAAAATAAAATAAAGAAAAGCGACAGTCTCCTTGGTTTCACAGGGGATTTCATGGCAGCAGGGATCCCGCCAGTGATCCTCACTGCCCGCTGCTGCCGCCTCCGCAGAGTGGGCAGGCAGAGTGCTCAGGCAGCTCAAGAGTTGAAAAGAAGGAGGTGTTCAAAGGGGGTAGGAGAGAAGGGGGCGTCTCTTTACAGCCCCAATGTCTATTTGAGGAACTTTCCCAAATAGCAGAGGCCCATAGGGGAGGCTCCTTAGGGACTCTTTCCTCCAGGAAAGCTGAGGCTGGGGCAGCTGGCCTTGTCGCCAGGAGAAGACGCAAAGGAGGAGCGGGCGTGAAACCTCTTTCCTCTTCTGTTTCTTCGCCCCTTGACTAGAGCAGGGCTCAGCCCCCAGCCGCCTGAGCGGCTGTCTGGGCCAATATGGGGTTCTATATCCTGGAGGCCTAGTGTACCCACCCGAGCAAGTCTCCTGGGAGGGGCAGGAAAGGAGGCCTCTTCCGCCTTTGTGTCCAGACAGAAGTGGCTGCCGCGCCCGGAGCCGGTCCCGCGGCAAAGGCCCGGCAAGCCTGCGGGCTGCACAATGCCACGGCTGCTCCGCCAGCTCGCCCCTGCCCCGTCCTGCCTGCGTACGGCCGCACTTCCTCCGCCTCCCTCTCTGCACGCCTGCCTTTCCCGGCTCTCCTATCTCTTTTCGTCTTGCCTTCCTTCTTTAATTCTCCCCCTTTTTTCTCTTTATTCTAATGCTCCGTTTCCTTCTTTCCTCTCTTGGGCCTGGCTCCGTGTTTCAGTTGGTCTGTCCCAGGCTGTCTCGGGTTCAGTCTCTCAGACTCTGTCCCCTGATGCCCTCTTGGTCGCAGTCTGGCCCCGGGCCCCGCTGAGGGCTAAACGTCTCTGCTCATCGCTGCCAGCAGCCGCCCAAGAGCCGGGCGGGGTCCTCAGCCGCCCTGGGCTGGGGGAGGTGCTGGCTGCACTGGGGATTTGGAGAAAGCCTCGGCAGGGGTACTGGAACCTTCTGTCTTTTCCTTGAACTAGTGAGGGAGATTTTTTGATTGACAGCTAACCCAACTCCATCAAGGCCAAAGAGATATTCTGTTTCTTGTTGTAAGTTGGGTTTCCCAGCTCAGTCCAGCTCAAGGGAGGGGAAGACAGTGGCGCCAAGGAGCTGAACCCCCAAGTAGCCTCTCCCCAACCAAACACATCCTTCATCCTCCCCCATGCGTTGAAATCGCAGCCTCGTTAAACCGCCCCGCTAGACCGAAAAGGAAAAGGAAAGAACGGGAGAGGGGGAGGAGCAGAGACTTGGGAGGGGGCCTATGGAGCTGGGGTCGGTGCTGCCAGCTGCAGCTGTCTCCCCCCAACTTTCCTCCCCCGCAACACACATACTATACACACTCTCCCCAGCCCTTCTCCACCCCACAGGGGAAAGATCCACAGAGATGCAGGAGAAAACTAGCCCCCGCCCCCACCCCTGGCATTTGGTCCCCTCCTGGGGACAGGACAGGCAAAGAAGGGCAGGCGTGGCTGGGTCTGGGAAGACTCCTACCCTGCCGCCTCCAGAGCCTGCATCTCAGCCTCAGCTCCTGCCTATTTTCCCTGGCCACAGACTGGGACTCTTCCTTTCTGACCCTGAAATTGCACCCCTCCTTCAAATTCACTCTACTCTGCCTCAGTGCACCATATCTCTGGAGGCATCACCTGTCCCTTCCCCCCCCCAGCCAACCTCCATGCCCCCTCTTCTTCACCCACACTGATAATTTCCTACTTGACTAAAGCCCCCCTTTACTACACCACCATGGGACAGTCTGATGGAAAGCAGAGGGCTGGGCACAAACCCTCAATTGAAGGAGGAGGGTAGCAACCAACTTATTGGGGGGAGGAATCCAAGTTGTCTGATATTCCTCTACAATCACACTGCCCCCTCTGGAATTCCTGCATCCGACCCCAAAGAAATTGCTTTCTCCCGTCCCTCCGTTGCTTTTTTCCCGTTCCAAAAACAGCCTACAATTTTATTTAATGAAAGACACATTTATGAACAATCAAATGATCCTCATAAAAATTTTATTGAAGGACGTAAAAACAAGCTACTTGCCCACGACCGAGGTCGCTCTCTTGCCTTGCCCGCTCTCACCCTGGCTCTCTGCAGTCAGAGCCCAGGAGTGACTTCTTTTTTAGGGGGTGGGGGTGGGGGAAGTGTCGCAGAGATGGAGTTGGGGGCAAAGGAGGGTGAGTAGGAAGATGGGATGGGGACGCCCCACTTAAGTTGTGTGGATCTCTCCTACACTTCTTCAAGCTGGCAAAGAAATAAATATAGACAATAAATTTAAAATAAAGGCGCCTGTATATCTGTGCCAAAGCAAAAAGAAGACTTTTGAGGCTGCTGATAAAGGTGTATGAAATCCTGAGGTTCTACCCCTCCCACCCAGGGAGCACCTTTCCCAGGCTTCCCCAACCCAGATTTGGGGGGCTGAGTTGGCCAGTGGCAGAAGAACGCTCCCCTTCCCTCCTTCCTTCCCTGTATCTCAGCTTCCCCAGTCCCCTCCCACCCTCCCTCCCTCACCGCTGCTGCTGCTTCTGAAAGAAATACATACATACACACTATTTAAAAACGCATTTTTAAAAGCCACGTTCCGAACTGACAATCGCTGATCTCGGCTCGCGCAGAGACTGCGGGAGCGTCGGGGCCGACAGAGACGGATTACGTCAAGAAATAGTTCCTCCACCTACCTCGGTCGGCCTCCCCGCCCCTGCGGGGCTCCCGCGCCCAGCTCGGCCCTTGGGGTCCGAGAACCCTGGCTTCGGGGACTGGCATTTTCACCCCATTAAAAAATCCTCATGGTTGGGGGGAGGCCATCTGCTTATGGGTGGACATGGGCACAGGGGCTTCTCAGATGAGCTAGGAGCCGTCCTGAGCGGGTGACCGGTGCCTTGGGTCCAGAGTTCCGGACCCCCAGGAAATCGCAGGTCGCGGGGAGCAGCAGAGGGAAGGGGGTGGGAGAGGGGGAAAAAAAGCAAGGAAAAAAAAGCCCCTGCGCATTGATCCGCGCCGTATTTTTGGGTAAATACGATCACGTGGGGGCCGGGGAGCCAATGAGCTGCGGGGAAAAGGCTGGAAAAATAATTACCTGCCTTGATTGTTCTGTGAGCAGATAAAAAGTACATATACAGTTCATACAATAATCTTATGTATGTAAAACCCCGTTACGATGTCGGCGACGGGGCCCATCAGTAACTATTACGTGGACTCGCTCATCTCTCACGACAATGAAGACCTCCTAGCGTCCAGGTTTCCGGCCACGGGGGCTCACCCCGCCGCCGCCAGACCCAGCGGTTTGGTGCCGGACTGTAGCGATTTTCCGTCCTGTAGCTTCGCGCCCAAGCCGGCAGTGTTCAGCACGTCGTGGGCGCCCGTGCCCTCGCAGTCGTCCGTGGTATATCACCCGTACGGCCCCCAGCCCCACCTCGGCGCCGACACGCGCTACATGCGGACTTGGCTCGAGCCGCTGTCCGGCGCCGTCTCTTTCCCCAGCTTCCCGGCCGGGGGCCGTCACTACGCCCTCAAGCCGGACGCCTACCCCGGGCGCCGCGCGGACTGCGGCCCGGGCGACGGCCGCAGCTATCCAGACTACATGTACGGCTCGCCCGGGGAGCTGCGCGACCGCGCCCCGCAGACACTGCCCTCGCCCGAGGCGGACGCGCTCGCCGGCAGCAAGCACAAAGAGGAGAAGGCCGACCTGGACCCCAGTAAGTTGGGAGCAATTTTCCTTTACAACCGGCGCGGGAGGGGAGGGGAGGACGGGCGGGGGCAGCCGGATTACAGCCCTCCCGAACCGTGCAGGGAGCTCGGGAGAGGGGCGAGGGGGCGAGGACTCAATAAAAGCGAATTACCTTGGGGAGCTTTCAGGGGCTGGAGGTCTGAGAAGGGGGCCCAGGGAGACAGGTTGGGAGAGGGCCGAGGGGAGCTCCTCTCTCAGGAGATGGCTTTGATGAGAGACCCCTGCCCCCTCCTCCCAGCCCAGGCTTTTTGGCTCAGTCACCACTTTCGAAGAAATGCAGACAGGGCCAGGGGATGGGACTGGGGGCGAGGTTCAGTTTATGATTTGAGATGGGATGGGGAAGAGGTGAGGAGGACACTGGGGGCACAGAGGAGATACCCCCAGCGAGAAGAATTATCCCTGCTTCCCAGTCAGCGTGGAGGTCCTCACCCCACTAGAGATTCATAAAACAGAAGGTCCATGGACTTCTCCCCCAGGAGCACTTGGTGAGGGGTCTGAGATATTCCGAAGCCTGGGAACTTGGGGAGATCAGGACTTTCAAAGAGAAGTGGGGACAAAAGTGGGGTCTGAGTCTCCTTAAACTTGAGAACCCTCTTCTGAGGGTCTTGGAGGTTAAGGGTTGAGAATGGGGATCAGGGATAAGGAGTGGGCATCACCCCAGATTAGAGAATTCTACACACACACACACACACACACACACACACTCCAATCAGGGAGACAGGCACCTTCTGAGGATTGCACAGGAGGGCTAGGGTGGGGGGCAGGTGGGAGCTGCAGGGCCAGAAGAAGGGGAAAGAAGGAGAAACAGCAGGGGAGGGGGTGCAGCCCCCTGGGTGTGAGGAAGTGTCTGGGGGAGTCCCAGGAGGGGGCTGCAGGAAATCTTTTCCTCCAGCCCCATAAGGGGCCAGGGCCTAATTATACCCCTCTGAAGGCTTCCCTCCCTGCCCTCAGCTACTCCCATAAACCTGAAATTGGAGGCTTGGCTCCTGCAGAGCCTGTCCTAGGGCTGGCAGGAGGGGGGCACTGGAGGCCAAACAGGAAAACTAAGATATAGGGGAGCCTGTCCCCAAGGCCAGCAGCTCTCTGGGGAGAGGAGAAAGACTTTTCCCGTTTCAGCATCACCCTGAGAATTCGCCTCAGCAGGGTTGAACTCCAAGCGGGAGGAGGGTGCTGCAGAGGGAGGTGAGGGGTTTAGGGACTCTCAGGGTCAGGAAGCAGAACTGCTAAAATTTCAGGACTTGGTCGTGGGCTGGGAGGATGGGAGGGGGCAGAGGAGGAGGGAAGTGGGGAGGAGAGAGACCTTGCTATAAAAATAAAAAACAAGGGAGAGAAGCGTTTATGGGCCTATGAAACGGTTGGGAATTTGGACTTTTTATGAGGATATTCTCAAATTACTACTCTTGAAGCTGAGGACCAGATTGGAGGGGCTTTGATAGCTTTGGATTTCCTACAGTTTTAGGTGCTGGAAACTGAAAAGGGGGAAGCTAGGGAGGGGACAGAATGCAAAACAAGGAAGGAGGAAAATTCCTAAAGCAAAATGTGTCCAAATTCAGGTTCAGTTATTGCGTTTGGGGAGCCTGGCTGAGTCTGGGGGTAGAGTAGCAGAAGTCCTGGGCTGGAAAGGGGCTCCACTGACCCCTGCTTGTGTTTGGCCCTCCAGGCAACCCCGTGGCCAACTGGATTCATGCCCGCTCCACGAGGAAGAAGCGCTGCCCCTACACCAAGTACCAGACGCTGGAACTGGAGAAGGAGTTTCTCTTCAATATGTATTTAACCAGGGACCGTCGGTATGAGGTGGCCCGGGTTCTCAATCTCACCGAGCGGCAGGTCAAAATCTGGTTTCAGAACCGAAGGATGAAGATGAAAAAGATGAATAAAGAGAAAACCGACAAGGAGCAGTCCTAAACACTGCCCAGCCTGCTGCCTCAGCACAGCCAAGGGAAAAACAAAAACCCCACAAAATACCCCAACACAGGCGGGGGAGAGACGAAAAAGAAAAGGAAAGAGCAAGATAGAGAAAAGCCAATCAGCTTAAAAAGAAAAAAAAGGAAGGGGAAAAGAAAACTCTTGCGATTTGGGAGGGTTCAGTGTTGAGATATTGGTGTTTTAGAGTTAGTTCTACCCAGCGAGGAGGAGGCGGGGAGAGAAACTGCGTTCTCTTTCCCCAGCGCAACCGAAATAAATGACACACACAAATGTGATTTTTTTTCTCCTTTCTTCAGAGAAGCCAGTACTTGAATTGCTATATTTCTATTTTTTCCCCCTGTATCGTATTTGGTCCAGGCCATCCCTCCCCGGGCCTGGGGCGCTCTGCGTGCAGATTTTGTACAACAACAAAAAAAAGACACACACACATACATCATAATGATTCTCAGCCCAGGAGCTGAGGGGCGAGGGCTGGGGACCACGCGGCGGGCTGGGTCGGGCCGTGCAGGCCGGCAGCTTGGGCTGAACATAGCAGTGTTTCTTCTCATCCCCAGCGTTTGTCCCCAGCGTCCATCCTGTAACGTGCTTCTGTTTGTTATGGTAGAACAGCCCTGTGTTAATATATCGAAGTCACTTAAAAAACCAGAAACCCAACTGTATCCAGTTCTCGTTATTTCTCCTCCCTATGGTTCCCAGTCTGCTGTTGTGGAGGAGACAAGTGCTCAGGTCGTCTAGCGGAGGCTGGAGCCAGAGAATGGGCTCCTTCTACCTTGGAAGGGCAAATGCCTGCTGCTTCTCTCCAGTCAGGGAGGGGTGGGGGGGCTCTGGGGGCGGGGTGGAGGCTGCTGAGGCCCAGGCCCAGCTTGTGCTTGCCCCGGCTGGCTGCCTACAAGTTTCCTGGTGGCTAGATGGAGTGCGGGGGAGAGGCACGGCATGAATGGCTTTCCTTGGCTGTAATTAATTGTAATAATTTATGAGTACAAGAGATCGGAGGGAAGAGATAGGTGAAGATGAAAGTTGGGTGCTGGGTGAGGGCCCAGGCTGGATTCTTGCCTGGCTGCATTGGTGCTTTGGTGCTTCCAGGGATGGCTGGGAAAAAAGGCTGGGAGGGGGTGTGCGACTAGTAGGAAGGCCAGGCAGGCCTCAGGGAGCAAGACAGGCACTGGGGACTGCAGTGGGAGAAAGAGAAGAAAAACAGAGAGTGAGAGAGAAGAGACGGGACATGGAAGGAGAGAGGAAAGAAAAGGAAGAAAGGAAAAAAGCAAGGAAGGAGAAAGATGGCAAAGCCAATACAATCAGAATTAGATGTAGTTTCTACTTCTCAATGCAGTCTCAGCTCCTCTCTGTCTTCTAGTTCTTTTCTTCCCAATTTCTGTCTCCCCTACTCTGGTATTTAGTTTGAATGTTTGTCTAGGGGTGACTGGGTCATGTTGTGCAGCTGCAGCATTTCTGGGGGATGGTGTGCCCAAGGCCCAAGGAAGCTGGCCAGAGATTAGCCAGGAGTGGGTGCTCCCTGGTGGCTGTGGGACCCCAAGCGCAAAGGTGTGGGGATGTGTGTGTAACAGCCCGGTGGGGCTGATCGGCTGTACTGTACCCCAGAGCGCCTTCCTAGAACCAGCAGTTTTAATCTGCTAATCAGAAGCAGACATAAGCTGCGGGTATGCCTCGGCCCAGCGCCCCCTTTCTCGGAAATCCCCCAATCTGGAAAGTATTAAAATCAGGCTGTTTGAAATATAGAAATATAGTCCTTTAATATCTCAAGCTGCCCATTCTGCCAAAGGTGCAGGATGTCGCTCTGAATATTTGGGGGATACCTCCGTGAAAAAAAAAAATTAGAGACCCCAGCCCATGTGCTGCTCCCCGTAGCATCACCTTACAGGATGGTGAGACACTTGTAGGGACCAGCCCCTTCCCCATCATTTGAATCTCCTACTCTCTCCTTCTATTTAAAAACTCCAATTTCGGTGACTGGAGGAAGGTAGGAAGGGGTGAAAATTTTGTTTCGATAATAGTGGGGGGCAATCAAGTCGCAACAAGGGACTTCGCAGTCGCTGAAGCACCAGCTCCTCTTTCAAGCTTAGGAGACCGCCTGCCCAATTCCAGAAGCATTGTTTTCTTGGTCCATTTGAAAGGTGCTTTGCCTATAGTTTTTCTCCTTCCTCACACCTCTCTTTGGCCATTTTGCTGTTCTGGAACTCGGACTCCTGTTCCCCACCCAGTGGAGGCCAAGACACCCCTCTCTCCCCTGGTCGGGAGAGCCAGGATGCGGGCTTCTCTCCCAGACCGAGAGCGGCGTTTCCGGGCTTCCACCCCGCCCCTGCTCCCAGGCTCTGTCGCCTCCCCTCAGCGTCCATCAGCGCGGCCTGCTTCCTGCAGCCGGCCTGAGCGGCCTTACTGCGGGCAGGAAGGAGGGCCGCGGGCTTGGAAGACCCTGAGGAAATCATGGGATGCAGAGCAGGCCCACCCGGCCCGGCCCACTGTTCAATCCCAGCCCAGCCTGCAGGTCAGGATTGGAATCATTTTTTATTCGCTATCATTTACGAATTAAAACAACAACACAACTTGCATCTGGGGAAAGAAATGAAAGCTGGGGGTAGAGAGGGGCTAGCAAACGCCCTCTTCCCCTAATCTTCCCCTCCCACCTCTCCTCTGCTCCTTTGTCAGAATCACAAAACCCTAAAGGTTGTTCCACTTGGGAAGGCAGCGGATAGGTACATTTCCGCAGCCCCGAAATGCCACTTTTATGGCGCTGTTTGTCTCCCTGTTCTGAGTTCTGAATGGGGCCGAACAAAACAGCAGCGCGGAGCTGGCTAGACGTCTGGGCTTAATTGTTTTATGGTTTAAATAAGGTGGACACTCTTCCCTTTGAAATCGGATTATAGGAATGTTTTGTCTATGGCTCACGGAGAACAGGACCTCACTGGCTGAGAGGGAGAGGTGGTGAGCGCGCGCGCGAGAGGGATGGGCTACAAACCAGGGGTCAAACAGCCTGGAGAAGTCAGAGTCCCACCCCAAAGGCCTGCAGGAGGCGGCGGAATAGTCGGTGCGGGGCCAGCATCAGGGTAAGAGGAGCGAGGACTTTAGGGTGCGCGCCACGGGCAGGCGGTCGTGGGAGCCTCGGAGCGTGCATCCGCGTTCGCGGAGATGTTCCAAGCCCAGAAATGTGCCTGAATGGGGGTAGATCGCGGTAGTTGCTTTGCTTAGAGTCTCTTAATTCGAGAGGGAGGGTAACAAAAAGAGAAAACAGTGTGGAACCTTTCACAAGGTTTTATTTCAAGAACTTAGAAAACAAAAGAACAGCAGTCCTGGGGCAACTCCCTTCCCGGGAATCTCTCCCCTGCGCACCCATCTGGAGGTTCCTTCCTCCCACTTCCCACCTTTGGGGTAAGCCTGGGACCTCTGTTAGCTTTTTCCCAGTCGGACTGCATTGGAGCAAATGGACGCGAGGTGGCGCTGTTGCTCAATGATAGAGGCGGCCGTGCCCCGGGCCGCCCTGGCCGCACTGACATTTGAGGCCCGGCCCGCAGCCGCTGCGAGAAGGCCCCGCGCCTCTGCCGGCCCGGCCCCACTGACTCTGAGCAAATCAATCCTCTCACCTGCGAGGTGTAAATAATTCGCGAGTGGCAGCGGGAGATGGGACCTCGCTCTGGCAGCGGACTCAGAAGGCTCGGGAGGGCAGGCATCAAAAATAATCGCTTTGTGGAGGAGATAAGTGCAAAGCAGGCAGCGAGTAATTAACACAAAAAGGCAGAATGACCCGGACAAACGAACATAAATCCGTGGTACCTATGAGGGCGGTGCAGGCTTCGGGGAGAGGGACAGAGACGGCCTCGGCGAGGATGGCTGCTTTCGGTTCCTTTATTTCCAGGCTCGGGGAGCGAAATAAACCAGATAACGTGTAAAAGAAAGCAAACAAACAAATGAAAGAATGGCGAGGAACCCCTAAAAGGGGAAACCAAGTCCGGCCAGGGGTTGCGGGACTGGTGGGCTCTCCGGGCAGGCGGCGGTGGCGGCACACTCGGGACAGTCGCATTCCAAGACACAAAGGCCCGGAAGAATAGCTCTCTGGCAGGGTTTTCGCTGGACCATAAAATGTCGAAATATCCCCCCACCCCACCCCCTAAATGATAAGGCGCAGGCCCCAGAGCGGATCCAGCCCTCTGGGCCTCCTATTTCCAGGCTGGGAAGAGAAAGTATTTATGACAGTCTCCAGTGACCCAGATGCTGGGAGCCCAGAGTCCACTCTGTTCATCGCAGCACCCGAAGAGCAGGCTCAGAAAAGTCAGGGCTGAAACCAAAGCTGAAGTGAGCAGTGGTAGGGGTAGAAACGCCCTGTCCTGACTCCCACTGTTCTGGACCCTAGGGAGGCCTGTAGCCCTGGCACAGCCCTCTTCTGACCCTTCCCTCCTGCTGCTCCAATGCCAGAGTTCCGGGTGTCTAAGAGTTTGGGCAGCTCCTGATATGGGGGTGGGATTCCCCGAATGCAGGGGATCCTGGAAGGAGCCTGCACCAGTGAATCTTCTTTGGGAATTTGACAGAGAGTGGCCATTTCCCCAGCAATTAGTTAGATAATAGAGGGACTGGGTTGGGTGGGGGGAGGTGTTCATTCTCTCTAAACCATCCTGCCCTGAACCGCCATTCCTTTTTCCATCTCCAGAGCTGGGCTCCGGATAAGGAAGGAAAAGATCTGGTTGCCTAACCACCTCCTTCCTCATCCAACCCTGAAACCCCCAGGATGTGGAAGAAAAACAGGTAGCATTTTGTTTTCATAATGCAAAGACCTAAAGATTCATCTGTGTTTGTCAGGCATGTGTGCATGTGTGCCTGGGTGTGCACATGTGCGCACAGTGTCTATGAGGTGGCAGGGATGCTTCCAGGCATGTGTGTGCTAGTTTACACTGAGCATGGACTTGATGTGTCTCAGGGTGAGAAACAGCACGTACAGTGTGTGTGTGTCCTGAGTGTGCTCCAGGATTTCCTGGGTGTAACAACCTCACACACTAGTGAGGGAGAGGACTGGAAAAATAATTCTTATTCATCTTTTTCATTTGTATGCACACAACACGCATGTATTCTCACTTTCTCCCTTTTTCTCTCTATCTGTGTTAAGGCCAAATCACTGTACACACTTATGGCCAGAGAAGGGTGCTGATGGACTAAGGTTCTTTAATCCATTAGAATTAACTTAAATGTATTCAGTCTTGGGGTTGGGGGAACCCTCCAGGGAAAGTGTGGATAAATATTTAAAGAGTGTCTGTTGACAGTTTCCATCCACATCCTGGCCTGGGCAGCCTGCCTGGGGATGAGGGGGCTGCAGTGAAGCCAGGGGCCCCACCAGGCTGAGCTGGCATTTCCTCTGGCATGGGGGTATGTGGGGACAAGTAAGAGGCCTGCTCCAGTCCCCTTCAACTCAGATGCAAATAGTCTCCTAAGAAGAAATGTCCTGAATCAGCCCAGCTAGAAGCCAGGGACACACAGCTGCCCTTTCCTTTTAGTCTCCATAAGCAGCTTTGCTCTCAGAGCCCCTAGCCAAGCTTGTGGCCATTGCCTGGGTTTCCTGCTCCATGCAGGGGCTGGTGTCTGAAAGGGCAGTGTGGCCCTGACTGGGTATATGGAGTTTTCCCCAGCCCCACCGCCTCTGACCCTCTCCTCTACCCATAGCAGGTAGCAAGAGAGTCTCCGGGATGGAAGGAAGAAGACAGAACAGATTTGGACCCTGGAGAGGGGCCAGGGGATGGAGGGTCTGATGCCCGAAGTATTTAGGGGTATGATGTGCTTGTTCCTCCTCAAAGTCTCCAGACTTAGGGACCCCCTAGGGAGCCCATCTTTTGGGTTGGGGCCCTGCTCTGGCTTGCAGGTATTCATCCCCTTGGAGATCTTATACCTGTTGAGGTAACCTGGGTTGACCTGCTGGCTCAGGTATCTCTCTCTCTCTCTCTCTCTCTGAGCAAGAAGGAAAAGAGAAGCGAGGTTGGGGGCGAGAGGCACCTTCACATCTAAATTCGTACCCTGGAAAAGCTGGCCCCAGCCATTAGCTGAGGCTGGCTCACCAGCCCCCTACACACACCACACACCCCCATCCCTCCCCCTCTCCTCCCCTCCCCTTCCTCCAGGTCCCCCCAGCCCCGTACCCCTCAACCCCCACCATCTCTCTCTCTCTCTCTCTCTCTCTCTCTCTCTCTCTCTCTCTCTCTCTCGCCTGTCTTCATGTCGTGGATTGATGAACGCGAATCGCGTGTAAGCGCCGCCACCGCCGGGAGTCTGAGGAATTCGCCTGGGCTGTTAAAGGAAAGAGCTAAGTGAGAGAGCGCGAGCTCTACCTACCGACAGTGAGGAGCGCCGTCGCCGCCGCCGCCCGCTCGCCGCCCGCCGCCGCCGCCCGCGCCCCAGCCCCGGGAGCTCTGCTGAACCGGCCGAGCTCAGCACCCAGGCGCCCCCCAACCTGCCCAGCCCCCAGCCCACCAGCCCAGCCCAGTCCCGGGGAGCCAGCCGGCCTGGGGTTTGGTCCCGGGGGGAGGGGGAGTTTCGGGGGTACCGGGCTGAGTAGTCGCGAGGCAGAGGGGAGGGGGCCGCGGGTTTTCATGTACCCAGCATGAGCTCCTACTTCGTCAACCCCCTGTTCTCCAAATACAAAGGCGGCGAGTCCCTGGAACCGGCCTATTACGACTGCCGGTTCCCTCAGAGCGTGGGCAGGAGCCATGCGCTGGTGTACGGGCCCGGCGGCTCGGCGCCCGGCTTCCAGCACGCTTCGCACCACGTCCAAGACTTCTTCCACCACGGCACCTCCGGCATCTCCAACTCAGGCTATCAGCAGAACCCGTGCTCGCTTAGCTGCCACGGAGACGCCTCCAAATTCTATGGCTACGAGGCGCTCCCCAGACAGTCCCTTTATGGGGCTCAGCAAGAGGCGAGCGTGGTGCAATATCCCGACTGTAAATCCTCCGCCAACACTAACAGTAGCGAAGGACAAGGCCACTTAAATCAAAACTCGTCTCCCAGCCTCATGTTTCCATGGATGAGACCCCACGGTGAGAAGCCTTTTCTCTTTCCCCCTTGGTCTCCCGCGCTCCGGGGTTTTCCCCCCCCTCCCTCGCCTCCTTTTTGTCTGCCTTCGCTTTTTCTCCTGGCTTTGGGGTCTCTCCCGCCCCACCCCCGTGCCTGGGTGGGTTTCTCGAGGTTGGGAAGGCTTCGCTGGGGCGGGGCAGGGAGGGGGTGCCTAGAACATTTAGGGGATTGGGGTGAAGGTGGGGGAAAGCTGGTGTGTGGCTACAAAGGGTTAAAAATCGTTTTCTCCATCTCTCTCTGTCTGTCTTTCTCTGACTCTCCCACTCCCCGTCTTTAAAGTCAAAGTTGGGGAGGTGGCTGGGAATGGTACCCTGAGTACCTTGAGATTATCAGCCTTTGGAACGAACCAGTTTCTCCAGAGGCAGGGAGCCTGGAGTCCAAGACAGTGGCCAGGCTGTCTTGGGGCAAAGGGAGACCCCTGTTTCTCTGCCCTAGCCAGAGAGTGGTGAGACTCAAAGGACAGGCTCTCTGGCTCTCTAGGGCACCCAGAGCCTCCTCTCAGAGAAACAGCCTGAGGGCCACTACCCGAACTTTTCTGTACTTCCCCCAGTTGGGAGAAGACAGGGGAGCCTGAGAGAAGGGGGAAAAAAAGAATGCTCAAAAGGAGAGGGGCCATGGAGATTAGGGGTCCCTGAGCTCCAGAAAACCCTAGCCAGCCCCCCAATCAAGGACTTGTGGGGTCTGCCTGAGACCTGCAGAGTAGCTCAGGTCATGAGCCCCTCCAAGGGTGGCCCCTCATGGCTCAATTTCGAAGTACAGGGGGAAGCGATAAAGCGACAAGTTCCGGCGGGGATGGCCCATGATTTATTTGCTGGTCTCCAGTTAGCAATCAAGCGGAGCGGTGATACATTCCAGCAGATCAATTATTTTTCGTATTGGAAAAGCATTAGGCAGAGAGAGACAAGGAGAGGGCAGTGGGCAGAGCCCCTCTTCTTTACCCACAGCTTTTTATCCTTTCTTTTGGAAGCACTCCGTCCCCAGCCTTGCTCACTAAATGCCATGCTGCACTTGTAAACAAAGCTGCAAAGGCCACTTCCTAGAATTACAGGCCTGGTGGGGGGGGGGATTCTACAGGTCTCCCCCAGCCCCTGAAAGGCCCCAGTTTCCAAACAGACCCCAGTCCCCACCCCCACCCCACCTCCCAAGGTGAAGCCAAACCAAAACAATCCCCCAACTTTCCTGCCCTTGTCTGCCTACTGCTCTAGCTAGCCTTTTCCATAGAGGGGAGGGGAACTGAGGACATCACAGAGGGGAGTTTAGAGGAGGAAGAGTGGCAAGGGAAAACCGAGCCCCCACCCAAATGTAACCAGACTGGGGTTTTCTTCTGTCCAGCTCCGGGGAGGCGCAGTGGACGGCAAACTTACAGCCGGTATCAGACCTTGGAACTAGAAAAGGAGTTTCTCTTTAATCCTTATTTGACACGGAAGCGTCGGATTGAAGTCTCTCATGCCCTGGGACTGACCGAGAGACAAGTGAAGATCTGGTTCCAGAACCGAAGGATGAAGTGGAAAAAGGAGAACAACAAGGATAAACTGCCGGGAGCCCGAGATGAGGAAAAGGTGGAGGAAGAAGGAAATGAGGAAGAGGAGAAAGAAGAGGAGGAAAAGGAAGAAAACAAGGACTAAGCAAAAAAGAGAGACCCCCCCCCTTTAGCAACTCCCTTGAAGTTTCGTTTTATGGTAGCAGATAAATTGAGAAGTTTACGACTGTCATTTGCTTTTATAGAGAATGGAATGACACTCACAACTCTAACTACCTGTCAGATACTTGCAGCTCTGGTTTTATTACCTTTGGACTTCCCCCTTCTTTATTTGTTTGGGGGCTGGAGGGGGGAGACCGAGACACAGCGAAAAGTTCGGACTCTCTGTCTCACTCCTTGCCCCACACACACTTGTCCCTGCCCCCACCCTTCTGAGTCCTTCCTGGATTTTAAGGTCTGAGACCTGGCCTCTGTGCTCCTGGGTCTGTCTCTTGCCACACTCCCACCTCCCTGCTTCTCTGGTATTTATTTTAGAGGGCAGCCCCCTTGAAATGCAGAAGAGAACTTGTGGTTTTGTTTTTATGCTAAGGCTAGTGTACTAGATGTACTTTTTTTAAAAAGGAAAGGACAGAAAAAAATGAAGAAAGGAAAGGAAGGAAAGGAAGACAAATGTAAAGAAATAAGGAAAAAAGCAAGGAATATCCCCTCCCCCTCCCCAGGGCTCCCTGCTTAGAAAACCCCCCTTGACTTTCTCTAGGAACCTGATGGAAACCTGAAGGAGATGTGGGTCTCTCCCCTTCCCACATTTCCAGAAGGGGATATAGGAGCCTGCAGTCACCCCTAAAATCCTACCTAACCATCCCATGGTCACTCGGGCCCATGCCTTCCTCTCCTTCGCTGTTTGATTTCTGTTCTGTTGGGCCCGGCTTCCTCTGAGCTACATTAGTGTTAGCGCTCAGAAATCACCATAATCATGAAAATAATAATAATAATAATAACAATAATAATAAATCTTTAACATACTACCTAAAGGGAACCTGCAATAATCTTGAAAAAGAAAAAGAGAAAAAATTTAAAATCCTGCTATAGGAGAAAAAAAGAGAAAAAAAATAAAAACCAAAAAAAGAAAGAAAGAAACCTCCAGCGTATTTTATCACTACCTATAGGAAGAAATCCTGCTTTGAGAGTATTCGTAATGCGGTTTTGTTGTCGTTTGTTGCTGCTTATTTCACTAAGAAAACCCAACAACTGAGACTGCCTAGCCCGCCGGTCCTGTGCGCTTTTATTGTGCTTCTAACCCCAGTAGAGTAGAACTAAATTGCACTGAATGTATAGTTAACTCTGTCTTGAATTCTCTGTTTATGCAACGTGCTTGAAAGGAAAAAAAAACGTTAAAAATATATCTATAATAATAATTTTTTGTCATTTGTCTTTATGTCCAGCTATGAATGTAGATTTTGTGTCCTGACAGCCCTGTTCCTTGTCCAAGTACTTTGTATTGTATACGTGAGTCATAATAAAAAAAAGAAGAAGAAAAATAATAGAAGCTGGAATGACTTGGTTTTTCTCCATAGCTCTTCCCCATTCTCTACCCTCTCCCTCCTTATCCCCCTGTCCAGCTCTCTGGAAATGGTCTGCTTCACTGCTCTGGCTTTGGGGTTGAGAAACTCATGTGGAGTGAAGCCTGGGAATTGAGAAAGCATGCTGGCCTGGGAGGGAAGGTGAAAGGGGTGAGGGGTTGAGAAGAGGAAGAGGAACAGTCCATTGGTTGAGAGAGGAAGCAGTCTATAGGTATGCCCTTGGGGGAATCTTGGCTCCAAACAAAGTGGGTTTCCAGATGCCAGGATCCCAATGGGAAGAAAGATTTCCTCACTCATCCACCCTCCTCCTCCTCAGCCCTAGGCTGGGCCCAGACAAAGAATCTGCCCTATGCAACTATGACTTTTTCTTCCAGGGTCTGGGGCTAAGAATGTGATAGTGGGGTTCCTTCTGATCTCCACATGCCCCTTGTGGCCAGACCTTAGCACCCAGCACCCAGCACTAGAATAGTGAACCAAGTGGGAATGTGTGAGGCTCAAGGCAACTGGCTGGCCTGTATGCAGGGCTTGCCTGAAGATGCCTGAAGATGGGAGATGCTAAGAATGGAGGATGAGGAAGCTTAAGCCTGAAGGAGAGGAGAAAGGAAGGGGAAAGTAAGTAAGCTTCTAGGTGACCAGCCTGAGCCCACATCCTGAAATTCATATTCAATCCTCTGCACAGGAGGATTGTCATCACTGTCATTCAGCCTGCTTGTGTGCACTCCAACTTCTGTTCAGGCTGTTTAAAGTCCACTCCCTGCTTCACCTTGACAATTGGGCAGGTTACCCAGCCCCCATAGTGTGAGCCATTGGCCTGGAAGATGGGCCTGCTGAGTGGACAGCCTGCCACCCCAGCCACAGCGCGGTAAGAGGGAATCTTTACTGGTATCTTCATTCCCCAAAATGAAGAATTGAAGGCTCAGGGACCCAGGGGGTAGAAGGGTCTCTCACTTCTCTCTGGAGAGTCCTGGACTTAAAAATTCTGTTTATGCCAGTAAGATTCTGGTCAAATAATCCCAAATTCCAGAGATACAAGTCTTCTGACTCAGTCAGGAGAGGGGAAAAGGGAGGGGAGGGATCTTCTGGTCTTAAAAACCAGACCCCCAAAGGCTGAAATATTTTTGAGGCCAGATTTTCTTTCTTTCCTCTTCTCTTCTCTTCTCTTCTCTTCTCTTCTCTTCTCTTCTCTTCTCTTCTCTTCTCTTCTCTTCTCTTGTCTTCTCCCTCCTCCTCCTCCTTTTTCTTCTTCCTCCTCCTCTCTTCTTCTTCTTCTTCTTCTTCTTCTTCTTCTTCTTCTTCTTCTTCTTCTTCTTCTTCTTCTTTTCTTCTTCTTCTCTCTGCCCCCCACTCCTCTCTCTCTCTCTCTCTCTCTCTCTCTCCCCCTCCCCCCCTCCCCTCCCCACCGCTCATCTATCTAGCTCCTGGTCAATGATTTTCCCAGACCTAGGCCCAGGCCAACTCTTGTTTTGTGTAATTTCACCCGGGTCCCAGTCCCTGGCCCCCACGCAAATCTGGCCTGAAAATCGAGCCTGTGTACAGAATTGAGTCGGACTTCCTTCACAGGGGACTCCTGCAGCCCGAGAAAGGTTGTGAATTGGAAGCACACGCTGTAGGCAGCTGGGGCAGCTTTGAGTAGGAGCTCCGGGAAATCTACCCTAACTAGGGTCCCTGCTGTGAGCAGCGGCACCAGCCAGGTAACCCTGTTCTCAGTGGGAGACACCGGTTACCCACCAGGGAGGCCAGAAAAGAGAGCATTTCGCTACGACCTCGGGCCTTCCCACAGGCGTGTCCTCCATACTCCGAGGGGCGGCCGAGGTTCCGTTTCGTTTTTAAACGTGGAATTATGATTGCTGTTAATAAAAATATCTGGCCCAATAGCCTAGTGGGATGAACCTAGCATTAAATGGCTCCGAAGGGCCTCGCCGCCTTCTCTCCACACCAAATGTCCCATTCATCCCTTGTCCTGCTCAGCAATGTCCATGGCCCCAAACCCGGCGCGTCGGAGGGCGGGGTGCGTCTGGCGCCCGGCTTTACTCGAGATGCCAGGCATGGGGAGGGCTAAGCCGAGGGAGCCCCAGCCACCCCCTCATGAAGTACCCTCTCCCCCACTCCTCCTGCCCACAGCCTCTGTTTTCTCGTTTGTAAAGAAAAGGAGGTAAAAACCCGTTTTATGGGGGAACATAATTGTGAGCGGGATGCGCTCTCTTTAGAATCGCGTCCTCCCAAATGCTCCCGCCGTCCCATTACCGGAATGAGGACCATTCGGCTGCTGCAGATAGGACTTTCTCTCCCATTCTTTACTTTTTTATTAGCCAATCAAAGTGGCTTCCGAAAGCTATTTGTGATTTGTGAAAAATAGTATCTTTCAAAATGCTGAGTTGAAGCATCTTGCTCATTGCTCCTTGAATTTATTATTCTAATCTCAACCGTAGAGATAGAATAATGCAGCTATTAAGTTGGGGGACAAATTCGTTTCTCTGCATTAAATTTTTTTCTTCCCCACTCCCTCATTGCATAAGCAAAGGAAGGTGCGGACCTGCAAGAGATCTGCGGGTGGGTGAGAGAGGTAGCGAGCGTCCTGAAGGGCTCCTTGAGGGACCCTTGGATAGGCGAGTGGTTTGGTCTCCCCAGTCTTATCTTCCCCAGATAAGATGCCCCAGTGACTGCCTGCTGGCTGGGAAAGTTACCCCGCTCCAATTAGGGAGAACTCAGGACAGGTTGTGCCACAGTCTAGAAGTGAAATTTCCGGTGAGCTGCCCGCAGCGCCGTCCCATTCTCCCTGCTGCCCATTGTGAAAAGCTGGGCCAGCGCTTCCTTGTCGTAATTTTTAACTACCTGTTATAAAATTTATGGGTGGGTTTGTAAAAAAGAAACGAGGTCCCTGCATCCGGCCTAGGGAACTGCTTTGCTTTCTATGGAGGAAGTTTGGGGAAGGCATGAGGTATCCCCTCTTGGTCCGGGTTGAGGCACCCAGCCATTGAGATTCCCATGCCAGCTTGATGCGGGACCAAGTGGAGAGCTGCTGGCCTTCAAATCTGCAGCCCGTAGGGAGAGTGACCTGGCTGCAACCCCTCCCCCGGCAAATAGTCTATATGGGGGAATTTATTCTGGACTCACCTTCAAAATTATGGGTCTGGAAAAGCAGGCTGCTCGAAATTTTAGCACAGAAGGTGGAATTCAGGGCAGTAAAAGGTTAGTTTTTCAGGCCTCGGTAGTACATCCCAGCTGCCCAGACACTGAATCAGAAAATTTTTCTGAGAAAGGCAGGTGGGTGTGGGCAATCTAACACGATCCAAAAGGCTTACTGCCTTGCACCCCTCCCCCCAAAAAGGAAGAAGAGACCAAGATCTTGGGCTTTAATTTTATTTTTAATTGTAGAAAGATTTCAAGTAAGCCACCGTTTGAACTGGGAAGTGAAACTAGGGATGGTCTTGGGGGGAAATGTTTTTCTCTCTAAGAAAGGGACCCCCGGATGAGGGTCGTTTTGAAGGTCCTAGAAGTTGCCCCCAATTCTCACCTCTCTTGCTAAACTGCAGGATTGCCCAGGGTAGGTCTAGTCCCCTAGGTTCTTCAGACCACTCCAGGTCAGGTTTGGCTGGGTGGTTGCCAGTGGTCTTACACTACTGTTCCTGTCTAGGGTGGAGTAGGGGTTTTCAGGGGTACCCCATAGAGGGGATGTTGTTCTCTTCCAAAAAAAAAAAAAAAGGTAGGGGTAGGGAGGCACCCTTTCAATCCCTGCAACTCACCAGCCATCACTGCCTCAAGGCCACAAATCTTTGCAAAGCTTTGAATTCCCCCTGATCCAACCTTAATGCCCCCATTTATTAAGGACAATATTTAAAACTCGGCAAGCCAGGAGAGACAACCGACCCTCCGTGCTTGAAGCTTTCTTTCGTCTGGGCGTCCGCCCTCAGCTCTTTCCGCGCTCGCCTGCAGCAGCCCGGCCCGTGGGGAGTGGGCGGTGGGTGGGGGTAAGGGTGGGGTGGGGGTCCGGGGATGCTCCCTCTATGAGAGAATTGGGTAAACATGGCGACCGCGGCGCCCATTTGCACACGCTACACAAATGCATCGCATTCCCGGTTGTTTGCAGAAAATTTACAGCTGAGTAATAAAAGTTTACGATCGACTCACAAGTTGGATTGGCCACAAGAAGTCATGTGGATTCCATCCATGAACGTGAACTTTTTATTGTGGTTTGTCCGTTCCGAGCGCTCCGCAGAACAGTCCTCTCTGTAAGAGCCTAACCATTGCCAGGGAAACCTGCGCTGGGCGCTCCCTTCATTAGCAGTTTTTTTTTAAATTAATCTGATTAATAATTATTTTCCCCACATTTAATTTTTTTTCTTCCCAAGTGGAGTTGCCGAAGCTGGGGGCAGCTCCGGAGGGTGGGGACAGGAGGGGAGAGACAGAAGTTGAGGGCATCTCTCTCTCCCTTCCCGACCCTCTGGCCCCCAAGGGGCAGGAGGAATGCAGGAGCAGGAGTTGAGCTAGGGAGCTGCAGATGCCTCCGCCCCTCCCCTCTCCCAGGCTGTGTCTCCTGCCCCCTTCTTGCAACTCTCCTTAATTTTGTTTGGCTTTTGGATGATTTTAATTATTTTTATTTTGGAATTTATATAAAGCATATGTGTGTGTGTGGAGCTGAGACAGGCTCGGCAGCGGCACAGAATGAGGGAAGACGAGAAAGAGTGGGAGAGAGAGGCAGAGAGAGAGGGAGAGAGGGAGAGTGACAGCAGCGCTCGGTAAGTGTTTCCTTATTGGTTCAAATATGTAACTAATGGTCCGTAGCTGGGTGGCGGTTTCAAGATAAGGACAGCAGCGGCTTGTCTTCGTTAGGGAGTAGAGGAGGATGGCGAGAGGGTGGGCGCGTAGGTAGTAATGGGAAGGAAAAGTGGGGGGTGGGAGAGAAATGGGGTTAAACTGGAATACTGGTAACTGGTAGTGGGGCGATTGTGTTGTCCTGATGTCACTGTGTGCCAAGTTGGGGGTGGAGGGGCAAGGGAACAGCACCTGTGGGGCTCAAGCTGGCGGTCTAGGGCGCCAGCTTTTACTGCCCACTGTGTCAGTACCTGCTTATTATAGATCTTCGGGCTCTCGGCTAATGGAACTGGGTCGGAGGAGAACTGGAAGCTCAAGCTCCAGGCGGGAGAGAGAACCTAGAGGCTGTACCCATTGCCCCCTAAGCAAAGTCAGCCTCCCAACCCCCAAACAAACTTTCCAGCGTCCCCTCCCTGTCTGGCAGCCTCCTCCCTCCCAGAGAGCGCGACTCTTAGAGCTCACACATGCGCAGTGTGGGCCTAGGGCCGGGCCGCAGAGCAGGAAGCGGGCGCATCTAGGCTGCCGGCGGAGCCTGTTAATTGGCAATTAGGGGGGAGGCTGGTGGCTGGTGCGCGTCAGCCGAGAGGAGAGCGTCTGCCCACCCCCTGCTCCCGCCCCCACTCGGGCGGATGGAAGGGTGGGAGGTGCCCTGCGTTGGGTGGAGGGTGGAGGGTGGAGGATGGAGGGTGGGGGTGGGCGATGCAGTACTCAAAAGCCATCTTGTGCTTGGAGAAAGAGGCCTACCGGCTTTCCCTTCCCGGGTCCTGCGCCCCTCACCCCCAACCGCGGCCATCCCAGCCGGGATGCCCACTGGACCGGGATGCCCGCTGGCCACGCATGGCTGCTCTAGGCTAGGACCTGCCTCGCCTAGGGCAGAGGTGGGAATGGGGAAGGCCCTAGGCTGGGTGGGGACAGGCCCAGTCCTCCTGGCAGGGTCTCCTAGGTTCTGTGGAGGCAGTGAGGATTCCGGGGGCTGCTGGCTTATGGGGTAGGGGCGTCAGCCTGGGGCGGCGGGAGAGTCCTGGGCACTCGGGATCTCTCTAATAATTGGTGCTAATGGCCTGTTGTATAGTCTTAACCCGACGCATATGGTTTCATAACACAGTGGCTTAATTTCTTCCAAATGTACGTGGCCCTGAATGTGTTGCAGTTTGATATATGACCCCGGCCCGGGTCTGAGGCTCCAAGGCGGCCCCTATAAGTGTGAATTTCTGTCTATAAAGGGCGACGCACACGCAAACGCCTACACACCCAGGCAGACACACCCGGAGGCGTGGGGGAGCATATTCCAGACGAGGTCCGAGAGAGCCTGGGGGCCAGACTCACCTTCAATCTAAGCCAAGACACCCCCCCACCCCCACCCTCTCCCAGAGGCGCGACTGGGATTCTGCGCCAAGTCCCAGTGGGGGAGGGGATCGCTCCACGATTTCCTGTTTAAACCCTGACCCGTCGCCTGTGGGGGGCCGGGGGAGGGGAAAGAAACCTGTTTTTATCACATTCTTAAAAATACAGTTTGCATTCAGATCAAACCGCTTGGGCCCGAGCTGACGGTGAATTTTATCTCCCCTCCCCCCACAACCGCCTTCCCTTCCTTTTCTGCCCCCCCAAAATTCCCCTTTCGCAGCCAACATAAAGGCCTCTGAGGTATTCTCCCGGGGGAAGAAATGGCATTTTCTCTCCCCCTCCCCCCCCTCGGTAGGACTTGTGTGTCGGCAGAGGCGTCTGACGAGGGGCTAATTTCGCGTTCCTTGTTTACGATCGAGTAAAACGCTTGGCTCTCCCCAAATGGGCCCGGCCCGCCGCCTGCTCCGGCTGCCGCGCGCTCTCCCGCCGCTCAGGCACGGCCCAGGGGCTGACGCCCCGGAGATCCAGCCTGCGGCAGGCGGGAACCCGGAGTCTGTGGGACCTGAAAAGGGCAAAGGGAGTGCGGTGGGACACTGGAGGGGCCCGAGAGGCCCGAAAAAGGGAGCTTTTCTCCTGGCGTAATGTGGGAATCGCCTACCGGTGAGGCCTGTATTTCTCTCTTTCGCCTGTATTTTGTCTGCCCCTGCCCCTGTGGATGGCCGCTGATTGGGGGGGTGGGAACACAAGTATCCTTTGTCCTCCCCCGAAAGAAAACCTTTTCCAGAGAAGGCCATTCAGGCCAGTGGAGATTCACCTGGAATATTAGAAGCGCCCCCTCCCACCAGAGGGGCGGGCCTGGGCGAGGGCTGGGGTATTTATCTCAATCCTGGAACGACCCGAGTGTGTCCACAGTGAGATTTGGGGGTGCTAGAGTTCGAGGTTGGCCGCTTAACAGCACCATCCTGAGGTGTCTTTATATAATATTTTAATTGATTTTCTGTTCCTTCCTGTCTAGAGCCCTGCAGCTCCCCCACCCCCATCCTATGCCCCTCACCCCTAGACCCATCCTCACAAGACAGAGGCAGGGAGAGAAGGCAGAGCAGCAGCGACTGGTGCTCTGTTTTCATTTTCCACCCTGGCCAGGGGATAAACTGGACCCCAGTGGACTCCAACACCAACTCTCTGCTTCCCAGTTACTTTCGATTTTCTTTCCCTTCTCCTTCTTTCTCTCCTTCTCTGGCATTCAAACAGAAGCACAAGAGGATCCACCAGTGGCAACTCTCAGCCTCCTTGCAGGCCACATTCCCTGCTGACGTGGTCCTTACTGCAGGAGAGCCCTTCCGTGATTATCTAATAATAGCCAGGGTGGCTGAGAATAGAATCTGGCTCAAGGACTCTGCACACCCCAGGCAGAGACACGGAATCTGTGGGTCAGGGCCTGGCAACATTCCTTGGAGCCTCCCACTCTGAGCCCACTCTTTGGGCACCCTTAGGCCTGCCTGCTCTCCTTACAAGGGGCTTTGTCAGCCCTGCCATCCGCTGTATTTCACCTGCCGGTTCCTAGTTAAGGAGAAATGGGCAGAGCAAACCCTTTCTTTCCCTGGTCTGACAGTTGTGATCCTGACAGAATGCAACCTTGTTTAGAGAAGGCGACCTTGTTGGGTTGGCTGTTGTGTTCTGAAACCAGGCTTGGGAGTGTTATGTATTTATTATATACAGGCTCAAATGTACAGACTCAGGCTTATGCATGAATATATACATACTCATATTTCCTTGGTGGTTAATTGAATATTACCATGCCTATATTCGCTCAAACACCATTTTATGTGCATGCAAAATTTTGTTAACCCTCACTAGATGAGAATGGGCTCATGGAGGCACCGGGTGCACTGAGCAGGCCCTCTGTGCACGCTCTGCTGGAAATATGTGTGCACTGGAATCGCAGTATGCAGGTTCCAGTAACCAATGGATGCCATAAAGGCTTTCTCAGACTTTATTGCTTTTGTTGCCTGAGCAGCTGGACTGGGGAAATACTAAATCCCTTCTGCTTTCTCTCCACACCTTCTAGCAAACTCTGCCAACTTACAAAGTATTTTACAGGGGAGACCAGTTGTCTTGAAATTGAGTTCTGCGGTACTCTTTTCACGGGCGTGGTGGGTCTGCAAGCAGTTCTGAGTAGACAGAGACCTGGCACTGGAAGCCTCCCTGGGGCGATGAAGGGATAAGAGTGGTTAATAAGGTGGCCTCTAGACAGTGGTCTGGGGCGGCTGCTGGCCAGGGTGCTTGGAGAAGCTGGTGGAAAAGGCAAACCAGAAGGGGTAGGGATGCAGTGAATATGTTTCTCCCCCTGCTTACCCAAGCCAGCCACTGACCCCACCCCAGCCCGATTTGCCTGCATCCATGGTGGCGGATTGGGAGTTCTCTAAGGTCCCCCAAATACCCAGATCCGGTTACTGGATGAACTACATTTTAATCCTCATCAATATCTGAGCCAGGGCAAGACCTGGTCAGGGAGAAGGCTGGTCCGAGCAGCATGGGAGAGGACGCTGGGCCCTCCGCCTGTGGCCTAGAGCACTGAGTATGGGCTACCGAGGCTGAGAATTAATGGGCCTTCTTTCCCAGCCTTTTTCCCTTCCGGAGACACAAAAAGAGCAGAGGGGAAATATCAATGTCACTGGAAAACCCCAAAAAAGAAAGCAGGGACCAGAGCAGGGCTGGAGGGGTTTTCCGCCACTCTCTAGGTGATCGGGTTCCTCCCAAGACTCTTGTCCAGACTGGCTGCACCAAGAGATGTGCAGCTTTCTTCCACCTTCCTTCCACCCTTCACGGAGGGCAGCCTTAGGCTTTCTGGGCCTTGGTAACCCCGGGCACTGGGGTGACGTTACCTCAGGATTGTGCCCCTGGCCCAGCCCATGGCCTCTGCCATGGTGCCGCTGCCGCTCCTGTTTATTGTGTCTGTGAGTTGTTTACTTGTTTTGTCTGCTGCCACCCTGCGTCAGAAACCCGCCAAACCAGCGAACTCGCCCAGGAGAACAAAGTGCAGTGCTATCCCCGAACTCCCTCCCCTTTCCAGCAACCCCCTCCTGCCCTCACAAGCTCCTGCATTCTCCCTTTCGGAGGGGAAGAAGCAGAAATAGTCTTAAAACAGGGCAGCTGTTTATAGGGTAAGGGGAATTATGGGGACACCATAAACCTCCGGGTGTCCCTGTGGTGGAGAGACTTCTGAGCAACCCTTCCCTTGCCTAGGCTTTTCTTCCTTTCCCTGGTAACCACTTGGTTAAGGGGGCCACACTCACTGAGAAAGTTGAGCCCACCCCCGTCAACCCAGTCCCCCACTACCCCACTTCTTTCTGCAGGAGTTTCCCTGAGACCGGGTTGTTGGGTTTTAAATTAGAGTAATGCTAGTGGATTCATAAAGCTAGATATAGCATGTCATTCTCCTCCCACACTCCCTTCTCCTCAGCCCCCCAAAATTGCAGTGAATTTAAGCAAATCCTACAAAATTAAATTGCCCCTTTGCTAAAGATCCTATACGTTTCCAATCCCGCCAGGTGTAGAGTCAGATAGTTGGCTTTTGGCCTTTAATTTTGCTCCTGGCTATTAAATTTAAAACAGTATCATTCAAGTAAGTAATATTCTCATTTCTGAAATTAATTTTCCCCTCCCAGTCTCTCTCTCTCTCTTTTTGCCAGCGCAGATTAAATGGTTCTTTCAGATCTGCAAACAATAAAGGATAAAATTATTTATAGGGAAATGAGGATGCTGTTTTATTGTTGGCTTATTGTTCCAGAACATAACAACATTTTATTTTCAAGCAGGAGAAGCTAGACCGGGGGAGAAAGAGGGGGAAAGGAAAAAAACATGAAGGGAGGGCGGGAACCCACACACAAAACTCCTGCCATGTATAACTGGTAGGACATTTACAATTTCTATATGACAACTCACTGTGACGTCATAAATACCGAGTTCTTGAATTTGATAATTCTCATGAACCTCTCAAATAGGTCCAAGCAATGCTTCATGTGGAGAGAGGTATTGAAGAAGCCAGGAAGCTGGGGATCCCTTGACCCAGCGCAGAGCAGCACACCCCCTGTTGTGGCTTCTTCTTCATGGGACATCCTCTTGAGGCCCTATTCTGGGGGCTGAAAATATTCTGGATATTCTGGATTTTAATTTTTCTCCTGGGCCAAGCAGGACCACTTGCTTTGTCCCCCTCAAGTGTCCCTAGGTGTCTAAGCTTTCTCCCCATTCCCAGCTCAGAGAGCTATATCCCCAGGCTCTCCCCAATCCCCTTCCTGAGCTGATACTCAGCTGCTTGGAATAGAGGTGGGAGGCTTGGGCGCCAGCCCCCAAAAAGCCAGAAATGATTTTTTCCAGATGGAGCTGGAAGGGGGCTCAGGGTTGAGCGTGATGGGGTAGAGATGTTTGGGACCTATTTTATGTTAACCTTAAGTCAGAGAAGGGAATTGAGAAGCCAAACAAATGCCGATGTGAGAGTTTGTGTCTGCTGATGGTAGCAGCAGTAAGTGAAATGCTGGTTAGGAAAGGTCAGGCAGAAATCTGGAGAGAAAGAGGGAGAGGAAATGTGACATGAGTTAGCAGAGCCCCTCCATATACCTTTCTTCTCCGTTTAATTGCAATAAAGCAAAAGCAGCTCCGGTAGCCTCTCAACCTCTTAGCCCAAAAGAGGAGTCACCAGTGCAGGCCTCGGAGGTGTTTGGGGGCAGTTCTCAGCAGCTTAACATGCTCAATCTGGCCTCTTCCTCCTTTCCTCCTCCCTGCTGATTCCCCAGCTCCCTTCAACTGGTCAGCCCGGGCCCTGTCCCCAAAATATTAGCACCCCAAAATGGAATCAATTTCTGTGTTAGGTATGTCAAATTTCACTTCTCTCCATGCCTAAACTTTGAAAGGAGGAGTGTTCCTTTTTGGAATGTGGTGTGTGTAGGGGGGGCAGGTATGTGTTCAGACAGCTTCCCCATCATATCTATGGGAAACTGAAGCCCCTTAGGTGAGCCATGCTTTAGTGTTCCCAAGCAGCATTCCCTGCATTCAGGTTCTCTGGCAGACCAGGAGGCTTTCTTTGCGATCTGATCCTTTGACTAGAAGTTCCATGGAGATCAAAGGAGCTTATTTATACACAAAACAGCAGGCATTTGGAGTAGAATTTATTTTTAATTTCTAAATAAAAAAGTCAAATAATGGACCAATCGGGCCAACTAAGCAGTCGCTCTAGAACAGCAAAGCCTTAACCAAATAGTGGTTAAGGGGTTGTGAGGGGAGCTGAGCAATTACTGAAACTCGGCTTTCTCCGTAACAGGGATTTTAACCCTCGTCCAGTGGCACAAAAGGGGCCGGCGGGGCAACCGCTCTTCTCTTGCTCAAAAAAGTGAGAATTGGGGGTGGTGGGGGCAGGGTCGGGCAGCTACGGTCGCGTCCAGGCAGCTGAGCACCCAGGCCAAGCGCTGAGACGGAGCACTGAGTCCTGCGGCTCCAGTGCTTGGGTCCCTGAGCAGCCTCCGGAGGCACCGAGCTGTAGTTGCGACGCAGCAGCCAGGAACGGAGCATGTGTATCTGTGTGCGAGGGTGGGTGAGTCACAAACATCCGCGCAGAGTTGGGGGATCTGGGGAGAGAGAGGAAATAGAACACAACTCAGGAGGACCTCTGGAAAATATTGTCCCCTAATAAAAATTCCAGATCTCATCCCGCTCACTTCAAATATCCCTCCCCAAGAAATTAATATATTTCCCAGAGCTGAGTGGAACGCAAAAGTCAGCAAGGTGAGGCCTGCCCACGAACCTCTTCAGGCTGGGTCCAGTCCCACCCAGCCTTTCCCCAGTTCAAAGCTCACAGGCCCCCAGGCTTTCCCTGGCCTAAAGCGGAGTAAGGCTGGAGTGGTAGCTTTTAACTTGCTTAGGGAAATCCCCAAGTGCCCAGGCTGCAATGCCACCCTTATCCTTGGGGACTCCAGGCCAGTGACTGCACCCCACTCAGGTCCAAGGCGCAGGCAGTAAATTTCTCTCCTATAATTAGCGCTATCAAAAGCATGTGTTTTGCACTGGGGAGGACTGGAGAAGCAAGTGGCAACTTTTCCCCTGTATTCTTTTTGTGTGTTTTTTGAATTCTGTTTTTGAATCCACTAATTAAAACCTCTCTGAAAGTGAAAATCTGCTCTTGACACCAAGCCCCTTCCGAATGCCTGATTCGGGAGGCCAAGGGGCCAGAGCAACAGCAAGGAGACCTGCAAGCCTGATGGGGTTGGGGCGGGGGTAGTGTTCTCTGATTTCTCTGGGCTGGTTTTATAGAAACAAAGAACAAGTTCTCTCCCCTCCTTCCCAAGACTTGTGCATATTTACAGAGCACAACTGCAGTTTTAATAAAACATCTGTTCTTGCTTCTGCTGATGAGTTTCCATAATTGTTTTCAGACAAATTTAACAGGAAAATATAAATATATTTAGAAAACTCTAAGTCCCAACTTTCCCCCTATAGACAGCCATTCTTTTGCCAAAAAATAAAATAAAATAAAATTAACATGAAATGGGAAAAGGAAAATATAATCCAATGGAGGGAAGATCGGGCTCATCTGACCTGCTCTCCCCCCTTGGAGCGAATTCTTTCAGCAAATTTCAGCTGCGTAATTAAAGATCTAAGAGAAAGAAGAGGGCTTCTTTCCTCAGGAATGAAAGGTAATGGAGGGGAGTGTGTTGAAAATTAATTTTGCCAAAAGTCTTTAAGCAGTGGAGGAATTTATTTGTATTTCTGTTTCCCCTTCTCTCCCCCTTCCAGCATTTCTGCCTTTTTCACCCAGCAGCTGGTTTCTGTTCATTATAAATCGGCGAGACCTTTCAGTCTCTGCCCTCTGTTTAGGGACGTCATAAAACACTTAACTTTCCGGGGCTGAGGCTCACATTCTGCTTCTCAGGTTGCCAATCCCCCTGAGCCCACCGCCTTTAGGCCCCAATAGAGAATCTCCCCAACTTTGGGGCCCCTTTCCTCTCCAGACATGGTTGAGGAGGGGCTCAAGGAAACCTAGGCATCCTTGCTGGGGGCTGTAGTCCATGCTGCCCCAGAAGCCCCTTCTTTCTTCCAAGGTCCTTCCCTCCCCCACCCAGACATAAAAGATTTTTAAATACACAGAAAATCAACACTCACTGAAAGCGAAACCTCATTAAGACATCCTATCTTCCATCATTCAATTTGTTGTACATTGCAACAATTCAGTATCTTGAAGGAAATATCACTGACATGATTTATCCCTCTAGCAATCTCTCTCTCTCTCTGAAACTGGGGTAGGGGGGACGGAGTTACTCTCTCTTCCGGCCTCTTCTACTTGTTACACCATTACCCTCAGGGCAGAAAGGAGGCTGGGAACTCTGAGAGAGGCTACTTGTGTCCAGGGGTGCACTGACTTGTTCCCTAGCTCAGCCCCCAGAGTACTCCTGCCTTGTTGTCTCTCCCCCACCTCTTGCCCTCCAGGGGGCCTAAAACCTCAGCCAGCTGTTAGAAACCTCTGCTCAGGCATGCCATGAATTCGAGGACAGCTGGATTATAGGGCAAAAAGCAACTCACATTGGTGTCTGTGTTTGTGTACCTGCCAAGTCACCCCAAAACGAGATAACTCATATAAAAAATTTTTTTTCTTAATTTAAAAATCCTCCTCTACGCTTTCCCCTTCATTTCCTTGGGGAGAAGAAAATGTGGTCTAGAAGGAGGAACCTTTATAATTATAGGAGTCTTTCCCCTTCCCTTCCAAATACCGACAAATTTCTGTCCTTTCTATGGGATTGGGGCTGTATTTTTTAAAACCAACACAAATTGTCTGACAGGAAGACTCTTCAACCCCCTAACGAGGTTCATGTATTAACTAACGTGTTATCTCCACCAGCTCCTGCACACTGTCTGCTTTTGGGTTCGAAACTTTAGTTTTCCCTCCTAGCGACACTCCAGGGAAACCTTAACGTTACAGAAGATGAATAAACGAGTTTTTTCTCAGCATAGTCCCGTTTATGGCTTTATTGCTACCCATTGATTACTCCGCTTTGTTACACAGAAGGAAAAGATCATAAAATCCCGCGACATCCGGGTTCTTGTTATAACCAGTTTTCCCCCCCAACCCACCCAAAAATGGTGGTGGTGGGGGGAAGAATATGAGCTTTCACTGCTCCCTGCACACTCCCCACCACCCCTCTTTGTCAACTCAAAGCATTTTCAGCCTATATCACGATATCAAATTAAGTTTGGACTAATCAGGAGAAAACCCCCATCTGCACACTTTCCGCTGTTTCAGTTCGCCTACTGCGGCTCTCTCAGAAGCCTCGGATTCAGCGGCCTTTTCGTAACCATCTCTTCCTTTTTTTTTTTTTTAGCCTCAAGATGGAGGGAAAAATGGGGGTTGAGGCTGCTGAGAGGCCCATCCCCACCAGGGGTGACTGGCACTTGGGTGAGAGCTCCTTAGAACCCCTTTCTGAAGTCTCCAAGCCTCATAGCTCAGGTCCAGGGGCGCCTCCACTGGCGGTGCCCTGAGTCTGGAGGGGGCAGGGGCTTCTGACCAAGGCAGGGGCTTGAGCTTGCAGGAAGCCAACTGTCCATCAGAGCCCCACCAGCCTTCTCTTTCTGGCTGGATCCTATGTGAATTACCCCACCGGCCCTCACTGGCTCCAAATCATAAATTCTCACCAACATAAACAGGAGTTGATGTCTCTAGAAAGATTCTCAGAGTTTTCATTCTTCCTTTCTCTCTCTCTTTCTCTCTGTCTCTCCCCCTCCGGTGCCACCTCCCTACATTTTACTTCTTTTTTCTCATTTTTCTATTGCATTTTTATACATTTGCTCTTTTAGGCAGAAATGCTGGAAGAGTTTTCCCAAAAGAGGGGTCCTGAGGAGGAGGCAGAAGGGAACCAGGAGGCAAAGGAGAGCAGATGCGTGGCCCGTTTGCCCACTTCAGCTCTGCCACTGTACCCTGAAGTCTTGCCCCTTTAGACCTAGTTGTTCCCCACATCCCTCCTACATTCAAGACTCTCAGCCACACTCTACTTACTCAGGGGAACAGGTTTCATGAAATTTCTTTCTACTTTTGATTTTTTTTTTTTTTAATTATTGGAGAAAAAAATACTAGTTTAGTGATGGGACTCACTCCATGGAGTGTCAAACCAGGATTTCCTGCAGGATTTCTGCGGACCCCCTCCTGTGCTGGGAGGGAGTTCCTTCTTCCTCCCATGGAGAAATCAGGGTGTAATTTTACAAGGGGGCAGATATAAAAGATGAAACCAGATTGAAAATACAGGGATTTATCTAGCCCTGCTCTGGCCACAGCACAGCAAAGTTAGCTGGGGCTAAGAGATTTCCTGGGAGTACAGCTCTCCTTACCTAAGTCCCAAGGCCCTGCTCAGGGACGTGCACCCCTCTTTCACCACCAAACCAGTTCCCCTACATATATATTTTTAAAAGAAATCCAAGTCTTACTTTCAAAGCACACACTTAGTCTCAACTAGGGAATCAACAGAAGCAGAAGCGATTTTTTTCCCCCTTCTTGACATCTGGCTTGCGATTGGCTGGGAGGGGGTCAGCTGACTTTGTCATTTTGTCTGTCCTGGATTGGAGCCGTCCCTATAACCATCTAGTTCCGAGTACAAACTGGAGACAGAAATAAATATTAAAGAAATCATAGCCCGACCAGGTAAAGGCAAAGGGATGAATTCCTACTTCACTAACCCTTCCTTATCCTGCCACCTCGCCGGGGGCCAGGACGTCCTCCCCAACGTCGCCCTCAATTCCACCGCCTATGATCCAGTGAGGCATTTCTCGACCTATGGAGCGGCCGTTGCCCAGAACCGGATCTACTCGACTCCCTTTTATTCGCCACAGGAGAATGTCGTGTTCAGTTCCAGCCGGGGGCCGTATGACTATGGATCTAATTCCTTTTACCAGGAGAAAGACATGCTCTCAAACTGCAGACAAAACACCTTAGGACATAACACACAGACCTCAATCGCTCAGGATTTTAGTTCTGAGCAGGGCAGGACTGCGCCCCAGGACCAGAAAGCCAGTATCCAGATTTACCCCTGGATGCAGCGAATGAATTCGCACAGTGGTGAGTTTTACAGCTCCGAGATATAAATTAAATAAACTGAACTGGCTTTATGACCGGCTTCCCTAGAAGAACGGGCGGAGAGAGTTTTTTATGGCCCCATAAAAACAATCACGCTCGTCTCCTTGCCGAGACAGGGCCCCCTCTTCTGCACCCTCAACTCGCCTCCCGCTCGCTTGCAGGGGCCTGGCCCCCTTGGCCCCTGACGGATTGGAGGTCTCCAAGACGAGCTGAGGGGGCAGGAACAGGGCAGGGGATGAGGGGAGGGAGCAGAAGATGGGGGAGCCCCCCAAAGTGGAGTCAGTCTGAGGAGAAGGGAGGGGAAGAGGAGAGGCAGAGAAGTGGGGAGAAGTTTCCAAGAAACTAGGATACTTGAGGAGATGGGGGAGCCCAGTCCTTGAGAAAGGGGGCCCTCATCCCCATTATCTGGGATTTTTCAAATATCAGCTTTTAGACTTGCAGCTTTCCGTTTGCCTTTTGCCCCGCCCCCCCCCCCACACCTTTCTTTGGGACACACACGTCCCACCTATGGGAGGTCTGAATGAAGTTGGGGTCCTGACTGTACCCCCAGTGGGGGTGGGGCAGGGCAAACGGGAAAAGGCTAGAGCCCTAATGGGGCTGCGAGCTGCTGGCCAGGTTGGGAGGGTCAGGACTTTGCTAGGCGAAATAGTCTGCAGAGGACGCCTTGCTGATTGCTTTTAGTGTGTTTTGTGCCCGGATCTTTAGGGGTCGGCTACGGAGCGGACCGGAGGCGCGGCCGCCAGATCTACTCGCGGTACCAGACCCTGGAACTGGAAAAGGAATTTCACTTCAATCGCTACCTAACGCGGCGCCGGCGCATCGAGATCGCCAACGCGCTTTGCCTGACCGAGCGACAGATCAAAATCTGGTTCCAGAACCGCCGGATGAAGTGGAAAAAAGAATCCAATCTTACGTCCACTCTCTCGGGGGGCGGCGGAGGGGCCACCGCCGACAACCTAGGCGGAAAAGAGGAAAAGCGAGAAGAAACAGAAGAGGAGAAACAGAAAGAGTGACCAGGACTGTCCCTGCCACCCCTCTCTCCCTATCTCCCTCGCTCCCCCCCAAACTCTGCCCTAATCACACACTCTGTATTTATCACTGGCACAATTGATGTGTTTTGATTCCCTAAAACAAAATTAGGGAGCCAAACGTGGACCTGAAAGTCAGCTCTGGACCCCCTCCCTCACCGCACAACTCTCTTTCACCACGCGCCTCCTCCTCCTCGCTCCCTTGCTAGCTCCTTCTCGGCTTGTCTGCAGGCCCCTTTCCCCGTCCAGGCCTTGGGGGCTCGGACCCTGAACTCAGACTCTACAGATTGCCCTCCAAGTGAGGACTTGGCTCCCCCAACTCCCTCGACGCCCCCACCCCCGCACCCCGTGCAGAGGGCCGGCACCCGGGCCTGGGGCCTCTGCTTCGGGCCTCAGGGCCCGGCTTGGCAGCCGGGGAGGGCCAAGAGGCCCAAGGAGGGCGCGCCTTGGCTCCACACCAACCCCCAGGGCCTCCCCACAGTCCCTGCCCAGCCCCTCTGCCCCAGCAAATGCCCAGCCCAGGCAAATTGTATTTAATGAATCCTGGGGGTCATTATGGCATTTTACAAACTGTGACCGTTTCTGTGTGAATATTTTTAGCTGTATTTGTGGTCTCTGTATTTATATTTATGTTTAGCACCGTCAGTGTTCCTATTCCATTTCAAAAAGGAAAAAAAAAAGAGGGAAAATTACAAAAAGAGAGAAAAAAAGTGAATGACATTTGTTTAGCCAGTAGGATAAAATAAATAAATAAATAAATCCCCTCGTGTTACCCTCCTGTATAAATCCAACCTCTGGGTCCGTTCTCGAATATTTAATAAAACTGATATTATTTTTAAAAGTTTATACCGGGAATTCTGTTAATTCGCTAGCCCGCCGGCCTCGGGATGAGAGCTGGAGCAGGCTCCAAGCGCTCCCGCGCCTGCCCGCCGCCTGCAAGCCCACAGCCCTCTGCACTCGCCATCCCCGGAGCCCAGGCGCCCGGCCCCGGCCTTCTGTTGGTTCTCGCGATCGCACTGGAGAGCCTGGGAGGCCTCTCTAAGCTCCTGCGCGGAGCAACACACACACCCTGCGGCAAAAAGGCCGCGTAGGATTTTGTTCCGGGGGGAGCTCCGATCGGTCGGCTTGGGCACCAGCCCCACGCAGGCCTTTCTTCTTTTCTGTGGCGCCGGGATCCTCGGCGTCCGAACCCCGAGGCGCCCCGAAAGACCAGTAAAGAAGCACTATCCAGGCACCAGGGTCTCCTCCGCCCACTCCCGGGAGTTGGAGGTGGGGGGCGCCGTGAGAGCAAGCCCCAGGCCCGCGCCAAGCCGGCTGTTGCGAAACGTGGCGGAGGCGGAGAGCCGAGGGAAAGAGAAGACAGCAGGACTGGAGCCCTGTCGGCAGGGATTGAGCCATTCAAGGACATCTTGAGAGAGAAAGCCTGGAAACTGAGCTCTCGCCGGTTCTGGGACTCCTGACGTGGCCGGGACAAAATTCCTTCTTCATTACAGCTCCAGCCGGGCTGGTTCCTTACTCTTCTCTCCTCAAACGGGTGAAGAGGCGGGTGAGGAGCGCAGCCGGACCCTAACCGTTTATCAACCCTGGCCTTCTTTCTCCAAGCCTGACCAAAGAAACCTGAGTGGGCCTACGGGGAGAGGTGTTGAGGGGGGTCTCCGGAGGGAAAAAATCCGCCAGAGTGTTCCAGGCCCTTCAGATTCCCTCCAGTACCCCCACCCTCGCCTCCAGCGCCTCCACCAGTGAGGAGGGGGCCTTCTGGTGGGGGCGGAGATTTCCTGGGAAGAAGCAGGCGGGAAAGTATGAGATTTGGGGCTACTGGGGAAGAGGATGGGGCCGAATGGCTGCAGATACCCTGCGAAGGCTACCCAGGCGCCTGCCCTGCCCACCTCCCAGTCCGCCCCATTCCTCTTGGTAGCTCAGAAATTGCTCTCCTGTGGATCTTATGGATTCAGGTCCATGGAAAGCCTGGCCCAGAGACCTTTTCCCCAAAGATCACAAAACGGGCCTTTTCCTCTGCCGTGCTCACGTAATATTTGTGGAGGCTTCAATCTTGCTTCTCCATGCCCTCAATTAACATCTATTTTCTGTCTAAAACCTCTGACATAGGTACCACACAAGGATCGCACACAGGGAGACAGAGCAGTCCTCTAGACCATTGTCTGCTCTGTCCGTGTCCACGCACACACTTGAAAATTGCCTTGTTGCCACTCTGGGGACCATAGCATGGTGAGGTCTAGCCAGCTCCACCTGGCTCCTCACCTCCAGATCCATCCCAGACAGCCCGCAGCACCCTCAGCTTCATGACCCCCCTATCTTGTTCTGACCACTCAGGATCCCTCCTCCTGGGCGTCCTGTCTATCTCTCCAGAGGCTAATTCTACTTTCTCTTGCTGATAGGCACCTCTTCGGCAGTAGTGGGGCCTTAGGGCCTGCGAGGGACTTCTACCTTTGGTTTAGGGAACCTAAGTTAAACCCCATTGGGTCTCCAGCCTGGACATGGGCCACCCTACCAAACTAAATCTCCTTTCCTCAGCCATTTTTGAAGATTGGAAGACCCTGGCGGTTGGGAGAACGGGGCTATTCATTACAAAAAAGCACTCTGTGCATTATAGGTGGGGCCTCATCTTTTCCCAATTTTAAATAGAATTTAAAAGGCTAGCTCAGAGGTTGCTCCAACAACCAGCTTCTCCTTCACAGTGCAGGAAATTCAGCTACCGGAAAGCAAGCTGGTGCTCCAGGATGCAATTTCCCCATATAGGCACCAGGTGTCGCTGTGGGCTTGTTGTCCCGGCTACCCCCAATTCCAAGAACCATTTTTTTTCCCTCCCCCTTCCTTCTTTCTCACTCCCTCTCCCCCTTGGTTGGGCTTTGCCAACATATCGAGATGCGTTTCGCCGGCTTCCATCACTAACCTCCCGGAGGTCATCAAGCCAAATTTATGAGTGGCCGCTCGAGTCACGTGACTCTATTTAAGGCTCCCTTATTTGGGAAGAGCGCATAGGATAAAGAAAGAGATATCTCCACCTATAAATTGTGCACTTTGGAGAACAAAAAACCCCTCAACTTCAAAGAGTCACAAATCACCCTTAATCAAAAAGGGTGCAGAAATTTTTTGGGCCCTCCCCGCCATGAGCTCCTACGTAGCCAATTCATTCTATAAGCAGAGCCCCAATATCCCTGCCTATAACATGCAAACTTGTGGGAACTATGGATCGGCCTCAGAGGTGCAGGCATCCAGGTACTGCTACGGCGGATTGGACTTAAGCATCACTTTCCCACCGCCTGCGCCTTCCAACTCTCTCCACGGGGTAGACATGGCTGCCAACCCCCGGGCTCACCCCGACCGCCCCGCCTGCAGCGCCGCGGCCGCTCCGGGACACGCTCTGGGCAGAGACGAAGCGGCTCCTCTGAACCCCGGGATGTACAGTCAGAAGGCGGCTCGCCCGGCGCTGGAGGAGCGAGCTAAGAGCAGTGGGGAGATCAAAGAGGAGCAGGCGCAGACAGGGCAGCCCGCCGGACTGAGCCAGCCACCGGCCCCGCCACAGATTTACCCGTGGATGACCAAACTGCACATGAGCCACGGTAAACTTTAGGACTTCATTTTGCGCGCTCGGGTCCGCCTGGGTTTTATAGGCCATGCGGGGCAAATAAAGAAAAAAAACCTGCGGCCATAAATTTTACGATCCAGGCATCAATGGCTCGTAAAACTGTCCACTAAAAGGCTTAGAGGCTGTGTGCGCCCAAATTTACGACGACATAATTGGATCATAGGAACAAAACGTGTATAAAAGGCAATATTCAATTTTTGGGGGAGAGGGAGGGAGTTAAAAAAATAGAGGGATCTGTAGGGTGAGGAGCGCGGGGCTCCCGAGCGGGGATCCCCCCGCTGCTCCCTCCCTCCCTCCCCTGCGGAGCCGGCTCCGCCGGCGCTCGCGGCTCCGGAGGATTCCAGCGACTCGGGAGGGGCGGGAGGGGGGTCCCCGGTGCTCGGATCTCGAGGGTGCTTATTGTTCGGTCCGAGCCTGGGTCTCCCTCTTCCCCCCAACCCCCCGCCCTCAGCCCCTCCGGCTGCAAAGAGAAGGCTGCGGTGGAAAGTTTCCTGCCTGGGCGGAGGCGCCTCTCCCGGGGCTGGGCTGGGCCGGGCCAGGCCGGCCCGCCTGCGGCCCGCGGGGCCTGTCTTGGGACTCTCGCCTCCTCTCCCTTCGGCCGCGGGTGGGGGTCTGGGGCTGGGGTGGGGACGGGGGAACGCTGCACGCTATTCACCCCTTCCTGGCTTGGGGTGGGGTTTATGTTCCAGAGACGGACGGCAAGCGGTCCCGAACCAGTTACACGCGCTACCAGACTCTGGAACTCGAGAAAGAATTCCACTTTAACCGCTACCTCACTCGCCGCAGGCGCATAGAGATCGCCAACAACTTGTGTCTCAATGAAAGACAGATCAAGATCTGGTTCCAGAACCGCAGGATGAAGTGGAAGAAAGATTCCAAAATGAAAAGCAAAGAGGCTCTTTAGACGCAGCGGGGGAGGCCCGCAGAGCGCGCCCCTAGCTGGTTCCGGTCCCTGCGCCTTTCCTTTTCGCCTTTCCTCTCTCTATATTTCGGGCCGGGGGCAGTTGCTGGAGCATTGGGCTCCCGGACCTCACAAACAAAAGCGCTTTTCCTTGGCATTACGCATCCCTACTGACCCAGGGTTCCCGCGGGGCTGCCCGGGCTGCCCCATCTCCCCTCAGCTCGGCTCAACTCGGTACCCGGGGCCCAGGGCAAGCTCCGTAGGGCTTCCCCGGAGGGCTGCGGCGTACAGGCTGGCGCTGAACGAACCTTGGCCTGGGCCGTCTCTCCGACTCTCAGCCTCAGCGCGGCCCTCCGGAGTTAAGGTGGGCCCGGCCTGCGCCACAGGACCCTCGCCCAACCCTCTAGCCTCGCCCTCGCCTTTGTTCCCGGCTGGACGGGTTAGACAGCGCAGGCTGGCGAATGCCTGGCCCTAGACTCGGGGTGCTTCCTTGTAGCGACTAAACTAGATTTTCACTTATGAATGATTTGCATATGAAAGGAGAACATCGGCCTAGGTCCCCCACGGTTGCTCTATGCTTTCCAAACCTTATCTCCACAACCTCTTTCCCCCCAAACCCGGGAACCTCCCCAGCCTGCGCCTGCTGCATGCCCTCTCAGGCCGGCAGCCCCAGCCTGCTAGCTAGCTCAACTATTGGGGTTTCCTGACACTGGACCCCAGCAAGTGGTCCTAGAGGCCCTTTGCTGTCCCATAGTCCCTGCCACGACTTTCTGTGCCCACCTGACCCGTTGCTGTTGTCCAACTATTTATTGACTCTGGGTCCTTCCTGAAACTATATTTTGTCATATCAAATAAAGACGAAGAGAGAACAGGACTAAAGATGCAGTGGCTCCTGTCTGTTTGGGGCATGTATTGGGTAAAATTGTCTAAATGGGCTGTGAGGTGTAGAAGGAGACCCACAAACTTTAAGCCTCCCCTTTAAAACATTTTCTAGCTTCTAGGGGCAGTGAGTAGAGGAAGGTGAAATTGAGTTCCTTTCCTGATCCTTGGCTGCAACAAGAGCCTCTGGGGGAAGAGAAGGGCACCTAGGCCTCAGGTACTGGCTTTTCCCATGCTGTGGCTGTCCATGGCCTTCACACTTCTGCACTCCATGAGGCCTCTGGACTGGCAGCATCCCCCACTGTATGCCAAAGCTCTGGTGCAGGAACCAGTGGCTCCGCCGTGCTCAGCCTCAGGCCCTTCTTGGCTTCTGAAGATCTTTCCTGGGCCTAGGTGGTCCCTGAGAGGCCTTGCTGGACATAGAGGGAGGGCTGAGCCCTCACTCTAGGGACACATTTGGTCCCAGAAGGGCCTCTAGAGGGAAGTGGCATTGCTTGGTAAGGGGGTGTTGGGAGAGTTGGAGGAGGTGTGCCTCAGTATCTTAGATACTGGGGAAGCGGGAGCAGGGAGGGCAATCTGCAGCATGTATCAGCCTGGCAGGAAATGTTCAGACTGTTTCCACCACCTTCTAGGGCCTAGGGCTATGCAGGACAATTAACTGGGAAAGGAGCTGCATAGACCAATGCTGGAGTCACGTCTGTTTGCCATCATTTATCTCAGTCTCTGGGATTTTGTGTGGAGGAGAGGATGGGTTAAAGGTGGGGGTGGGAGGAGGCAGATAATTCAGGTAGTGTCTGAGGCTCAGGTCCTTCTCCAGGTTCCTGGGATGGGCTGGGGAAGGAAGCACTTTACAGTAGAAACAAATGTGGGAAGGGTCCATAAAACTTTACTGCATTTCCTCTCCCACCTCCCACAAGAGGGTGATTTCCCCCCACACTAGGCCCCCCACACTGGTGGGGTGAGGGTCTGGAGCTGGGCTGCAGGAGTAGCCAAGAAGAAAGGGGAGCAGAGAGGCTCTGGGGAGGGGCAAGGGAATATTTATGATTATTAATGCTGATGCTCCTTGGATTTATTATAAGTACTAACTTACGCTGCATCCCACTGCCTAAGCTACCCATCAGTCATTTTTTAAAAGACCCAAGAGCCTTTCCTCACCCCATGCTTGGCACATAGGCAGTCTCAACAAATGTTTATTGAACAGTGCCCACAACTGCCACCCTTCCCCTTCACACTGCACTCAGGCCAGGTTAGGGCGCCTGTTGTCTCTCCTCAACTTGCACACAGCAGTCAACCCAGACCAGCTCGCTCTCTCGCTCTCGCTCTCTCTCTCTCTCTTTCTGAAATAAAATGTGTAATTTTCTTCAGGGAGTTATTTTAATTTTTTCTCCATGCTGAGTAAAACTATTGGGCGAGCAGTGAAGCGTGGAGAAGCACTGGCGTCTCCGGTGGGTAACAGTTAACTAAAAAAGAGGCTGTGGCGCCCGCATCAGCCCGCTCCAGCCTCCCAGGCTGCCCAGGTCCTGTGCTCCCTCCCCAGGGGACAGGTGTAACACCCCGGGGGAAAACCAAGGGCTTTGTCATGGGTGGGGCAACGTTGGTTAGAGCTGCCAGGCAGGGCACACCAGCCCCACCATGCACTGACTGCCTCCTCCCGGCAGGGTTTGGGCCTCTCCTTCCCTGGAGGAGCTGAAGGTCTGACTCATTTTGGCCAGGCTTGGGTGGACACAGAGTGCCTGCCTGCTCTCCTCCTTCCTGTCACAATCTGCGGGTCTGCCCAGGCCCCAGCCTCGGCTTCTGCGGCGTCGGTCGGCATCAGCGGCGGCAACCAAGCCAGAGGCCTCGTACCTACTTCCCTACACTGGGGGTGTGTAAGGCCCAGATCCCTGATTTCTCCCTGAACAGGGGCTTCTGCTTTGGGACCTGCGGTAGTTTCCCCACCTGCCAGCCTCCTAGAACATAGTTCCAGGTACCAGGGTCTGGCATTGCTCTGGGGGAGTTCATGGAGGGGGCTTCTGGGTTCCAAACAGAGACCATGGAGCCTGCCTATCCACTTTGCCCCGGAACCCACCCCCTCTGGCAGCGAGAAAGAAGGGGAAGAAGCGTGACTTACCTTCCGGGGGAGTGGGAAGAGGGGGGACACGGCCCACTCTGAGCAATTAGAGGAGAGAGGAGGAAAAAATAAGAGGACAAAAATATCAACACGACCTCGAAGGCGACAGGTCCTTATGGAAATAAGTAAGTACATAAATAAATAAGGATCTACCCTCTCCCCGCTCTCCACCCTGCAAGGGGGATGTGGGGGTTGGGCAAAGGAACAGCACCAGGGCTTTTTAGTGTAACAGAGCATTAGAGAAATAGGCATGGCTTCTATGTGAATTTAGGAGTTTGAAACTTTTGGAGGTTATTTATGTGAATAGCCTGAAGGCAAGCCCGTGAGTGGCTCTTGGGGGACCACGTGATATCATTAAACCAAGTTTTATGGTGTAGGGAGAGCTGACAAACCCACAATATATTTACATCATATATAATCTTAACTGTCCAGCCACGCAGCTGCTGGTGAGGTTTAATGCTAGGACAGAGGGCCTGGCAGTTAGAGGGGATTACGGCGCTGGGGACGATGGTGAGAGAGGTTACATCTTCGCAAATGAATCCCAGGCGAACGCTGTGAGTTAATTCTCTTTTTCTCTCTCAGACCCTTTCTCCCATTTACCTAGCCACCCCCCTCACTTGATAGAAGGCAGTTCCCACTCATTAGGGGGAGGGGAAAAGGCCTTCTCAGGCTGGGGTGGGAGAAGAGAAGAAGCCTAAGAAGCTGCTGGAAGTAGGAAGATGGGGGAGCTTGTCTACCCAGAGCAGCCCTCCCCTTCCCACTCCTTATTCTCTCTGACTGCAAGTCAACTGGGGTAGAGAGGCCTTGGTTGTTTAGAGTTTTGTCAGGTCTTCCTGACCCTTTCAGTTGAGAAGAAAGCAAGCGGCAGCAACAAGGGTGTTTGGTGTCTGTACGGGTATGTAAACTCTAGACACAAGTTCGAAATGCCTCTGGGGCCCCCTGTTCCAGCGAGGGGTGAGTTCAGCCATTGGCCAGTGGCCCAGAGTCCACGCAGGGTGGGAAGCTGGGGAGAAAGGCAGGGAAGGAGGGTTTTGTGGCTTCTAAGCCCACAGGCTACTGCTGCCTGAACTGGCAAAAGCATCCCAAAGGTGGCTGTTTGAACCCAGAGGTCCCAGAGTGCCCCCTCCCTCCCTCATCACCAGGTTTGGATGGGCAGCTGTCTCATCCTCTGTAGTTTGGCATCTTAGTCCGTCTAGAGCCAGTGTGGTTTCATGCTTCCTCCTCTCCCTCTAGCTGCTTGGGTCTTCCTGGCATTCTCAGCCCTTGCCTCAGATAAAACTAGGCCCTAAGAGCCCTAGAGGTTCCTGCTGTGAGTGGAGTGTAATTGTGTGTTGAATGGGTGAGGGAGCAGAGGCAATGTCTTTGCTAGGCTGGGAAAGTAAGTCCCCCAACCTTAAGGACAGAGTAGCCCCTCGGGGATGGAGCTAGCAGGGCCCAATCTGAGCACTGCACCCTGGGGTCAATCCTAATGCTAGGGCGCTCTTCAGGTTTCTAGGAAGGAGCAGCAGAAGCATTGGGCATGAGAGGCACGTGTCTTCCACACCTGCGAGTGCTATCCCTCCCTGTGTCACCGGGAGCTAAGCCAGGAAAGAAACAACATGTGAATTCAGGCTCCTGTACTGGCCAGCCATGAATAGCCAGGGCTTTGGAAGCAGGGCTGAAGGCCAGCGGACCCATAGGGCAACTCCTCCAGGCTGGGAGAAAGGGGTGGGGAGCAGAGGGATTGAGCCAGATCTGCACCTTCCAGAAGCGGGGGCATGCCTGGGGAGCAGGGGTGTCTGGGCGCCTGCCTTGTGGAAAGGTGCTGTTGGGGGATGAGGAGGGAATGCTGTTAGCCTCGCCCCTGCTGCTCAAGGGACTGAGGAAGAACCGAGAAGCAGGTAGACTCTGGGAGAATGAAGGGGGTACAGAGGCCCAAATAAATGGAGAGTCTTAGCTGAGCCCCATCCTTCAGTCTAGGGGTCTCTCATTTGCATGAGGAGCTCGGGAACCCGACATGGAGGATTCCCTTGACGCCATCCCTCAGGGCCTCAGTCTCGGCCAAGATTCAGCCTCCCCCACCCTCCTCCCTGATACCTTTATTTCCCTAGGATCACAGGGAATTCTCTCCAGCAACGCATTGGAAAAAACTAATTACCAGTTTCTCCCTTCCTCATTACCCGTCCTTTTTGGCTCGCTCCTTCCCTCTAGTCTGTGATTTTGAGGGTTTCTGGAAACTTTCCTATCCAAGCAGCAGGGCGACGGGAGTTTCTCTTGGTCTGTAACTTGACTCTTTCCCTCTCTCCAGCCTCCCCAGGGCTCTAGGGAGCGAGTGCAGTGGTCTTTAACGGGGAATTTAGCCAGGGCCGAAGTCCCACATCCAGGCAAGACTCCACCCTGACACTCGTCCTGACTCCCGGCCAAATCTCAGTCCCATTCCCTTCCTCTCTGTGTAGACGGGCATTCGAGGGTGTTTAAAGATTTACACAGCGTCCCTTGAGCCCTTTGATGACTTCTTCACCCCCTTTTCTGTTCTTTAGGCTCAAAAGTTCCATTTAAATACCACCCCTCTTCCTGTGATAATTGATTCTCCTTCCCCTCAAATAGTTTGCCTCAGCTTTTTACTGTTTTGTAAAAACAGTTTCAATTTCCACCTGGAAACAAGGCAAACACAAAGGAGGCCTGAAATTCTTGGTTTTCCCACCCACTATCCTAAATCCGAATTTGGAGTCCCTCTGGATCGGGAGGAAGGGCAGGCAATCAGGTGCCAAGCTTTCCAGCCAACCCGGAAAGCTTTCAATTTTGTTCCTAGGTCTTTAACCCAAGGAGAGGTCAAGCAACCAATCAGAAATGCACTAAGCAAGGTCACATGGTCCCCATCAACCAATCAGCAAAAAATACTTGGGTCTCTGTCTCGCTTTTCCCATCCGGCCCTGTTCCTTCCTCCCTCCCTCCCTTCCCACCACAGCCTTAGCTCGTGGGTTTACCCTATCTCAGGTTTGGAAGGCTGGAGTGATACCCAGCATATTCTGGCCTCCTCTCTCAGTCCCTGAACCATCTCAGGAGTCTTTGGCTTGTCTCCTCAATTTCTTACAAAGTTGTGTCTGGGAGTCAATCTCAAATGCACAAGGATGTGAAGTTGTGGGGGCAACCTCTGGATTATTCCCACGTTCGCCAGCGTGATTCTACCCAGTTTTCTGGGTGTTGTAGTTGTAGACTCTAAATTAGACTTTAGAGCAAATGCGGATATGAACTCCAGCCCTAAATTCAAATTATGGCTGTGATTATTCCCCATACACTTACAAGTATTCACTCTTCTGATTTTCATGAGGGCAGGTGGGGTGATTAGAGGAGAGGACTTTTGATTTATCTTTCTGGAAATGCTCCAATAGCCATTAGCTCTATCAGACTGCCTCAGGCTGATAAAGTTAGGAAGGGAGCAAAAGTGGAGTTTTTTTTGAAAGTTGTGTTTGGTACCTCTCGTTTGTCAAATAACTTTGAGCTAGTTAAGGGTTCTGGAAAGGAATGAGCACAGAGAATTCCGACTCTCCTCACTCTCCACATTAAATAGTTGATGGATTTGTTTAAACCCCTTCCTCTTCCATTCTTTTAACAGGATATAATAATAGTAATAATAATAATAGACTAGGTAATGATCCTATGTCCTGGCCAATAGCCATCAGAAGGTACAGCTACTGAAGGTGTGGATTTCAGTGTTTGAGTTTACATGGATTAGACCAAGAACAAGCAATAGGCGAGAAACTATTGCTGAGTAGGAGCATCTGAGGCACAGGGAGTGCACATCTATGACAGAAATGCTTGTGTTTCCTGAACGCTTGGGCTGGGCCCTGAGTCAGTCCACTGCTGGGTCCAGACCCGGGCATTCTCCCCCAACTCCTTCTCCAGAGCTTTGTTTCAGAGTGAATTTTCTGGTTGGGTTCTCCTCCCCTTCTCTTCCTGATCTCTTGCCCTCTTTGAGCTAAGGGGCAGGAGTTCTGATGGACTGTGCCACCTGGACCTCAAAGCCCTCCCCTGGGGGCATTAAGAGGACTGGAATGGGAAGGATAGTCCAGACTGAGCTGGAGTTTTTCAACACTCCCTTCCTTGTTTGTCTTCTGGGTGGAGCTGGTTTGGGGACAATGCCACAGGCCAGGGGGCAAAGATAAGGATGACAAGCCAGAAAAAGAGCAGCTCTTCTCAGAAGTCATTGAGCCCTCACTTCCCAAGTTACCTTCAACCACACAGCTCCATCTGCCTCTTCTGAGACTAAGTTTTGCTCTTGTCGCCCTGGCTGGAGTGCCATGGTGCAATCTCGGCTCATCACAAACTCTGTCTCCTGGGTTCAAGCAATTCTCCTGCCTCAACCTCCGAAGTAGCTAGGATTACAGGTGCCCACCACCACACCCAGCTAATTTTTGTATTTTTGGTGGAGACGAGGTTTAATCGTGTTGCCCAGGCTGACCTCAGGTAATCTACATGTCTCAGCCTCCCAAAGTGCTGGGATTACAGGTGTGTGCCACCGTGTCCAACCTTTTTTTTTTTTTTTTTTTTTTTTGAGACGGAGTTTCACTCTTGTTGCCCAGACTGTAGTGCAATGGCAGGATCTCAGCTCACTGCAACTTCTGCCTCCTGGGTTCAAGCAATTCTCCTGCCTCAGCCTCCTAAGTAGCTGGGATTACAGGCATGTACCACCACGTCTGGCTAATTTTGTATTTTTAATAGAGACAGGGTTTCTCCATGTTGGTCAGGCTGGTCTCAAACTCCTGACCTCAGGTGATCCACCTGCCTTGGCCTCCCAAAGTGCTGGGATTACAGGCATGAGCCACCGCGGCTGGACCCATTTTCCTCTTTTATGAGTTAGGATTAAAGGACACACTTATTCTTCCCCAGTGAATGGTGTGGCAGGTTGTTGGAAACCAACTCTCCCCTCAGTGTGGACTTCTCACACTGGGTACCAGTTCTCGTGAAGAGTTAGGAAACAAAGATGGGGGAGATTGGTTCCATCCACACAGGCACTGGGAAAAGAGATTTTATGAGTGCCTCGACCCCTCCTAATATCTAGGTAAACTTTCTCTTTTTGACTATTGCTCTTCTTCCATAGCTGCTTTGGACTGAGTTTTTGAGAGGGGGAATGCCGAAACATCATTGTTCTATGATTTAATTAGGTCTTTTTTGCTGAGAAGGCAAGTACCACCACCCTGAGCCTCTTCTTTAGTGGGACTAGGGCCCCTGAAGCCCTTTGAGGTAAAGAAAGAAAATCTGGAATCAGGATGCCAAACTAGGGTTTTGGGGTGAGGGATTCAATTTAAGGAGAAGACAAGGCTATTTGAGAGCCAAGAAAGTCACATCCTTTCCTACCCCTCCCCACTTTTATTGGCTCCTTGTGACCCAGATTGGTGTCTGTTCTGATAATATCTCCGCTTGCTGCTTTGATGGGGCCCCAGGAACCCAAGGAATTGCCAGACAAGGTCTGGGCTGAGGAACTTGGGTGATACAGATCTCTTTATTTTTGAGCCCTACACAACCCTTGTAATCATCTCCCTCTTCCAATCCTAAGGTTCACTGAGAGGCAAAAGGGGAACAGAGATACCTCAGAGGAAGCAGTGTGGCTGTGCAATGTGGGACTTGGGAAAATTGAACTCGGTAATGCAGGACCTTCTTCAGCCTCTAAAGACCACATTTTGCCGGGCGCGGTGGCTCAAGCCTGTAATCCCAGCACTTTGGGAGGCCGAGACGGGCGGATCACGAGGTCAGGAGATCGAGACCATCCTGGCTAACATGGTGAAACCCCGTCTCTACTAAAAAAAAAAAAAAAAGATCACATTTTAGCAGCTATAAGAAGAGGTTGAACACTTGGGCTGGGCCCTGAGCCAGTCCGCTGCTCCAGGCATGCTAGGGAGCCAGTGCAGGGAAAAGGCTGCTTCTCTACACCTGCACACATGTACAGAAAAAATTCTACAGTGATCTGCAACCCCATGTGGGCTGGCTGAAATGTGTAGCCTGGTCACCTAGGATCCTTTCAGTTCTGCGCCACAGGTCTGAGAGAGGCAATTCAGGCTTGGTTCTTCCCTAGGGTTCATTTCCCCTAGTTCCTGGCCCTGAACACCAGAATACTTGAACACACAGAAATACATATATGTGCCCAAGGATGGTATGGTAGAGGTCAGAAGCCTGGGCTGCATACAGTAAGCAGCATGGAACCAACTTCCCACTCCTTCCCTCCCACTCCATTCTTCCTGTCAGCCCAGCTTCGAAACCATTTGTCCTCCCTACCCCACCCCCACCCCTCAAGCCCTGAGCAGCTGTTTTTTTTTTTTTTTTTTTTTTTTTTTTTTTTTTTTTTTGCGACGGAGTCTCGCTCTGTCGCCCGGGCTGGATTGCAGTGGCCAGATCTCAGCTCACTGCAAGCTCCGCCTCCCTGAGCAGCTGTTGAGTTTCCTTCCTTCTGCCTTTCTGGAAAACCCAAACCCTAGAGCTGACTCCAGGGATGGTGGCAGCCAGGCTTTCTGTGATCAGTGTCATGTTGTCCCAGATTGAGTTGTTGGGAGTTGGAGAGACATGGAGGGTCTAAACAGGCCAGAATCTTATCTGATCTAATCCCCCTCTCCTGCTGTTCCAAGCTCAAACTCCAAACTCCTCAGGGCTCCCTTGCTCAGACATTAGAAAGAAATCTTGTCTAGTAAATACTTCTTTTAAAAGTCAACTTTCTGGCTTGAAAATACAGGGTGTGTGTGTGTGTGTGTGTGTGTGTGTGTGTGTGTAGGGAGTAGTAAGGGTCAGGTCTTTCATTTTATGTTGTGTCTCTCCCCATCCCCTGGGTGGAGGATGGGGACATGGGCTGAGGTTTTATTGAGGGTGCTTTTCCTGTTGGGAGTAAAGACAGGGTCGTAAACACCTAGAGGAGGGTGTTTTGATCTGGTAACTTTTCAGGAAGTAGCATCTGAGGTTTTGCTTTGTAAATCACTCTCCCCCAAAGCAGGCTTGGTAGATTGGATTGCACTTCCCCAAGCCCACCTGAGGCCCCTCCTTTCCTCCCTTCCCCAGTAAACTAAAGGAGAAATATAACAGAGCATCTGGAGTCTTCAAAATCCTTTGCCTCCAATTTCTTTTTTAAAAGGCTAGTTGGTGATTTTTTTTTTCCCCTCAAAGTTTTCCCCTAAAAACTAATGCAGCCTTTCATTTCCTTTTGCCCATGCAGTCCCTGGTCCCCCAACCCCTCAATCACAAAGGAACTAACATTGAAGGTAAATAGCTTCAGAGCCTGGCTGTAGATAGCAGGACTCTTCTGTTCTGGGGCTCATCTCTCCCTGTCACTCTTTCCCCAAGCCCCAAACCCCCTTGGACAAGGTAGAACCTCAGATGTATAAGAGAAAGAGTTCATGGGAGCTAGGAATAAGAGGAGATGGGGGGCATAGGGGAACCCCATCATGTACTGCTTGAATGGAGGGAGCTCTGCAGTCTGTCACTGGGTTTTTTGTAATTAAGAGATGGGTGCAGGTGTGTGTGTGTGTGTGTGTGTGTGTAAGCCCCCAGCCGTCTTATATCTCTATCTACCAAACAAACAATATATTTTACCTATTAAATAGCTCCATTTCCTAAAGATAATGAGTCTTCCCCTCCTAAGGATCCCCCACCCCCTCCCTGGCAAGTCCCTCCTTTGAGCCTGGCGCTAAGGAGCTGAAAGAAAATGAAGTTAAGAGCCCTCTAACTCAGCCTTAGTTCAAGCCAGATCAGGTCAGGAATCTTTCAGGCCCAGGCATCAGGGCTTATATTCATTACCAGGTAAAATGCCCCTATATGCTGGAAATATGTCATAGATTATATAAGTTCCTGGGCCCTTTTAGTACTTGTGAAGGCTCTAGTCCATCCTCATTTCTTTCTCAGAGAAGCCTGGACTGGGATACCCTAAATCCACAAGCACTAGAGATTCCTCTTCATTCCTAGGACTCCATGCAAATAATCTTCACAGAGAGCTCGGCACTCCTATAGTTATATATGTGAAAATGTATTTGTAGATAGTTCGTTCTACGTCTATATCAGGATGTATGTTTTATACTCCTTTTTACTCCACGTTTAAATGCAGATTTATAGATCTTTAGATTTATAGAACCATAGTGAACATAATGGTCCTCGGTCAAATTCCTGTGTGCACTTTACCAATCTTTCTATAGTGGTTGGATGTATATGCTAGGATGTATTGGTACAACTCTCTTGAAACACCTAGTGAATAGTTGGGAATTTTTTTCTTGGTTGGAAAGAACTATGTGTGTGTTCAATGTGCATTTTGAAAATTTTATCTAGATTTATGCAAGGATCCTAACCCATAAAATAGCTACATATTGAAGCTACGTATTTAGAGGTCTTTACAGTCTTTGCATTTTTGCTGAAAAACTTACATGTTTGGACATATGTTTAGGGATGGTTTCATAATGCATGCATTTGTGTATAGGGGCATAGATCTCCCTTCTAGAAGGACTGAAACTTACTGCATCTCTCTGTCTCCCTCTCTATCTCTGCATCTGTGATATACAAAGATATTAGGTGAGTGGGTGTAGGGAAAAAATATATTTTGGATGTTTAGCTTACTAAAGCAAGTAATTCTGTCTCTATTTCCAAGACTATCTCCAAAGCTAGTCCCACTGAGTTATCTGCCCCCAAAAACCGACTCTAAGGGTCATAGCCTGCCTCCAGGCTGCCTCTGTGACCCAAGATCCAAGCCGAGGCTCCCTACCTCTCAAAGTAGCCACTAAAAGGAAGGGGGAGAGAAGGAAGGGGAGAGTCCTCCAGCCCAGTTCCTCTTGGATCCCCAGGGCGAGAGGCTGACAGGGGCTTGTAGGTCTCCCTACAACCCCAACTGGGCCTTTGAAATGTGGGGGAAAAGGGGATCAAGTCCCCAACAATTTTTGTAGGGTGCCCAAATGATGCCAGGGTTATTGCACAACCCATAGGTTCCTCCTCCCCAGTTGTTCTTGGTGCCCAGGGCCCAATTAAGCGGCCGCCTTGCTCCCAGCAACCCCGCTCTTATCGGCTGGGATTGATGCCTCAGCGGCTCCTGTATATCATTTCCAAGATTTTTTCTGTCCAACTCCTCGGCTCCTTTGGCTTCCGCGGCTTTGACTAATGATTGCTACAGATGCCAACGTCTCCAGAATCCTAATAGCCAGGCAGGCGGACTCTTATTTACCCGGCAACATTGCTGTGGGGGAGGGGGCGTGGGGGGCAAGTATTGGGGTGTCGTAGGTCAGGGGACAGGGAGAAGGTTGTGGCCAAATCGAGTGTCACTGAACTTCTTCCCAGTCAGAAAGACATTCCCAATCCCCTTCTGTCCTTGTATATACATATATACACACTGTTAGTAGTAACTCATTGCTGCCTCGTTAGAAAAGATCAAAGAATGAACACAACGTAGGAGAATAAGCAGAGCAATGTTTATTTGTTGTAAATAAATGAGAGATTAAGTGGAAAACCAGCAGTTTGGGGAGGAAAAAGAGAAATGGAAAGAAGTCAGCCACAGTGGGAGAAGGAGCTCCTTTTCTTCATTTCTTGTCTTCCCCTTTCTCCTCTCACCCTAAGTCTACTCTTCTCATCAATTTCTCCCCTCTTTCCCTTCCTTCGCCTCACCTTCAATCCCTCGGGTGGAGGGGCTGAACAGCGTGTTCCCGGGCGGAGGTGGGCGCAGCCACCCCAGGCTGCTGCAGGGTGCCCGCTGAGGCTGCCAGGGCGAGGGGGCCTCTGGGCTGTGGAGCGAAAGTCAGATCCACCGCCTACTGCGGGGTAGGGGCCGCAGCGGGGTGGTCCCTCTTGCGCTGACTGGCGTAAAGTTGTGGCCGAATTCGCGTCTCTTCTGGTGCTTCTCGCCCGCCAGCGCAGGGCCCAGGTGTCTGGGGCGAAGGGGAGCTCCCCCGCAAGCCTGGAGCCAGGCGTCGCGCTTCTTCCGGGCTCAATCCTGACCTTCCAACACACACCTCATTCGGGGGAGGAGAAAAGCACAGAACCGCGGAGAGCCCAGCTCTGAGGCCAGGCCTGAAGGGATAACTCACACAGGGAACGTTTTCCTATCAGAGAATAATGGAGCACAAAATAATTCAGAAAGCGAGTGGGCAGCACCACAGCCTGAGAGTACCGCGCCACCGGGCCGCTGCAGAGCCGGTTGCCGCGCGAGCACCGCGGCGGGACCATTTCGCTGGAATGTAGGGCGAGGCCGCAGCCCGCCCCGGACCCAGGCCGCGAGGTGCGCGCCGGCAGCCGAGGGGCCGACTCTAAATTACAGCCCGCCGGGAAGACTCGGAAATACAAAAAGGGAGCCGAAAGATTTAAACAGTCGGAGGGAGAGGCGTCCCGAGGCGGCCAAAGCGGAAATCAATCACGTAATTAAAACAGGGAGGGGGCGAGGCCCGAGGCTGGGGGTCCCGGGTTCGGAGGAGAGGGCCAAGGTGCAGGCCGAGGCTGGCGAGCGGCTTAGGGACGTGGCTCGCCCGCCAGGAACAGAGCGCGCGGAGGGGCTTCGGGGAAGTTTATAACACATCGCTATTGATTCCCACTTGGCTGGGAAGAGCAGACTCTGGTGCCCTCTCCCAGGCCAGACCCTGAAACCGTCGATGGCCCTTTCTCCGACTTTCCCATTTTTGTGGGGTTGAGACGCGCAATTGCAGTTGAAGGCCGTTCCCCAGATCCCACTGGTGCCACGATTTTGCCAAGGCAAGTTTGCGAACCCAAATGGCATCAAGATGCTGCCTCTGGGTTTGACGGGATGGAGGGAGGTGACACCTCAGTTTCAGGCACTTAGAAATCTGTCTCGGCCTTGATTCCTCCAACCCAGGATTCAAGGCATGCCGATCTATGGGCCGAGGCTTGGAAGGGGTGTGCGAGGCAGACGGGGTTATTAAACGGGGAGCTTGGGGCTGAGCAAACTGGATCCCTTTGGGCAGGAAAGGAGAAAGAACAGTTCCTGGAAGGGAAAAAAAGGCACCCCGGGAGCTGTGTTTTGTGAGGGGAAGATGTTCTTCTTATTGAGGTTAATCATGGTAATGATCTGATACCGCTGGGTCAGCCCAGGAGACCGCGCTCTCCAAAGTTCTTTCTCACAGAGGTTTCTCGAGGAGTCAAGGGTTCTCCAACTTGACTGTGGTTGGGGAAAATAAAATAAAGACCTCCGATCCCTTCTTCTGCCTTTTCATCTCCCTCCCTTAAAAACTCCAGAAAAAGGGAAAGCTTATAAAATCTCCAACACCCCACTTTTTCCTCGACTCTCTCCAGTTTACTAAAATGCATGGTCTTCGGGAATTGAGCTTTTCTGGATCACCCTTCTTGTGAAGCAACAGAGGTGACCCGACTGAGTCCCCATGAATTCTGACGCTGACCCTGGAGAGGACCCAGGATTCCCTTGCCTGCTATAGAATTCTCTCTCTATCCTTAGCTTTTCCCAGTCTCTGCCTTCTTTGCTCTTGGGTGCCTAATCTCATGGGTCTCTGGCAGTTCAAAGGCCAAGAACAGATTAAGGCACTTTGAGATACCCTCATAAACTCTTAAAAGTGTTTCCAGCTTCCTGTCATCTCTTTAATACTGGGAGGACCAGGCCAGGGAGCCCTCCATAAACTAACCTAAGGCCAGCCTGGTTTCTAGATCTTTTCAAGCCAAATTTAGGTTCCTTGAAAAATAAAACTCCCCCTCCCCAGCAAGAAATTCAGGTTACAAACCTGCAGCAGAGCAAGGTTCCTGCATCCACACATCAGAAGTTTCAGCAACAATTTTCATAATATGAAGAATTAAAGCTTGCATCAAAGTTAGCAAGGGACACCCCAAACCAAGTTTTAAAAAGCAGTCTTGAAGAGGGGTGGGGGTCAATGAGGCTGGGATGAGGGAGGAAGGTGGTGGGGAACCCAATCTCTAACTAACAATTTCTCCAGCATAAAAATGAAACATCAAATTCGTTAGCCCAGGGCCTTCATTTTTCCCCTTCCACATTATAACTAGTTATTGAACTCGCTGGAAGATCTAAAGGCCATTTGCGAAGAGACAAATTTCAATGGAGTTTCCTCATCAATAACCCCATGGCAGTGACCTATTGGAACAAGTCAAACACCCGAGGTGAAATGCAGGTCACTCTGTCTAACCAATATTAAAATGCGGCCACTTTTTAAAAAGCCACTTTAAACGAGATTTAAGGAAAATTGAATTCCAAGGAAGGCAAGGCAAGGCAGGGGAAATCCATGAGAGGACCTCGCCTACGGTCTCCAAACAAACAAGAGAAATTCATCTTCAATATTTTAAAGGGGGGCAAATTAACATTCCATGATTGCTTTTTTTTTTTTTTTTTTTTTTTTTTTTTTTTTTTTTTTTGCTAGACTATAAGCTATTCCAGGAGAAGAAAAAAGGTTGAGTATTTTCTGGTGACACATCCAGGTTATTAAAATCATTTTAGACCAATTCATTACTTTTACTGACAAGAGATTTAAGAAAAAATCAATTAAGCATTTGCATATTCTTTTGCATACATTAGCCCTCGCTGGGGCATTAGAAAGGGACACACACACACACACACACACACACACACACACACGAAAAAAAATGGGATAGGAGCCTTGATTTAGTTTGGGGTTTTCAAGTTGCCCAAAGGAAAAAAAATCAAAGTGAAATGAATTCCCTGATTGCATAACATCTAAAAGTCAATTTATATGAGTGAAAGTAAACAGACATGTTACAATTTTTAATCCCTAAAACAGCAACAACAACAACATTCACACACATAAACCCTGCATTTTAAAGAGTAGGGAAAGGAATGACCCTCGTTTTCCTTCCCTTTGCCCTCCAAATCCTGAATTGGTTCACCCATTTATTTTTCTCCCTTGGAAAAATCAGAGATGGGTGAGATTTTAATGCAGCAGAGAATCTGTGGAGCCGCTGAGCTCTCTCAGCCGGCAGCTTGTTACTGGGGAGGGGAGGAATATGGGTTATCCAACGGTCAGTATGGTAATCCAGGCACAATAAGGCCTCACACACAATGGACACATATTTTTCTTCAGCGATGTCAGAAGGGAAGCACTTTGTACTGAAATGTGTTTCCGAAAGAGAAACCAAATCGAGATTTAGAAAGGAGATGGGGTGGAGGGGCAATTGCAGAGAGCATTTGTATGCTGGCAAAAGGTAGTCAGAAAAAATAAAAATAAATAAAACTGGGGCAAAGTAAGGTGGAGGACAGGGCAGAGGTGCGGTCCCTGGGCCAGCAAGGCAGGAGGCAGGAGGGTGAAACACAAAAGAAGCCAGGACCAGATACAAGGATTCATCACAGATGAGAGCTGCTTTAGTACCCCCACCCCCTCCCAATTAAGCCATTGCTAAGTGCAAAAGCCCTTCGAACGGATTTTATTTCTGTGCTTGTAATAATATCCAGGTGAAAATGTTTGTGTGTATGTGTGTGGTATTTTACCCATGTGATAGGCGACTTCCTTGCCATTAAGCTATAGGAGCCCAAAGGGAGTTGCTGTTGTTGTTTTGTAAATGATATAGATGAGTGTGGGCACATTTGGGGGAACCTTGGAGATTTCACTTTCTGGATGTGCATGTTGAATTAGCTGCACAAACCTGGAATGAGAACTCTACATATTTATAGCTGCATAAAGAGGCATTTAATATATTAATAAATATTAATAGCGTGCATGCATATATGTTAACCATAATAACCAAAGACAGACTTGACATTCAGTTGGGGGCATCTGAACCCTCTGTGTCTACTACTTACACTGGCCCAAAGTCAGTCTCCTTGACCCACCTGCAGAAGTTCAGAAACCTGGCCGGGATGGGATGTGACAGGCAACATATTGAGGAGGACTCCTTAACAAGTCCAGGAGGGTGAAGATTGAAGAAAAGAAGGTTAGGGCCAGGGCAGGGATGGTAGAAGTTGAGTGTGAGGGCTGAGAGGAGGAGAGTCAGGCTCACAGCTCACCTTTCCAGGTGAGGCAGCTGTATCCAGGTACAGGCCTAGAAGGGGGACAGGGAGTGGGGCCCGGTTTCCTCCCTCTTCATCAACCCTCTCCCCACGGTACCAAAGTTTGCTGAGCTTTGGACTTCCCCATGGAGTCATCTGGGACTATAGTTCAGACTTAGGTACTAGGATTCAGCACTGGTTTCCCTTTGCCCTCTTCCAGCAATTTTTAATGAACCCACCCCCACCATCGATGATTAAAATAAGACAACCCTCACACAACCCAAACCACTGTTAACCAAGCAGTAGTCTTCCTCTGCCCCCTCACTCACAGTCTCAAGTTCCTCTCCAACCTAATCAGCCTGTCCTCACATGCAGAGGGTTCCAGACAAGAGTGGGCAAGGGTTCTCAGCCAACTCTGAGAATTTGGGAATCTCCATAAGAGGTGGTCAGCCTCTGGGGAACTCCTGTTCCTTCACCTGGCCAGGTGACAGTGGGGATGGGCACTGTCCTCTTGGAGAGAGAGTATTCAGGGACCCCCAAGAGCCAGCTCTTTGGAAGCTAAGCGCTGGCCCTGCTGAGCCTGGGGTGGGGTTGGGGACCTAAACATTAGAAGAGGGAAGGCAGGGAGGGCCCAGGCGGGAATCGGCACCCTTTGGGCACTGCCTGTGGTCCAGCTTCCGTCTCATTCCAGCCCTCTGGGGAAGCCCTAATTTGGAAGTGCGAACCCTCTCCAACATCCCAAAGGTGATGAAAAAAGGATGGGAATCTCTTGCCTTCAGTCTCCCTCTCACAAGGGCTTTATTTTTTTTCCCTTTCCCCTCCTTATTCCCTTAATTGCAGATGTTCTAATTAAACCCTCAAATAGTTGTTATGCCGTTTTAAAAGGTACTTATTCAAGTGTCAACCAGGCTGGGCTGGGAGGAGGCAGCGTAGGGCGGCGAATTAAAGGTAGATTGACTAATCACGGCGGCGATCATAATAATAAAATCAGAGGGGAAAAAATCACATTACGACTTTTCGTGGAAAGGAGGGAGCAGGCAGCCAGCGGCCGCCAGCCCCGCGCCGCCGCCGACACAAAGAGTGCGGGCGATTCCGCGAGACTGATTTATGACGTTTTACAGCCCTATAAAAGCTGTAGCGACGAGGCAAGCGCTCCTACCACCGCTGGCAGATTTAGTCTAATAAATAAAACATAAACAGTTAACTTTATGTGTCACTTTTATTGTTATCAAGTAAAATATAGCCAAGCCTCGGCAAGCTATGATTTTAAACTATAATTGTTATCAAGTACAACAAGGGGACCCGGCTCCCTCCCTGGGCTCTCCCCTCTGCTACCCCCCCCAACTCTGAGTTATGGGCGATCAGTTAATTGGAATCAGTGGCCTGACAGGGCCACCCCTAGCTGGGGGGTGGGGTGGTTAGGAAAGCAGCTTTTCCTGGCCCCCTCCCTCCTCTATGGCCCTGCCACCCTCCTCCATCAGAGTACTACTGTGAGTGGGTGGCAGAGAGAGGGAAGGGGGTGTGAATGGGCTGGAGACCCCCAAGGCTGGCCCTGCCTCCCCAACTTGGTGAGCTTAGCCTTCCGTTTTTGGAAAGCAGCCTGGAGCTGGCCCTTAAGAATTCGTGTTTACATGTAAACACACGTGTTACACGGATACAGCTCCTAGCCAGAAGCAAGCAGGCTCTACCCACACAGGCCTCCCTATTAGCTAGGTCTGCCCTCTGTGGGGACAGAGAAAGAACTCTCAGGGTCTTGGCTGGGCACCATCAGAGGGCACTGACTCCTGGCAGAAAGCTCTCCTCTGTGCCCCATCTCCTTGGAGATAATTGTCAGAAAATAGCAGGCCAGGCTGAATGGGGAGTGGAAACAGGAGCCAGCAGTAGAAGAGATTCTCTGCTCTGGGGCTGGGGCAGGGAGGGTCAGTGGGTAGCAGGGGAAGGCGAGACTTCTGAACTCTGCTTTTGCCAACCACTTCCTGTCTCTCTTCAGCGGGGGCTCAACCCCCAGACCTCCAGAAATGACGTCAGAATCATTTGCATCCCGCTGCCTCTACCTGCCTGGTCCAGCTGGGACCCTGCCTCGCCAGCCCCATGGCCAGAGGGTTGGGTGAGTGTGTATGGGGAAGAGGGCTGGACTCTGGTATCCTTGGATGGGGGGTACTCCAGGCTCTCCAGCCTCCTCGGCTCAGCCTGGGCCCCTCCCCATCCAACCTCCACTCCAGTCCTCATTCAACTTCCTCTTCCTGCGAAAGAGGGGCGCTGCCCGGTGACCTACACAGACTGAGACACAATCGCCATGAATGGAGACCTCTGGAAAAGCTCAAGAGCCGAGGCCCACGGGGCCCAGCAGAGGCCTGAGGGGAGACCCTGGGCGGGGGCTGAATCACTGCCTCCCTACAGCCCCCCAATGCCCGGGCTTTGGAGGGGAGCCGGGAGCTTCCCATCTCCTTTTGCAGGGGAGGGTTGTCAGTCTGGTGGGATGTGCACTGGCGGCACCCCAACCCCTGCCAGCTAACCCCACATCACCACCACCCACCCCCCAGCACCACCACCACTACACACACAAAAAAATTGGATACATTTTGAATAAAGCGATTCGGTTCCTTATCCGGGGACTGGGTTGCTCCGTGTGATTGGCCGGCGGAGTCACATGGTGAAAGTAACTTTACAGGGTCGCTAGCTAGTAGGAGGGCTTTATGGAGCAGAAAAACGACAAAGCGAGAAAAATTATTTTCCACTCCAGAAATTAATGATCATGAGCTCGTATTTGATGGACTCTAACTACATCGATCCGAAATTTCCTCCATGCGAAGAATATTCGCAAAATAGCTACATCCCTGAACACAGTCCGGAATATTACGGCCGGACCAGGGAATCGGGATTCCAGCATCACCACCAGGAGCTGTACCCACCACCGCCTCCGCGCCCTAGCTACCCTGAGCGCCAGTATAGCTGCACCAGTCTCCAGGGGCCGGGCAATTCGCGAGGCCACGGGCCGGCCCAGGCGGGCCACCACCACCCCGAGAAATCACAGTCGCTCTGCGAGCCGGCGCCTCTCTCAGGCGCCTCCGCCTCCCCGTCCCCAGCCCCGCCAGCCTGCAGCCAGCCAGCCCCAGACCATCCCTCCAGCGCCGCCAGCAAGCAACCCATAGTCTACCCATGGATGAAAAAAATTCACGTTAGCACGGGTAGGCAACTTTGCTTTTTGCTCCCCCCCCCCCTTCTTCCCTAGCTCTCCCCACCCTCCTCGGCCCCCTCTGGCCCCCGTCCTCCTTTCTCTCCTTCCCCCTCTCTCTCCAGGAGCGACTCTGGGTTAGCACAATTGAACTGGATTTACGAGCGAGAATGGGTAATTACATCCCCCATAAATTTTATGGCTTAGCTACTCTGGGCAGTCCGAGCCATGTGCTACGATCTGTTATGTATGTGTGAAAACTATGCTCGCTTTCTAAGGGCGCATAAATAATTCAGTGTCGTTACAATGAGGATTCCCCTCTTATTACACTACAAAGTCTTCAGCTTCCTTCAACTTCTTTATAACCCATTTAAGCTTGATGACTTTATTTCCACCACTCCCTCCTCCTGTTCCTCAGAGCTGAGGATGGGGGGTGGGGGGCGGGGTGCCTGCTGCCTCTGAACCCCACTATTTGCTTTTCCCCTCCCCATCCCCCAGTGAACCCCAATTATAACGGAGGGGAACCCAAGCGCTCGAGAACAGCCTACACCCGGCAGCAAGTCCTGGAATTAGAGAAAGAGTTTCATTACAACCGCTACCTGACCCGAAGGAGAAGGATCGAGATCGCCCACTCGCTGTGCCTCTCTGAGAGGCAGATCAAAATCTGGTTCCAAAACCGTCGCATGAAATGGAAGAAGGACCACCGACTCCCCAACACCAAAGTCAGGTCAGCACCCCCGGCCGGCGCTGCGCCCAGCACCCTTTCGGCAGCTACCCCGGGTACTTCTGAAGACCACTCCCAGAGCGCCACGCCGCCGGAGCAGCAACGGGCAGAGGACATTACCAGGTTATAAAACATAACTCACACCCCTGCCCCCACCCCATGCCCCCACCCTCCCCTCACACACAAATTGACTCTTATTTATAGAATTTAATATATATATATATATCGGTTCTTTTCTCTCTTCCTCTCACCTTGTCCCTTGTCAGTTCCAAACAGACAAAACAGATAAACAAGCCCCCTGCCCTCCTCTGCCTTCCACTGTTAAGGACCCTTTTAAGCATGTGATGTTGTCTTAGCATGGTACCTGCTGGGTGTTTTTTTTTTTTTTTTTTTTAAGGCCATTTGGGGGGTTATTTATTTTTTAAGAAAAAAACTGCAAAAATTATATATTGCAAGGTGTGATAGTCTGGTTTGGGTGAATTTCAGGGGAAATGAGGAAAAGAAAAAAGGAAAAAGATTTTAAAGCCAATTCTCATACTTCTCCTCCTCCTTCTTCCCCCCCTCTTTCCTTAGGCCTTTTGCATTGAAAATGCACCAGGGGAGGTTAGTGAGGGGGAAGTCATTTTAAGGAGAACAAAGCTATGAAGTTCTTTTGTATTATTGTTGGGGGGGAGTGCGGGAGGAGAGGGGGCAAAGACAGCAGACAAAGCTAAATGCATCTGGAGAGCCTCTCAGAGCTGTTCAGTTTGAGGAGCCAAAAGAAAATCAAAACGAACTTTCAGTTCAGAGAGGCAGTCTATAGGTAGAATCTCTCCCCACCCCCATCGTGGTTATTGTGTTTTTGGACTGAATTTACTTGATTATTGTAAAACTTGCAATAAAGAATTTTAGTGTTGATGTGAAATGCCCCGTGATCAATAATAAACCAGTGGATGTGAATTAGTTTTACGTCAATGTCTGATGGTTTCTTTTTATCCCCCTCCTTTCTCTGGCCTGGTAACATCCCATCTTCTCTATAGTTGCCTAAGTTTACTTTAAACAAACACAAATCTTAGCTCTCCATTAGTCTTCCAATGTCCTTAGAAGAAACAGCAAAAGGGTTGGGGTATGGGATCTTCAGAAGAGGGGATGTGGAAGATTAAGGCTAATTTCTCCAGTCCCCTTGCTTCCCCCTGAGTCTGCAGAGAGGCCAGACTCCTCTGGGGGCACTTCAGTGGAGCTAAGGGTGGGGGGTGTCTCACTTTTCTATAGTTAGGTACAGTTTCTTCTTTCTGTATATTCTCTCTCTTCCCTTCTCCCTCCTCTGTGCTGAGTAGGCCTGCCTAATTTGTAGACAAGAGGGCAAGTTTAGGGAGTGGGAAGAAGAGTTTTCTTTCATCTTTAGGGCTCTTTTGGGATGAGGGATTAAGGAAGACATCCCCTCAACATTTGAGTTCTTAAAAGAAGAAAGGTTTCGAGCTGGTGATTCTGAAGCAGCAAAGTGACCTATCAGGATGCCTTCTCTGTTTGGTTAGGCTTGGAAAAAGGGGTAAGGTGGAGGCCAGAGGCCTGGGAATTACCCTTGTTATGGATAGGCCTCAAAGGTTGATGCCTGGAGATAATAAAAGATTTTTACCTTTTTATTCTCTTCTATTATGGACCTGCCAGGTGTTAAGAGACTTAGGGAGAGTCAAGGACCAACCTCTCTTTCTATAACCTCCTAGGTCCTGGCAGTGTATGGGGATAGCCTGAACAAGCCTGTCTGGCTGTAAAGAAATAAATTAATTAAATAAAATTGTTTCCTTGGGGCTAAAAAAGAAACAAAAAATCTTGCCTGGATTACCTGAATAATACATTCAAGCCAAAGGCTCCCAAATAATTCTGGTCTGAGAACCAGGCCCTAGCAAGGCCTGCTTAATTTTTTGCTTGTTTGTTAGGAGAAAGTGGGAGGAGGGCTGTTGGTGAGCTTCTTCTCAGATAATTTATCTATATTTCAAGAAGAAAGGCAATTGGAAGTAGAAGACAGAGGGAGAAGAGATCCAGGGCATGCAGGGAAGCCAGGGATACCCCTTCCCCCATCCCCAAATTCTGGAGTGAAAGGCAACAGCAGCACTAAGTTGTACAAATCACATTGGTGTGATTTGAATTTATTTCCTTTTGAACCACTTGCTGGATGTTACTTGCTGTGTGTGCGTGTGTGTGTGTGTGTGTGTGTGTGTATGCATGCCCTCACAAGTGTGTGTGTTGGGGGGAATCTCTTAGTCCTTTAGGTCTACTTTTCCTCCCTCAGTGGTACCCTGGAGACAACAAAACATGCTGCCTACAGTGCGAGGAGGCAGGCCAACAATTATCTGGAGTTTTTTATGTGATCAAGTGAATTAGGGGCCAAATCCAACTGTAGCCCCTATCGTCTTGAGGCGATTGCCCTTGGAACAGAAAAAGGGGGTTCTAGCTGCGCTTGTGAAAAGGGAAGGAAGGTCTAAGGGCACCAGGGTGTCTTTTCAAGCCTGTAAAGGAGCTAAGATGGAAAGCAGGGAAGGGGTAAATTGAGATCCATGGTTCTTTCCTAAGTTTGCTCGTGTGACTTTCAGGGAGTTTATCCCTCTCCTCCCAAAAGTGGAAGAGATGAGAGTGAGGAGGGGGAAAATTACTACATTTTATTTCCTAAGTTTTTGCCTGAAATTGCTGAAGGAACACTCTAGTTGAGGAAAAGCAGCATAAAAGGGTTGGAACACTTATTTTATTTCCCCTTCTTTATGTCTTCTGTTTCTTCTTCCTCTTCCCTCACATACATGGTCATTCTCTGTGTGTCTCCTTCTGTCCTTTATGGTCCGAAAAGGAGAAACATCAGAAATCCATAATTCTTGACAAATGAACCCAAACTAAAATCCCTTACATTTGAGTTTGAAGATTTTGTCCTCTGGCCTTCCCTCCAGTGGGCTCCATTTTCTCCCCTTTCCCCAAAGTTCTCCTTTGCCTTGGACTTCGACACCCAGAATGGCAAGGCAGGGTTGGGGGGGGGCAATCTGGGCCAAGGGCCGCAAGCCCCAGCAGTCTTGGTCCCTGCTGCTCTGCCTGATGCTGCTACAGCCTCACTGGAAGCTGAGGGCTGAGCTTTTATTTAAGTTGGGTTGAGCAGTGGGGAAAGGCTGGGGGGAGGACACAGCCCAGGTTCACGGGGAGGACACAGCATTTTCTCTCCCATTGCCTTTATATTCTGCAGCGCCTCTGACCTCTCCCCCACCCCCATCTCTGACCCTCCCAAGCCAGCCCTTGCTCAGCCCTGGTCTCCAGATAGGATGCCACTGCTTTTGTAGGACTGGGGATTTCTTGCCCAGAGTAATGGGAGAGGCAAGGCGCATGAATGCCTGTAAGTGCATTGTATCCCTCTGTCTTCAATGGCTAAGTAAAAAGAAGACGGGTGAAACGGCGACACCGATCTTCCAGGGTTCCTTCTCTCCAAGTGCCAGGAGATCCCCACAGGCCAAAGATCCCTTTGACATGTAAGTAGTTAGCACTCGGTCTGCTCTGGGGGTGAGGAGCACAAAAGTTTAAACTCTATTTGCCAGTCAATTTTTGTCACGATCCCCGGTGTTAGGGAGTGAAGGCGGGAAATCCAATTGTGAGCGGAGGGGTTCTGCTTGGAGAAAAAGACGTTTCTGTGCCGAGTCTGTGTACCTGGGGAGTAAAGAAATTTGGCTCAAAAAAGAGAGAGTCTGAGAAAGTCAGACTGAGGGAAAAGGACTGGGGCACTTTCCCTGTCCGAGGGTCTCTTGCTGTTGTTTGTGTAAAGTTTCCTACGAAGTTTTCTCTGCAATCTGTGCTTCAGTTTTCTTTCTGCTTGGATTTGGCAGATTGAAATCCAGAGACAGCTTCCCACAGCTAGGGGTGTGTGTGTGTGTGTGTGTGTGTGTGTGTGTGTGTGTGTGTGTGTGTTGGGGGAGTGGTAGGGAAGTGAAAACAATTAAAAGGTTTGCTGGGAGCTTGGGGCCAGGGTGTCCTTCTCTGCTTTTCTAGGATTAGGGGAGACTGACTCTGAAAGGGGCCCTTAAGATCAAGGGTGCTATGACCCGGAGGAGCAGTGCGCTGGAGCAACTGTACCATCTTTTTCTCTGCTTTTTGCCCAGTCGTGGGGGAGCATGCTATTGCACTCACAAAACCACCGCTCTGGGTTTTCCACAGCTTCTATCTGGCACCATACCTATGGAGAGCTAATTTTAATTTAAATGTTCCGCTTCCAAGAGACCCCTCTCAGGCTTGGAACGAGAGATGGAAGATCCCCGAACACCAGAACTCCAGCGGCCACCAGAGCAGAGGGAATATTTATTACCTCTCTGGATGTCATTACCTAAGAATACAATTTTATGAACTTCCTAATCTGTTAGCTTGATTTATCTGGATGGGCAGGAGCCCAAAACAAACATTTGGGGGATTTGGTAAAAAAAAAAAAAAAAAAAAAAAAAAAGTCTACCTCTTACCAATCTTGTTGATAGAGCTGACCACCCCTCTCAGCCTGCTTTTTCTCCACCCAGCATTGCCAGCCCCATTTTGATTTTTCTCCTGCAGCTTGTGGCTGCTCGGGTATTGGAGTTTTAGCTGCCTCTTGATAATTAAAAATGGGGGCGGTGAACTCTGAACCACAGACCTGTGAGAAGCCCTCCAACATTTTAAAATCTGCACAGCTCAAGGAGCTGAGAGCCCTTTGGAGCTTGGGGAGCAGAAAGAAACTAAAGCCCATCTGGAGTTTGCTCATCGCCCCTCCAAGGTCAGGAGCCCTTGGGTCTCCCTGCAGTCCTCCTGGTTTTTCTTCTCTTCTCTCTCTGGTGTCAGTTCTGTAGCTCTTTGAACGGAGAGCCAATCCAGCAGAGCCCACATCCAGGCCTGCCGGGATAAGGGCCTCTGCAACCCCATCTTCCTGCTTTTCCTTTCTGCCAGGCCTAGAGGATAAATCGGGAGGAAGGGAAGACAAGGATGGGTAGGGAATATCAGAGTATGTTTGAGGGTGAATACGGTTACAGAGCCTAATAAAGAGGAAGGGACTATTTTAAATTTCCAGGCCCCATCAACAATTTTCAGATTCCTGAATAGGCAGCATCCTCTAGGGTCAGCTCTGCCTGCCTCCATGGGGTATGAGTGAAGCCAGAAGAGTGTCGCCTCTACTCACTCCTCCTTTCTGACTCCCTCTTCCCAGCATCAAGGATTGGGAAAGGAAAGTATACAGTATTTCAATTTCCAGGCAGAAAAAAACACCCTGGAACTGAGTGTGCAGGAGGCATTGCCAGATAGCCAAACCCTAGGTTCCACTCTGGAGCTCTGGCTTCCCGGGAAGCCTGGCCGCGAGAGAACGGGGCAAAATGTGACTGTCTTCATAGGGTGGGGGTGTCCCAGCTCCCCTTCTCACAGAGGCCGGGGTCTTGAGAGTCACGAAATGGGGCCAGCCCGGGCAAAGGCGAGGTTTCAGGGGCCGGCGGCAGCCAGGCTCCTCCTCCGGGTTCTACGCCGCGTCCGCCCTGGGCGCGGTGTCGCCTTCAGCTGGGTCACGACCCCGGGCTTGGGCGGACAATAGGGCGCGGGGTGGGGAGCGCGGGCTGCGTGGCCGACTGAGCGGGTTCGCTGCGTGGTGGGGTTCACTGCGCGGTGAACTCCGCTCGGCCTGAGGGTCTCGCCCTTTAGATCCCAGCCTCTCTTTTCTTCCTCCTATCTCACCTTCCATTTTTTTCGTGGAAAATTGAGAGGACCCTCAATCGCTGCTTGACTGATACCCTACTGCTACCACCTCCAAATAATTAGATTTCATTTTCTTTAGAAATGAAAAGATAGTTTCCTCCGAGGCACAAGAGCAGGAAATGGGACCCTCTCAGGATCTTTGTGGGGATGGAGAGGGGAGATCTAGTTCTCAGTAGAAGCGTTCTTATCAGCAGAAGCGTTCTGGACCCGGGACTCAGGATGGCCCTGAAGAATCCCAGGCCATCAAACCGACAATCCCCTCCATCAGAGGAATTCCAGGCCAAGAGTGTCCCCTTCTCCCCCAGTTATAGGGAGAATTGCCCTCTTTGGTTCCCTGGCCTTTGTCTCCGGATGTGGGGTTAGGCTTAGGGCTCTTGTAAACGGGGAAACACTTCTCAAATCCGATGGGCAGGGACAGAGCTGGACGTGAGTCATTTGGGAGAAGTTCTCCAAGCTGGTCTGTTCTTGTTGAGGCCATCTCACCTCACCGCAGTGACAGCCTGGCTCTTATTTGAGGCTCTGCCCCTTTGGGTGGTACCATTGTGTTTGTAACTTTGTACATGTGGAGTCTTTCCATTCAGCTGGAATAGATTTTGGAAAATAAGGTTACTGAATGGGGCTTGAGTTTCAGCTGGAGGAACAAAAAGGCAGCCAGTTTAGAGAAAGGAAAAAATGGGGGAGGGAGGCAAGGAATATTCGTAATACACACTTGCTTGGGCCTCCCCACCTCATCCCTATCCTGCCTGACCCAGCTCAGGTGTGATGGGGAGATGTGGGCCTCCCAGCTGGAAACCTCCTCCCAAGGATTCAGTCTCTGATAATGTCAAACCTTTCTGGAATGTGACTGCCTCCAGCTCTGTCTGTCTTTTTTTGGCCATTTCAGAGTCTCTGCCTAGCATTTCTGCTGCTTTCCAAGCTCCATATTTCCTCCTGTCCTGGCCCTGGTTCCAATCCTTGGACTCCCTTCCAACCGTAAAAGCAGAAGAAGAACCAAAAGGTGGTAGGTGGCAGTCTGGGAGGGACAGCTGAGGTTCAAAATTCCTGGCTGAGCCTCCAGTCCGGGCCACCTCAGGGGCTGATCTGACCACTCCAGAGTGCCCCCTGGGCCAGCAGCAAATAGAACAAAATTTTATAGCCCGGGGCAGATGTTGACTCAGCCATCTCACCCGGATTCCCCTTCATCTCTCTTCCACTGAAGAGGCTCCAATCTCCACTACACCTTTGTTCTCTTTCCTTTCCCCCTCCTCCCCCTTCTCTTCCTCTGTTTGATCCTGCCCACCTCCCAAATTGTTTCTTTAGATCTGAAAGCATCTGTTCCTGTCTGACCCTCCCCCAACACCCTCCTCTTTCTCCCTCCCTCCACCTCAAGCAGCCAAAAAGCCCCCAAATGGAAGGCCTGTGGCCTCTGACCTATTCTGATACACCAACGTCCAGATACCTTTGATGCCAAACCTTTAGGCCCCTCCCCAGTTACTTTTCTTTCATTCTACCAGCTGGAGAGGGTCCTGGAAGTGAATGAATTGAGTCTTGGCCCCTAGGGACAAGTCTCTTCTCTGCCTGGGACAATTATCCATTTTTCAGGTAAAAGCAAGGAGTCCAAGGTTGAAGGGTTTGGTGATGAACTATTTAGTAACTACCCCAGTCCTCTGCTGGGCTTTTGGGGGGCTCTGGATTTTGAACATATCCATATTCTGACCATAGACAGGAGATGTCCTTTTCTAACCTCTACCTGGCCATTTCTTTTATCACCCCTTTCTGACCCTTCTCTTAATTGCAAAGTCATTTTCTGAGCAATAAAAAAGCCCCTCCAATCCCTCCCAGAATTCACTAATCTAAACTAGGAACATCAAGGCAGTTTCCATACTGTGAACATTGGAGTGCCTCTTTTCTCTGTTTTTCAAAAAATAAAAAAGAAACAAAAAATTACTCCCTCACCTCCTCCTTCCCTCCACTCATACCCACAGAATATATAGAGAGTGTTGTATACCCAGTGGAGGTAGACAGTAGCCTGTCTTTTCCTCTTTTTAGTCAATTCACTTGGATCCAAGTTCAGATAATTCAGGCCCAAGGCCTTTGAACTCTGCTTGGTAGACCTGTCTCGAGCAAAAACCCGCTTTATGTCTCCAAGGCACCAGACTGGAATAATCCTTGTCCTGGTGCCCACAGTTGAAAACTGGTAGAAGAGAGTAAACCTTTCTCATTCCCTTCCCTCCAGCTCCATCCTGAGATCCAGCCACTGCCTGGGATCCTACCTCCTCTTCCATCCTGGAAGAGCAGCAGTTGGCCAAGAGCCCCAGATTCATGCTCCCAGTGGCTTTGCTACCCAGTTTCCATGATGATGAGAGGCAAACTAACTACCTACCACTCCCAGTTCTTTCTTTCTGTCTCTCTCTCTCTGTCACACACACACACACACACACACACACACACACACACACACACACAGAGGTTGGGCAGACCTGCACCAGCCCAGGATGTTGTTCTTGTCTGGGGGAACCTTACCTCGGGAGGATACAGGAGGTAGGAGCCTGAATTTTGTGATAGCATCTTTGCTAATTAGTTGGGAGAGAAGACTGAATTGAATCCTTCTCTCTAGTCTATAATTTCACACAGACCTTTCTATACACATTTACCTAGAGGCATATCCTCAAAACATACGTGACACATACATTCAAGGACCTTAACATACTTATGTTTTATTTGTTCTGTTCACATGTGCATGGGTAGGTGACTTTGCTGAAGGTGATGGTGAGAGAGAGAGAGAGTGTGTGTGTGTGTATAGAGGTAATGAGTGATAGGAAATGACATCCCAACCAGAGCATCTATGAAGTGGGTTCTTTGACTTATCACTGATGTCACTGGTGCCGGAGGTTTTTGCTGTCCCCTTTTGCCCTTCAAACTGCTCCAAAAGGCCTGCCTCTTTGCCGCGACCATGTGGCCTAAGGTCTCACTCTTGATCCCATAATTTGGCTCCTTAGGCCTCCTTAAAGAGGAATGAGGCAGGAGTCAGAAGACTCTCTAGAAGATCAGATCTCTCACTTAACCCTCTCACTTCTGTATCAAGGTTAATCAAAACCATGAACATTTATTTAACTCTCCAAACTATACTATTTTGCCCATAGGTAGGACCTAGAAAACAACCACTCCACAATAGCAGCAACTGAAAAATAACTATCTCCTAGGGTTGTTCACTGCCTTACAGTGGTATTAGAGGATTAAATGGATTAATGCATGACTAGCACTTAGATTCTTGCTTAGAATAGAATAAGCTTTCAGTGAGTGCAATCTGTTATTATTAGTAACATCATCAGGCATTTTCTTAAGTGCTTGCTATATACCAGGCACTGGACTAGATTCATTGTCTCATTCAAGCCTTATAATAGCTCTGTAAGGAAGTTACTGTGTTCCTGTTTGACACAAAAGAAAGCTGAGTGAGCCTTGGGAGGATAAGGATGTACTCCACTGGCAGAGCCCAGACTCCAGTCAGATTTGCCTGGCCCCAGAGTTGGTGTTCTGAACCACTCCAATTCTTTGCTCATGATAGGCAAGGAGTGTTGGTAAGAATATGGGGGTCGTGTCAGCCGAGGGCAAGCAGGACCTAGATTAGCTTGGGCTTTGCTACCTGGCTTGGTCTCACCTAGGCAGATTCTTGTTCTCATCAACACCAGGCTCCAACCCAGTGGTTCTCAAACTTTTTGATCTCAAGACCCCTTTACACTTTTAAAAATTATTAGAGTTTCAGGCCTGGTGCAGTGGCTCATGCCTGTAATCCCAGCACTTTGGGAGGCCAAGGCGGGTGGATCACGAGGTCAAGAGATTGAGACCATCCTGGCCAACATGATGAAACCCTGTCTCTACTAAAAATACAAAAAATTAACTAGGCATGGTGGCAGGCGACTGTATTCCCAGCTACTTGGAAGGCTGAGGTAGAAGAATGGTTTGAACTCGGCAGGCTGAAGTTGCAGTGAGCCGAGATCGTGCCATTGCACTCCAACTTAGGAAAAGAGCGAAACTCCATCTCAAAAAAAAAAAAATTATATGAGTTTCAAGGAGCTTTTGTTTACCATTTTTAAATTGTTTACAAAGTAATAAACATTACATGTTAAAATAACTTTTATGACAAAACTATATTTTCCCAAACAAAACAATTTAGTGTAAAGAATGTCATTATTTCACATTTTTGCAAATCTCTTTAATGTCTAGCTTGATAGAAGAAAGATTCTCATATCTGTTTCTGCATTCAGTTTATTTCGATATGCTGTTTTGGTTGAAGTATCTGAAGTACATAGCCTCATATGCAGACATATAACCGAGGCAGGAAGGACCTGCAGAGCTCCTCAAAGGGTCTCTGGGATCCCCAGGGATTCTTAGACTACAGTTTAAGAACCACTGAGCTAACCAACTATGATAAACAGCAGAAGCCACTATAATAATATGATTGGACACCCTTTTAGCTCTTTAGTGGTGCTTCTGACTACAAAACCCACCATCATTTCACTGTTTCGTGCTGTATTTAAATTGTATTATCTTAGGTAAGTTACTCAACTTTTCTATCTCATGGATAGATAAATATAGATAGACATGCTATGTGTGTCATAGGTGCATTATTCATTATTGTTTAGCTTGAGTGTATAGAGTAAAATATAAATTTATAGGTAAAATAGCTTTCACATGTTTAGCATTGTTTGAGGTGGGCAGCTTGACTATTAATATCAATCTTTTTTTTTTCCAGAAGGGGAAACTGAGCCAAAGAGGGTTGATGTGACTTGATGAGGATGACACAATCAGCAACTGGTGGGCAGTAGGCCAGAACTCCTGTCCTTTGACTTCTAGACCTATGCTCACCCTCTCAGAATCCCTCTCTATACAGACATGACTGCAAAACATGCCTGTGGAGGGTGGATGTGTGCCAGGCACAAACCATTTATGAAGTATATATAATGTTTGTATTTATCTGAACATATTTACATCTGAGAGAAAAAATGTCTTGTACTCCTGCATGCAAAGTTACAGCTTTGCTTGGTATGAGGCATCAGCCTGCCAGTGTTTCTCCTTCCTCATCAGATTATCCATGTGTCTGTAGTTCTGGGCTGGATATGTCTACTGTTAGGGATACTCCTTCTTTCCAGGTCTCCTGCTGGTACATTCCCACTGAGAGCAGGTAGATAGCCCACCTTGTCACATGAGCACACAGAACAGGCACACCTGAGGGTAGCAGTCTTGTCCCCTTCTTTTTCTTTTTCCTGTACATCATTTCTAACATACCTTTTCAAAAATTAGTGGTCTACAAGTATACAACCAAGGAAAGTATCATTGTATGAGCTGAGGTGTAGATGTGTCTCTGCAGATGCAAATGTAGAACATTGGGTGCCCATATACCTGTCTAGGTAAGCCCTGAGTAAATGTATGAGCAACTGGGGTCTCAATTCTTTCATTAATCTGATAGGTATTTATTCACAAATTCTGTATTTTATGGCTGTATGAGGGTCATGTTTATGCAGGATCCTATGAGAAGAAGCCTCAGTGGGAAGTCAGTCTGTCTGAATTCTAGCCAAGCTTTCTGCTCCTACTTGCCTCAAGCAAATCATTTACCCAGTGAGAGCCTCCACTTCCTCATTCACATAACGGGGGGAAGTAATGATAGTCTCAGCTACATCTCGGGATGAGGAATCTGGTGGGGAAATAGTAGGAGATGTCTGAGTGAGTATGATTCTTTCTTTCTTTCTTTCTTTCTTTCTTTCTTTCTTTCTTTCTTTCTTTCTTTTTTCTTTCTTTCTTTCTTTCTTTCTTTCCTTTCTTTCTTTCTCTTTTCTTTATTTATTTCTTTCTTTTCTTTTCTTTCTTTTTCTTTCCTTCTTTCTTTTCTTTTTTTAGATTTGGGTGTGGAATCTCACTATATTGCCCAGGCTGGCCTTAAACTCCTGGGCTCAAGCAATCCTCTCACCTCAGCCTCCCGAGTAGCTGGGACTATAGGCACTATGCCCAGCTTTAAGATTCTTTTCTTTTATGGAAAAGTCCAAACAAAATAGTAGAGAGTATAATATAATCAAACACTAGTAATATAATCATCATTTCACTTCAACAATGATCAGCCCACAGCCAGTCTAATTTCATCTATTCCCTACCCAACAGTACCTCTTACGTTTTGGAGCAAATTCCAGACATAAAATTTCTTATGTAGTAAACACTTCTGTGAATACCTTTAAAAGTTAAGTTTATTAATAACATAACCACAATATGATTATAATACCTACCTAAAATTTCTTAGCAAAACTCTTTAGTTTTTTTTTTTTTTTTTTTTTTTGGAGATGGAGTCTCACTCTGTCGCCCAAGCTGGAGTGCCGTGGCGCGATCTTGGCTCGCTGCAACCTCCACTACCCAGGTTCAAGCGATTCTCCTGCCTCAGCCTCCCTAGTTTTTAAAGAGTAAAAAAGATCTAAGAAATGTTAAGTGGCTAACTCCCCTGTGTCTCATGCTCAGGGCTGATGAATGTCAATAAGAGAAAATGAGAATGGCGAGAAAAGGATGAACTTTCCTTTTTTATTTTTCTCTTAAAATACCAGTCCACCCCTAGCTCCTCCCCTCTACTCATTAAGTCCATTACAATTGGGCTGAGAGGGAACCCTGGAGGTCTAATGTGGTGAAGGCAGCCAGAAGGCATCCTCAGAAGACACTGCAGACCTCACCTTGGATGAAAATCGGAGTGAGGCAGGAAAATGGCGTAAACCCGGGAGGCGGAGCTTGCAGTGAGCTGAGATCCGGTCACTGCACTCCAGCCTGGGCGACATAGCGAGATTCCGTCTCAAAAAAAAAAAAAAAAGAAAGAAAGAAAATCGGAGTGAACCAGAAGGAATCTGAGCTGAGGGCCTGCCAAGCCATTCTCCCGCATCAGATTTCTTCCTCAGGCTCGCCAGGCATTTGAAAGACGTCTGAAGTCTCTTTGGAGTTACTGATCTCCAAAGACATGCAGATACATGTAATAGCATATAGAAACCCAAAAGGAGATTGCACAGAGACACAAGCAAACCCACCTGCCCATATACGAGCCATGTACAAACATATGCAAACACTCAGAGGCAGATGCAAATATACACATACAAATCAGCAAATTCAGGCATGCAGGAAAACAGAGATACAAACCCAAACACTCAAACATATATAAACTTTCAGGGATACAAACATGCAGGTTCTGGAACTAAATAGAAAAGCCCAGAGGTGTGAAAATATACTTTGAGACATTTTTACCACTGACCAGTTAACATGGCCAAGCTCCAAGTCTGGCTGACTCCTTCCCTCACATACCATCAAAAAGGCCAAATATTGACCAAAACTATAATCTGAGTCACATTCATACAAATGTATACCTGGGATAAGTCATCCCAAGGCCTTTCCCTTGCCCTTATCAGCACAAGTTCTCTATCATTAGTGCTCTGTCTCCCCAAAAGGCAGGAATAAGAGTGGTGTGGTGTGGTACCGTGTATGTGTGTGCATGTGTCCATACGAGACACATTTCTTCATTCTGCCAAGTCAACTTGGTGAAAAGGGGAAAAAACACTAGCCATGCACAGACCTCAAGTCCCTGCAGGCTGACAAGGTAACATTGCTTTGCTTACCCTGTGCTACAGCTGTAGGTTGAACTGATTTTCCCCCAAATTGATTGACCCACATGAGTGTTTTGGCATCTTCTAGACATGACCTGGGGGTGCTTTCTCTGGGGCCCGAGAGAGGCCGTGTCAATTGTCTGGGGTTGATTCTTCTGAGTGAACTTACCAATTAATTAAAAGAATAAAGGTGATAGAACTGGCTGGATCAGGTTGTTGGCTAGGCATTACATGGCCATGGAGTGATACTGAGTCAAAAAAGATGGGCAGAATCTGACAGTTTTAAAACAAGATCCATCAATAGACGGAGATAAACCAGTGGGGCTATTTAACACTGTGCTCAGGAAAATCAGTCAACTGACTAAAATGTTCTCATTTCAACTAATTTTTGTGAGATGCGGCAGAAGCAACAGCATCTGAGAGTCAAGGGACCCAAGTGTGTTTGCATTGAAAGCTGGATCTACACTGGCATTTAGGGTAAGGGAAGGGTGTGTAAATGACTGTAGATTCGGGAGGATAAAATGTGAGTATGTATCAGGCACTTAAAACTATTATCATTGGCAAGAAAGAAAAAGCTGTATAGTGGATTGAGGCTTTTTCTTTATATGGAATCACAGAATGCTAGATATTGAAGGGACCTTAGAGTTCATGGGGAAACTGAGGCTTAGAGAGTTTTAAATGACTTGTCCAAGGTCATACAGCGAGTAAATGACTGAGACACATTTAGACACCATATTAGTTTGCTTGGACTGCCGTAACAAGTACCAAAGCAAGGACAGCTTAAACCACCGAAATTTATTTTCTTATAGTTCTGGAGGCTAGAAGTCCAAGATCAAGGTATTGGCAGGGTTGGTTTCTTCTGAGGCCTCTCTCCTTGACCTGTAGATTGGCTTGTAGATGGCTGTCATCTCCCTCTGCCTTGTCTTGTCCTAATCTCTTCTTTTTTTTTTTTTTTTTTTTTTTGAGATGGAGTTTTACTCTGGTTGCCCAGGCTGGAGTGCAATGGCACGATCTCAGCTCACTGCAACCTCCACCTCCCAGTTTCAAGCGATTCCTCCTGCCTCAGTCTCCCAAGTAGCTGAGATTACAGGCGCTTGCCACCACGCCTGGCTAATTTTTGTTTTTTGTTTGTTTGTTTGTTTTTGAGAGGGAGTCTCGCTCTGTCACCCAGGCTGGAGTGCAGTGGCTGGATCTCAGCTCACTGCAAGCTCCGCCTCCGGGGTTTACGCCATTCTCCGGCCTCAGCCTCCCGAGTAGCTGGGACTACAGGCGCCCACCACCTTGCCCAGCTAGTTTTTTGTATTTTTTAATAGAGACGGGGTTTCACCGGGTTAGCCAGGATGGTCTCGATCTCCTGACCTTGTGATCCGCCCGTCTCGGCCTCCCAAAGTGCTGGGATTACAGGCTTGAGCCACCACGCCCAGCCTAATTTTTGTATTTTTAGTAGCGAGAGCGTTTCATCACGTTGGTCAGGCTGGTCTCGAACTCCTGACCTCAGGTGATCTGGCTGCCTCAGCCTCCCAAAGTGCTGGGATTACAGGCATGAGCCACCGTGCCCAGCCTGTTAATCTCTTCTTATAAGGACACCAGTTATATTTAATTAGAGCCTACCCATAGAATCTTGTGTTAACTTAGTTACCTCTTTAAAGGGCCTGTCTCCAAATACAGTCTCATTCTGAGTTACTGAGGATTAGGACTTCAAGAAATGGAATTTGCAGAGACACAATTCAGCCCTTAACTGACACCATGGCTCTGGATTCCTAGTCCGCTGCCATTGTGCTCATGTTAGGCTAAGTCATCTGGTGGATCCTATTCTTGAGTTGGCTCCATTTTGTGTTGTTTCTTAGGGATAGGGAAGCTGTTTGGAGCCAATGTGAAATTGAAAACTGTTTCCTGGAGCCAAGGCCCACTGGGAAACTGAGTGAGCATGGGGTGGGGAATCCGGGATTAGGCTGACCACCAAACACTGGGAAACAGAAGTTTCTAACCAGAATCTTGGAACTGGAAAGAACTCAATGAGGTTAACTTGGCCATCTTAGATGGAGGAGAACTTACCTGGTATATTCAGAGAACACAGTATCTGAGAGCTCTCATGACTGATACATTCTTTCTTACGTGTATTCAGATTCTTCAGGCCAAGCTCAAACCCCTGTCCCTTGCCTCCAGTCCTCAGAGTTGGAGAGTAAGATAAAACTCATCCAGTAAGAGAGGTTTTCTCCCTTGAAGCTTGAAGAAGGCTTGACAAGATATTGAGGAAATTTTTTTTTTATTCAAGAGAGCCTCTTTCTCTCCTCATCTGAAGCTGGAGGTCGGGAATTTAGAGGCAAAAACTTCCCTTACCCCGTTGTTGTCTCTCCTGAGACCTTCAGCCCCTTCTCTGGGCCCTGGCCAGCTCTAGAAAATGGATTAAGGTGAGTTGATATGTAATGTGGTACAGAAACAGGGAGAGGCCCTCTAATATCACAGAGATCACAGATGACTCCAGTGGGATTATGGGGCATGGTGTATGATGAGGCTTGTGCCAAAAAGTGGCCACAAACAGGAAGAAGGGTCCATCTTATTGTGATGGTTGGTGATTCTCCCTGCCATGGAGAGCAAGCTTGGATTCTGGGGTTTGGAGGGAGCAACTCCAAAAATATCCAGCTGAAACACACAGAGCCAGAGTCAGCATGGTGCTGGGAAGAGTACTGGTTCAGGGATCGAACACTTGGGTTCTGATCTCTGTCTGAGCCTCAGTTTCCCTTCCTTCACAATGAAGTGGTTTGATTAGGTTATCACTAAGATCCTTCCAGCTCTGAGACTCTAAGCAAAAACCGAAGGATGCTGGGGGGCAGGGAGAAGGAACACTCTTTGTAGCAAATCAGATGATGGACTATGTGTCTCTGTGAACCAAACCAGGCACAGAAAACTCTCCATCTTCATTCCAGAGTTGGTGGGGGTGGGGGAGCAGGGGGCGTTAGCTGTGGTGTCTCCTTATTTGACAACTCAACCTCTTCCACAGAGCCCCTGCAGACACACCATGGGGAGCTGTTTCCCTTAAGGACCCTGCCCCTGAGGGAAGAGAGGCAGAAACAAGATGGGGCAGGAAGTTGGAAAGGGTGTCTGCATGATGCCAATAGCAAGGTGAAAACAGAGAAATCAGTCCACTATCTGCTTAGTTTCAAATAAAGGGATCCAATTTTGTAGCTTTCATCTGATATAATGGATAATGAGATGCAGGATCAGCCTTTTGCAGTGATTCAGTTTAAAGCCCCTGGGAAGGATCTGTTTCCCCCTCCCCAATTATCCTGCCACAGAAATGCCTTAAGTTCCACCATTAAAGCACATGGTGTTAAGTACAGTCCTCTGCAGATCACATCCTTTAAAATACAAAAGCACCACTGGGATACTTCATCAAACAAGGAAAGAACCAGAAAGGTAGTGCTAAGGGGGGATGCTCAGGGAGATGAGGGGCCCTGAAGATTAATCTCTAGATACTTCTCGGTTTCACATTGCCTGACCCTTGTGGGAAAGCTAGATTCTGCCTGAGGAAGTGGAAACTCAAGGACTCCCCTAGAAACCAGATGCCTGCAATTATATTTCTAGTCTTGGGAAATGGGTGGACTCTAAGTGGTGAGGGTAGTTATCACACTGAAAAATCACAGAGGCTGCCAGTAAAACTTAAATCAGGGGGATGGAAATTCTGATAATATACGTGCATTTGGGTCAGCCACTATAGAAACCAGTGTAGAAGTACCTCACGGTGCCCCCTGCACGTCCAGAGGATATAAAACTATTCCAGAGGGGGAAAAATCTATACCATTTCTATGATTATCTACTGTATAGCTAACCCATAAGGCATGATTTGAAAGTATTAAAACCTAGCAGATAGGGAAACACACAACCAGGGTTCAAATCTAGTTATGTGACCTTGGGCAGGAGACTTAACATTTCTGAGAATAGATTTCCTCATCAAATTCAGTATAAAGCAACTGGCATGTAGTAATCTTCTACAAATGGAAACTATTATAGTTATGAGTACCGAGGGAGCTTCAGGACACCATTCATGAATTGGCACTAAGCCATGGAATGAATGGTCACCATGGTCAGAGCAAATCAGAGGTCCAGACCTTGATAAATTCATGAATAATCTTTTCCTTTTTTTCTTTTCTTTTCTTTTTTCTTTTTTTTTTTTTTTTGAGATGGAGTCTTGCTCTGTCGCCCAGGCTGGAGTTCAGTGGCACAATCTTGGCTCACTGCAAGCTCTGCCTTCCAGGTTCACCCCATTCTCCTGCCTCAGCCTCCCGAGTAGCTGGTACTACAGGCACCTGCCACCACGCCCGGTGATATTTTTGTATTTTTAGTAGAGACAGGGTTTCACGGTGTCAGCCAGGATGGTCTCATATCCTCACTTCGTGATCTGCCCGCCTCAGCCTTCCAGAGTGCTGTGATTACAGGTGTGAGCCACCGCACCTGGCGCATAATCTTTTTCTTACCTGGGTGAATCTTGTTTCTTCTCAACTTAGTTTTTCAGGATCTGCCAATAAAAGAAGCAGAAAGAGTCTTGTACTCCTCCACGTAGCCTGGAAATTTTACGTTTGGGCCAAGGTTGGCCTTACCCACAGACAGGATGGGTGGCTGACTTCATGACATTATTTAAGAAAAATCATAAACCACCCTCACCCAAATTTGTATTATGCCACCTGCTATACGGGTCTAAAATTCCATTATTATAGATATTTCCCTCCATCTGGGCAATGGCTTCTAAAGACCCCTACCAAAAACACACAGTTACCTGGGAGAACGTGCATGTCAACACATTAGTGAAAGTTTCCTAACCTGCAATCTAGCTTCTTCTTCAATAAAGAAGAATGGTCTGGAACTCAGGACAAGTAAGTTTTGATAGGACTGGGGTACTTAAAGGGCCAGAGCACAAGCATCTTCCTTTCAGGAGGCCTACAGTAGAATGTATGGGCAGCGGAAAGACACCAAATGGGCATGGGACCTATTAAGAATGTCAGCTGGGCCATCTGTGATTTAGGGAGCTGAGACATGGAGTCAGTTCTACCTTTCAGTTCACTTTTATATTGACTCTGCCTGGCTCTTGTACCTTCCAGCGCAGACTTGCTTCCTCCCAAGAGCAATGATGTACTTGGGCAAGAGGTAGAGAGGCAATACTAGTGTCTGGGTAGTCTAAGCAGCAACATCCAGGATCTCAGTGACTGAGACCAAGCAGCTCTGTCTCTGACCAACACTATCATGACAGCAGCTAAAGGTCTCCAGTTTGGGTTGGGGTCAAGGAAATGAGTAACTAAGAGTATGCTCTGCAGATCACTGGGACTCTAGAGGGTCTTTTAGTTGGCCCAAAAGTCCACCCAGAATCCATCATCCAAACACACATGACTGGTTTGTGTTTTGTTTTTTGTTTTGTTTTGTTTTTGAGATAGAGTCTTGCTCTGTCGCCTAGGCTAGAGTGCAGTGGCGCGACCTCGGCTCACTGCAACCTCCACCTCCCAGGTTCAAGCAATTCTCCTACCTCAGCCTCCCAAGTAGCTGGGATTACAGGCACCCACCACCACACCCAGCTAATTTTTGTATTTTTAGTAAAGACAGTGTTTCACCATCTTGGCCAGGCTGGTCTCAAACTCCTGACCTCATGATCCACCTGCCTCGGCCTCCCAAAGTGCTGGGATTACAGGCGTGAGCCACCACACCCGGCCTGGTTTGTGTTTTAATTGTAATCTCTAGGAGGTAAAAATATATATTTGAAAGTGCAAAGAAATGAATATTGGAAAAAGTATAACTATTGTCATGGTTATTTACTAAGGAAAAATGTGTGTGTGAATATTGAATATGTATGTATGTGTGTACAGACTCACACACACACACACACACACACACACGTATTCTTCCCTCGCTCCCTCCTTTCCTTCCTTCCTTTCCATTGCCAAAAGAGGCCAGTAAGATATGCGAGAACTGGCATCTCTGCAATCTGACCGTAACAGTCTGAAGGCCACCAGAGTGGGTGTTACATCTGCAGAACTGGCCGCTTTCCTACCAGTGTTTTTCAACTCAGATGTTTTGCCATCATGGCAGCACACATCCTCTAATCCGGTCTGCACCTAAACCCTGTGTAGGCAGTTTCTGCCGCAAAAAGAGCAGCCCAAGAAGTGAGGACTTGGTTCCTCCTACATTACCCTAAATTATATCAGGGAAATAATATTAATACCAACAACAACTACAACCAAGTTGTAGGACCTCAACTACTCCCCTCCCCAAACTTTCCTCCTCTGAATTATGAGGAAACTTCCTTAAGAAGGTTGGAAGAACTGGGAATGAGAGAGGAGAATTGGGAATTGGGGAGAATGTGTTAAGCAGGTGTAAAACATAGGAAGGGGCTCCATCTCTGAGAGGGGGCTTTGTGGATGGGAGGAGGAGAAGGAACTGAAGGGCAGTAATTAGCTTATTATTGTTTCCCCTGGGTGTTGTGAGAATTCCTTAGGAGACACTTGTAAAAAAGCAGAGGGAAGACAGTAAATACACATCTAATGATATGCTAAATAAATTATTATTGTTATTATTATGACTATAATAGCAATTGTAACTTGCTTCCTGCTCGAATTTCCACTAAAGATGGGAATTGACCCCCTCACTGCCAGGCCTCCACAGCTGTCAATAACCCCCAGCCTCTGCCTTCCCAGGAATCAGTCCCCAGGAGTAATTGGGCAATATAGACTAGGCTTCAGTTAACAGCCACTCTCCTGGTTTCTGCAGAAAGAGAACCAAACGGGAGCTCAACATAAGCACACAAGGCCTCTGCCAGGTACCTGCTCTAGCAAAGAAAAGAAGAAAAGGAACCTTGCCGAGAATTGTGGGGATTATACTTCAGGAATAACTTATTGATTTCCAAGCAAGAGAACTCAGGGAGGGCAAAACCTGAGGCAGACAATTAGGGAGGGGGTGGGTCACAGAAATGAAGGGGAAATATACAAATCAGGGATACTCAGTCTAGAGATCATAGGTTTCTAGAACTCCTGCAACTGTCAAGGGCATTTCCAGAATTTTGCTAGGAAGCGAGCCAATTGCTTTTATCTGCTTCTCAAAGGGGTCTGCGACCCAGAAACAGCTAAGAGTCATTCCAGCCCAGGTAAAAGGGACCCAGGACTCTTTGGGCTTAATAATAGTGGCCAGTGTCTATTGGTTTCCTGCCTTTTGGCTGAGGACAAACCAATAGACACTGGCCACTATTGTAATCTGCTGTTTACAGCAACTGTCAGCAACCCCCCCACCCCCACCTCCCTACTTCTAGCCAGAGCCCAGGCACCTGCCCTGAACCCTTCTTAGGCAAATATATGTAAATGTAGGACCCTCAGTTCTCCCTCCCTGCATTTCTTTAGGGAAAGCAACAGCCATCCCAGTAAGCCACAGGTATTCATGGGGAGGAAGGAGAGGGCTAGTTGTCTGAGAGGGAAACTGCCAAAGGCTGCAGACTAGGAAATGAGCTCCTTTCTGGACCTCAGTCCTTCACCTAGTCACCTAGTCACAGGGTGGATTGCCTCTAAGGATTCTTATGGGAAAAGGAACCAAATTTGGGAGGGTCCTCCTTGCTTTAAGCCTTGATGGGAGAGGGGGAGGCCAACCCTTCTCTGCAGACCGGGATCCTCACTAGACAGAGGAGCTCCAAACCTGTCTATCTCATCCCATGCACCGACGGTGCCTGGCCTGGCTTCAAACTCCCGAAAGGAACTGTTTTATAGGGGACCAAAAAGGGGACACTGATGATAATAATAATAATGAAACAATATGATTAGGGGCATTACTGGATCAGAAAATTCGTGATCTTTTTATAGTTAAATTGTTAAAAAATTTTTAACTATTAAATTAAAAATTTAAGCCTGATCTGTTTGGTAGCCCTGTAGCAGGGCTGAGGCACAGAGAGAAAGCTTTCCTTTAGCCAGATTGTCAGTCTCGCACTGATTTATTTTTGTTTTATTTGTGGATTTCTCAGTGGAGCCAGTTGTGGTTCCTCTTTGCACCCCTCGGGTTGACAGGCAATTCCTTCCTAGCCCAGGTCTCAGCTCTGGTTTAGTTTTCATAATTTGGAGGTCCAGGGAGCCAGGAGACTGGAGATAGAAAGCAGAAGTGCACTGGGGAGGTGGGTCTGCCTTGGCTTACCCCCAAATTTCCGGATTTCAGGTGCCTTGCTCCAGTCCCTGCCCCATCCTAGGCTCAGGATGCTCTACCACCCTACTAACCACTGACCCGGTCAAAGCCCAAGCTGCTGCAAGCCACCATGTTATCTCCCAGCCTGGCTAGGGTGCCTGCTAGCCAGCAGGGGCTATGGTGGTATACAGAGTGAGGGTGAGTTTTTGTATTGATTGCCATTCCGTTTACCTCAACAAGTATGTTTGGGCAACCATTCTGTGCCAGGCAGCAGACAGAGTCCCTGCACTGCAGGAATTCCTAGTCCTGTGGGCAGGGGTGTGTGGAGGGTGGCACATGGTGGTTACCCTGGTCCAAGGGTCTACACTCCCTTCCTAGCATCCTAGAGATCCTGGAGGCCAGGTTGGCCACTGAGACTGCGTTCAGGACAACTCCTTCACACATTCAATGAAGTTATCTGTAACTCCCTGGTTTAAAAAAAAAAAAAAAAAAAACTGGCAGTGGTGGGAGGTATTTCCCCACTGGGTTGGTTAGTAGCAGGGGAAGAATTGTGGAGCCCTGGCCCAGTGGCGCCTGGAAGGAGACTGACGTAAGAGTGGTGTAGCTGTGAGTGGGAGAAGTGAAATCTAGTGGGGTAAGTCCATGTTCCCTGCTCCTTAAGTCAAATTCTCCCTGAAAAGACCCAGGGCAGCACTGTTAGGAAGCTGAAGGAGTCCCTCTGTGCCCAGAGGGAATTAGGCCACTCAGGCCTCAGAGAAGGAGGGCGGGTGGTGAGGACAACCTCCCCAAGCCCCCATCAGAGCAGGTCCAATTCTTGCAAATTCACTCCTCAGTCCACCAGGTTCTGGTTCCATCCTACATCCCCACCAGGGCACAGGAGGCCCAGATATAAACAAGCTTTATTTGGCCAAATTAACTCACTTTCCTGGATTACCTCACTTATCAGAAAGTGAAAGTACACCCCACGGTCCCCGCCCTGTCCCTGCCTAAACCTCTTTATCTCTGAAGCCCACTCTTTGAGACCTAAAAATTAGGGTTCAACAGAAACGCGCTAGGACTGCAGGAGGGACACGACAGTCCCTAGCTTTCAGTGCACTAAAAGCCAAACTGAAGGCTGCTTCCTCGGTGGAGTGTCTCAGGGTGAGGTGGCAGGACTGTTGGCTGCTTCCCGTTTTACAAGCTCCTTGTCCACCTTCTGCGCCAGCCCCTCACAAAACCGGTTCTCACCTTCTGGTGGGTACTGGTGTTTACCCCTTTCCTCCCACTATCTGTTCAAACGGAGCCCACCCACCCTCCATTCACCTCCCTCCTTGAGGCTCCCTGAGCTCTATTTACCCTTTTGTAACTCCATCCCTCCATAAGTACACAACTCTGCTAGCCGGTTTCCTAGAGGGCAGATACAGCGTTTCCAGTTGGCCCTCTGCAGATATCTGTGAACAAGTCTTTCCCAGCTCCTACATATAAATATGTCTGTTCTGAGACAGACGGGCCTAAGTCCTAACGTACACACATCACAAGATAATTACACCTTATATACATGCAGATCTCTCTATAGAGTTATATTTGAAAGTGTCTATAACTCTAGAGAGAGATTGCAGCATGCACATATAGGACTATAATTATTTATGTCTATTTTTATAACTGTAGTTATAAACAGATATGCCTATATATAGCGATAATAATATAGAAACGTCTCCATAGCCATATATGGCTCTAAGTGAATGCTCTAACTACTCTATTTCACAATCAATAAGTATATATCTCTTGATACATAATTCTGACAATATACATTTTTATCTATATAGCTGTTCAGAGATATAAATCTGTCAGGATATCAAATGTACATAAAGCCGGATGGCTGTAAGAGAGTCGTATATTTTCCCATATATAAATCTGCTGTTATAACTACTGTATATGCACAAATACAATGGAAAAATTATATTTCCCTCAAACATAAATCTGTAAATACAACCACAGCACATTTAGGTACGGTTAGACATAGAGCAATATTTCCTAGACATCAGTCTGTCAATAGAGCCACCAGTGCCTCCAAACAGAGAGTTATAGAGGGAGTTATAAATAAACTCTCCAGATGTGAACGTATCAGTAGAACTAGATGTAAACATGACTCCAAGCCGTTCTTTCTTCTTCTTCTTCTTTGTAAGATATTCCTGAAGCAAGCCCAGTCATATAACAGGGTGCAGAGGTATCTGGGTACTGGTATTTTTCCCCCCAAGGAGGGTCGGAGGTCGCTGGACTTTGGGAAACAGAACAGGAGTGGGTGGGGGACAGTGCCCGCTCCCAAAGCAGCCCAGAAGCCCCTTCTGTCAGTCTCCTGGTGGCTGAAAGCTCGGGCAAGTGGAGAGGCCTAAGGGAGAAAATGAAAAAGCAGAGTCTGGCTTGAGTCGTTTGGCCCTTCTCCGGCCTAAAACACTCTCAGGGAAGCCCCGAGCTGGCGTCGGAGCGGAGAGAGCCCACCCGGCGCAGAGGCTGGGGGAAAGGGGCTGCAGGTCGGGCTGCGGAGGCCGAGCGGAGTCGCCAGCCCGCGCCTGACCGCCCGACGCCCCATCGCCCGGGGCCGGTGCCTTGCCAGCGGCCTGGAACACAAAACCTGGGCTCTAGCCCTGCGCTCAGCGCTTCCGCCCGTCTTATTTTATTGCTGTCTTGTCTGATTAGATATCGCAGCGTCCTCCACCCGTTGTTGTTCTCAAATGCGAAGGCACCCAGGGCTTTCAGTACCAGGGCTGGCTTTAAAGAAGTGACTCAGTAGATAGTGTATTTCTCTTTTCAGACCAAATGGGTCACCGGCTACTGAAAAAGAATCCAGATCTCTGAAAGGATTTGTGACAAATCTTTTAGAAGTTCTCACGCTCACTTGTTACTATGATTTTCTTTTCTTTTTTCTCTTTTAAAAAAGTTGGCTAATTTGTGTTTCTATATTCCTCTTTAATTTTATTTTTATTGGGGGTGCAATTGTTTTGAAAGGAGGGATTTCGTTAGACCCGAAACTGTGGGGCGGCTCCCTCTCTAGCAAACTTACTATCTCTACGCCTGTGACTGCCATCTCCCCCAAGTAAACAAACTAATTAAATGACCGGAAAACTGTACCTGGAGAGAATGAGGCAGATGTTGCAGGATCCGGGACCGAAGTCTTTGCTTCCTTCATGAAAAATCGGCTAGTCTCCAAGCTCGCGAAGGAAAATTCAAGGCGCCTCAACTCCTCCTTTTAAATTTTTAAATAAAGAGCCTAGAAAGGGACCTGGGCCTGCCGGAGCCCCAGCCTGGCTCACCCCACTCCCCGGCGGCCATAAGTGTTTTTCTGCTTCCGTCCGGGGCCCCGTCCTCCCGGGCATCTCTGCGCTCCTGCCGGATCAAGGCTGTGGTCATTCCCTCATTCATCTCTACCCCTTGGCCTGACCCTGCACATTTGGCCTCCTCCTTAAAACAGGGGCTCCTAGAGAGTCCCAAAAGCCATTAACCATCCCCATATGTGGGATCCCTTCCCTGATCGCACAAAGCAGAAGCTTGAGAAAAAAAAGCAATAAAGACTGGTCTCCTGGCTCTCCTTCCCCTCTTCTGTCCCTTGTCTGGGAAAGGGGTTCCCAACCCCAGCCCCCCAAGAGCATATTGAGAAGCTTTCTTCCTCCCTTCCTTTCCTGTCTCCACCTCAGATGCTGTGATCCTGACTCCTTCCTGTCTCCACCTCAAAATATTTCCTCTTGCATTTTATT